>NC_090313.1:75060000-76475262 GCF_039906515.1 Pseudorca crassidens | reverse complement strand
TATCTCGCAGCAGCTGTGTCCAGCTGGTGGTCCACATTCCCCACCACGCCTTCGGTGAATGGAAGCATTTAGGTCCATATTGATACAAAACTTCATGAACTTTTTTCTCTTTCAGCTTTGGTTCGCCTTCGTTAATGGATTTTCTGGGCAGATTTTATTTGAACGTTGGTGCATTGGCTTGTACAACGTGGTAAGCATTCTCCACTTCTCTCTGATGGCGTGCAGAGCTAAACTGTTTGTGTCTGGGAAGTGCATCTAAGTCCCTCATCTGCCTCCGTGGCAGGCAGCACAAATACATCTTTAGGGCCTTTGTTGCTGCCCCACATCCTGCAGAAGCCCAAACTCTCCACACATGGTTTCAATCATAGCAGATCATTCTTGAATAACCCCATGAAATTATTAACCCATATATCTTGAAAATAGACCCTTGTTACCTCCTGACTAAATGCCCGGGCAACATTTCCATGTTTTTAGCTCAAGAAAAAAATTTCTGAGCTACGTCTAAACTCATTCCACTCCATGATTTTATTTCTGAATTCTTAAACCTATGCGAATATACAACGTGTAACCTGGTGTCCTTTTTGTCCTTCTTAAAAGCGTATCTGTCCTTGTGGAAGAATGTTTCCTCCCACAGTTAGTGCTAAAATAATGAATTCTGACTTCCAGCTCCCATGGTGAATGGTAATCAGCTTATTTGGTATTTTTCATGATTTTAGAGCTCTGTTTTCATTACTCGACTGTAATGAATTCGAAAGCTAGACATAAATATAAACTATAGACTAAGATGACTGTGTAGCTACTCAGTCTTTTTTTACTGGCAAGGGGTATAGCTTGGTGCTGTAGAGACCCGAGTACGCCACATTTCTGGAGTTGCACTTTCACCACTGCTTTGGACCCTAACTCTGACATTCTCTGCCCTGGGGGAGTTTATACTCTGAAGCAGCCATCATAGGTAGACATAGATGGAAGTTACCAGACATACAATGAGATAAATCGTGGTGCTGTAAGTATTTACAATTTGTATATACATTCGTGGCTGGCTATTCAAATCATCCATTCTCAGACTCCTCCCCCCCACACACACCCTTTTTTAGTAGCTGCTGTGCTAGGTGTTATGTATAACATGCTGCATACAACACGCTGCTTCAGCCCTGTAGAGCTCGATGGGTTCAGAGGGTCACACGTGTAGACTAAGATGCCGCTGAACCATGTTCAGATCTTGGGTTTAGGCAGCATTCCGAAGATGGTAAGTGTGTTACTCACTGCAAAGTACACTAGTACATTTGTTGCTAATAATTATGCCCCCAAAGACAAAACTGACAGGTGATGAGAGCAGGGCTGAATTGATGGCCGCGTATCACCTATGCTTGAAAAGCTACTCTGACCCCCTACCACATGGAAAGGGGCTCCAGGGCCTCCCCTTGGACAGATGGTTAACTTTGCAGGACTTAAAAGTGTCTTGAGTAGGTTAAAGTTATGTGACCGTTTAGGGGGAAATATACTGACTGCTCCGTAGTGATTTAGTGTTGGGAGTGGCCAACCCAGGCCCACATACGTACTTGTAACTAGAAGGCTGGGACCTAGGAGGCTATGTTTAGTGCTAAGGACTGAAATACATGTCACTGGTTACACAATAAATGGATCTTAGCCCTCTTCTCATGCTCAGGCAGGAGTGCTAGGTTCTTTCCTTAGCACCCTGCAGTCTTGGGCAGTTCAGATTCATCCAACAAACTCGTATGGAGTGGCTATTACACATCAGATGCCCATAGGCTATAGGATGATGGTGGTCAAGATATGGTCCCCAGACCACTTGCAGGAGAAGCACCAGGATTTCTCTGAAGATGCAGATTTCCCAAACATCATCCTAACTTAACGAAGAGTTTCTCAGAGGTACTGAGAAGCAAAACAAAAATTTAAATAAAACTTTCTAGCAGTGGTTACCCACATTAAAGTTTAAGACCCACGATGACCTCTGATCCCTAGGGTTGGGGATATGTTTTATCCCCTTTGTATCCTCCAGATGAGGGACGATACGGCAGCAGAGAAGTGAATTCCCAAGTGAAATGGCCCTGTGACCACGGGTCCACGGTACCAGTGTGGCAGACGGTCACCAGGGAGCGGTGGCAGAGTTGGGACAGTCAGATCCAGTGGGGTCAGAGGGTCATTGGCCTCCACAGTCAATCACTGGAAGGACCAAAGCTTTTGAGGACTTGGAAGTCTGCCCCCATAACAATTGTCTTGGTAACTTTTGTTTGAAATAAATAGAAACTTAGAGAAGAGTTGCAAGAAAGAGTACAGAGAACGGTATACCCAGACTCATCAATTATTGGCATTTTGCCTACCACATGCGTCTCTCTAAAGACACGCACACATGTGCTTACGTAGGCTCGTGTGCACATACACTCCAACACGTATATTTCTGAGCCAGCTGGGAGTCAGTTAAGACATAATGCCCATACTGTTCATCCTTTAGTGCATAGCTGGACCATTCTCTTCCATAACCACAGTATAATGATCAAAATCATACAGTGTAACATGGATACAGTACTACTGTCTAAGCCCTACTACCCCGTATTCCAATTTTGTGGTTACTCCTCTGTTTAGCCTTTGCTTCCACTCCAGGTCCCTCCGCAGTTTGTGACATCTGAGACATTGCTACTGACCCCTCTTCTGGGCTGGAGTCTCCCTTGCCATTTTCTTTTTTTTTTTTTAACATCTTTATTAGAGTAGAATTGCTTTACAATGGTGTGTTAGTTTCTGCTTTATAACAAAGTGAATCACTTATATCCGTTGCCATTTTCTGCAAGCAGTATTGCTTTTTTCCTTTTCGGTACTTAACGCTTCATGTTTGATTCCCCAAGCCAGCTAAAGTAGAAAGTCATCGTTTCTCAGTCTCATTCTCAGAGCAGATTACATAGCATTGAAACTCCTCCATCTCCCAAGGTCGTGAATCAATGCCATCCTATTAGATGCTCATTATATCCGTAGTCCAATTTCTACATCATTTTAGGTTATGAGCAGAATGAGACTAAAGAGGCTACCAGTGACAAAAGCTACCATGATCAGATGGATGTTAGCTACATGTTATCCACTTTTTAGTGAAGAGATAACTCTTTTGAGCACTGTTTCAGAAAATATCTCCTCCTTAATTTTCAAGCCAGCAGAATTTGAAGAAAACTGAGCCAGTCTTACTTATAAACATAAATATAAAAATTGTAAATAAGGTATCAGCAAATAGAATTCAACGATGAATCAAAAGAATAAAATATTTGACAAAGGATTTATTTCAGGAATACAGGAGGCTCAAAACTTTTAAATGTTTCTAAGTATCACTGTATCAGCCAAAAAAAGAAAAATGTGATCCCATCCGTAGATGGTGCAAAAGTCTTTGAGTCAATTCAGCTGCCCGTTCCAAAATAAGGACCCTAAATAATATAGGAAAGAAATAAGTCAATTAACTATAAGGCAGGCTGTTTATTAAAAAAACCAGCAGCATATTGCCGTAAATGGTAAAATGCTAAAATGATTTCATTTTAAATAAGAAATTAGTCAGGGATTCCTGCCATCACTCTATAATTCAGCATTGTTTTGGAATTTTCAGCAACTACCAAGAAAATTAAATAACTATTACAAATACTAGGAAAAAGTGAAATATTTCTGTGCTTATACAAATATATGCACCAAAAATGGCCATGTTAAATATGTTCATATATGACTGTACATCTAAAAAACCCAAAACATACCAGTAAAGAAATACTAGGATTATAAGAAAATTTGATAAGGTGGCCAGATTCATAATAAATATATAAAAACCCATAGTTGTTTTCCGTCCTGGCAATCACTAGCTTTTTTTGTTTTTTAATTCTAACAATGAGCGCTTAGAAATGCAAGGAGAATAGTAATTCCTTTCAAAATAGCAATTAGAATTATACATTTCATAGGAACAATTTTTATAGTACTTCCATGAAAAACACCCCAAATCTTACCTAAGTATATGCAACAAGATTTAACCAAATGGAAAGTCGTACTATTTCCTTGTATGGGAAGACTTAGTATCATAAAAAACTTAGTATCAACCCTTCCAAAATTAGTATATAAATTTATGTGATTCCATATAGAATCCCAGCGGATGATTGTTTCGGGGGTGGGGGGAGAAGGGAATTGCGTAAAATGATAGTAAGGTATGAATGGAATTAACAGGCATCTAAGAATAAATATGCAAAGCATGTTCAAAAAAGACCAATCAGAAAGGTAGACTTATCTGAACATCTGACTATACTATAAAGCTACCATAACCACGTCAATGTGATACTGACAGAGAACTGGACAAATAAGTCAGGGAACTTAGCGCTAAAGTTGGTGGTCCAGGGAAATGAACATTTTTTCAAAGTAAGAGTCAAAACTTAGGTTGATACTAATTTTTCAAGCTGGAGAGTATTAAATAGAATATAACAAGCATTGCTGACAGGGAAGCAGGGAGAAGATTGCTGTCCTTTCTGAAGGGAGAGATAAACAATGGGAACCTTTTCTGAAAGCAGCAAGGAGCATCCTCTAAAGTTTAAAATACATGGATTTTTTTGCCCTTACAGACCTGCTTTTGGGAACCTTTCGCATAGAAATAAAAGATAAAGGATAGATGTTACAATGTGTTCTAGGTGTTTATTACATGATGTTTGTGGCAGTGAAGAACTAGAAATAACATGAATGCCTGTCCATAGGTGATGGTTGAAAAACTATGATCCATCCACACTGTGAAATATTATGTGAGCACGAAAAAGGCTGCTTCGGGGTCAAACCCAGGGTACTTGGGGACTTCCCGTGGTGTATTGTTTAATGAGAAAAATAAGATGAAGAAAATGTGTTTGATGTCTTGCTTCTGTAAAACAAATAATGATCCCGAGCAGTGTGTGTGTAGAGGGGGAAGGGGTATGCTACAAGCTGGGTGGTGGTTAGCCTGGGGGTGTGATGGGGGAGAGGATTTGAAGTGGGAGGAAGGAGGAAGTAAGTGAAAAAAGGAAAAGAAAAAATAAAGCTGGCTGTGTAAAGAGTACGCAGATAGCTTCTTTAACCAAACAGTGAGGGCGAGTTCATATACTGAGTGTGCAGAGCTTTTGAGATGCTGTGGGGTGCTCTGCTCTAGCGTTTGTTATTGTGAGATGTGAATGCCACCGCTCTGGATCTTGTTCTCCCTGAAATCTAGAACATTGACAGCCCAGGGCTGTTTTCCTCTACGCTCCCTCCCGGGTGAAGATGGAGCTGCTGGTGAGTTTTATGGGCCACACCCCACCGCAGCTCTAGTTGCTCTATCCCAACAGACTTGGAAAAGGCTGACTCCTCTGGTCGGATGTTCAGGCTCCCGGGAACTGGCGTGCAATCAGAACTCTCGTAGAGACGCACATCCAGTTCCCACGGCCCTGAGAGCTCGCTGGGCTCGTGGGTCCAGATTTGCTTGATGCTGATGCAGAGTAGGGAGCGACCCGTGCACACACCCGAGGAGAAGGTGGTCCTCGGGTCTGCCGCACCGCCTGGGCTGGATGACGTGCTTGTACCAACCCTCTTCTTCAGCTATGTCACACGCTATAGAGGACAGGTGAAGGTAACAGTCTTAGGAAGCACCGTCCAAGGGACTTCCCTGGTGGTGCGGTGGTTAAGAATCCGCCTGCCAATGCAGGGGACATGGGTTCGAGCCCTGGTCTGGGAAGATCCCGCATGCCGCGGAGCAACGAAGCCCGTGCACCACAACTACGGAGCCTGCGCTCTGGAGCCCGTGAGCCACAACTGCTGAGCCCACGTGCCACAACTACTGAGCCTGTGCTCTAGAGCCCGCGAGCCACAACTACTGAGCCCACGTGCCACAACTACTGAGCCCATGTGCTGCAACTATTGAAGCCTGCATGTGTAGAGCCCGTGCTCCGCAACAAGTGAAGCCACTGCAATGAGAAGCCCACACACCGCAACAAAGAGTAGCCCCCGCTCGTCACAACTAGAGAAAGCCTGCGCACAGCAATGAAGACCCAACGCAGCCAAAAATAAATAAATAATTTTATTTTTTTTTAAAAAGGGAAGTACCCTCTGCCCAAGAGCTCGTCATCCTGGGAGATCATTCTGTCTCCATCCCAGCCTTGTCTTGTGCCGTGTCCCTAGCTAACCGCCGTCCTGAACGTCCTAGAGCTTCCCCACAAACGTGCTATCCGTGTTTGTGCCTCAGAGCTTTGTGACGGGTGCTCCTTTCATGGGGGTGCTTCCCTCTGCGTCCCTCCCACCAAATCCTGCAGGTCCAGTACCTTACAGGGCAGAAGCTGTTTAGTCCAAGCATCCTTCCTTGACTCCCCCTCTCCTCTCCCCCAGGAGTGATTTTGCAGAGTGCTGTGTTTTAAGTTTGTTCTATGCCTGTTGCCAGCTGCCCCGTCCCCAGCTCTGCAGCAGACGGAGTTCCTAGCAGTCAGGGACCTGCTTCCTTGCCTCTTCCTCCTTCTGCTTCTAAATCTCTCTTTCTCTTTCACAATACCTGGCCCATCATGCATTCCCCTTAAAAGTCCATCGAATGAATAAGTGGGTGAAGTACATAGTGCTTCCTGAAATGTGAGTGTGAAATCAGGATGGAAAGTTGCACCCCAGCACTCACAGGAAAACACTGCCGCGCTGCACAGAGCTCACCACGGTAGGATTCTAAGTCACAGCTCGTCTACAGAGGAGGGCACTTGTTCCTGGAACAGACTTCTTGGCTAATCAGATACTTAGGATGTCGTTTTTGCGTTCAGTATATTCATTTGGTGCTGATTAGGCAACAGTTTAAAATGGTCTTTTCGTTTGTTTGTCGGGAGGGTGTCCGGGGAGTCGTGAATCACTGAACCTCAGGTTTGGACTCAGTCGAGAGCTAAGTCATCATCGCGTAGACCTGAACCACCAGAACCGTGTGAGCGGAAGGGCCTCTGGTGATGGCGCACTGTTGTCTACGCAGATTTTCACGGCGCTGCCCCCCTTCACTCTGGGCATCTTTGAGAGGTCCTGTAGCCAGGAGAGCATGCTGAGGTTCCCGCAACTCTACAAGATCACCCAGAACGCCGAGGGCTTCAACACCAAGGTAAGCCACGCATGCACAGGGCCCCTCAGAAGGCACAGGTGCTGTGTCCTGTCCCTCAGCGCTGGTACCTGCTCAGAGGGGGCGTCTGAAGGGAGGTGAGGCCCCGGGTCTCTCCCGGTATCTGAAGCACAGTGAATTCAAGCTGCCACATCGGGAAGGAAGCGGCCGTCCCTTCCTGTTCAGTAACGCCTTCTTCTTCCCTATGTGGCCCCACGACCATGTGGCCGGCGGCCCGCACGCCCCAGGACCTGTAGGATCCAATCATCCCCCACCCCATGGAGCCCTGTCGCCTGGCACGGCCCTCCCTCCGCCACTGCCTGGTTCTCAGGGACAGGAAAATGTCCCTTTAGCCAGTGAGGAAAGTTGGCCAGAGGTGAACACAGGAATCGAGTCAGGCGTGGGTATTATTTTCAGTCTGGTGGACCAGGAAAGAGAAAACATCTAGACAGACATGGAGTAGGCAGTCCTGAGATGAGCCTGGCTTAGGTGTTACAGGGGTCCCGCCATCAGGAGCAGCTAAGGAGTCTGGTGTGTCACTGACCCGCCGGCCACAGCTAGGAGGGCAGAGGTGAGGGCCCCCGGCTGGAAGGGGAAGTAGGTACCCGGCTGGGTTGGGAGGCAAAGATGCCCACGTGCCTGCATCGCCGTGTTTCCGTCTCCAGTGTTTGTGCAGGAGGGGAGTTGGAGGCTGGAACAGAGGCTCGATGCCCAGCTCAGTTAAGACACCATGTGCCGGTTGTGTGTGATTAGCCTGCGTGGACACCAACCAAGGCTTTAGGGAGGATGCCACGGGCGTCCTCGGTAGAGAGCAGTCTCTGAAGGCTTCGTTTTGAGCCAGGTGTCGTGCTTGTCTTCCTTCAGGGCTGCCTCCTGTTTGGGAAAGTGTAACAGGCATGTCCACATCTGGAAAAAACACAAGGGGATACTGCTGGTTCTAGTGTGTTCCATGCACAAGGAGACGGGGCTGACTAATTATATCGGTCCTTGTTCACCGTGGCTCTGTCAGTGGGAAATATGGCCTGTTTATTCCACATTGTTCACATAAATCGTTACAACAGAGTTTGAATTCAAAGGCCACGTAAGGAGAGAGGTGGGGGGGGGGGACCCATTGGAAAGGGAGCCGAACTGAGGATGCTTGGAGACTGACCTGCAAGCATTTTGAAGATCTGGAGGTGGGGGGACAGGGGGCATACAGAGAGCAGGGAGAAGATAGGAAAAAAATGAGCATTTAAAATAGGAAAATCCCACTGTCTTACAATTTCTCATTATTTTCTGTTGTCCCATCACTACTTAAGATCCAACTATATATATATGACAATTCCCAGAACAATTTGTAGATTTTTAAATCAATTCAATCTGGCTTTAGTAATTCTGTCATCTCAGAGTTAAAAAGATGAATGAAATGCATTTATGAAACTATAAGTTAGAAGAAACTAAACTTCGTGTTCTTTTGTTTGACCTTTCAGGTGTTAAAGAGAATTTTTAAACGTGTATGATATTCATCTAAATCCTAAAAACTGAAAAACTGTATGGGAGGGATTTTAAGGGGTGAAACGAAAGAGTGAGCGTGCTGTGTAGGAATTTACATTTTAAATGTTTTTCATGCTTTCAGAAGTATGGCTTCAGTCTCTTAATTAACAGTTTGACCCAATACCCTTTCTCTGGATGACTGTAAAATGTGGTCTTTCTTTCCGTTCTAAAGGAAATGCATCGTCATTTATTTTTTGGATGTGGGTAGATTGTATGTTGTCCTGTTTATACGGGAATATCTCTTTAGGTCTTTGTACTAGAGTAATATCATCTGGAGATAGCCCAGTCATCTGTATGTAAAATATTGGGGTTTTTTTCGCCTTCTGGAGCTGGGCATCGCAGCCAGCATCCCTGACAATGAGGGGCTTGTTGAGCTACACAGAGTTCAAGAGTGTGGGCAGCTCCTGACTCCCCTGGTTTGTTTTCCCTTAGGTTTTCTGGGGTCACTGCATCAACGCCTTGGTCCACTCCCTCATCCTCTTCTGGTTTCCCATGAAAGCGCTGGAGCACGGTAGGTAATGGCTTCGAGATCCAAGTCTCAGCAGGTAGCTTTGCAGCCCCTCAGCGCCAGTTGTTCACAATTTTCTTCCCCAGTTCTGCAGACCCAGAGATCACAGGAACAAATTTCAAAAGAAAAACATAGGAAACATCTGATGGGCTTATTACTAGCTTGTAGGTTTCACCCATTCTGGCTCGGAGAACCCATTTTCTTTCCAGTTGCCTGGAGAGTTTAAATGCTAGGAATTCTAAACTTTATTTTTAATAACCATTTGAGTCAAGGATCTTGAAGAAAAGCACTGTCCTATAATGAAACATCGATGCCTCTTGTGCACCAATTTGAAATTTTCTGTTAAGTACTTGGGCTTTCGTTTTCCAAGCCTGACGTACCTCTATGCCAAATAACTCAAATCTCGTGAGAGTTTTATCTTATGCCCAGTTTTCCGAAAGTCTCCTTTCCTTGACGTACGCTTTTCAAGCAAACGTTTAAAGCTTGCTGGAGGACTGATTCTCCCTGTTGGTTTCAGTCTTCCCTAAGCTGAAGGAGGGGTGTATTTGTTCATACTTCTTAATACATCCACAATGTGACCTCTTAAAGAGACATACCTTTTAGTCTCAAAAAGTGAAAATGTGTCACAAGAATGCTACTTTTTACCCCTCAAATCATAATAATACCCCTGGGGAAAATCACTCCAAATGTTGACTAGACAAGGCCTTTCATTGTATAGAGAACCAACAAATAGGAAGTTTCCAAGCTTCTTTGTTTCTGTCAGTGTTTTTCTGTGTTTCAGATGGACATGATTCATCCTTACTGATGTGCTTTAACCTGTCAAATGCATGCCCAACAAGTGTGTTATATACCCTGTGACCTTTTCTCTCAGTTTCATCCGATGCCCTTTTCCTTCAAGGGTCCCTAAGTCTCTAAATCAGAAAATACAATTTTCTGCTTCCGGCCCCACCCCCAAAGGGGCATTCTAGTGGAATCGTTCTCTTTGAATGATAAAGCTTTCCTGTGGTTCATCTTCACTAATAGTAGATTTAATTTCTTTTGAAATGGTTTTGTGAGTAAGGGCTCACAAATATAAGAGTGTTGACTGTGGTTTGTTTTAGAAGCTCTGACAGTCTGGTGATAAAGCAGCCGTCATTGTATCAGGCTGGGCTGGGGATGGGAGGTAGTGTGTCTTGTGTGTCTCGTGAGCACAAGAACAGGTTTGGCAGGTGTCCTCTCGGCCAGGAGCCCAACCTTTCGTCCTTAGGAAGAGACAGGCCCCCCACCCTCTTATCTCGGCATAGACTTTGTCCCTAAACGTGCGGTGCTTGCCTTTGGACTCACAGAAGTTTGGCGCGATGGTCATTTACTCGCCTGCTTCAGAAGGAGCAAGCAGGGCCTGTTTTCAGCAAAGACGATGGTTTCTGATCCCGAGTCATGAATATGTGCTTTGAGATTGTGGTTTGTAGTTTATGTTGGGATCATTATTGTTCACCTAGATTCCATCCTGTAAATCCATTCGTTCTCCTAACATGGTCTGTATTTGAAAGGGGATAGACTCCAAACGGTTACTAATTTACCTAAGAGATATCACCAGGTGAATTTCAAGTCGGTTTCTATCACCCTTACCTGCTTCCCTCAGATTAGCAATTGGCCAAGCAGCCGAAAGAATGATTTTTTTCCCCATCTTTAAAATCATCATCACCATCATTATTTCATCATATGCCTTCAGCACAGAGGTTTTCTTTTGGTTGTGTTGTAAACAGTAACCTTTTTTTTTTTTTTTTTTGCGGTACGCGGGCCTCTCACTGCCGTGGCCTCTCCCGTTGCGGAGCACAGGCTCAGCGGCCATGGCTCACGGGCCCAGCCGCTCCGCGGCATGTGGGATCCTCCCGGACCGGGGCACGAACCCGTGTCCCCTGCATCGGCAGGCAGACTCTCAGCCACTGCGCCACCAGGGAAGCCCAACAGTAACCTTTTGAGGGAAACTGTTGAAGGTGAAATAAATAGCAAACATTAAGCGTATTTAGCAAAGAACAACCGGAGGCCGGTTGGTGTTCTTGGTCACTAGTTGATGTCCTCTAACAAGTGGAATGACTATTTTAGGATGAATTTCTAAATTCTCACTATTAATAGACAGCGAAATGATTATTGTTCCTTAGCGCTGTTCATTCATGTGATCCTTATGTCTGAGACACTGTGGTAGATTCTGAGGGTGGTGGGTAATTGAATCAATGCGGGTCTCACCCTTCAAGGAGTTTGCCGTCTGGTAAGTTAGCAGGTAGTTCTCTCGCGAGGTGGAAAATCATTCTCAAGTAAAATACAGGTAAAGTGCTCTCGGACTGTAGAGGGCTGAGAGAGACGCCTTCCAGGTGGGATGATTCATGGCTCGTTCGAGGAGATGATGTGTAGCCTTAGCCTGAAAGTCCAGGCAAAGGGAGATGTGCAGGGTTAGAGGAAGAGGCAAACGAAGGAGAGCGGTTCTAGACAGATGTGGAGAGCTTGAGAAGGTCATCCCTTCCGGGGTGGAAGGCAGGGCAAAGTGGGAGAAGGCAGGTGAAAGCCGGATTGCCGAGGGCTTGGAATGCGATGTTGAGAAATCGGGACTTGCTTTGGAGGCAGTGAACAGTCAGTAGAGTTTAGATCAAGGCAAGTATTGTGATCAGAGCAATTTGGGGAAAATGAATCCATCGTATCTCGTTAAGGTGAATGGTAGAAGGCGAGCTGGTGGCAAGAATCCTAGTTAGGTTTCCTGATCCAGGGGAGCCCAAGGAGGGTCAGACCCAGGGACTGGGAATGTGTTTAGAGAGGAGGGAGCATGTTTAGAGAAGAACTTGATCAGCAAAATTACTGCAGACCTATGACGTGCCAGGCACCGAGGGTGCGGTGGACATAAGAGCATGTCTTGGTCTCCGGGGGCTTCCATAAGGTCAGAGCTGGCCATCAGGAATCACACACATAATTGCTTCATGGCCAGTGTGCTGCGTCCTACAGGCTGCAGGACGAGCTTGTAATACCGGGACACAGCCTAGTCTAGCGGGTCAAGGAAGCATCTTCTCCAAGGAAGTGACACTTGAGTTCTTAAAAGATGAATAGGGGATGATCCAGTAGGGCCGGGAGGTATGGGTAAAGGCGGGGAGAAGAAGCATTCCTGGCTGGGACCACGAGCACACAGGGCTGGTGCTGCCGAGGAGCTGGGAGAGCCCGTGGGCAGTGGCTCCCAATGGGGTGGGGGTCGGGGGGTGGGGGTCGGGACCTTGTTCAGCCTCTGGTGAGCGTTTCCAGACACTGAGCATCCCTGGCCCTGGTCGGTGAACCCGCCCACCGTCAGTCACCCTTTTCCCCATCCTTGTGCAACTGTGAATCAGAACACGTCTGCACACATCTCCAGCATCCGCTCTGGGTCTGCAGCAGCGTCCCTAGTCGAGCATTCTGGGTGTTAGGTGACAGTCAGATCACCAAAATACACATGGGGACTTCTTTTAGTGAAGGGTTTAAGGTAGGAGAGTTACACCATGGGACTTGCCTCTGAGGAAGATAAGACAGCCGTGTGGAGAAATACATAAGGTCTGGCAAGAGCGTGGGTTTTGTGTGTTTGTTTCTTCGGGGAGGGGGGGGCAGACGGAAGTCAGAGGTGAAAATCAAGGAAGCTTGCAAGTTTGAGGAGAGCCGGGATACGGCAGCTGATCCGATCACTTACGTGCTGATTGTCCTCAATACAAATGCGCTCCTGTTACACTTTGAATCGCCCCTTAGAAGGATGCAGTCACCCTTCTCCCAAAGAAGCGTGACAGCAGTTTGAGACAAACTGGGGCACTTTCAGAGTATGGGGACCCTGATCTCACAGAACAGTGCCTTTGGGCCCCACTCCAGCGTCAAGTCCTGCTGGAAATTGTCCATCAGACACGTGCCACACTCTGAGCCCTGAGGGGCTTTGCTTGACCAGGGGCTGAGGGCTGCAGAGTAGCTTTGTTCCATTGTTTCATGCTCTGTGGACTGTGTCGTGAAGATGGTGGATTTTACCGGGCAATCCTCTCCGGTCTCCATGGAGACAGGCTTAGGTACATGCAGTGCTGGTCACTTCCCAGCATCATGGTTGGGAAGAAACGTTTCTAAGAAGGTGTGAGCCTGTTGTTCATTCCTTAGGAAGCTTCCAAGAATTTTGCCTTGCTTATTTTTGCGTGGTTTTGGATAGAATTTTCAAAGCGTTCCTTGGCTGGTGGAGTTGGTGACGATTCATTTCAAGCTTCCAAATACATTTTTCCACTCCAGCAATTCCATAAATCAGATTTCTTCCAACCATCACAACCTTACGCTCACGGCCACGGCTGGCCTGTAGCTCCCACCCTTTGATCTGAAACATGATTTTAGGTTAAAACCAGAGACATCACCTTTGCAGGGACCGAAATTCATCCAGACCTCGGTGTCAGGCCACACTCGGGCTTTCCATGGGTGTATCCAGTCTGCATATTTGAGCAACCATCCTTGAAGTGGAATGTGGTTATTGGCAAAAGGACGTAAAATCCGTTTTGATTTAAAAAAAGGAAATTTTCAGATTTTTCTTGATGAAATTTAAGAGGGAGGTGATGGGAATATACTTACCAGCAGAGAAAAATTCCCGAAAAAGAATTGTTCTTGACTCCTCACAGTGCACACTCTGGAAACCATTCCCTCCTCTTTCTAGAAGAAGAACTACCCTGTGGATACTTTGCAATACCATGTGGATAATTATTGGCCCTAATTAAGCAACAGGGTCTCTGAACATTCTTGGAGAAGGCTATTTTATACTTTTTGGTAAATGTGCTACTGTAAGACGAGGCATGTTTTATAAACAAATAATAGTGCACATGCATAAAATGAGATGTAGGGTACTTCTCTCTGCCTGTGCCATTATTGGGTCATTTAAGCTTGAATTATTTATGACCTATGCCTATTACTGTAAACTTGGTTATTTTACATCATGTCGGTTTCACGTTCAGCTGAGTTGGGGCATGACTGCCGTTGTTCCCCGAGATTGCAACTTCTTAAAATCAATGACTCATTCATTGAAAAAGAAAAGATAAGTGAGTGTGTCCTCTGTGCAGGTCAGTATTGGTAGATGGTAGTGCACATAACAGGCAAGTTCCCTGCCCTCGTGGAGCTTACACTGGACAAGGCAGGACTGAACAAAAAGAGAGGACAGTCAAGGTCAAATGGAGTGCATACCAAGGACCACTCACCTGGTTCCAGCTTTAAGGATTGCCCCCCAGAGGATGTGACAGCATAGTTGAAGGATGAACAGGAACAAGCTCGGAAAAGAGGAGGGGGGAGGGGTTTCAGGTTACGGGAAAGAGCATGGGGTGAGAGGGTGTGACTCCCAGTCAGAGAAGACCCCTGTGGCTGGAGGATTGGGGAGCAAGGGACGATAAAGGATGGAGACCAAGGAGTCAGACCATTTCCAGCCTGTCGGGACAAGCGAGCCTTTTGTAGTGTGAGTTTACTGGGAGCCACTGATGGGTTATAAGCAGAGAACCACGTATCTGATGAACTTTGGTGGGACCACACCGGCCGAGATGATTGTCGGCGTCCGGCTGGTTGGCTGTCGTGTGGTCTTGTGTCGTGACCGTGTCAGAGAAGAGGATGGATCTGAGGGCTGCTTAGGAGGTAGAACTGGAAGGATCTGACGTTGTATCCATGAGTGCTTCCCTAGTCTGCCTGGTTGTAGGAGAGTCTGCTCTTCTGTCACAAAACTTACCCGTAAAATACTATATTTTAAAGCATTTTAAAGGAAGGTACGGGAAACAAGAGCCGGTGTTTTCTTCCCGTTGCAAAGTCAGTGACCATACTGTATACCCATTGTAAGATACAAGGTAAATGAAGGCGATCCAGGGACGCGCATTCAATGCTAAGTGGGACAGAAGAGGGGAGTAGTAACTCCACGTGGCCTCTGCATCTGGGAAAGCCACTGAGAGGACAGGGTAGTATGAACAGTCACAGAATCCTGAAGCGTATACATGAAGTGAATGGGACTTGCTCTCTAAAAACGAGAAGGACAGAACACTCTAGAAGCTTCTTGGAATTATACAAATGAAACTATAGCTAGCGTAGAGATCTAAATCACTAGTTGCTAACCCGGTCACTGGAGTACATTCAAAACCCAGTTTCCAAATTCAGAATGTCTTCTTCTGTTCTGGTTACCCTTAAACACGGTGAACTAGTAACGTCAAGTCCGCCTCATGTGCCTACAGCACTGTCGTTTGGAAACACAGAATGGGGCAGAAGGGCCGTGGCTTTCATGCACTCAAATGTCTCTTACGTTTCAGTGTCTCTCTTAATAAACTCTGAGCTACATATATTGTAAACAGTTGGGTTTGATGTAATGCTGTAAGAAGCGTGAGTCAGAGTTCCCAGATTTCACCCACGTAGCTTCTATGGGGAAGTTGAATCGAGGTGTATTAAGGTGGGAATAGCTGCTACAACAAGCAGCCCCCAAATATCAGGGCCGTAGTCCGGTAAAGGCTTAGTTCTGCCTCGTGTACCGATCAAACGGAGAAGTGCATTGTACATGGGTGTGTTGACTGTATGTTCTTATTTTCTGCATTTGTGATGCCCTGATAGTTGGGCCCATGATCCTGGAGAGACTGTGCTCCCAGGGTTGGCTAATTCCTAGGGAGAGCAAACAACTGTCCCACAAGCACGCCTTTGCTTCCCAGCCACCCATTCCGCCTCCCACACCCCCAGCCATCTCTGTACCTCACTCTCTCACACCAGGCCAATATCCCCTGCCCTAAATCACCCCCGGGCCAGGTACCACATAACTAGGGATCGACCTAAAACCCAGAGACTGTTGAAATAATTCACACTATCCAATCCTGAGCTTAAACAGTGTACCTACCCTGCTTCAGTCCATTTTGTCCCGTGAAAACCCCACTAGAGGCTCTGGGCCATGCTCTCCCCTCCTGCCTCCTGACTGACCCTGGTGCTTTCCCTTGGCCCTGCCTGACACCCCATGCGTCCTGTTTCTAGGGATCCGTGAGTATAAACTCCTTCCTTCACGATCGTCACGTCCACGTCTGTGTGTCTTTCGACACCTGATTGAAACAAGCCCTAGTTATTCTCAATACAGTGGCGCTCCATCTGTGCGGGGCCCCTGAGTTCACCCTCAGCCTTCGCGTGGGGATGGGAGAGAGCAGGAGAAGGACTGCTTGCTCTCAACCTCCTCTGGCAGGAAGCGATCCATCACTTCTGCTCACGTCTGATTGGCAAGAGCTAGTCCTGGGGCCCCACCTAGGTACGAAGAGCTGCGGAATGTCGTTAGACTATGCTCCCGGGAATAAAAAAAGAGTCCGTGCCTACGAGGTGGCTGTTTGACATTGGCAGGTGATCGAGTGCACTTTCCATCATTTTTACTTCCTTTTTCAAGTCTATTTTTAGTAAACAAGAGTGAAAAAAGAGATTGAAATCTGAGTTTCATACCCTTAACTTTATCCAGCAGAAATGTCAGTAAAGAGGAGAAAATCCAGCAAAAGGCTTATATAACCAGGAACTTAACCCAGTGCTGGTTATGAATGTAATTATAATCACTAACACTTGTATAAACTCTACCTTTTAGAAACTCTTTCCAATAGCTTATACCGCTCTTTACCAAGAAAGGAAAAAGTAACGTTTCTCTTTGTGAATACATAGCGTTGGAAGCAGAAAGAATTGTTTCAGTTGTAGTACAGACAGTACAGACATTGGAGCGGGATTAAGTCTAAGCTTATTTGGAAATTAGCTACTTGAAACTTGGAAGACGTTTGCACTCTTGATATTCATCTAATAGTAGCTGGTTGGCATCATACCTCCTCTGAGCCTCTGGAGTCTGAAGAGGCCCCAAGGGTGAGACGGGGGGAATGGAGAGCCGGATTAATATGCTGGAATCAGGCCTGCTCTGAACGAGTGCTGCTGAAGCTTCTAGAAGCAAAAAGGGTGGGAGAAGGGAAACAGGAGGAACTTGGTATCTGCTCTGCAGCCAGGATTCTTGGCAGGTGTCCTGACGTGGAGGGAATGGCGCCACCTCCCCTAATTCTTCTGACGGAGTCCTATGTGAGTGAGATACCTGTGATTTTTTTTTTTTTAACATAAAGTTTTTTATTTTTTTAAATTTTTTAAATTTTTGGCTGTGTTGGGTCTTTGTTGCTGCCCGTGGGCTTTCCTCTGGTTGCCGCGAGCGGGGGCTACTCTTCGTTGCGGTGCGCGGGCTTCTCATTGCGGTGGCTTCTCTTGTTGCGGAGCACGGGCTCTAGGCGCACGGGCTTCGGTAGTTGTGGTGCGTGGGCTCAGTAGTCGTGGCTCGCGGGCTCTAGGGCGCAGGCTCAGTAGTTGTGGCGCACGGGCTTACTTGCTCCGCGGCATGTGGGATCTTCCCGGCCCGGGGCTCAAACCCCTGGCCCCCGCCTTGGAGGCGGATTCTTAACCCCTGCGCCACCAGGGAAGCCCTACCTGTGATTTGGAATCCAGGCACTCCACGGATTTTTACTGCACTAAAAACACACACATACGTTCACCCCATCTGTTTTCCTGATTATTAAACCCTGTCCTCTCTGGCTGCACAGCACTATGCTATAACTTAGTTTCATATTTTGCTTTTTGTCAGAGCCCTTTCGGAATACATTTTTGTGGTTTAGCTGGGCCATGATGTAATGTGTTTAATGAGCATTTAATTGAAATGGCATCCTTATAAGATGTCATCAGCCTAGCCCTCTGGAAGCATCTGAGGTAAGTTCCTTTATCATTCTGTTTAGAAAACGAGACATACTTTTGTTACAAACCGTGGGTTTTCCAACAGATATTTTCAGAGAGCTTTTTGCATGCAGCGTTTGGGGTCATCACTACTCACGCGAGGGTTCGTGTGGGTTTGTCCCCATTGTTCACAACAGTCTGTTTTAGTGTCTGCGTTTCTAAACCTCATTTGGCTAAACCTACATCATGTCAGTCCCTGGATCCAACCAGATTTTGCAAATAATGTAAGTCTGGACGAACAGGCTGGGTCTGAGGGTCCTGAAGCCAAGGCATTGTGTCGGCTTCTAAGAGAATGACTGGCTCCCAGGATGCGGCTTCTAGCTCTGGTATTTTGTAATAATACTTTCGATGTATAGGGTCGGCACCATCATTAGATTAGGTTTTACACCACACGTGGCCACAGCTGGTCATTCTAAATGTGACTCAGTCCTTTATCCGACAAAGCAGTTGGGAAACCTTCTCGCTCGTTCAGGTTCTTTACTCTGTGGAACTCCTTCCCTGGACTTTTGGTCCAGCAACGTTTCAGCTCTCACCTGGGTGGATGTGATCCTCCGCCTGCCAAGGCCTGGCTGATCTCACACGGTTCAGTGAAACGCCGGCGTTGCCGACGCAACAGGCAGCCGGATTCTCCTTCCCTCTGCCCTAGCTCTGCTGAGCCTTCGTGCGCTAGCGCGAGGTTTCCGTTGGGAAATGCTCAGCATCCTGCCGGTTAACAAAGTTCTGGTGAGATCACCTGTCTCCACCTGCACGTTTGGTGGATCTCTTTTACAGGGACCTTTTTTAGAACCTGGTGTGGTCTGGCCCGTGCTGGCCTCACCATTCTGGCCACTGTAGCGCTCCTATCCCACACCCCGCCCGCCCCGTGCATCTCAAGGTTCTACTCCAGCAGGGCAGGAGTCCACCTCCGTGCGTCTAGGCGGGCCGTGCGTCCTTTTGTGCCTGAACTGTCCTTTCCCCCTCTCTGCCCCCTTCCTCCCAAACATCCCACTGTACCACCCCATGCTGCTTTGTCTGCAGTAATCTTCCTATCGTTTACATAGATGGTGGATAAGTGTTGTTCTGAAGGCTGGCTTGGGGACCCAATTACTCATCTTGGCTTGGGGGTTCTTTTTCTCCTATCAAAAAAAAAAAATCACTTGAGATTTTAAATATCCAACTAAAATGAAAGCAGCTAAACCACAGGAAAGTTGTTTTCCTGAGTGGAATGGTGGAATCCTAACAGTACTGTTAAGATTAAACAAAGTGGGAAGAAGTAATTTGTCAGCAACATGCTTCAGGAATAAACTCGACAGTCCAAACGGGCTTTTCCAGCCTGGAATTATCAGCCAAGCTGTATCTTATTAATGCATTCCTCTGCCAATGATTGTTTAGGACTTCAGATCTTTTCTTCAGGAGGAGGTTATTGGCAAATCTTAACAAGGAATGATGCCCGCAGGTATTTGCCTCTAAAACAGTTGAAATATAACCTTTAAGAGAAGACTGTGTTCCGTGGGAATTTCCCCAACAGGGTGGGCAAAGCAATGACTTGTGACTTGTTTAGTGGATGCTATCTTTTCCGAGGCTCTTGACGTGTCCCAGAATCTCAAGTTAGTTTGGGAGTTTCTCCTCCAAGGAATAAATTTTTCCCAGGTGGTATTAGTTTCGATTGGGATAGGAGATGCTCTTTCCTAAGCAGAAAGCTAAAATGCAGTGTTGAGTTATCCTTCCAAAATGATGAGCTGAAATAGTAGGGTGATCCTGCTTCACTAAACGTTATCTGAGGTGCATTCCGATTGGTTCAAGTGCAGACATATTATGTAATGCCAGTAGCACTTTACTGTCATGGCAAGGTAGAAATTAATGCATTATAAAATTCTAGAAGCTGCGGTTGGAAGATGTCCCTGGGTTTCACTGTCTGTTCCTTCTGTTCATGCCGAATTGCCAGCATGGTGGTCCGTGGTCTTAAGTGTCTCCATGGAGATGTTCTCTTCACCAGTGAGCTCTCAGTCCCAGAGGTAATCACAGGGTTTACCCACTTGAAAGGCCATCGAGCGATGGCAGTCGCATCCCTTTGTACCAAGGCCTCACCCTGTTTCTCTGCTGATGGTGTGAGTTGTGAGGTCCCACCACACTCTCCCCCTCGGCCTGACCACAGAGGAGGGGGTTCCCTTCATTAGTCACTCTTTTTTTTTTTAAATAAATTTATTCATTTATTTATTTTTGTCTGCATAGGGTCCTCTTTCCACCTATTTCTCTGCTAGAAAGTTCCTCCCTGTTAGGTGTTGGTATTTCAGAAGAGTTCTTAGTCTATTTTTCCCCTTGAAGTTGTCTTCTTTTCTTCTTTGGGGTCCATTTTTCTAACTCAGTTAATGAAAACAATCTTGTATTACAAAGCTTACAGTTTCTCACTAAGCGTGTGACCTTGCATGTCATTTAGCTTCTCTTTGCTGCCCCAGTTGCCTCATCTGAAATATGCAGGCCATAATACCATTTCATAGCATTGTTAGAGCATTAAGGAAGTACTTACTCACGTAGGTAAAGTGCTTAGAACAGAGCCTGTCTTATACTTAGTAACATATGTTATCTATTTTCCATGTAGAATTAACAATGTCTAACAGTTTTTTGTTCACTATTTGTATATCCTTAAAATATGAAACACATTCTAAGCCCTCCATATTTAGACAAATGCTTTGTATATTTAATTTCTTTTAGTACATGAATCAACCAGCATTTGAAATATTACTATCAAAAGGAAATTCACAAGTTGTCAAGCCATAATTGTAAACCTTGGTTTTCAGCTTAGTCTCCTAGCCCTTCTAACTCTTTCATCTGACCAGAGTTTTCTCCAGACTCTGTCAGGGCTTCGTGTAGGTAGAACTTCAGGGCCCTCAGATCACTGCTTTTCTCAATGAAAGGGTCTTTTCTTCATTCATGAACACATAGGACGAGACTGAGGTTAGGAAATCCATCCTGAGCTAAAATGGACAGGACGGAGCTCTGAAGCTCTCAGGTTTCTACCACTGAATCCCTGATTTAGCAGCTAAGAACATGGACCTTAGAATCTTAGCATTTTCTACCTAAAAGAACCTTGGTGATAATTCAGTCATCATTGTCTGTATCTGATAGAACCACCCCCATTTTGTAGGTGTGGACGCTGAGACCCAGAACCTAAAATGTTAAAATACGAAATCATGGCAAAGCTGGAACAAGAGAGTGGGGCTGAACAAGGTCTTCTAACCCTCATTACTGGGAGCTTTTTCTACTAACCCAACTCCTTCTCTCCACCTCATTTTTCCAAATATCCTTTTGTCTCTCTTCCTAATAGCACGTGCTTCACTGCTGTCTCTTCGTCCTGTTGTAAATTTCAGACATCGATCGCCTGGTACAGAGTTTTCAAGGGCCACCCTTTTCATCAGCGTTCCCGCGTTAATATGACCTAGTGAATGATACCACGGTTCACCTCGTTACTCAGACCCCAAACCTCAAAATCTCTGTTGATTCTTCCCATTCACTCTCACCCCCACCCAGATCAAAAACAAATGCTGTCATCTCTCTGTTCAGAATACGTGCCAAAAGTTGTCACTTCCTTCTGCTTCCAACATACGCGCTGGCCTGCGGTGTCCACCAGAACTTGTGTGATGGTGGAGATGTCCTGCATCCGTGGTCTCCGGGACAGTCGCCGCAAGCCACGTGGCTACCGATTGAGCATCTGAAACGTGGTTATGTGTGACTGAGGAACTGAATGTTTTTAATAACAGCTTTATTGCTATATAATTTACATACCATACAATTCACCTGATTTGGGGGGCGGGGGTCAAAACCACAATGCTAATGATTTTATAAGGATATTACAATGCGGCCAGGGTTACCAGAGGACGACTTGAGACCCCTTCTGTGCATGTGTCTGGCCGGGACCTCCTCTCGACCACAAGAATGAGGGGGCTGCGTGGGCTGTGCAGTCTCTCATCCAGTGAGGGCTCTTCATCCTGATAGTATTATAGTTTATCTCAAAGGGTCAGCATGAAACCAGCTGCAGCAGGTCACCCCAGAGCCTATCTGTTTCCTACCTGGCGGTGGCGCGCGCTCCACGGTTTTCACGCTGCGGAGTTTCTCGCTCAGATGCTACAAAGTTTCTGTTTTAGATGCTGTTCCTCTATGAGTCATGGCCTCATTAAGTGCAGAACAAGGAAGTGGCTTTGCTTTTTGTCTAATGCCTATACATGAAGAGGCTGTCCTTGGGCCCCTCCCTGTCTTACCTGCCTCACACCCATTTAAATTGTACAGTTCTATGGTTTTTAATGTATTCACGTGGTTTTGCAGCTATCACCTTAATCAGTGTCCAAGCATTTTCATCACCCCCAAAAGAAACTCCATATCTATCAGCACCCACTCTCCGTTCCCACCCAAACACCCTCAGCTCCTGCAACCACTAATCTACTTGCTGTCTCTATAGATTTGCCTGTTGTGGACATCTCACACTGGTAGAGTCATATGATACATGGCCTTTTGTGACTGGCGTCTTTCACTTAGCGTAAGATTTTTCAAGGTTCACCCATGTCGTTGCACGTACCGGTACCTTATTCCTCTTAATGGCTCAGTAATACACCCCTGTATGTATAGTCCACGTTTCCTCCGTTGATGGACTTCTGACTGCTGTGAATGATGCCGCTATCAACATTCATGTGTGAGTTTTTGTGTGTTTCATTCGTGATTTTATCTCTCTTGGGTGTGTACCTAGAAGTGGAATTGTTGGGTCATATGGTAACTAGGCATAACGTTGTTTGTTTGCTTTTTAATTTTATTTATTTATTTACTTATTTATGGCTGCATTGGGTGTTTGTTGCTGTGCACGGGCTTTCTCTAGTTGCGGCGAGCGGGGGCTACTCTTCGTTGCGGTGTGCGGGCCTCTCATTGTGGTGTCTTCTCTTGTTGCGGAGCACGGGCTCTAGGCACGTGGGCTTCAGTAGTTGTGGCTCGCGGGCTCAGTAGTTGTGGCTCACGGGCTCTAGAGCACAGGGTCAGTAGTTGTGGTGCAGGCTTCAGTAGTTGTGGCACGTGGGCTCAGTAGTTGTGGCTCACGGGTTCTAGAGCACAGGCTCAGTAGTTGTGGTGCACAGGCTTAATTGCTTAGCAGCATGTGGGATCTTCCTGGACCAGGGATCGAACCCGTGTCCCCTGCATTGGCAGGCAGATTCTTAACCACTGTGCCACCAGGGAAGTCCCTAGGCATAACCTTTTGAGGAACTGCCTGACAGTTTTACACAATGGCTGCAGCATTTTACTTTCCCACCAGCAGTGTCTGAGGGTCCTAATTTCACCTCATCCTCTGCCACCTCTTGTTACTATCTATCTTTTTTATCATAGCCACCCTGGTAGGTGTGAAATGATATCTCGTGGTTTTTGGTTTTGAATTTCCTTGGTGTCTAATGACGTTGAGCATCCCTTCATGTACTTGGACGTCGGTACCTCTTCTTTGGAAAAGTTTCTGTACAGAGCCTTTTCCCACTCTTAAATTGTGTTGTCTTTTTACCGTTGAGCTGTAAGAGTTGTTTTTGTATTCCGGATACAGGTTCCTGATCAGATAAATATTTGCAAATATTTTCTCCATTCCGGAGGTTTGTCTTTTCACTCTCAGGATGGTGTCCTTTGAAGCACAAAAGTTTCCAATTTTGATGAAGTCTAATTGACCTACTTGTTTCTTTTGTCATGGCGCTTTTGGTGCCAAAGCTAAGAAACGATTTCCAAATCTAAGGCCATAAAGATTTAATCCTATGTTTTATCCTCGAGCTTTTTGGTTTTCGTTCTATGGTCCATTTTATGTCTACAATTCAGAGGCATTACATTCAGAATGTTTACAGCCCTCACCAATAATCTATTCCAAAATCTTTTCATCACCCTAAATCGAAACGCTGTACACTTGCTGCAGTAATGCCTCATTCCCCCCTCCTCCCCAATCCCTAGCCGGAACTGAATTTTTTTATTGTATTTTAATTAATTTAAATGTAAACAGCAGCTCGAGGCTACTGTATTGGACCCAACTCTGCATGCCACCAGTATCATCCTCCTGGATGGATTGCTCCAATCATTTCCAAACTGGAATGGCATCTGTTATTATTCTGTTCTTGGTCGTCCAGGATCTGTTCTCCCATAAAAGCTGGACTATTCCCTTAAGAACGTAACTCATACCATTTTACTCTCTGGTTTCCTGTCGTAGTTAACAGAGAAATTCAAGCTCCCCACTATGACCTACGTTAATTGGCCCCTTCTTACTGTCTGGGCGCTCTCCCCAGAGTCTGCAGCCAGACTGGCCTTTGTGATGGTCTTTGAGCTCATCGTTGCTGTCTGTATTCAGACTGTTGGCCAGTCCTCTGCCTGGAACGCTCTAGCCCAGATGTTCACTTAACTCACTCCCTTGAACTGTTGCGATCTGCTCAGATGTTACCTCCTCAAAGAGATTTTTGCGGGACTCCCTGTCTAGAGTAGCAGCCCCGTCCGTCTCTATTCCATACCTGCTACGTCTTTGTGTGTTTTTGTCTTGTCTCCCTCACTGTACTGGGAGCTCCACGGAGACAGGGATCTTGTCTCCCCACTTCCCGCTTTAAAGTAGGCTTTAAATAAATATTTGTCCTGTAAATAAAAGACTAATGTTACCCCTTTCACAGCTATCATCTCTGTTAGAATCAAAGCAATGGTCTCTGGTCTAATCTCAAGTGTTTCTTTATTGAGGCTTTTCTTTAAAAGTGTCGTCTTTATTATTAAAGCAATCTTAGGGCCAGTTACTAAAATGCAAACCCTTACAGTTTTGAATAGCTGTTTGCTAATACATCAACTTGTGGCCTTCTCCAGCTTAACGTAGCCTCTTCTTTACTTTTCTGATCATTGTTTTCCTTCCTTCCTTTTTAATGAAGTCCTGCCTGAGTTTTGATTCTCCCTTCACCATGTCTCCCCTAGGCTTTGAGATTAATCCTTTTGAAGTCAGCGGCCACCCTAGGATAACTGTCACGGTCCCCAGGAGCAATCCCTGGGTTTAGGCCAGTACCTAACGCAGCCCGTGATGTCACTTTGTGGGTTCATCTGTCCTTATCTAGCATTAGCAGAAAGGGCCTGCCCTGTGGCTGGATGCAGGGTCCCACCATTACCAGATTTTCCCTGTGACGGTACTTGATCCTTATGGTGTTTGCGAAACTAAAAGGATCTTGATTCTTTAATAAGAATCAGATTCTTCAACAAACAGTTGGGTAAATTGGTGAGCCCAAATATGTGTGTACAACAGCTACTGGGTTGGAAATTTGAACAGAAAAATCCCTATACACTTGGACTGTAGGCCACAGATGAGCATAAAAGAGAATAAAAGGGGATCGGCAGTGTCACCCAAAGAAACTATTTCTGATCTTAAAACAGGCTTTGACTCCTCAGGATACAGACCAGACTTTTCACAGCAGGCTAGCGGACCCAAACTAGACAATTCTCTTAGAGTTCTGCCTTAGTGATTGTTACGTACGCTGTAATAGTCATCGTTATGAAGAAAAAATTGGAAAGCTATAAAATTAAAACTTCGGAATCCTAGTTGTATCGTCTAGGCATCTCTCACTGGGTTGTTTGCATTCACCCGTTTATAGACTCCAGAAGTTCACGCAGAAGTTGACAGAGAACACAAGTAGTGAATACTCTTTTCAATTCTCTGAGTTCAATAATCATGAACTCATTTTGTATCATGTAGCTATCTTCTGCTGTTGGCCTGTAATTCCAATTTAGCAAAAATGAAAGACGACTAGTAAATGAACACGTGGAAAAGGTCTAATACTGGCGCCCACAAAGATAGATTCATATGTGTTTATACTGTTCCTTTTTCTAACTGACAAAAGGGAGATTTGACTCTGTATGAAAATGTAAATTTCCACACAGATCAAGGGTTTGGTTGTTCGGTTTGTTGGAAACCTGGTTTTGTTTGTTTGCTTCACTTGGCAAAAATATAAGGTGAAAAAATGCAGAGTTAGAAAAAGGAGGCATTAGAATCACAGACAATGCAATTTTCGAAATTCCCTTACATTTTGATCAATGTCTCTAGAGTTCTGTTTTTACATTCTGAATAAAATAGGTTGCAGTGCTCTGCTCTGGAGGGTAATTGTAGCCTCTTTGTTTTTCAGATACTGTGCTGGCCAACGGTCATGCCACAGACTATTTATTTGTTGGAAATATCGTTTATACGGTAAGTTTACCTGTTTATTGAATCTTTCTTAGATGGCATGTGTGGGTTTCACCTCTCCCTCTATATAAAGCCTTTGTCATTATGACTTATTTCACATCTTTAAACTATATATTAGAGATTCCTTGTCTTGCCTGGCAAAGGAAGGAAGCTACTCTTTTCTATTTCCTACTCTGTCTCCGTATTTCTGTTCGCCATCGGTGTACAGGGAGCCAAGACTAGGCAACACGTAGGGCTCAGAGTGCTTGTGAAATGCTTACCTCGTATTGGAGTGAAGATTATGCAGAGTTAAGATTCCTGGGCAGGTGATCAGCAGATGCCCCCATTCTTCAGATGACCGTTTCACATGTACTTGGGTGGGGGGGGGAGAAAAACAAAACCAACACCAAGGGAAGGCGATTTCTCCCAAATCTTCCAAGCTAAGAAAAGGGCAAAGTAACTTACTTGTGAGAAGTCAATCACTAAAATGAGGGCTTTTCTTATAAGAACCTGCCTGTAATTTTCCTAAAACTGACCCCCAGAGAATTAGCTACCAAGATAGCACTTTCAAAGTCCAGACGCCACGGAGAAACTGCCTCTGGGGAGGATTTGGGATTTCTTCTGGGAAGTGAAAGTAAGTGAGGATAACGCATTTCCCAAATTCCTCTTGCTTTCACAGTATGTCGTCGTTACTGTTTGCCTGAAAGCCGGTTTGGAGACTACAGCTTGGACAAAAGTAAGTTTTCTCTAGAATTATTTCTCTATCCACTATAGATATTTTTTATGGTGTAGTATCTTTTTAAGCCCCGGGAAAACAGTAAACAATATCTAGCTGCCTTATTTTAAATTTTGCATGTAAAAATTGTGGTTTGATCTTTATCAGGGCACAGTTGCCATCCAGAGTTCCCTGATGATTCGTTTGCTGAGCACTTAATACAGTTCTAAGCTGTTAACAGTCAGCTCATTTCCAGTGTATGTGTGCATTGTATTAAAAAAAATCACACACACAAAGAAAATACAGAAGGACAGAAAGAGGAATTTTTAATTTCCATAATTTTACCACCAAAATATAGTTACTGTTAATATTTCCTGTACAACCTTCCAGACTCTATTCTCTGTGTATATTTTTAATAAGACAACATATTACAAAACACAGAGTCTGGGCTTCCCTTTTGGCGCAGTGGTTAAGAATCTGCCTGCCAGTGCAGGGAACATAGGTTCGATCCCTAGTCCGGGAGGATCCCACATGCTGCGGAGCAACTAAGCCCATGCGCCACAACTACTGAGCCCGTGCGCCATAACTACTGAAGCCCACACGCCTAGAGCCCGTGCTCCACAACAAGAGAAGCCACCGCACCACAATGAAGAGTAGCCCCTGCTCGCCGCAACTAGAGAAAGCCTGCATGCAGGAACAAAGACCCAACGCAGCCAAAAATAAATAAATTTAAAAAAATATATATATATATATATATATATATGTACTTCTACAAGGTCATAGTTCATGATTAAAGAGTATTGAGTTTTATCAATATCCCATCCCTTATTGAATCAGTCCCCAGTTTTGGACATTTTGGTTATTTCCAACTCTTGAGGATTATGGCCAATGTTTCACATTTGTCTCTGCTGTTTAAATAGGCTTCTGATTCTGTGCTCATTAATTGGGGGTGGAGTGGGAGGTGAATGTGGAAGCAGAGAATTCGTTGAGAGACAGAGGCAATGAATCCAGGTGAGAGGGGCTAGTGGCTTAGCCTGGGACGTGAGGAGGTGGCGAGCAGTGGTCAGATTTTTTAAGCAGCTGGCAGAGGCTCCTGCTGGATTAGATCATGGAGTGTGGCTGAAAAGAAGTCAAGGATCGACCTAGCAAGAGGACAGAGAAGAAATTCGCAACTCAGTAGATGCTTAGAGTGTTATCGCTAAGGGATATATCCATTCCACATTTTTTAAAAGTTCTTTGGAAAATGAACAGTCAGAGTCTCAAAATAATAAATAAACCCGTCTTGTTAGTTTTGTCTGTCCCACGCCCTCTTGCCAGAGCAATGATACCTTATTTACTCCACTCCAAAGTGGAGTGAACGCTGGCGAGGGACAGAAAGGAGCCTGGTAGCACTGTAGGATGGGTCTACAGGATGGTCAGCTGTGGTGGAAAAAGCACTTTCCTCTTCAGGATAGTTTGGGGCCACTAGTCACTTAAACTCTCAACCAGTGTCTAGTAGAAATCTTTCCATAAAGAAAGGTGGCGTGGACCCAGGGCTGCTGCCGCGGCTGGTGCAGGTGGCTACTGGCTCAGCAGAGAACCCTGCCTGAGTGTCTGTTTTCTCCTGTAGTTCAGTCACCTGGCCGTCTGGGGAAGCATGCTCATCTGGTTGGTGTTTTTTGGCATCTACTCAACCATCTGGCCCACCATTCCCATCGCTCCAGATATGAAAGGGCAGGTCAGTGCTATTAACTGTGGGCTTTCCGTGTCTCTGGACAGGTTGGTGTTGCCAGCTTCCGTCAAAATGTATCAGGTGGGAAACAAACCAAATCAAAGCTCCTGGAAGAGGTTGTCCAGGCCACAGAAACAGCCTTGGAAATTATAACTGTTACATAAACTGTGGACTTAATGACCTACCGTGTCCCCATTTCCTTAATGAATTGCGTGTTAATTACAGGTCTCATGTGTACAGTTCACGGACTTGGAAAACAGGAGATGTTTTGGGTCATTCATAACCCCATGATTATGCTGATTGTAGTTTCGATGTTGGGTGTTATTATACTTTGATTAGGTGATAATTAGTCACCTGTGAAGGATAGCTCTAACCACTCTACAACCAGATCATTAATTAAGCAGAATATCTCACTGTTCATCTCTTAACTGGAGAGGCTGAGATTGAAGATCTTTACGCTAAAATCTAAAATCCTTTAGATTTTATTTTTTTCGTCTTTTATATTATCTTTGTCCAGTGTTTGAGATGGAGCCATCACCACTGACACCCTGGGTCTTAGGATCCCACAGGATCGGGTCTGAAGAGGACCTTGAAAGCCCTGGGTTCCAAATGCCCTCAGTTGACAAATGAAGCTGTAAATTTTGTTTTACAGGGAAATTTTTCAGGGTTTACAGAAGAATATGTGATTGGTAGTAAGGGACACAGAATGTTTATGAAGACGTTGCATTTTCTTTTTTCTTTACATTTGAACTCCTTTGGAGATCTCTGCGCTGGCGGTCCCTGGCTGGGCGTGTCCCTTTTCACAGGGCAGGCGGCCGTGGGGCGAGGGCAGCATCCCGACTCTAGTGCATTCCCCGGGTTCTCAGGACCCCAAGTCTTCCAAATGGCCAGAAGCCTACTTGCCAGGCCTGCCTGGTTCTCTCCCTGGATCCAGGCCCGGAGCGCACCCTTGGGCCCAAGGACAGCTTACTTAGGGGGGTGATGTGTGCTGGGTCCACTGGAGGATTGCTCTGGGACACCCACCCATGTTTGCATGAGGACGCTTGTACCGTGAGTCAGAACCAAGCGTGGGAAGAGAAGGACTGTGAGTTGGGGGCTTCTGCTGGTTCCTGCCCCAGGACTACATAGTTTAGGGGCAGGCCTGTGCATGGTACATCAGGCCACCATCTTTGCCTCACTTACTCTGCAGAAATGAGCCCAAACTCTGGGCCTCCCCAAGTCTAGATACGTGCCCAGCAGCTGTTCCACGTGAGGTCATGCTGGGTGGGCTGCTTGCCTTTTTTACTTGGTGAATCCACCGATGTATCCCAGGGTGTCTGGGACCTCCTCTGAGTGTGGGTGCTGAGCAGACAGATGTGTCCTACAGGGGTGGCTTGTGTGTCCCCAAATGCATCGTTGCCTTCTCTAAGGCATGAGGACAAACACAGAACACACTTTTCAATTCCTTTCCAAATACAAGCGATGGAGGAAATTACAGAGCCCTGAATGAATCAAGAAGATCGTTTTGTGGCAAAACAAGCATTTCCCAGCAAAGATACTTGGTTCACTTGAATCGGTTCTGTTTTAAAGCAAGAAAGGTATCCACAGTCACGATCACTTGGTAAGGTTTGGTGCCTAGAATACCTGCTTCATGGTCTTTCCTTTTGGTTAAGGATGGATGTGGCCCGATGAATATTTCATTTGGGGGATTTTGTGGTGCAGGACAATGAAAGGCACCGACTGCTGTGGACAGTTTCTGAAATTAGAGAAGAGTGACAGCTGATAGGCTGGAGTCAGCTGACAGGTGACTGGCGACAAAGCCCACTCCTTTGACAGCCCCTCCCAGTGCCGTCCACGGAGGGATGCTCTAGTGACCCCTCTGTGTACGCCGGCACCAGGGACTCCAGTTCAGACATTACGATGGTCACCAGCCCATCAGGAGGTTGACTTTTGAAGTATGAAGGGACCATTTACCATGTAGTCACTGACACGCCACGTTTTCAGTGTCCGGGTTGCATGCCTTGTGGTTTGAAGGCTCAGCATAAATGGTGAAATTTCCATAGCTGGGGACTTCCCGAAAAAACCGAATGAGCTATTCCTACCATCCAACAGCAAAGAAATTGTAATATTAAATCACATTTCACTTGGGTATAAAATTTTTTTTTTTAACATAAACCACGTCGTTTCAGCGTTTTGGTTGGTTGGTCTGTTTCCATGAGGCAGATGATGTCGTTTTGAAATCAGCCATCGCTGGCTGAGACCGAGGTTCTCATTAGACATGGAAGGAGATATTACTGTAATTTTCGCATTCCGGGGCGGCCGGATGAGTAATCCGCTGTCGGTGTTGAAAGAGCTCTTTCTTTTCTCTCATCTTGCTCCAGGATGGAGCTCTCAGTGGAGACAGGGTGTCAGAAAACAATGTCAAGGCCAACCGTAATGCTCCTTCACCCGGTGTCTGCCGCCATCATTCTCTGAAAAGTGGTAGGGAAGTCTTTTTTTTTTTAACACTTATGAAGAATCACTTGGGTGGAGAGTGGCTAAACAAGCCTGAAGTCTCAGACAGGCTTTCTGCTGTCTCCAGAGGGGTGATGTACTGTCATAAAGAAAGAGGGGCCGTCAGTGACAGGAGGCAGCTCCTTTGGGGGAAGTTGAAAATATGGCCGAGCCACGTACATCCCTTTCGTTCCAGGCTGGTGCTGTGGACTAAATGCCTGTGTTCCCCTCGACTTCATGTTGAAGCCCTGACCTCAGCCTCCAACATGGAGGTAGGGCCTTTGGGAGGGATTAGTGATCTGAGGAGAAGAGGCCCGAGAGCCAGTTCACTCGTTCTCTGCAGCGTGAAGATACAAGAATCTGAAAATATATGTACGTGCGCATACCTGTAACTGAATCACTTTGCTGTACACCTGAAAATAACACGGTATTGTAATGCAGCTAGGCTTCAAGTTTTAAAAAACGCTTGACAGAAACAGCAGGAAAAAAAAAAAAAAGATGCAAGAAGTTACTCGTCTGCAACCCAGAAGAGGGTCTTCACCAGAACCCAGGCAGGCTGGCACCCTGATCTCAGACATCCAGCCTCCAAAACTGGGAGAAATAAATTTCTGCTGTTGATAAAGCCACCCACTTTGTGGTATGCTGTTTCAGCAGCCCATGCTGACGACGACGGTTGGTGTATGCTTAGGAGTGATGGTATTCTGGAAAAAGGCTGCTTTTAAAAACTTAGTGTTGTTATTATTATAAGAATGTTTCTAGTGACTTTTATAAACCATTTTCTTGTCGTTCATGAAGCAGTAGGGTTTTGGCAAAGGAACGTGATTCTTTTGAGCTGTGGAATTAAACTAGTGTCTGGTGGCAAACGGCATTTCTCACTTAGGAGCTGGAGATAGACCTCACACAAAATGTTCTGTCTCTTCGTAGCATCCTAAACTGTTGAAAAGATACATCATTTCTGCCGGGGTTTCCTAAACCAATTCAATTGACCATTTCTTCGTCTTGTCCGCGATATGTGGAGTTTTTCTCATGAGGAAAAGGCAGGTCTTGCCCTGAGTGCAAAGGGAGGGAGGGCTGCAGTGTGGGGGGGTTTTCCACCATCAAAGCATCTTCATCTTCCCTGAAGCACCTCACAGTGTGGTCCATGAAAGCCAACCAGTGAGTCAGGAAGTCCCAGTGGAAATTTCTCGAATCAAAAGAGTCCTCTGGGGCTTCCCTGGTGGCACAGTGGTTAAGAATCCACCTGCCAATGCAGGGGACACGGGTTCGAGCCCTGGTCCGGGAAGATCCCACACGCCACGGAGCAACTAAGCGCGTGCACCACAACTACTGAGCCCGAGCGCTAGATCCCGTGAGCCACAACTACTGAGCCCGCGAGCCACAACTACTGAAGCCCGCATGCCTAGAGCCCGTGCTCCACAACAAGAGAAGCCACCGCAATGAGAAGCCCACGGGCAGCAACGAAGACCCAACACAGCCAAAAATAAAGATAAACAAAGTAATTAATTTAAAAAATAAAATAAAAGAGTCCTCTGTATCCTTCCTCTCCTGAGAACAGTCAGCATTTGTGGGACCTTCAGGGGGCACCCTGTTTTTCCATTTTCCTAGGCCCACAGTGAATTCACCTAAAGTGAATTAGAAACTTAGAAACTCTGGTTGTGTCTGTCCTGGGTGATGCCACAGCCCTCAGCTGGGGAGAAATATGTGATGAGGTTTTTCCGTACGGGACCGTGTGTTTTCCTTTCTGCCAGTACCATAACCATGGGTTATGTAAGCTTCTCCATGATGGGTCCCCATAGCCAAGGCCGGTGGGTGGAAAACGATCAACGTTCTTTAGCGCAGAGTTGCCTACTGAAGTCGGGTTTTGAATTAGAGAGGTAAGAAAACTTGATCTACACCTGGATCAGGAAACGGGCTTTTATTTTCTTCATGTATTTCTCAAGGCTTACTCTGGGGGTCTCTGAGGGTGTGCCTCTTATTTGACCTTTGTTTAAAAGTCAAGAGACTTGCCCCAACTAGCTTTGGAGCCTGTGGTAATCACTCAACCTGCTTTAATTTCCTTATCAGCAAAGTCAGAATACTGTTACCCGACCTAATTACCTCAGAGGACTATGGTGGAGATATAATAGGAGTACCTGTGGGAATAGTAAGACATGTCTGTTCTTCTTTATCTTGCAGTGATTAATTATTTTCTTGAGACTTTGTAAATAGGAATATTGGGACTTAAACTCCCATTTCTTTTGGCTAAAGAATTTCAACATTTTATAGGTTCTTTTTGATTTTGTTTTGTTGTTGTTGTTTGTTTTATTTTTAACATTTTACAGGTTCTTGATGTGAAGTTTCTTAGTAGGGTCCACTGACCACCTACCTCTGAATCACCTGGGCTGATTCTTAAAATGACAACCTGCTTCCCCACCAAAAAAAAAAAAAATGTACTTGAAACACACACAGACACACACACACAGTCAGAATCCCTGCACCTGGAGCCCCAGCCTCTGAATTTTGATAAGTCTTCTGACTATTCTTCCATTTAAAGTTAGAGAGCCCCTGCTCACAACACCTAAAATGTGACCCCATGACAATGTTCAAGCCAGTGCTGGGGGTTCCAGGAGAAGACAGCATCTCTAAATGTCCACCAGGGCCCTGTTCCTCTGAGCAGTGGGTCTGTGAGGGCCGGCAGGTGGTGTGGTGTCAGCTGTAAGGCCCCGGCTTTCTAAATAGAGGATTATACCCGAGGGCGTTACATCGTTCGCCATGGAAAAATACTCCTCACCCACTCCGATGCTTTTCTTTTAAAGTTCTTTTCATGGCTAGTAAAAGAGGGGGAAAACCTTTCACTTCAAAGCCTACAGACTGCTAACTCTGTCTGCAGTGCCACGCTCCAGGCTCCAGCCAGCTTCTGACATAGGGCAGCCTTTTTTTTTTTAATCCTAAATCCAGGACTGAGTTTACTTTTGAGTTTTATATACACACTTTGTATACATAGTGCAAATCCCGATGGACTAAAAGTGGGCAGGACGAGGGCTGGTTGTCACGGTGCCGCCCTTGGATCAAAGAGATTAATTACTCATCTTCCCTACGTGCTGGCTTTCTCCTGGGCTTTGCAGCTAAGCAAAATCTCAGGCCTGGGTATTTTCCATATAAATATAAAAAGAGCGTTTTTGTTTCCAGGTTGCATGTACTCTAGGAAGTAAGCCGAGAAGCAGGGGTAAGGGCCATCTCTGCTCGGAACATTCCAGAACATCTGTGTTGGCCAGAGGCCAGCCGGAGGGCCAGGAGAGGACCTGTCCTCAGATTAACTTTCATGGCGTGGAACATGGTCATTTGTCCCCAGTACCCATCCTGCTTCCCCCTTTGGTGAGGGGCCCAGTTTGTACCCCATTCCAGCTCCTGTGCAAGCACCCAACTGCTCAGGGAGCCCTTTCCACCCCTAAGTGCAGCAGGGAGCTTGATCCCAGCCCCATGCTGTCATGGGTGGTTCAAAACCCTGAAGGAGACGCGAGGAGACATTCACTGGGGGTTTCTGGCAAAGAAGCATGTTCGCTCCTGAAAGAAACCCATCAGAGACGTGACCTGTCATGCGCAGCAGGTAAAGTTGCCTGGGGTTGTCGTTCACCACAACGAGGGACACTAGCTCCAGAATCCGACTGCTGCTACGAGAGAACTGATAGAAACAGCAAAAACAGGCAAAGTCTCTTACACAGTTGTCCAGATAGCGGATGCCACCGGCCTCGAAGGCTACCCCCCGAGAGGGCCCTCCCAGGAGCGTCCTGCCAGGGCGGCCTAGCCTCAGTGAGAAGCAGGTGTCAGGAAACACTCTCCAGCCTCCTGTGGATGTGGGGATGTTTCTCTTATGTTCACAAGTATAAGGGCAACGAAGGAAATAGGTGATTTTTAAAAAACAGGCCTAAGGCTTTAATATCGCATGTTGTATTATACTCAAAGTTAGGTGCTTGTAGATTTATTTAAGGATTTGGTAACAAATTACTCGAGTGTTGCAATTATGAGTGTTTTAGATGATAACATCCCAGAAACACCTAATGTGAATATCGTAAATTCATTGGAATTATCTTTAATACAGCAATATTGGATAGAGTTGGTCCTATTTTCCTCAAAGAACGTATTTCAGGAGCATGGGGCCCGGCTAGGGTGAGAAGCGGCCAGCCTGGTAAGGTAGGAGGTCCTACCACTCGAGACTTGCCTCTTGGTTTGAAATAACTTTCTTGTGTGCGGATCGTGGCCAGATTACTGGCTGAAGTCCAGTTTGCATTTTGGTTTTCAACTTGTGCATTGTGTGTGATAATAAGACTGACTTACAAAAAGGAACATGCTGTGTTTCTGGATGACATTATTATCTGAAAAAATAGCGATATGAACAAAATTAAGAAGGTAGGGACTTCCGGGTTTCTCCGTGTCTGTACCTCTTGTCACCCACATCCAGGGTCCCTGCGTTCATACGCGTTTGCCCACATCCAGGGCCCCTGCGTTCACACGCGTTTGCCCACGTCCAGGGCCCCTGCGTTCATACGCGTTAGCCCACGTCCAGGGCCCCTGCGTTCATATGCGTTTTGCCCCCTTGAAGCCTCCCCACACTAAGCCCTAGAAAAAAATTACAACTACAACAAAAAGTTCTTCATTGATAATGAAAAGAAAAATCAGAAACATTCATATGATCAGGGCTATCCAGTGGAGTTCTCAATATAAATATAGGCCTATAGATATTTGGGCTCTGAAAATCAGAAAATTCAGGTATCTGGCAAGAGTTCCATCCGAAAATGGCTTTTGTAGTCGCTACATGTCATGCCAAGCTGTTTCTTTTTTTCTCTTCCTGATTACCAAACAAGGAAGAAAGTGTGTTCTATGAAATCGTTCGCCCCTCAGAGTGATTCCAGATTCTCCCTACAGGCAGGGATGGGACCGGCAGCCGCTGGTTCCTGGTTGCTTCCTGCAGGTCCGCAGGATCAATCAGATCTGGGTGAACGTGGCCCGACTCAAACTTCTTTCCTATTCACTGCAAATCCTAACGGTGAAAGTGGGATTTGAACTAGATTAACCTAGTGCCTAAGAAATTTATCAAGTTAAGTCTGTTGTTCGTAATAGCCATAATCGTGTTATTTCTGAACCTTAGTTTCGTCAGGTGTAAGTAGTAGATAATATCTATCTTTGGAGTTAATAAGGACATGAAAGAAAATAAGGCATGTAAGTAATAGTAGGTGATGTCTGTTGAGAAAGTACTATGTCCCAGACAAAATATATGTTCATATACGTATGTTCTGCCTGTGAAATTACGTATATAATGAGTTAAGCATTAGCTCATCTGACAATCGACGCTACAACCGTATGAGCAAACGAGGGCTTCGAAAGAAAGAACCAGTACCTCGGTCAGGCTGGGGAGAGGAGTAGCTGGGACTTCCCAAGTCCCCTAGACTACGAACCCGCACACCTTGTCATGATGGCCAGCACCTAGGGTGATGGTTGGTGCAAACCAGGGGTCAAAGAGATGTCAGTCACTCCTTCTTAAAATTTTGCTTTTATTAAATTGTATCTGAAGTGACTTGCCCTGCAGTGTAATAGAATTTTTCAAATATAAATGTAGAGTTCCTCTTTTTCAGTGCTTTACGGAAAGCCCTCATTTTCTTAGCTCTGCCTCCGACCCTCTGCACCGTTCTCTCCATTTTGGCGGTTTGTTTTATCTTGGCCTCTCGTTTCAAGGATGCTGTGCGCTAATTCGAGGCCAAGGCGGCTTTGATTGTGAGTTATTTTTCTCTGGGGTTAAAGGTCTTGTGGTGGTGTTGGTGTTTGCCATTCATTCTGATGTTAATTTTTTAAATATCTGTCAGCAAATTGAAGTACACGTTACACGCTGATTTTGTTTGTTTGGAACATTTATACGCCGTGGTCGCAGAGTATGTTTGATGTGGTTTTGAACTTTTCCTTTCTCCAAACATGTGGAATTGTGCATGGGGGGCCTGGGGTTGAGGTTCTCTGCAGGGATTTACTTCTCAGACATCTGCGGAGGGAGATGCCTCGTCTGGTGACCAGAGCTGTAGTTCGCCCCACCTCACACTCCGCCAAAAACATGCGTGTTCTTGATTTTTGTTCTATGTAAGAGATAGAGAGGTGTCCGATAAAGGCCACTAGATAAAGGATTCGTGCAGGAAACGATAACAGGGTAGGTTAGACTAAGAAGGGAGAAAATAGAATCATAGCACGCTAGGGAGCGTGTGCCCAGGTTTCCCCATTTCGTGTAAATGAGGATGCAGAGCTCTTGTCGACAGCATCCGGAGCATCAGAATAGTGGAAGGACTTAAAGGAAGTGAGAGCTTCAGGTATTGTCATTGCCTTTGGCACTGCAAGATATCAAATGTTCAGTGAGGAAATCGTATGCTTTTTGAACCGGATTAAGCAGCTGTCGTAAGTCTTTGGCATTGCTTTGGCTAAAGGCAGGAAAAGAGAAATCTAGGTTACCTGTGTCTGCAGCTATAGTGCACTTCCATTCACAAGTTTGCTTTTTGTTGTTCAATTCTTTTTGGCGACACCATGAGGCTTGCAGGATCTTAGTTCCCCGACCAGGGATCGAACCCTGGGCCCCTAGCAGTGAAAGCGCCGAGTCTTAACCACTGGACCACCAGCGAATTCATTCACAGATTTTTTAAATTATTGCAACCTATTTTTTAAAAATTTTTTAAGACATTTTATTATGGAAAATTTTAGATGTACACAAAAGTAAACACAAATCATTAGTGCAGGACAATGCGTCTCTTATAAGGAGATGGCCATTGATTTCAGAGTCTTACTTGATAGAAAGGCAGATCCGTCCTTAATCCGGCACCCCGTTCTCCTTTGTCTCCAACCTTGTTCTTTTTTAAAAATCTAATATACAGGGCTTCCCTGGTGGCGCAGTGGTTGAGAGTCCGCCTGCCGATGCAGGGGACGCGGGTTCGTGCCCCGGTCCGGGAGGATCCCACATGCCGCGGAGCGGCTGGGCCCGTGAGTCATGGCCGCTGAGCCTGCGTGTCCGGAGCCTGTGCTCCGCAGCGGGAGAGGCCGCGGCGGTGAGAGGCCCGTGTACCGCAAAAAAAAAAAAAAAATCTAATATACATTTTTTTAATTTATTTTTCCTAATTTATCCCTACCCCCCTTTGGTAACCATAAGTTTGTTTTCTATGTCTGTGAATCTATCTCTGTTTCGTAAATAAGTTCATTTGTATCCTTTTTTAGATTCCATATATAAGCGATATCATATGATATTTGTCTTTCTCTGTCTGACTTACTTCACTTAGTATAATAATCTCTAGGTCCATCCATGTTGCTGCAAATGGCATTGTTTTGTTCTTTTTTATGGCTGAGTAGTATTCCACTGTATATATGTACCACATCTTCTTTATCCATTCATCTGTCAGTGGACATTTAGGTTGCTTCCATGTCCTGGCTATTGTGAATAGTGCTGCTATGAACATGGGGTGCATGTATTTTTACAAATCATGGCTTTCTCTGGATATATGCCTAGGAGTGGGATTGCAGTAGCTCTATTTTTGTTTCTTAAGGAACCTCCATACTGTTTTCCATAGTGGCTGCACCAATTTACATTTCCACCAACAGTGTAGGAGGGTTCCCCAGTTTTGATAAAGGATAGAAACAGAAAGAAGGGCATATTTAGATGTGCACGTCCTTCCCAGGGTGCTGTGAAGGCAACCCCACCCACTCAGCCCAGCAGCAGCAACGTGGGTGCAGTGGTATCTCCTTGTCTATCACCTGCCCTACATCCAATTCCCCCTTTTCTGGTCACAGCCCCCCAGTCCCGTCCCCTTTTTCAGAACGTGCATTCAAACAGTGCTGGTTCTACCTCTGCTCTACCTCTGGGTCTGGACCGGACACCCAGGACTAGTCAACTACCAGCTTCATCTCATGGACCATGGCCGTTGATTCAGGGACAGCGTGATGACCCACCAAGGCCACTTAGAGACAATTCAAGGATTTTTTTAATAGAAACTAATAGAGGAAGGGGAAAGCTCTCTTGCCGCTGGGTTTGTTATATATCAGGGATGTCATCAGCCTGGAGCTGCAAGGGGCCACCACCAAGAGAGTGCCTGGCTGGGGATGAATCGAGCACAGAGGAAAGCTGAACTGAGAGATGATGGCATTGAGTATGTGCCTGGATCCAGCTCTGCCTGAAGCTGGAGCTGTCTCTGAACTTTCAGATACACTAAGTCAGTATACTCCCTTTTTTGCAGAAGACAGTTCAAGTTGGATTTCTGTTACTTCTGAAAAGAGTCCTAATGAATGAAGAAATCATTAAGTTACAGATACAAGAGGTAGAATCAGCTGGGTCAAGTTAAGGTAGTGAGAGCTCTCCTATCCCTTCTGGAAAATTGGTTATGTTGCAGAAAAGCAGCTGGTGAACTTTCCCTACTGTGCATCTTCCAGGTCGGAAAGTCAGGCTACCAAGGGGCTTTACCTCCTTTTGTGGCCTTCCTATGCCCCTCCCCTGCCGGCCCCCACCCCCCCAGGAAAAAGAAGACATGTTTGGGTAGAACTGATTGTTCAAAACAGAGATGGAGGGAAATAGAAGTTTTTCTAAGAGGGCCTTCTTTCTCTCTGCAGCCAAGAATTCAACATGGCTCAGAGTCACATGGTCCTGAGTAGCACTGTGCAGCAGACGTATAATGGGAGATGCATCATAATTTTGAATTTTCTAGTGGCCGCATTAAAAAAAGGAAAATGAAACAGGTTAAGTTAGTTTTATTAATGTAGTTAGCCCAACACTTCCAAAATAGTGTCACTTCAACATATACTCCACATTAAAAGAAATTACTGAGATAATTGACATCGTTGCACTATATCTTTGCAATCCAGTGTGTATATCGGATTTGCAGCGCATCCCAAGGCAGACCTGATCAATTTCAAGCGCTCAATAGCCACATCTGGACAGACAGTGGCTAATGCATTGGACAGCCCTGCTCTTCACCAGCAGATTCACTCTCCAAAGCTAAATTTAGTGCAGGCAAGATGAAGAGGTGGGAAACCCAGGCTCAGATAAGATTGGGGCTTGGGAGAAGCCTGGCCTCAGGACCTTCCCCTGCACCAGGGTGTGAGTTGCTGACTTTGATTTCCGTCACCTACAATGAAAAGGGTCTCGGCTCTTCCACAAGGCTTTCCCCTAAAGAATAAAATCTGGGCACCCCTGAGCTGTTCATCTCTGCTTATTAATTGCTTCAAGCAGAGTTTATAAAGCAAGATTTACAAAGCGTGGGTCTGACTTCAGGTAGTTTTTCCAAAGTATTGGCTAATTCCCCAGCCACATCCTCCTGAATGTGGGAGGGAAGAGGCCAGGACATGGGCCTTTGGTTTCTTTTCCGACCTGCTGCAACCAGCTGAGCAGTTGTAACATGTGCCGCCAAAAGTAAACTAGGTCTGTGTCGAACAGGTAGTTAATTTGTTCAACAGGTGGCAATTTCTAAGTAGGATTTCTTAATTCCTAAGATTGTGCGAACACTTCATCCTTTTTCTCCTTCTGGAGTTTCAGGCCCCTTCCCCCATCATTATGCTGAATCCACACCCTGTCCTTCTCCTACCTGTGTCTCCTTCCATCCAGTTCTGGTCCTGCCCAGTTAGTTTGGTGTGATGGCATTTCTTGCCTGGACTATTGCAGTAGCCTCGTGACTAGTTTCTTAGCGTGCAGTCTGTCTGGACCCATCGTTCTACTGCAGCCAAAGTATTTCAAAACGTAAGTCTGATGGAGTTGTTCCCCTGGCTTCTCGTTGCCCGCAGGGTAAAGGTCCAGGCCACTTGCCAAGCCCCTAGCCCTGTGCAGCCCTCAGCCTGCTCCTGCCCTGCCTGCACTGGCCTTCCCTCACTTCCCGGCAGGCCTTGCTTGGGCTCCCACAATGCGTTTGCACCTGCTCCCCTCACTTCCTGCATGCCCTGGTCTCTGCCTTCTACGTAGCTAGGGCTCGCCTGGTTTCCAGACCTCAGGCGAGTCATTACTTCCTACAGGTACCTTTCCTTGTGTCCCTGACAAGGTGAAACCCTCACAGTGCGTGTTCTTTTAAGACAGTTTACCTCTCCTCCTTTGCATTTACCACAATTAAAAATTTGTGTATGAGAATAATACCTTACACGTATTAGGATGGCCACTATTAAAAAAATCTCAAAAATAGCAAGTGTTGGCAAAAATGTGGAAAAACGGAACCCTTGTGCACGGCTGGTGGGCATGTAAAGTGGTGCGGACGCTGCAGAAAACAGTATGGAGGTTCCTCAAAAAATTAAACGCAGAAATACCATAGGATGGAGCAGTTCCACTTCTTATTCCCGAAAGAACTGAAAGCAGGATCTCAAAGAGCTATTTGTACACCTTTGTTCATAGCTTCATGATTCACAGTAGCCAAGAGGTCGAAACAACAAATTGTCTGTCGACAGATGATCAGATAAACAAAACGTGATCCATGCAGGCGGTGGAACGTTATGCGGGCTCTAAAAAGAAAGCAGTCTTGTCACACGCTACAGTATGGATGAATCTTGAGGACATTATGCTCAGTGAAAGAAGGCAGTCACAAAAAGACAAATGCCATATGGTTTCCCCTGTATGGGACCGAGAGTCGTCAAAATCACAGAAACAGAAAATAGAACGGTGGTCGGCAGGGGCTGGGGGGGGGAGGGGAAATGAGCCGCTCGCGTTTAACAGATACAGAGTTTCAGTTTTGCAAGATGAACACATTTTAGAGATCTGTTGCACAGCAACGTAAAGATAGCTTACACTGAACTTAAATGGTTAAGATGGTAAATTTTATGTTCTGGGTTTTTATCACAATCGTCAAAAATTTATATTTATGTGATTTCATAACTAATATCAGTTTCTTCCTCTAAATTGTAAGTTTATGAGGAAAGTAAATGCTCTTCAGTATATCCTCGGTACCTGCCTCTCCTCTTTTCTGGCACTCAGTAAATATTTAAATGAATGAATTAATAAAGTAAAATTAAACACCTCTCCTGTAGAATTGGAGAACGGAACTGGCTTGGTGTAACAGGTGCTTCAAATCTGTTTGCTGAATTGTTAACAAAAGCAGATGACAAATACTCAAACATTTGGGAATAGCCTAGCACAGGATGTGCACGTGGAAGTGATTGATTAATTCATGAGTTTAGCATTTTCTGAACTGTGCTCAAAACACCAGTAGCACGAACCATGCGTTCTTCCCACCCGAAGAAGGATTTTCAGTTAAAAAATATTTAAGAACATTTCCAGTTAAAAATCCTAGTTGAACTATTTTAGCTGCATGGGTGATATATGCGGTATACTGTCTGTTGATGTTGGTATTTGTAAAGGGTTAATAATAAGGTTTAATTACCTAATGGAAATGATTGTTTTGGAAGTGATATTATAGAAAAGACAAATGTGAGATCGAGATGGATTTTTGAGTACCTAGTTTAAGGAAGTACTAAGCTAATCATTTTCCAACAGTTTTATTAAGGGAGATAAAACTGATGAAGTTAGTGGATCACAGATAGTTTTAGCAGAGACGTAAGTTCCCTGGACTAATACATCATTGGACAGCATTTTCAGTATTATGTTGAAGGGGTTGGTATTTTTGGAGTAAAAAGTACAAGCACATAGTTGGAGAGGAGGTTTTGGTCAAGAAAATGTCAAGCTTAGGTAAAGTTTCGTTAGCAGCTGGCCTGTGATAAATCTGAGATGATTTCATGGGAGAAACAGACCTTCTCTGGGGGTTTGTGCCTTACTCAATTAGACGGGGAGGCAGTCCAGGCTCGTGACTTAAAGCAGGAGTGGATCTGACACCAAGAGCCTCGTTGGGACGTAGAATTTTAGTGTCAAGTAAAGTGATATTACAAGAAAAGAAAAAGTTTAAGATTTGAAATTTGTCCCCAGTACAGCATCTTCATGAAAGGCAAGAAAACCGGTAAGTAAAGTGATTCTGTGTCCAGTAAAACCAGAGGAAGCAGAGGTGGGAAAAAGAGAAGGACGGAGGGAAAAGTGATTGATACAGGAAGGACATGAAAAGTCTTAGTGTGATGGAGAAGGCCAGGTGGGGCAATGAAACTGGAAGGAGAGGGTTTTAAATTTTCACCGAAGGAAATTACAGGGCTGTTGAGAAATTTTCCGAGACATGGCATCAGGAAAGAATGAGGTTGACCATAAATAAAGGTCCTGTAATGTAATAAGTCAGAATTTTACCTTCTTACGATCGATGTGGGAAAATTAATTCTTAGAAACAAAAGGAAATAGCGTAGGAGTTTTATTTTTTGTTAACTTTCTGATGACCGAATCGTTTTAAATGAATTAAAAAGTGGGCCTTGTCTAGGCTATAAAGAAAAAAGGAATCCTCCTTCCACCGTTCAAAAATAATTAAATATTGCATTAGAACATTATAATGTTCTCTAATATAAACAATATAATGTTCTATAATATAAACAGTATAATGTTCTACAATATAAACTTATTGATTCTAAATGAGATTTTAACAATCTGAGACGATCACGATTTTGGAAAAGAGCTTATTATGCCGGAATAGTTTGTTTTGAACCGGAAACGTAAAATGAAGAAGCGACTTTAGATAATTAACAAAGCTGTCTACTTGGCGATTTGTTCATTTTGTTAAAAGAAAAACTGATCCTTTCTTTTTACAGTGGTTCAGTTTTAGTGGAATAATTTAATGAAGGTAGTGTTCTCTTACAAGGCGTGAACGAGAATTCTATCCAAGCCTTTTAAAACCGTCTTCTGGCGAGTAGGTCTTAGTGAGGGGTTGCCATCTACTAGATGCCATTTCAGGCCACTTTCTCTCCTAAAAACTTTTTTTTTTTTTTTTAAGAAAAGTAATTAGTCCTCAGCATCATTTATGTAACTACCAAGATTGGGAGTTGGCATTTTAGAAAGTTGCAGTTTGGGGGCAGGTGGGGCACAGAGGACCCCTCTTTATCCCCTAAGCTTCCAATAGGGTGGAATGAGCTTCCGAAACTCAAAACTGTAAGCAGTGAACATCTCATAAAGTGATGTGTTTGAAGCTGCATTGTTTGTGAATTCTCTGTCATTTTACTTTGTTTCACAGCAAGTTGTTTCTATTCATTAGTTTTATATACATCTTGCCTTCTTTCAGGCCAGTTCTTGATTTTCCCTTTGAAGTCCGGTCATGGTCGCCCCGTGTTCTTCCGTCTGACTCTGGGTCCCAGTCAGCAGTAGTTTCTGTGGGATGTCTCCTCTCACGATTCTTAGAGCAGGTGCCTTTCTGAACTTCTCTACACTGCTGTAGTGGCTTAAGTTTAAATTTTAGTTTATAGATCACAGTTTTGCCAAGGTGTCTCCTACCCAAATTCTCTGTCGCCATGAATTCTGAAGCCATTCTGTAAGCCCCTTGGTCCCTCAGACATTGCTTGCGAAGTAGCCTTGCTCATTAAGGACCCTAGAAGGACGTAATCGTAAAATCAGAAGTTAACGACGTATAGACATATAATTATCTATAACCTGTCAGTGTCCAAAGAACAAATTTCCTTTTCCTTTTGCTTCAAGGAAAGCCAGCAGCTAATCTGTGGAGGGTTGCCTCTCGGCAAACTTGCTCCGTGTGAAGTAGCTAAACGTTCCACCGGATTAAAAAGTGTAATCTCTCTGTTTTTTCAGGATACTGTCAAGTCAGGAGCAACAAAAAAAAGAAAAAGAGAAGGGAAAACATACGATTAACATTATTTCATCCTATTAATTAAAACACTGTAGTAGTTTCAACTTGAGCAACTCAGTTACTAAAACCAAGGGAAGTTGCTCCCCTATTCTTAATCCTTACAGTGAGACCTTAAGTGGGAATGAAAGGTTTGAGATGAATTTCGGCTTTGCAGCAGAATTTAGGCATCGTGAGGACCTTTCTAGAATACCTTTAGATCAATTCATGTAAATTTTCCGGAAGAATCTTTTCCATTTTTCTCTCCCAAGAGTTACTAAGTATCGTTACAAGTTCTGTGCCCCTAATGGAAGATGCAATCTCATCTACCCATGCGTGCCCCTCAAAAGCTATTCAGGATAAGTTAATCTTTTCAACAGAGCAGCCAACTTTTCCAGCAAAGGAATTTGCAGTCTTTGTGGTTTGGGGAAAAAGGTGGTTCATTTTACCAGTTTCTCGATGCAATATATTTCATGATAAATTCAATCTTTCCTCCAAAAGAAAATTCCCCAACTCTACTTTTCTGTGCAAAATTCGACTTGAAAGCCTTTCTCTATCGAAGCAGCCAAATACGGAGTTCGTGCGGATCTGGGCAAACAGTTTTGGGTCCAAGGTTAACGATATTTATTGCTGGAGGTATTACATGTATTTGTATCCAGGAAGCACAAAATCCAACACGTTGACAGTGGTTTTCAAATATATTAATTTACTTTCTTTTGTCTTAGGGGGAATGTTTTTCTCCCCGCTCCCTGTTTTAATCCTTTGCCACACTTGGTAGAATTTGGAAGGATTTTTGCCAGGGGTAATGAGCAAAGGTAGACAGTGTGTGAATTACACAGGAGATCTGCTGGTTTCATTGCAGACTTCAGAGAAAGTTCCTTGCACTCTGACTGTGACATGGCATGCAGGAAAGTCCTCCTAGGTCTGCCCAGTGCAATAAACAGACCTCCTGCATCTAACCGCATCCACGCTGAAGTTTCTTATGCGGGGTTCCTTTTGCTTTTCGTGTAAAAGTTAAGGGTCCCAGCATTCCTACTCCAGCTTCTTTAACTCCTACGCTTTGGAATCGGCATATGACTGTTGAGGGGTTGATACGCCTTGCGGTTTAATAGGACTCATTCTGTGTTATTTATGCACACACGGAGAAGGTAGAGGAGGGAAACAGATCCCCTGTGGACATGCTTCTGAGAAACCTTACGTTATATCGGATTTGTTAGACGGATCACAGGGTCCCATTTGCCTTCGGTGACTCATTGAGGACATCTCGTATTATATGCAACACAGGTGAGTTTTTCAGTAACCCCTGCAGCCCCCAGCCAGCAGCCTGAGCATCACCGGAGGGAGAGCGGTGTAAATAAACACTGGCAGCTGCAGAGGCCCCGCCTCCTGCGGGGCTCAGGCAGGAATGCAGGGGCCCGAGCCGCAAAACCTGACTGGGGATCAGTCCGATGGTCCTGCAACCGTGAGATGATGACGGAGAAGATGGTCTTACGCTTCTCGTGGGAGGGAGGCTCTCAATACAGCGTCAAGTGCCAAACCAAGTGGAACTGGAGAGACTTTGCCGGCGGAGATCAAATCTTAACAATTTGAAAAGATGAAGGTCCCTGGACTGCCCCCTCCTCTTCTTTTAAATCAGTACAGATTGGATTTCCAGGGGTTCAGATGAGTAGGACAGTGGCCTGTCCCACACAGCCTGTCGGCGTGTCCAAATAAATAGCCTGTCTCACAGCCCCTCTTACCTTACAAAACTGAGTCCCTGAGAAACAGGAAGGGGAAAAATGGAGTTGAGCAGGGTAAGAACATCCTTGGTGCCATAAACCTATCAAATGCTCACAGGGTTGGTTTTCGACACTTGATGTTCATGAACTGTTTTGGGGGCCGGGCGATCATCGTCGAGTCCTATTTGTTAAACCCCGAGTGACACGGTGGGCAGGACGCTTGCCTGCGTGTTATTGGGTTGGCCAGAAAGCTCGTTTGGGTTCTTCCGTAACATCACCATCTACGGGAACACCCGAACGAACTTTTGGCCAACCCAGCACAAGGTGGTTCTCGTGCTGTCGCATGTAGGACCTCGTTCAATGTTGTGTGTTCTAAAGAGAGATCTGTTTCCCAGCTCAAAATGGCCCTTGTCTCCACTGGACCAAGGAGCCTTCGCTTCTGGTTACTTTATCCCTTTTGCACACACGGCCTTTCCTGCCAGGGGAAAGGGATTTCCAGGGGCCCAGAAGGGCGGGAGATCAGTTCTCCAGGCTCATGCATCAGGCCCAATGTCAGTCTCTTTTACCTCCCACAGCATTGTGGCTGGTGGGCGATCGGTTAGCCAAGGGGCAGTGGTGTCTGCTCTGCCTCCTGGGGCCACCGTCTCTGGGGGGTCGTGCCCGGGGGCTCCCGCAGACCAGGGCAGGTTGAAGGGGAGGGGTCTCCCCTCCCTTCCACATCACGGCTCAGGGACTCAGCAAATGCATCTCTGTCCTTAGGGGTTAGGATGGCGGGTGCACAGTGTCAGGAAGGAAATCATTGCAGGGTTTGGTTCTCTCGCTCATCACCTCCTCCCCTACATTCAGGGACTGGTTGACTTGTGGCCAGTACAGTCCCCTGCTTCTGCCCTCAGGAGGAAGGAAGAACATTGGCTCCAGCCTGAGCTTCAGGCTGGCTTCCTCTGGGACGCGGGGATCCTGTGCCCTGATGGGCTGAGCTGGGTCCACGGCGAGCCCTCTGTGGATGTTTGCCACTTTCCCTTCCTCGCCTTTGCTGTCACTGTGGCCTGAGAAGGTCCTGCTCGCTCTGAAAAGTCAGGCGTGTGGGATGAACGGGCTGAGTCAGAGCCTCGGGGAATTGTGTCTCCCTGCGGCCATGGCTGCTGTCACCCGCTGGCCTCCCTTGAGTCTGTTGCTGGGATGAGGTCATAAATCTCAGTTAGCTCTCATTCTGGAAGATTCTCAAAGTGGACATGGTAGCGTTTCCCCGACCCTGTCCCTCTCACCTTGCATCCTTCCACCTGGATGAGGCCTGTTCCTTAAGGAGGGGAATGTCAAGGCTGACGGTCAGGTCTGGTCATCGTCCCCAGGGATGTCGCTGTGCCTTTCCAGCTCATGGTCAGAATAGAGGCAGCTGGTCTGAGAGTCACCAAGGGCCTCAGTAGACCAATCCTAACCCAGAGAATTCTTACTGCCCCCTGATTCTGACTATGCTAGTTTCTTCTTATTAATTCTATAGTCTTGTTTCCCCTAGAATTAAAAAACGTCATAACCTGATAGGAGGGGACTTTGATCAGGGTGTTTACAGAGTTGAGGCGTTTTTCCTCTTTTAAAATTGGCCTCTTACCCAGCCACAGGGATTGTTTCCGTGCTCTACTCCTTGATGGTGTGTTTATTTACCTAGACTCACAGAACTCTCTCTTGTCCTGAGTAATCCAGTATTCACTTGTAATAACCAGGATTCCTATTGAAGGAAAGGATTTCTGTTCAAGAAAAGCAAAGGGAATTGAAGGTTCAAAATTCCAGAGAGAAGGTGAATAAAACCCTACCAAAGAGCACGTGGGAAAGTCTGAATTAAGAGAGCGATCTCCAAATTAACACAACTCTGTAAATCAACTCTACCTTCAATAAAATTTTTTTAATTACATTAAATTAAAAAAAAAAAAAGCAGTCTCCCAGAGCAGCACGTTACTGGATCTCTACGGATACTCCATTGTTTTAAAGTTGCATTTGATCTGAAGGAAGTTTTTTCACTAAGACTATTCCAGTAGCTAGTTCTGAAACTGACAAGTAATGGAATATCGTCTCTTAGATTAGGTTGTGTGTTTATAGACCTGTATGAATCAACAATGTTAAGTTTTCCACATTACCTAAAAGGACCGCTGTCCCACACCCCAAAGAAGTTGGACTGTCAGGGTGATGACGGTGGATTAAACTGCTGCTGGGATGAGGTCGTAAATCTCAGTTAGCTCTCCTTCTGGGAGACCCTCAAAGCAGACGCGGTGGCTTTGGACGCTTGCTGGATTTGGTACATGTGCTTGGTGTGTTTTTTCTAACAGAAGGGCATTCTGTGCCCCTACTTTCCATCCAGGGTCTGTCGTGTGTTGCCCACCCTTTGGCCTCCCTATCTTTGGTCACGTCTGCGAGCACAGCCTGCCTTTTGTAAACAAGTCACTAAATCCACACTAGGGTGTGACGTGCCGCTGGTGCCACGCGTGGCCTTACGCGCTCCACGCGCGCTGGGTGCCGACAGCGGGGGAGGGGAGGCCCTGAGGGCTTGACCTGGTGGGCAGAGCGCCTCCCGGGCATGTGAGGGCTCCGTGCCAAGCAGCAGCCCGGAGCATCTCTGTACCATCTGGTGGCCGCTGAGCGGCGTGTAGGAAAAACGTCCCGAGAACTCAGGGCCTTCTCCGGAGGGACCGTCAGAGATTTACTGCCATGAAAGTGGAAGACGATGAGGAAAGCACGATGAGGCTTCCATTTGCCGGGTCCTTATTAGCGTTCCGTAGGCTTTACGGACGCGCCATTACTGGTTATTCATTACAGAATTTGCAAAGAGAGGGGCATCCGCTTAGGCCGTGAACAACACCCGGTCAACCAGCAGACAGAACGCTTTTCCGTGGACCAGTTGACTCTCCATAACGTCCAAGGGGTCTCTCTAAACATCCATGCTGTGGGATTACATTCGTAGAAAGTTCAAAAACTGGCCAGACTGATTTATGGTGTTAGAGGTCAGGGCAGGGGTTATGCCTGGGTGGAGGGGGAGGGAGACATGGGAGAGGCCTGAGGAGTTTTCTGCTGAGTTTCTGGGGCGTTTCATCTGAATGCTGTGTCCACAGAATTCATTTTGCAAAAATGAAAACTAATTTGCGATGTACACATGTCATCCGTGCACTTTGTCGTGTACATATTTCACTTTGATTAAAAGTTTACACTTAGGGCTTCCCTGGTGGCGCAGTGGTTGAGAGTCCGCCTGCCGATGCAGGGGACGCGGGTCCGTGCCCCGGTCCGGGAAGATCCCACATGCCGCGGAGCGGCTGGGCCCGTGAGCCATGGCCGCTGAGCCTGCGCGTCCGGAGCCTGTGCTCCGCAACGGGAGAGGCCACGACAGTGAGAAGCCCGCGTACTGCAAAAAAAAAAAAAAAAAGTTTATATTTAAAAATATGACATGAGAGCATAAGGAAAAAGTTCTTTCCTCAATCCAACTTGCATTAATAATAAATTCAGACGAGAGGAGGCTGCAAATTTAAGTACAATAGGTATTTCCTTTAGCACCGGAGGTGGGAACCTGCGGGCTATGGAGCTTCTAATTACTCTTCCTGTTAAGCTTTGGGTTGGCTTTTGAGGGTGCCAGGTTGGTTTTATGGCTTGGTTTTTCTTTTAATGATAAGCATATCAATATGTTTTTTGATCTCAGTAGAATGCTTTTGAGTAAATGCTTCTGTTGCTGCTTCTGCAGTGAATACCCTTAAACGTTCCTTTCAGTACGCTGGCTTGGAAATTACCACCATGTGGGTGATGGTCATGGGAGGGGGTGGCGTTGCCCATCGTGAGTGGGCAGAGAGACAAGAAGAGAACGGCCCCCAGGGGACACAACATTTACAAGGTGCCTTAAACGGCCTTCTGCTCACCAAAGGTAGCACACGTTAGCTAGGTACAGTGATGCCTCTAGGAAGGTGGGTTGAATAATTCAGTCCCCTTTTCTCTTTATAAAAATGAAATGGCTTTGTTGAGCATCTTTTCATGTGCCTTTTGGCCATCTGTATGTCTTCTTTGTAGAAATGTCTGTTTAGATCTGCTGCCCCCTCCCCTTTCCCCTTTGGTAACCGTAAGTTTGTTTTCTATGTCTGTGGGTCTATTTCTGTTTTGTATATAAGTTCATTTGTATCATTTTTCTTTTTAGATTCCACATACAAGCGAAATCATATCATATTTGTCTTTGGCTTACTTTGCTTAGTTTGATAATCTCTAGGTCCATCCATGTTGCTGCAAATGGCATTATTTCATTCTTTTTTAATGGCTGAGTAATATTCCATTGTATGTATGTGCCACATCTTCTTTATCCATTCATCTGTCAGTGGACACTTAGGTTGCTTCCATGTCTTGGATGTTGTAAATAGTGCTGCTATGAACACTGGGGTGCATGTTTCTTTTTGAATTAGAGTTTTCCCCAGGTATATGCCCAGGAGTGGGACTGCTGGGTCTTAGGGTAGCTCTATTTTTAGTTTTTTAAGGAACCTCCATACTGTTCTCCATAGTGGCTGCACCAGTCTACATTCCCACCAACAGTGCAGGAGGGATGAATTAGGAATTTAGGATCAACATATACACACCACTATATATAAAATAGATAACCAAGAAGGACCTACTGTGTAGCATAGGACACTGTACTCAGTATTTTGTAAAAACCTATAGGGGAAAAGGATCCGGAAAAAAATATGTTTGTATAACTGAATCACTTTGCTGTATACCTGAAACTAACACAACATTGTAAATCAACTATACTTCAATAAAAAAATAAAATAAGTGAAATGGCTTTTTACCGTGAGATCCTTTATCTGAAATTTGAGAACAATACCCCGACTGAGAGTTTAGTAGCACTACAGTTTACTTCCGTAAAGAACTTTAAAATACTTTGTGTAAATTTTCTGAAACTGGACAATAAGGAGAATTTCTTCTTTTTTTTCCTAAAGAGGGAGTGCAGAAAAAGCTAAAAAACAAAAGGAAAGCAGCCAAATACAGAGGCCACGGGAAGCTGCCACTCTAGAGGGTCGACGTGCTGAGTAGGTTCAGGCAACACAAGGGCAGGAGCTGCGTTGTTGAACCAGCTGATGTGTCAGCCTGTGTGGGTTCGGGGGGCCGTTCTCAGAGATGGAAGGTTTATTGGAATAGATGAACTTTCCCCATATGTTAAGTTTATGAAAAAATACTATTTCTGAAGCTTCCCTTTCTCTTTTTCCCCTTAAAATGGCATTTTTTTCCTCTATGACTGCACAAGGGCTGTGCCAAGAAGCAAGCTTTTTAAGCTCCGTCCATAAGGGGGACTTCTTTCTGCAAAGGAGTAATTAAGTGTTATTCGAAGACCATTTCAGACCATCATTTCTTTTACTGTCTTCTTGTTGCTGTCCTAATCTTCTTTCCCATTTCCGACAGAGACCCGTGTCTCTTTATTGCTCTTAAATTTGCTTTCTCATTTGTCAAATATATCATTGAAATGATTTTTAAAGATAATGAAAGGTTTCATGATTTCAGGAAGTTGAAATTGCCCGGGGCAGAGCACTGTATGAATAACTTTTGTTGCAATCACCGTTTCCTCTCTCTGTTTCTTGGCTGGAGGACTCTTGAAGACATGGATTCATTTCTTTTGAGAAAGTTTCTGAGATGTAGTCTGATCACAGCTCTGTTCACACTTGCTTGAGGCTCCGTGGCAGATGAAGAAAGCGCTCTTGAGGAAGGACTATTATTTTAGGCTCAGTTTGGGTTTTTTATGCAAACCTGAGCTCTTTTCCTGTTGGATATTATCAATACCGTTTCCGCCCCCTCCCTCCCTGATGCAATAGCCTCTTCTTCGCCTTCATGGTGGTTGATCTCCTGGCAGGACTTGACCCTGAGGCTTCTAGAAATTCTGTCTTTTGCTTCTGAAACGTAATTCTCGCCTATTTCTCTTAACTGTTTCTTTACCACTATTTCCTACCCCCTTAAGGAACATCCCTTAAGTATAATTGGTCTGAAGGATTCTCTTCTCATTTTATTTTATTTTTAGTTTCTCTTAGGTTACAGTATATATACCAGAGTCTTCAATAACAGCTCCCAACTATATATCTTTCAGCCAACACTTGATAGTTGCCTACAGCTGGATTTACTTTGAAAATGGAAACAGGTCTTTTTCACCTTTTGCATCTCTTTCAATACCTAACAGAATACCTGGTACGCAATAAATATCAGATGGATGACAAACGTGCCCACGTTGGTAGAAGGTTTTTAACTTCTATGTTCAATTCAACGATCTTATTCTAATGAAGTATTCCCCGAATAATGGCGTGTTGGAAGATAAAGAAGGCTGTTTCCTTTCCCTGGTACCTAGTTACACTTCTGTCCTGATGCCACGCTCACCATTGGTACCTTTTTACCTAAGGTCCCACCTATCAGACTCCCTGTAGAAGTGCCTCTTTGGGGATCAGGCTGACACCTTGCAGAATGTTCCTTTTCCTTGATTCTTGTGGGACTGACTGATTTTGAACTTAAGTCCGTGGTGCAGAAATGCTAAAACATTTGGGAACCTTTTTTTCCTAGCAGGGAGCCTTTTATGGCCAGAAGTGAATCTCCCATAGAGCTGAAGAAAGACCTATGAAATTCAGCTTTTAAAAACAAAGCTGTGTTTAAGTCCTGTGGAAACAGAAGGTATTGCTTAGCAAGGACGTGGCAGATGTAATGAAAATTTGTTGTAAAGCATTTCTCTCAGGTTAAGTCATGTTTGCCAAGTTATAACGTGGAGCGCATTCTGACGGTTCAGCAGAGCTCAGGGCTGAGGGTGTGCAGTGGCCACAGGCGGGGAGGGGAGGGAAGGGGAGCCTCACGTCTGAGAGCAGCATCGTGCTTCTCTTCCTGAGTCGAGCAAACTCCCTTGTCTTTGAGATTTACTTTTTTTTTTGCGGTACGCGGGCCGCTCACTAATGTGGCCTCTCCCGCTGCGGAGCACAGGCTCCGGACTTGCAGGCTCAGCGGCCATGGCTCACGGGCCCAGCCGCTCCACGGCACGTGGGATCTTCCCAGACCAGGGCACGAACCCGTGTCCCCTGCATCGGCAGGCGGACTCTCAACCACTGCGCCACCAGGGAAGCCCGAGATTGACTTTTGTCTAATGAAAAATGTGTTTTAATAGACACTGTACTTGGCTCTCACTGAAGAAAACCAATGGGTTTTCTTGAATGTGTATTTGCTGTTTCTTTAGGGAAAAGTTATGCCACTCAAAAATGATCACGTTAAAAAGCCCACAGAATCTGGAATGGAATAGAAATGGGGTTGCTTCTTAGATCTGAACCATTTGATCCTGCCACCACCCACCTTCGTCCCTGTGAATTAAAAAAATCTGTCTATCATGGATAAACAACAAGGTCCTCCTGTACAGCACAGGGAAATATATTCAATATCCTGTGATAAACCGTCACAGGAAAGAATATGAAAAAGAATGAATATATCTATATACATGTGCGTAAAAGTGAATCACTTTGCTGTACACCTGAGACTAACACAACATTGTAAATCAACGATACTCCAATAAAATAAATTAAAATAAAAACTCTCGACATCAGGGGACTAACTCTGGAGGGACACTGCCGTCTCTGCCTCTGCGCTCAGGTGTCTGAGCGTTTCTCCAGGAAGGACCAAAGTGTCCCACGCTGGGAAAAGGACAAAAAACAGAAAGACCAATGATGGTCTTCTTTTGTCTGACACGTTGAAAAGAAATCCCAAGGTAACGTGTCTAACAGATTGATTGGACTGGTGTTTTTTTGTCGTTTGCTTGATTTTGAGGCTTTGTGTCCTTTTAGAAAATGTGTGACCTTGAATGTCTTCTCATCTTTGTCAGGAGGTCATGTCAGTTTGGGTACTTACCATGTCGGGCCTCTCTGGACGTGGTGTGGCATCTCTTTGGTTATAAGAGATTTATTTGGGCTCAAGGAGAGGAAGTTTCCTGATGCCTGTAGAAAGTAAGTGAAGAGCCATGGAAACTTTCTTTTCACTCTCCTTAGTGACTTTTCTTGTCCCTTCCACCTGTGTTAATGCGATGCTCGGGGAAGGTCTGTGCACATAGAGTACAGGGCTATCTCCCCTTTACGGCTGGAAGCTTCTCCTGCGTCTCCTCCCCTCCTCTGCAGTGGCCTCGTCACAAGCACATGTGACTTGTATGGGGTCCCAGGCTAGGTTTTCTTTGTGTGAAGCGCAGAGGTGTTGTTTTGTGTGCTCGGTGGGTTTTTGCATGCCCATGAGGACTGGGTCGTTAAATGACTCCTGATTGAAAATATTCTTCAAACACTACCCGGGTCTGAAAGCCTTTCACGCCAGCACAATGTGTTACGAGGTGGTTAGTATCAGGCCGGGTTTTGGACTGTTCCCATCAAGCGTATTGGACATTTCAAGCAGATCATGTCTTAGTGTAGGTCTGGGGAGGGTTGTTTCTGACAAGCATGGATGCAGGCTTTCCCTGGTTCCGGTACGATTGCTGGAGCTCACAGAGCCAGGACACCCCAGAAGAGCCAGGACACCCCAGAAGGCCCAGGACACCCTGGGGTTGCCCAGCATCAGCGTCTCTGCCCCTTGCCACGTGACGTGCCACAGCCTGGTTACCCTCTCAAGCATGTCTGGCAGGTGGAGGATTTAGGATCCAATTTATTAAGGGTTTTGTGAGAAAACACAGGTGTTGGGAAACTCCTATGATAGTTACTTGGTAAATGACACTTATTTTAGGATTTTTCTCACTTCACAGTGTCAGCCTATCTGAAATAGTTTGGGAGTCTTTTCTGTCAAAAACTCTGTATGTAGTCCGTTCAGTACAAGTTAATCCATGGCTACGATGTCCCAGGTACTGTCCTAGGACCTGGGATTCAGCCAGGATGGAGGCCGGGGCCCCTTTTCTCCTTGAGCTTCTCTCCTAGTGACGTCAGGCAGCCACACATGAATAGGCATATAAGCAGGAGAAACTATTGTTATCGTTACTGTGCAGAGAATTACAACAGCAAGTGACTCCCTCCCGCCTTGGCTGGGGTCTCCATGGCCTCAGGGAGCCCAGGGAGCTCAAGCCGGAGGTGAAGGAGGGAGTAGAGGGTATGGGGCGTGGCATGTTCCTAGTCAGAGCAGCGGTTGGTGGGGCTGGAGTGCGTGCAGAGGACGTAGCGGGAAAGGGATGCAGAGGGGTGAGCAGTGGCCAGACCATGGAGGCCTTTGTAAAGGACAAAGTAAGAAACTTGAGTTTTATTCTCAGTGCGATGGAAAGGCTTTGAAGAGTTCTCAACAGGCATACTACACGATCTGTTATATACATCTTAAAAGATGAACCTGCCGCTGTGTAGGAGAGAGATGGTACCCTGGAAGGAGTGGAGGCGGGAAGGCACCCCGGGATGGCCCAGCCTCGGCCAATCAGGTTAGGCAACGATGACTTGGAGTGAGTGGTGGGTGGAGGTGAGGGAAATGTGTCCAGGATACACGGAGCTTGCACAAGGATTGGATTAGGGGCTTGGGGAAGGAGAAGAATCCCAGACACCTTCCGGGTGTTGGCTGGCCTGAGCAAGTGGGGAGATGGTGTGTGCCGCTTAGCAAGGCGGCAGACACTGGGAATGGTGTGGGTTTGCGGGGGAATCGACCCCTCTGTTCTGGCCGTGTTAGTGCCGTGGGGCTACGTGGAAGAAGCAAGAAAATCAGAGAGCATCTTCGTGGAGTTTGGGTCTAGGTGAGAGAACAGTCCTGGAAGCAAACGGCAGTATAATTAGTGCTGTGCTCAGAGGTGGGCCCCAGGGAATGACTCTCCATTGGTCTAAGGAGGAAGGGGAGAAGCTTAGGGGGCGAAGAAAGACAGGGATGGCTACTAAATGAGGCTGATGAGATTTGCTGAAGGTGCCAGGCTTCACCTGGAGGAGGAAGCATCTCTGGAGGCTTCTGCCAGCCTGGGTGGTACTGGAAGTGGGTGATACGAGCGTTGGACCAAGGGATTTCGGAAGTAGCACACGGAAGCTGAGCGTTAGTTTGAAGAGCAGGAAAGAGAGAAATGGACCGAGCCGAAGAGGCTTGGGGAATTTTGAGGGATTGGAGAACTTTCGTTAAGTAAGGAGCTCCAGCAGCATCTGTGTTCGTGTCCAAGGGGGGAAAAAAAAGTCACACGTAGTACTTGGAGTTGAGAAGTCTTCTATGCGTGCGTGTACCTTTAAAGGAATTATATTTTATACTCAGGAGATGTACATTTTTATGCAAAAATTCATCATAGCCATGAATTTGTATTCATGGCTGTTTTAGATACATATAATTTAAAGTATGATTTGTAGAAGAAACTAAGTCAACTAGATAGGATAAAATAAAAATTTTAATTACTCGTTTTCCCATTATTTTCATATACAGATCTTAGAAGCAGGAACCATCATTTCACAGGTCCCTTTCTGAGAGGCGTAAACAGCCAGGCTTTAAACTGCCGTTGATAACAAAGAAACTGCTGTGGGTGGCTGAGATTTCAAAGTCAGATTAGATTCCACTCCAGAGAGGCCTCTTCTAGCCTGTTGGCTGGGAAACTCTCTCCAAACAGGATGTGGTGTTTATTTGTAAATGATCATTGCTGGTTCTGACAATAGCTCATCCCTGGGCACTCAGAGGGACGGCTTTTAAACCCATAAAGATGGTGTGAATGAAAATGTTATATGTGCAGGCGTATAAAATACTAGGTGATCTACCAAATTGGAAGATGACTAACTAAAGATAATTCCAAATAATTTGGTTATATTGACCTAGATTGGGGACCCCTTAAGTAAGTAGCCTAGTATTTATAGCAAAAGACAACAAGGTTAAAAATTCTTGGCAAACAAATGGAACAAAAACATGGAGTTTGAAAAAGAACAATGAAAACGTTGAGCAGGAAAGGGAGATTCCTCAGCAGACCTGTGGGAACCCATCTCTCCCGCCACCATCTTGGCCTTTCAAAAGGCAAATTCAGTTCCTGCCAGAAGGCATTATCTGACTGCAGAGTGATGTGATAATGGTCTATCTGGTCTTCGTTTTTACTTACACATTGAAGCTTCAGTAATATCTCTTTACCCGCCTCCCCAAAGCCTTGAGGGAGGTTGGACATTTTTCTGCACAAGCCGATTGGGTTATTTGTCCAAATGTTGCGCATTTTTGGAATAGGAAATCCAGCTTCTATCCATAGAATCCCCATATCTGGTGGGCAAAGATGAGTCTAGATGCTACGTGTCTGTATTTACATTTTGGACCATGATTATTTCGAACAGTCGATTATATTCATTCGTTGGAAATGGCTCGGTCGCATCATAGCTGCAACGTCAACCACTGCTTTTGGGCCATGACCCCAAGTCTGTGTCCAGCCCAGACCTCGTCCTGAGCCTCAGGCCCACGCTGATTGCGTGAATTTCCAGCTTTTTCAACTGGTCACTTCCTCCTGAATGACTCTTGGTCTCTAGGCGTCTCAAAATCAACATGGCGAAATAGTAACTAACTTTTACAGCCCCTGCACACACGCACACAGACACACACGCACGCGTGCAACAGAGATGAGGGGACAAAGCAGAACAACACTTGCCTCTCCTGCTGTGAACCCCGTCTTGCTTTCACGTAACCCAAACCAGGGACCCATCCCTGGCTTCTCCCCTCCCTCGCTCCGCACATGCACGCGTCCCGAGGTGGGCAGCGTGACCCTGACCTTGCTGTCCAGTTTCCTCACCTTCATAGGGTCTGGCTGCCACTTCTGTCCTTCTTCCCTTCATCTCAGCCCTCCCTACAGCGCGCATCGGGGTCCCACCGCTCTCTCCAGCCCCGCTGCCGCCCACCTGATCTCCCTACCTCCGTCCTGGTCCCTCTAAGTCCGTTGTCAACACAGCGCCCAGAGGACGGTTTGGAGCCTGGGTCACTCCTGTCCCTCCTCTGCTCGGAAACCTCCAGCACTGCCCGCCTCACTCAGAGCAAGTCCCTGCGATGGTCCAGGAGACCACTCGTGACCGTCCTCTGCCACTGCCTGCCTTACACACTCTTCTCTGCCCCGCTGCTCTCACCATTCCACCACCTGAGGTAAGTTCCGTCCTCAGCTTGTAAACCGACTAGTCGTCCTTTGCTCAGAGGTCCCTGTCCTGGCGCTGTCGCCCTCCGGGTCATCACTCAGGTCCTCAGCCTCGCCTCCGTCCACAGCCATGGTGACGTGTGTGCGTCACCCCACCACCCTCGCTGAATTTTCATCCCCGCTGTTGCTCCCCTTCTGATATTCCGTGTAGCTTCCTTTTGTCTTTGATGTGCTTTCCCACCCGCATCAGCTCTCTGACGCTGCGACTTTTATTTATTTTATTTACTGTTGAGTTCTCAGCTGAAAACAGGAACTCAATAGATGATTTAAAAACAAATGCCGGGGGCTTCCCTGGTGGCGCAGTGGTTGAGAGTCCGCTTGCCGAGGCAGGGGACACGGGTTCATGCCCCGGTCTGGGAGGATCCCACATGCCGCGGAGCGGCTGGGCCCGTGAGCCATGGCCGCTGAGCCTGCGCGTCCGGAGCCTGTGCTCCGCGGCGGGAGGGGCCACAGCAGTGAGAGGCGCGTGTACCCTCAAAAAAATACTGTTGTGTAGATTGTACCTCAGACCTGTTGAATCAGAACCTCAGGGTTTGGGGACCAGAAGTTGATATTTTTACAGGGTCCCCAGGTGATCCAGGCCCCAGCCCAGGTGGAAAACCATCACTGCCAGAGAGCGAGATCTTAAACCGCGGGTGTCCCCCGGTGGAAACCTGCAGCAGCTCCCCGTTTTCCCCGGAGTCACTGCCCAGAGTCCTTAAGGTGACAGCCAAGACCCTGTGCAGACGGGACCCCTGGGGACCCCAAGTCAGTCCTGCTGCTTGCCTGCCTGCCACCTACAGAAACATCGTGTCTTCCCGGCGTGTCACGTGGCTTCCTGTCCAGGTGCTTTGTCTCTGCCCCAGCGCTTTCTCCCCTACTCTCTGCATGGTTCAAGTTTTGATTCAGATGTCCGTGGTTAAGTGTCATTTTCCCTTATGCCCTCTTTTCTCCACAACTAACGCAGTAATCACTGGTTACTTTTAGAGCAGCTGGTCTGGCCTATCCTTGTCTTATTCCATTACAGTTAGACTGCTGCCCGTCGGACTCTAAATGCCTAAAAGGTTATGGGAACATCCCATCGCTTTATCCTCGACATCTAGCACATTGTTAAATACAGTTCTTTAAGTAGTGCACCGAAAGAACAATTATCTTGATGATATGAGATACCTTTATTGGGTTTTCTTGAGTGTTTGGTGGTTGGATACACGTGCATACGCGCTCACACACACACATCTCTAAGGAGAAGTGTGTGTGTCCAGCGCTGACTCCTTGGTCCTGAAGGGAGAGCCCAGGTTACCCGCTGTTCCCTTACTGTCCATTGCCTGCCTTCTCCTTTTCCTAAATTTAAGCTCTGCTGTTCTCTTTTTCAGCAGATGACCTCAGGAGGTACTTCTACATGAAAAATATTTTTAAGGAAGACTTTCTAAGGGACACCTCTTGTGTATTCACTTCTAAACAAATAAGATTTTTCTCTGGCTCTCCAGATTTAACTTTTCTTCCAGTTCTCTGATCCTACCATCTATCACTTTGTAATGGACCTTGATTCTGTTTTCACCCCTATTCCTATGCCCTTCCCCTCCCCGCTCCCTCGTGTCTTCTAATATTCTGGTCTCTATTCTTATTTAAAACAGAAGAACGTTTTAAAAAAAAAAAAAAAAAAAACCTGGCTGACCCCCTTTGCTGCTTGCTCCTCTCCACTCCTGTCTACTTGGGGAGCCTGGAGCCTCTGTTGCTCAGTTCTTAAGCAGAGGTCACTGTCACCAGCTGAAGTCCGGACTCTGCAGTCCCCCAGCTGGTCGCCCTCTGCCCGCTGACCAGCTTCAGCCCCCTTGTCGGCTGCTTCCCTGCAGGACGCTGCCAGGCCCCTGTGAGCTGCACTTTCCTGGGTCCCCATCCTGCATCTTCCAGGATCTTCCCTCCTCACCCTGCGGGGCTGCTGTGCACAAACGAGAACTTACAAGAAAGCCCGTGGGCACATCCGCGTTCAGCACGTGCCGCTTCTCACTCTCCTTTCCCCTTAGTTCTTTGCTGATCGTCAAGAAATCCTCTCTCCCAGGGTGCCCGTGGTCCCCGCTCCCTCTTTATTCCATCCCAGGGGCACCTGCCAGCTGTGCCCCTCATGGGTTCTGCCCTGCCCTTAAACTTTACTGTCTGAAACTTATCTTTTCTCTTCTTCACTCCCTTTTGAAACAGACCCCCCCTTAATTTCTCTGTTGCTGTTGTTCATCCTCTGACTCGTGTCCCAGGTCTCTGATCATCTCTGTTCTCTGCCGTGATTTGCCTTCACAGCCAATCTGCCTGCATCCTGTCGAGTCTCTTCCCGCCTGAGTGTAAACTTTCGTGTCCTTTATTGCTTCCTGCGGGGCAGGAAGCTCCAGTCTCTTCTCTTGGGACACGCACAGATACACCCTTGACTTTTCTGAAAGCCCGTTTTCATTATGTCCCTCTGTCCAGAATCTGCGGTGATTCCCTTAGTCCCCTTGCACTCACCTCCCCCGTGTCCCAGGCTCCCCACAGCCCGTCCCACTGCACGCACCCCTTGGCACCCCCTGCCCAGCATCAGGGTCCCCTCCCTCCTTTCTGCTCTGCCTTTCCGTGAATTCTGCTGTGTTTCTGTATGAAATGGTCTCCATCTTTCTCTCCACCCAGACACCCTGCCCTTTCTTCCTGTTCCTGTCCTTTTGTGAATACATCCTACCCAAATCTTTGCTTTCCTGTTGCTTTTCCTACTTAATTATGGAGATGACAAAACGAGAGCCTTTGGATAGGAGATCCTGGCTTCTGTGACATGGTGGCCCCCGGCTGGACCTTGCATCTTTGTTTCTGCCTGGTGAGCACATCGGGCTTGGAGCACAGCTCCTTAATCAATACGGGTTGTCGAGCAGTTAAAACAGGGTCGAAAACATTCAAAAAACTGGTATATTGTCACATCCCAACAAATGATAACCTGGAAAGGGGACTAAATTAAAATCAACCCCCCCCCCCCGTTTTGCTCACCATTTATACTAACACTTGTTTGGAATCTTGGCCTCCTTGGTGGCTTCCTCTGCGACAGAAGTCTGAGATTTCTTTGCATCTCTTGCTTGACTCATTTATACAATAAAAGGGTCCGTTGACCCAGCCATTCAACAGTCATTTCGTGAATACATATGATAGGGACGTGCAGATCTCTAAGGCTGCTTTCAGCTGTAAATAGCAATCAATGACATTTTCTGAAGACAGTCAAATGCAAACCTTACTTGATCATCAGGCCTCTGACAGATTTTTATTATTCCCTTTTTGCCATTACAAGCTTTCCACATGCCCTCTTCCCACCCCCAATCCTCCCCCCTTTTTTTTTTTTCTCTTGTCCTACCTTTATTTCCCATCCAAGGTTTGGCCCCTGTGTCTTTGGCTATCAGATATCATACTACATTCTTAAATAAATGCAGTAGATTATAGAGTGAAAAGAGATTTTCTCAGAGTTCTGTGATGGACCAAAGTGTGACCTGGTGAAGCTGGCTGTGAGCAGAAGTGGGGTCGCACAGGTTCTTTTCAGGAGTTAAGCTGTCCTGTTGCATTGCTGTGTCATTTTAAGACTTTACTTATCTCTGTATCCTTGTTAGTTTTTTTCGGATAATGGTTCTCCGGTAACAAATCAACTCTACGGTCTAGTGTCCCCCCCCCCCCCACATCAGACTATCAAAATTGAAATAATTTATATAACTGCCATGATTTGACATAAACCTTAGAAATCTCCGTGGGAGCTGGCGTCTCCGTGCCTCCTGGCTTCCTATTGAGATACACTCTCTTTGCTCCTGCATCTGTAGAGCAGGTCTTTCATGCACCCGTGTTTATAGTTTCTTTTCTTTTTAACTGAAGTATAATTCATTTACAATGTTGTGTTGTTTCAGGTGTACAGCAGAGTGATTCAGTTATACATACATAGGTATCTATTTTTTTTCAGATTCTTTTCCCTTATAGGTTATTACAAAATATTAAGTATAGTTCCCTGTGCTATAAGTAGGTCCTTATTGTTTTTCTATCTTATATATAGTAGTGTGTATCTGTTAATTCCAAACTCCTAATTTCTCTCTCCCCACCTTTCCCTTTTGGTAAGCATGAGTTTGTTTCCTATGTCTGTGGGTCTGTTTCTGTTTTGTATATAAGTTCATTTGTATCATTTTTTAAAATATATTCCACATACAAATATCATACGATATCTGTCTTTCTCTGTCTGACTTCCTTCACTTAGTATGATAATCTTTAGGTCCATCCATGTTGCTGCAAAGGGCATTATTTCATTCTTTTTATGGCTGGGTAGTGTTCCATTGTATAAATATACCATAATTCGAAGCGATAACACGCACCCCTATGTTCATAGCAGCACTGTTTACAATAGCCAGGACATGGAAGCAACCTAAGTGTCCATCGACAGATGAGTGGATAAAGAAGACGTGGTACATATAGACAACGGATAGTTTCTATGAGTCACCAATCCTGTGTGCTCACAGCCGGGCAGCTGTATTCTGGGCACTCTGGTCTGTGGTCACAGTGACATAGGCGAGCTGAATGGAATTTCACCCATTGAGTTGTCTTATCCAGTTAGGGCTGCAGAGGAGCTGAGGATTTCCCCATTGGTCCTTAGACTGCTCTTGGATACTTTCCTGCTTGCAACTCCTTGTCTGGTGAGAAGGTAATGAAGCAGTGATTGGCCTCCCTGTTCCGAATAAACAGGGTGTCCATGAGGCCCCAGCCCCGTGGGTGTCTTGTAACAGCATTCCACAGCAGCTGTGCCATTGTAAGGCTCACTGCGCTCGACAAATTCCAGACGCCCCACGGCTGCTGCAGCACTAAATGGTGAATTCAGGCTTCACTTGGTTTAAGCCTCAAGGGGGCTGAACCAAAGCTGACATGACTGACTGTTCAGACAACAAGTTCCAAAGAGGGAAGACAGTTCAAATACCAACTGACTGCTGCTCTCCTCAGAAGCAGTTGACCTCAGAGGAGCAGCTCTCAGGCAATCGTGATCCTGGCTCCGCGGACTTGGGCAGCATTTTTGTTTCATGGCCCTTTTATAGTGGGGACAGTTGACTCAGTGATTTTGAAACATTTTAGTGTGTGATACTTAACTTTTATTTAACAAGCCAATAAAGTAGAACATATTCGTTGGAAAATAAGAGGAACAAACAGTGTTAAGGAGTATTCATAAAAGTAAATACACGTGGCGTTAAACTGAACTTATAGTGTTAAATTTTTAGATTATGTAAAGTATACCTTGAACTTTGAGGATTCTTATTTATCAGTAATATCCATGTATTAAATCTTTATTTCAACCTGATACGTTTAAGCTGGGTAGGAAAGCTTTGCAAATAGACATTGGAGTTGCTGATTGATTTATCTTGTAATTATTTATTTACTTTCCTACAAAAGGAAATCCTGAGTACACATTTATGTTACTATAATGAAATCATTCCGAGGGAATAGTTTCACAAGCTTTGTAACATGAGTTTCTAGAATAATGTAGCTGGTAACGTCAGGTAGCTATGATGCGCTATCCACGTCATATTCCGGTTTATATTAATTTTTAATCACGTTAGCCACTTTTAAGTGTACAGTTCAGTGGCATCAAGTATTCCCACTATTCACTTCCAGAATTTTTTCATCTTCCCAAACAGAAGATCTGTACCCATTAACTCCTCACTCACCCTCACCCCCAGCCCCTCTCTGTCTTTCTCTATTTGCCTAGTCTAGGTACCTCGTGTAAGTAGAATTATACAATATTTGTCCTTTGTGTCTAGCTTATTTCAGTTAGCATAACGTGTTCAAGGCCCATCTCTGTCATAGTACGCATCAGAATTTCATTCCTTTCTAAGGGCAAATAACATGATTCCATTAAATGCTTCGTAGAGGAGGAAAACAGTTTTCCTTCACCCTCTTAGAGTCCCTAGCTGGGTCTGAAAATTAAACTGAAGAAGACAGATTAGCAGGAGAAAAGCACACAGATTTATTCATATAAGTTTTATGTGACTCAGGAACCTTCATAAGGAAATGAAGACCCAAAGAAAGGGTTAAATCTGAATGTTTTTATGCTAAGTTTGGTAAAGAGTGGAAAGTTGTGGAAGGACGTGCTGAGCAAAGAGTGTGAGCTCAGGGTGGTGAACTGGGGGGGGGACTCAGCAAGGCCTGTCTGTGGGGATCCCTTCTGTGTCCACGCTCTTCACTCTGGGTGTGGGGGGTCCTCTCACGTGAAGGTCCTTAACCCGCTTCAGGGGTGCTGGGCAGGAGAAGGTCAGAGACACCTTCCTGCTTCTGCCATTTTCTCAAACTCCTTCAACTTAAACTATTCGTTCTGCCAAGGTGCCGTATTTGGGGATAGCGTGTCCTGAACCCCATGAGTACAGACCACGTTTTGTTTATCCATTATCCGTTGATGGACATGTGTGTTATTTCCACCCTTTGGCTATTGTGAATAATGCTGCCATGGATATGGCTGTGCAAGTTTGTTTGAGTGTTGGTTTCTCTTGACATGGGCCTCACTCACTCTCTTTTTCTTATGATAGTTAACGTTTCTTGTCAAAAAGTATTTCCTATCTCTTGCAAAAGTGGTCCAGGACTGGCCTTTTCGCTCTTTTCCCGTGAAACAATTCTTCCACTGGTATAAGCGTCCTGTGTGAGGGTCTAGGTTGACTGGTTCAAGGATTGTGTAAGTCTTTCACGCCTCCTTGTAGACACCTTCTCTACATGATAGCCACCCCATTCACAGCAGCTACAAATGATTAGTAAATATGGAGGGAAGACTAATTGTTGCAGGAAGGAGGACCCCTTCCAGGGCCCGAGAGCGGGCTCTTGTCTAACACTCGGAAATGAACTGTTCAAGGAGACACACGTGCTGACAAAACAAAAGGCTTTACTGGGAAGGGGCGCCCGGGCGGAGAGCAGGAGGGTAAGGGAACCCGGGAGGACTGCTCTGCCACGTGGCTCGCAGTCTTGGGGTTTATGGTGATGGGGTTAGTTTCCGGGTTGCCTCTGGCCAATCACTCTGACTCAGGGTCCTTCCTGGTGGCACGTGCACATCGCTCAGCCAAGATGGATTCCAGCAAGGAGGATTCTGGGAGGTTGGTAGAACGTGTGGACTGGCATCTCCTCTCTCCTTTTGACCTTTCCCGAATTCTTCTGGTTGGTGGCGGCTTGTTAGTTCCCTGTTCCTTACCAGGATCTCCTGTCATAAAATAACTCGTGCAAATTGTTGCTGCCTTTGCCTGGCCAGGGCAGGCAGTTTCAGTCAGTGTTTCCCCTAATATAGTCATCCCCCTTTAGAGGCAGCTGAGGTCTTTGAACGGTGTAGGTGTCAGTGTGATGTTTCACTGGTGAACAATAGATTCCACTGTTTTCCAGGAAGTTTGCCTTCCAGATATTGTCAATGTGAACCTCCCTGGAGCCTCAGCCACTGGAGTCCTTGTTTCCAGGCTGTGGTCCTCAGACCAAGTGGCCCCCAGGTCCTGAGGGTCCCTGCAGGAGGGCAGTCTTGTTCAAGCTCCTACCACACGTGTGAGCCCAGCAGTGTCAGGTGGAAAGCAGTGCCGGGAGCCAGCTGATTCGGCTGTGGCTTTCTCTCCTCTCTCTTAATTCCTATGTTTGAAAAGCACGCAACGGAGGCCATCTTCTATATTTAGCTTATGCCTTGATCTGTGTCGGGACCTGAAGAAAGTGTTTGTGTTTTCCAGTTAGGAAAACATATACTGTTCTTCTCCCAGGGTTGAATGAAGGTGGTGGTCTTTGCTCCATATCATCGAATATTAACACATTAACAGTTGAGCTTAGGACAAAGAACTGTGACCTTTCAAATGACCTGAGCTGTCTGCTGTATGTCACATTTTGCCTTTTTAGAGAAGTGCTAATTCATGTTAAGTCCGCCTGAGAGATTTGTTTAATGAGCAGATTAAATAGATGATTATCCCTCTCTTAATTTTTTTTTTTTTTTAAGGAAGGGCTTCTTGTGATGCCCCTCTTCTATTTGGCAAAGGAATACAGAAGGGTCTTTTTAAAATTACCCCTGCAGGGTCACTGGGACCCAAGCTGTTTGCTTCATTAAACCCCCCGGTGGTTTCTTTAAAGCCAGCCCCCTCCAGACAGCTCTGACACAATTGTATCTAAATTAGCATCTGAGTGACCCCTTTTCTCTCCTTTCTTTCAAGCCGCAGCTGACAGGGATTGGCAAAAGATGTTAATTGGTTGGGCCTGTCTCAGAACAATAGACTTGCCAAGTTGACAAAAGGACTAATGTTTCTTTCAATATGCACCCAGATTCACATAAGTACCTCTTTTAATTACCAGGAATTATTGTAATGCCTGGTCAATGGAATAATTGACCCTCAACAGCTAGGGCTTATGCTGGAATAAATAATGGCACAGGCTTCAGCAGAGTCACGGGTACTAGGGTGATTGGCAGGGACTCAAAAGAGATTTTCTCAGCCAGTGTCCTGTGATGTACCAAGGCAGCACAGTGGGAGTCCAGGAGAGGGGACTCATTTGGGCTTCACCATGAAGAAATGTGCTGAGAGCCATTAGAATTTATCCTTAGAATCATAAAGGAAAGAGTTAGTAGCTTGGCAGTCCGGGACCCATGTGGTCAGTGATAGGGTGTGGGTCAAAGGCTCCAGCACAGGTAGGGACATTCCAAAGCGTTTGCTTCTCCGCAGGAGAACCCAAGGTTCATGTCCAGCCTACACCTCGGTTCCCCCTTTTGTAAAAAGGGACATTTAAATTTAAGATGTCAGGTTACATGCGTCCCCCAGACCTAGTGTGACCTCATTCCTTATTATCACAAATCATTAGATAACTTATAAATAATTGTGTACAGTATTGAGGTTCTTGGAGATTTGTTTTGAAAAATTAACTACGTTGGGATGGGCTGGGCTGGGCTGGGCTGCCCTACCTAGTAAAGTCCTACTGGTCAGTTTACATTCTAGTTCTCAGCAAGGTTAGTATTTCAAACTAGCATTCCTCCCGCATCGTAATATCGATTAGGGGCTACCTGGTGTTCACATTTCAGGTGGAGCGTTTATTTAGTGATTCTAACAACCGAATCCGGGTGGGAGGTGTTTGTGAGACCACAAAAACGCTGTAGTGCATCGGATGAGGTGTGGCCCTTGAGGTGGGACAGAGCCGGGTCCCCCTCCCAATTTAGCTACATTCAGCCTGTATGCCCTCAAGCAAGGTACTAAAATGTCTGAGCTTAAGTTTCAGCCTTGAGAAAGGGGTAAAAACGCCTGCTTCCTAAAGTAATGGCAGAGATAAATGAAATGAGCTCATCTTTTATTTCATTCAACTCGGCACCAGGTAAATAGCACAGGTAGGCCATCTGTTACGCTTATCGCCCCGAAACTGCAGAGCCAGGAAGTGACGGAGATAAATTTGCACCAACTCCTGTTTGACTCTTAAACCCTGTGCTTTCCCAGTATGCCTCACTGTCAACTCAGCACTAGAGTTTCAGGGAAAATATGAACACACTTCAAAAATGTTGAAAAATAAAATAGGAAAGCTTATTTCCATCTTTTAAAACAGCAGATGAGAAAAAATGTCAATGAAACATGACTGAAAATTCATAAGTAGTATTCTGATCTTTTTGGTCAGGAAATTCTTTTCCTTTCGTAAAACTAGGATTTACTTATTTCTGGCAGGTTTCTATCGGGTGAAGGAGACATTGATTGTTCTCAAGGTCGCTCTTTGTTTCCCCCCGGGAAAAGCCACCGTTTACAAGCTAGGTTGCGGGGTGCGTGCTAATGCCTGAACTTGGTGTCAAGAATCTTTTCGGCTTCAAACGTCTCCATCAGAGTTCTTGTTTGTGTTTGTCTGGATTTTTGATCTGGTGGGAAAGTTGTCTTGAAGAATTAAGTTCTCTTAGGTTATCGTGGATAAATATAAAAAGTGACTGCCTTCGTGGCTCTCAATACCTGAGGGCTCTTCTGTCGACACCCAAATTATCTCTCTTGCCTAATTCCCTTCTATGCATCTCTTTCCATCTCACTTGCTGGTTCTTCTCTTCCTGGCCTTTGAGTGCCGTGTTTGTCAGAGTTGAGTTCAGTCCTTCGTGGGTTTCGCAGCTCTTCTTCTGGTCATCTCTTCAGTTCCCATGTTTCAACTAAATAGAAGTGCTGGCGTTGCCGATATAGATCTCCAGCCCCCCCGCCCCCCGCCTTTTCTGTGAGGACCAGACTCGCATCTGTAAGACCCTCTCACGCTTTTTACCTGTGTGTTTATATGGTCACCGCGGAGTCAACTCCTCAGAAATCAAACTCATTGACTGCCACCTGTGGGCCTGTGAGCATCAGTGTTCATCTCCAGGCTCCGACGTGGAACGTGGAACTTTTCTTATATTCTTACCTGTCTTATCTGTCTTACCTATTCTTATCTGTCTTTTTCCAGCTCCATCCTTTCCATCACCAGTATGTCCTGTAAATCCACTCTTCTCCGTGGTCTCAACTGCTACCGTGACAGTGGTGGCCGTCGTCAGCTTTCACTCAACTGGAACAATTACTCTGTATGGTCTTCGTGTCATAGCCTCCTTCGCACTGTGCCTTACTCTGTATTGCAATCCTGTCCCTGCTTAGAAACGCACTAAGGGTCACAGCGATATAAAGAGCAAATCCCAAGCTCCTTGGAAGGGCTTTCAGGATCCCCCCAGTGGAGCCCTACCACCTCCTTACCCAGCATCTTCTTTCACTGCACCCTTTGCTGGAAACTTGCTGTTTGTTTCCAGGCTCCTGGTTACGCTTGTCTCCCTGGGGAAACACCCCCCCATCCTTCTTCCTCAGCTCTTAAGACTTGGCTCACCTGTCAAGGACCAAACGCTCATCACTTGTCAGGGTTTCACCATGAGGGGTGTTACTACCTGGTTGGGTCTTCTCCCGTCTTCTGAGCAAAATTAATCTTTCTCTCCGTGCCCACCCATAGCTCTGAAGCGTTCAAACTGCTAGAAGAACATCTATTCCACTGTCTCATCATTAATTTGTTGTACCTTAGTCAGGGTCTAACCAGGAATACAGAAGCCAGGCTAATTATTTTAAACAGCGTTTTTTGTTTGTTTGTTTGTTTTGTTTTTAAGACGGGGACCATTTTTAAAGTCTCTACTGAATTCGTTACAATATTGCTTCTGTTTTTATATGTTTTGGGTTTGGGCTGCGAGGCATGTGGGATCTTAGCTCCCCCCGACCAGGAATCAACCCCGCACCCCCTGCACTGGAAGGCGAAGTCTTAACCACTGGACCGCCAGAGAAGTCCCTGATAGTGTTTTGTTTTAATTCAAATAATTGGTTGTGCAAGTAATACGAGGGCTCAGAGGGTAGCCAGAGGTGAACCACAACAGAAAATCCCCCCCCACCCCAGGCTGGAGAGTGGAGGGAAGGGGCTGGACCACTCCCCGGAGCAGCAGTCCTCGCGGGCGTGTCCAGGAAGAGCAAGGGTGCAGGGGACACAGAGCCACTCTGGAGACCTGCAGGCAGAGGGAGAAATCCTGGCTTCTCCTTGCGTCCCACCCGCTCGTCTCTTACCAGAACCTCCCACTTGGCAGGACCCAGTTGGAGCTACTGGAACCTGCAGTCTTCAGGCGTCAGCTCCATGCAGCAGAGCAGGGGCAATGCAGAAGGGACTTGAGGCAGAAGAGACCAAGCACAGGCAGAGGCTGTATCTGTCTCCCTAATATGTTTTGAGCTGTTGAAAAACCAGGACCTCAGGACTTCCCTGGTGGTGCAGTGGTTAAGGATCCGCCTGCCAATGCAGGGGACACGGGTTTGAGCCCTGGTCCGGGAAGATCCCACTTCTGGTGGGCTCCCACTGAGCCGACGTGCCACAACTACTGAGCCCACACGCCACAACTACTGAGCCCACATGCCACAACTACTGAGCCCACGTGCCACAGCTACTGAGCCCACGAGCCTAGAGCCCGTGCTCCTCAACAAGAGAAGCTACCGCAATGAGAAGCCCACGCACAGCAACGAAGAGTAGCCCCTGCTCACCGCAACTAGAGGAAGCCCGTGTGCAGCAACGAAGACCCAATGCAACCAAAACATAAGATAAATAAATAATTTTTTTTAAAAAACCAGGGACCTCATCCTACTGGCTTTTGTAACCACAACCCCTAGCCCCAAGTAGGGTTTAATAAATATTTAGTGAACTGAATTCTCAAGTTTCCTTCCAGGACTAAAATGATCCTTTCTCTACCCATGCTTTGCTTCCATTTATCATCATGTTGAAACAAAAACATGAAACATTTCCATGAAATTTCTCTTTACAAAATCATAGGGTTTTGTGTCATTATTTACTTAAGCCCAGGCTTTCATTCCATCTCGACTCTGTTCCTTTATTACCATTAAACCGATGCTATTTATCAGCTCCAGGTTTGGTTCTGAAAACATTCTCCACCAACTGTGAGTCCGATGAAAATAAAGGAAGGGGAATGGAGACGTGGGTTTCATAAATGCTGACAATGTGAGAGAAGAAGAAAAACATGATGTTGTGGGCAATTTTCACATAACTCATCCTAAATATGCCTTTGAACTGGCTTCTTCCCAGGCTGCTGCCAGGCTCCCCTGGGCCACTCAGAGCCGACCTTCCAGAGAGAACAGGCCCATCGTGGGCAGGGCACAGCAGGTATGGGGCAGAAGCTGTGTAGCCAAGCTGCCTGCCTCCCTCGCTGGTCCTGTTCCGTCAGAGGAGACATTCCAAAGAAGAAAGGTATCCCCAGGGCAGTGCCCATGGCCCTGGCATTCAGAGATCACCCTCTTGCTTATGAATCAGCCTTACCCGCCTGATGTCACCTGGCCACTGCCCGTCCTATAGACTGAGTCCGTCAGACACAGGGTTCAACTTAAAATGGGCCACGGATGAAATAGATAAACGACAAGGACGTACTGGGTAGCCCAGGGAACTATGTTCAATATCTTATAATAACCTATAGTGTAAAAGAATCTGAAAAAAAATACATGTATATACAACTGGATCACTTTGCTGTACACCTGAAACTAACAAGCACAACCTTGTAAGTCAGCGGTACCCCGATTTTTAAAAATGCACCATAGAATCTACCCTTTGAAGCATGTAGCTGAGCAAAGTTGCAGGAAATTTTAGAGAACATCCCAGCCCTTTGTTTCCATGAGGAAATCGAAGCCTGGACACGAGTGACAGTCCTGGCCGGTGTCCGGACGGCACTGCACCTGACCTAGAATTTGACTTGGGTCATCCCGAGCCCCTTGTTGTGCAAGTTCCAGGGGTGGTTTTAAACCTTCACTGTGAGTAGCATATCGCAGTGGCCTGTCCTTATTCGTGAATGCATTGGCTTCTCCTTTTCCTATCTGTCTCCTCTTATTCCTAATTATTTGAATTATTTTTTTTCTCTCTACCTCTTTTATTAGCTCATGTTGGGTCTGGACTCAGAGGTTGTATGTTCAGCACTTGCTGACCTCTAGACAACGTCCCAGGTTCGTTTCCTGGCTTTTCCAGCACCTGCGTCCTTCCCTCAAGTCACTTGCTCTCACTCCTAGGTCCTCAAGTCTCACACTCACTCTGACTCGTTAGTGCGTGCACAGATGGTACTCAGCTCCAAAGGATAGGGTCTAGGCACCCAGCCCTGGGAGCACCTCTCATGTAGATAGAGTTTCCGGGTCTTTGAGAAGCAAGGAAAATCGTCATCCAACTCGCTTCCTGGCCCGAGCAGGTCTCCTCTGCTTTGGACCTTGATTATGGATACAGCTCCTCGAAGATGACCCCAAATGTTGAGCATAGTGACATTATATTCTCCTCATTTTTCTTCCTTCCCTTTTCTTCCCTTCTCTTCCTTTCTTATTTCCCCATTTAAAGACTTTCTAAATCTGCAGAGAACCAATTTGAACTCTGCTTCTGCAGGTTAGATTAGTAGGCGTCTAATTCGAGCCAAATACTCTACCAGTTGTTTTACATTGAGTGTATCCGTTCCTTACGGTGACCCTGAAGCACCAGTTTTATCGTCTGCACTTGATGAAGAACTTGGGCAATAGAGAGACTGAGGAACTTGCCTGGCCTCACAGAGCTGTTCAGGTGCAAAGCTGGGTTCCGTCCCGTCCCGGGTCTGACTGGTTGGGACCAGCTCACGACACCGTGTAACTCACTATACGGCATTTTACCATTATACGATCAGTGGGTGGCCAGGCTAATTAGAATTCATGTAAACTATAATTTCAGGAATGATCACTAATTAATTTTGACAAATAATTTACTAGAAAGTTCTGTCTTGGTGAGGTTTAAAACTAACATGGCTTTCACTGTGCTGGTATATATTTAAAGAAAGACATGTCTTCCCCCACTGCCCCCAGTAAATATAAAAACAATTTCTCTCCATAATGGAACACATTTTTTTTTTTTGCAAAGTGACTCAGTTATACGTATATATTCTTTTTCATATTGTTTTCCATTATGGTTTATCATAGGATATTGAATATACTTCCCTGTGCTATACAGTAGGACCTTGTTGTTTATCCATTCTATATGTAATAATTTGCATCTGCTAATCCCAAACCCCCAACCCATCCCCCCAGCAACCACAAGTCTCTTCTCTGAGTCTGTTTCTGTTTCGTAGATATGTTCATTTGTGTCATATTTTAGTTTCCACATATAAGTGATATCACATGGTATTTGTCTTTCTCTTTCTGACTTCGCTTCATATGATAATCTCTAGTTGCGTCCATGTAGCTGCAAATGGCATTATTTCATTCTTTTTTTTTTTTTTTTTTTTTTGTGGTACGCGGGGCTCTCACCTCCGCGGCCTCTCCCGTTGCGGAGCACAGGCTCTGGACGCACAGGTTCAGGGGCCATGGCTCACGGGCCCAGCCACTCAGCGGCATGTGGGATCTTCCCGGACCGGGGCACGAACCTGGGTCCCCTGCATCAGCAGGCGGACTCTCAACCACTGCGCCACCAGGGAAGCCCTATTTCATTCTTTTTAATGTCTGAGTACTATTCTATTGTATGGGATGCATTACTTTTAAACGTTAATTATATCATAGCACAGGACTGCAATTGAATAAGATGCCTTATTTAACTCTAAAATTTCTTAAATATCAGAAAATACATTTTTGTGCTTTGAGTATCAGAGGCCTCAGAAGACTGTTGACCATGAAGAAAGAAGGGAGAAAATAAGAGAAGGAGGGTATTTGCAGAGGATAATTATCTGTAGAGGTACATATGTTTTTAGAGTCAGTGAATTCATCTTTTATGAAGTGGAAATCCTGGCCAAACCACATAAACAGACATGAACTGATTGCCAGATAAGGAGCGTTTTAGAAATGAGAGGGCAGTGGTGCAGCCCGTTAGGGGAGGTTTCCCAAAGCCTTCCGGTAAAAAGAAAATACTTCAAGATGCTAGAGAGGCATGAGGGATGGATAGGAGGTTATCCTGGGGAGAACATCAATTACTAAAATAGGAGGGAGGGAAATTTGTAACAGGAAATGAGGAAGCCAAAATGCTACATGTGTTCATGGGACTGTGTCAGCTTCCAACCATGTGATGTTCAAGGTTACTTTTTGGTGGTGACCACATGGTTGCAGAAAGAGCCGGCTCCCTGGTTAATAACAAGAAAAGGACCAATGTAGTATGGACCATTCCGTGGTGTGAAAATGGGGTCCATTACCTGTGGCACCAAAGGGAAACCTGGAAAGAAGAGCCCTTTTTTTGTTTGTTTGTTTGTTTTGCGTTACGCGGGCCTCTCACTGTTGCGGCCTCTCCCGTTGCGGAGCACAGGCTCCGGACGCTCAGGCTCAGCGGCCATGGCTCACGGGCCCAGCCTCTCCGCGGCATGTGGGATCTTCCCGGACCGGGGCACGAACCCGCGTCCCCTGCATCGGCAGGCGGACTCTCAACCACTGCGCCACCAGGGAAGCCCTGAGAAGAGCCCATTTTCAAGCTGAAGGGAATGAGTAGAAGTGTACATGATAAATATTACAGTGGCTTATTTTATGGAAGATTTGCTCTAATTTGTGAAAGTTTTAGGCTCCCCGCTGAAATTCATTAATCAGTACACGGGAGACTTGGATGCAGTGAAACCGATGAGAGTGTGATTTCCAGTATCACGATTGGTACCTGATTGATGCCTATCCGTCCCCACCTCCCCACACCTGTCCTGGCCATTTCATTTCATTTTGGACCCCTCCTGTACCATGGTGTTAGTTAGGGGATTACCATACTTAATATGGTGATTATTTTAAATTAATTTCCCGCGTATTCTTCATAAAAGAATTATTAAAGAAAGCAAATTGCTACCTCGGGTTTAGTACTAGAATGGAGGTTAAGCAGTAGGAAAAAGAGGTTTCAAATACTATTCCTCAGGCTCCCCTGGTGGCGCAGTGGTTGAGAGTCCGCCTGCCGATGCAGGGGACACGGGTTCGAGTCCCGGTCCGGGAAGATCCCACATGCCGCGGAGCGGCTGGGCCCGTGAGCCACGGCCGCTGAGCCTGCACGTCCGGAGCCTGTGCTCCGGCAACGGGAGAGGCCACAACAGTGAGAGGCCCGCGTACTGCAAAAAAACAAACAAAAACCCCACGAATACTATTCCTCTTAGGCAGGGCTATTGATACATGTTTTCTTAAAAGTCAGCGTGAGCACCTGTGTTGCTTGAGATCTTGTAAGTTGACGAGTTAGAGGATGGAGCCAACCAAGATGATGAATTTGCTTTTTGAACTTGAGCTAAATGCTTCCTTGAAAGTCAATGACATTCACATCGAAAAGAATGATGTATTTTTCTAGATATGAGGCCATCCATGTTTTTAATATATTCTCCAAAATTTTACATTGTGCTTTTTACTGGAAGGGTTCAAGTGAGCTCATAGTAAAGATCAAGACTTAGATGTAGAGAAAAACTACACGTGTTCATCTGGGGGAAAACACCCAACAGGTCTTGGCTAAAGCATCCAGCATTCTGACAAATGACCCGTACTCTTCTCCTTGATTCCTTACGTGTCATCTTTGAGCTAAAGGGGGGACAGAAGGGCTCGTGAATACTTCTTCAGGAGTAAACTGGGATGTGAGACTATTCACACATCAGGACTTCTGGCTCTTTCTAGATATTTTACAGGTAATATCTGATGAATGCTATCTGCATACACACACACACGTTTTAGTAAAATAGAGGCAAACTAGTCCATTTCCTGGGACTATTAATAGCATTTACTTATATCGGTAAAGGGTGGTCATTCCCACGGGCCGGCCTTCCTGCCCCCAGGACCTCCTGCTGGCTGGACAATAGACATAGCTTGAGGGCTCAGAGCCTTGGCCACAGTTACAGTGGTTTTCCTTCAATGAGCGTTTATTTCATATATAGCATTTCCAATGCTCTGTCCTCTGTGCTTATTATTCACACTTACAGTTTAAGTGACCAGGAATTAATTATTTTATAAATTTATTTATTTATTTATCTTTGGCTGCGTTGGGTCTTTGTTGCTGCGCGTGGACTTTCTCTAGTTGCGGTGAGCAGGGGCTACTCTTCCTTGCGGTGCGCCGGCTTCTCATTGCAGTGGCTTCTCTTGTGGAGCACAGGCTCTAGGCGCGTGGGCTTCAGTAGTTGTGGCTCGTGGGCTCTAGAGTGCAGGCTCAGTAGTTGTGGCTCACGGGCTTAGTTGCTCCACGGCATGTGGGATCTTCCCGGACCAGGGCTCGAACCCGTGTCCCCTGCATTGGCAGGCGGATTCTTTTTTTTTTTTTAACATCTTTCTTGGAGTATAATTGCTTTACAATGGTGTGTTAGTTTCTGCTGTATAACAAAGTGAATCAGCTATACACATACATTTATCCCCATATCCCCTCCCTCTTGCATCTTCCTCCCTCCCACCCTCCCTATCCCACCCCTGTAGGTGGTCACAAAGCACTGAGCTGATCTCCCTGTGCTATGCGGCTGCTTCCCACTAGCTATCTCTTTTACATTTGGTAGTGTATATATGTCCCTGCCACTCTCTCACTTCGTCCCAGCTTATCCTTCCCTCTCCCCATGTCCTCAAATCCATTCTCTACGTCTGCATCTTTATTCCTGTCCTGGCGGGCAGATTCTTAACCACTGTGCCACCAGGGAAGCCCCCAGGAATTAATTTTTAAATATAAAACTTTATTTGGTTATCTTTATGACTCTTTCCTTGATTATAACCTTTTTACTATATTTTGAATTTTATTTTTAAAATATTTTTCTTTCAACTACTGAAGTATCCTTGTTATCATTTGTATATGTATGTTACATATTCTATTACATATTATAAAAATAACACTACAACCACGGGCCAGGGTTAACACCTTTTAACCTTCAGGATTAGGGGGATTCTTAGCTGAGCGTACGGTCTCCTTATGAACTGTATGCAGACACTGTAGGCAAGAGGTTGTGAGTATCCGGGTTCTGGTTTTGTTCTTAGGATGTAAAAGAATTGAATGTGTTTGAGCGCTGAGGAGACTGGTCCAGGGAGAGGCTCGTTCTCTGAGCTCTGAGTTAGCAGGAGGCGCTGGGAGGGGTGGGGAGCCTCTGCTCCCCTCGGCTGCAGTCCAGAGAAACTCCGGAGTGACATTCTTAAGGAAGGTTTACCCTTACTTTTTCAACCCCCCCCCTTTTTTTCCCCGGCTGCACCGCGCTGCCTGTGGGATCTTAGTTCCCCGACCATGGATCCAGCCCGCGCCTCCTGCGGTGCAAGTGCGGAGTCCTAACCACTGGACCACCAGGGATGTCCCTCAACCCCCTTTCCTACTTCCAGTTCACCCTTACCTGCCAGCACGGGCAGCTGCCCCCATGATGTCTTTGAAACTAGTGTCACCCAAGTCTGCGACCAGCTCCTAATTCCAATTCCAAAGAATATTTTCCATCTTACAGACGTCTCTGTAGTTTGTTGGTTTGTTTAAACTCACACCTTCCCCTGCTCCTTTGAAGCCGTCTTGCCCGGGATGCTGTCCATTCTCCAGCCAGCCCTTCTCGTGCTCCATCCTGGCCCCTCGTCCTCTTCAATCGCTTTGCTGCGAAGCCTCCCTCCCCAGGGTTCCGTCTTCAGCTGCTAGCTTGTTCTTCCTGCCTCGTCTCACCTGCTCCCGTGGATGCCACTGCTGCTTATGTGCTGATGGCATCCAGGTCGAGTCTCCGAAACGTTAACTCTCTAAGTGCCGGACTCAGTGATCCAGCGTCTTCCCGACTTCCCAGCCCGGATGACACACACACATCCCGAGCCCAGCATGCGGGAGAGCGTCCTCACCTTCCCCGGCACACCCACACCTGCCGGCCCACATGGCCAGGAGCCACTGTCCTCCCTGGCACCAGGGTAGTCATCACCGAGCCTGGGGATCCTGCATCCGAAACATTGGCAGGTCTCCCTGCATGCTAGCTGCCTGGCTCAGCAGAATCGCACTGTTTCTGGCCAGGGTGGCCACAGGGGTCCCCATCCCGCAGTTTTGCAGTTGACCCCAGCATCTCAAGTTCCCAGCCCTTCCTTGGCCTTTAACAGACTTCTTTTCCCGAATGTTCCCAACATTTTCTTATTTCACTTTTCTTTACGTGCCAGGGGAAAAGCAGTGAGGATTCAGAGGGTAGAAACTCTGTCTTTCTCCTGACGTTCCAAGAAGCAGCACTGCCCTGTGTTCCCCACTCCTACACACACAATAAGAGCAACGACTAATGAATAAGATTAACAGATTTCAACAGCAAGGCTACAAGACTTTGCTTCCAACAGAATAAGCTAGCGTAAGCAAATTTCAAGGCGAACATATTGTTGAATCTTTTTTCCCCTTTAAAATATATGAGTGATGATCAGATATTAGAAAAACTGAACTGAAAGTAATTCATATCTGTTTGTTGTGTTTAATTAATTTACCTGTAAATCTCGTGCTTGCATGAAAGACTTAAAGGCCAAGATATGCTATTTTGTTGGGATAGGAGACATTGTGGCACAGTTCCATATTTTACAGTTTGAAGTGTAGTTCTTGGTGTTTATTTGATCAGATGTGTATAAAAGTGAAACATATTGTACTAGATTTCTAACCCAGAAATAAGTTAAATAACTTCTTGAGGTAGTGAATATTTTCCTTCTCTGGTTTATTTCTTCAACTTCTGAATTACAAAAACAGTGACACCCTTGTTGTGTGAAGTTTGGAGGGTGAGAATTAGCTGCAGTTTCAGAGTTTCAGAATCAAACAGGAAAATCCTGGCGGGTGGTTGCCGGGATCTTATCTGTAACATAAGGAGGTGAAACTATACCTCGGAATGGACGCGTTCTTCAACTCTAAAATAATACGAAAGAGTCTGTCATCTTAACCAGTAACATGCAATTTTGAAAAAAAATCTCTCTGGTCAGCTCACTATTGCTTGTTAAGAATTTTTATTCTAAACATTCAGAATTTTATTCCAGCATTCAGAATTTGGCTATCTGAGTGCTGCTTTCTGAGTGGGGCCCCATGCGAATGTATAGTTTAGGATGAAAGGATGATTTTACAGGAATGGTTGGTCTTATTGTTGTAACATCGTTTGAGGTATGAATAGTGGCTGGTGACAGGATGATGAGACCTTTAGATCCTGAAGTTGCAGTGAACCACAAAGAGAAGGAAATCAGTTGACGACTATCCCATTACGGAATTGCAACTCTTCCTCGAGATGACAGAAAGGAACATGTGTTTGCAGTCAGTGGGCAGGGCCGCGGGTTTCCTGCAGGCAGCTGCTCGCTCCTTGCCGGGACGGCCACCAAGTGCTCAGAGGTTATAAATAAGCAATTACTGGAACGCCTTCAGAGACCACGCAGAAGGGTGAGTGACTCCTGGCATTCTTTCTCTGGCCTGCTGTTAGAATCCGACGCCACGGCGCATACGCCTGTGTGTGTCCAGAGATCCCGCACTTCCCAAACTGAAGGGGGGGGTCGGTCTGCTACACGTTTGTTGCTCATCTGTCGCCATCAGGCAGCTGCCAGCCGGGGACATGTGCTCATTCTAATCCGTGTAGCCTCAGCCCCATAACTGGGCCCAGAGCCTCACCTGTTAGAAACCCAGGGAGCGCCTTCTTTTCTAGGGGCAGTCTTGGACTCTGTGCTTTGTCGGTCCAGATCTGAAGGTCGAGTCTCTTCTTTGTGTTGTCAACGTGAAGGGGAAAGAACAGGTGGGGTTAAACAGATCCAGACTCGGCGACCCTGTTTACAAAGTCAAGAACGACCTAGAAACACATGTCTTGGGAGGAACACGGTGTAAAAGAGAGCGCCCCTCCTCACATCAGAAAAGGTTGGCAGTTATCATATTTGGCCGAACAACGCAGTGAAGTTTTCCCATAACCAGATTCGCCGGCATCGCCCTGCCAAGAGCAGCAGCGATCGACTTGCCAGTTCATGGAATCTCCTAGAAGAGCCGTTTTTTTAAAGTCTTTTATTTCACGTTCAGTGGACGTTGACTGTTTGCCTTCCACCAGCCAGCACTCTGCTGGGCACCGCAGACAGTAGGCCTCCGCCGCCGAGGGCTGGTCTAGGCGCTGAAAAGCATGAGATGCACAGGGCATGACATCTTCTTTTGCTATTTACCGTTACCTTCTCTCAAGTTAAGAAGTTACCCTCTCAATGTTGATGCCATCCAGGCACCATTTATTTTAGAAAAATGATTGAGACTGAAATTGCACTGATTGATCATGGGACTGCTTCCAGTTATCCAGTTCAGATTCCAGCCTACCATCTACTTACATCTACCTACCATCTACTTACATTGTAGCCTTGGGATAACTTGACTGCTGGCCTCCATTTGTCTTCTGTAAAATGGGGATGATGGTAAGTCCCCTGGTACCTGGAAGTTATCAAAACAAGGGATTGGAGGTCCTGTGAGTATTAAAAATGCTGCCCACATCCAAAGAAGGAGTACGTGATGATGGCTTTGGTCTTCATCTTTCTGTAGACAGAGGGGTTGAACCATTTAATTCCTTTCTGGCATTATTTTTTCTAAGAATATCATCTAGATAGGATTGTGTGATTCTAGCATTTTCTGTGAAGTTATTCTCTGGCTGCCTAAGACATTCCAGAAAATGATAGTATAGTTACAGTGTCTGGCTTTTTAATTGGTGAGTTTGTATCATTATCAAAGGGTCCTTCTTTTCCAGATAGCTGGCATGGGTAGGGAAACGACTGTTACCCGGTCAGCAGCCCTTCAACTCACCTTCCCGTGTCTTTGCAAGAATCAAATGGGTTGGTCATGTCTATGGTTTACATCCCATCAGACACGCCCTACGCCTTCCCAGTTTCCTCCCGTGCCTCTCCCCGACCCACAGGAGAGTAACAGAAGGTTTGACAAGAGCAACTGAACTACAAACAGAAGACGACCTGTTAACATCCACGTTCATTTGCTAGGGATGCTGTAAGAAAGTACAACACACTGGGTGCCTTAAATAACAGAAATGTATTGTCTCACAGTTCTGGAGGCCGCGAGTCTGAGGTCAAGATGTTGGCAGGGTTGGTTTCTTCTGAGGCTATAAGGGAGGATCTGTGCCAGGCCTCTGTGTCCCACCTTCTGGTGGTTTGCCAGTGATTTCTGGCATTCCTTGGCTTCGAGAGGCATCACTCCAATTCCTGCCTTCATGTTCACATGGCTTTCTCCCTGTGTTCATGTCTATGTCCACACTTAACCTTTTTTTTTTTTTTTTTTTTTTGCAGTACACGGGCCTCTCACTGTTGTGGCCTCTCCCGTTGCGGAGCAACAGGCTCCAGACGCGCAGGCTCAGCGGCCATGGCTCACGGGCCCAGCCGCTGCGCGGCACGTGGGATCTTCCCAGACCGGGGCGCGAACCTGCGTCCCCTGCATCGGCAGGTGGACTCTCAACCACTGTGCCACCAGGGAAGCCCTCACCTTTTTTATAAGGATGCCAGTCATATTGGATTAAGGTCCCATTTTAATGACCTCTTCTTAACTAATTATATCTGCAATGACCCTATTTCCAAATGAGGTCACATTTTGAGATACTGAGGGTTAGGCTTCAACATGAGAATTTGAGAGGGTTGCAGTTCAACCTATAACAGTATCTTAAATTGATTTTTCATTGAGACATTTTTGGTTCATACTGTATATAATTCTCATTAAGAACTAACCAGGGGCTTCCCTGGTGGCACAGTGGTTGAGAGTCCGCCTACCGGTGCAGGGGACGCGGGTCACATGGTCACATGCCGCGGAGTGGCTGGGCCCGTGAGCCATGGCCGCTGAGCCTGCGCGTCCGGAGCCTGTGCTCCGCAACGGGAGAGGCCACGGCAGTGAGAGGCCCGCGTACCGCAAAAAAACAAAGAAAAAAAGAGCTAACCAGGTAAAAGACTGAATTGTGTTTTTGTTTTTTGCAAATGGTGTAGTACTTCTGTTTCACAGAAGCGTCTTCTCTCAGGTAGTTTTGGGGAATCACAAGGACTTTAAAATGTTTGCTGTTTTTACGGAATTCAGGTAAAAAAATTATGTGGTGGGTCTCCTTTCTGTCAGGCATTGAGCTGTGTGCTGAGCATATAAAGATGAAATGCTTGGCCATTGCCCTTAAAGACTTGGAGAAAGAAACAGCATATAGTAAACATGTTCTATGTAGTGCATGAAATATATACATGGAACAAATTACCTCAGACTACAAAAGAACAGAGTCAACTTTGGGGCAGAGTCCAGGAAACTATGGGAACTTCTTAAGTGTAATAGTGACTCCCCTCAGCCAGCTCCTGAGGGAAATGGAGCTTTTCCCCAGGATTTCAGGGGCAGGACAGCATTGCAGTAGGAGAGAAGAGGTTCCAGGACCAGAGAGATGGGAGAGAGGGCAGAGGGGGGAGGGGCAAGGGTAACAAATGCACACAGAAGGGGAAGAAGTGGGATCAGTTCAGGACGAGAAGGTAGCTTTGGACGAGAGGAGAAATGCCTTATCGTCTAAGATGAAAATGCAATTCTTGTGGGTGTGATTGTAGGTACACTGATAAGTATAAAGAAGATTTAGCTTTGACGATTTCAGGCTAGAGTTTTCAATTGTTTTAGGACATCTTCCACGGTTAAATCATCTTTCGTCAACGTCAGTATGAGTGTGTCTGTCACAGCTTCATCTTGACGTTTTGATGTGGTCCAGATTCTAAACGAGATGTAAAGATCCTCCCCGATCTAACTCCTGTCTGTGCCAGCCCTCCCTCGCTCTCTGCTCTGCTGTATTAGTTCCTGGAACATTGCAGGCTCTCTCCAGGCTCTGGAGCTTTGCCCGCCTCCTGTGTTACCTGATCAACTTGCACTCCTGCTTCAAGTTTCTGCTGAGAAATGGCTCATTCAGGAGAGTCTTTCCTGATTCTTCCCCTCTCCTTCCCTCAACTGCCATCCACTCCAGATGCCCTGTTGCCCACTCTGTCACTTTCAAGGCCCTTATCATTCACTTAACATCCTTCTTCTCCAACAGAGTGGAGGCTCTGGAGGGCGTGACCTGTGTCCCCGCTGAGCACATGGTATCTCTAGCATGTGAGACTGTGTCTGGCAGATGATGGGTGTTCATTGGAGGTTTTGCTAAATGAATGAATGAGAAACACATGAACTGATGGATCATGTCTCAAAAAATAAGCTTAAAGTTTGAAAATAAAAATCAATTATTAGCAATAACAAAGTTAAATTTTAAATTACTGCAGAGCTAACATAGTTTTATTTAGTTAACAGAAATGTTCGGAAGAATGAACTAATGAACCGAAAAATGGCTTGGTAGTAACTTTCCTTGACTCCAGAAAGCCCTGGAGGACCACAGGGACAGCAGGCAATGTGCGTTCCCAGATTCTCCTGGACTTCCCTCTTCTCTGCTGATTTTGTGTTTCCTGTCCCTCCTGCCCGCTCTCCATCCTTCCACCTTCCTTCCTTCCTTCCTGGTGTCTCTGGTTCAAAGTCTGTTCTAAGACGAGCGCATCAATGCTAGTTCAGTACTGGGCTCCCCTGCTTCACCACATGTCTGGTCCCTGTGCTTGGGAACCCCACTGTCATGGTATTTTTCACCTCCCTCCCATGCTACTCAACACACCAGAAAAAGTTAAGATTCAGTATTTTATCACTTTCACCGGACAAAATTTAACGGCTTCTTCATTTCAGAAGCGTTTGGTTTTTCTCATAAAAAATAGACCAGGTTTGATGTATGGGGGTCCCTGAATCATACTTAGTCCCAAAATGGGCAGGTAGCTGTCTGTGTCAGCGTTCTGAACTTTTGTTGTCGAAATGCCAGTTAGTGTTTCTCCACCCATGGGGCTGCGCTTGGGCCAGCAGGGCTAGAAAAGAAGTAGTCTGATGCTCACTGGAGTAAATGGGTTCACTTTGGGAAATAAATCTTAGCACCTGAAGATTTAAAAGGTCTGAGTGTCCATAAGGTCTTATCTAAGCCACTCACTGGTTATTAGTTCTTCACATTGAGATATGTAAATCCTCAGAGGTTCATGATATATCCGGGCTGAATACGTGTGAACCTTTAAAAAAGAATTGGCACATTGAGTTTTCAGCTGAAAACTCAGTTTTCTGTTCCTTCTCTGAAGTGTGTCTGCTCACAGAGCACTGCCATCCTTCCCCACGCCACTGTCCAGCTGCGTCCAAAGCCCAGATAGAACTGTGATCACCGTGTCTCTAGAACTGCGTTTGATTTTGCTTTATGTTTATTACCATTTCTCTTCTTTTGCTTCAAACGTTTTACACGGATGAAGACGGCTTTGAAAGCAGAACAGCCGCATTTGGTATCACTGCCTTCATTTTTCTTATGTTTTGGCTTCAATCACAGCGCTTTTAATATTCATGAAGTCTGAAAAAATAAACATCCTAAGACTATTTCCTCTGAATGGAAATGTTATGGTTTCAAACCCCAGAGAAAACAATTGGGAAGTTCTACAAACCCACATTTTCTCCCTGAAAGTTGGAAAGGAGCTCCAGCTTGGCAGAAGGAACAACTTCCCTGACACTTCTGGGCTTCCCAAAGCAGATGGCGAGGGGGCCTTATTAAGGAAGAGGCAAGGAGACAGAAGACGTATTTAAGGAGACTCCCTTTGGAATAATAGGTACCAGAATCCTTTCAATGATTATGTAATTGAAGAAGGTAGAAGAATTATTTATTCCGTTTACTCCTCTGTGTTCACATGGAAATTGTTGACAATATTTCTCAGTCCTCTCTCCTTTCTTTACTCTAAGCCTCCATTGATATTTACACCCCAAAATTAGCTCAACCAATCCCTTAAATATTGAAAGGGATAAAGAGGAAGAACTTCCCACAAATTTGAAAGCCAACCTATTAAGAAAAATGAAATGATTATTCTAAATAGTTAAAAGGAAATTGATATCAGAAGAGGTGTTTCAATAATAGAACATAGTCCTAGGCTTCCTGTGCTAGCGGCAAGCCTGGTGGATCACTCCTTGTGCAGACGCTCTACCATGTTGCCCAGTGGGACGTTCCCGAGGTCACCACTTCTCTCCCTCCCTCTCTCCCTCATGCTTTATCAGAGGACAGTCCCATGCCCCACACTGGTGACTGAGCCGTCACCACCTTCAGTTTTGTGTTTCTCTTTCTCAAAACTCCTCTGTGTCATGTGTTTCCACCTTATTTCTTAGGAACTGTGTGATCGCTCCGTATGCTAAGACTCTTCCCTAGGTCACCATCTGCATCCCCATGGCTGACTCAAGTGCCAGTAACAGCCTCTTGGGTTCCCACGACTTCCTGCCAAGGATGCTAAGAGGACACATATCTGGGTGGCCAGCCTCCCTGGTAGCTGGAAGTGGCCCTGTGAGCCACAGGTAGCCAGTGGGCACTAAGGAAGTGGGCCAGGGCCTTCCTGCATGACGGGAGCTGGGTGGGCTACCTCCGCTTTCCTCCTGGAAGGCAGATGGAGTGTCTCGTGCTACTGCCGCCCTCTTGGGGCCATGAGGCCACAGGCGAGAGGAAAGATGAAAGCCAACAATGAGGGTCGTGCTGCCGAAGGACGGGGAAAGCCCGGGTGCTCCAGAGCATGGAGGAGCAAACACCTTCTTCCAGAAATATTTGGGGAGAAAAAGCAAAATCGGCCACTGTTTGTTGTTTGAGCCACTGTTGGTTGAATTTTTAGTTACACACAAACACAACCTGATACTCCCTGTCCCCAAAACAAAACAAGTATAAGAACCATGCCTAATCCTGGGACCTCCTGTACGTTTTTAATTTGTCTGTCTTGATTGGCTTTCTTGCTAACATGAGCTCCGCAAGCATCTTACTTGTCCTAAGTCTCCACCCCGTAAGTTACTCTGTGCCCTCCCTCACCCCCAGGCTTGTTGAGAGAGTAGCCCACGTTACCCAACGCAAGTTCCCGTGCCCGATACACAGTGAGGCAAAAGAAACTGAGACATCGGAGTTTGGAGCAGAGAAAGGTGTATTGCAGGGCTGAGCAAGGAGAACGGGGGGCTCGTGCTCAAAAAAACCCCAAACTCCCTAAAGTGTTTCAGCAAAGCTTCTTTAAAGGCCGGGCGAGGGAGGGGTGTATCCAGCGCACCTACCAAGGGAGACCAACGAGACACCGTCTCCTCCAGAATCTCACATTATAGTGCAGGAGAGGAAACCAGTCACCATTTTTGGACCGCACAGGATGAGAGCCGAAATGGCGATGCAGCGATGGCTGGTGGCGTGACGTGACTCCCTCCCCTCCAGCAGAAAAAGAGTGGGACCAATGGTGGGCGGATGCTGTGCAGAAGGTGGATCTCAGAGAGCAACACGAGGGAGGAGGCCTGCCATCATCCCTCCTCCTGGGATGGTTCGAACGAGAAATGCCAGCCCGCTTAGGGATTCCCAGTACCTGTTTTGTCGCAGCTTCCCCCAAGCAAGAAACTTTTTCATCACTTGAGTAATCACAGCCCCTCCCCACAAAGCAAAATAAATGGAAAATTCTTCCTTTAGGTCGACTCTGAGCATCTGCTGAAACTGCCCGAGCAAAGATCAAACTGGAAGGCCAGCACTTAGCAGCCCTTGGCATCAAAGGCCACAGGTTTTCTTTCTGCCTAATTTTAACATGCTTGTGAGCCTTGGGAGGCTTAATTAAAACTGCAGGGGAGCCAAAGTCAGCACAGAGAGGAACCGTTTTGATGCCTCAGAAACGCAAGCAAACAGAATCTGGCTTATTCCATTAGATATGCTTCTAGGATTTGTCTTGGGTGTTTGCATTGCCCGAAGCCTGCTGGGGGAGTCAGTCACGGGCTTTAGAGCTGAAAGGAACCATATTTCATGCCCCCCAAATTTCACTTTTCATCCTCCCGGTTAGGTTTCCCCACTCCCAGTGCGTTATTGTGAGCCGTCGATGAACTTTTACTCTGACTTCTGTTTACTCAGCTTTCCTTCTGCTGATGCCGGATTACACGACAGGGCCAGCCCAGTTTTTCTGCCTGGTTTGGCAGTCATGATATCGGATTTCTTTCCTACTTCTCCCTGATGGCCTCTGCTTCAATAAGACACGGGGTTGCCTAAGAGACACTGTAGTCCACGGTTCAGAGCACGGGGTCTCCCAGCTGGACCACTTCTTGTCTGTGTGACCTTAGACGAGTCACCATCTCTCTATGCTTTGCTGTGTCATCTGCCAGAGGGGGGTCGGGGTAGTGGAAACTGTGCCAACATCATAGGGTTTGCTGTGTTAATTCAGTAAGGAATTCGTGTCCAGGGACTTAGCAGGACGCCTGGCTCGGGACGTGTGTTCAGTAAGCGGCAGCGGTTATCGTGATTATCCCGGGACACAGGCAGGCACACCCCCATTGCTGCAACCAGTGGAGCCAGGAAGGGCTGTGCACCTGGGTCCCCTCAAAGCTTCAGAGCTCTGAGCTCACCCAACATAAGAGGGCCTCAAGGTCGCAGGAGAGGCTCCACGCGTGGGCACACGCAGGCTGAGGCCAGTGGAGCGTGTCCACGTGACCGGCCTTCCCAGCAGGCCTCCTCAGTGACCAGGGCAGCTGCAGAAATTCAGCTGCTGGGACCAGTTGGTTGTTACGTGACGGGGCTCTCACTCTGAAGACAGCACTCAAAGAGTCAGGTTTCCAGGGGGAACTAGTGCCAGGATCACGGTCCCGGCGGTACCTACAGGCCAGCAGCCGTGTCTCCCAGGGCTGGGGTGGTCCGGCCTGAGAGCACAATGCCAGCCCCTCAGAGAGGGTCACTCCTCAGTCACTGGCTCAGAAGGGACCCACAGGCTACGGACTAACTTGATCTAATTGCTGGAAAGCCACCCAAGTGGGGAGGTTTGCCTAATGCCAGTGGAAGAATCCTTAAGAGTCTGGATGAAGGGCTTCCCTGATGGCGCAGTGGTTGAGAGTCTGCCTGCCGATGCAAGGGACGCGGGTTCGTGCCCCGGTCTGGGAGGATCCCACGTGCCACGGAGCGGCTGGGCCCATGAGCCATGGCCGCTGAGCCTGCGTGTCCGGAGCCTGTGCTCCACAGCGGGAGAGGCCCGCGTACCGCAAAAAAAAAAAAAAAAAGAGTCTGGATGAAAATACTTAGTGTCAGTTGCTAAAGATTTAGGAACAGGTGGCACCTGGTTGGTACTTGTGTGCCGGGCCTTAACTTCCTTTCCAGATGTTTATACTCCAACCAAGCCGGCAGTGTAGAACCTGTAGTGTATATGGCTGGCCTCTGTCAAAGTGGGTTCCCCTTCACTGTCTCCAGTGAACCTGTTAATAAGTGGCCACCTCTGACATCAGCTGCTGAGGACACAGGGGTGTAGAGAACACATCTCTACCATCAGGAGGCTTTCAGTCTAAGGAAGAAGATGAGGAAACAGGGCAGCATCCTTGAGCATGAAGCAGAATCACAGGGCTTCCCTGGTGGTGCAGTGATTGAGATTCCGCCTGCCAGTGCAGGGGACACGGGTTCGTGCCCCGGTCCGGGAGGATCCCATATGCCGCGGAGCGGCTGGGCCCATGAGCCATGGCTGCTGAGCCTGCGCGTCCGGAGCCTGTGCTCCACAACGGGAGAGGCCACAACAGTGAGAGGCCCGCGTACCGCAAAAAAAAAAAAGAAAGAAAGAAAGAAAGAAAGCAGAATCACAAGACACAGTGGAAAGGGGGGTGCACTCTGGGGTCTGCGGACCCGGATCAGATGGTGGTTCTTACCTCTGGCTCCAGAGGAAGATCATGTGACCTCTTTGGACCAGACTTTCCACATCTATGAAGTAGAGGCTATGGCTATCGTTGTAGGGCCATCCGTGTGTATTAACTTACGGGACGGCGAGTGGCCAGTACGGCGCCTGGCAGACAGTAGTCGTGTGGAAAATGGCAGCAATAGAACTGTCACCATTATAGAGGGATGCAGGGGAGGGAGTGTGCCATTCTGCCCGGAGAACCCACGAACTGGGTCTTGGAGGGGGAAAGAGGAGTTCTCACAGTCAGAACAGCGGCAGAGGCGGGCACTGCCGGCTGAACCAAGAACGAGATGGGCAAAGGCCAAGGAAGAACGAAACAGAACCTTGAGGATTTGAAGAGACGTAGACAGTTGAATGTGGCCAGAGAGCGTGGGGCAGGGGATGGAAAGCCAAGGGCAGGGTCTTGAATGAAAAGCCGCAAGTGGCCTCAGATACCCTTGTAGACAGTGCGATTTTGCCAACTTTTGCAAGGTACTGAAGAAGTCCAGTGCCGGGTACCGTACTAGGCTCTTTACATATGGTGCTCAGTGCCCAACAAGCAGCCCGCAAGGATAAGATGGCCCCAGTTTACAGATGCGTGCACGTGGCTTCAGGGAGCTTGTCACTTCAGCATTCAGCTCGCCATGTTGACTTTGGGGAATCAGGCAGGCTGCCCAGCTGAAGGACATGTTGTCTCTCTCGATAGTTCGTGTTCAATTGTGCTGCCTTATTTTCTCTTTCATATTTACTCGTTCCCCCTTGGATGCATTTGGAACCAAACGGTACCATAACTAAATAAAACGCGCCGTCTCCACTGATGATGAGGCTTAGAGGTGTCGGGTCACCTTCCCCAGCTGGACCGCCTACCGGATGAAGTGGGGCTGTGCTTCCCTGTCAGAGGTGTTGCACTGATGCAGAGACTCATGTTTACTTTGCGTCATATTCTCTCCAGATAAATCAAACATCCTGTTAAAAACAGCACGATAGGTATTAGGCTTGAGCCCCAAATCAGGCAATATGGGACGTTTGGTTGAGATTGAAGCTGTGGATTTCATGAAGTTCTGCGTGTCACCCAGAGAGGAGTAAGCCCCAAGCCAACCTCAGATAGAGCATCTTCAGTTAAAACGTGGAGAAGGACAGGCGCGCATCGACCCTAGGAATCGGGGTGTGTAACGCACCCAAGGACCCCGAGCTCCGTAACCCTCACGGCTGCTGTCCACTGACCCCTCGAAATGCTGGCCTCAGATGCAGCAACTTCAGTTAAAACGTGGAGAAGGACAGGCGCGCATCGACCCTAGGAATCGGGGTGTGTAACGCACCCCAGGACCCCGAGCTCCGTAACCCTCACGGCTGCTGTCCACTGACCCCTCGAAATGCTGGCCTCAGATAGAGCATCTTCAGTTAAAACGTGGAGAAGGACAGGCGCGCATCGACCCTAGGAATCGGGGTGTGTAACGCACCCAAGGACCCCGAGCTCCGTAACCCTCACGGCTGCTGTCCACTGACCCCTCGAAGTGCTGGCCTCAGATAGAGCATCTTCAGTTAAAACGTGGAGAAGGACAGGCGCGCATCGACCCTAGGAATCGGGGTGTGTAACGCACCCAAGGACCCCGAGCTCCGTAACCCTCACGGCTGCTGTCCACTGACCCCTCGAAGTGCTCACACGCATTTATTTTGAACAAGTTCTGAACAGGTGTTTCCGCTGCGCCGCCAAGGGCTTTAGCCGAGAGCCTCGCCGCGTCCGGTGTGTTCAGCTGGGATCACAGGGCTGTGCTCCGTCGGCTCAGCTGTGCGATGCTGACGGCCAGGACTTGCCAATTCCCCCGCTGGTCAGCGCTGGACACAAAACAGATGTTGGGGATTACAGGGGAGGATTCGGGGAGGCCGTGGGCCCGGTGTCTGCGGAAGTAATTCGTTGTGGGGACGTGGACAGGCCCTGCTGGACCTGCAGTGAGAAGTTCTAGGAAAAAGCCTCCGTGGGCCTGCGGATCCGGACTCCAAACACATGTTCTCCTGGTGTCCTTGAATTGAAAGAAAACTCGTAAATCATCACCTTCAAGTCCATATGAAGCGAGAAGGGAAGAAACCCTAGTCCCACAGATGTTCATTTAAACTCTAATCTGTGAATTAATTAGCGGGACCGTGACATGGAAGCATCAGAGTCGCTTCCTCTGATTGATTCCATGTGAGTCACTGGGAAACAGTTGGCAGAGCCCTGGAAGGTTGGCCGTCCCTCCCTCACCCAGCTTCCAGGAACGTTCCTCTAAGGCTGGCCTTGATTTACCCCAATGTAACACAGAGCCGTTCCTCCCTGCCCGTTTCTTGCCATCCTGAAGTTCCTTTGTCCCCCTGCTCCACCAGCGGTATTTTTATTATTGTCTAAACCCTCAGCCCGCTTCCCAAGACACTGTGAGTTAGAGGTCCAAAGCGCACAGTGCTGTAGGTGACAGTTTTAGTATCTGCCAGTAGACCACCTGTGAACCTCAGCGCTTCCTGAGCGCTGCTCTGTGGAAAGCTAACCAGAAGGCAGTTACCTGGAGTGCTCCCAGGTGATGCCGTGGGTTTAATGAACTTCAGTTTGAGCTTTCTCATACAATTCAATTGCATTGGTCAGTACATTTCAATGTGTTATTGGTTTAAAACAATAAAGTTATTTAAACAGCCACAAAGAAAGGGATGCTCTGATTAGAATCATCTCAACCAGTGAGGGTCATCGAAGAAAAATTTAGAAATAAGGCAAAGTGTTTAAATAGGGATTCTAAGAGGAACAGAACTCAGGAAACATGTTTTTTTTCAGATTTTTCTCTTCCATTGGTTTCATTGCCAACTTGTTTATAGCCTGTTAAGGATTTCAGTAGAAGGAATTACAGGCAAAGGTGTACGTTCAGCTATTCCCGCCTTAGAGTTGGTCTGAATTTTTTGTTTTTGCTTTCTCGGGGGCTACATATAAATGTTTGTGCTAGGGAGAAAGCAGGTTGTTAATATGGAGAACAAAGGAATGACGATGGCTTACTAATAAATGTTTTTAAAGAAACAAAGAGATAAAAGAAACACAAAATTATATATCATTGGCATTAAATGCCATGGTGAGTAAATAAGTAAAACTATGAGGAAAAACAAAGTGGATCCTTGAAATAATAATTGTATTATTCAAAATCTCAAATGCATTAGTAGACTTCGTTCATGCCGTCAGCTAGGAATTTCCTTTTCTAACAGAGACTCAAAGTAACCTCATTGGCTTTGTTTTTGAAATAATGGGAAAGAAGGCTAATTATCGTATTCGTTTCTCCTCTGAGAACATCTTCATTTCTCCAAAATTAATAGAAATATAAGAAGACAGTTCTAAAAAAGCACAAGAAATCCCTCAGAGCCTTCAACAATATTGAGGGGAACAAAGACATAAGAAAAGAAGGTCTAAAATGCCATATGATATCACTTATATGTGGAATCTAAAATACAACACAAATGAACTTATCTATGAAACAGAAACAGACTCACAGACACAGAGAACAGACTTATGGTTGCTGAGGGGGAGGGGAGGGAAGGAGTGGGAGGTTGGGATTAGCAGATGCAAACTATTATCTATAGAATGGATAAACAACAAGGTCCTACTGTAGAGCACAGGGAACTGTATTCAATATCCTGTGATAAACCATGATAGAAAAGAATATGAAAAAGAATATATATATATATGTATAACTGAAAAATAAAGTAAAATCTTTGTGCTGAACTCTTAAAAAAAAAAGAAGGTCTAGATGATTTTATGAAGAGCAAATGGTATCAGATGTTATTTACATGATAACCCAATTCTAACATGGGAGGATGCTGAAATGTAGTAGGCTCTCTATAGAAGAATCAGTCAAAAGCGTTCATGTGCCATTGTATCTAAGAATTTTTAAACTTGGGAAGCTGTATGGAAAAGAGGAATTGAAATATATGGGAAAGGGAAATGTAGCTGATGTGTTTCTATTAGAGCGTGATGAAAAAAAATTGGATCTGTTTTATGTAAATTTTCAACAGTGACCTGGTAAAGAAAGTCAAAAGTACATTAATTAAATTTACAGAGTCAAAAAAGGTGAGGACCCAGGAGGTTCGATGTAAAAAATACAGATGGACTGAGGGAGATGAGAGGAAATGGACAGACTTTTAAAACAGGATATTCAGCTTGGAAATATGCATGCGAGTACGATGGGGAATCCTAGCCGAAGACAGATAGCTGGTTTAAAGGAAAAGTTAATAAAATGTTGAGTCTGAAAAACTATACAGACCAAAACCAGGAAATTACACAGGTACGGATCCCGCAGTAAATGTAAATTAGCCCCATCGCACACAGGTAGTATTTCATATTCCGGGTTGTGATGTTAACTTTCACGCCTAAACGTGCGTGCACATGTGTCTTTCGTCTGAATTACGGTTGTAATTACAGGAACAAAGGTGCAACCAGGATGCGCAGTGGGTCCCCTGCTCCTTTCCCGAGTCACCCAGGAGCCTGGGAGCCCAAGGAAAGAGCGAGAAGGAGAGAAAATTTTGTTCCAAGTCAGTTGTTCACCGGAAGAGCTGGGATCATGGTTCCTTAACGATTGTGAAGCGGCCTTGTGTGTCCCGGGGTCGTGGAAGGCCGTCCACAGCACCTCTGAGTTAACATTGGTGCTTGAATTTCCAAAGCCACACGTTCCATGTCATCCCCTCTCTGCAGTCCCCCCGGGACCACTCTCCACCCTCCCCTCCTGACTTCTTACCTTTCAAGGCTCTTTCTCCTCCTGTCCCACCCGCACTGCCGTCTCAGGTCCTGGACAAGCCCCATCCGGCCCTCCTCCCTCCCCCATTTCCTCATGGTATGGCTGCACGCCTGTCCTCAGCACCCTCCCTCTCGTCATCCCTAAAATCTCCTCACCTTCAGAACACAGCTGCATCCTGGACTCCCTCCCCCTGAGATTTCACCAAGTCCCGGCTCCTTTTCCTTCTCCCCACCTCCTAGTATAGGAATCACCCGGACGCTGATCTCAAGCCTTTCCTCACCCGGTATTCCCTTTCTTTGTGATCTCATTTACCTCCACAGGTTCACCCGTCACTGTGTACAAATGACCCCCGAATAAATAGGGCTAGCCCACCTGTCTTGTGAGAAGGTGTGGGCCCCGGGGTCAGACGGCTGGGTTTGTTACCAAGTCCAAGCTTGTACTGCTCTCCGCACACAGGCCAATAAGTCAAGAGACAGGGTGTTGGAACAAGGAATAGTGACTTTCTCCAGAAAGCCAGCAGGCCAAGAAGATGCTGGACTCACGTCCCAAAGAACCATCTTCCCTGAGTCAGAATGCAGCCTTCTTTTGTACTAAAAGGGGAGGGAGTAAAGTCCTGGTTCGGCCTCCGGAGGGGATGTGTTAATTTCTTCCTTCCTGAGGTCATTCGCACGTGGGCCTGGTCAGGATGTTTCCTGGGAGCTAAACAAAGGTGTTTTGGCTTAATCCTCATTACCTGGGGGTGGGGGGGGCAGGGGACCCAGAGACGGGCCATTATGTGTAATTTAAGCTTCTAGGCAACATCCCTTTGGTAATGAACTTGTAACAGAATACAAAGGTTCTTCCCCATTTCAGGTTCAAACCCTAGACCCTTCTTGCCTGACTGACCTCATCTGTAAGCTGGGAGTGACCATATAGCACCCACCTCACAGGGTTGCGGGGAGGAGGGAGCCAGCTCATTGGGGAAAAGGGCTGAGCACACGGCAGGCACAGGTATCTGTGGCCCTTTCCTTGTTGTCATGGCCGAGCTCATCCGTCGCCCCAGGGTGGTCATTGTGAGCTGCAGGCTCTCTCCACAACCAGAACTTTCTGAAAGTTGGCCTCGTTCAGCCTCAGAACCTGTGCTTCCACCTTCCCCTTCCTTGCTGGCTCCTGCTTCTGCACTGGGCTCCATGCCCCCTGCCCATTGCCCTCTGACCAATCAAGGCTCACCTTTGTCCCCCTGGCTATTTTAGAGACCCCCCTTTTGGTGGAATTTTTCAACATGGCGACAGACTTCACACGTAGAGACAAAGGATGTGGAATTATATCCCCAGCCTAGTCCAATGTTGACATGCTCCTTGCCTCATATCTTTTCGAAAAGAAAAAAAAAAAATGTTAGCCAAGCTGCTGAGTGCCCTTAGTAGCCCTCCCCGTCTCATCCTCCTTGAGCTAGAAATACTCTCATTACTTTCATGTTACTATTTTCATGCATGTATTATGTAGGTATAAACCTGTAGAAAATATAAACAGTAGGCAATGTTGATTTTTGCAGGGTTTTGAAACTTTATATAGGTCGTATCATATACACCCTCCCCCTCGACACTGGAGTGCTTTGGTTTTTTTCGGAACTGGGTTTTGAAGTTTATCTAGAGTGATGTAAGTGTAGCTGGCTCATTTTAATGCTGTTTTTGGTTCTATAAATATGCCAAAATGTATTTCTTCTCCTATTGATAAACATTTAGGTTTTTGACTTCTGGTGGAGGTCAGTCACCAGAAATGCTGCAGCGACCGTTCCTGCACATGTCTGCTTGTGGACACGTATGAGTCTCCCCAGAGCATACGTGCAACCGGGATTGGAATGTGCCCTGGAAATCTCTCAATCTGTGGCTTTTCTTTAAACATTGTTTCTGGTGTCCCTTAGAGCAAAAGTTTTCCCTTTTAATGCGAGCTCCTCTCTTTTCCTGCAATGTTTCTACTGTTTTGTATCAAATTTTCTAAAAGCTAATGGGGGTCAGAAAGATACTCTCCCACCTTTTCTTCTACGGGTGTTAAGGTTTTGCTTTTCACCTGTCCTGTCAATGCCGGCCAGGATGCTTTGAAGACTAAGATGTTGGTTTTGCTTCATAGGTACCAACCTTAATAAGACTTGTCCTACCGAGGAATAGTGAGGACCTCAAGACCCACTCAGACCCACAGGCTGTCCCGATTCTGAGCCGTCGGTTAACGGACGTGTGCTGTGTTGTCTGTTCACTGGGCCCCAAGACGTGGGAGTCTGTGCTTCACTGAATAATGAGGCACACCTGCTCGCTGAGTCAGCACGTGGCATCGTGCCCTGGAACAAGGACATTACCATGAAAGAGCCCAGTTTTTAAATTCATCATTTAAAAATGTTACATTTTAAGCAGAATAGAAGAAGACAAGGGTCAGAAGTGTTGCAGCAGAGTTAATTTATGTTTGGAAAAGTCAGCGTAGGACTCCTGGGATAAAAATGGAAGCTGGATTATATACATCTAAAGGCTTGTAATTTATTAAAATAGAAGTTATTGAAACACTGGCAAATATAGTAAAAAGAAAAAAAATGCTAGTGAATTATGAGTAGACATTAAAGCCACTGTCTGTTAAGAACATGGATCTCAGACCACAGGACAGGCCCTGGCTCTAGACTCAGAGAGACCTGGGTTCACATCCTGACTCAGCCCCTTACCAGGTGACCTTGAATTGGCCACGTAACCCCTGAGCCTTCATTGCCTCATCTGTAAAATGGGAACAGTTAGTGTCTCTCTTGCAGGGGTTTTTGTGGGGCTTAGAAATCATGTACGCGGGAACGCCCAGGAAGAGAGGTTTAATAGAAGAGAGGAGAAGCAGAAACCAAGACCCACCTCTTACTTGTGCCTGAGGCCAGCGGTGTCGCTTAATTCAAGTAGGAAATGCTAGGGGAGGGGTTGGAAGAGGGGAGGGTTGGTTTTCGGCTACTAATACACAGGTCTATTATTTGGGAAACCCTCGTGGGGACTTTGGAGCTGTTGCAGGGTGTGCTAGTGGATTCTTATGTGCATCCTGCAACGTATCCCTGGAGACGAAGAAAAGGTACCTTAACAACACCCCCTACGTTCTGTGAGCGGGTGGAGATGAAGCCTTGAAGGGCTGTGCAGTCTCCATCTGTAGGTCTCTCCAAGGGACCGTGAGGCTGGCACGTAACGAGGGCTCCAAACCACTGGAGGAGGGAATGCAGATGGACTGTTGCTGTGAAGTTTCTAGTTTCGTGAAAGAATCGATCCATTTTAAAAGTAGAAGCATACACCTTAATTGCTCAGTTTGGTCCTCGGGATGGGTCGTTGGCCATCCTCATTTGGTTATCATAAATTCTTTATGAAGTCAAGTCTTTTCTCCCCAAGAACATTTTTTTTCTGTTTAAAAAAAAAAAAATGCAATCTGAACTTTGGTTAGAGGAGCCTTAAAAAGTAACGGCAAGAGTGAGAGAGAGAGAGAAATGCAGAAGGAATCCCTGGGGGGCCGCGGGCTGCTGCTCAATTTCAGTTGCAGTTGTCAGAGTTAAAGAAAACAGTGGAGAAAATGTCTCATCGAGGGGTCCCCGGACTGCTCTGCTCCGGAAAGGCAGCTGAGGGATGGAGCGCAGCCAGCTGGCTGGGGCTCAGATGCCGGGTGCCATGCGCCAGCCCCCGAGCGCACTCACTGCCTCGGAGTCATTTTACAGGTGGAGCTGTTTCCAGAGCATCACAGGGCCCTGTACAGATGTTTGGGGGTTGGGGGAGCCAGGTAGACTTCAAGGAAGGAAGAAGCGTGTGTTTATTTTGGAAGGTTTGGTCCAGGGCTCCTGGGTGTTTGGGGAGATGGATTGTCTGTGAGCACAGCTAACAGGGTGCTGGGTACCACAGCCCCACGAGGGAGGTGCTTCTGCTGTCCTGATCTTAACGGCGCGGCGCGGGGGAGACTGAGGAATGCAGAGGGCAGTTACCCCGTGCAAGTGTCACAGTCTAAAGCTGAGAGGCACAGTTCCGTCCCAGGTCCGTCTGAACCCAAAGTCCTCGCTCTGCTCTACCTGCTCAGATGCTGAAAATCCCCCAGAGCAGCAAGAGTTAGTAGCCCGAGGGCTTCCCTGGGGGCGCAGTGGTTGAGAGTCCGCCTGCCGATGCAGGGGACACGGGTTCGCGCCCCGGCCCGGGAAGATCCCACATGCCGCGGAGCGGCTGGGCCTGTGAGCCATGGCCGCTGAGCCTGCGCGTCCGGAGCCTGTGCTCCGCAACGGGAGAGGCCACAGCAGTGAGAGGCCCGTGTACCGCAAAACAAAAAACAAAAAAAAAGAGTTAGTAGCCCGAGGCCGCTGCCTGGGGGGCAGGAACTCTGCTCCCCAGCACGTGCTCACTGTGACTTAGGGGGAGGAGAAGCACAGCGGCCCTGTCCCCACGGAGGATCCTTCTTGTCCATGCTGTATCCGTTCTGAAAGTAGACTGAGAAGCACCCCAAGAGATCCAGTGGGTGCATTTGGCACCTAAGTGGTTAACAGTCATTGTAGCTAGAGGTGCGTTAACTGAGGATGCCCTTCTTCCAGTGGGGCTGTTAGCACATCAAAAGGGTACTTTTAAAACCTCACTCAGTAGTACAGGTGAGAGGGGAGGGGGGAGTAATTGAGTGTCATGTGTCACCTAGCCCAGCTCCGTAAGCACTTTTTTATTATTATTCTGAGAGAACAAGAGCAATCTGACTACATTTCGATACCAAAAGCTGTGGCCTTAGCAAAGATCTCAGCACCTCAAAGCTCAGTCCATCTGTGAAAATCGGGATAGTAGAAGCCTCTCTGGAGACACACCTTTAAAATGAGTTACGTCCATTATGTGTTTTAAAACAGCCCCAAGTTTTAAAAACCAGTGACAAAACAACAGTGCTTCCAAATTTCCATGGAACCTTTGTCAACTGGGGAGACGCTCCCTATTTTCAGCAGGGCAGTTCAAAGGTCATTTTCCTATTTTCCGTCAGCAATGAGAATTCTTATGGAGTTTCATAAACTATTTTAAATAGTACACATTGTTGGAACATGTTATTTTTATTTTTTTCTCGAAAAAATATTTTCCAGCTTTATTGAGATAGAAGTGACATATAATATTGTATGTTTAAGGTGTACAACATGTTGATTTGATCCACTTATATCTTGGAAAATGATTGTCATCATAGCATTAGCTAACACCTCCATCCCATCACAGTAACTATCATTTCTATAAAATCGTATTCTTAAATGACTGTATTCTTTGCAAAATACACCAGACGATGATCTAGGATGTAGCCCACAAGTGTATCTTAAACAAGGCCGCCTCCTGTCGCTGGGTCAGCCAAGGATGGATTAGAGGGGGAAGGTGGGACTTGCAGAAAGAAAGGACCTGGATAATCCAACTCCTTCCTGTGGTTCGCTTGGGCCACTGGCGTGGGGCGGGGAGGGTGATGAGTTACATTTTTTGTATGTGTAAGTAATACGTTTTCTGTATGAGAAATGGGAACTAGAGCTAGCCAAAGAGATATGAAAAGAAAACTGCAACGCACTCCCTCGATAGACCATTTTGTGCCTTTTTCCTGACATGCAAGCACACAGGGGGCACACGGGTTGGTGGTCTGCACAGTCTCAGTGGATCAAGGTCTGGACCACTGAACTGCATTTGAGGCCCCGGAATGTGTGTGGTTTTTTTTTAAGGTGAGGAAATTCCAAAACAGAACTTACGAAAACTATTATATGTATTGATGTATAGTGACATATATACAGTGCTTAACACTTAAAGATGCAGCGTAACTTTTGGGTGGGCAGCATCAGGAGATCACACCTCAGGTTTAATTCTGAGACTTGGGCCAATCCTGCGTCCTTTCCCACCCCTACCCTTGTTGCCGGGGGAGGTCCCCTTCAGACGCTCAGAACCCATCCGTTTTATTAGCAATATCGCATCACACCTCTCTATGTCAACATTATAATTCTGCATCCCTCTAATTGCTACACAGAAGTCCATTGGGTGCAGGAACTACAGTATAGTTAGTAAGCCCTCTTCTGGGACACTTATTTCTTACTTCCTTTGACGGTACGGCACTGCGTGAATACTCTTGTACTTGCTTCTTTACTCAAGTTCTTACTTGTGTCCGTAGGATGCATTCTGAGATGGGTAATTGATGGGGCAAGACGTACTCACGTATTTTTAAGGTGTTAAATTGCTCTTCCAGAAAGCTGGCAATCTTGTTTTTAGAAAAGGGAAGCAAGGGCTCCAGGGCCAGGGTTGGTGTTCAACTTTACCCCAGATCTCACTGCTTCTCCGTTTTGTTGTCATAAAGTTCCGACACCACAGACAGGGCTACACGCTGGGGTTCAGCGGCAAGACTGACGTGGTTAGATGTGGGCTGGAGCAGAACACATCGATTGCGGTAGAATCCAGTGGTGAGCACTTAGAAAAGAGAAACCAGTGAATGTGAAGGCTTCTGTCACACTTAACTTCGGTCCCTGTCCGAGTAGTTGGCCACTGCTACCAGCTCCACCCTCTGGCCTCGCTCACTCAAAACAAAGTTTAAGGACTCTGCCTTCCCAGCCCCGATTCTGTTCAGAGCAAAATCAACTCTCCCCCTCCCCCTTCCTCCCTCCCCTCCCCCTCCCTCCCCTCCCCCCTTGCCTCCTTCCCTCCCCCTGCCTTGGCCCTGAGCCCTCTTTTCAGGTCCTCACCTAACTGACAGCTGCCCCTGTAACTCTTCCTTAAGACCCTCTCCCACTTCCTCCCAAATTCTCTGTGACCCTGCACCCTGGGAACTGGGAGTCTCATCATCGGAGGCTGTGTCTCCCCCTGTCATCGCCTTCCCTCTGTCCCTGTAGCTGTTGAAATCCTGCTTCTCTTCCCATCACATCCCACACTCTGTCACTAAGAAGTCTCCCCAGCCTTCTAGCCTTCCTCTCACCCCCAGAGCATATGAGCATGACACATCCATTCCACGTGTGATGTAGGAGACACCACCCCATTTTAAGTTCCTTGAAGACAAGGACCGTAACCTGTTCACCTTCCTCCTCTGGGTGCTGAGAACCGCTCTGCCCTGCACCCAGGTGTGGTTACATCAGTGAAGGAGAGCAGTGAAGCACCAGGAACTGATGGATACGTGGGTGGTTGCAAGGCGCCTATGGAGTGAAGTTTATTTCTGTGGAGTCTGGCGGCTCCAGCATTTCTCCAGAGGAGGGGTTTAGGACAGCATATTCTGACCAGAGTGGGGGTTCGAAGCGCTTTAGAAAAGGCGACAACACTCGTCAAAATATCAGGATGGAGACAAGAGCTGATGAACATCGCGGCAAGGCGCTCACCCTGCCGGTCCCCTTCCCGTTTTTCCTGGGTGTATATTTCAGCTTTCACTAGTTTAATACGTTCTATTGCTTTTGTGTGTTGGGGCGTGTTTCACTGATTAAATTCTCTCTCTCTCTTTCTTTTTTTGAAAGAGCATTAATGCACATGTCACTTCTGTCTCTTGCAGGCAGCCATGGTCCTGAGCTCTGCGCACTTCTGGCTGGGATTATTTCTGGTTCCTACCGCGTGTCTGATGGAAGATGTGGTGTGGAAAGCGTAAGTGAAAGATGAAGTGGTACCCCAGGTCTTGTCCGATGCCCTCCAGTTAGTCCTCAGTGGGCCCCAGCGTAGGCTATTAGATGCTGTGGGACTTCTGAAGAAACACGTCTCCTGCCACCTGCCAGAAACGGATATAAAGGATTTGGGGTTGTGTCTTTTTTTTTTTTTTTTTTTTCTTTTAACCTGTGCTTCACCTTAATATGAGAATATAGTCAAAAAGGAGTCAGGCTGTGTGAAGGTCAGGAGAGATGTTGCTTGTACACGATTATAGGGGAGAATTTCTAAGTTTAGAAATTCCATCAGGTTTAAGGAACATAACTCAAAATTCATTTCTCCTTCTATCTAAAAATCAGTGCTCTGTGATCACAGATAGAACCTGGCTTTAAACCCCATGCTTTAAGGGAAATTGTATGTTTATGGAAGTCATTTCAAATCACCAAATACTGGAATCAAGTGTTCTTCATTTCTCCAAATAATTCCCAGTAGGAATCCTTCAAATATCATTCTTCTGAAGTGTCCATTTACAAGTCTATGAGAAGATTAATCACAAGGATGAAATTATAACATAGGTTCGATAGAAAATAATTCATGCTCGATTTTCGTTTATACGTTTCAAAATATATCATCTCCTAAGTATCTTATGTACAATGTAAAAAAAAAAAAAAAGCTACTGAGTTCCAAGATAATGTAAATTGTATTTCATCTGCGAGGAAAAGATGGAATACTCCAAAATGAGGTCATATCGATTTTTATTTGGGGTAGGCCTGATGATACCTCCTACAGTTGCCAACTTCCCTGAAAATTGCAACTCCTGGACTGGCTTTACTTTGGGCAAAGCATAATTATTTGGGGCCCCTGAGGTAGAGAGTTGAGACTTCATTCCAAACCTTCCAGGAAAAGACATCAGATTTCATTTCTCTCTCTCCCTTCCTCCCATACTCAGTGAGAATTGTTCTTGCCTGACAGTTAAGGATGTTTTTGGAAAAAATCTTCATCTTGGCATTATCTTGACAACCGATGATACCTAATGCAGAGAGGGAAGGGGACAGAGAGAATTTTATAGCACATGTTTTAGGTGGTTTTTTTTTTCTTCTCTTCACTAAGTTTGACAACTGTTAGTGAACATTAAATAACTCTAATTTCTTAAATGCCTTGATTTACCACTGCTTCCATGGTATCTGCTAAAACTGTGTTCTTGAAGTAGCAGGATCAGAATCCTTGGAAATGAAGTTATAATGCCCAGGAAAGATGTTTTCTTAATCTAATAAATGAACTGGAAGAAAATGTTAGTTCTAGGATTTGCTCTCGTCACATAGCCCAGTTGCGGCACAGTATAGTTACCTTTGCCAAATTTCTTCAATTTTGCAAGATTATCAAGTTAGTTTCAGGTTAATAGAACGTGGTGTTGGTTACGTCAGATCACTTTTCAGTGTACAGGGGTTGAGCACAGTGATTTGATTAGAAATCATTCTCGGCCTATTTTAATTCAACTGTTAAATTAATGTCATGAAAAACAGTTTTGGTTGAGATCGAGATAATTGCCAAGGGAGATGCCGGCAGAAGTATCTTTCTGCCATTTCAGAGAGTGTGTCTCTGCCTCTTCATCTGCTTTCTGGATCTTTTCCAATACATTCCAAGTAGCAGTTCCCAGTCGCCATGAAGCAAATTATCTATTCCCTCCAACAGGAGTTGTTTTTGGTTTTTCCTGGCACTGTAAAATTAGTGCTGTTTACATTTTAGCAAGGATACATCAAATGACACCGCTTCCAGCTCTGCCATCTGGAAAGAGTAAAAGTCATTTCCTTTCCAAGGAGCTCGCCAGCCAGGTAGGAGCAGGGTATATGGTCTCATCGCACCTGCAGTGTCTGCCCAAAGTATATGCCCAATTTATAACATACAGTTAACGTCTACACTATACTTAGCCCTCTCCTCAAAAACAGGAATTGGGCCCGTTTCTTTGGACATGTTCCCTCTGATCACGGGGCCCATGTTTTACTTCCTGTCATACTCCCAGCCTGAAATATTTCTTGTTGAGTCAAGGAAAATCAGAGGCTTCTCCCAAGAAGGAAAGCGTACTATGAGTTGCTTACCTCTGATGAGACCACGATACTCGACTGTCATTTCTCCTTCTTCAGCTTTATAAAATGTGTCCCATTTTTCCTTCTGGCACACTGAACACAAATATTCATCCTGGTTTTCCAGAAAATCGCCCATTATTTGGTGCAAATTTTGGAATGTTTCTTGACACGCGATGTGCTAGGCCGCACCTTGGACTTGAGAGAAGAGTTTGAGTTACGTGGTGGGGAGTCGGGGAGTAGCTGGACAACGTGGCTGTGGTGAGTCAGCTTGGGGCAGCATCCGGAACCTTCTGTAGATTTGCGATGGTTCTTTCATCTTACCTTGGACCGATCTTTTTTTTTTTTTTTTTTAAATATTTATTTATTCAGTTGCTCCGGGTCTTAGATGCGGCACGCGGGATCTTCATTGCCACGTGCAGGCTCTTCAGTTGCAGCATGCGGGGTCTGGTTCCCCGACCAGGGATCAGAACCCGGGTCCCCTGCGTTTGGAGCGCAGAGTCTTAACCACTGGACCGCCAGGGAAAGTCCACCTTGAACCAGTCTTAAGGCTTTTTGGTTTTGTTTTGAATTTTGGTGGCTAACTCTATTTGGAAAGAGCTTTTAAATTCCAGCCCAAGGCAGGCCTGCCCTTTCACATATATTTCTGTATGCTCTGGTTTGCTCTGTCTTCCTGCATTTTCCCTTTTCTTTGTCCAGTCTCTCTCCCATTTCAGGACCTGCATTGTTAACAGTAAAGAAAAAAAAACAGCATGAGGTAACTCGGTCATTTTTTCCATGAAGTCTATGGAGTTTCTGATGAAGATCCATTATTAGTCTATCTTAAGTCAGATTTGGACACCGTATAATACCTCCTCTGTTATCCTGTTAACCAGAATTTTCATGAGGGACCAAACTAACGCATCTTTTATTAAAATAACTGATTGATTGTATGTGATACCTGGCTAATGAATATTTTTATTACACGCATGAAGTTTAAATTGCCCAGAACTATTTTAATATCCTTTAGCTTACGTGCTTCCAAAATGTTGACCTATGACAGCATTTTTAGGTAAGCTGCCATGTACTTACGCTCATTGAGGAGAAATTCATTTATGTTGCTTTATAAAAATAATACAAAGCTCAAGGCCACGGAACTTAGGAACCCATCTCCGCTTGTCTAGCTGTATCTCTGGTACCTTACCAGTCAGCACACGATGCATTCAGCAAGTCCAGAATGACTTCATTTCCTTATTATAATCCCAGATAGGCAGTTCAATGGAAATAAAAGGTAATAAGAAATTCCTGTGTACAAGGGGGGCCTTGATTTTTTTTTTTAATACTTTCTAACTGGACTGATTTCTTTGAAGCACATTGCATTTATATTTTCATCCCCACTTAGAATTTACTATTTCCTTCTGACTTGCTTTCCTTCCGTAAGAAAAGAAAGAAAGAGTCCAGGAAAAAAGTTTCAGAAACAAGGAGATGAAGAGTGCAAGATTCTAAGCCGACTTATTTATTTCAAAAATCCCCAATAACCTGGAGATACTCCTGTTCTATCTGAAGGCTCGCTGTGGGTCACCACACTCCCTTACAGGGGCTAAGTGCCCCTACCTGAGCCTTCCGTGATCACCTGGCCTCCTGACGTGGGGTTGGGTGAGCAGTCCTGGACCCCTGGGAACCAGCTGTCCACAGGTAATGGGAGAGATCCAGTTTCCATGCCAGTGGCTAACGCTTAGAGCCTGGCCTTTGAAACCTATAAGTATTAGATTTTAGTCCATTCATACGCAGACTTTGACAGGGGAGGTCTTAGAATCATTTCTTTAAGTAAGGCCTTATTGGGTAAAGTTTCTTGAGAAAATGGTTTTATTCCATTTTATTTTTTTTTAATTAATTTATTATTTATTTTTGGCTGCGTTGGGTCTTCGTTGCTGCGTGTGGCTTTCTCTAGTTGCGGCGAGCGGGGGGCTGCTCTAAGTTGCGGTGCGCGGGCTTCTCACTGCGGTGGCCTCTCTTGTGGAGCACGGGCTGTAGGCGCATGGGCTTCCGTAGTTGTGGTGCACGGGCTCAGTTGCTCCGCGGCATGTGGGATCTTCCCGGACCAGGGCTCGAACCCGTGTCCCCTGCACTGGCAGGCGGATTCTTAACCTCTGCGCCACCGGGGAAGCCCGAGAAAATGGTTTTAAATTGCTAGCGTCACCTGTATGTACAGCAGTGCTTCATGCAGAAGGACTAACTGTGTTCTCACACTGGTTAAGCTCCCAGGCTGGCTCACGGGAACTAGCCTAGTGGAAATATTGACACTATAAAATTGGGTGGTATCCATCTTGGATATGGGTGCATTTTCATCCACTGGGAACGTGAACAACGCCCAGGAGCATCAAGATACTGAAATTATTTCCCTCTCAGGCAGTTTTGTGAATGAGTGGAAACCGGCAGCTCCAGCACAGTGGGTCAGGCTCTCTTTGCTCTTGGCCCAGGCTGGACGTTTCCAGTGTGCTCTGCGCCCTGTGGTCCAGGCTTCCTGTTCCAAGCCTACTTCTTTGTGTCACCCTTCCCCCTAGCCCCCAGCCCAGAGGAGAACACTGGGGGCTGGTCTAGGGGTTAGTGAACCCTGCTTGCTCTGTGGGCAGGAGGGTGCAGAGCAAGGGAGGATGATGGAGTGAGGACAGTCCTGAAACAGTAAGCGAGAAAGCTCATCTCTAGGACGAACCCGACATGCTCCACGGGACCCACGTATCTGGCGTGAACCCGTGGAGTGGGGCTGGCTGTTTACGCAGCTGGCTTTTATCCACACAGCCCCAGAAACCCGTGAGTTCAAAGGTAAAGTTTGGGCCCAGCGTGTTCATTCATATTGAACGGTATCAACTGTCACATTCTTTTTGACTGTCTCCTTTCCAGCAAAAAGTTAAACGTTTTCTCATTTCTTGTTTCGATGAAAATGCCGCCATCTCCGCTTTGAACTGCAGTATTTTACACCCCGGAGTCTCAGGACATTGCTTGGTGTGGCTAAGGAATTATGTGTGAAAACCTGTGTGGTTCATTTCTCTTGTTTCCTCCGGGGAAATTAATGACGGACCATATACAGAGTCTCAGCCCCGATTCTCCCTCGGAGATGAACTTGGGGTGTCAGCAGATGACCGGGCGCTGTCTTCACAGACTTCCTTTCCTTGAAGGTGGAGGCCAGACGGCAGTACGTGTTTCCGTGGAACAGCTCACGTCTCCAGAGTGTTCCATCTCACTGTCCCACGTCCTTGAAGATGCGCTCAGTTTTGTTCTGATTCTGTCTCTGAGTCCGGCTACTTGGTGGGCTCCCCACATGCATTTGTACGGAAACGAACAAGCTTTTCAGAAGAAGGAACGCTGCCCTGGGCTGCTTCGTTAGGGCCCTCTTGCTTTTTATAGTTTTTCTTTTCCCATTTCTAACCTGTGTCTCCTTAAATGCCCTTTCTTCCCCTGTATAGTTTCCAACCAGCTCCTCTCTGTTTAAGCTCAATTTTAGGAAGACCTTTGCAATCGGACACTTATTGGAACATTGTTAAGGTATTTCTTAGTTTAATCAGGAAAGGGTGCAGGTAACTCTTCCTGCGGGTCAGGAAGCGGGGCCCGTCTGCAGTTTACACGGCTGGAAAGGCCAGACCGTTTTGTTACCCCATCCCTTGTTTCACGCCGCCGAGGCCTGCAGACATGGGCCCTGATGGTAAGTCTCTGCAAGGGAAGAAAGGAGATCTGTGTCCAGATATGTGTGTTGACCCAAATTTCAGGTCAAGGGTTCGGCACGATGACTGTGAACTCTGGCATCATAATTCCCAGTCCTGCTGCAACAGTGGCTCTTTTCACCCTAAAAGGAGAGAGAAGACTGTTACCCCGCCCCTGCCCGCCCCCCCAGGCTCCTGATCTCACTGTCAGGGCACAGCCCGAGGGACCCACATGCATCCACTAGGGTGAGGATTAAAGCATCTTCTGGGTTTTTTGGTCCTGCAGTGAAAAGCTTTAGAGATTGACCCACGACTCTCCAGGTACCCCGGGCTTCTGTCTGGACGCAGGAGGCCTCAGCCAGCTCTGCAGTGACAGGCGATGCTCTTTAGGGGGGCAGCTTCTGACCCTCACGGCCCGAGTCTGTTCTGCAAGGACTTGGGGTGCTTCCCAGGTTGCGGAGGTGGAGCCCTTGCCATGCACGGGGACAGTGAATGTTCCATGTCCCCAGGCCTGGGCCCGGGTCAGCGGGCGTGAGATGTGGCCCACGAAGGGAGCAGCTCATCTTCAAGGCTGTGTAAAGTTCACGTGTCATGTCCTTCTTGTCTCTTCCTTGTGACACAGGGCCAAGCACACCTGCAAGAAAACACTTCTGGAGGAGGTGCAGGAGCTGGAAAGGAAGTCCAGAGTGATGGGAAGAGCGATGCTGCGGGACAGTAACGGAAAGAGGTGGGCAGCCCCGGGCCGATGCCCTGAGGATCCCCTCTCCTTTTTCCCGCCTTTCGTTCCCGGGTTTCCTTCCCACTTCTTGGTGTGCAGCGTGAGATGGGCTGCGTGAGGTGTAGATCTCGCCCTCTCAGGGGCAACGTGAAATCTGACTTTTGGGTCCCTGGGTCTGCCCCTGGGTGAGATGGGGGTTTATGTGGGGTCTGGACATGGGAAAACAACCCACGCGTGGAAAATAGAAATAGTAGCGCTGTGATCTCAGGGGAAGTTCTGTGTTGGCAGCATTAGCAGAGTGTTTAAAAACCAGGCCCAATTCTGACACTAAAGTGTATCTGCCCTGAAGGTTTGCTGGCTGAAGAATGCGTGTTACTCGTGTAGGTTTGGTTACAGTTCATTTCGGGTATACCCGGGGTTTGTTTTGTTTTTAATGAATTTTTTTTTTTGCTGCTGGTGCTGAGAAAGCATCACGTGACCTACTGGCTGGTCCAGGGACGCAAGGGCTCCCGACCCGCCTTCTTTCTCATAGAGCCTCAGCTTCCTCCCCCCACACCTAACTGCTGGGCACGTGAGTAGGTTTTGTTTAATCGCATATGTTAAAATGTTATCAGATTGCATTCGGTTAAAATTTACCGAAGAAAATTGACCTGGGCCCAAGGAGAATTTGCAGGGTAGTAAGGAGACTTCTACTGCCTTAGGGACATGAATGTCTGGGAAATTATGAGCACGACTTTCCTCTCCGTGCTTAGAAGGAACCCTGTAGCCAACTGCTCAAGAAACAAAAGTCTAGAGGTTGAATACTTCTGTTGTATTTATGTTCTGTTTTGTTTCTGTTCTGTTGTACATCTTTCAAAGCAGTGAAAACAAAGCATTTTGTTTGTTCTATTTTGCTTTTAGGAAAGACAATCCAAACATTTTGAGAAGTATTTGGAATATTATCTCAAATGACTAGATATTTTAGGAAAGGGGTTGAAGAGTATGGAGTTGAAGTTGTGGCTTCTGTGTGTGCTTATGACTTAATTTTACTGAGTCCATTAGTATACACTGTATGGCAGCTGTGCTTGTTGTTGTGAGTAGTTATCTATCAACGGGACAGGGTCACCGCCTGAAGCTTGAAGTCAGGACTGGGGTGGGCGGGGCCGGGCTTTAAGGGGGTCTGTGTGTAACGGTTACACGGGCCACACAGGCTAAGGGTGAGCAGGGCTCTTCTCCCCATTAGACATCGGGAAGCCTTTCTCGATGACAGGATGGGCTTTGAGGACGGGCAGATGGTAACGGACAGAAAGGATGAGGGCGTGTTTGCGGCAGACGCCTGGGCAAAGGCTTGAGTCGGACGTGTGGAGGGAAGGACCGCGTGCGTCCACAGAGCTCAGAGCCCGCGTTTGAATTCTGGTCCTGATGACCCACACGGCCTTGGGTGAGAGATTTCCTATAACGAGACTGTCCTCATCTGTTCTAGAAGAAGGTGAATGGCCGGCTGGTGGGGGGCATGTTGTGTTAGGGTTTTAATGGAACAAGGCGTGTGACGGCACGTTGACCCGTGAAGACCAGCACAACGTCGGGGGCCGGGCTTCAGTCTGGAAGAAGGGTCGTGACGCTGAAGGGTGTCGTGGACTGTCAGCCTTGAGAGAGCTTGCGGTTGATTTAAAAAAATGTAATTTTTAAAAAATATTTATTTTTTTATTGAGGTGTCGTTGATTTACAATGTGTGTTAGTTTCAGGTGTACAGCAGAGTGATTCAGTTACACCTACGTGTGTATATATATACACACACACACGTTCTTTTGCAGATTCAAAAAGAATGTAATTTCTAAATGCCCTTATCCTGTTCAAAATTCACTTCTACACGTTCAGATGGATCAGAAGACAGCTAGAGTTTAAACGTGGTCTCCTGCCTTCTGCGTTCTGGGATCTCTTCTGTGGGCGCTCTGTACACCTGCGACGGTGGGAGTCGATGGGAGTGTCTGTGAGCGGCTGGGTGCAGGAGGTCCTCGAGGGGTCACGGCCTCCTTTCTCTCTGTCCCAGGATCTGGCCTCACTTCTGTGCTCCTAGGAAGATAGTTCAGGGGCCCCAGGCCTCCCACCATCCTCAGTGCCACCTCCCCGCACGCACGTCTGCCTTCTCCCTCCTAGCGTCCCCCAGATCTCCTGGGTGGTCCATGTGCAGCCTGGGGAGGCAGCTGCTCTCTTTGGGAGAAGACTCTGCCCTCACAATTGTTCCTTCATCGCCTGCTTGGATTCCTGAGCTGCTCCGGAGCTGCTGCGGGCTGGGGGAGGGGTGGCCAGCGCAGGAGCGCGGGCAGAGATTTCCGCAGCGCTGTCCTTCCTTCCGGAGATTCAGGCACTGACTCCCTCTTTGAGAGACCCTGAGTGTTCTGTCTCTTCTCTCAGCTCCCCGTGCCCGAGTCCCCACCCCGTCAGGTGTTTGGGTTCATCCGTGCGTCTCCCTCCCACTGTCAGTCTGGCACATAGGGGAAGCTCTGTAAATATCTGTTGACTGAGCGGAAAACGCCGAAGTCCAGTGAAGAGAGGAGGGTGAGCCTGCAGCGTCCGTGCACCTGGTGCCCCGGGGCATTTGCTCCTGTTGAAAGTGGCCACAGAGGGATACAGGCCATCGCTTGGCCTCTAGTGACAGGGCCCTTCATCTCGTGGCTTGAGAGTAGAGCTCACGTGGAAGCACAGATGGGGAGGTGGTCCTATCTGTGCAGAGATGCACAGGCCTGGAGCTGGTCCTCCCAACTCCCACTGCCCCAGTACCTGGCATCCTGCCTCCCTGACCACCGCTGTTCCTCAGCTCAGCTCTGACGCCCTTCCCGAGGGCCCCTCGAGGACAGCCTGCCAAGTCTTAAAACCCCGATCCAGGTGGCTGGCAAATAGTCCGGCGTTTTCCTCAGGAACGTACTCACAAGAAATAGAACCAAAATCTTTATGCATGAATCCTAAAACCCCCTTGTGCCCAATGACCATTTTGAAATGGTAGCTGGAGATGCTTAAGTGTCCCTGTGTGCCCTTCATTCATTCAGTAAAATACTTGAACATTGTAGTGATCTTATCTAAGCCCCCAAACTTTTTCACGATTTTGATAACCCTTAAAATCTCACAAACCGGCTTCTGCCCTTTCTCATGAGTAAATCGGCTTCCAGTAACCTGTGTCATTTGGGCATAAATCAGCCTGTTCTCACGACTTAGAGAAAACAAGCTGATAATGAGAAGGGGAATTCGATATCTAGAAAATATCATCAAGTAAGAAATACCAAGGGAATGAACAAAAATGGGTCTTTTTGATTTTTAGTTTGGTTTTTCCGGGTGGAACACTTTTCTTGCTGTGGAGTGTGTGTAGCTTAGAGATGCTAGAAACTTAGTGATATTTAGATCGTTGAGAATACCTTTCCCCAAACCATCTTCCCAGTGATCTTTCCCAAGAGACAGCCCTACTGTTCCGTCTGTGGAGCAGAGTCTGTCATGCACACCATCACTTTGTACCATCTGAAAAATGAGGAGGTAAGCGGAAGAATTCCTTGTTTCAATATTTGGTAATATTTTTTCCCTCTTTACTGCTTTTTTTTTGTTTTTAATTGAAGCACAGTTGATTTACAGCGTCGTGTTAATTTCTGCTGTACAGCAAAGTGACTCAGTTATACGTATACATCCATTCTTTTTTATATTTTCCATTATGGTCTCTCTCAGGATATTGACTATAGTTCCCTGTGCTATACAGTAGGACCTTGTTGTTCATCCCTCTTTATGCCCAACGTGTAGCTCATTCTTTTTTTTTTTTTTTTTTCCTGCTGGAAGAAAATCTACCGATGCTCACTTACTTTACAAACATAATTCACACAAATGCCTAAAATGTCATGTAAATGACAAACTAATTTTTTCCCCTTAAACTTCTTTTCTTCCTTGGTGTGTGGTAGGGGGTGTCCTGGTCTTTTAGGTGTTTCATCAAAGCGAGAAAAAAGGTTGAATGTATTTGATGGAAACACCTAGTTTCCCAGTTATGCTTAGTCTGGATAAACAGCAAGGAGACCCTTGTCTTGTTCTAGACCTTCCTTCTGCTCATCATCGTTGGTGGGAGGGGAGTGGGGTGGGCCCTGCGCTGATTTTCTCCAGTTTCAAGGTCAAGAGTTCTGGTTGCTGCCCCTGCCTTGGGCCAGCAAGGCAGTGGGATTCCCTTTCGCTTAAGTGCTTTCCCCGAGTACAGCTTATGCTGAGCCCTGGGCAAAGGAAGCCGTGCGGCTGGTCCTCCCCGGGCCGTGAGCCATCACTGCATCCCCCGTGTGGTTTTCTGTCCTTTGTGAACATTGAAGCACAGGCTCCCTGCCCCCCGGCCTGAGCCAGCACTCACGGGGAAGTCTAGACGGCCACCCACCTCTCGGGAATTCCAGAGGAATCTGATCCGCTCCTCCGTCTGGGCCACGGCCCGTGTCCACCCAGCTTCCATTCCATCAAGGCTACTCCACACAGCCAGGGCGCTGTCCTCACTGACGATCCAGGCCTCCTCATGGAGTGTTACCTGCCAACAACCAGAGTCAGAGCCTGAAACACATCAGCAAGATTTTCAGACAAAGGAAAGCTTGTCCACTCCCCCCGACCAGGCTGTACTCTCCCAGGCTCTTTTGAAACCAATTACATTAAAAAGAAAACACAGGGCTTCCCTGGTGGCTCAGTGGTTAAGAATCCGCCCGCCAATGCAGGGGACACAGGTTCGAGCCCTCGTCCGGGAAGATGTCACATGCCGTGGAGCAACTAAGCCCATGCACCACAACTACTGAGCCCACGAGCCACAACTACTGAGCCTGCATGCCACAATCACTGGGGCCCACGCGCCTTGAGCCCGTGCTCCGCAACAAGAGAAGCCACCGCAATGAGACGCCCTCGCACCACAATGAAGAGTAGCCCCTGCTCGCCGCAACTAGAGAGAAGCCTGCACGCAGCAACGAAGACCCACCACAGCCAAAAATAAATAATTAAAAATAAATTAAAAAAAGAAAACACAAAAACTTCCCAATACATTTTGAGTGTGTACTCAACTAAAAAATATCCATTATGCTTTGGTCTTGGGGGCTTCCCCGGTGGCGCAGCGGTTGAGAGTCCGCCTGCCGATGCAGGGGACGCGGGTTCGTGCCCTGGTCCGGGAGGATCCCACATGCCGCGGAAAGGCTGGGCCCGAGAGCCGTGGCCGCTGAGCCTGTGCCTCCGGAGCCTGTGCTCCGCAACGGGAGAGGCCACGACAGTGAGAGGCCCGTGTACCGCAAAAAAAAAAAAAAAAAAAAAATCCATTACGCTTTGGTCTTTAAACAGAAATCCTTTGATGTTTAAAATAGTGTTGGTATCACCATATCTCCAAGTCAAAATTGGTACAACTGCTGAGTCAAAGATGAGTATAAGCAAGGCTCAAAACAGGAGATACATTTCTCCAATATAAGCCTTATGTCATTTCAGGAAGAATACTTTTTTTCTCAAAGTATAGGGTGTGAGCTCTGTCTTCCTTTTGTTTCCCTCCCACCCCTTCTCCCACTTTTTTCCTCTAAAATACCTATTAGTCATTTTATTAGCTAAAAGTTTAGGAAACTATGGCATCAGTTTAGCGAACCTCTCCAGGCCAGGTGGCAAATGTCTGCCTCCAACACCTGCTTAAGATTTATTTCACTTCCAGCTGCATTTTTTCCATCGATGTGTCATGAAGCTGAGGCCAGAGCAGAGACTGTAGAGACAGACCTGAATTGAGCTCCAAGCCCTGCCACTCACTGAGCTGTGTGACCTTGGCTGAGTTACTAACGTCTCTGAACTTTAGTTGTCTTATCCTCAATTTGATTTGAGGTTTAAATGAAATAATACATGTTAAATCTATAGCATATGTAGGCTTTCCGAAAGCGTTAACACCCCTCTGTCTCTAACTTAGAAGCAGAATCAATTCAGTTTCGCTGGCCCTTTGAACACACATGGTTTTCCCAGAGGACTTGGACAAAGGAGTCAGATCCCTGTCCTGGAGGGACCCAGACCTGAGGACAAATGCTTCCTCTCCAGACACACTGACATTGCCCCCTCGTTTCTGACTTCTCCCACTATCCTGACATCTGCCTGGGCTTCCCTTAGTACATTCATTTTTCAAGTTTTCTAAATTATTCAAATATTCAACATACATGAGAGTAGAGAGACTAGGACGACGAATTGCTGTGTACTCATTGCCCGGATTCAACACTTACCAAGATTTTGCCACAGTTGCTTCATCTAGCCCCTTTTTGCCCCTATTTTTTGGGGGGGTGGGGTGGGCCATGCTCGTAGCTTGCAGGATGACCTTAGCTCCCCGACCAGCGATTGAACCCGGGCCCCCTGCCATGGCAGCTCAGAGCCCTAATTAGCCACTGGACCACTGGGGAATTCCTCACCCCTATTTTTTCTTTGCAAATCCCAGACGTGACAGCATTTCACCCTTACATACTTCAACATGTAGCTCTAAATATCTTACATTATAACATGTCTATAACTAATACATCTTATCCTTGCTTGTGTTGTGACATAGAAACACTGTAACTCCAGGGCCTGTTATCACATCTAATAATTAACCATCGTTCCTCTGTATCGACTGATACTCAGTCCGTGAAGAGATCTTCTGGATCATCTCAGCCCTGTCTCTTTAGGGTTTCATTAGATTTGTTTTAGGATCTAGGCGAGGTCCACACGTAATGTTCTGGGCTGTGTTTCTAAGTCTTTTAATCTCTGGAAGTGCCCCCTTGCTTGTTTCTAATGCCATGGGCTTAACAGAATTAGATTTTTCTCATCATCACCGTGGGCAGCGAATGACAGTCTCCTCCTGTGCAGAGGGGGGAGCTTGGCCTTTGGGAGGTGGACTCACCTGCCCAGGTGGCCCAACTAAACAGGGGCTGGACCCCATCTCTGAAGTCCAGGCCTCTTTCCAAGAAGCCAAGATACTGACGATCACCCAGGTGTTTCCATTAACAATCTGACCTACATTAGAGTCCCCGGAAAGCGGCGGAGCCCTGGAGGCCAGGAGGGGTGCCCGCCTGGGGGCGGGAGCCCCATCAGAGGCCGCACACCGGGGCCTGCCGTTGGCCAGCCTGATGGGGTCTTGAGCAGAGCTCTGCAGGAGCCAGAGAGTCGTGGTGCTGGTGGCTTTAGGGCCCTAAATATAGAAAGAACATGGAACAGACTTGTTGAGAAAGTGATTTCCAGCCAGCATCACCTTACTGGGGATCAGCGCGTCTATAAAAGAACCTGAGTGTGTTTAATCCCGCGTGGGGAAGAACCTTGGGCAAGGCCTAAGTCCGGCAAATATTTTAGTTTAGAGACCAAGGAGCCTCCTCAGGAAAACCACCACCTGGGGAGTCAGCAACACTCCCAGGCGAGACCAGGGAAATCTCAGGACAGGTGAGGAAATGCATTCGTGGGACAAAGAGAGCGAGATGACAGGAGGGCTGGTGGGATTACCCAAGTGAGGGTTTCTGGGGACTGTCTGCATCCTGGGCACAGGAGGGGAAGGATGAGGGAATAAACTCTTAAGGAGGAGAGAGGCCTAATTAGCATTTGATTACTGAACACCTAAGCTGCCGCGTCGACTAAAAATAATCGGCTGTTATTTTACAGATGTTCTATCCTGAGGGCCTTTTGTGGTGGTTACGGCCTGGTGTTTAATAATTAAAACAACTTTTCTGAATACCATGTGTCGTTCGTTTTGAAACAAGAAAAGGATTTCTCATCCACCTTTGAGTGGTGTGTTAGCTGTTCTAGAATCTGCCCAGAGCCCGGCCACTGCCCACGGCTTGATGAACGATGACAGCCTCTTTACAGGACGCCTGGAGAGGGCCGGGAAGGAACTCTGTTTCCTTGCAGTGTAGGGAGGTGACAGGTTCAGCGTTGGTCAGTGGTTTGCTGGCAACAGTCCTCATCCTATTTCTCGGATGACTTGAATACATTTATTTTTTGGATTATGACTTAAGTTAGCTCAGTGTCAACTTTCTCTGCCAAAAGTTGGCAGATAAAGTCATTTTTACATGAAGTTAATGTCAGTAAGTAACTAGCGCTGATGGCTCACTGCGTCCCTTTTAAACTAACATGAAATATTTTAATCCTTCTTTTTTGAAAGTTGATTTTATTTAAGCTATTTGATCAACAATAGAAACAATCAGAGGTAGACTTGAAATTTTTGTTTTTGTTGTATAGGTCACATAATTTGAATAGTGGTGTTTTACATTCCAAGCAGGGATTCGTTCTTTGGGAGATTCTTAGAAGATCTCGGCTAATTGCTTTTCTTTCATCACCGGTGAGTTGTTTGTCTTCCCTGTCTTCGCTACAGCTGGGAGGGGAGCAAAACATCCCAGCTGGCCGAAAATGGGTGACCAGGAACACCTGCTTTGAAACTGAGTCACAATGAGATGACTTCCAGGACGAACCAGATCCTCTGGCCTGTTTCATTCCTCAGTTTGGGGAGGCCGAGGAAAGAAGTGTAGACTTTGCGACACCCTGAAAGTACGGGCACAGAGTGCTTTTTGGAGTGCGTGCACGAGTTACTGGTTCCCCTGGTCGTACTGGACTGTCGGAGGGAAGGAGAAGTCGAGGCGTCCTGCCACACATTTTGCATTCACGGTCGATGTCTGCTTCTGCCCGACACTTACTCGGAACACATCGCCTGGGTCCCAGGTGTGGTCGGTGGTGTCAGGTGAGGTGGCCCCCATCTCTGTAGCTGGCTGGCACTTGGAAGGCCAGTCTAGGCCCATGTGGTCACAGGTGAATAGGACATCATTGGCCTTGTGGTTGAGAAGAACTTGGAGAACATGTAAAAGTTACAGCTAGGAGATGGTCACCGTAGCGGGCATCACTGCATTTAGCGATAGATTTATTTGTGTCTCATGATAGTAAATTCTTCCCTGGGCCAGGACACAGGACACAGGAATGACTGCTAACCATGCGGCCTCGGTTTTCAGCCACTCAGGGAGCCCAGCAAAGTCTTCCTAACAAGGCAGTGGAAAAAGGGATGTTCAGGGTTTATTCTCTCTCTAGTAACTAGGATCGGTTCAGGGCGAGGTCGGTGGTGGTAACTGGGGGTTCACACTTGCCGATGAGTCACCACGTTGGCTTCATAGCAAATAGAACCAGTGATGTCTTAATTGGGGCCGCGTCGGAAGCGAGGGCGGGCCAGGCCAGGGCGCAGCTCGGAGCAAGAGAGACAGTTTCCCACTGTGCCGGGTCTCACGTGGTCCCGTGAAGGTAACAGACGCAACACGTGAACGAACAGGAGAAAATGAGGAAAGTGAGGCAGAGCTCTGTCCTGGGGCATGACTGGCCGGGCTGGAGTGGGCAGGAAAGCCTCCCAGGATGACACTTACCGAGACCCAAATAAAAACAGTACACACGGCCACCCAGATGGAGGTCTGGGGAAGGAGCCCTGCTGGCTGCAGAGAGGTCTGGTGGGAAGGCCAAGGGGGCCCGCCTGGTCTGGCCCGTGCCTCCGAGGTGCGGGCAGAGTCTTCTAGGCGGCAGCAGGGCCCACGTCACTCGGTCCCTCGGGGGTCTGTGAGCCAGCCCAGGGGACTAGGGTTTCAGCCGCCAGAGCCATGGGAAGGGTATAAGCAAGGGGAACGCAGGACCCGGTTTTCTTGAACACGTGATTACCGTGATGTTTTAAAGCCATGGAATCCCATGCCTAAACTAAAAAGTTAAGTATATCTTCTTTGGAGAAATGTCTCTAGGTCTTCTGCCCATTTTTCGATTGGGTTGTTTGTTTTTTTGATACTGAGCTGCATGAGCTGCTTGTAAATCTTGGAGATTAATCCTTTGTCAGTTGCTTCATTTGCAAATATTTTCTCCCATTCTGAGGGTTGTCTTTTCGTCTTGTTTATGGTTTCCTTTGCTGAGCAAAAGCTTTTCAGTTTCATTAGGTCCCATTTGTTTATTTTTGTTTTTATTTCCATTTCTCTAGGAGATGGGTCAAAAAGGGTCTTGCTGTGATTTATGTCATAGAGTGTTCTGCCTGTGTTTTCCTCTAAGAGTTTGATAGTGTCTGGCCTTACATTTAGGTCTTTAATCCATTTTGAGTTTATAGATTGCCAAAAAACACATGAAAGAATGCTCAACATCATTAATCATTAGAGAAATGCAAATCAAAACTACAATGAGATATCATCTCACACCGGTCAGAATGGCCATCATCAAAAAATCTACAAACAATAAATGCTGGAGAGGGTGTGGAGAAAAGGGAACCCTCTTGCACTGTTGGTGGGAATGCAAATTGATACAGCCACTATGGAGAACAGTATGGAGGTTCCTTAAAAAACTAAAAATAGAATTACCATACGACCCAGCAATCCCACTACTGGGCATATACCCTGAAAAAACCATAATTCAAAGAGTCATGTACCACAATGTTCATTGCAGCTCTACTTACAATAGCCAGGACATGGAAGCAACCTAAGTGTCCATCGACAGATGAATGGATAAAGAAGATGTGGCACATATATACAATGGAATATTACTCAGCCATAAAAAGAAACGAAACTGAGTTATTTGTAGTGAGTCTCTCATACAGAGTGAAGTAAGTCAGAAAGAGAAAAACAAATACCGTATGCTAACACATATATATGGAATCTAAGGAAAAAAAAAAAAGGTCATGAAGAACCTGGGGTAAGATGGAAATAAAGACACAGACCTACTAGAGAATGGACTTGAGGATATGGGGAGGGAGAAGGGTAAGCTGTGACGAAGTGAGAGAGTGGCATGGACATATATACACTACCAAATGTAAAATAGCTAGCTAGTGGGAAGCAGCCGCATAGCACAGGGAGATCAGCTCGGTGCTTTGTGACCGCCTGGAGGGGTGGGATAGGGAGGCTGGGAGGGAAGGAGACACAAGAGGGAAGAGATATGGGAACATATGTATATGTATAACTGATTCACTTTGTTATAAAGCAGAAAGTAACACACCATTGTAAAGCAATTATACTCCAATAAAGATGTTAAAAAAATAAAATAAAAGTTAAGCAAAATACCGAAATATAAAACGGAAGATATTTATTAGTACGAATTTATTATAAAAATTCAAATTAACACATGTATTTGTTTTAAAGTCAGTCGGTGGTGACACTCAGATGATTTTCAAAATGACAAAAATCTGAAATTAATATCCTAGGGAGGACAGATGTCTTATCTCTATATCCAATTTTTCTCTACTTTCTTTTGGGTTGTACCTAGAAAAGCCTCGATGTACAGAACTTAGTTGCCAAGTTTAAGGGTTTCACAGTTCACCTTGTAACCTCAGACAGTTTTTCTTTTTTTTCTTGATTATATTTCATATAATGATGATTCATTTGCTTAAATTAATATATAAAATAATATTAATATATATTAAACAATTACATAATTTTATAATTATTAAATAATATATAAATATAAAGAACACATAACATATAAATAATATAAATTCGCTTAAATTTCTTATCAAAAATGTACAAGTCATATAAAGAAGCAACCAACAGTTTCCGTAAGCACTAAACTCTCTGAAATACATCCTGAATAACTGATTGCTCTTGTTGCAGAATTGACTGCAGACAGGAACAGGGTCAAGCAAAGCACTCAGTTGAATAGGCTCGTTGTCACTATTATTTTACATGAATGGACACATAGAATGCTTTCTTTAAAATAGCGATATATAGTTACAACCTTTCTAGTAAGTGACCGATTTGTAAGATCAACTGTAAGAACCTTTAGGACTTCCCTGGTGGCGCAGTGGTTAAGAATCCACCTGCCAATGCAGGGCACATGGGTTCGAGTCCTGGTCCGGGAAGATCCCACATGCCGCAGAGCAACTAAGCGTGTGCACCACAACTACTGAGCCTGCGCTCTAGAGCCCGCAAGCCACAGCTACTGAAGCCCGCGTGCCTAGAGCCCGTGCTTCGCAACAAGAGAAGCCACCGCAGTGAGAAGCCCACGCACTGCAACGAAGAGTAGCCCCCGCTCGCCGCTACTAGAGGAAGCCCGCATGCAGCAGTGAAGACCCAACGCGGCCAAAAATAAAGAAATATAAATAAATAAATTTTAAAAAAGAACCTTTAATGTGAGAACTTTTGGGAAGCAAGTTAACTTGAAACATTTGTGGTTTCTGATATATTAAGATTTAATATGAGGCTTCCCTGGTGGCGCAGTGGTTGAGAATCTGCCTGCCAATGCAGGGGACACAGGTTTAAGTCCTGGTCCGGGAAGATCCCACATGCCGCGGAGCAACTAAGCCCGTGTGCCACAACTACTGAGCCTGCGCTCTAGAGCCCATGTGCCACAACTACTGAAGCCCGCGTGCCTAGAGCCCGTGCTCTGCAACAAGAGAAGCCACCGCAGTGAGAAGCCCGCGCACCGCGACAGAAAGTAGCCCCCACTCGCCAAAGCTAGAGAAAGCCTGCATGCAGCAAGGAAGACCCAGCGCAGCCAAAATTAAATAAATAAAATAATAAATAAAAATGATTTAATATGAATTATAGGAAATATTTACACGTGCTTATTTTAGTTAAATATTTTTAAAATATTTAAGGTATAGGGACTGTAATTAGACTACGGTTTGAAAAAATAGTAAACAGTAACCTTATAAGCATATATTATCCTTGTATTTCAATTCAGTCACCAAATCCAGACGCACATATTCTGCAAAAAACTTAGAGTGTTTATAAGAATATACGCTTCAGAGAAAGTAAAACACAATTATTTCAATATTACTTATACATCTAATTTAGTAATAGAAAATGAATAACTTGAAGTTTTGGTATTTAAATTAAAAAGTAAAATTTAGGCAAGAGTTTTACGTGCACTCGTTTAACTTACTGACAAATATAACTTTTCATTACTAATGAAATTTTAAAAATACAAATTCTACTATATATTTCTTTTTGCCAGTTCGTCAGAAATCGTCATGAATTTTAGGTATTCAAGGTATTTCTCGAATGATAGTTGTTTTGTTCATTAAGGCATTGGTCACTCACCCAGACCTTTTGTCTTCCTGGCTCTGTGTTACCTACTCAGAAAGCATGTGCTTTTAAAAGCACACAGGACAGGAACCTGCTGGAAGCACTTTTGTCATGTGCAACCCTGGGCTCCGGCCCAGGTGCGTTTTTCGCCATCGCAAACATGTAGGACACAGGAGACCAAGCCCTCTCTCTGCCTGTTCCATCCAGGCAGCATCTTTCGGTCTTTCTTGCAGCAGGTGAAAGATGCTAAAGCACCCGATAGCAGAGACGTCTGGCTGGGCTGTGTGCAGGCCCGGTGGCCACCATGCTGCATTCTTTGACCGACATCACAGATATTCTTTGTCCTGGAGCTTTTGAGACCCAGCGACTTCCCAAAGTAAAATCCAAGCGAGCTTCTTATTTGATAACCCAGGGAAACGCTGCAGCTGCATTTTCACTCCGTCTGGCCTCTGCTTCTTGCATCTATAAATCGTGCTGGCCAGTGGCTGAGGACCACGTTTCTGCAGTCCTTCAAGGTTTTTTGCTTCAGCTTCTTCAGTGTTGGGCAACAAAAACACCCTCTCGTCCTCAGAAACAGTTGATTTGTATCTATGCCGTTTTGTAAAGAATGTCTACGGGCAAAGTGCGCCATCTGATTCCAGATAAAGAACTGTCTTGAGCATCTTGAGGACATTCGCCTGCTCAGCCCAGCAGACGTCCTCCTTTCCTCCTTTCTTCTTTGATCCGTACAGGCGACTTTTTCTCCTTTTCCCTTTTTGTGTAATATTCTCAAAGGACGAAACCACGTCATTCCATCCGCTTTACTTCATAGCTGTGCCACTGCTGTGTTCCCTGCCTTTGTTTCTTTCTTGAACGCGGCAGCTTCTACTCTGCAGAGGTCTCATGGTTTCTGAGTTTTGTTCGTTTATAGCCCTGCTGGAGCGTGCCCAGCCTATGACGTCAGTAGACGTAGCATGTAGGCTTGGAGATGCACCTGCCGTTGATCCCTTTGGACATTCTGTGCTGCTTTCGTGTTCATGTCAGCAGCAAATACTTTCACCTACCTAACGACAGATTGATACACATATTAGGTACACACGCATACACACGTGTACTCAGCCAGCATTTCTCATCTACCTCTACCATTTACAAGAACCACAAAAGATCATCGATTTCTATTTTTTTATTGAAGAAGTATAGTTGATTTATAATATTAGTTTCAGGTGTACAACAGAGTGATTCAATATTTTTATAGACTCCTCCATTTAAAGTTATTACAAGATAATGGCTATAATTCCCTGTGCTGGACAGTATATCCTTGTTGCGTATTTATTTTATACATAGTAGTTTGTGTCTCTTAATCCCCTCCCCCCCCCCCACCGGGAGCCACTAGATTGTCTTCTGTATCTATGAGTCTGTTTCTGTTTTGCTGTATACATTCATTTGTATTATTTTTTAGATTCCACATATAAGTGATATCATACAGTATCTGTCTTTCTCTGACTCATTTCACTAAGCATAATATTCTCTAGGTCCGTGCATGTTGCTTCAGATGACACAATTTCATTCTTTTTATGGCTGAGTAGTATTTCATTGTGTGTGTGTGTGTGTGTGTGTGTGTGTGTGTACATCACATCTTCTTAATCCACTCATCTGTTGGTGGGTACTTAGGTTGCTTCCATATCTTAGCTATTGTAAATAATGCTTCTATGAACATTGGGGTGCATTTATCTTTTCTAATTAGTCTTTTCATTTCCTTTGGATATATACCCAATAGTGGGATTGCTGGGTCGTATGGTAGTTCTATTTTTAATTTTTTCAGGAACCTTCATACTGTTCTCCATAGTGGCTGCACCAAGTTACATTCCCACCGACAGTGCACAAGTGTTCCCTTTTCTCCACACCCTCACCAGCACTTGTTACTTATTGTCCTTTTGATGAATGACTGTCATCCTAACAGGGGTGAGGTGATAGCTCACTGTGGTTTTGATTTGCATTTCCCTGATGATTACAGTGTTGAGCATTTTTTCCTGTGTCTGTTGGCCATCTGCATACCTTCTTTGGAAAAATGTCTGTTCAGGTCTTCTGCCCATTTTGTAATTGGGTTCTTTGTTGTTTGATATTGAGTTGTGTGTGCTGTTTATATATTTTGGATATTCACTCCTTATCATTCATATCATTTGCAAATATATTCTCCCACTCAGTAGGTTGTCTTTTCATTTTGTCAATGGCTTCCTTTGCTGTGCAACAGAACATCTATTTTCTACCATTTATAGGAACAACAAAAGAAAATGAAGTAACAGCAGAAAAACCAACCCTAGAGTTTACAGTGAAGTTTATAATTTGTTCTCGCAAAAGTTTGGGTCAACCATCTGTGAGCAGTGCAGGACATAATACTCCCTTAATTTTTTTTCTTCTATAAACCATTACCATTTATGTGCAAACTCTTACAAACGTTTTGCACAAAACATCTGCTGAGCAAGTAGTATCCTGATGTTTTTCAAAGGCCTGTGAGTGGGCATATATCCTATTGTTCAAGATCACATTATAAAAAGGGGTTTCTCTGATGGAACCTTGGTGCGATTTCCTCCTAATCTCCAGGGCTCGGCTTGGATAAAAGTAGAGCTTCTGAGAGTTTTCCCCACAGCGTTGCTCATGTGTTTGCTCACCCGGAGACGCCTTCATGGTGATACTAATCCAGGCAAGAGCATATACTGAGTCCTTGCATTTTGCCAGAGATCATCCCGGGCAGTTGAAAAATAGCGTAATGGAATGATGGCAGATGAGTAGCCGGAGAACAGGAATACAGAGGAGAAGTGTTTTAACACAGCGATGGTGAGACTGCCAGGAGATGCAGTGCAAACTAAAATTTGTTACCAGGGGGTGAAGCGGGGCAAGGGGATTCTGGCTGCAGGGAAACGACTCAATAGATGGAACGCGTTATCCGGGCACAGTGAAAAGTTCAGTACGAAGGGCTGAGAGCCCAGCACGGTGGTGAGAAGTTAGGTTGGATCGGTAGGTAAGGGCCAAATCACGTGACCTGTGATGCGGCCACAGGGAGCCACTGAAGGCCTCGCTTACCAGAAACAGCTGTAGACTGAGATCCTGTGAGTCAGAGACTCCTGACCTTCCTTCATCCGGGTCTGTGCAGTGTGTTCATGCAGACACAAAGTTTGTATGTCCCCAGGATTCCTCCCCTAAGCAGGGCTGTCCTGGGACATGCATATTTCACCCCAGAGTGTTTGAAGGTCACCCCTCAACCCCACCCTAGAACAACTTCCAGTACACGAAGGTTTTCTTATAGTGGCCTCACACCACTTTTGAGGAGAAAAGAAAATCGTAGGTTAGTAACGGCCTTGCAGAGTAGCACGAAGCAGCCTCCCGTGCAGACTCACAGCGCTGCCCTCTGGGCTGACGGTGAACTGCCCTCCAGCCCTGGGGGGTTCATGGCACGCTCTCGTGGGGAACGTGGTCCCCTCAGGCAAGACCTAATGCGTCTATTCAGCGAGTAGAGATAATATATGCTGCTTACAGGAACGGAGAGGGTGATAAAACCCAGATTACTATTACAGATTACATCCGAAAGTGTGCTTTAAAAAATAACTGCTAGGTGTACCTCAAGGTCACAAGGTCAAGAATGAAAGGCCAAGTTCCATCTCTCTGTCACCCCTGTCCCTTCAATTCACTCTCCCTGCTCTCTCCTGAGCAGACACTCTTGGTTCCTTAAATCTGTCCTTGGGCCAGTGGTTCTTAGCTATTTTGGAACAAGAGCTCTCAATGTCAGTAGAGCTGCTTCACTTGCAGACAACAGAGGCCCCGTCAGGATGGGCAAAGTCCCTGACTCGCCTCATGTGCCGTCCTGCTGCAGGGCAGCCCTGGGTGGTAGATCCCTAGCCAGGAATGTCATCAAGGACCCGGTTTCTTTCCATCCTTTTTATACCGGCCAGGGTTCCTGGCCTTCCCCAATCGACAGAAATTGATCGGAGTCCAGACAAGAAATTCAGGCGGGGCTTTACTGGGGGCCCCTGCTGCAGCCGTGGGGGCAGGGAGCGAGAATAAGCACAGGTGCCCTTGCTCACTCCCCGAGGGAGGGGCGAACTTCTTCCTTATATGGAGAGAAGGTAGGGGTGTGTCCAGGGGTCGGGCTGGAGGCGTGGCTTAGGTGGTCTGCCCGCCCCTTTGGTGGTGTTGAGTGCAGGGGGCACGCGCAGCACCCTGCTTTTGCGCTCGGCTTTTCAGGATTGACAGTTGGGATTTTTGGTCTTTTTGTATCTTGTTGTCCTTAGTTTGCCCCAACTGCTCATGCATGCAGTTATTTTTAGTCCCATATGGTTTCTTTGTATTTTGTTGCTCAGAGAGGTGTGTCCAGGTGCAAGCATGGCAGCCAGGGGTCCCAGGTCCCAGCCTGTCTCACTTTCACTTTGCACCAACGCTTTATACTCACTCTGCCCTGAACGCTGTCGTGACCACATGTGCAACTTTGTTCTCAACCAATGGGGAACGGAGAGCTTTTTCCAGAAAACCAGTTAACAAGCTCCTCTTCTCCTTGACGGGACCATCCTGAGCCAGTCCTACATTCAGGAAAATTCTGTGGTGGACGGTGGCTAGTCCTGGACCAGCAGGATCCATCCGTGTGGGAAGCTGGGGTGTCTCTCAGTGGGGGAGGGAAGAAATGGGTGTCGGGCTAACAATGGCACGTCTCCTTCGGGCCTCTGATAATCTGATGGAAGCCGCGCCCCGTCCCCCCGCCGGTCAGCTCTGCATTAGATTTTTAGGGGATTCAACAACACCCTGAAGGCTCTTATCCTTTTTTTAAATTTTTATTTTATACTGGAGTACAGCTGATTTACAACGTTGTGTTAGTTTCAGGTGTACAACAAAGTGATCCAGTTATACGTGTACATGTATGTATTCTTTTTCAGATTCTTTTCCCATTTAGGTCATTACAGAGTATTGAGTAAAGCTCCCTGTGCTCTACAGTAGGTCCTTGTTGGTTATCTATTTTATATATAGTAGTGTGTATCTGTTAATCCCAGACTCCTCATTTATCCCTCCCCCCAACCCTTCCCCTTTGGTAACCGTAAGTTTGTTTTCTGTGTCTGTGGATCCACTTCCGTTTTGTGAATAAGTTCATTTGTGTCCGTTTTTTAGATTCCACATATAAGTGATGTGATATATATCGTATTTGTCTTTCTCTTTCTGACTTATTTCACCGAGTATGATCATCTCTAGGCCCATCCATGTTGCTGCAAATAGCGTTGTTTCATTTTGTATGGCTGAGTAATATTCCACTGTATATATATGAACCACATCTTCGTCCACTCATCTGTCGATGGGTGTTACTCCTTATCTTAGAAAAATAGCATCGCTTCCCAGAGGCAGAGATGCACATACCCTGAGATGTCAGCATTCTCCTGTGTGGTGTATTCACTCAGGAAGTACAGGGATCAAACCCTGGAGATAGATCATGGTTTTTAGTTGCTATTTCATAATCTTTATGGATGACCCAAAGAGAGTCCAGGTAATAATATATGAAGAATTAATTTCAAACTTTCAATGCATTCTTTAAAAAATTCATACTCCAAAGGGGTTTTCTTCCCATTGGGAAAGAAAAGGGAAACATGTTTCCCTCTCCCACACCCCGTGTTCAACACAGCTTTCACATGCTGTCCCCACATCACTTGCCGTGAATCTTCCCACAGACTGCTGGGTACCGAGACTACGGTAATCCAGCCAGACCTGTCAGGACAGCCGCACCTTGTGGGATCCAGGTGAATCTTTTCAGTGAGAGCTCTTCAAAATGGAAAGCGTGAGTCAGCGATGATGGAGACAATCATCTTTTTTTTTTTTTTTTTGTGGTACGCGGGCCTCTCACCGCCGCAGCCCCTCCCGCTGTGGAGCACAGGCTCCAGACGCGCAGGCCCAGCGGCCATGGCTCACGGGCCCAGCCACTCCGCGGCATGTGGGATCTTCCCGGACCGGGGCACGAACCCGTGTCCTCTGCATCGGCAGGCGGACTCTCAACCACTGCGCCACCAGGGAAGCCCAATCATCTTATTTTGAAAGCGATGGTTTGCCAGAAATCCCGGCTAGGCTTAGCACCTCTCCTAGCTGGAGGAAGACAGGGCCTCACAGGGGGTGCCCTTTGGTGCCACCTATCCGTGTGCTTATTGGTTTCCAGAAAACCCTGCTTTAAAAGTAGTGAATGTAGGCCTGGCGACATCTGTGTGGGGGCTGCCTCGACCCCGCCTGCACCGTGAAGACACTTCTTTAAAGATGAGGCCCAGAGTGGCCTTGAGGCTTTGCCTGGTCGCACCTGGGCCACCCGCCAGGTAGAGGTGGAGTCACGCCTCCTGTCGCCTGGACCCCCATCTGGACAGCCTTCAAATGGCACAAGAGAGCTGCAGGTGAAGTTCCCCTTTCCGTTTACCTTAACGCTCAACAGCCGACCCCCAAATAGGAGGCCCTGTGCCTCCTACTAGCTCCTGCCTGTGCCACATGGTTATTCTTTATCTTAGTCCCTGCAGGCGTGGCCTCAGCTGAGCACGACCGCACACGTGCTGTCTTCTCGCGGCTGAGCTGAGCCCACTGTTTACAGCCACCTTCTGCAGAGGAGGATGGGGTTCAGTGTTTTCTGGGTGATGCACACGTGTTTTAAGAGAGGCTTTAGGTATTTAGCCCAGCTGCTTGGCCACAGGAAACAAAGTTGCAAGTACCCAGAGGGGATTCTGGAAAATGCAGTGTCAGCCCCAACTCCAAAGCAGCTGCGCCGGGTTTTGGAGACCTGTCCCCCGGTAGTGAGTGAGGGGGGCCCAGCCGAGACCCGGAGCAGGTCACACGGCTCGGATGCCACCTGTGCCCCGAGCGTGGAGATGCTGGGCTCCAGCACCTGCGCAGGGCTGGGGACAGACCGGGGCTCACCCCGCGCTCACCCCGTCCCCAGTCGCTGCAGCCCTGTACTGCGTCCCACGTGGAGCACAGTCATCCGAAAGGGGGCGCAGCTCGTGGCTCTTCCTGAGTCTCCCCAGGACTTGCTGCCACTGTCCCCTCCTCCACGGGGGTACGGTGAAGGAGGACTCAAGGAGATTCTCCCACGTGCCGGCGGTGGCCCAGCTGGAGTCCGGGGGACTCAGGACCACGAGCGCATCCCCCCGTCGTGACGGCTCCTTTCCGTGCCCCACCTGGTTCCAGAACGGGCTTTAGGCACCTCAAGACCATGAATCAAGTGTTGTTGTTTAAAAGCCAATTTCTTGAGGTCCTCCAGCTCTCTCCACGGGCTGGGCTGAACAAGGAGTGGCTCGCCCGTGGCCTGAAGTCCTGTAAACACACACCTGAGGTTGACTGCAGGGCGTCCTCAGTCGTTCGTATCGGGAGGGTTCACTGCCCTTCCCACAGATCAGCAGGGAGGCAGCGGCCGTGGCCCTGCGTCCACCGCATCCTTGGCCTCCCGGGAGCCCTCCCTCCCCGGAGCACCTGCCTGCGATGCCCGAGAACAGAGGACAGGCTGCACCTCAACCCTTACTGTCTTTAATTAGCGTTCAGGCGGTTAACCGGTAGAGAAGCTCATCTTTCTTTAATTACTTCAAGAACTGAGTCGGGGGACCTCTTGGCCAGCTCTGAATTATTGTTTGTTTGGACGCTGATTTGAAATTGGTCAAGTCAGGTGTTTATTGCCCAGACCCAGACCCTGTGCATATTGGAGGGGATGCTAGGAAAAGAGCGGCAATGGTAGGGGAAAGTTATTCTACTGTAATTAATTTGCAGCTTCATGGGCCTACTAGAAAGTTTGCTACTTTCAAACAAAATAACTGTCAGGAGAGACACCAGTGGTTTCAAACTAGCTTCAAATCTTCTGAAGCTTTAATAGGCAAATTGTATTTCTCATTTAAGGGCAAGTTCACATTCAAGGAATTTAACTGATTTAAAAAATACTGTTAAGTCCTTATCCCCACGTCTTAACCTTCATATACTGGCTACTTTGTCAAGGCACGTTTAATTTTCAGTATTTTACGTGACACAGCTGCCAGCTATTCCCTCGGGAAATTAAGACTCCAGCCCAACAGGCTTCACTGTTCAAAATCCACCCTTGCTACGCGGCTTCAGCTTCCCAGGGCTTCTCTCCAGCACCCTGCACTACATCAGTCCATCCTCCAGTTGTTACCTGTAACCATCAAACACCTCAGGAATCACTGCTGCCTTTTTTTTTTTTTTTGGCGGTACGCGGGCCTCTCACTGTCGTGGCCTCTCCCGTTGCGGAGCACAGGCTCCCGACGCGCAGGCTCAGCGGCCATGGCTCACGGGCCCAGCTGCTCCGCGGCACGTGGGATCTTCCCGGACCGGGGCACGAACCCGCGTCCCCTGCATCGGCAGGCAGACTCTCAACCACTGCGCCACCAGGGAAGCCCACTGCTGCCTTTTTATAAACATTCTTTCCAGCCTCCCAAGCTCTCTTGTCTTCCCTTCATCACATTCGCAGACTGTCCTACAAAAAGGGAAAACTGAAGCATATTTTAAAAATTTAAGAGTTTATTTGAGCAAAAAGCAATTGAGTCGGGCAGCAGCGAACGGAAGTGGAGCTGGGGAGAGACTTGTACCCGGAGGAGGGGAAGCAAAGCAAGGAGACGTTGACTGGCCGTCGCTTCAAGCCCAGTCGGCCGTTCGTGATCACGTGTCCTGAGATTTCAATTCCTAAACTTAGGGAAAAGTGGGATGAAGATAAAGCAGGGAACGGTGTAGAGAGAGGAGAGGATTCTCCTGTGACCGGTGCAGGGGCTGCTCTGAGTGAACTGGGGGAGGGAGCCGCCTGGGAGGCAGAGAGAAAGCAGTGCAAAGGCCCTGGGGTGGGAAGCTATCCACCCCAGGAAAGTGTGTTCCAGGATTGGCCAGAAGGCCATGCGGCTGGAGCAGGGAGGGAGGGGAGGGCTGGTGGGAAGCTGGGTTTGAAAGGAAGCCTGGGTCCTTTAGCGTATGATTTTGAGTAGGTAAGAGGCCAGTCCAATGGGTGGAAACAGAACTTTAACAGAACTTTCTGCTCGTAAAGCTGCATCTTCCTGATTAGCATGGCGCTTCACCGCTGTGGTCCTGTTCGGGCTTGTCCTTTCCCCAGATGGCCCATCAGGAAACGCACTGAGCCCGGACCATCCCTGGCTTGTTCCATTACACCTGGGGCTTCTCAACCCACCCGCACGGCCGTTCCCCGAGGCCTCTCTGGGTCAGCCAGGTGCCCCTGCTAATTTATCTGTTCCTAACAGCCCCATGACTCTGACCTGACCTCTCCATGGGCTCTCCGACTGGGCCACGGAGCTCAGCTCCGTTCGAGAGGAGCCTCCTACCTCACTGCAAGTCCTGGGATGCGGGAATGGTTTCCATATGTGCTGGGGCTGTCATTCAAAGTCGACTTTGCCTGCTCGCTAATGAGGTCAGACGGCTCTGCGGAGGTGGCCGGCCTCTCTCTGGGGCAGTCCCAGCAGGGGCTGGAGGAAGGCCTCCCACCACTCTAACGCCGCTCTGAGACGTATCCTTCTTTACAAAGGATAACTGCAGACAAACACGAAACAGAGGCGAATGCCTAAAACTGAGAAGGATTTTTGTTTTCATTTAAACTTTTTATTTGGAGAGAATTGCAGCTTCACATGCAGTTATAAGAAATACAGAGAAATCCCATGTACTCTTTAGTTTCCCCCAATAGTAACATCTTGCAAAACTGGAGAACGGTTTCACAACCAGGAAACGGACATGGATGCAGTCAGGGTACAGAACATATCCGTCACCACAAGGTTTCTCATGTCGTCTTTTTATAGCCGCATCTACTGTCCATCCTCTGCTTAGCTCTGGGTAACTGTTAATCTGTTCTCTTATTTCTACAGTTTTGTCATTAATCTGTTCTCTATTTCTATAATGTTGTTGTTTCAAGAATGTCACGTAAATGAATCATACAGTATGTAACCTTCTGGTAGTGACCTCTGTTCACACAGCATAGTTCTCTAGAGACTGATTCGCCTTGTTACGTGTATCAGTACTTTCTTCCTCTTAGTTGTCGAGTGGTATGTTGTGTACCAAGCTTTGTTAAACCATTCACCTGTTGAAGGATATCTGGGTTTCCAGTTTGGGGCTATTATGAATAAAGCTCTTATAGGCATGTGTGTACCAGTTTTTGCATGAACGTTAAGTCTTTTCTCTGGGATACATGTTCAGGAGTGCAATTGCTGGGTTTATGGTAGTTGCATATTTCGGTATTTTTTTTCCGTTAAAAAAAATAACCACCATTTATTTAGGTCACAATTCTGTGGACTGGCAACTCGGGCTGCACGTTAGCCCAGGCTTATCTTTTATTTTTTGGAGATACAATTCAAATACATAAACTTCACCTTTTAAAGTGTAAATTCAGTGGTTTTAGTATATTCAGAAGGATGTGGTATGTTTGGTGTTTTTAAGGAACTAGTTAGTGGTCAGACCACTTTACATCTCCACCAGTAATGTCTGAGTGATCCAGCTTTCCAGATCCTTGCAGGCATCTGGTATTGTCACTATTTTTTTTTTCATGTTAACCACTGTGATAGTTCTGTAATCATAGCTCTCTGTGGTTTTAATTTGTATCACCTGATGTGATTATGTGATTTTTGTTCCTTGCTTATCTGTACTATCAACCGTTGAGAGGAATACTGACTGATTCACCTATAATTGTGACTTTATTTCTTTCAGTTTTATCAGTTTTGGCTTCACACATTTTGCAGCTCTGTTGCTTGGTGCATAGACATTTAGGATTGCTGTGTGTTCTGGGTAGACTGACCTTTTTGTTATTACATAATGTCTTTCACTGTCTGGTAATTTTTCCTTGCTCTGAAGTCTACTTTATCTGATGTTAATATAGTTACTCCTGCTTTTCTTTGGTTAATGTTCATGTGATGTATCTTTTTCCATCCTTTTATTTTCCGTCTTCCTATAGCAATATATTTGAAGTGAGTTTCTTGTAGACATATCTTGTAGCATATCACATTGCTGGGTCATGTTTTGTGATCCACTCTGTCAGGCTGTGTCTTTTAATTGGTATATTTAAAGCATTTATATTTAATGTATTATTAATATGTTGGGGCTTAGTTAACCATTTTATCTTTTGTTTTCTGTTCTGTTTTTCATTTCTCTGTTTTCTTTTTTCTTCCTTTTCGTGTGTTATGTGCACAGTTTTTAGGATTCTGTTTTTACTTATCTGTTGTGTTTTTTAGTGTGTCTCATAACATAGCTTTTTTACTGGTTGTTCTAGGCATTATATTATATATACATAAATAATCACAGTGTACTGGTGCTGTCATATTACCAATTTGAATGAAATACAGAAACCTTACCTCCTGTTATAGCTCTTAACCCATCCACATTTATAATTTTCTTAAATATTTTCTCTACATATATTTAGACCCACATCAGACAGTATGTAATTTTTGCTTTAACTAGTCAGACTTAATTTGGAGAATTCAAGAGGAAAGGGAAAGCCCATTGTATTTACCCATAGTTTCACTTACCATGTTCTTTCTTCTTTCCTGATGTTCCAAAAACTCCTTCTTTTATTATTCCCTTTTTGTTTTTAGAACTTCCTTTAGAAATTCTTATAGGGTGTTTTTTTTTTTTAAGGATTATTTATATTTATTTATTTTTGGCTGTGTTGGGTCTTCGTTTTGTGTGAGGGTTTTCTCTGGTTGCGGCAAGCGGGGGCCACTCTTCATCGCGGTGCGTGGGCCTTTCACTATCGTGGCCTCTCTTGTTGCGAGGCGCAGGCTCAGTAGTTGTGGCTCACGGGCCTAGTTGCTCCGCGGCATGTGGGATCTTCCCAGACCAGGGCTCAAACCCGTGTCCCCTGCATCGGCAGGCAGATTCTCAACCACTGCGCCACCTTCCCTATAGGGAAGCCCTATGGGGTGGTTTTGATGGTGACAGACTCTCTCTGTTCTTTCCATCTGAGAGTGTCTTGCTGTCTTCTTCATTCCTGAGAGATATTTTTCACTGAGTTGACGGTTTTCCTTCAGCCCTTGACAAATATTATGCCACTTCTGGCCTCGGTGATTTCTGATGAGAAATCCATTGTCATTCAAACTGGTTTTCCACTATAGGTAAAGGGTCATTTCTCTTTGGCTGCTTTTAAGACCTTTTCTTTGTCTTTAGTTTTCGGACGTTTAATTACAAGCTGTCTTGGCCTGGATTTATCCTAGTTAGGATTCATGTGGCTTCTTGAATCTGTAGGATTAGCTCTCTCACCAAATTTGGGAAGTTTTCACCCTTTAGTACTTGGAGTGCTTTTCCAGCCCCATCTTCTTTCTCCTCTCCTCTGGGACTCTGAAGATGTGAATGTTATATTGCCTGTTATATTCCCACAGGTCCCTGAGACTCTGCTCATTTTTCCTTCAGGCTGTTTTTTCTGTTACTCACATTGGATCATTGCTACTGTTCTGTCTTCCAGTTTACTGATTATTTCCTTTGTCCCCTCTACCCTGCCACCAAGATAGCCCATCCACTAAGCTTTCAATTTCCGTTATTGTATTTTTGAGTTCCAAAATTTACAACTGGTTCTTCTTATACCTTCTGTTTCTTTGCTGAGCCTTTCCTCTTTTTTTCCATTTGCTTTCAGCATGTTCGTAATTGCTCATGGAAGCATTTTTATCGTGGCTGTTTTTAAAGTCTTGGCCAGATTATTCCACCATATCTGTTATCTTGACATTGGCGTCTACTGATTTTTCTTTACATTCAGTTTTAGGTCTTCTTGGTTCTTGGTATAACAGCTTTCACATAGAACCTGGACATTTGGGTGTCATGTTATGTGACCCTGGATTTTACGGCAGGCTCTCTCCTGCTAGGTAGAGGTCATCCAGATCCCCTGCTCGGTCTGTGCTGATGCCTGCAGAGAGGGGGTGAGAATTCCTGCTCTTCACGTGGTCTCCACTGACACTGCAGGGGGTGGGGAGGGGTCAGAAGTATGGGTGTGGCCTTGTCACTACTGAGGAAGGCTGAAAGTCCTGATTCTCCCTTAGGCCTCTTCTGATACCGCTCCAGTGAGGAGAGGAAGGACAGAAGTCCATTCTCCCCATGCATCTCCTGACATCTCTGCTGACGCCACAGGGTACCAGAGGCCTCGTTATCAGCTGGCAGGGATGAAAGTCCCAGGTTCCTATTTGGCCTCCCTGTCACCACCTCAGTAGGGGCTCTGGAGCACCATGTAGCAGCCTTGTGAGGGTGGACATCTGGGCTCCCCACTTGGTCTCTGCTGGCTGGACCGGAGTGGAGCCACAGTTTTTTTCTGGGGTGTTTGGCTGGAGTAGAGTGATCATGGTCTGAAAGTTTTTTGTCTTACGAGGCCGCCGCTTTCCTGCTCCTTTGGCTGAAGAGAAGAGGGCTTTCTTCCTGGGCTCTTTTGGCTGTGCCCCCGGGCATTTCTGGGTTGCCAGGCTTTTCTGCTCCAAGTCTGGAATCTACGAGCCAAAAGAAAACTCGGGTTTCTCATGCTCCAAGGTTCATAGCTGGTCTTCCTTCCTATCTCCACCTTTCCAGTTCTCCATCTTCACCTTTATATTTGTTTTACATGTAGAGTCCAGGGTTGTCAGTTGTACTTAACAGGAGGAAGAGAGAAAATACATCAACTCCATCTTGGAAGCAGAAGTCTCTCCGGACAGGAATTTTTTTTTAAGTTTTTTTTTTAACCTTTTAAAAGTATATAGATTATAGTAATGCAGTTCTAATTTTCAGGAGAAGCCATTTTGCCAGTTTTACCTAAGTTGCTGTTTCAGGTGAAAGGACAGTGTAGTTGGTGGCTACTACCTTCTGTTTTTTTGGACTTTCCTCCTAACCTCACTGCTCACTGGTTTACTTACATTACCACATCGCTAGCAGGCACAGCGGAAAAGGATTACGTGTACCTATCTTTGCTTTTGGATCTTTTCAGTGTCCCCTGCCTCTTTTTGTTAAAGTCTTCCTGGGCAGTCCCATCAATCAGCGCAGTTACCTCATACACACCACCTCTGTTCTGAGCCAGGGATGGTTGTCAACAGGCAGATCCCACCTATTTCTGAGGCTGCAGATCTGCTGCTTCTCCTGTCAGAGTCACTGCCTAGTTTGGTACTACCACTCCTTGGTCTTCTTTTTGGCAAGAAATCACCCAGTCCACACTGTACGAGAATGAGATTTCTTCCAACGCCCAGAATGGTCCCCTTACCCCACTTTCCAAAGCCTTGTCTAGAAGAGAAGAAAATCACTGTGCTAAGACAGGGCTTTCTTCCCTCCAGTTCCCAGTTTTGATAGTCGGAGGAGACTTGAGGCCAGGAAGGACTACAGGAATCTACCTTTTTACTTTGGGAATGGGAATTGTATTAAATTAGTTAACCTTGAATGCTATCCTATCCTCAGCCAGACTGTCCTCCAACTGTTCTATGCAATCTGAATTCTTTTCTTAACTAAATACAACGTCCTGTCTCTGTAAAGGCCACGGAGCTGTTTTAATTCTTGCTCACAGTGTTGTCCAGAATTTGGAGGGGGCTTCCCTCCTCTCGGAGAGAATGAGGATGATGTCCCTGTTCTTTTTTGTGTGTGTGTGTGGTACACGGGCCTCTCACTGTTGTGGCCTCTCCCGTAGCGGAGCACAGGCTCCGGACGCGCAGGCTCAGCGGCCATGGCTCACGGGCACAGCCGCTCCGCAGCACGTGGGATCTTCCCGGACCGGGGCACGAACCCGTGTCCCCTGCATCGGCAGGCGGACTCTCAACCACTGTGCCACCAGGGAAGCCCTGTTCTGTCATTTTTAAAGAAGCATTTCTCTGGTAAAGAGGAATTTTCTCAGCTACTGTTGGGAAACCGCTGTCCTGAGCTCAGTGCTGGGCAGTGTGGACAGACACAGACACGCGGTGCAGGATCCACTGATGGAGTCACACAGGAATAAGATAGTGAGTCACATCCAAACCAGCCGTGCAGAGCACAAGTGCGGTTTTGTGTGTGTAACCGTGTGCCCTGTTCGCAGCCAGGCGGACACTGTGAAAACGCAGAGAAGGCGTAAGACCTGGTCCCTGTCTGAGGACGAGTCCTCCAGAGGGACACGCACAGCTGTGTTGGTGTTTCTGGGAATCTCCGCTCACAGGGACTCCTCCCCGCCTGCTCTCTGCGGTTCCTGAAGGTTCAGGGGCCCAGGGTGGCATCTCCTGTATGGCCCCCCCAATACCTCAGAGGTAACTCGGGGAGAATAATTTACTACCATCTAATAGAATAGAATTTATGAAGGGCTCCTACCTTCAGGGTAGAACACCTATCTTATTGGAATCTTAGGCTGGAAAACCTATTCTGATTTGTTTTATTCTTGCTATTTTCCCTCATTACATAACTAAGGTGAGGGTTTTTTGTTTTTTTTTTTTTTTCCTCATCCTACAGAGGCCTGGGCAGGTCTGGAATATGACTGAGCCCAAAGTTTCTCATTTCCTAATGCTCAGATTATAATGAGTAACATAAGTTACCAACTGAGGCTATGAAGCCTCATTCCCGAGGGATCTTTAAAAGTGGGTTAGAGGGGCTTCCCTGGTGGCACAGTGGTTCAGAATCTGCCTGCCAATGCAGGGGACACGGGTTCGAGCCCTGGTCCAGGAAGACCCCACATACCACGGAGCAACTAAGCCCGTGCGCCACAACTACTGAGCCTGTGCTCTAGAGCCCGAGAGCCACTACTGAGCCCACGTGCCACAACTACTGAAGCCCACGCGCCTAGAGCCCGTGCTCTGCAACGAGCAGCCACCGCAATGAGAAGCCCACGCACCGCAACGAAGAGCAGCCCCCGCTCCCCACAACTAGAGAAAGCCCACACGCAGCAACGAAGACTCAATGCAGCCAAAAATAAAATTAAATAAATAATTAAAGAAAAAAAGTGGGTTAGAATTTCAGCAGTCTGATAGCCTGGTAGGTGTCTGGCCCTACCTGAAGGAACGGGGACTTTGATTCGCTTTTATCTTGAGGAACCTGTCAGATTTATGTTTTGAAGACCATCCAGCCATCATTTAACAGTAAGTTTCTAAAAATACCTATTTGTTTTTGGCTGCTTTGTGGTGTCAGCTGTGATTCCTACCAGCTGTAACTGCTGACAAGACCAAAAAACAGATTTGTAATTATTTGCTCTATTCTCCACGTTCTGCTCTGTGCCAGTTACACGTGTGTGATTTTAGCAGGAACAGCCTCCTGACAGAAACGCGGACGTAAAAGTTTATTATTCTCGCGAGTAACGCTTGCCAGCTCTCTGCTCCTTCCTGACGCTGCTTGTTCTTTGAGACAGGAGTGCACCAACCACCTCCCTGGAGAGGCACTGGCTTCTCAGCAGAGCCTGCCTTAAGGGGCTGTGTGAGATGGGCTTTCACCACTATCACTGGTGTTTACCTGCACCTTCCATATGGGGGGACAGATCTCAGGCAGCACCCATGCCTAAGCTGGGATGGAAAAAGGTCAAAGCAAGCACTGAACTCCACCCCCACCATCGGAGAAATAAACCATGAAGATGACATCGTTACCAACCATTCAGGTGATGGGAGGGAATTTACCTCCAATTCAGGACCCATTCCTTCTCCTGGTTTTTATTTTTTTTAATTTTATTGAAGTATAGCTGATGTACAATGTTGTGTCAAATTCTGCTGAACGGCAAAGTGATTCAGTTACACATATATATACATTCTTTTTCAGTCTTTTCCATCATGGTTTATCACAGGATACTGAATGTAGTTCCCTGTGCTCGAGTAGGACCTTGTTGTTTATCCATCCTGTGTATAAGATTTACCGTTTTAAAGAGTACAGTTCAGTGGCGTTTAGTACCTTCATGATGATGTGCGATCGTCACCCCTGTCTAGTTCCAGAACATTTTCGTCTCCCTGAAAGGAAACCTCGGATGCTTTGAGCACCCCCGGGATGCCCTGCGCTCCCCGGGAACCAATGCTCGTTCTCTGTGATTTGCCTGTTCCAGACATTTCATATGAATGGAACCGTGCAAGACGCAGCCTACAGCGTTGGCTTCTTTCACTCACCGTGAGGTTCTCAAGGTTTTTCCGTGTTGTGCATGTGTCATACTGTGTTCCTTTTTGTGGCTGAATAATTTTCCATCGTATGGACAGACCACACTTTATCCATTCAGCAGTTGATGTCTGGATTGTTTTCATCTTTTGGCTTTTGTGAATAATGCTGCTCTCGATATTGGTGTACAAGTGTCTGAGTCCATTTTCAGCTCTTTTGGCTAATGTGACCTAGGAGTGGAATTGCTAGGTGAGACAGTAATTCCATGTTGAAATTAGTGAAGAACAATGGCTGCACCATTTTACAGACCCACCAGTAATGTGCTAGGGTTCCAGTTTCTCCACATCCTCTCCAGTACCTGTTATTATCTGTTCTTGTTTCACTTATAGCCATCCTAGTAGATGTTAAGTGCTATTTCTTTGTGGTTTTGACCCGCATTTCCCTAATGACTAATGATGTTGAGTATCTTTTCATGTGCTTGTGGGCCGTTGTGTTTCTTCTTCGGATAACGTATCCAGATCCTTTGCCTGTTTTTGATTTGGTTTGTCCGTCTTTATGCTGTTGAGTTGTTGGGATTATTGATATGTTCTGGACTCTAGACCCTTACCAGCTATATGGTTTGTAAATACTTTCATTTTATAGTTGTCTTTTCCCTTTTTAAAAAATTCTTATTGGAGTGTAGTTGATTTACTGCGTTGTTAGTTACAGGTGTACAGCAAAGTGAATCAGTTGTACATAAATACATATCCATTCGTTTTCAGATTCTTTTCCCATATAGGTTATTACAGAATATCGAGTAGAGTTCCCTGTGCCATACCAATAAGTCCTTGTTAGTTACCTGTTTTATATATAGTAGTGTGTATATGTCAATCCCCAGCTCCTATCACCTCCCCCCATGTTTCCCCTTGGTAACCATAAGTTTGATTTCGAGATCTGTGAGTCTGTTTCTGTTTTGTAAATAAGTTCATTTGTATCATTTTTATTAGATTCCACATATAAGTGATAGCATCAGATATTTGTCTTTCTCTGACTTACTTCACTTAGCATGGTAATCTCCAGGTCCATCCATGTTGCTGCAAATGGCATTATTTCGTTCCTCTTTTATGGCTGAGTATATTCCACTGTGTATATGTACCAATCATAATCCCTTCCTCTGTCGATGGACACTTAGGTTGCTTCCATGACTTGGCTACTGTAAACATTGCTGCAGTGAACACTGGTGTGTATGTATCTTTTCGAATTACGGTTTTCTTCAGATATATGCCCAGGAGTGGGATTGCTAGATCAAGTGGTAGTTCTATATTTAGTTTTTTAAGGAACCTCCATACTGCCCTCCATAATGGTTGTACAAATTTACATTCCTACTGGCAGTTTAGGAGGGTTCCCTTTTCTCCACACCCTCTCCAGCATGTATTGTTTCTAGATATTTTGATGAGGGCCATTCTGACCAGTGTGAGGTGAAATCTCATTGTGGTTTTGATTTGTATTTCCCTAATAATTAGCGATGTTGAGCATCTTTTCATGTGCTTTTTGGACATCTGTCTTCTTTGGAGAAATGTCTGTTTAGGTGTTCTGCCCGTTTTTCTTTTAACATCTTTATTGGAGTATAATTGCTTTACTGCCCATTTTTTGATTAGGTTGTTTGTTCACTTTCTTGATAATGTCTTGATTCACAAAGGTTTTTGATGAGGTCCGATTTAACTATTTTTTTCCTTTTGTTGCCTATGCTTTGAGTGTCATATCTAAGAAACATCGCCAAATTCAAGGTCGTAAACATTTAGCTCTTATATTTTGGGTCTTTGATCCATTTTGAGCTACTTTTTGTATGTGATTGCAGGTAAGGGGTCAAACCTCATTCTTTTGAGTGTGGAAATCCAGTTACTCCAGACCCATATGCTGAACAGACTTTCCTCTCCTTATGAATGGTCTGGGTACCCTAGCCAAAAGTCAGCTGACCATAGACGTATGACTCTTAACTACATTAGTGATTTATATGTGTATCCTGATGCCAGTACCACACTATTTTCATTACTGTAGTTTTATATTAACTCTTGAAATAAGTTAGTGTAAGTCCTATAACTGTGGTGTTCCTTTTCCAGGATTGTTTTGGCTATCTGGGGCCCCTTTGTAATTCCCTATGAATCATAGGATAAATATTTGTTTCTGCAAAAAAAAAAAAAAAAACTTGGAATCTTGCCTAATTGCTTTAGTTGGCACTTCTAGTAAATTCGTTAAGTAGAAGTGGTAAAAGCAGGCATCCTTGTCTTGATCATAGAGTTTTCAGTCGTTCACCATTGAGTATGTTGTCAGTTCTGGGTTTTTCATAAATGCTGTCATGTGGAGGAACTTCCCTTCCCGTCTTAGTTTGCTGAGTATTTTTATTATGAAAGGGTGTTGGATTTTGTCAGATGATCTTTCTGCGTTAAGTTAGATGATCATTGATATTCTTCCTTCATTCTGTTAGTGTGGTGTATTATATTAATTGCTTTTTGTATGTTGAATCACCCTTGCGTTACTGGGATAAATCCCATAATCCCATAAGGTTGTGTAATCCTTTCATTATAATGAATTCGGTTTGTAGTATTTTGTCGAGTTCTCTTGTTTATAAACCCAAATCTCATTTCCCTGTGCTAATCTGTACTCCTTTTTTTCTTCTCATTAACCAGAATTAACCAAAGTAAATAGCTGATTGTGTTTCTTCACTTTTTCCTATGTCTTTGTGAGTAGATGGCTTTCAAACCATCTATAGATAATAGAATGCTATAAATGGTAAATGTTATACCCCTTTCTAGCTTCAACTTTTCCAACACTTGCAGGACATGGTACAAGAGTACAAGTGGAGGGTGTGTCTGAGTGTGTGCAAGTTGTAATAGCCATGTACCTTGATTAACACACCTGGGTGAAGACCACAGTGCCTTGTGATGCCCAGATTCTCCGGAGACAGTGATTAACACAGGGAAAAGGTAGCTGCCCTGTGTACCCCACCCCCACCCCAGCTCTGTCCTGCGCCGGCAGGGGACCTGCACTCGCGTGTGGACAGCCCAGTCCACACGTCCCGCGCTACAACCACCCTCTGGCCACCCCCCAGGCCTCAGAGCATGGACCCTGGCTGTGTGGTCTACTTCTAGGGAGACGGAGCTAGCGAGGGGGTCAGGTTGGCCTTGGATGCCAGCTTGGGCGTTCCCGGGCAGGGACTTCTAAGGTCTCACATACTTGGGCTGGGGGCAGGTGTGGGCTCTTGGTGGACATGTCTCCTTGGCCCCATGTCCCCCTCCCCACATGGGAGGAAGGGCTGCAGGACACAGCAGGGCCAAAGGGTGGTGCTGTCGTTGGCTAAAGCTGAGCGGGTTGGTGGATGTTCTCTGCACTAGTTTCTGTGTTTGAATATTTCATTATAAAAAAGAGAGAAAAGCATACGCCGTCCCACGCGGGAATTAGAGACGTCTGCCCAGCACAGTGCCCTGTGCCCTTTGGCGAGGCTGAGGCTGTTTCCTCAGCCGCCCAGCTAGAGACCGGGATGCATGATTTCAGAGAGCCCTTCCCGTCCGTGGCTCTGTGAGGTTCTCACGAGCCCCAGCGCTAGGAGGACCTTCTGGACCTGAAACGTCAGAGGGTCCAGGAGAGGCGGGGTGGAGCGCCCAGTCTGTCCCTCAGTTCCTGGGGAGGTATGCCTTCATCTCACCAGGGTCCCAGCGGGGAGGGCCTCAGGGAGCCCCTTTCAGCTGGGCTCGGAGCTGCCTGGCAGTGCCTTCTGTGCAGGAACCGTGGCCGGTGTGGGTCACACAGGGAGGACAGCCCTGAGAGCAGCCAGCACGGGAGCTGCGGACGTCAGGCGGCCAAACGAGGACCGCGCATCTGCTCATCCCTGTGGCCCAGGGCAGTTAAGGTGGCCCCTGGAAGGAAAGATGAGAGAGAAGGGAGAGGCAGTGTGAGGGGACAGAAAAAGTGTGTGTTCTCATCAGCCATCTTCCCAAGGTGGGTAGGCTGGGGCTTGCCCTGAGCTGGTGATGAATTAAACCTTGTTCTTTCAGCCAAGATGATCAGAAACTGCTCTCTTGCAGAAACCCAAGAGCACAGTGAACTTCAGCTCATAGGACTGTTGAGAGTAGCTGGGCCCTGCTCCTCCTGCAAAGGCCCTTGGGGGAGCGTGAAGTGGACCCTGGGCTCAGGCCTGGATGGGCTGGGGGGAGGGGCTTTGGACCACAAGCAACTGCAGCTCTTCCAACTTCCGCGCCCTCAAGTTCCCAGACAGCAGACTGGGGATGTACATGTTGCCGTGGCAAAGTGCTGCACAGCAGGTGGTTGAAACAACAGAGGTGTATTTCCCCACGGTTCTGGAGGGCAGAAGTCCCAGAGCAAAGGTGTTCCAGGGCTGGTTCCTTCCGAGACCTCCCTCCTCTGCTTGCAGGTGAAGGCCGTCTTCTCCCTGTGTTCTCACATGGCCGTCCCTCAGTGTGTGTGTCTTAATCCCCTCTCCTCATAAGGACCCCAGTTAGCTTGGATTAGGGCCACCCCCATGACCTCATGTGAACGTTAAAGGCCTCGTCTCGTAATGCAGCCCCATCCTGAGACCCTGGATGGGTAGGGCTCCTGCAGGTGCAGTCTGGAGGGGTACAGTTCAGCCGTTACAGAGGGTGCCGGCCAACGCTGTACACCGCAGTCTGTTGGGGGCAAGCCCGGTGACACCCCGGCAGCAGGAAATCGGGGCCACTCCCGAGCATTTCCCAACCCCCCACCTTTGGTTGGTAGTAAAGCCCAACTGTCCTCTAGGGAGAACCTCCGTGTTGCCCCAGAGCAGCGGCAGCCTTGGAGGAGGGACCATTTCAGGAGAGGCAGGAAGCACGCCTAACCTTGTGTTTTCAAAGAAAACTGACCTTGGTTTTCATTGTGGTTCAAAATAAGCATCAGGTTCTGCAGAGGCAACTGTCTCTGGCCGGGTCCTGGGGCACCCAGGCGAGGCTCCAGGCCTGGGGGTCAGGTGGAATGGAAGCTTTCCGTTCACCGGAGCAACAGCTCACTCCTTGTCCCGGAGGCAGGGGCCCTGGTCCCCTTCCATCAGGAGGCAGGCGGGGCTCCGAGGGTCGTGTAGGGACGGGGTGCGCGCAGAGCAGGTTTTCAGAGGAGGGAGCCGCTCTCGAGGCGTCCAGGCAGCATCTGCTGTAAATAGAGGGGCAGTTGGCGAAACGGGACGTTCTCCTTGACGTGGGGCAGCCTTTTCCCGGTCTGTTTCGTGTTACGACCTGAAGCCATTCTTTCTCTGAGCACCTTCGAGAGGTGTCCGCGTGGCCGGAGACTGACCGTGTGTGATGTGCCCCCAGGACCAACGAGCGAGACCGGCTGCTCAAGAGGCTGGGCAGGAAGACGCCGCCCACCCACTTCCGGGGCAGTTCCCTCCAGCAGTCAGTGCCACGTGAGTAGCCCGCCGGCACGTGGTGCGGACCACTGCCAGGCTCTACGCCCGGAGGTGGAAATGGTGTATCTGGCCCCAGGCAGGTACACCCGGTGGGTAGGCAATTCCCCGGGATCCAGTCAAATGTCTGAATGACACGACCCGTAAACTTCAGATCTGATGTGGTTCAGCTCCTGTGGCAGCCTCCCCATCAGATTCTTTCTAAGATTGAAGTGATGCTCCTTTTACACGGTTCCCCCCCACAGTAGCCCTACGCTACTGGCATATTAATCACAACAATGGCAATCACTGGGGAAAAGTCTCTGTGGTCTTCCCAGGAAGGCTGTGCCCCACGCCGCCCCTGCAGCTGGAGGCCAGGCCCCGTTTCTGCCAAGCAGGGTCTGTGGGGATGCGTCAGAGCCCAGAGAAGCGGGGTGGGGGTGGGGGATGGGGAAACGCCAGATGGAGCTCGAGGAGGGGATGGGCTCACCTGCAACCCAGCCCCTGGGCTGCCGGGCAGGCGAGGGTGCTGCAGCCGAGTGCAGGGGCCCCTGCGCAGGCAGCCTCCCTTCCCCAGCTGAGGCCCTGGTTCCTGCCTCTGAATCCTGCCTCGTCCCCGCCTGCACTCCCATCTCTTCAACTGACGCCCCACTTCTGCTCTCCTTTCTCTCCTGAGTTGAGCCGGAAACAAGGGGTCGAAAGTGAAGCCTCACTGCACCCTTAGGACAGGTGCTGGAGGACCTCTGCCCGGCTCAGCTGAGCTCCGTCCCCCCACGGTGAACACATCTTTGCAGACTTTCTCAACAGAGGGAAGGAAAGGAACAGGTGGGACGTCATGGCCGTCGGTGACCGCCCCCGCCTGGACATCCCCATGGAAGAAGGGGCTGCAGTAGCTCCCAGCAGGGCCCACATGCCCCGCACTCTCTGAGGCTTCTCAGCCCCAAGACACCTGGCCAAGAGCCTCAGGTCGGCACACTAAGTGGCCCCGCAGAGCCCGGGCCCCGGACCCCAGCCACGGCCTCTGATCCTCGAGAGAGGTTGAGTCCAGAGGAGGCTGGGTGGCAGGGTCCCAGCCACGGGGTCCGGGGCTCCACCTCAGAGCCGGGCTGCCTGCGGTCCCGTCCCAGCTCTGCCACTTTGTGACCTTAGGTAAGTTAACCCCTCTGTCCCTACACCTGTAGAACAGGTGACGTGAGAACCCCCCTGGGGTTATTGGGAGGATTCACTGAGATTGTACACATAAAGTGCCTGGAACAGAGCCTGACAGCGTGGAGTCCAAATGTTAGGTATTACTTGTTTTTTCTGCCACAAATTGAATAACTTTAGGCCACTTACATATTTCTCTAAACGTCTGTTTTCTCCTCTGAGGAGAAAAACAGAATCATCTGCATCTTACACAGCCTGTGAGGGTTCACGGTGATGGGCACAGAGAACATGAGTACTGGTTCCCCAAACGCAGGGCTCGTGCCATGCAGCGTCCGACCGGAGAAAGAACAGACACTGAGAGCAAAGGCGGCGCGAGAGCTTTCGTGGGAGTGCCATAAAGGGTCTTAAGACGACTACAGAACGTTTTATGAACTCTCAGTATTTTGAAGGACCAAACCAAAATTCTGATCAACAAATACAAAAAACAGGCAAGCTGCTAAAATCACACCACATTTTAAAGGCACTCAGCAACTAGGAGTAGGACCCTAATGGATACCAGGGTGTTTCAGTCACGGACCACCAGAGAAGGCCATCAAGCATCGGGCGGGGCTCCTGGCCTCTGCTTGTCTCCGGCCTCAGTCTTCCCAGGAAACCGGAAGGAAAAGCCCTAGTCTTGGAGCACTTGTTCTGATGGACCACCCGCACACAGTACTAGCAACCGAGCTCACTGTTTCCTACACGGTCTAATTTCCTTACCATCCACACAGTGTTCCCAATTTCCCAAGTGCTATTAGGAGTCTTTTCCCAGACAGGAAATAGCTACTTTCATTAAGATGTTATGAGAGCTCCGATTCAAAAAAACGCTATTTCAGGGAAGTTTTATTCCAAAATAATGAAAAAAAAAAAAGACATGATTTTATGGACTTCACCAAGTGTTCTACCAGAGAAGACATGCAACAACAAACAAGAAATGCAACCTGCCCTTGCACCTACCCGAATTCTACCCCCGGATCCTGGCCATGGCTGAGCACTTAGGAAGGTCTGGTCCATTGAGTGCTTTCTCCAGGCCCCCATCATTCCTTCCTGGCTGTCAGGACTTCCTGAAGATGAATGACTGTGGGAAATGCTAAGAGCCAGGGGCTCCCTCTGAGTTTGGATGCAAATAATGGCAGTTAAACGTCCCTCAGGCAGGAGCTAGTGAAGGGATGGTGTTTCTTTGTCAGGCTGGGCAGGCGGAGGCTGGCTGGGTGATTATGGTCCCTGCTGTCCTGCTCTAACCCCCATCAGGCTTTGTTTCTAAGAGGAAAATATTTATCTGAATCACAGAGACGCCCATGCTCCCAGGACCACCCTATCAGGCCACTCTCCTTTTTTTTTTTTCCTGGATGCGCAGGCTCAGCGGCCATGGCTCACGGGCCCAGCCGCTCCGCGGCATGTGGGATCTTCCCGGACCGGGGCACGAACCCGTGTCCCCTGCATCGGCAGGCGGACTCTCAACCACTGCGCCACCAGGGAAGTCCTCTTTTCTTTCTTAAATTCAAAGTCCACTTAAGCTCAGAAGAGACTAAGAACATCCTGGTGCCCATTTTGGAAACATGATGGTGGATGCACCCAGAGGAGCTGGTGGAGAAGCCCTCTGGGCACCCTGCTGACCCTGGGAGAAGAGATTTGCTATCGAACCAGAAGCTTCCCTCTGCTGTCCCTTAGGACAGATGCCTAGAACCCTTCCCACTCCAGAGGGGCTGAGTTAGTTATCCCACTGGACGGCCCTTGTACCCATGACACAAACAGGAGCTGCGGAGAGCACTGCAGCTGGCTTCCCGCAGGTACAGGTGGATCTGAGTGGAAAACAACGAATAAATAAAGACAGGGCTGCTGCCCCTTCCGCTTGAACAGGGGTAGACAATTCCAGATGCTTTTCCCAAAAGGACAGTCGCAAACAATGTTCATGTTTACGTCTCAGCAAGTCCCCTTCGTTCCTTCCCCTGCCCCCCACCCCCTCCCCACAAAAAAACACATTAAAAGGCAGGTAGTAACTGCTCTGTTTGGGCTGACTGTCAAGATAGGCTCCTCCGTCCCTGGCCTGGAGCAGAGGCCTCCTCTCCGGGCGCCAAGCGTAGAATTAGTCCCAACCACAGGAGAGGGCTCTGTGGCCTGGGCGTCACCAGCCAAGGAACCATGCTGGCGCCCATGTGGTGGATAAGAGCTGGAAGGACCTGGGCCTGGCCCAGTCCAGCCCATTCATTTTACAGAAAAGTAAACCAAGAAGACGGAGAGCTTAAAGGGCCCCGGTTCTGTGTCCAAGTCACAGCCAAGCGAGGATTGGAATGAGCGCTTCTCACTGGCACCTCGGCCCTGGGCTCGGCTCTACCTTGAAAGCAGGGCAGGGGGATGGCCAGCTAGGGACAGAGAGCCCCGCGGTCACCTACCTCCCTGGGGAGGGAAGAGCTACACGGTGTCCCCATCTCTCGGGGTCAGGGCCCCTTCTGCAGGGAAGCGTCCCCCTGGGTGGCAGGCCCACCACCCAGCAGCATGGGGGATCCGAGGACAGCTCTGGGGCCAGCTCGGGAAACAACCGACATGCCCAGAAACATCCCCTTGAGGAAACTGGAAGGTGGACGCTGTCCAGAGCCCAGCCTTACTGCTGGAGGAGACAGGGCTATTTGCTCGATTTGCCCTGAAATGGCCCAGGGAGAGGCAGCTGGTCTGGTACATCGTGGCAGCCAAGACCCAGCACAAAGAGCATGCTGGGGCCTGGACACCAGGGCTGCAGTGCCCACAGCACGAAGAGCACGCTGGGGCCTGGACACCAGGGCTGCAGTGCCCACAGCCACACAGGTTTCAGAAGGCCTCCTCGTCCACCGTCACCTCCACCCCACAGCTCAGAGGTGAGAGGAGGCATTTCCTCTTCAGATCCCAGGAAGCCCCTGAGGCTGGGAGACCCAGCACAGCCTCCTCGCAGGAAGCAGTGGGCCGGGAGGAAGCCCAGGAGCGCCAGGGCCACCCAGGGCAGGATGAGCCGCCTGCCTGCACCGGCTGGAGGGGCTCACGCTGCCCTCGGGCTGCTGTCCCAGGGTGGGGCCTTTGGGCTGTGCGTTTGGTCTTGTTAGAAATGCAGGTGAGCAGCTCGACCGACGCCCCATGGGGGCACCTGTGTTCTCGCTCTTTCACTCCCACCTGCTCCCTGCTGCCCAGCCGTGTCCTCAGTGGCTCCCAGGCCACCTCTGCAGCTCAGCCCACACCTCCTGCCTCCCAGGGTGGCCCTCCTGAGCCCCGGGGTCCTCTCAGGCTGAAAGGCATGCTCTCAGGAAGAGCTGGCCAGCCAGCCCTGGGGGGGAGGGAGACTTGGTTTACAGTGTGATCAGAGCAGGAAGTCACTTCCTCTCCTCCATCCCACAAGGACTTTTTTAGACAGTGCTACTGTATGTCTTTATAGTCCAGAAACTTTCCTTTTTAAGCCAAATGTTTGAGTAAAGTAAGAATCCAGGATGAAGGGTAACAAGATGGCAGAGTAGGAGGACATGAGCTCACCTCTTCTTATAGAAACACCAAAATCACAACCAACTGCTGGACAACATCAGCAAAAAAACGCTGCAACCTACCAAAAAAGACACCCTACATCCAAAAGCAAAGAAGCCACCACAACGAGACAGCAGGAGGGGAGCAATCTTGATAAAAGCAAATACCATACCCGCCGGATAGGCAACCCACAAACTGGAAAATAATTATACCACAAGTTCTCCCACAGGAGTGAAAGTGCTGAACCTGAGAAAATATTTGAAGAGCAAATAGCTGAAAACTTCCCTAACATGGGAAAGGAAACAGTCACCCAAGTCCAGGAAGCACAGAGAGTCCTAGGGACAATAAACCCAAGGAGGAACATGCCAAGACACAAACTGACAAAAAGAAAGACAAAGAAAAAAAAGCAGTAAGAGAAAAGCAACAAGGGATGCAATAACGTACAAGGGAACTCTCCTCCCCTGAGGTTATAAGCCGATTTCTCAACAGAAACTCTGCAGGCCAGAAGGGAGTGGCATGATGTATCTAAAGTGATCAAAGGCAAGAAACTACGACCAAGATTACTCCACCCAGCAGGGCCCTCATTCAGATTCGATGGAGAAGTCAAAAGCTTTACAGACAAGCAAGAGCTAGGAGAGTGCAGCACCGCCAGGCCAGCTTTGCAACAAATGCTAAAGGAACTTCCCTAGGCAGCAAAGAGAAGGCCACAACTAGAAACAAGAAAATTATGAACGGAACAGCTCACCAGTAAAGGCAAACATACAGCAGAGGTAAGAAACTGTCTGCACACAAATATGATATCAAAACCAGCAGTCATGAGAAGAGCAGAGCACAAATGCAGGATACTGGAAATGCGTTTGAAATTAAAAGACCAGCGATTTAAAACAATCTTGTTTATATACAGACTGCTGTATCAAAACCTCATGGTAACTGCAAACCAAAAAGCTACAATAGATACGCACACAAAACAGGAAAAGGAATCCAAACACAACACTAAAGTTAGTCATCAAATCACAAGAGAACAAAAGAGGGAGAGAAGAAAAAAGACCTACAAAAACAAATCCAAAACAATGAACAAAATGGCAGTAAGAACATACATATCAATAATTACCTTAAAGGTAAATGGATTAAATGCTCCAACCAAAAGACACAGGCTGGGTGAATGGATACAAAAACAAGACCTGTACATATGCTGTCTACAGGAAGCCCACTTCAGACCTAGGGACACATACAGACTGAAAGCAAGGGGATGGAAAAAGACGTTCCATGCAAGTGGAAATCAAAAGAAAGCTGGAGGAGCAACACTCATGTCAGACAAAATAGACTTTAAAATAAAGACTATTACAAGAGACAAAGAAGGACACTACATAATGATCAAGGGATCTATCCAAGAAGAATATATAACAATTGTAAATATATATGCACCCAACATAAGGTCACCTCAACATGCAAGGCAAATACTAACAGCCATAAAAGGAGAAATCAACAGTAACACAGTAATAGCGCAGTAATAGTGGGGGACTTTAGCACCCCACGTTCATCAATGAACAGATCAGACAGAAAGTCAAAAAGGAAACACAGGCCTTAAATGACACATTAGACCAGATGGACTTGATATTTATAGAGCATTCCATCCAAAAGCAGCACAATACACATTATTCTCAAGTGCACATGGAACATTCTCCAGGACTGATCACATGCTGGGCCACAAAGCAAGCCTCGGTAAATTTAAGAAAACTGAAATCATATCAAGCATCTTTTCCGACCACACCACTATGAGATTAGAAATAAACTACAGGGAAAAAAACTATTAAAAACACAAACATGTGGAGGCTAAATAATATACTACTAAACAACCAATGGATCACTGAAGAAACAAAAGAGGAAATCAAAAAATACCTAGAGACAAATGAAAATGAAAGCACAATGATCCAAAACCTATGGGACACGGCAAAGGCAGTCCTAAGCGGGAAGTTTATTGCAATTACAATCTTACCTCAGGAAACAAGAAAAATCTCAAATAAACCACCTAACCTTATACCTAAAGCAACTAGAGAAAGAACAAACAAAAACCCAACGTTAGCAGAAGGAAAAAAATTATAAAGATCAGAACAGAAATAAATGAAATGGAGACAAAGGGGACACGGGTTCGTGCCCCGGTCCGGGAAGATCCCGCATGCCGTGGTGCGGCTGGGCCCGTGAGCCATGGCTGCTGAGCCTGCGCGTCCGGAGCCTTTCTTCTCCTTTAAAGGATATGACGAACTAACAGCTCCAGTAACAGCCATAAACATGCACAGACAAAAGGCATGCTGCTGCCTGTGACGTCTTTTGCTCAGAAGGTCTAATCCAGCTGCAGGACGTTTCTGTACCCCTGACCCAGAAGGGTCAGCCAACAGAGAGGGACTCCTGCAAATGTCCCTCCTGTGGGAAGGGCCAGTTAGGAGGGACAGCCCTGCCTTGGGGTGTGAATGCCAACCCCGTCTCAGAACCTCAGGACGGAGCTGCAGGAGAGCGCCGGCCCTCGGGCAGGTCATGACATCACCTTGTGCCTCAGTTTCCCCACCTGTGACACGGGAAGAACTCTCACCTATCTCATAGGGCTGTCGGGAGGAAGAACTGAGCTATGTGTGCATAATACATACAACAGTGTCTGAGACACGGAGCATTCGATAACTGTCTGCTATTGTCACCAGCATCATTACTGGAACTGACTGTAAAAACCAGTCTTTCTGTAGCCACCGGGCCAATCATTAAATTCCTCTTGACTTTATCTAGTGATCTTTTTCTTTATTTACCCAAAAGTAAACCCGCTGCAATGTATTATGGTCCAAATCCATGCGATTTCAGTGAGGCAAGCTCCCAGCACTGTGTGCACTTTGCCAGCCTTTACCGTTAGCATGTGCCTATCTACCTACCTGGCATGTTTACAGCTTCATAAATTACCTACTGGCCTGCAGCTTCGGGCAGATTGGGACATTTCCGGCGCAGAATGACTTTGCCTTTCCCCTTGACTGGTGGTGGGAAAGTGCAGCCGTGGACCAGTGACCCACTGATTATGCTTCACAGGCAGAAATGGGAGGCCAGCCCCGAGCCCTGCCCATCCCATCAGCACAGAACCACCCGGCCTCTGCCCACTCTTGGCCACCCACCCCTTCAAGGGGGTCACGGGTCTCTGGACCCCCATCCAAGGCTGCGGAGGCCAGTGTGCAGACGCTCGGCTGCAGCCCCCGAGCAGCCTCTCCTGGTCCCCTAACCAGCCCCGCTGTGCTCTTCTTCCAGATGGGTACGCCTTCTCGCAAGAGGAGCACGGGGCCGTGACCCAGGAAGAAATAGTCCGCGCCTACGACACCACCAAACAAAAATCCAGGAAGAAGTAAGACGCGGTCTCCCGGTGGAGCCTCCGAAAGAGATGGTCTGCTGCACCCAGTGTTAACACGTGCTTGTCAGAAGACACGGGTGTCAGTGGCCAGAACACCGGAAACACATCCCGTGGCCTTAGCCCACCCGTTTGTTAGTTCTCGATGCCCTCAGAAACCTGGACACGGGCCGCAGGGGAAGCCACCTTCCCCCTTCCCACTCGTCCATCCGCAGTGCTTGGCCTGACTTTTGTTTACGCTGTTCCGAAGCATTCAACTGTGCCCTGTGAGGTGTGAAATTAAAAACATTATGCTTCACCAGTATTTCAACATCAGTCCCGGCGGTTCTGGGAGAAGACAGAGTGGGTTTCACGGTGCATGAGAAACCCACCTGGTGGGGCTGCAGTGGGCACGCCGACTTCCTGTGTTGTCAACGCACAGATTCGGTCCGTGGTCAGCGTGTAAACCTCACTGGAGGCAAGCTGCCAGCTTGCTTTGATTCCCCCCTTTGTTTGTATGAAGTTGGCATAAACGTCCTGATTGCAGTGAAATCACAACATAGATATCTGGGTGGTAAACCTGAGAACGATTATTGGAACCTCAGTCACATTCCCAGCAGGGCGGGCCCGTCGGGGTCCCCATGGTCCCTGCACCCTTGCTGCCCGGGCGCCCCACACTCAGACCTGCTGCATGGCTGTTCCCACGCTTGGTGCATGGTGGCAGCGGGCACCGCCCAGACCCCCGCCCTCCCTCCTTCTCCCCAGATTCAGATATGGATGCCAGAAACCCCTTCCTCTATAACTAAAGAAACGTAGCGATTCACGTAGATTCTAAGTGTCTGTTCTATCTGCCTCTTTCTGACGACAGGGGAGCCTGCAGGTCAGGGCAATGGTGGAGCCGCTGGGGCCCTGCCCGCCTTGGTCAGGCTCTCAGAAGTCACTTCCCGGCCTCCAGACCCCTGGACCTGGGCACCTGCTTAAATTAGAACCCACGCTTGTTCTCTTGGGAGCTCAGAGCACATTTTGCCTTTTGAGTGAATTTATAGCACATCATCCCAACGAAGGCGCACACCTGTCGCTCCGGAATCTGAGCCGATGAGTAACCCAGTGGGGAGAGGGCGGGCCCCCGAGGCTGCTGAGGAAGACGACCGTTGGAGGGAGACACTTTTCCTGCAAATCTCAGTAGAAATTTCTGAAACCAAGCCCTGAAGCCCAGACAGTTGTCACGATCAGCCTCAGGTGTCCATGGACACAGGTTTTAAGTGAACAGAACTCCAAACATTTCAAGGAAACAGCCTTCCTTACACTGACAGGTTTTCCTTCCTTATCCAGCCAGTGCTAGGCGCAGGCGGCTCTCTGCACGTGAGGGGCCCCGAATCTCAGCCGAGGAAGGGGAGTGCCGAGTCCCTGACTTTGAAGCACGGAGTCCCACGTTCTGAACGGGGACCGAACCCGGAGGCCCTGGGGCGGGAAAGCGGCACCTGGAGCCCTTCCTAAACGCCCGGTCTGGAGGCACGTCCTCTGCTCGCAGCTTTGGCGGCCGGACCAGATTTGGGGATTTGACTTAACTTCACCACTTCCGGGCAGCTGCTGCTGCTTAAAACGGCACGGCCCCCCTGGGGAGGGCTGAGCTAAGTCAGGAAATGAAACAACAGGGCATCCTGCTTCCTCCCCATCATTTCGGAGCGCCCGCATCTCACCGGGCATGGAGAAAATGCTTAAAACGGCACGGCCCCCCTGGGGAGGGCTGAGCTACGTCAGGAAGTGAAACAACAGGGCATCCTGCTTCCTCCCCATCATTTCGGAGCACCCGCATCTCACCGGGCATGGAGATAATCTAGAGTATGATTTGCGTGGACCACAAAGACGAATCCCCCGCTCGTGAGGTGACGGGGACCCAGAGAGGGCTCCAGGGCGAGCAGAACGACGCAGCGAACAGGCAGGTCCAGTTGCCACTCCTTCCTCCCCAAGGTCTAAGGCAACTGAAACGCTGGAGCACCCAGCAAGCTGAGTGGCTGAAGGACCGTCATGCAGGAATCACAGCAGAATATGTGCCTGTAATTAGCACAGCGGAGCAAGGTGGGCGCAGGGCTAAAGCCCCGAGTGCAGAGGAGACACGGACGTTCTCACGGAGTCCTGTGAGGCACCCTGACGATTCAGTTTCATTTGGGACCTAAGCCTAGTTGGAAAAGGGAATTCAGACTCAGTTCTCGGTCAAACACTTGGCTCGTTCTTGAACTTAAAGCCTTCCGAATCAGATTTGTGAATTACAGTGTGCGCTTATCTGGGGCTTTTTGGTTTTTATTTTTTACATTAAAATACAGTTCAGACTTTTGAGTATTTTAAGTGTATTTTCCAGTTCCCTTGAGAAGCAGACTAAACAGTCTTTGCAGTCATGAAACATGCACACAGAAGCAAGCATTGGAGGGATGCCTTTCTATTTATTCTCCCCTGTGATTAAGCTACCTTGTAGCCAGATGACTAAATTGGGTTCTAGGAGGAACAGCTGTCACTACGTGTGATGTATGACGTTCAGCCGGGCCGACTCGGGGGCCGTGTCACTTGTCCTATCTTTAAACTGAGGTCAGAGTGTCACACACAAGCGCTCCCCCGGGGAGTAGGGTGGGCCAGACTTAAGCTGCATACTGTCAGCTCAGTGGAGATGCCACCTGGGACTTGTCACTCTGCAACACACAAAGTGACACACGGGCTGGCAGGTCGGCACCGCGGAGCCAGACCCTGGACTGGGCTGAAGTGGCAGGTTCCACTCAGGGCCAGTGGCCTAGCCCGTCTCTAGGCAGAATATTCCAGGCTTCTTGACCAGTGTTACATTCTCTCTTCTTGCCCTGTGCTTTGGAGAAAGGAGATGCCGTTTCTTTAACACTTGGAGTGATACCCTAACACGCGAGCCTGGGCTTGCAGCTCACAGCTGAGAGCTCTGCTGGCCTTTCCTTCACCTGACAAGGCTTTAGGTCTTGCTGTAGGGAGCTGGCAGTGAGAATCTGTAATCACTTGTCAAGAAACAGTGAATAACGAAAAAGTAAGTGTAAGTAACTAATATCTGAAAACGCACATGGACATACATCACGGACTTTACGGTTGGATGTTTTTTTTCTTGAAGAAAGCTCTAGTCTATAATCTCACCGTGAAAACAATGACCCTTTATCCTTTTGAACCATAAGGAAGAGAATATTCTATCATATTCCTGCCCCTGGAGATGTATGCCTTAGACCACAGGTTGAACAGAATGTTTGCAAAACTCTGCTGTGGGATAAGGTAGTCCTTGGTTTTGAACACGTGAAAGAACTACACACGGTTCAGCCAGGGTTTGAATTACTGCCCAGGGTCACTGTCCCAAAGTAATTCAAGGAGTGATTTAGGCCCAGCATTTGAAATGTAGCCTTCATCTCCTGGGATCCATAAAATCAAAAACTTGAACAGGGAAAAAAACTGTGGTTAAGCAGAGCCTGAAATAATAATATGGCAAAGAAATGAGTTACCAGGTCAAGTTAAAGGATGGCATCCCCCATGGTATTCATTAAATACTTCTTCATGCAAATGCTTAAGTTAGAAAGTGTAATAGTGATGGAGAGAGTGAAAATAAAGACCTCCTCCAAAAAAAAGGGGGGAAGCAATAGAGCGGTTGGCTTTGAGGCTGGTTCGTCACCGGCTCGAGGCAGTTCTTGGTCTCTGTCAGCCTTGGGGGAGATAATTTCGCCTCACACTAGCCATCTTTCCCTCTTGAAGAGCTAGGAGAACAGGTAGAAGATTTTCCAGTGGGTCTCAGAGGTCAGGACCCAAGTTCCTCTGTAATGACATATTAATAAGTGTTCTTCCCAAAAGGAGCAGACCTGGGATACCCGACTCGACTTGACGTGTTGGACTCTTCGTTGAGTTTTTTTTCAGCATCCCCAACTGTCCACTACCCACTTCCCTTCTCTTTTACAAGAGCTCCATTTAATGCCAGACTTCCAACTTGGGCTGTTTAAAGCACTCTTGGTTTGGTGGGTCTGAGTGAGGGGTGAAGGGAAATCCTCTCAGTGGGAAGAAAGGTCTCTGAGCCCACACAGCTCTCAGGGGCCAGAGCTAAGAAACCAATGGGACTGGAGAAGAGGGGCAAGCTCCCCCGTTTCCCCACACCAAGCATAACCCGCAGCTGTCACCCTGCAGAGCACCTCTGCTCCCCTGACCCAGGGGAGACAAGAGAGCCATTCTTCTTACACCCAGGCTGGCTCATTTTCAAGTGACAATCTCTTGCCCTAGTTGCCTTAGAGATATCTACTCCCAGGCATCAGACCAAGGAAAACAAGCTCCCAAGATTAGCCCGACGGCATTTCTCCCGACCTGGCTACGGAAAGGAGACCTGTTCGTTTTAAAAGTCGGGAACAAAGTGTCAGGTGGCTTTGATTTACAACAGCAAGAGGAAGAAGAATGTTGAAGGAATGGCGCTATCCAAATAACCCTGCCCAGGAAACCCAGGGGTCAAGAGAGCTTATCGAGAGCCTTTCACAGACCAGCTCGACAGTGTTGAGAAAGGGCCAGAAGGAGGAGGGACGCCTGAAGACCAGGATGTGAAGCCACTTCCGAGGGGACTGGAGCCGGTCGTATTCCTGAAGACAGCTGGGCGTGCAGCTCCAGGGAGATCAGTAGACACCAGGTACAGAACTGAGAAGGACAAATCTGCCCTGTCATACAGCCTCCCTCCTTCCAGCGAGATCCCTGCACCGGGGAACACTTTTTCGGCTTTTCATTAATAAACTCAATCCAAGTCCTGACAGCCTTGCTCCGCCCTCCCTCTCCCGCGGCGCTGAACTGGGAGGCGGGCTGGGCCACTGCCCCCCAGCCTCCCCCCAGGGCCTGCAGCCTCAGTGGGCGCTGCATCCTTCCTGGGCTGCTGTCTGAGCATGCCATGCTCATGGTGTCTTCCTCATGCAGGCAAAGCCACGTGCTCTCCTGTCTGCTGTCACATCTGTGCTCACATCGCTGAAATACCGTTTGCGCCAGGGAGGTTTTAATCTGTCTATGCAGAGGGAAGGGGGCAGTGGAGGCACGTTTAATTGGCTCCCAGCAGAGCGGGCGGTGGGGGGGGAGCTTTTTTATGGAGTCTGGGGGTTCTGTTCCCTCCCTCTAGAAGTGTTACCATTTTCACATCCTATTAACATCCTCTGGTTGTTAAATTACAGCAGCACAGAACAGTGGAGCTGGGTTCCCTCCTGGAGTGAATGCAGATGAAGGGCATTTTCCTGGTGTTTTTAGGGGGGTTGGAAAACGTAGTGATTCGTGGCTTTAATCAGTCCGTTGACTGGTGTATGTCTGCACAAACCTGTTTCAAATAAATCTTTTGTTAAAGTAAATGATCGGACCCCGCTTTATTTGTGAATTTCTTTCCCACTAACAAGCAGTTACTGCCATAGGGACTCCGGACTATGACACAGAGGCTTTGTCAGCAGGTACTTTGGGTCTGTACCTGCATACATACATGCTCTGCCCGCCAAGCTGACAGCCTGGAAACGCTGTGAATGTCAGGAGTGCAGGGGGATCTGAATGGCAGATGAACAGGAGCTCGGCTGCTCTGAGCCCAGAGCCCTTTCTGAGAAGGGGGCCTGAGGGCCACTCTGAGTCTGATGGATCAGGCAAAGGGAAGAACTGTGCACGGAACGGCTTCTCCCTCTGTTACTTTATTCCCTTTGGTTCATCCAGTTTCCCTGCAAACTGAGATGTGGGAAGTTCAGATTCCATTGGCCAGCATGAAGTCATGACAGTGTCATCGAAGGGGGTCAGAACATGCCACCCCCAGATAGGCCACGTTGGCATAATGATGATTTTGAGCTGAAGGCACCTGAGAAGTAGCTCTGCCCTCCCCTTTCCACCTAAACACAGGTCCTAGCATCCCCGTGAGAAAGGGGCCCTTCCTGCACCAGGAAGAGAACGGCGTTCTCACTACCAGAGACGGGCACGGACCCAGACAGACCACCTTCTGCAATAACCCTGATCTTCCACGAGCTTCCCTGCCACTGCCCCGCAGTTTGCTTCCACTTAGCCCAAGCCCCCTGGGTCACATCCCACAGTCTCTCTTTGTGTAAAAAGGTAGATAAGCTACTGGGCCTAACGGCTTTTGGGGGGGTCTTCATTTTACTTCTGCAGACTCCCACGTCCACCTAAAAATATTAAGTAAATGTTTATGTCTGACGTCAGTGAATCTCTTAGACCAGCCGCAGACCTGAGAGGGCAGAAGGAAGTTTTCCTCCCCTGAACTTATTTCAAAAGAGTGTGAAGAGACCTCTTGGATTCCCTGCAGGCACAACACGTGGCATTTAGGCAAGAGTCCACAGCCTTGGGGCTCCCTGGGGTGCACAGTTCACACCGCGGAGACCACGTGGAACCTGGGGCACCCGGGCTCAGGGGGAGCTGAGGGCCCAGAAGTTGGCCTTGGAAGCGTAGAGAAGGGGGTGTCCTCACTGGAAACCGGCCTCAGGCCCTGGCTTTGGGCAGCTCTACGCTTCCTGGGAGTGGGGGACAGGAAGGAAAGAGAGCCTGGAGACAGCTCCCTGCAGAGGCTTAAACCCAAGAAAACCTCTTAACTGCCCACTTCAAATTTATTACAATTTCCCTCAGCAGACTGGTTCTGAGACAGGCTGGGAGCCGGGCAGAGGCAGGGCCGCAGGGCCGGCACCTGGACACACCTCTCCTCCTGCAGGAAAATATAAAGAAACTCTAAGGGACTAAAAATAACTGCATGCACGTGCAGTCGGGGCAAATTATGGACAAAAAAATACAAAAAGACCAAAAAACCCAACTGTCAATTCTGAAAAGCCGAGCGCAAAAGCAGGGTACTGCGCGTGCCCCCTGCACTCAACACCACCAAAGGGGCGGGCAGACCACCTAAGCCACGCCTCCAGCCCGACCCCTGGACACACCCCTACCTTCTCTCCATATAAGGAACAAGTTCGCCCCTCCCTCGGGGAGTGAGCAAGGGCACCTGTTGCTTATTCTCACTCCCCCCCCCACACCAGCTGCAGCAGGGGCCCCCATAAAGCCCTGCCTGAATTTGTCTGGCCTCTGATCAATTTCTATCGACTGGGGAAGGCCAGGAACCCTGGCCAGTATCAAATCCTCCCAAACAGGCCTTGTCCCATTAGAACTGAACTTGGGTAGCCGTCACCACCTTGGTGGCCACATCTCCAGGCACATCAGGGACAGGAGGCCAGCCGCACTTCCAGGCAGAATTCTGCAGCTTTTCCTCTGCTCTACACAGGCCTGCGCCCCCAGCAACCCGCGCCTTTTGCTTCATCACGCAAAACAAAACGATTGAATACAATCAACAGGGAAGTGTTAAATTCCAACCTTTGCCATCTCTCGGTCGTGTCTACAAAACCCGCCTTTGCCACTGTGCTCGCCAGCATGAACCTGAACCACTGAGGCCAACGGCAGCTGAAGACAGTGTGCAGACCCTACATTTCTGCCTAAGGCAACGTCCCCTAGGACAGTTCTCTCTCCGAAAGAGACGCAGGATACTTTGGAAAATCATTCAGATTCTGCTGTGTATTTTCTAAATGTTTATGCACGATATACATAATTTGTGGGGTTGAAGTGTGGTCAGAGGAACACGGCACGTGGCAGGAGCCTGCTCCAGCCTCTAGTATCTTCTGCCTACATTCTTTTCCACGTAGGACTCTCTCAAGGGAATTTTCCAGCAATTGTTGAAAAGCCAAGCAGTTGATGTGCCTGGGACTATATAGGTGGAGGTCGGGGACTTTATCTTTTCCCAGAGGAGGAGAGAAGAAAAGCCCTCCACCTACCGAAGCCAGAAGCACCAAATACACAGTCCAGCTCCTAAACACTGAGCTCTCGCTTATTTAAGGCAGGCCACGCACATAAATAGAAGGACTTGAAATTCCTGAGGCTTGGCCTCAGAGCACCGTCTTCAGCTGCTGTCTCTCTTGGCAGTTAACGATCCTTGACCTCAGACTGCAGACTGATGGATGCTGAAAGGGTGCAGGGCTGTCCTGAGAGCCACAGCCTTGGCCGGAGCCCGGAACTGGTCCGTCCCAGTTTCTACAGGATTGCTGTTAAGAGTTGTTTACGCAGTTTAATGCTACCTGTAATCTCTCCCCTGAAGAACATGTTTTGACTTGAAATACAATTAATTGCTGAGAAGCGCCTCCTGATTCTCTTCCAGCAAAACAACTGTGCATATATTACATTTCATTTAATATAAAACCCTTCTGCTGACCTGACATCTTGCCCACGGCCAGGGTACAGGTGATTGTCCCGCCACTTCCCAAATGGCCCTGAACAGAGGGTACCAATGGCTGGTATGAGCCGAAACTGACCAGCCCTTCAGCTGCAAACAGTCACTTTTTTCCCTTCCCAGTGTTCTTAAGAGAAGCCACTGCAGGCAAATGACTTGCAAAGGCGGCTGCAGGAAAAGGCCTTGAATTTGTTTCAACATTCCGTTTAAAACTGGGTGGGGGGCGGGCGCGGGAGACCCTCCTGCATCAGTAAAAGAAAACACCTCCAAGCAAATTTATTTAATACTTTAGCTGTAAAACGTTTTATTGGAATCCCGCTTTCCAAGGTATTTGGTGACCAGCCCCAGTGGGCTCGCTGTGGCCCCATCACCACTACCTGCCCCGCGCGTGAGGGGTCCCCGGGACAGGCGCACTGGACGCTTCTGGAATCGCGGGGACACAGCGCGCGCACAGCCTGATTCTGAGGGAGGCAATGAAGGTGACACGTAGTCCACGAACACAAAAGAACAAAACCTCTTAACCTCGAGAATCTGGCAAAGCAGCTCCGACAGCGCCAGGACGGCACGCGAGGGCTGAACCCACTGGACGCTTCTGGCAACTGCGTGCGCAGGGGACACGGCTCCGGGCCCCGGCGGTCCCAGCTGGCCCAGACAGCTGGTTGAGAAGCCAGGGCCTCTCGAAGGAGGCTGCGGAGGCGCCGGCGCGCGGGGAGCGGCCCCGGCCGGCAGCACAGGGGGAGAGCCGGGACCCCGCGGTCCACGTGGGCAGCAAGGCCCGCTAATGACCTCGCGCCCGGCCGTCCAGGGGCTTCGGCCTCCGGGGCCATCACGCACCCTGCCTCGCTGCTCCTGGGAACAGGAGCCGTCTTCCCGACCCCAGAGAGAAGCTGGCGACCCAGACGAGGTCCCCACCTCTCCTCTCGGAGCTCATCTTCCGGGGGAGTGACAGACCTGGGGCGAGGGACGTAGAACCCGACACCTTGGCCCGCGGCACAGACGCTGCCCCGACAAGACCACCCAGCTCCGCGGGCTTGTAACAGCCCCATTTCCTTTCCCATGCTGTGCTGGCTGAGATGCAGGTGAGGGTCTGGTCAGGTCGCAGCGTCCTCCGGGGCACCAGCGCCTGCGGAGCTCTAGGGTCCCTCCGATAAAAGGTCTAACGCCGCCACGAGGGCTTCAGGACCCCATCACCTCCCACGGCCCACCTCCAAACACATCCCACGGGGAGCGCAGTGCTCAGTCCCAGCTGAGGGTGGCCGACCACGCCTGGGCCAGGTCCCAACGCCCCGCACATGGTTTAGTCTCGCTCAGCCAACGCTACTGTCCTCCTCTTGTCAGACAACCTCTGAAACCTTCTGTAACTGGACGTCCCCATCGGCCATACAAACAAGTGACCAGAGAGGGGACAAGAGTGTCCCTTCCCCACCCGATGGCCGTCCCTCTGTTCGCCAGGGAATCAACACCCCATCCAGACCTCTGACCGCCCAGGCCCGAGGCCCAGGCGGCTTTCCTGTGCGCCCTTCCCCTCCCCCCAACCCCCAGGCCTACGAGCCTCCGGTCCTCAGGGGCCGGTTCCCGTAGCCACCCCTGGGGCACGTCCCAGACAGCAGTGCTCGCAGCCCGTACCCACAGCCCCGGGCCCCGAGGCCCGCACGCCCTGCAGTGAGATGGATTACAGACCCGAGCCCCATCCCTCCAAGGCTACCGTGAACTCCCCCGACCCCAGAAGCCTGGCCAGTTACCGCCTCTGTGACCTCACGCAAGTCACTTAACCCCCCCCTGCACCGCAAGTTCCTTGCCAGCAGGATGGGGACCACGCTCCCTGCTGACCCACCGGCAATGGTGAACAGCGCTGCGGGCTACACCGGCACTGCGACGACTCGACTGCCCGTAGAGATGCCGAGACACTTCCACACCAGTTGATAACTAGGCACGTCCCCTGTTGGTAAAGCGTGATGGGTACCACACCATCACCACCTCTGGACCTTGCCACCATCCAGCAACTAACAGGTAATACCCACCGGGGGTGGGGCGTTCCTGACCCTACAAGGCACTTGTCCTTTATGACAAGTCCATACTACTGCCCATCAGACTGATAAATATTCTTAAAATCACATCTGGTTGTGAGACTCTCCACTCACTCAGTCCAGAAGCATGTTCCACACCCGCTATGAGCTAATGATGCTAACAGACAAAGCATCCAAAAAGCGCAGCCCAGTGGAGGGGACAGACGTGTCAGTAAACAGAACGCAGTCGAGGAGCGTTTTGGTTATCTGTTAGGGAACAAACCACTTCAGAACTCGGTGGCTCAAAATAACAACAGGTTTCTCAAAATTTAAACAGACTTACAGTACGACCCAGGAATTTCACTTCTGGGAATATATCCCAAAGCACTGAAAGCTGGGACTCAAGCCGATATTTTCACACCCAGGTTCACAGCATCATTCACAATAGCCAAAAGGTGGAAACAACACAAATGTCCAGCAACGGATTAATGGATAAACAAAATCAGCTACCCATACAACGTAATTAGTTATCCTTAAAAGGAGAGGAAATTTTGACACATGCTACAACATGGATAAGCCTCAAAGACATTACACTAAGAAATAAGCTAGATGCAAAAGGACAGACATTGTAATGACTTTATATGGTGCACCTAGAATAGGCAAATTCACACAGAAAGAAGGGCGTATCAAAATACACCTAAGGCAAAGGAAACAAAAGCAAAAATAAACAAATAGGACCTAATTAAAGGCTTTGCACAGTGAGGGAAACCAGGCACAAAATGAAAAGACAATCTACAGAATGGGAGAAAATACTGTACATAATACGACTGATAAGGGGTTAATATTCAAAATATACAAACAGCTCATACAACTCAATATCAAAAAAAACTGATAAAAAAAATCGGGTGGAAGACCTAAATAGACATTTTTCCAAAGAAGACATACAGATGACCCACAGACACACGAAAAGATGCTCAACGTCGCTAATTATTAGAGAAATGCAAGTCAAAACAACAACGAGATATCACCTCACATCAGTCAGAATGGCGATCATCAAAAAGTCTACAAATAACAAACGCTGCAGAGGATATGAAAAAAGGGAACCCTCCTACACTGTTGGTGGAGATGTAAATTGGCCTAGACACTGTGGCAAACAGTATGGAGGTTCCTCGAAAAACTAAAAACAGAGTTACCATGTGATCCAGCAATTCCACTCCTGGGTATATATTTGGGAAAAAAAATGAAAACACTAATTTGAAAAGATACATGCCCCTCAGTGTTCATGGCAGCACTATATACAGTGGCCAAGACATGAAAACAACCCAAGTGCCCATCAACAGAAGACTGGATTAACATGTGCCATTCACCCGCGGGCACACACACACACGCACACACACACAAATGGAATATTACTCAGCCATAAAAAAAGAATGAAATATTGCCATTTGCAGCAATGTAGATGTACCTAGAGAATATTATGCTTAGCGAAACAAGTCAGAAAAACACAAATACTGTATGGTATCACTCACATGTGGAATCTGAAAAATAATACAAGTGAATGTATATGCGAAACAGAAACAGACTCACAGAGAGAACCAGTGGTTCCCAGTGGGGAGGGGGGAGGGGCACAACAGGGGGAGGGGAGTAAGAGATATTTACAGACTACCATGTGTAAGCTAGATAAGCAACAAGAATATATTGTATAGCACAGGAAATTATAACCATTATCTTGTAATAACTTTTTGTTTTTTGTTTTTTGCGGTACGCGGGCCTCTCACTGTTGTGGCCTCTCCCGTTGCGGAGCACAGGCTCCGGACGCGCAGGCTCAGCGCCCATGGCTCACGGGCCCAGCCGCTCCGCGGCATGTGGGATCTTCCCGGACCGGGGCACGAACCCGCGTCCCCTGCATCGGCAGGCGGACTCTCAACCACTGCGCCACCAGGGAAGCCCTGTAATAACTTTAAATGAAATACAATCTAAAAATACTGAGTCACCAGAAACTAATATTGTAATCAATATTAGTCAATCAACTATTCTTCGATAAAAAATTATGAAATAAAATCTTCCCCCAAAAACGTGGAATAGTGGTCGTCAGGGTCGGGGTGAAAGGGGTACAGGGAGTATTAAGGGTACAGAGTGTGAGTTTGGGAAGATGAAAAACTTCCAGAGATAGATGGTGGTGAAGGTTTAAAACAATGTGAATGTACGTAATGCCACCGAACTGTACACTTAAAATGAGTTAGAATAGCAAACTGTATGTATATTTTACCACAATTTTAGAAAAAAGAAAAACAACAATCATTTCTTTTGCGCTTAAATCTGTCATTTGGGCAAAGCTCAGCGGGAATGACCCACCTCTGCTCCGCGACGCTGGGCCCTCAGCTGGGACGACTTCAATGGCGGCCGGCCGGCACCTCCATCTCTTCACCCTGTCTCTGGGCTTCCTTGGTGGCTTCTCCGCGTGGTCTCACCTTGTCACTGAACCAGGTCCATTTGCCCGCCGCGTCAGGAGCCACAACACGTGGGACGCCAACGTCTAGCAGCAAAGACACGGTTTACCCGCAAGCCAGCCAAACGCACAAACCGCAGCACAAGCCGCAGACCCGCTCACGGGAAGGCGAGGGGCGGGGGTACTTAAGGGATGAGGGACGAAGACGCAGGCGCGGGGGGCGTGGGGGCGGGGAAAGGGGATTGGGAGAAGGTGCGTCGTCGCGTTCTGCGCAGGCGTAACTAGACTGCGGGCCTCGGCGCGCCAAGCTGGAGGCCCGGGGCACGAGCTCAGGGCGGGGCTTTGGGCCCTCTCACTTCCAACAGCCTCGGAGCCTGTAACCCTCACGCACGCCCCCTTGGAGGGTCGGCGGTCCTATCCAGTCTTAACAGGCTCCACGTGAATTAGACACAGCTGACTCCAAGATCCTAGAAAACATCTTGTTTAGGCTCCGTGCCGCATGGAGGACACGCCGGTCCTTCGTAACAATTCAAACGACCTTGATTGGTGAAGGCAGGTTACAGGTGAAATGCATCTAACTAACGGTTACCCGCGGTTTCTCTCTCATCATAGCCAAAGGTCATCTGCGGCAGCTCAGGCGTCCAAGAGACAAGAAGTAGAAGCTGCGCTAAGGCCCGGGTCTGGAGACGGGCACGGCATCACTTCCCAAGATGCTGTCGATGCAGAAGCCACAAAGCCCACCCGGATACCAGGGGAGGGGACTGACACCCCCACCCCCACCCCCCCGCTTCTCCATGGAAGAAGGCGTTTCGGAGAATTTGTGTCCATTTTTACTCCAGCACAAGGTGGAAGTGAAGTGTGTACAAGGTACTGAAGTACTGTGGACACAAGATGCTTCTCTGGGGATTCAGGAGACTTTCCAGGGAAAGGAGATGATCTCCTCCAGGATGAAGTAATGGATGTGAGAACATCTTACAAACCATGAAATTGTTTCACCGATGCCTGATCAATGACAGTAAACGCTGCATTAAGACTAAGGTTTTGCAGCTGCTTCCCAGTTAGTAAGATGCAATCACAGACCTCTCACCCTCCTAAAGTCATTACGGGACTGTGGGCGGCTAACGCAGGAACACGTGTAGCGCGCACGTGAAGAGATGTGCGTGCCCTTCAGGAACCAAGTGCTCTGTATCCCACACAAGGCCACCAACGTGGCACTGTACGCCGCCGCCATATGCAGTGCACTCCAAGGGGAGTCGTAGTCATGAGTTTCCATCACGGCCAATTCATCTTCTGCTAATCGAAGTGAAACGGGGCAGGACCCTATGATCTATGCCCCCCCCCCCCGTCCTCAGCCTTTTTTTTGTCTGTGGAAAAACTTCAGCCAAAGAATAAGTTTAATCAGAGAAGTGAGAAAATGCAGAAACAAAGGAAAGTAGTCAAATAGGACAAAATAATAATAGTTTAGGCAGTAAGCAAAGTCAAGGGACCTTTACTTCCTCCTTAAAGGGCTACAGATAATATTCTGAGCCATATCCTGTGAGCTGTCTTATAGATGCTGAAACCCTCACCAGATGGAAGAAGTTAACTACATGATGACCAGATGGTAGCCATGACAGAAGCTGCCACAATTCCAAGAACTGGCTTCAAGGAAATGGGCACAAACCGACCCTGGAACTGCAGACGAACTGTACTTAAAACAATCAAGATGACGCTGATCAGACCACCAGTGACCAATTTCAAGATGACTGTCAGATCCGACTGTGCTGTTTTCTGCAGGTAGCCCCTCCCTCCGTCTATAAAAGCTCTTGTCCGCTGGTTGTCAGTGGGGGGAGTCGGCCTTTGGACAGGAGTTCATCCTCCCCCACTCCACCCCGGTTGCCGGCCTCCAAAATAAAGCAACCTTTCCTTTCCACCAGCCTGGCCTCTTTATGGGCTTTTGAGCGGCGAGCAGCCGGACCCCACTTCCGGGTATAGTAGCGAGTGTATGTGGGTTCAAATACCGTTTGTCAAGCACGGTTTTTTCTTACAACCCCACTGTGAAAAAGACAAGGTGCCGAGTCAGATGAGGTTTTGGTACTTCTCGATAAATGATGGCTGAATGAGTATTGATCCTCAGACACTCAACGAGGGGTGTTTTTGTTCCAATACACCTTTCATTAGATATAAAACTTCTTAACACTAAAACTAATAGAGAAATACTGTACTGGTTAAAAAAAGAAGAAAAATGAAAACTCTCACTAATCATAAAAGCGAGGAAAATTCCATCCCAGATCACAGCCTTCCAATTTATAATTAGGAGAAACTGTCTTGAGATGGCTCTGGCAATCGCAAACTTCAGCCAGCCTCACTTGGTTGTGTTGGACCAAATATTTGGAGTCAACCCGTGACTAAAATCTAGACAGAGCAAGAGATAACCTTCTCGCCAAGGTCCCCATAAGAAGGGTCCAAACATAAAGCAGATAGGACGAAAGTTCCTGTTCTCTCAGGCATTGTTCACTGAGCAGCTATTTGAACATTTTTGTGATCAAAGGAAAATCTGTGTGCGAGTCCACGTAACGCCTCCTTGTATCAGACAATGTATATACACATACGTAAGTGTCTGTAAATATATATGTGTGTATATACAAGTTTATAAATGGTATTGCCTTGGCCTAAAGATACCTCCTATTAAATTCCTTTTGAAGTACGTGAAATCTTTCTGTCCAATTCTTTCTTTCTACCTCTGCAATTAATAACGGCGTGTGTAGTGTATGCGGGCCCTGTACTAGGCGCTGAGGTGCTGTTCATTGATGAGGTCTTGATTTCTCTCCTCAAGGAACTCACCACCCCAGGGGACACGCACACACTGAATGTGGTCCCAGGCAGCATGACACAAGGGTACAAGCCAGTGCTATGGGGACGGAGAACAAAGAGGTTCACACCGAGCGTGGGAAAGAGGGGCAGAGGACAGCACTGTCCCCGCCCCGCCCTCCAGCCCTTCCGGCCCCGCGGCCCGATGTCTAAGGAATATGGGAAAAGACGAGAGCAGAGGAGCAAAGGAACCCAGCAGAACGCGGCCAGGTGCGGCCTTGAAGACGGTTTCAAACGTAACCCGAATCCCCGCCACCTACATCAATCAGAGTCCCTGTGAAGCAGTCCCCGGAGCCACTCGCGTTAGGAAGCTGGGTGCAGGCACGGCTGCCCCGTGGGGAGAGGGGACCCGTGTCCCACATTAAGCAGCTGGAGCTCAGAGGGGCCCCCGGAGTCGTCACGCACTGGTCCGGGGCGGGAGAGGGCTCTGAATGCCACTGTCACCGCCTCCGAAGTGCTCTTCCTTCCAAGGAGTGTGCGAGAGCTGTTCCGAAAGGGATGCCTGCGAAGACCACCCGCCCCCCGGCCCGGACAGGGGAGGCCCCCGAACTCGCCTCCGACGGAGCCTTTAGTCTCATTTCCGCATTAGGATGGGACGGACATGCTGCTTTAAATTCAATCACCGGCGACAGACACGACCGTAGCGAGTAGACTGACACGTTTGCAACACACACGTCAGAAAGGTGACGAAGATCTCAACAGCCATTGGAGCCGCGAAGCAGCGTCTCCGCGGCAGAGATGCCGGTTCCTGGCCCCCGGCCCCTCCCTCCCAACTCAGCCACGTGAGCCTGGGGGCCTGCACAGCCCCTCCCCTGGGCTTTCGGGCCAACACTGGGCCCTGCCAATAGGGGCACTGGAGGGAACCCGAAAGGCCGGGAGCAGGGGGCGAGGCCAGGCTGGCAGCTGCGGTCAGTGCCCACCATCCCGGCCGTCACCTGGCAGCAGCTGGCACCCAGCTCCAGGTTTGGGGGGCATTCCTAGAACCAGCCTCCTTGTGTCCCCCCAGGCACCAGTCCACAGGTGCCCCCTCTCTGAGCATGACAGGTCTTCAAGCTTCTAGATTCCAACACCCCAACTTCTTCCCTGCGGTTTGGCCCTGGGGTAGTAACTGCTTCGGGCAGGTAATGACACTCTCTCTCTCTCTGTCACCTCAGCGTCCCCTTTTGCGGTTCCAGGCCTCTCGCACCTGTTTAACCAATATTCACACAAATTCTCTCTGTTAAAAATAACTGGTGTGACAATGGCCATATCTACTAAGGCAAATGTACAAATGTATCTTACGACATAGCAATTCTACTCCTGGAATCCCACCCAAGGGAACTGAGTGCTTATGTTTCCCAAAAGGCATGTTTAAAAATGTCCCTAACTTCATATTTCTAACACCTGCAAACTGAAAATAACCCGAGTGTCCATCAATAGTAGAGTCAATAAAAAATTACAGTACATTCCTAGGGTTGAGTACTACACAGCAGTGAAAAAGAAAAATACAGCCCCATTCAACACTGGTCATAACATTGAGACACAAAGGAGTACATACTCTGTGATTCCATTCATACAAAGTTCCACACGAGGCAAAGCTACTCTATGGTGACAGAGCACTCTTCTTCCAAGGGCGCTATCAAGTGGATTTTTTCTCTCTCTTGATCTGGGGGATGGTTCACTGTGATGTACGTTTAAGATGCATGCGCTCTGCAGTGTGGAGGGTACAATTCAGTAAAAAATTAAAAATAAAATGTTTCAGTCCAGCTTCCGGACTGAAGCCTGACTGCTTCAAAGCGATAGCAAGTGGCAGAGTAGGAAAGCCTGGTAGGAACCGCCAAGCCTAGTAGAGACACGGGAGGAGAGAGCGCCTGGGATTTCACAAAGCAACAGTGGCACAGAAATAAGGGAGGCTCTCAGGGCACAAAGAGTGGGACCGTCTCCAGGGTCGGAGAAAGCCAGTTCCGTACAAGTCTGCTGGGCGACCCCAAGACACAAGAAATGTAGACTAACCTAGGTAAAATTCATTAGTTGTTGAAACAAAAATAAGGGAACTCTCCTAAGCTAGTTCTCTTATAAGGAGCTATGTATATATACACATATATATTTGACATATTTTGTCAATATAAATTATATATTTCTCTATATTGAGGTTAAAAATATCTGACGTTATATGTGTATCATAAAAACCTATTGGATGCCACCAGCTCTGTGCGATGCTACTTCCTATGTCCCCACACCAACCCTAGGAGGTGGGTGTTAATCCCCTTTTACAGAATTCACACCGAGGTTCCGAGCCTGGAGAGCCCTCCTCCAAGGCCACACCACCGGTGGTAGCGATGGGTTCGAACTTGGGTCCATCCATCTCCAGCAGGGTTAGACAGAACCAGTTACATCTGCGACAGGGAAAGCTGAGCACTGCAAACAAACTCCAGTTTCAAAATACCAGTCAAGGGCCGAGAGCGGAGTCATGCATGAGATAGCCTCATGTAATAATCATTCCTGTTTCCAATTTCCCTGGGCGCCTTCTGGACACATATGTGTACACACATGTGGCAGTCTTATATACATGTTACAGATGGCGATCAGTCTTCTATGGCTGTTATGTCTACTGAGTAAATAATGTCTTGTGTAACCCATGATTTTTCTAAATGGAAAGACCTGCACTTCAAGATGGTTGAAATTAAGATGCCGGTTTTATGCTTAAAATCAATCTGAAGGCTGCCATCATAAAGTTTTTACCCCTTTTTTTCCTCTCTCGTTTAAAAGTTTGGTTTTTTTTAAACACGAATTCTGTATTTCTTGTTCTTGATTTGAATCTATGTCCTTCAATTCTGGGGTATAAGTGTTGAAGACATTCAACTGTGAAAAGTGAAATGACCATCACAGCCAACGCCTTACATAAGACTTTGGAATTTTATCTCAAAGTGATTCTGTCGTGGTGCTGTGGGTTATAGTTAAGATTCAAAAATACCTAACATTTTAGACAGCAGGGACTGTTTTTCTAGGGTTTTATTTTTCCGTTTTTCACTGATAAATGATTCTACCCAGAGGAACAGAGGATAAAGGGAAGCCAATGCAGACCACTGCAGGACACGTATTTGCCCAGTGTATTGCCATGATTTGCAGGAAAGGGCGTTAACTCTGTCGTCTTTCACTTACCCCCTTCAAGGCCCTTGAATCACAATAACATCCGAGTTTTGAATTAAGAAAAAAATTTCAGAAGTCAAAGAAATTTTCTATGTAAGTATTTTGGAATGAACGGGCTGATGAAAATAGCTCCTCTCTGGCTCTTAAAAAAGAGAGAAGGCGAAGGATGGAGCTGTCCTCTGGGCTCTACCATCTGAGAACGGGAAGAAAAGGAGGATTCAGGTTGATGATGAGTGGGGTTCTCACTCGCATGCGCGATCCATTCCCTCCTTGCAGTATTCAGGCTGCTCCTCTAAAAATGCAAGGGCTCTGAAAGTGGAGCCCAAAGGGCGTGCCCTCCCCAGCGGCCAGGTTCCGACCCACTTCCGGGCTCCCAGGCCCTTCTCTGGGCAGGCAGGTCCCAGGGCGTCCGCACCCTTCCCTGGGTTGTTAAAGCTCCTGCTGCCACCCGCTCTGGGTCTGGAAGATTCCTCCACTCAAGATGATGCAGCTTCCTCGGGCGCTGTGATTCTGCTCCTGTTCAAGGGGCAGAGGACATAAGCAAAACAGGGAAGTGATCACATTTTAAAAGCTCCTATCCAAGCGCTAATCAGGCCCAACCTTGCTTAGCTCTCGAGATCAGATGAGATCGGGCGCGTTCAGGGTGGTATACAGACTTCCAGACTTAGAGAAGGAACTTAAGGTTACGGGTGTTGGTGGCAGAGGTGAGGACAGTTAGGGAGTTTGGGATTGACAGGTACACGCTGCTACATTTAAAGTGGAGATGGTTCTACAGGGACCTACTGCAGAGCACAGGGAGCTCTGCTGAATATTACGTAACAACCTAAATGAAAAAGGATACATGTATACGTATAACTAAATCACTCTGCTGTACACCTGAAAGTATCACAACATTGTTAATCAACCATACTCCAATATAAAATAAAAAGTTCAAAACAAAAATGTTATGTAAGCAAAAGACTGCTGTGCATCTGCAGGAAACACCTGGTTCACCGGGCAGCAACTCAGCAAGTCCAGCAGGGCGGGCAGGTGCCCGGGATGCTTGCTTTCTGTCCTGATGACTGACAGGGTCGGTCTGGCTTCTGGGTCCGCAAAACCCCTCTTCCCAGGTCTGCCCCCCTGACCCCAGGCACAGGCTGGGAGTAGATGGACAGTGGGATCAAACACCCAGGACTCCCGTTAGTGCCGCAGTTCTGACAGGCTAGAGGAGGGCCAGGCTAAGTTCCTGGGAAGTCACAATGTTAAAAGTCCATTAAAGAGAACCAAACCAAGCGCCTTTTAGGCGCTTAGGAAGGTCACGCAACTAAAAGCAAGCAGCCGTGCGTTAGCTTACACCACGTTCATGAACAGCTGAGGGAGTGTGGGCTGGGAAGACGTTATGCAAGCAAAAGACTGCTGCGAATCTGCAAGAAACACCGAAAAAGCCTGGGAGAGAAAAAGGGGGGACGAAGTGTGATCGCTGTTACTAGGTAGGGGCCACCCAAGGAGAGAGCGGGGTGTTCAAACCTTCTGACCCCCAACTGTAGCGCCATTTAAACTCTTCTCCCCGCGTCCAGTCCCTTCGTGAACATCTGCCCGATCTGCCTCGCCAACCCCGTTCTCACCTTCGTGGGTTCCTCAGGAAATGCTTCTGGAGGAAACTTAAATCCTAACTTGTGACAAAACACGGAGAAAATCCAAGTCACAGAATTCATGGAATAAAACAGTGCCATCTTGAAAAAAAACGAGCTCAAGGTAAATTTAATAGATGGACTATGTCCTCGGTCTCTCCTCCAGGAGGCTAATCGCAAGAGGAAGGCTGGCTTGAAGCTGAGCATCGCAGAGTAAACACGCCGGGAAAATGCATTTATTTGTCTTAATGGTCTTCTCGCCACTTCGGATGTTGATATTCTTGTTAAATTTTAACTTTCCCAGCGGCAGCAGAAGTGATAGGAGATGCCGAGTTTCCGGGCTCTTAGGTGGACACAAAGAACTGGTTCATTCTTCCTTGCAATCAAAGGGTCTGACTTTCCTACACAAGGGATACAAAGTGCCCCCGCACCCCGAACCATCATGAACCAACCGACACTGAAGGCTTCCATACAGAAGACGTGCAGCAGCAAACCACTTTCTATCTCCACGTGCTCCTTTCGTTTTTCCAACAGTTTACAATATTTCTACGGGGTGCATGTTACACCTTACAGGCTCTGATTTCCTGACAGTAAGGAAGGTATACCGAAACCACGTATTTGAACGTTCTTACTTTGTCACCTAAACGTCTCCAGTTCTGATGAAAACTGAAGAGATCTGAGGTTGCTTCTAGGGATGTTACATGTTTTGGAAAGACCAAGTAGCATTCACTAAGTGAAAAACTCATTTCTTTTATTAAAGTGCACTTTTGCTTGAATCACGATATTGAAACGAAGTTACACTTAGACAGTCTCGTAAGGAGAAGCGAGCACTCTCCATCCCTGTGTTTAGAAAGGGCTGCTGAGAACGCCGCAGGGGAGACTCTAGCACCGGGAAAGAGTGGACTAGATTGGGGACTGGTGAACCACGGCCTGATGGCCAAATCTGGCACGCTGGGTTTGCACAGCCCTAGAGCTTAGAATGGTTTTTACATTTTGAAATAGCTGGGGGAAAAAAAAATCAAAAGTAGAATATTTTGTGACATGTGAAAATTATATGAAATTCAAATTTCAGTGTCCAGCCATCAGGTTTTATTGGAACGCAGCCAGGCTCATTCATGTACCTTCTGTGGCCGCTTCTGTGCTGTAGCGGCAGAGCTGAGTCGTTTCAGACACAACGTGCAAAGGCTAAAATATTTACCCTCCGGCTCTTCACTGAAAAAAAAAGTTTGCCAATCCCAGGTTGGGTGATCTCTAAGGCCCCTTTCACCTCCAAATTCCTAAGCACTTTACTTCCTTAGATAAGCTGGACTCCTCCATCAGAGATAATGTACAGAACACACGTTAGCCTGCTAATATAATGACCCCAAAAGAACTGTTTGTTTTGCGCTGTCGGCGTTTCCCATAGAGCACATAAAATACCCACTGACTCAGAACATACTATCGACTTCACAGATATCAATCACTTTTAAAGGTAGGCTCTTGGTTCTAGAAGGCAATGTTTATGACTTTTAGCAATTTCCCCCTATTAACAGGTTTAACAGACCATCTGAAAAATTACCAAGTAGAATGAAAATGAAAAAACCCAACTCCTCTAGGAATTCATGCCATAAAACATTTATTAATAAGTAAAATGATTTTCCCCTGCCTTTGGCTATTAAAAGATTTGACGGGGTATCTTTGTTGATACCAATTGCCAACAATGGTTTTACGTTTTTCAGTCATGAGATAGACAGAGATACAGACAGGTGATAGAAAAGGTAGACAGACCATAGACAGATGGCCATAGACACAGATATAAATATGTGTAGAAGACCATACCTTACAACCGTTTAATTACAAATCTTGGTTTTGCTAGCAGTTGGAAATTAACTTCAACTTACTTCTTGTAAGGGAACAATACACAAATAAATTCACTTGAATTTCATAATTCAGAAGACTGGTAATGAATACAGTGCTTGTTGAGGACTAAAAGAGAGAGGAAAACAAGAACTAACTTTCTGGGGAAGAAAGGCAATATCTCTTTGAAAAGCTCTTCTCAACTTGATAGTCTCTCTTGCCTGAAAAACAAGACATTTTGATAACGACAGTATAAAAAGCCTACGATTTGCGAAGTAAATCGAATCTGCGGTTTAAATTTCATCCCAAGTCTCAGGTTTGGGCTGAGGAGCGATATTAAGTCTCTCTCTCTCTGCAAGCGTTTCTTTGAGCTTTTCTAGGGAAGACAAGAAAATGTTTTATCAGATCTAGGCAGAAAGGCTGACGTTCATTTATAACAACAGTAATTACCGGCACTCAGTACTATATGGACACGGAGGTCTGAACACCAAACAGAGTGAAACGCCAAACCACACCACACAGCAAAATGAAGAGTCATCTGGAGAAGCGGCAGGTGATAGTTTATGATTTCAATATGAAAACACTTTATTACTCTTCTCAGATGTCAATGTAAAGTCAGAAATTTAAAAGATACAATCGAGAAGGGGCTGAATGGTTTTATTACTACACCATCACTCTACTTCAAGATTAAAATAATCCCAGAGTTCTGAAATGTCATCAGTTAAGTAACTATACAATTTCTTTCAGCCTCTTTTTAATGTAGGAAATCACTTTGTAATAAGATCTCTACACAAGGTAAAAAAGCACAAAATAGTCCCCCAAAAAGCACAAAAATAAACAATATATATATATCTTTTTACAATGAATTAAGGTGTGTCTGGGAAATACTGAGATCAAGGACTAACCTCAGAGTCCAGATTGGTTTCCTTTTATAAGAATTGTGCTCTTCGCATCCCCCCTAAAATTCTGGATACTTATTAGAAACTGGCCCAGGTAAAAGGGAGGGAACAACTATTCTGATCTTGTACCAATACAATAAAAAATAAAAAAGAAGTAACAGTAACGAAATAATAAAAACAATCAGTTTACAAAATTCTTCTGACAGCCACACCTCAAGGGCACTTAAGGGCGCACATGTGTCACACAACCACTGGCGACCACACAGCCATCTCCAGGGGATGCTCTTCTCCATCATAAATCAATCATGCACTGGGATGAAACATGTCCAGAAACGCTCATTTGGAGAAAGATGTTTTCATACAGTTTGGGGGCAAAGCAAGCCATCCAACAGAATTGTGCCACAAACACCAGCGATACGCTGGGACTTCCACGTTGAGAATCCTTCCCAAGCCCACGGCTTCTGCCTTCCTCTGTCTGGTACCGGACCCCGGCCTCACCTTGCGTTACACAGTCACGGCTGGGTACATCTTCTGTTCGCTGTTAGTGTGAGGGAAGGGGGCCTGTATCTGCCTGTAGCCCGTCTGCAGCCCGTCCAGGAACGGCGGCACCGGGGTCATAGGCACCGAGTCGTGCTGCACCGTGTACCCCACGAAGGGGGGATGCAGGTACTGCCCCTGGTGGGGCACAATCTGGGTGGCCTGCTGACAGTTGAGCACGGAGAAGTTTGTGGGCATGTTGACGTATACATTGTTCATGGTGCCTTCGGGCAAACAACAGTTGGTCTGCGACCTGGTCGGGGGCCCCCGGGCCCCCGAGTTGGCGCTGGAGCTGGAGCTGGCGGCCGTGCTGGACTGGCGGGAAGAGGAACCTCGGGAGGTGCTGGCGCTGGGGATCATGGGGATGGTCTCCACCATGCGGGGCCCCCCCGGGGCCCGGCTCTGCTGGGGCTCCTGCTTGGGCCGCAGGCATCTGCAGCAGCAGGCGGCCACCAGGGACCCCAAGATGATGAAGGCGACAAACACCGACCCGACGATAAGGAAGGGCACATAGATGGGGACTGAAGAAAAGGAGAGAGACATACTGTGATGACTTCCTGTAAGGATGCAGTAAAAATCAGGGATGGGCAGCGGAGATGGATAAATGAACAACGCTGGTACCCAGAAGCCAGGAACCTGGGCCAGGCCCGGTGTGTGCGCTTATCGGCCGCACACAGGAAGCACCGTCCTTTATCAAGTGCTTAGGGATGGGGAGGAGGGCGCAGTAGGGCCTGCCTACTGCAGGCAGGCAGCGGGGATCAGCCCCCAAAGCAAAGCTGTTAACACTGACAGCTAGACTCACCAACTGCAACGCTCATGGAGGCAAATACCCAATTTGGCAAAAATATGAGTTTACCGGTTTAAGACTCTTCTAAAATCCCTAGAGTAACGGAACTGCCCACATTTCAGTCTACCCTAACAGTTTGTAGGGTCTGCACAGAAACGAGTTGAAATTACTTCAAAGTCTTTTCTCCCCCCAGAAAATTATTTACATTTCTCGTAAACCTCTTTGAACTTTTTTTCGCAGGTTCTTGTTTCATAGGCAGATAAATCAAAAATTTCGGGCAGACCCTAGTCACAGCCATTTCCGAAAAGAGTCTGTAAGATACAGAGGTCAAAGACGGGTTTAAAAAAAAAAAAAAAAAAAAAAAAAGCCCTCCACACACACTTAGCTGAAGGCTGGTCCCTGGAATGTGCGCCTGGCTGGGGGGAGGCTGTCCAGGCAGCAGGAGGACAAGGCTTGACATCTGTTCCAGAAAGAGCCCACAGTGAGCCGAGGCCCCAGGCAGGACCACGTGGCTGGGGCGGAGCTGTCAGGTCTGGAGTTAGGACACTGGATTCCGTGTGAAGAACCACAGGGAAAAGCCCGCAGAGCAAAAGGCAACGGGCATCCTACTTAACGAGGGAGGTTTATTCCAGAAAAGAAAACTGTCAAGATAAAAATAGACACTTTACTAAAATCAGTAGCGAACTCCAGTTTCCAATTCTTTTACTTAAAAAGATCTTTGGGGTGCCGTGGGCCTAGCACTACCGAGTTTCAGAAGCTGGACACACTGGCTGATGGGGACCGAGAATCAGGAGGGAGGGGTCTGTGGAATCCCACCCTAGATGACCAAGAACCCATGTCTTTCGACGCGTTCCTGCCCATCTCCTTGACTACTCGATTAGACGCCACGCGAGGACAGGGATTGGTCCCGCTGGTCTTGGCAAAGGGCAGTGCCAGCACGTGGTCCAGGGAGACGCTCAGCTCTCCCTCGCCTGAAGTCACACACACGCAACGCCCTCTGTCCGCTAGGGCAGCAGCCGTTCTAATCACGCTCCTTGGACAGAACCGATATTCCTGCAGTCAGTGTTTCTAGAACATAGTACCACACGGAGCCATGGAGAAATGATGCCTTGTAAGTAAACATACCTTATCAAGTATGTAACCAAAGGCTGACGATTGAAGGCTTCATTTTCTAAATTAAAGATACCAGCCTTATATGTTATCAAATAAACAAATAACAGTTAGAAAGAAAAACAAAAAAAACACCCCCAAAGCAGTCTAAGTCCATATAATGAGTTTGGGGGAGAAATCACTGTTCTCTTTCCAGGATTTTAATTGGAAGAGTAAATAACTCAGGGCAGAGAAGGCAGTGTTCCTGGAAGCCCTCGGCTCTGCTTAATTAGACATGCGCTGTCCTTCTTGAGTGCAGAATTTTTAGGAAAAAAGATTCAAAAGTGGAATTTAGAAAGCATCCCCACATACCACGGCATCTTGAGAAGTCGGCTGCCTACTGATTTGTCCACAGTCATCCCAACTTCTAGGAGGCCGGCAAAAGCCCAACTTGGCACACACAGAGAAGGCAGTCAAGCAGTGTGCCCATGGCTCGTCCCCCCAGGTTTATTCGGGAGGCCACACACCCCGCTATGCTGCGCTAAGACGACTCCTCTTCTGGAATTCCCCTCCCTTCTCCTCTTCAGAGTCAAGGCAGCAGCCGACCAGTAGGAGTAGCTAATAAAATGCGTGACTGCAAAGGGAAGGACTGAAACGAGCCGCCTCTCAGCAGCCCCAGCCAGCTCTGTGAACAGGGACCAGCGGGGCCCTGGCTCAGGCGGCTGGAACGCTGGGCTGGGGTGCGGGGGAGATAGTATTAATATAACAGTTCTCTCCTTCTCATAACGGGCGGAGACGCCCCTCCGGGCCATGTGTGCCCTTCCACCTCCACCCGGACCACATCCTCCCTCCCAAACACATTATGGGATAGGCCCTCAAGAGAAGGGTCTGGGAGACTGGTGACAAGCGGAGGCAGTAGAACCTACCCAATGCTTTCACGCATTTGTTTCTCCAACTCTAACTTGGGCAATCTGAAAAAATACAGCTAAAGAATCAAGGCCACAAAGAGCAGGGATGGCACGGCTCTGATGTCACACCTTCCGAGTCCGACGTGGTAAGGAGGCCAGGGTGGGGGAGGTGCATCTTAGGGAGGGGTAGACTCTCCCCCGGGGCCTGGTAGAGCCCATCACCCTCGGGAAGACCCAAGGAGCGGCCTTCCCTCCGAGGAGCCCTCGGGTTCCCCGGCCAGCCCTCTCGCTAGGAGGCGCCGCCGAAACATGACCCCGTCCTCGGACTTAGACCCATAGAGACAGGAGACCCGGGAGGGGGCACGGAGACCCCTGGTTAGGAGGCACGTGGGGCTGGCTGCGGCCCGCCATGCTTTGGATGTTAGGGTTATTTCCGGAAAACCCAAGCCAAGCCGCTCTTTAGCTGACAGATGGGGAAACTGAGGCCCAGGGCGCTGAACCGCTGTCCCGTTCCACACAAGGTAAAGGCTGCGCCGGGACGCAGGCATCGCCTCCCGCTCCAAGCCCCTTTCCTGAAATGGCAGGCTCCGAATTCCCTCCCCCTCTCCAGGCTGCCGGGTCCCGCCGGCGAGGCAGAGCCCTTTCCTCCCCTCTCTGCTCGCCCGGCCCGCCTACCTGCCGAACCGTCGGGGCCGTCTTTGTCCGCGCGGCCGGGCTCGCCGGCGCCCTGCTGGCGGTCGTTGTCGCAGCCGCCCTGGTCCAGGCGCGCCTCGGCGCTGGAGCAGCAGTAGCGCAGCGCGCAGCTGCCGCAGCAGATGGTGGCGTCGCCGCCGTCGAAGCGCTCGGGGCACTGGAAGCCGATGCGCCAGACGCCCTGCGCGTCCATCCAGCCGTGGCAGTACTCGCCGCTGGCCCGCGCCCCCGCCGCCAGCAGCGCGGCCAGCAGCAGCCGCAGGAGCGAAGCGGCGTCCCGGGAGGAGGCGGCCGGGCGGCGTCCGCCCCACATGGCACCACCCTGGGCGCGGGCGGCGCGTCTCCAGAGGGCGCAGGGCCGACTCCGGGAGGTGGCGGCCCGGCGCCCCGGTCCCGGCGGTGCTGAGGCCGGGACCTCTGCGCTGAGTGTCCCTTCCGCGGCGCCTTCCGCGCGGGCCCCCGCCCCCCCCGCCGCGACGTCCGGGAGCTAAGCCATGCCCTCCCTCGGCCGGCGGCCCGGCCCCAGCAGGAGCTGCCTGTAACTCGTGGGCACTCGCCGATGGAGCTCTCCGGGTGCGACTCAGAGGGCCCCCGGGGCTGCCTTTCCGCAGCCCCCGGAGGCTTCACCCGCGACAGGACCCTCCCCGTGCATCCCCGAGGGGACGCTCGCTCGGGCCGGAGGACCGCTGGGCGCGCCGCTTCGGACCCGGAGCCAGGGCGCTGCCGCACAGTTTAAGCCTCGGGGTCCTGCGCGCTAGTCGTGGCGCGTCTCCTGGCTTTATTCCCCCCTCGGGCGGCTTGAAGAGGCCAAGGCGGCGGGCAGCAGGCACAGAGCTCCGGGCAGCAAGTGCAGCGGCCGGCGGCGCTCAGCCTCCTGCGCTCCGAACTCGGTCCGCATGGCTCCGGCCGCGCCGCCCGGGCCGCCCCCTGGGTGCAGCCACCACGTTCCGCTCCGCGGGCCGGACGGTCGATCCTCCCGGCGCACGCGGGCGTCCGGATCGCGGACGAGAACCGACGCGCCCTGCCGGGGTCCCGGGAGCCAGCCGCGGCTGCTGCTGGGCGCGGGTCCAGGCAGGCGGCTCGCCCTGCTCCCCTCCTCTGCTCTCCGGCCTCGGCGCGCTCCGTCTGGCTCCCCCTCCCCCCCCCCCCCGCCGCTGCGCCCTGGGGAGGTGCGCACCGCTGGACGCCTCCCACGGAAGTTTCGGCCCCCGGGGCTGCGGAACAAGCCGATCGCAGCAGCTGCCCACCCACCCGCGCGCCCGACCCCCGACTCGCCCGCCGCGCCGCGCTCTTAAGAGGAGCTGGCGCCGCGGGCGCGCATGCGCGCTGGGGCCGCCCCGCCCTCGCCGCCCCAGGGGCCGCGAGCCCTTCACTTTCGGGCTGGAACGGCCGCGGGCCGTGGGCTGCCGGGTAGAAAGGGCGCGGGAGACAACGGCGCTCGAGCTAACACAGCAACAGCAGTAACGGCAATAGGGGCCAACTCAACTTGCTCATTGCAGGTCTTAGGCGGCATTCACAGTTCGGATTCTCACAACTTCCCAAAGAAGGATGATAACTGCGCTCCATTTACAGACGCTGAAGTTGCCACTTAGACTCACTGTCCTTCCAGTTCCCAGCCCGATGTCCAGGCCACGGCCGGTCACTGGCCTGGGGCTGCGTGGTGGGCTCGGGCTTCTACTAGGTGGGGTGGAGACTTGCCAGATTAGGCCGCTGTCCGGATGATCTGTGTCGCTTTTCTTTCTAAATTTGGGCAGAGCGATTTATTGGATTTAAGCAGAAAGGTGCCTCGGCTCCACATTTGGCCCCGATGGTGTAGACAGCTGCGTGAAGAAGCAAACAAGGCTCCGACAGACCAGCAACGCGGCTTTGAGGAGGAGAGATTAATAGCTCCTGCCTTGCGGAAGCTGAAACAACAGGTGCTGATGCTATTAAAGCCGCCGTGATTATTTTTAAAGGATCTGGTGACCCTTCCGACACGGTCTGGAAGTCAGCGACCTGACATCTAGGCCCAGCCCGACCAGAAAAAGAATCTTGCATTTTTCTGGCTTCAGTTTGTTCATCTTTAAAGTGGAGCATAAGAGGTGCTGACCACTGAGGTTCCCCCCCAAGTCCGTGTCTATGGAACACAAAGCAATTTTATTCACAGCAAAGACGCCGCTGTTCAGACATGGTCGGGCACTTGGGCGGGCCGGGTCACCGCGCGGACTGGGGCAGGTTGGCTACCCTGCCACTCGCCCCACGGAATCAAAAGGAAAAACCGACCCTACGCCCTGGAAGCAAACACCTTACTCTTTTCAGTAAACCTCTCTCCAAGCACTGCACTTGATTTCATTAGACTTTGTGGCGGGGGGAGGGGTATTTTTAGCTTCATAAAATTATGTATTTTAAATGCACCGGCCACGAACTTTTCTAAACCTAGGAAATGAACGAGATTTTAATATCGAATTATTCGTTCCACAACTACAAGCTAAGCGGTTACAGTATACCGTGTTCTGTGTTGGGTCCGGGGGGTTCTCCAAGAAGCCAGACGTCGTGGCCATTTCCTTCAAACAGAGATGAAAGTCTCTGGAAATTGGACAGAGAGACAAAGAACTGAATAAGCAAAGATAGCGCACAAGTATTATAAAGCTACGATCGGTGATGTACAGGGTCAGTTTAAGCACATAACCTGGGGGTTATGTGCTGGATCCCTGGAGGCGAGCGGGATCAGAAAAATCATCAGAGCAACAGCACTTGGACTAGAAGAAGCCAAGGGAAGACTCAGTTTTTCAGATTGAGTCTTTTTCTTAGAAAACATTGGTACTGCGAGCTAACGTGTATTGAAGGCTTACTCCACGCCAGACACTGTGCTGAGTTTTACGTGCACATTTAATCCTCACAGCAACCCTACAAAGAAGACGTAACTACTCGCCTCACTTTGCTGGTGAGGATAACTTGCCCAGTCCTTACAGACAGAAAGCCACAGTCTGCCTGAACTCCAAAGCCTGCCCACCACGCTGCTGGTCACCAGTCTCCACCACAGAAAGCCCGGAATTAACTGCTGACTCTGCACGATCACCAGATGGCGAGGCATCATTATTTTCCTACGGCACCAGAAAATGACTGGGGTGGGGTTCAGAGAGTTAATACTTTATTTTTTTTTTTTTTTTTTGCCTTTGGGAAAAAAATTAATGCAAGGGCATTGTCCATTTCTTCAGACAGTACTTATGCCATATCCTCCTTCCACTATCCATTTATCCTCTTCTCCAAAGCACCCATGATTTGTCAGTTTATTGATGAAGAAAGCACTGTTGGCCATTTTCATACTGAAATTGATTTATGACCTGGTAATGCCAGAGCTTAAACCCAAGAAGTTTTTCCCAAATGGTTCAGAACCATTAGAATGGTTAGTCCACAATCAGCAGACTTGGAAGTGCAGAGCTTTGAGCAAATTCATCCTCTTGTTTTTACTGCTGTGTTCCCTAATTCCCTAAAAGTGAAGGAGAGGCCTGTTTCGTGGTTACTCAATGTGGTGGTTGCTTGTCATCCATGCTCATAGAGACTTTATACCACTCTGTTCCTCCCTCTGACTTGATTTTACTTTTTCTTTGTGTATCTAGTACGTTGTATTGAAATTTTTTATAACATAAGTTGTCAAGTACTTACTGAGCATCTCTGTGGGAGGTGCCACTGGGTCATATTAAGGTGGCGATGTACCTTCCATAAGGAATTCCCTCACCATCCTTGACAGTCTTAAACTATTTTACTAGTCTTTTCTGAGCAACCGTAACTAGTTATCAAAACATACAGGTAGTAGTAATAATTTATTATAATCAAAACTAAATGTCAGGCAGTCTGCCTAAGTAGATTTAAACACCTATGAAGGAGTGCCCTCCTCCCTCTTAAAAAGTTGAATTCTGTAGATACTACCTGCAGAAGTATATTTTCAGTTTATTTTGCCTTTCAGTCTGTGCCTCTCTCTCTCTCTCTCTCTCTCTCTCTCTATATATATATATATATATATATGAATAAAATGCATTTTATCACCATCTACCGACTTTGACCTTCGTGTTTTTGATTGCTCGAACTGAACTTGATTCTTATTTGGTACCTCTGTTTTGCCTTTGGACGTTTTCCTCTTCAGTTTGTTAAGATGTTTCTTAGTACCTTTCACTCTGCTTGTTCACATGGGATTCCTAGCTGTGACATGGGCTGCAACCAACCCCATTTTAAAGCACTCATGTGTAGCATCAGCATATATGGTGAAAAAAACGACGTAGTCAGCTTTATCCCTGAATCAGGCTCAGTGCGGCAAGAGGCTCATGATTGCGAGAGGCACGAGGGGGAGGAAACCACTTCAGGTTGCTTGATTCACAATCACTGTGATATGTGTGTCTTTTGAGTGGAATGAGGGCAAAATCACACACACTGTTTACATCGTTATTTCTCCCTCTCGTTATTCTTTTTCCACCAAGCTCCTACACAGTAGTTGAATTTACGTAATTCGAATGTGCAAATGACATACTTTCTTGATAAAAGAGAGCAGCCGGAGGAGCTAAGTAAAACACTTATCCTTCTAAAACATAGAAAATCATTTGCTCAATATTAGTGCATTGTTAACTTTAATTGTAACAGCTAACAGAATGTTATATTTTACCTCTAGGGAAAAAAAAATACAACTGATATAAAAACAAACTTCTGATATATCTTTAAGAGTACAAGTACCAAGTCATAGGACTAAAGAAATGATTACTTATAACTCGACTAACTGGAGTTGATGCAAATCGTATGGAGGTAATCATATTTCCTTTGGCTGGCAGTTCTAAAAGCTGCAAGATCTACAGTGATTTTCTGTGTATTTCAGGAAGAGCAGAGGTTCCTACCATCTGCACACCAGTCAGCAGTCTGTTTAAGAAAAATGGCTTTCCCTGGGTTCATTCACTTCTCTCCCTCCTCTTTTATAAACAGGAGTAGTACTGAAAACTCACATTTGGGTTTACCAGAAGTTCTTTTAAGTTAAAGTGTTTGTGTTAACAAATGAGACCGCAAACCCAAACAAATATGTTAATTTACATTTCTTTTAATTTTGTCTTGTGGTTTACTTAACCTCATCTGAAAATAAAAACGGTCATAAAATTTTGAAAAAAAAAATCTGCCTTGTTGCTTTAAAAGTTTTTCATCTTTCATCCTCCTGTTTTTTCCTTGTAATTAATATACTTTCAGAAAAGTAATTTCCATACTTAAAATTCTTTTTCTTCTCATCTACTATTAACGTGAAACATCTGACATACTCTGCTCTCCCTGCCCCATCCTCACCCCTAACCCCAGAGTGTTTTGTTTTGTTTTGTTTTGTTTTTTATTTTGGGCTCTGTTGGGTCTTCGTTTCTGTGCGAGGGTTTTCTCTAGTTGCGGCGAAAGGGGGCCACTCTTCATCGCGGTGCGCGAGCCTCTCACTGTCGCGGCCTCTCGTTGCGGAGCACAGGCTCCAGACGCGCAGGCTCAGTAGTTGTGGCACACAGGCCTAGTCGCTCCGCGGCATGTGGGATCTTCCCAGACCAGGGCTCGAACCCATGTCCCCTGCATTGGCAGGCGGATTCTCAACCACTGTGCCACCAGGGAAGCCCCTAACCCCAGAGTTTTACTGAAACATTTTTATGTTGATTTTGATGTTTACTATTGGTATATTTTCTTTTTGAAAATACGGAGTTAAAAACCACCCAGGACTTCTCCCAGTAACGCCAGAGTTATCTAAAAGGGTGGCGTAAACAAAATCAACATAACGTCCAAAAGCCTGCAGCAAGTTTTCGCAAATCATACAGCTGAGGAGAGTCTAGTATCCAGAGTATATATACAACTCAACACCAAAAAGACAAACAACCCAATCAAAAAACAGGCAAAGGACTTGAATAGACATCTCTCCAAAGAAGACACACAGCAAGCATATGGAAAGATACTCAACATCATTAGTCATTAGGGAAACGCAAGTCAGAACCACAATAACACTTCATAGCTACTAAGATGGCGATGGTAATAATAATAAACAGAAAATAACAAGTGTTGGAGAGCATGTTGAGAAACTGGAACCCGCACTTTGCTAGTTGGGAATATAAAACCACTGTGCATAACAGCTTGACTGTTCCTCAAAAGTTGGACACAGAGTTACCATGTGACCCCGCAGTTGCACTCCTACGTATACATACCCAAAAGGGTTGAAAACATATGTCCAGCCTGGCTCAGCCAAAATAAAAATAAATAAATATATATTTTAAAAATAAAAGATAATTGGACAATATTTTAAAAACTGTACACAGAGCATCACTATTTATAATTGCCAAAAAGTAGAAACAACTCAATGTCCATCTACCAGTGAACAGATAAACAAAATGTGGTCTATCCATACAACTGGAATATTATTTGGCCATGAAAAGGAATGAAATACTGACACCCGCTACAACATGAATGAACCTTGAAAACGCTATGGTAAATCAAAGAGGCAAACACAAAAAGGCACATAATATATGATTCCATTTATATGAAATGTCCATAGTGACAGAAAGAAGGTCAGTGGTTGCCTGGGGCTGGGGAGGGAGGGCAGAAGGGGAAGTGATGGCTTGATGGGTACAGGCTTTCCTTTTGGGTTGAAAATGTCCTGCAACTAGAAATGGTGATAGTCGCACAACCTTGTGAATCTACTAAACCACATTAATGGTAAAATTGATCTCATGTGTATTTTACCACAATAAAGAAGAATCTAGAAAAAAAAAGATTGCAGCTGTGAAACTGGCCATCTACCTGTGATGTCACATGAAGGTCCTGAAGCAGGTTCACTAATCCAGTCTCAAAACTCTATTCTCCTCATGATGAATGGCACTGAAAGATGATCAGCTAAAAAGTTCTGTGTCACAGTCAGATACTTCTGAATGTAATTCCAAGCCTCTAAGATGAATGTTGCAAAACCTCCGTTATGGACTTAAATTATGTCCCCACCCCACCCCCAAATTCATAGGTTGAAGCCCTAACCCCCGATGTGACTGTATGTGGAGAGGCAAATACAGGAGGTGCTAGGGAGATAATCAAGGCTAAATGAGGCCATAAGGCCCTAAGCCAATAGGACTGCTGTCCTTCCAAGAAGAGGAAGGGATGCCAGGGGTGGGCACGCACAGAAGAAAGAGCAGTAAGGACACAATGAGAAGACGGCCGTCTACAAGCCAAGGAGAGAGGCCACAGGAGAGACCAAACCTGCTGGCACCTTGATCTCAAACTTCCGGCCTCCAGAACTGTGGGACATAAATTTCCGTTGTCTAAGCGCCCTAGTCTGTGGTACTTTGTTATGGCAGCCTGAGCTGACCAATACATTCTTCCTTCCCTGCTCCTTCTAACCTACTGATGGCAGGAATGCATAAGACAACTGAGGTCTTCCTAAAATGTGAGGCAGCTTGGGTCATAGCCCTATACCTGTGGACCGCAGAGGGAGGAGCTGCAGTGACTGGAGTATGTGCTAGAAACAGTTTGAGGAAACTAGATATTCATTTAGAATATGGTACTTAAGGTAAATGTATGCTGATTCAAAATGGTTGGACAATTCGACTCCTGGGCATATGTCCAGACAAAACTTTAATTCAAAAAGATACAGGTACCCCAATGCTCACTGCAGCACTATTCACAACAGCCAACAACCATAAACAACCTAACGTCCATCAACGAATGAATGGATAAAGAAGATGTGGTATACATCAATATATACAATGGAATAGTACTCAGCCATAAAAAAGAATGAAATCATGCCATTTGCAGCAACGTGGCTGGACCTGGAGATCCACATACTAAGTGAAGTAAATCAGACAGAGACAGACAAATATCATATGATATCACTTATATATGGAATCTAAAATACCACACAAATGAACATATCTATGAAAGAGAAACAGACTCACAGACATAGAGAACGGACTCGTGGTTGCCAAGGGGGTAGGGGGTGGGAGAGGGATGGATTGGGAGTTTGGGATTAGCAGATGCAAACTATTATCTATAGAATGGATAAACAACAAGGTCCTCTTGTATAGCACAGGGAACTATATTCAATATCCTGTGATAAACCATAATGGAAAAGAATATGAAAAAAAGAATGCATATATATATAACTGAATCACTTTGCCGTACAGCAGAAATCACACAACACTGTAAGTCAACTACACTTCTATTAAAAAAAAATAGGCTGGAGAATGGGGTTGGATACCCCGGATCCAGGTTCAATTTCCCCCGGAACGGTGTATTCATGTCTCTATTGATATAACTGGGATTACGATTCCTTTTGTCTTGCTGTCTAGACAATAACTCCTTGAAGGCACAGATCAAATCCCGTTCATCTTTGGGTCCCACAGTGTAGACCTGGAGCAGGCTTGGTTTATGAAGCACGTGCTATACGCCAGGCACAAAAATACTGAAGTGTTACTTTCAAGGAATTGAATTCAATAAAATGCACCTAGTTACGAAAGCCATTCTGAGTGTAGCAATTTGGAGATAAAATATCTGGTAAGACTAGGGTCCTAAACCTGGCGCTGGGGATGAAATCCTTGGCCAGCGGGTTCAGAGGGAGGGAATTTCTAGTCAGAGCCTCCCAGGGCCCCGCCCCACAGAATACTTTTGAGGCTTAAGGTGAGAGTGGTTTGCAACGAAGGGAGATGAGGAAAGGAACAAGCTGTTTCCTGGGTGTCACCTGGTGACATGGAAACGTTTGCCGTCCACAGAATCGGTGGCAGCAGGTTGCCTCCTTTGCAGTGTTGGTGGCCGTGGACATCACCAGGCCTTCCACAGGCACGAGCCAGGTCACCGAGGCTCTGGTTAGCACTGAGAGCCAGGGCTGGCCCACGATGCTGCCAGCCTCCGTGGGTACCACACAGGCGAGTCTAAGAAGCACAGGGTCACTCTGCGGGGACTCCCACACCAAAGAGGAGTTTCCGGGTGCAGCAGGGCTGGTCCCTGCAAAGCAAGACAAGGTGGAGTAATGTCTAATATTACGTCCCATGAAATGATGCTGTTTTACACAGACCTGGAATTGCATATTTTTAATGGAAATAATTCAAAAGGCACTTTGGGGTCATAGGTTCCTTGGGATTTCTGACCCTTAAGATCATTGTTTTTATATGCCTGGGTCATTGTAAAAAAAAGTCCCAATCATCCTGGGTGTTCAGATTTGGTGTAAACAGGAATTTCCTTCATCAAAGCTGCCCCACCAGTCTCCTGGTAAAAACATAAAAAGATAAAAGGACCACTGTGCTGCTTATTTGAGCAGAAACAGAATGATGGGATTCACAGTGCAGCCTCACAGCCCTCGTAATTATCCCTGTCCAAATACTTTAACTTTCTGAAACCGAGCCCTCCCCCCATTTTATGGCATCAACCTTTTTTGGGGGGTACCTTTTGGATTAGTAAGAGATTTTCTTTGGCTTTTGCAAGAAGTCAACCTCTCAGGAAACAACTGAATTAAACTTCATATTTGTTTAAAAGTCCTTGGATAGCGCCTCACATCTGCGTTTCCTCAAAACGTCTCTGTTGAAAGAATAAAGGGAGAGCGCCCTGCATTGTGCAAGTATTCAAATGAGCAGAAAAGGGTTTGATGAGTTCCATGTCCTACAAATGTTAGCGTCCCAATTACACCTTAAGACTTGTTAAGTATTTCAGACCACTTTGCAGCTTTACAGCACTGAGGACACTTCTTGCTTGATAGTGTAAGTTCTCGTATAATGTAACTGTTCTCTGGACAGTCTCCAACTTGCTAGCCTTCATTACCTAATTAGAAGAAAGGTTTTTTTTTTTTTAATGTCTTTATGTTCCAAAATATGTTTGAATAGCTCTCAGACTGAAGCTCCATCAGCTAATAAGGACCCTTGACTACTGAGCATCTGGTATGTGCCAGGCATTGCTAACTTCTTTGATTATCATTACAGTGTCTCTCCTAATAAGTTTGTTATTTAGTAAGCTAAAAAAAAAGGTTTAAATTCATCTACTCTTCTAAAATTTCCAAAGAAGTTAAAAAGGAATCTCCAGCCTACGGAGAATGTCATCCAATTAATCTTAACACAAGTAACATTAGGATTCCTTTCCCAGCCTTCACTGTCAATGAAGTGGTTTCTAATGTTACACAAATGAGATGTCCTAGCAGAAAGACGCCAATCACTGGCATTCTTAATTTCTATTGCCGATCTCCTTTCTGGCGCACAGCAGTCTGACCTTGTAAGGTATACATGTTTTCAGTTCTTTTATTTCTGCAAGTACCTTGACTAGCTTTAGAGACACGAGGTCCAGAAGAAAATATTAGAAAAACAGAAAGCAGAAAACTATAGAAAGACTTCAGGTGCTGAGGAAAAACAAAGGTGACGGAGTTTGCTTCAAAACTCCCTTTAACCACGCAAAGGATTATTTTAGGGGGGCCCTTAGTCTCCAGCACAGAGAAGGCAGACCAGAGGAAGCGGAGTCGGGTCACAGAAAGTGATATTTAAAGCACACTCTCTAACCAGTGTAGATGCAGAAGCAGTAACACAAGAGAATGAAAAGAGGGGATGAAATTCCCCAGCCCCTAAGTTCCTTAAGAACTTATTAAATAAACTCCAGCCTCGGAAGGACGAGGGGTGTCTTAGGATAGCCGTGCCTTAGACAGGGCCAGGACTAGTTAAATTCTTGAGATTCCTACTAGTATTCCTTGAATCTTACTAGGCAATGTCAAAGCGTTAGGCTTATAAGGAAAACAGCAAACGCGGTTCATCTTTGTTCTTTTGACGTCAATCAAACTTCCTGACATCCTTCAGCAAAGAAAACATTTTAAAACCAGATGAGATGGCTGCCCCTAGAGAAATGTATCCGGCATCCCATCCCTGTAATATTTTAATTAAAGTTTGGGAATAATATGCATTTTTAGCACTTTTGAGTGTTGAGGGGAAGAGAGAGTGAGAAGGTGAGCCCCTGCTCAAGGGCTACCTTGAGACCTGGTCCCTGTCCGTCCGCTGAGGTAATGAGAATCCAACTCCTGCACATTCGGAAGGCAACCAGAATGAGTTTCAGAATTAGGCAATTTACATTTATAGACCAGGTCAAGCAAATTGGACAGTTTAAGTGAGCACTGAATGAAGGGGCACATAAATATGTTGGGGCCAATAAATGGTCATATTTATAGAGTGCGGTAAAAACCCGTCTCTCACTCCACATGAAGCGGTCGTGCCAACGGGATTGAACACAGCGGTCCTGACACTGAGAGCTAAAACCACAGGAGGGGCAAACTCCACCGCTGAAATTGAACTTCCAACATCTACGGTACTACTGCAGAGGCACTTGCATATCCGATATCCTCTTGGTAGAGAACGAATATCAAGTGCTCAGAAACAAAACAAACAAAACACAAGCAAACGAACAAGCAAAAAAAACACCCGCTTCCTCCTGAACTCATCGATACGCTTCCAGAAACTGTATGGGGCAGCCAAACTCAGCCTGAGTTTTGAGAAAATATAATCCACATGTTGCTTGATAGGAAGAGAAAGACTAAGACAGACTCCAAGTAATAAAAAAAAAATGGGTAACCGCCTCCAAGCAGAGCCCTCAACTGCTGCTTTTTTCATTATGGTGGGTCCTGCTTTGGTCGTCTTGGAGGTGAAGCTACAGGTCAGGGCTGGTTTACTCTAAAGTCCGAGCGTTGGAACAGAGCTCCAGGTCTGGAGGCACAACCACCTGTGGGTTCTGGCGTGTGGAGCAGATGCTCTGACACATGCTGGAATTACAGTGGCTGAGTCATGGATGAGGAGTGAGCTCACGACGCTGGAAGGCTTTTTAAAAGACAAACAGAGAACGCCAAGAACCAGTGCCTCACCTTTCCCCACGCCTCCGTGGAGGAATTCTGCCACTCTCTGCCGCGGCTCCAGCTCACTGGAGGCGCCGAGATTCCCTGGATCATCGACACTTGGGATTCAGATCACTGACACATGTCAAATCTTCAAACTCCCCTAACGAACGCTCATGATGTATCATTTCACAATTATCTGTAGATTTCAGCCAACTCCAGTAGTTGAGTGTCTTTCCCTACAAAGTAAGCTGAGGGCAGTGTAAGTGCTGCTTTTAACCAAAGGATAAAATCAGACCATGTCTGCTCGACTCTATAAACTAGGAAAATTGGTTTTTTGTTTGCTTTTACTTTTTACTCGCAAATAATTTCAAACTTGGAGAAAGAGCTGCAGAAATAAGAACAGCTAAAGCACTCTGCTCTATACCCCTTTACCATGGTCGACGATTGTTAACATCTGGGCAATCTGTTTTATGGCCAGTGACTCACAAAAATGGATGAACCCTGTTCCTTCTGATTTGGGATGATCTGCCACACAGACATGTACACCAAAGCGCCAACATTACTAATTGTACATTGCTTGTTAGAAGAGAACCAAACCCCATTCTCTCATGCTGGTGATCGATTTACACTTTTTCCCTATTGTCAACAAATTATTAAATTTCAATCTTATGCTTGTTAAAACTCATTATTTGAGTACCGATTCCTAACAGCTTGGCTAACTTCACACATATTTTGCTACTGAACTTTGGGCTCTAAGTGCTAAATTGAAAAGTATAATTCCAGACCTTTAAAAACAGAAAAAGATACGAAAGCCATAAACTTTCCAAGATTTCCTGTCTTTGGCTCTTGAGCGCCACCTTCTGGCTAAAAGTTGAATGTGAGACGGTTAAATTGTAACCAATTGTTACAATCAATTAAGTAACATAAAGCATCCTGGGAACGAGATTTAAACAAAAAAGAGGCTCTGACTTTATACTAGTGAAAATGGACTAAATCCACAGGAAAAAAGAAAGATCAGAAAGAAGATGACTAGGAGGCTGAAATGACCCCTCTGCTTACCTGGAATGTCAATCTGGTGTTGGCCAAGGGGAAGGTGACGTGGGGGTAAACGCCGGGTACCAGTGATAGGGAGCAATCAGCAGCCCACCATGATTTTACTTTAAATCTTAAGCAACCTTCCTCCAAGTCACAACTCCTAGATCTAGGCTACTTGACGGCAAGACCCCAGTCCAATTTGCCTTTGCGTCATCCATAGACTGTACAGCTTCTTGTTGAATGAGTGAAGAATGAGAAATAAGTTTATTTGTCCTTGGTTAACATGTGCAGGCATATGCTGCTAAAGTTTGAACCTGAAATACACAAATACTAAAGTAATACATCATTACAGTACACAATAGCTAGACATCTAGTAACTAATAGCTTTAATTTATTTATTTTTTGGGTGTGTTGGGTCTTCGTTGCTGCACGTGGGCTTTCTCTAGTTGTGGCAAGCGGGGCTACTCTTCATTGCAGTGCGCGGGCTTCTCATTGCGGTGGCTCCTCTTGTTGCAGAGCACGGGCTCTAGGCGTGCAGGCTTCAGTAGTTGTGGCATGTGGGCTCAGTAGTTGTGGCACGCGGGCTTAGTTGCTCTGCAGCATGTGGGATCTTCCGAGACCAGGGCTCGAACCTGTGTCCCCTGCATTGGCAGGCGGATTCCTAACCACTGCGCCACCAGGAAGTCCCACTAATAGCTTTTCAGTAGCCAAAATCCTATATCAATAGATCTCTCTATTTAGTCACATTTTAAATTTGCTCCTAAAATCCAACCTATTTGCAGAAACACATGATCCACTTAGAATCCTACTAGTGTAGACTTGGAATGGGCTATAATAAGTATGTACTTTACATCCAAAACCAATAGTTATCCATTTGGTTTTGAAACATCATCATAAACAATTATACAGATTCCATCTATAGATTCCATACGTGTCGGGAGCCCGTTCTGGGTTTATCATATTTGCAGCACACCGTTAAAAGAGGTGAAATAATTGTCATGATGCTGTGATAGTCACAGCAGAGTAAAACATGGATATTTGGGTTCACAGAGGCAACAAGGCTTGGAGACAGCCTTCTACACAATATTCAATTTAAAACTCCAAGGGAAGGGATCTTTTTTTGCACAGACATTCCCCATCTTAACTTCCTGCCTGCTCTGACTCCAGAAGCTTTGGTGATAAGTTTCACTAGGCATCGAAATACAATGTCATAATATGACTCATCCTGACCAAAGGCTAAAATAGTAGGAAATAGCACCAGGCATCAACTGAACACCTACTGTGTGTCATACCTTGTCTACACACATTGCCTCACTTAATCTAAACCCCATTTGGCAGTAAAGTCACACCCGGAGCTCAGCCTCGGCTTTGCTGTGCAGCTGGAATCTACTGAAAATATTAGAGGCTGTTTCAAGGGTATTTCCCTGAACTTGTGTATGATCCAGGGTCATCTGCGTGCATAGGTTACCACCACATTTAATCACGTTAATGACATCAGAGATACAAACAAGGTGCGATATTTAGATTTGTTGTTAAGATTGAAAGACAGTATTTACTTGCAAATATAGATAAGCATTCTACAATGAAATCTGGGGTGAAAGCCTCTTTTGTGTGTTTAGAGGTTGGAATTCTACCAGTCAGTTGAATTATAAATCTACATTTGTTATTACAAGACTACAACGAGTGTGAAAACTGTGAAGATTAGGTAAAAGAAAGCATGTTGGCTTCAGGATACATATCCTTTGTGAGTCAGCAAACGAAATGCAAATTTAAATGATAATATGTAGCAGAAAAATAAAGATTAATAGATTGTATCATAATTCTAGACCTTGTTCAAATGTTTTGGTAAACTAGCATTCTTAACATTAAATAAAGTGGTATTTAAGAACTATATTTATTGGGCTTCCCTGGTGGCACAGTGGTTAAGAATCCGCCTGCCAGTGCAGGGGACACGGGTTTGTGCCCTGGTCCAGGAAGATCCCACATGCCGAGCAACTAAGCCCATGTGCCGCAAATACTGAGCCTGCACTCTAGAGCCCACGAGCGAAAACTACTGAGCCTGTGAGCCACAACTACTGAGCCCGCATGCTGCAACTACTGAAGCCTGCGCTCTAGAGCCCGCGAGCCACAACTACTGAGCCTGTGAGCCACAACTACTGAGCCCACGCTCTAGAGCCCAGGCTCCGTAACAAGAGAAGCCACCGCAATGAGAAGCCCGCGCACCACAATGAAGAGTAGCCCCCGCTTGCCGCAACTACAGAAAGCCCACGTGCAGCAACGAAGAGCCAACGCAGCCCAAAAAAAAAGGAACTGTATTTGTTTTTTAAAAAAATTCTACGTAAGTCATAATCCTTTTAAGAAAAAGTACTATTTGGAAATTCTTTCAATTTTGTATGGGTGCTTTAAAACCAGCGTGGCAACTCTGCCACCTAAAATTTCACAAGGAAAAACTCCCAAATTATTCTACGACAATGCCCATGTGATAAATTATCTCTGATCCAGACATAACGAAGACTAAAGTAGAATATTTATTTTAAAATGAGTTAAATACCTTGCTTCTCTACCAATCACAGGTGAAAGTGGCTTCTATCTAGTGTTGGAAATAGGTAGGTAGCTACCAGAAAGGAAATCTAGCAGCTGACGGTGGAGAAATGATTGTTTCTTCACCATCATGTCAAATTTATAACATTTGACTGATCAAACTTTAATAACAGAAGCATGTTAATGTCGTAGGTTGACTGAAAAAGCAACTCGAATTCTCTACCCCTCCATATGGTCATAGCCTTTGTGATGCAACTTTGAGGCCCTTCCCTTCGAGAGGTGGAGTCTATTTTCCCGGCGCGCTGAACCTGGACAGCTCTATGATTCACATTAGCCAACAGAATGCAGCACAAGTGACGGATGTGCCAGTTCTGAGCCTAATCTCTACAGGCCTTGCTGGCTACCATGCTTCAGTTATCACTCTTTAACCCCACCACACCCTGAGAACAAGCTCAACTGTCTGCCTGAGGATGAGGGACCACACAGAGCAGAGTCGTGATGCTGGGGCTGACACCACCCTGGACCGCCAGCCCCCAGGTCACAGAAGCCCTGTGAGAGAGCAGACAGGAACCCAGCTGAGATGCCCCGGGGCTGGCCCAGATCAGCACCACTGCCCAGAGGACCGAGAGAACAGTGAACCATAAATGCTAATTATCGTATGCCGCCCAAGTTTTGTAGTTACTGGTTACATAGCATTATCGTGGCAATAGACACCTGGTACAGTTAATGATTACTTTCTAATAGCAATACCAGGGTTATTCTTTCATCCCAGAAATCTATTTCGTGATGGCGATATTTGGCTTTGGCCTCAGTGACTTTGCCATGTGACCATTTTAGGAGTCAGCCCAAGCACGTGTGTGGTGCATCTCTATAGGGTAAGAGTTACTGTCTCCAATTTAGAATTACACGCGCACGCCCATGCACGCACACGCACGCACGCGCGCGCACACACACACCTGAGGCCCACGAGGGTTTGGAAGCTTTCTCAGGTCCAAGTCAGGTCAATCTGACTCCAGAACTTGAGTTCTAAAGACTGAGCTACATTCTCTCTCTGACAGCCTCTGGGATGAGCTCAGCGAGGATGGAGAAGTTCACTTTACAATAAGTCACCCTATGACCTGACGGAGAGCTTATTCCTGGTAGGAAATTAAGAGAGCCCCTCCGGGGCTTCCCTGGTGGCGCAGTGGTTGAGAGTCCGCCTGCCGATGCAGGGGACGCGGGTTCGTGCCCTGGTCCGGGAGGATCCCACATGCCGCGGAGCAGCTGAGCCCGTGAGCCATGGCCGCTGAGCCTGTGCTTCCAGAGCCTGTGCTCCGCAACGGGAGAGGCCACAACAAGTGAGAGGCCCGTGCACGAAAAAAAAAAAAAGAAAAAGAAAAAGAGACCCCCTCCGTTTGCTATTAAAACTAACTTGAGCTTCTGGGAAAAGGGAGTCTGGATAGAAGAAAGTGTTCTATCCCACCACACACTGGCTCAGATGCAAAATTAAAATGCCTTGAGTTCATGAAACTTACATACCAAAGATACCTTTAAAAACATGTTTAAAGAAAGGAAATTTGTTACAATGATGATTTTCTAACACAGTCCTGTTATTCTCCCGACACACTTAGTCTAAAATTAGGCAAGAGCAATTATCTGACCATATGGATCTTAGTCTAACATTGGAGGGAAGTGTTGGTGAGTGAAGCAGAGTGTTTGTAAGGGACACAAGGAAACAAACTGTTACATCACTGAAATGGCATTGATTTATATGTTTCAGGTGTACATTTTATTTCCACTTCTGTCTACCCTACAATATGCTCACCACCAAAAACTTAGTTCCCATCGGTCACCATACAGTTGACCCCCTTTACCGATGTCACCCTCCCCTCAACCCCCCTCTGGTAAAGCCACCACTCTGTTCTCTGTATCTACGTGTTTGTTTGGGGGAAACAAACTCTCTTGTGAGTAAATATTTGAGTGAAAGAAAGCAAACTGATTGGCTAGAGAAGAAGTTCCAACGATGGTCTGTTTCAGGACCAGCAAAGCCACTGGCGTAGCCTGGGAATGGGTTAGAAATGCAGATTCTCGGGCCCGACTCCAGACCAATGGAGTCAGCACTCTGGAATGAGGCCCAGCAATCCGTGTTCCAGGGAACACTTTCGCAGCTCCGATGCCTGTGGAGGGTGAGGAACAGCGGGTAAGAGGCGTCCTTCAAGGCAGACTTCGCTTCTTCATACACTTCAAGTCTGCGGCTTGTGCTCAGCAAGAGAGGAAACCGGCAGCTCTGACCTTCCCAGCTCTCTGCTCCCGGAGGCTTCTGGGGGAGGTGGGGTCCCCCGGTCCCAGCTCTCTGCTCCCGGAGGCTTCTGGAGGACTTGGGGTCCCCCTGGTCCCAGCTCTCTGCTCCCGGAGGCTTCTGGAGGACTTGGGGTCCCCCTGGTCCCAGCTCTCTGCTCCCGGAGGCTTCTGGACGACTTGGGGTCCCCCTGGTCCTAGCTCTCTGCTCCCGGAGGCTTCTGGAGGAGCTGGGGTTCCCCTGGTCTCAGCTCTCTGCTCCCGGAGGAGCTGGGGTCCCCCCGGCCCGGTTCCTGCACAGTGCAGGGAAGGGGGGGGCAGGAGTCGGCGCTGCTGGCCTCATCACGTGGCCGCAGCTCCCCCTGCTCGTTAACCCTAACCCTCTGCCGCCCTGACAAGCTCAAAGCACCTGGTATGTCACGGCAAACTATTCCCCAGCAAAGTGCTTTGCCCCAGCTGTGAAATTGATTAGTGGCCTTAAAATCCCGGAAGAGTCTCCACTGGCAGCTGTAGTTGCTATTTTAAAACTGCAGAAGAGTATGTGAGAGGGGGAGGGGATTGTATATTATGTACCGGAGAAGATGAAAAACAGAAAACAACAAACCCTTTTCTCCCTCCAAGTTAAGGAACGGCACACCCAGTAGAAGAAACATGACATAATTTTATTTCCTACGTTAGAGTTTTTTGTTGGAATAGCCTAACTTTTAGTTAATTGTTATAAAGCTACTTCCGAAATCAGTATCAAGAAATTCAACTGGTGGGGATTTAACAGATTGTGGAATTAGAAGATGGGAAGCAGCTGGTACAGATTCGAGGGAGGGTGGGCTCCTTGCTGAATGCTCGGCCAGGGCCAGCTGTCTACTTGCATTCAGGAACTCCGCCCGAAATACGGGACGGCAATCAAAAGTGCCTGATACAATAAACGTGATGGGTTCAAGTGATTACTCAGATCTGGAATTTTTTTCCCTGTGCTTTCCATAAGAATGAGTTTTAAAGGTCCAGTTAAAACGTATGGATCATTCATTGCCAGAGAACGTCAACTAAACCTGCAGAAAAGTTCAGCCGTGGACCTGGCCAGAACTCTATTTACCCAGCAAGCATTTACTGAGCATCTACTATAGGGAAGACATGTGTGAGGCGCTGGTAATGTGAGTAAACAGACACTTAGTCTACAGTATGGAGACAAGACCGTGTGATGTTAAAAACAACTGGTCGGGGGCTTCCCTGGTGGCGCAGTGGTTGAGAGTCCGCCTGCCGATGCAGGGGACATGGGTTCGTGCCCCGGTCCGGGAGGATCCCACATGCCGCGGAGCGGCTGGGCCCGTGAGCCATGGCCCCTGAGCCTGCACGTCCGGAACCTGTGCTCCGCAACGGGAGAGGCCACAGCAGTGAGAGGCCCACGTACCGCCAAAAAAAACCCAAAACAAAACAAAACAAAACAAAAAACTGGTCGAAACAGAGCTCAGAGGAGACTGGAGGAAGATCTCTAGGCTGGGTGAAGGAGGGGGACAGGGCATCTCAGGCAGGAGGGGAGCCCCTGCAAAGACACATGGGTCTGAAAATGGGCGGTAGGGAGTCCTGACCGGAGAAGCACGTGCGGAGGTGCTACAGCCCAGGGCAGGGAGGAGAGGTCCAGCAGGCAGGTGGTGGTGGGGTGTTCAACCACCTCTAGCAGAGGTGCCAAGGTTATGTCATCGTTTGATAACTCTACCGGGAGTCTGAAGATGGCCTGGACAGGTGAGCTAAAGAGGGCAGGGAGCTTGATCAGGGACCACAAGAGAAGCAAACCAACATTTGTCTCCCATTAGTTACACAACACATCCTAGTTGCTCCCACCATGATGATTATTTCCCCAACCAAAGCAGGCAGACACTTCAGAATCTCTGAAAGGGGCAGGCATAAAATTCACTGTTTTAAGACCACTGCCTACTTGGAAGATGAAGCAAACCATTTTTTCTGAAATTTCCCAATATCATACAAGAAGGGACAGGAAAATTACTTTTAATCATTGGGTATATGGGGTTAAAAATGTTGAACAGTACTGTTCCCAAAGCACGTTTTATAAATTCATCCAGGTAAGGAATATTTATTGAACACAATATAATGCCTACCATTTATTTACATTTTGTTTTGGCTACCGGTGGGTTTTTTTTCCCAGTTCCTATTTTCTAGGAAATACTTCCTACTCTATGCATATTTTTTTTCCTAAAGCCCCCTTTGAACACATCCTAACATTCTGAAGAAGAAGGATGCGGCCTGACCAGAAGAGAACGCACTTCCAGGCCTCAGCTGCTGCTTTGGGAGCCAATTATGTGAAACAAATATTCATCTGTTGGGCCAGATGTTTGATTTGCAGTTAATACACAGCCAATTAGATTTTTACCGAGTGCAGGGGGAAAAGCCAGTTCATAACAGGAAAATATGTAAACTGTGAAGAAAACAAACGCAGATCTCATAGGTGGAAAAGCTACAGATGTAACACGGGAGGTGTGTTCTTTCTTCATAAACTAGGGAAAGAGCTGACCAAACGAAAAAAGTCTCTCCTGCCCCCTGGTGTCTTTCGGTCTGCCTTGCAGTATTCTAAAATTTCTGAATCATTATTTCAGGGGAAAAGATTCCTGTGGCTTTTTCCCTAATTCAGAACAATTCCTAGAACAGCAAATGAATTTTAATTCCCCATCCTTACTTATGAGACAGTTTTTTAATTATTATAATAATTCAAGTATCTATTTAAGTACGACAAGAGGTCGGGTGTTTGCTGATGGCTGTGTAGAATTGGTAATTTTGAATATTGCTCTAACCTAGTATAGATCTAAGACAGACAGTCAAATAAGCAGCTCTCAAAACAAAGCAACAGAAAGAGGTCATTAAGGAAAGAAATCGCATTTCAGAGAAATAATCAAAATAATGTGATCAGAAGAATGAAGAGAATGGTTTATATTTGCTGTTACCACTTGTACTAGAAGCTTCAGAAATTTGATGTTTAAAAAGTTTAAATATCTACAGAACACGAACAAAATTAAAGGCCAGACAGCAGACTTTGGGAAAGTATTTTTCGTGTACGTGATTTTTGGTGGGAGGAGGGAACAGAACACAGGGCTCAAACAATCGATTTCCCTACTTGCCGCATCCAAAGCCAAATCTCCCTCTGCTCAAGCCTGAGGCCTGAGCCCCCCAGCACCACGCCAGGTGCACGCGAGATCCCGGGAAAGGTTCGTTTTGGCACAATTTGGACTGACCAAGGCAAATGACGCGGCACTAAAGAGGTCCCACACATACCAATAGCGATCACTCCGCTACATCACGAAATAACGCCATCTGCGGCAGCCTGGGCCATGTTGAGCAGCTGACTCTTCCTGCGCTGGCGTAGATTTTGCTGGGATTTACCTACCCAGCCCTCTAGCATATTCCTGCCGGTCAGTCTCCATCTACTTCCTCCACCTTTCCAGCTTCCCTACACCCAGATAAGGTCACAAGGCACTGCTTTTCAGGGAACAATTTGTGTGTCTGCTCAAAACCTTCCTAAGGCTTAACAGCTAACAAAACGATGAGATAACTCAACTGTTTTCAAAGAGAACCTACTGAAAGGCAGAAGAAAACTAATAGTGTCAAAAAAAAAAAAAAAAAAAAGGAAGAAAGAAAACTAATAGTGGCCCTTTATTGTGTAATACCCCCCCTCCGGTTGACTTAAGTTAACCCAAAGAATCAGAAGGATTTGCTTACATTGAAGCGAGAAGTTTTAAGTCCACAACTTTGATGTTTTCCTGGCCCAGGGAGAACACTTCCACAACACCAAAGCTTCTGCCCGCTTGACAGGGGGCAGGTGAAATCCGCAGCCACGCCTTCCTTTTTCCAAGAATTCAAAGAACGTGCACGATGCCCAGCAGAAGAACCTTCAGCTGTGCATAGTAAATGAACCGAGAAGCACACTCACTTTTAGGAACCGGGGACAATTTTAGTTGTATCGTCAGTGGAGGGCAGCATGCTCCCCACTGTCTAAACCCAAAAGCTTGTTTCCCTGAAGCCTTACTCCGCGCCCAGCGAAGCCCAGGGGTTCAGGGCTCCTCGCTGTGAATACCACCCAGCGGCTTCCAACAGCAGGGGCTGAGCCCTGGCCAGACTGCAGGGCCACCCCGGACAGGGAAACCCTAAGCATGTAAAACTGCTCTTTCCGAGTTGGGCATCAACCACGTGTCGGACGTGGCTGTCCTCAGGCAGCTCAGCCAGACCTGGGCGCCTAAGGAGCCGGTGAACTAACGACCGGCTTGCGGGTGTGTCCGAAGCCCCGCGCTCTCCCCGCATGGACGGTGCAAACCCGCCCAGGCTGAGGCTCTCCGAGGGCGGGGCGCCCTTGCGCGTGGGAACCCCCGCGGAGCTGGTCGGCGAACACGGACGCGTGCGGGAAGCGCCGAGTTTCCGACTCCGCGGCCTGGGGATGGGCAGCGAACCCGCGTCTCTAACGAGTCCCAAGGACGCCGCGCTGTCCGCCCCCGCGCAGAACCGCCGCGGGCTTGGGTCTCGGAGGAGGAGGAGGCCGAGGCCGGGTGGCTGGGCAACGTGCCCGGCGCCGCTTCCTCGCCTCCGAGCTCGGCGACCAACGCCTGCCCCGGCTGACCTACCCCCGGGGTCGGGGGACAAACGGCGCCCGGCGGGTGTCGGGGCGCTTTTCCCCTCTAGCGGACTCACGTGCACGTGCAGGCGGCGCACACACCTGTGCACACACCGGCGCCCATCTCCTCCTCCGGTAACCGCGAGCTGCGAGGCTGCTCACCCGAGGCTGCCCGGGGGGCGCGGAGAAGGGAAGGCCCGCCCCCGCCCCGCCCCACCGAGTCCGGCCCCTCCCCTCCCCGCCGGCCCAGCGCGACCCCACTCACCTGGCGCGGCTGGAGGAGGCCCCGGGTTGGTAAAACGAGAAGAGGGTGTCGCGAACTTGGGCGGCTTAGCAAGAGCCGGGGCAGGGTGTGGCTGGCGGGGGCGCCACCTGCCGTGAGCCTTGGGGGCGCTTTGGGAGGCCCGCTTCCTGCCCTCCGGGTGCCCTGCTACCGGGCGAGCGGGGAGGACGCGCCAGTGCGGCGTTCACCTCCGGGCCTGCACCCGGCGCGGACGACCACCCTCCCCCGGGCCGCGCCCCTCCTCTTCGTTCGACCCCGCCCCGCGCCCGGTTGGTCCTGGATTTCCGGAGCGTCCTGGGTCTCTCCAAGTCCCCCAGCCCCCTGCAGGGAAAGGAGGGCTCCCAGATGTTAAAGCTCCCAGGGACTCCAAAGGATGGCCTCCTTGTTCCGCACAAACAAGATTCTTGAGAGGTGACTTGTCCCAGGGTGTCTTAAGCAATTTCTGTTTTAGTTTTCAAAGTATGGAATGTGGCTGGTCTTTCTGGGCACGATTCATAAATGTAAAAACTTTAAGTGGATAAAAATGCCAACTTGAGGGGTTAAAAACTCGAATTCAGGGAAGACCTGATCTTGTAGGTGCCGTGAGATCATTCATTTCCTGGTTAATGTTGCATTTCATTCTACTAGGTTGGGGATCCGTAGTGGACCAAGCACCCAAAGGCGGCCTGTGGCTGGCCTGTATTGACCGGAAATGGACAGACCACCCGTTCCACCTAGTGTCCTACTAGTTGGAAAACCAACCAAACAGCGGCAACGGACAGGAAGTTTGAGCACCCAGCCTTGGGAAGCACAGGCTGGCAATAGACTGCACACAGGTCTTTAGTAAGTTCGTTTCCACCAGGAAACCTCCAAAATAGGCTTCCTGAGCAGAAATAAGGCTTCAACGGGGAGCTTTGGAAGAAGAAATTTCTCCAGATAATTTACGTAGGATGGTCCATAGTTGGGTTAGTTTTGGGTCAGGAAATCTTCTCCTCAGTGAGCCTTACTGGCTGGGGAAACGACATTTTTCAGGGAATAGGCAAGACTCTGTCAAATTAAAGTATGTATGTAATAATTTTTCCCTAACCAGACTGTAACCTGCATGATGTCAGGCAACGTGTTTTTTTTGTTTCCTGCGGTTACCCCTAGCGAAAGGTGCAGTATGCACTATCTACATAACAAATATTTACTGCAAACACATAAAAGCGTTGATGAATCGTAGAATGAGTCTGGCATTCCTGAAAGTCACTCATGTAACCCACATGTCAGCGAGGACACCCTGTCTATTCACAGTTCCTTCACACTAACTCAATTGCCTTCCACCCTCCCACCCCCATCCCCTGGTACCTGCTCAACTAGATCACGGAAAGGACCCAGGTTTTTTCCATCTCTTTATCCACCAACCTCTGAGGGCTGGCTTTGCCTCCAGGCCGGCTCCTCTCAAATTAGCGGCTTACGGTAGTCTGACCAGAGCTGATATGTTTCTACCAAGGATTGGACTCTTTCCACTTATTCATCTATAGGATGTGTTTGTCCCTATCTCTCCACTTATTTACATCACCTCTCATTTCTCCCAGCAATGTTTTACGGTGTTCAGTATTATTTTGTTAAATTTATTCCTACATGTAAATCCCTACTGTAAATAGTATTTTTATTTATGATTTTGTTGACCCTGTTGATCAGTTTGGGGAGAACTGACATCTTAACAATAATGAGCTTTCTGATCCAAAAACATGGTATATCTCTTCATTTATTACGTCTGCCTAGTTTTTTTCCATCAGTGTTTTGTAGTTTTAGTATATAGATCTTGCACATATGTTCTTTAGACCTATACTTATTTCCTGTCTTCTGATGCTATAAATGTTATCTTAAAAGAAATTTCATTTTCCAGTTGTTTGTTGGTAATATATAAAAATGCAATTGATTTTTATACGCACCTTGTAGCTTCACAATTTCTGAATTTATTTATTACTTTTTAAATAGGTGATTAAAAAACTTAACAGCTTTATTGATATAATTCATATACCATAAAATCCACCCTTAAGTGCATAATTCAATACTCTTTAGAATATTACAGAATTGTGCAACTACCACCACCGTCCAAAGGAAGAACATTTTCATCATCTTCAAGAGAAGCACTGTGGTCGTTAGCAATCACTCCACATTCCATTCAACCCCACGCCCCCAGCCCTAGGCAACCACTAATCTACTTTACATCTATAGATTTGCTTATAGATTTCCTGTGAATGGAATCATGTTGTATGTGGCCCCTTATGACTGGCTTTTTTTACTTAGCATAATGTTTTTCAGGTTCATCCATGTTGTGTGTAGTTCATTCTTAAGGCTGAATAACATTCCACTGTATGGCTATACCACATTTTGTTTATCTATTTGTGAATAACTTTTTTGAGATGTTTATTGGGCTTTTTCTCCCAGTGTTTCCTTGTTGCCTTATTTCCATTCAAACAGGTGTCAGGCTTTTTAGTTCATTTGCTCAGAAGGGTCGCTTGGCAGCACAGAAAACAGAGGTAGTTTACAAGAATTCTTCGTCTTGACCTCTAAAAACTAAGTAGAATAGGATTTGAGAAAGGGGGCTCTACCCTGGACTAGAGGAGGGATTTGAAAGACACCTCTTCGTTCCCTCAAAGTGTGCTGGGGAGACGATGTTCTCTAGGACAGGAATGTTAGACCACAGGCGTGGGCATCTCAACCTCCCCAAAGGTTCCAATGCCCCATACCTGGCACAGAACCCTCATCAAGTGGCCAAAAGAAACCGTGTGTCTTACTGGTGACCTGTGTGGGCAGATGACAGAAGGATGGAGGAGCCAGTGCTCTGCAGTGTCTGAAACCCTGGGAAGTTTGTACACACCTAAGGCAGAGCCACAAGAGTGATTGGGGTTGAATTTTCTACTAGCCCTAATGTGGGGGGTACCCAGAGGGAGATTAATGAGATATGGTAATTCTTGCACACCTGATTTTGAGGCCCAAGGTTAGTCTAGGCTACACCCATTATGTGAGTTCACTGAAATCAAGACTACAGTGCACATTCTATACACATCAAATATAACTCAAACAGGACAGGACAGGACACTCTACTTAGAAAGATGTTTTATATGGTGCCTTGTACCCTTAATCTGTCAGTTTTCAAAAGATAGTTTCTGTCTGACCCCTTTCCAATTAAGCAAGACAAGCTTATTATGCAACATAACATCCTTTACCTTTTTTCCCCAAAACAACTTGTACCAAAGTTTAAATTTTGGTAAAACATAGTGCTTTTAATTTTATACTTTACACCGAACTGACAAATTATCTCACAGCCACAGAAAAATAAATAAATGAGGTAAAACACTGAAGGTAAATTAAGAAAAAGCCAATAGCTTTCCTCCATTATTTATACCCAAGGATCGTGACTCAGTCGATACATAAATAACAAACTGGCCAGTCACAGAAAGGGGTGTTGAGGGGTACTGGCTCATTGTAGCCATCTCAGGGAAGGACCTATAAGTGCGGGACCCGGGGACCCAGATCTTACTCGGTGATGGACGTGGAAAAGGCAGGAGAAAAAGTCCTCCGGGGTTTGCTGTTGGTAGCGTCATGAGAACGGACTAGTTCTTCCTGAGAAATCACAGCATGTTCTGCTTGAGAAAATCCGTACCCACCTAAGAGAGCAAAGCACAGGGGGCTCTGTCAGACGACTAACACATCCAAGTGAACATTCCAGTGACAGGCATCAAAACTCCCACTGGACTGGGATACAGAGGCTATGTCAGCCAGGCCAGTGACGGAGGCAGGTAGTCTGGGGAGGGCTTGGTGATGGCGCAATTTGCAGACCTGGCTGCATGAGAACCACTGAAGAAGCCTTTCCTACAGCCTTCTTTCTGGGGCCACAATTGATTTGTGGGTGGCTGGACATCGGTGTGTGCCTTTTGAAGTCCTCCCAGGAATTCTGTTGTAGTGCCAGGCCCTACATGAGAAACGTGTCCTGGAGGATGCAGCCTGGCTGAGGGGCTGGGTGGCTCATGCCTGTATATGGGGCTTGTCTGAGCAGCTGAAACCGTGACCCGGGGTCCCTCGTTTCATTTTCCCACCACCATTCAAGAGGAGAGGCCCTAGAAACGTCTGAGTCTTGAAACTGAAACTTACAACTAGAACCCAGAAAGGTAGTTTATGAAGCTGAAAACATGGTGGGGGACAACAGACAATATTAAACTTGGTAGAGAATCCATAATGCTGGAAATATTCCTGTTTTTGGATATAGCATTCTTGGAATGAATCAGTGAAACAAAAAAAATCCTGTTCTCATGGAGTTTACAGTCTAGCCACGAAGACAGATAATAAATAAGAATGCAATAAAAAGTGAATCATATAGCACCCAAGAGTGTGCTATGAACAAATAAAAAAGTCAACTGGAATCGGGTGAGGGCTGTGTAGCAAGAGAGCGGTCAGGGTAGGCTTCATTGAGAAGTTGATATTTGGGCAAAGGCTTGAAGGAAGTGAAGGAGGGGGCCCCACAGATGTATGAGGGATTCGCTTTCTAGGCAGAGCTGCCAGCCAGTGCAAAGGCCCTAGGGCAGGAGTACTCCTGGTACAGTGTGAGGAGAGCACAAAGGCTGGAGTGGGATGAGGCAGGAGGGAGAAGAGTAGGAGACGACACCAGGAAAGTACGGCATCCAGATAAGTCAGTCTTCTCGGGCACTGGCAGTCTTCTACGTTGAACGTGATGGATGGCCATTGCAGGGTTTTGGGCAGAAAATCGATGTGCTTGGGCTAACATAATTTTAATGCATCACTTTGGTTGCTGTCTGAGGGGCAAGGGTAGAAGCAGGAAACTCCTTAAGAGGTTTTTGAAGCAGTGTAGACATACGACAGTGGTTCAGACCATGTGCCAGCAGTGGCGTGGGTGAGTGGGAAGTGACCAGACTGAATATAATGAGATGGCAGAGACAATGCAATGGAAAGGAAGAATTAAGAATGACTCCAAGGGACTTCCCTGGTGGTGCAGTGGTTAAGAATCCGCCTGCCAATGCAGGGGACACGGGTTCAATCCCTGGTCCGGGAAGATCCCACATGCCGTGGAGCAACAAAGCCCATGCACCACAACTACTGAGCCTGCGCTCTAGAGCCCGCAAGCCACAACTACTGAGCCTGTGTGCCACAACTACTGAAGCCCGCGCACCACAACTACTGAAGCCCGCGTGCCTAGAGCCCATACTCCGCAACAAGAGAAGCCACCGCAATGAGAAGCCCACGTACCTCAATGAAGAGTAGCCCCTGCTCGCTGCAACTAGAGAAAGCCCACACACAGCAACCAAGACCCAACACAGCCAAAAAATAAATAAAATAAATAATAATAATAAATAAATAAAACTGTACTGGATGGCCCAGCCTGTGCATTAATGCAATAAAAATAAATGAGGAAGAAGCATACCTCTCTATCCACAGACAACATGGTTGTATATAGAGAAAATCTTAATAAAGAAAAAAAATAGCTACGAGAATGATTAGTGAATTTAGCAAGTCACGAGCTATAAGGTAATTATAAAAATTGTACTTCAAAACAGTAACTTCCCTGGTGGTCCAGTGGTTAAGACTCCCTGCTTCCACTGCAGTGCACGTGGAATTCAAGAGCACGCACGTCACGCGGCAAGGCCAAATAAATAAATTTTTTTAAATTTTTAAATGTTAACGATGAACAATTGGAAAAGGAGATTTTAAAATACTGTCATTGGGACTTTCCTGGCAGTCCAGTGGTTAAGACTGAGTGCTTACACTGCAGGGGGTGCGCGTTCGATCCCTGGTCGGGGAACTAAGATCCCACATGCCACACGGCGTGGCCAAAAAATAAATTTTTAAAGAAATACCATTACTGGGCTTCCCTGGTGGCGCAGTGGTTGAGAGTCCGCCTGCCGATGCAGGGGACACGGGTTCGTGCCCTGGTTCGGGAAGATCCCACATGCTGCGGAGCGGCTGGGCCCGTGAGCCATGGCCGCTGAGCCTAAGCGTCCGGAGCCTGTGCTCTGCAACGGGAGAGGCCGCGGCAGTGAGAGGCCCACGTACCGCAAAAAAAAAAAAAAAAAAAAAAAAAAAACCAAGCCACCCAATCCAAAAATGGGCAGAAGACCTAAATAGACATTTCTCTAAAGAAGATATACAGACTGCCAACAAACACATGAAAGAATGCTCAACATCATTAATCATTAGAGAAATGCAAATCAAAACTACAATGAGATATCATCTCACACCGGTCAGAATGGCCATCATCAAAAAATCTACAAACAATAAATGCTGGAGAGGGTGTGGAGAAAAGGGAACCCTCTTGCACTGTTGCTGGGAATGTAAACTGATACAGCCACTATGGAGAACAGTATGGAGGTTCCTTAAAAAACTACAAATAGAACTACCATATGACCCAGCAATCCCACTACTGGGCATATACCCTGAGAAAACCATAATTCAAAAAGAGTCATGTACCAAAATGTTCATTGCAGCTCTATTTACAATAGGTAGGACATGGAAGCAAACTAAGTGTCTATTGACAGTTGAATGGATAAAGAAGATGTGGCACATATATAAAATGGAATATTACTCAGCCATAAAAAGGAACAAAACTGAGTTATTTGTAGTGAGGTGGATGGACCTAGAGTCTGTCAAAGAGAGTGAAGTAAGTCAGAAAGAGAAAAACAAATACCATATGCTAACACATATATATGGAATTAAAAAAAAAAAGGTCAGAAGAAACTTGGGGCAAGTCGGGAATAAAGATGCAGACCTACTAGAGGATGGACTTGAGGTTACGGGGAGGGGGAAGTGTAAGCTGGGAGAAAGTGAGAGAGAGGCATGGACATATATACACTACCAAATGTAAAATAGATAGCTAGTGGGAAGCAGCTGCATAGCACAGAGAGATCAGCTCGGTGCTTTGTGACCACCTACAGGGGTGGGAGGGAGGGAGATGCAAGAGGGAAGAGATATGGGAACATATGTATAACTGATTCACTTTGTTATAAAGCAGAAACTAACACACCATTGTAAAGCAATTATACTCTAATAAAGAGGCTAAAAAAACCAAAAAATAACCTCTCAGCATTCTAGGAAAAGAGGGGAACTTCCTCACCTTGATGAAGGGCAGCTACAAAAAAACCTACAGCTAACATTATACCATGAAAACACAACATGACAAGATACAGGCTGGGAGAAAATATTTGCAGACTTCATTTCTGACACAGGACTAATATCTAGAATATGTGGAGAACTCTCAAAAGTTAACAGTGAAAAAACGTAACAATCCAGTTAGAAATGACAAAAGATATGAAGAGACATTTCACTGAAGAAGATATGCAAAGAGCAAATAAGTACATGAAAAGATGTTCAACATCATTAGCCGCTAGCAAAATGTAATTTAAAACCGCAGTGAGATCTTACTACACATCTATCAGAATGGCTAACATAACAAATAGTAGTAACACCGAATGCTGGCAAAGATCTAGAAAAACAAGAGAACAGATAATTTGCCAGTGAGAATTTAAAATGGTAAAGTCACTGTGGAAAACAGTTTGGCAGTGTCTTTTAAGACTAAACATACACTTACCATATGACTCAGCAAATGTACTCTTGGACACTTACCCTGAATAAGTGAAAACTCGTGTTTACACATAAGCCTATATACATGTTAACAGGACTTTATTCATGATGGCTCCAACCTGGAACCAACCTACATGTCCTTCAACAGGTGAAGGACTACACAGCAATAAAAAGGGAAAATGATTGTTCGTGCAACAACTTGGATGGATCTGAAGGGAATTATACTGAGTGAAAACAATCCAGTCTCAAAAAGTTACGTACTATGTGATCGCACTTTTATAACGTTCTTGCAAGAACTCAGTTGTAGGAAAAGAGAACAGATTCGCCACTGCCAGGGGTTGGGGTGGGTGTGGACATAAAGGAATGACACAAGGCGGATCCTGTGGTGATGGGGCAGGATTCTACCTTTTATTGGAACAGGTCTGTATCTGGATTACTCTGGTGATTATGTGAGTCTATACAGGGATAAAAGTGCCTAGAGCGGCACACATGCACACATGCACACACGTGCATGTAAAGCTGATGAAATCTGAATACTCTCTGTAAGTTGTACCAGTATCAATGTCCCGGTTTTCATATTAACACCTGTATTATACACAGTGTTATCTTTGGGGGAAACTGGGTGAAGAGTTCACAAGATCTCCTGTAAATATTTTTTGTAACTTCCTGTGAATCTATAATTACTTCAAAATAAAATGTTTCAAAACATATTTCCACAACCAAATTTAAAGCTTACACAGGTATTTTTAAAGTCAGAACGGTAGTTAGAAGATTCACTCCCATATCTTGGCTATTGTAAATACTGTGCCCATCTACAAAGGAATAAAGGTGTGGTATATACATACAACGGAATATTACTCAGCCATAAAAAAGAATGAAATGATGCCATTTGAGACAACATGTATGGACCTAGAAAGTATTATGCTAAGTGAAATAAGCCAGACAGAGAAAGACAAATACTCTATGTTAACATAGATTCTATGTGGAATCTAAAAATTGAAGCAAATGAATGTATATAACAAAACAGGCATAGACAGAGAGGACAAACTAGTGGTTACCAATGAGGAGAGGGAAGTGAGGGAGGGGCAAGATAGGGGTGTAGGATTAAGAGACACAAACTACCATGTATAAAAAAATTAAGCATGCACACATGAAAATAATATAGTATTGTAAATCAACTATGCTTCAATTAAAAAAACCAATACATAAATAATAATTTTTTAAAAAGTAGCAAGAATATATTATACAGCACAAGGAAATACAGTAGTTATTTTGTAATAACTTTAAACGGAGTATAATCTGTAAAACTACTGAATCACTATGTCGTACACCTGAAACTAATATTGCAAATCAACAATACTTCAATAAAAAAAGGAAGATTCACTTCCCATATCCCATAACCCTTATGCACTACACACTAGAGAAAACATGCTTTTTCAGAAGCAATAAAGGCATGGCAAACTTTCAGAGCCCGTGAAAAATGCAGTTATGGATCTCTTCTTGGGTCCATTTTCAGGAAAACAGAGGCCCTGCTGCCGGGCGCTGTGCCTGTGTGGCTGTGAGGAGGGCAGCCCCCCGGAGGCAGCACGGCGGGCTGCAGTGTGGAAGCCACGGCCCCGCTGCCCCCAACACGGAGAGGAGGGCGGGGACGGGTTTCTTTCACGTTATTTTGTTCATGTGGAGACAATGCTAGTGACAAGTTTTCTTTTTCCACTTGCTTCAACCACCAGTGCTAAGTGCAGCCGAGACACAAAAGGAAAGAGCGTGCGTCTGCGAGAACAAGGCCCTTCCCGTCCCTTAGTGGGATGTCAGGAAGGCAACAATAGCCTTGGGACAAGATTTCCCGTGTCAGGAGGAAGACAGCTCAGAAGCCCAGAGATTTCTGGTGCCTTTAATCACCAGGAGGGTCTGGAGCCCGCAGAGATGCACTTCAGTTCCAAACAGGATTTTTTTTTTTTTTTTTTTGCGGTACGCGGGCCTCTCACTGTTGTGGCCTCTCCCGTTGCGGAGCACAGGCTCCGGACGCACAGGCCCAGTGGCCACGGCTCACGGGCCCAGCCGCTCCGCGGCATGTGGGATCTTCCCGGACCGGGGCACGAACCCGTGTCCCCCGCATCGGCAGGCGGACTGCCAACCACTGCGCCACCAGGGAAGCCCAGGATATTTTTTTTTTAAGCACAGATTATGTCAACAAGTTATCATGATATCATAACAAAAAATGTTAAGCAAAAATGTTAAATCGATTTTATGTGAGCAAAAGCTTAAAGCAGGATTATGTAACAGTATTTTAAGTGAGATAAATACAAAAAAACGTAAATTATCAAGCTCTATGTCAAAGATAAGATCTAACTCCTCAAGTAAAGAAAGCGTTATCTCCTTTCTTACCTCAATGATGTATAACACAACATTCTTGTACAAACGATACAATATGCATTTGGTCACTCGAAAATAATGCCAAGTTCCATGAACCAACAGAAGCTTCTCTAAGTAGCTAAACTAAAAGACAGAAATAATGGTCAATGGAGTTCAAAGGAACCTACCACTTACAGACAAATTCCACAAAGTGTTGTTTTCCCAGCTCAGCAGTTCCCACTCTGGAGGAGAGAAGCAGAATGAAACCTATTCCCAGACAACCTGACATGACTGTTCACTATACAGGAATTTTGTTAAAGCTTTATAAAATTAACTTTTATCATTAAAATAAATGAATAAACATCACTTTTTTGCCCAGCAAATTCTGCTTGGATTTTCACTTGTCACCTACAAGGCTTTGAATTTAATCTGATCCACATCTAGGACCTTAATCGTGAGAAGGGGGTCAGGATTATTTAATGAAGTAAGAACCTGGAAACAAGAACCTCTGTCATGGATGTTTCCGTCTGATCAAGTCTTATAGGAATCGTAAGACTTATGGGAATCACTTCCCCCATTTCCTGTAATAAGTATATAAAGAGAAAAAGTAAAATTATAAAGGAGGTAACGTGTGACCTCTGCAGCACGCCTCAGCTGCCTTACCTCATCTATGTGTTCCTTTTCCACAGCACTTTGCACCTTCAGCAAGTGAGCAGGGCTCACTGCTCACTCACTGCTTACACCCAGGATTCATGCCTAAGATGTGAGAAGCACTCAATAAACATTTGGGGGGATGAATATTTGGGAGAATTATTCCACAAAATGAGACAATTCAGTAATTGTGACCACGAAAATTAAATACCTCCAAGTGGCATAAGGTGGTACATATGGGGAAAAATAGCCTTTCAGAAAAGACTGCTTAAGAGTTTGGAGGGGTTTCCCTGGTGGCGCAGTGGTTGAGAGTCTGCCTGCCGATGCAGGGGACGCGGGTTCGTGCCCCGGTCTGGGAAGATCCCACGTGCCGCGGAGCGGCTGGGCCCGTGAGCCATGGCCGCTGAGCCTGCGCGTCCGGAGCCTGTACTCCGCAACGGGAGAGGCCACAGCAGTGAAAGGCCCGTGTACCAAAAAAAAGAATTTGGAATATGAGAGTCAGGATGGCGGGGGGAGATGCTGAGTCATGAAATGTGCGGCTACACTGAAATAAGTGAATTCAGGAAGGCGGCCAGCTTTTGTTTTTGCCTGGAGCTGTTTATTAAACCAGTCATTATAGACAACACTCCTATTGCCCCAACTTTTAGCTTTGCACTGATTTATCTGCAGGGGGGACAAAGACATTTGAAGTCAAAGTTGCATTTCCTGGGATGGTTTTAAAATATTAAGAAGTTTAGGGAGGAAGAAACAAATACTCTACTCTTTTCTGAGAAGAAAAAGATCTAGGTTGTGAGCAGAATATTACACCGATCCTCTGAGGAAGGGAGAGTCGTGCATTGCAAGAGGCAGCAAAGGAAAGACGGCTGGACCCTCTGCTCCAGCCCACCTGAGGCGGGGTGGGGGTGGGGGGGCAGATGGGGCGGAAATGGGAGAATGGCCACTACGGCCCTGGGAATGAGACTCATCCTGGGGGAGTATGAAACAGCCCACACCGTGGAGGACACCCTTCTGCCCAGCTCCGGTCAAAGGGCTGCTCTCAGGTAAAATCGAGACTGAAAAACAAACAACAAGAAAAACGGATGGAGCTCAAAGTGTTTTCATTAACCTGAAATAGCATTTTAATAAAAAGGGGTCAAAGCATGAGTCAGATCAGTCTCCCGCATTAGTGACTGGCTTGGTGAGGCGACTCAGGGCGGGTGGAAGGAAGAAAAGAAAGCCTGGAATCCTATACCATCTGCCTGATCACAGCTGCAGCTGCAATTCTAAACCCTTTTAATATTTGGTATAAGAAGAGAACTCTGGAATTGCCTTCCCGAGAGAAAATGGTGAACAGATATTCCCCGGGGGCCCAGGACACCTGATTCCGGCCAGCTGTGTGCAGCTGGGGTGTTTACTAGGTCAGTGTTTACAGCACATGTAATTGCTGAGCTCACAGGAAGCATGTATCCCAATGGCATTGAGCAGTGAAGGGAACAGGTGAGTGTGGTGCGAACACTCCTGTGTTTACAGACAGGAGTGCTTTGATGGTAATCCACTGACACTTTGCTTAACTCCCTCGTACATAGGAGCCCCGGTTTTCCCATCTATAAAACCAGGACACTTAATCCATGAGTAAAGAGAAGATTCTAGAACTGACCTGATTCAGACATCGAGACCGTATGCTTTCCATCTATGTGGCAAAGCCCTAACAATCCATGCTGTTACCACTCTAGTTTTAGGCATCCACTTACCTTTGGACAGACTACTAAATCAGCTAGCCTCTCAGGGACAGCCACCATAAGAACAGCCCCCTAGGGATGGCCTACCTAGAGGCCCAGGGTTATTCCTAGGGAGCTGCTCAAGAATTACATGTGGTTCCTGAATCCAGCAAGAATGAGAGCGTTACTGCTCATTGCTCAAATATGATTAAAAAAATTACGTCTATTAAAAGCCAATATTAAATTATTAAAACATTGTTCCAAAAATATCTTAATTGTTCATTAAAATATTCTTCAAAAGTAAAAATATTAAAATGTAGACACAGGAGGTGTTCTTGTTAACAGCAAAGGATGGTGCATAAACATGCAGGAGGTTTAAACCATAGGACCATGCACTCTTCTTAAACACCTTCCCAAAAATGCGACAGCCACTGTGGAAGACAGTTTGGCATTTTCTTACAAAACTAAACATACTTTTATACATACCATACAACCCAGCAATTGCACTGTTTGATGTTTACCCAAAGGAACTGAAAACTTCTGTCCACACAAAAACCTGCACACTGGGACTTCCCTGGTGGCACAGCGGTTAAGAATCTGCCTGCCTATGCAGGGGACATGGGTTTGATCCCCGGTCCAGGAAGATCCCACATGCCACGGAGCAACTGAGCCCATGCGCCACAACTACTGAGCCTGTGCTCTAGAGCCCACATGCCACAACTACTGAAGCCCGCGTGCCTAAAGCCCGTGCTCTGCAACAAGAGAAGCCCCCGCTCGCCACAACTAGAGAAAGCCCGCACTCAGCAACAAAGACCCAACGCAGCCAAAAAAGAAGAAACCTGCACACTGATGTTCATGGCAGCTTAATTCATAACTGACAAAACTTGTAAATAACCAAGATGTCCTTCAGCAGGTGAATGGATAAACAAACTGTGATACATCCAGACAATGGAATATTATTCAGCACTGAAAAGAAATGAGCTGTCAAGGCTTAAAAGATCTGAAGGAACTTTAAATGCATATAACCAAGTGAAAGGAGCCCATTTGAAAAGGTTACGTTCTGTGTGATTCCAGCTATATGACATTATGGAAAAGGCAAAACTACGGAAACAGTAAAAAGATCAGTGGTTTCCAAGGTTTAGGGCAAAGGGAGGCATGAATGTGTGAAGTGCCGAGGATTTTGAGGGCAGTGAAGCTACTCTATGACACTGTAATGGTGGATGTGTGTCACTGAACATTTGTCCAGACCCACAGACTGTACAGCACCAGGAGTAACTCCTAATGTAAACTATGGACCTTGGGTGATAATGACCTGTCAGTGTAGGTTCATCAGTTATAACACACGTACTGCTCTGGTGGAGGATGCTGATAATAGGGAAGGCTTTGTGTAGGGGGGCACGGGGATATATGGGAAATATCTGTACTTTCTGCTCCATTTGCTGTGAAGCTAAAACTCCTCTAAAAACACAATTTTTAAAAATGCCTGCCAAGAGGCAGTGTCTCCTTCAAAAAAAAAAAAAAAAGGAAATAGGGATATTTTAAGTCTTTACCAAGAGACGCCACAAAGCAAAGCACACAGTACAGACTGGAAAGACTGAGGATTTGGAGGTTATATTAGTAGAGCTACAGATTCTCAGTGGCAGCAGTTTTGCCAACTCCAGAGCTGGTAATGGAGAGATTTTATTTATGCAAAGTGCATAAGGACAAAACTAAAGAGAACCCCAAATGTTGTAATAGGAAAGAATCTTTGTATTCTATTACAAGTTCATCACTAAAGGGATGTTGCCTAGAAGCTTAGGGGCGTAAGGGCCCATCTCTGGGACCCCTGCCCCCCAGGTCATGAGCATTAAGCTAAAACACCTTTGTTTAGCTCACAGGAAACATCCTGAGCAGGCCCACCTGCGAATGACTGCAGGAGGGAGAAATTAACACAGCCCCTCCAGAGGCTGACTAGAACCCAGAAGTGTTTGACGTCTCTCCCTCCCCTTTCAGTATAAAAGAAGCCTGAATTCTAACCCAGGCAAGGTGGTTCTTTGGGACACAAGTCCGGCATCTTCTTGGTCTGCTGGCTTTTCAAATAAAGTTGCAATTCCTTGTCCCAACACCTTGTCTCTCCATTTATTGGCCTGTATGTGGCGAGCAGCATGAGCCTGGCCTCGGTAACAAAGTGCTGGTAGTTTCTTACAGAAAGGAGCTTAGAGGGTGGGGTACATCTCGGGGGTGGATCCGAGGTCTTCAACCCTCTCCACGCCCACCTGACCACCCACGCCACTGACCTGTGCGATGGCGTAATCCGAGTTGTTGGTGGCCTGCGTGCCCTCGTTCCCACTGATTCCCACACCCACGTGGGCCGTCTGGATCATCCGTCCCCGATGGCCAGGGTGCTGGCCTTTCCATGTTTCTTAACCATATCTGCTATCTCAGCCTTCTGGAGGGGAGATAACCTGGAAAAAAAAAAAAAAGACAAATGACCATGTTTTAGTGTTCTGTTTTGGTTCATTTTACTTCATCCTGTTCTGAAAGGCTTTACAAAGGAGTCCGCAATAATCTACCCACAGCCACATTCAAATGGCAGTTACTGGTAAATTTCCCAATTCATTAAGTAAGCTTTTTACAGATATAAGAAAGTTCCTACCTACCCCCACCAAAAACAAAAAGCAGAATAAAAAGTAAAACCAAAAAAACACAGAGTCACTGCTTTAACATCCCCAAAGAAATACACAATATTAGTTGCCCAGTTTACATGGAGTTTGCCATTTTCCCCACCACTACCTGTTGTCTCACGCTGGCCTGCTATATTAATTTACATTATCTACATACGTGAGAGGAAGACGTGGAGGGCTACTATTTCTGAAACTGTATGAAGGCATGTACCCAAAGACTGGAACACAGAGTAGCCTCTGAAAATCAAACTACTTGAAAAATACAAGGAGACATAAAAACGAGAAGGTTATCAGTCGGGAGAGTCAAGGTCATGTTGTGGAAACAACAGCAACAAACAAAAGCTAAGTGACTTAACAAAAGTTTGTTTCTTTCTCCTGTGATGTGTCCGTTGCAGATTAGGGTACGTCATTGATACCTTTTTTTTCGGAGACAAGCTACAGAAGCAAATTTTATATTCCTAAAAAATTTCAGAATAGCAGACCCTGTCTACCCATAACATATTTACAAATATGCCAAGGAAGGAGGGCAAAACTTTACCTCTTATTTATCACTCATTTATTCATTCACTCAGCAAGCTAGACACGCACTTCATCAAAAATGATAAGGGCACACAAGGGTTTTATATTCTAGTAAGAAAATGATCTCAGTTATCATTCTCTTCCCACAGAACAGCTCCTAAAAACTAATTTAAATTTAACCTTTTCAAACTTCAGGTGAGATTATTAAAAACTGAGGAGAGAGAAGGGTTTCTTGATTAGAACACACTCCAAAATTTAAGGTAGAAGCACTGTTGGTAAAAACTTTTGCTTCATAATGAAGAGAATATAATGCATTACCATCACTACATTGTAGGTATAATATGAAAAGTTTCTGAAGTAGAGGATGTTAGAGACCATTTGTAAGCCTAGTTCCCATCAAGAGATACTGGTCCTTTTACTGAAATACTTGCAATGAAAATAACTTCACCATTTAGACTGATGATCACTTTCATATTTAGACTGTGATATTTGTGAAGGGGAAAAAAACTAACTCAGTTTGATTAATCTCAAGTGTGGCTCTTCATGTCTTAATTCAAATCTTAATTCCATCCTCTCGGCAACCAAGTTCTCCCAATATCAGGGACCAGCCCAGTAAGCCTTCTCTGCCCCCTGCCACACACCCTCAAGTCCTTCAAGCACTTCTTCAAGCAGTTCTGCACCCTTTACCAAAGCTCCAAGTCAGCTCTGACCAGTTAAGGAGAGCACTGGACTATCAATTCTGATTTTGGAGCTCCCCACCCATATATGAAAATACAGCCTAAAATAATATTAGTCTTTTAACAACTATCTGTTAGTTGAGCTTCAATCAATAAAATATTTTAAGTCATGTTTCCATATGTGGGCATTAAGCCAAATCTCCTTAATCCTGGAATTGATTATACCCAATCGAGAGTCTTTACAGTCATGTCTGGAAAAGTTCATCTTGTCATTCTATTGGCTGAAACAGCACAGAAGTTCCAAAGTGTTCTATTTCACAATATCTGAAATAAGGGGGAGAAATCTACTAGGGATAGAAAAAAAAAAGTCAATATGCTATATAATGCAATAAGAAAACATAATCCTAAAACACAGTAGGAATTCAAAATAGACATTGAACAGCTAATTCCTACCCTTTTCAACTGAACAGACATTATTACTTTCCAAAAAAATCAAAGAAACTTATGACAATTATAAATCAACAAAAACCAGGATATCCCAAAAGAAGAATGTAAACTATCAAAAAATGGAAACTCTAGGGATGAAATAATATACTATATGAACTTCAGATCTGAGATGGGAAAAGAAAGAATCAACTAATCTGAAGTTAGACCAGTAAAAAAAAAAAAAAAATCTATTCCAAAGAAGAAAGGGAGGAAAACTGAAGAAAAATGCACAGTGCCACAGATCTCTCGTCAACATCGAGCATTCAATCATATATGTAATTGGAGTAAAGGTAAAGGAAAACAAAAGCAGCAGAAAAATACTTGCAGAAATAATGGTTGAAAACTTTGCAATTTGGTTAAAACACATTAATTTAGGGATACAATGAATCCAAAGTAGAATAAACACAGTGAGAACTACACTTAGTGGCAACATAGGCATACTGCAGGAACCCAATGACAAGGAGAAAATATGGAAAGCAGCAAGAGGAAGATGATACATCACATACAGGGCAACAACAGTAAGATGACCTTCTCGTCAGGAACAATGGAGCCAGAAGACAACAGAATGACAAATTCAAAGTATGGAGAGAAAAAAACAACCGAGTATTTACCCTGACGATAGATTTAAGTTAGAAATCAATAACAGAAGGAAGATAGAAAATACCTAAATGTGTGGGAATTAAACAACACACATTTAAATGGCCCATGAGTCAAAAAGGAAATTGCAAGGAAAATGAGAAGATACTGTACCTTGAACTAAATGACAACATATCAAAATGTGTCAGCTGTAGTTAAATCATTGCTTAAGAAATATTTATGTCTTGAAATGCTTTATAGTGGAAAAGCTTAAAATCAACTATAAAAGCCTCTACCTTAAAGAACTAGAAAAAGAAAAAGAAATGAAATCTAAAATAAGGTGAAAGTAGAAAATAATACAGATATGAATATGTTGTATTATATATTGGAATATTATATTATTATATATTATGATTATACATTATATGACTATATTATATACATACTAATGTTATATATATAATATATATGTACACATTATATATGCTATACATATCAGAATGCAAATAGAAACTGGACAAACCATAGAGTTGGCCCTTTGAAAAGATCAGCAAAATGGGTGAAGCCCAAGCTAGACTAATCAAGGAAAAAAAAAGAGAGGAGTAAACACAAATTATCCACATGAGGAAGGAAAGAAGGAATACCACCACAAATTACACAAAAGTAAAAAATAAAATAACCCTGTGAAGAACTTTATGCCAACCAATTTGACAGCTAGATAAACAGACAAATTCCTTGAAAGACACAAACTGCCGAAACTAACTGAAGAAGTAGAAAATATCTAAATATCTGCTGAAGAAATTGAATTATTCATCAAAATCTGTCAAAAAGAAAGTCTAGGTCCAGATTGTGTCAACAGTGAAATGTATCAGACATCTTAGGAAGAAATAACACTAATACTACAGAAAGTGTTTTAGAAAACAGAGGACAGAGGAACACTTCCCAACTCATTTTATCAGGCTGGAATTGTCCTGATACCAATGCTAGTCAAAGACATGAAAGGAAATAAAACAGCAAAGAAGTATCCTTCAGGGGCATAGACTAAAAATTCTTAATGAAATTTTAGCAGAATGTGTAGAAAAATAAAATTAAATCATAAAATTTTAAAGCCATGAAGGATGTTGGAGACGCAGCCTCTCTTCTTTTTTACTGCCCTCCACTCCTCTTTTAAGTAACAGTTTCAGCCAATTCCATACCCAGTTGTTTTCACCAGCTCAGCATACAGATCAGTCAGCAGACTTCACTTTTACGTGCATTTATGTTTACCGTTCATCTGATGCGGACACTTAAGAGTGAGGACACAGAGAAACCAAGGCACCGGATCACATAAGCCTGGATAATTGAGAGTTGGAGTCATAGTTGTGCCGGCTGGTGAGTGACCCCTGCAGAAGCTGGAAGGGAAAGAGAGTGAGGTCAGGTTGGTCATTCCGCGCTCCTCCCTGCAATGTCCTCCCCATCTGGTTGTCTGTCCGCCACAGCTCACTGCTCCTCTCAGGGCAGCCCACTCTGCAGGACGCTCTCCTTTCAGGTCCCAGTGACCACGACCTCCTCTGATCCCTTTAGACCTAGGTCTACAGCAGCGCTTTCACTGTTACCAGCATGTAAATAATCCCTCTGTTTTGCTTCTCATTTTAGGCTCCTGACAGCAAGTGTTTACTTTCAGAGCCAATGAGAGATGATGCCCCATTTCTGGGAGAGAGCGTATGCAAATCTTCCTCTGGACACAAACCTATGAGGATGCGAGGCTCGGGTCTGCCACTGCCAAATGGGAACCAGCCTGGGGATAAAGCCTGCACCAGATGAATCACACAGGAGACACTGTTTGAGCCCACATCAAACCCTAAGTGAAGCCAGATTTAGGACAAACCACCAATAGTCCACGCAAGCCAACTGCTGGAATATCCATCCTTAGCGGCAAAATCAGCTGCTGTGTTTCCCCTCTCTGCTTCTCTGGTACATCCTTTCATTGTCCCTTCCAGTTTCCACCAGCATGCGTAGGGAGTGAGAGCAGAGAAAAAGTGAGAATTCCTCAAAATACTGTTATGATGCAAAAGGAAACCCGGTTTATCAAATCTAAACGGTTGAAAGAAACCATTTTGGCGAACTGATTATTGATGAGTTCGCTTGCTTCTCTCTCTCTTTTTTTTTTTTTTGTTTGCGGTACGCGGGCCTCTCACCGCTGTGGCCTCTCCCGTTGCGGAGCACAGGCTCCGGACGCACAGGCTCAGCGGCCATGGCTCACGGGCCCAGCCGCTCCGCGGCATGTGGGATCTTCCCGGACCGGGGCGCGAACCCATGTCCCCTGCATGGGCAGGCGGACTCTCAACCACTGCGCCACCAGGGAAGCCCTGCTTGCTTCTCTTGAGGTCAGTTCTACCTGCAGAGTTTTCAGCTATGTGACCTAATAAATTCCCTTTTCGCCTAAGCTGGATTTGAATTCAGCTTTCCATCATGTCTGTCAGCTCTAACTGATAGAAGACTAGGTCACAAAGAATCCTGAAGGCTACATAAACTACAGACAGCTCAGGGGAAAGCAGAGTGAAGAACAGAAGTTGCTGAATATTTTTAGTAGATGCTGAATGACAGTGAGCACAGAAGGACATTTAAGGGAGGTGTGTGAAGCGTAGAGCGGACCGCACTGATTGACGAGCACGCCTGTGATAATATTGACGAGTCCAGTGCCCTAACACACTCTAAGAATTGGTCCATTTACTATTTTTACCGAGGAGCAAGGAACAACTATTCTGTACATAGTTTCATGATTTTCTCAGTTCCAGGCATCTTGGTTGTAGATGATTTGCTTTTTTAAAAGAACAATGTTTTTGCTTGCACTCCTATTCATAACTTCATTTTCCTCTAGGTGTCAGTGAATTGTTTTTAAATTTGCCCCTCACTGGAAATAAACGGAGGGCCTTTGTTCTACCTGAAAGACTTCTTTCATTTGGCCATTACATCGATGAACAATGTACCACTGAAAAATTATAAACTGCTTTTGAATAAATCTTAAACCTGACAATATGAATTAAATTCAGACTTTTCATTTCAGTTTGAGCAAATATTTTCCCAGGAAGGAAATTTGTCTCTACAAAAACTTATATTTCCATGTCTATATTTTCTTCACATAAATAATATTAAATATAGCAGGAAAAAACACAACAGTGAATATATTCTTACCTACAACATAATACTACTCTGCATGAGAGGGCCAAATTAAGGAAGCTCTTCTTAACTTCAAAGTGGAGGGTATGCGCCAATGTTTTACCATCAATGATTAGGGCCAGGTCATTTTGTTTACTTAACAAGGCTCCAAGATCTTGGCAGTTCTGATTAATCACTTGTTGTGTTGCCTAAAACAAAGAGGGGGAAATTACGTTATCTTTATCATTTTAAATATAAATGAAAAGACCTTTTGAGTCTAGATGATAGATTAAGGCGTATGTTTAGCTCCTTCTTCCCTGTGAAAATCTCACAGAATTGAAATTTAAAAGTAAATAAATAACATGAAAAGATGTTTGAGATCATCAGTCATCAGGTAAATGCCAATCAAAACCACAATGAGATACCACTTCACACCCACTAGCATGACTAAAGTTAAAAAGTCAGATAATAACAAGTGTTGGTGAGGATGTACAGAAATCAGAACTCTCACACACTGCTGGTCAGAACGTAAAATGGTGCAGCAACTTCGGAAAATAGTCCAGCAGTTCCTCAAACGATTAAATGTAGAATTACTGAATGGCCCAGCAATTCCGCTCATTAGCGTATATACACTCAAGAGAAATGAAAACATATGTCTGCACAAAAATTTGTATATTAATGTACAAGCAGCAGCATTACTCATAATTAACCTAGGAGTGGAAACAAGCTGATGAATGGATAAACAAAACACAGTATATCCATAGAATGAAGTATTCTTTAGCTATAAGAAAAGGTATGAAGTGCTAATGCATGGTACAACATGGATGAACCTAGAAAACATGGTAAGTTAAAGAAGCCAGTCACAAAAGACTGCCTGTTATATGACTTGGTTAATATAAAAGTCCACAGAGGGCTTCCCTGGTGGTGCAGTTGTTGAGAGTCCGCCTGCCGATGCAGGGGACAAGGGTTCGTGCCCCAGTCTGGGAAGATCCCACATGCTGCAGAGCGGCTGGGCCCGTGAGCCATGGCCGCTGAGCCTGTGCGTCCGGAGCCTGTGTTCCGCAGTGGGAGAGGCCACAACAGTGAGAGGCCCACGTACCGCAAAAAAAAAAAAAAAAAAAAAAAGTCCACAGAGGCAAATCCATAGAAACAGAAAGTAGGTGAGTGTTGTTCAGGGGTGAGGGGAAGGAGGGTGAGGGAGATGACAGCTAAAGGGTACGGAGTTTGTTTTAGAGATGATGAAAAGTTTCTAAAATTGATTCTGCGGATGGTTGCGTATATCTGTAAATGCATTTAAATCCACTGAATTATCTTAAACAGATTAATTTTATGCCATGTGAATTATATCTCAATAAAGCTGTTTTTGAAAAGGTATGTAAGTAGGAGTGAATTCTTAGTTGGAAAATATGGAAGGGTGCTAATAGCAGACGAGGAAGTTTGGGGAAATTTTGGAAAAACTTTAAAAGATGGGAACAGAATAATGGGGTCGACCTCTGTAAAACTGGGTATCAGGTGTCTAAGAGAGAAGGACTGTTATAGAGAGAAGGATTGTTGTAGAGACTCGATTTAAGATGCAGGAGTCACCTCCTGTACCTTATTTTTTTTTACCCCATCCTTTCTTTCCTTCAAAATTCACATAAACTGTTGAAAGCTCAAAATTCTACACAGATGACTCCCATGCCAGTGACAGAGTCAAAAATTCAAGTAGTGGAGTATTTCCACCAAAACATGTAATAAAAATTTAAGTGATATAGATTAACAGTAAATAAAATTCCTTCGTCAAATGCAAGTAGAATAAAAAAAAACTGAAAAATGTCAGTTATCGCCATTTATTGAAAGACTGGTGGACCTGATGAGTGTACCAAATGTTTATTGAGGTATCTGCTTTATTTCTACGACTCGCTAAAATGAATGCCATAAAGTAGTAAATCATATTTAAGAGTTTATTATTTAATTATTTTTCTGAACTATAATTTTCACTTATATTCAATGATCGATAGAGGAGATGTAAGATCTCTACTTTCCTTAACATATTAATAAATGAAATTTTAACAAAATGTGCCACTTGGGGAAAAATTTTAAAAAGCACAACAGGTATCAAGCACCAAAAGATTTAATAAAATAATCCTCAAGCCTCTTTTTCTCAAAAGGCCTTCATTACTTATTACTCAAATGCAATAATTGTGTGTGTTTCCTGAATTAAAAGGTAATTTAATAATCCTTGAATTACTGAGGCCTTTAGATAAATTTGAAGGTCTAACAACGGATGGAATTCAAAAGCATGAAATTGGATTTCACACTGTATAGGAACTATTAAGTGTAATATAACGTATACATCATATTAAACATTTCCATCTCTACTCTTTCCACACAGTTGACTGAATGTCCTGTGAATGGTCTCAAGTGACTGCAATTGTTCTTTCCCCCAAATGGAATCTGACAAAATTGAAGGCTGCCTCTACTTTAATAACTTTTCCCACGTTTCATTGATTACTGAACCCAAAACTTGGTGCTTTTCTAATTACCATATTGTTTTCAATTTTACAATTGCTTAGGAACACTAAATGCTTCAAGCTAAAACTGTCAGTTTTAATGTCTAATTTTTTTCTCTCGTCCCTAATTTATTTATCTGTCTCTCTTTTCCACTGCTTCTGCTGCCAGTACCAACAGGAGTTAAGCCAATTCTGACATAGTTCATTCTAGAATGTGATTTTGTGACTGACTTTCTGAAATTAATGACGTAAAATACAGTTTGGTCACTGGCAGCACATTATACGGGAAAATTGCTTTATATGCTTCAATTATGTAAAACAAGTACATCAGTAATTTCATAATGATTATTTAGGGATAACGAGCTTTGAAAATGATATAACTTTAAAGTTTACAGGAACTTAAAACATGAGAAAAGCTTAGAGAGACAAAGTACCAGGATCACTATTTAAACCACAATATTTAAGTGAAATAAAGCCTTCCAAAGTAGGCTACACTAAGACTAGCTTCTGGATAATTCTAATTACCTATGTAATCGAGACCAAAATGTACACAAATTTTGTAAACACAAATTTGAACATATGTCTCAGTTTCCTTTGGTGTATATAATTTGGAGAAATAAAAACTATACTTCAGATTTCATCTAATATTTAACCATGGAGGGGCTTTCTAATACATAAGAAGATGCTGCTCTATGTTATACTTTTAAAACCGTCATTAATGGGACTTCCCTGGTAGCGCAGTGGTTAAGAATCCGCCTGCCGATGCAGGGGACACGGGTTCGAGCCCTGGTCTGGGAAGATCCCACATACCGCAGAACAACTAAGCCCATGTGCCACAACTACTGAGCCTGCGCTCTAGAGCCCACGCACCACAACTAGTAAGTCCACACGCCACAACTACTGTAAGCCCGTACGCCTAGAGCCCATGCTCCGCGGTAAGAGAAGCCACCGCAATGAGAAGCCCACACACTGCCACAAAGAGTAGCCCCCGCTCGCTGCAACTAGAGAAAGCCCACATGCAACAATGAAGACCCAACGGAGCCAAAAATGAATTAATTTTTTTAAAGGCCTTATTAATAGTACAAAAGCTATATACAACCCCAAACACATGCAAACTAAATTGAGAAATAAAGAAAAATGATAGAAAAGATACCATCACTATTATATGCTATGAAGAGGTAAGACATGAATTGACTACTCCTTAAACATGATGAGATTTCTTTTCTTATATTATGTTGAATACTTTATTGAGGTATAATAGGCAGACAGTAAAATGTACAAATCTTAAACGTACAGCTCAATGAATCTTTATACACACACACACACTTGCTTCCAGTTAAGAACCATGACTGCTATACATGTAATAAAAGTGTTTACTCAGAAGAAAACTTAAAGTTCTAATAAAAAGTGATTATTTGATACATAAAAATCAAGAAACTGGGGGAAAATGGTTTAGATTAAAAATATACACTTAGTGAAATAGAATATAACATAAAAAGCAGAAAAAAAACCCATGAAAATCTAAAGTTATGTCAATCTATGAGTAAAGTATAAAAGACTATTTTTATCTTAATTTCTTTCAAACACACTGAACTGTTTAAAGCAAAAATTATACCATTGGCTTATGAGGATTTAACGTATTAAGATAAATACATTTAAATGAGTGTATAGGAAAATTATAAAAGTTCAGTAGAGGGTAAGAAATAAACCGTTACGATTCTAGGTTTCTGTAAGAATGTCACTGCCGTTCTTACACCAAAAAAGCTGAACATACTGAATATCAACTCCGCTTGCATCCGTCAGAGAACTGAGGTTACACGACTAACTGCCACCCCAGAATCTGGACAGACGTGTGGACACAGAGAATTACAGCTGAGATCTGTTTATCTGGAGCAGAAGCTGGAGCCAAGAACGAGTAGGAACACTTAAAGGGTAATTTTGAGGAATTGTTGGAGGCTGAGTGTGGACTAGTACGAAAGTGAGTGTGATCTTAGTGGGTGGCCCTCACACTTCTGTGCGCTTACCTCTGAGAACCTCACAGTGAGATTCTCATGGTGAAAAGCTAAAGCAATTCCCCTCATGGCTCAGCAGAAGGAGGGGAAAAGTAACCATTTTGAAATATGCCCAGAGCATTCTCCACTGCAAAAGCCTAGTCTCCCAGGTTAAAGACTTTACCAGAACCTTATCCCACCTGGAGGGAAAGGCATTTACCCAACCCCAGCCCCCTTGGGCCTCCCTGTCTCACCTAAGGGGAGAAAGAAAGCACTAAGAAACACTTATGAAGACACAGGGGCACAGTTTCAGTTAAAGACTGAGATTTAATCGTAAGATTACAGAACACTTCCCCTCCCACACACCCTAACACCACACCCACAGGGCTGTAAAAACACTAACAGAAAGGAAGAATGTCCTTTATGGGCTCAACAGTAGACTGGACACAGCTGAGGAAAGAGTTAACAAGCTTAAAGATATGTCAATAGAAACTTCCCAAAGTGAAATTCAGAGAGGAAAAAAAAAAAAAAAACCACAACAGAATATTCAAGAACTGTGGGACAATCTAAAAGGTCTAACATACAAGCAATTGTAATACTAGAAGGAGAAGAAATAGAGAACAGAAGGAAAAGTTTGAGTACTAATGACTGAAAATCTTCCAAAATTAACTGCAGACACAAGAGCATAGACCCAGGAAGTTCAGAAAATACCAAGCAGGATAAATGCCAAAAATCTACACCTAGGCATATCATATTCAAAGTACATAAAACCAAAAACAAAGAGGAAATCTTGCAAGAATCCAGAGCGGGGAAAAAATCCACCTTACCTGTAGACGAATAAAGATAAGAAATGATAGAATTCTCATCACAAACCTTGCAGTCAAGAAGAAAGTAAAATATTTAAAGTATTGAAAGAACAAGAAACCCCAACCTCAAATTCTATATCCAGTGAAATTAACCTTCAAAGTGGAAGAGAAATAAAAACTTTCTCAGACAAACAAAAACTGAGGAAATCCATCGCCAGCAGATCTGCCTTGTAAGAAATATTTTTTAAAGTTTTTCGTAGAGAAGAATGATGTCAGAAACTCAGACCTACATTTTTTAAAAGGAAGTGTCAGAAAAGGAATAAATGAAATCTATTTAGAATTCTTTAAAAATGAGTCTAAGAAAATGATACAGTAAAAAATATTTAACAGAACTAGCCATTTAACTTTCAAGGGCAAGGATGTTCAATACTGAATTCCAAAGTTCTTTCATTCTTTTTTTTTTTGCAGTACGCGGGCCTCTCACTGTTGCGGCCTCTCCCGTTGAGGAGCACAGGCTCCGGACGCGCAGGCTCAGCGGCCATGGCTCACGGGCCCAGCCGCTCCGCGGCATGTGGGATCTTCCCGGACCGGGGCACGAACCACGCGTCCCCTGCATCGGCAGGCGGACTCTCAACCACTGCGCCACCAGGGAAGCCCTGTACTGGTTTCTTTATACATCACCAAGCACTGCTGATACTTTCAGCTAAATCTATGTAGGCAACACACAGAGTTCTCAGACCTGCGAGAGAGGGATAACCTGGACAGGCTTCCAGGGATCAGGGAGAAGGAGAAATTGAAAACAAAATCCGAAAGCATTTCAGAGCCCGTGGGACAGAGAAGGCCTTCGCGTGGCCCTGCCGGACCTGCCCTGGCCTCCCTACTGATCCTCCTTCGTCCCCTCCCCCTTGCTCACTGTGGCGCCCTGCCAGTCCTCTTATTTCCCAACACTCGGACTTGCTTTTCCCTCTACTGGAACACTTTCTCCTGGAGAGCCCGTGGTTCTCCCTCCCTTCCTGCAGTCTCTGCCTAACTCACCCCATACAGAGAGCACCCCATCCCTCTGTTCCCTTCATCCTGCTTACTTCCTCTGCATAGCACTCATCACCCCACGACATCATCTATTACTGGCAAATTCCCACAGGGCATTAGCTCTCTCTGTTTTGTTCACTTCTGTCCTGGAAGCTGAGAACAGTGCATGGCACTGAACAGATGCTCAATAACTATTTGTTGAATGAAGGAAAGAACCAATGAGGCTTCAGTTTCCAAGTTAGTACGCCAGAAAATCACCAAAATAACAGAAAATGAATCTAAATCCCATTTTGCAAGGACTTGTTTGAAAAACATTTTTTCCTTACACCAGACTGTAGTATTTTAGGCTAACTCCTGTAAAGCATTCAAATACTTAAGGATTCCCTAGAAACGAATGCTCTGCAGAAGAGCTATAGAAGTTGTTATTCTGCTTTGAGCTCAATTGCAATATAGTTCCCATACGCTTCTACCTATTGTAACCTGCTTACAGCACAGGTATATTTTCAGATAGCAGTAAGAGGCCCAAAATGCAAACTTGCAAACTATCCATACTTTCAGACAAGACACACGTGTCTGTAGGAAGCAGCAGCTTATAAACTAAAAGGAGAAAGCGGGCTACAGCTTTCAAGGTATTATTAGCTTTACCCTTACTTGATATTATACCTTGCTTTGCAAAGCTTCTATAAACCTTTCAGTAGATGTGGTTCTTATTCAAAACTCACTCAAGGAATTTTCTTTCCTTAAGAGATGGATGATAAGTCAAAATCAGAAGGATAAGAGAATGGCAGGAAAATATCAACTATGTCAGCATTCTGAGTTATATGCACAAAATAATTAACTTCAAAATACATAACGAACTGGAAAAACCTCCCTTTTTCTCCAACTATAGGCGTCATTCCTACTACAGCTTGATAAAAGGTAATGCTTAGCAGATAGAAACAGATAATAGACTGAGGATGTTGCCTTAGGAATAAAGGAAGAGCCACAAAGTAAAAACATACATTTTACTGTTTGTGCATAAGCACAAAATACCATTGGAAGTGGGAGGAAGGGAAAATACTAGTAATGTCTTGACAGGGTTTGTTTGGGGAACCATTTATTTTTAAGCAAACAGAAGGCATACAAGGTCTCACATACCAACAAGCTCCCCCTTGCCCACCTGTGGGCCTGAGCATCAGTGACATGCATTGAGGCTACAATTTCAACAGTTGAGAACAGCATTACGAAAGGGAAATCGATTCTAAACAATTTTCACTTACCTTCTTTGGCAAAACATTCCAGATGGGCTAAAGTCTCCTCCACAAAGAGAGAATCTTCTGAAAGTCTCTCATAAATCACTGAATCCTATACAAAACACACACAAATACACACACTGTGATTAACATTTAAGCATGACAGTCTAAATTATAAATACTATTCTACAATTTTATTGTTATAGCTAATAGATGTGAAGGAGCTGAAGCAGCCCCAGTGAAGGCACAATTCCAGGAAAAAATATGCTACATACAGAGGGACAAAGACAAGGAACACAGCAGATTTCTCATTGGGACAATGCAAGTGGGAAGCCAGCGGAGCAAAGTCTTTACAGCACTGAAAGAAAAAATGGTCAGCCTGGAATTCTATACTCAGCAAAAATTGATTTCAAGATGAAGATTAGAAAAAAATGAAGATGAAATGAAGATTTTTTTTCCAACTTAGGCTGAAAAAATTTATCATCACCAGATCTACTGTATAAGATATGGTAAAGGAACCCCTTCAGATAAAAATCATTATACCAAATGTTAACATGGGTCTGAAGAGCACTGAAAATGGTATTCACATGAGTATATATACATTATTTTTCTTGTTATTTAACACTAGAACCAACTACATGATCCCTAGAAGAAACACACTTTAAAGACACAAATGGGTTAAAGGAAAGAAAAAGCTATACCATACTAATACTAATCAAAAGAAATCTGAAGGAACAAATTGGTAAATTGACCTAGATCAAAGTTACTAACTTCTGATCTTCAAAAGATACAGTTAAGGAAATGAAAAGTTAAGCCACAGACTGGAAGAAATATGGGAACATATGTATATGTATAACTGATTCACTTTGTTATAAAGCAGAAACTAACACACCATTGTAAAGCAATTATACTCCAATAAAGATGTAAATGTATATATATATTTGCAAGTAATATATCTGATAAAGGACTTGTTTCTAAAATAAGTAAGAATTCTCAAAACTCAATAAGAAAAAAAGTTACTTAAAAAAAAAGTTAACTATTTAAACACGTTTTAACAAGGAAAATAAGTGGATGGTGTGTAAAAAAGAGTTGACATGGCAGATCAGAGACTGCTATCCTTAGAAAGACCTACTTACAAAATTGGCCCTTGGCTGGCATCTAGAAATTTGGCTGGTAAACAATTCTCTAAACTGATACAAACTTTCCCTGTGTGACCCCCATGGGATTCCTCCAGACACTGCTCATGTCTTTTCTTTTGTGATCTAGCTGTATATCTTTATTACATTGCTGTAATGAATCTTAGCCATGAGCACAACTATATGCTTAGTCCCATGAATCCTTTTAGAGATTCACTAAAAGCATAGGGGTGGTCTTGGGAACCCCCATCACAGATGGCAAATAAACATATGAAAAGATGTTTGCTATCATCAGTCAGCATGGAAATGTAAATTACATTCACAATGAGGTACACACCTATTAGAACGGCAAAATTAAATAGACTAACCAGGCCAAGTGTTGGTGACAACTGCTGGTAGGAATGTAACTACAATTTGGTGGTTTCCTAAGAAGCTGAAATATGCCTACCACATGATACAGTAACTTTACTCCTAGTTATTTATCAAATAGAGATAAGACCATATGTCCATACAAAGAGTTGCAAACAAATGCTCATAGGAGCATTCTTTGTAGTAGCCCAAACTGCAAACAAAATGTCCAGCAACAAATGAACAGATGAACAAATGCTGGTATATCCATTCAATGGAATCTACTCGGCAATACAAAGAAATGAACTACTGGTACAAGCTACAACATGAATGAATTTTAAATTAATTATGAGTGAAAGAAGCCAGACAGAAAGTCATATACACTATATGACTTTGTATAAAACTTTAGTAATTGAAATGAATCTATAGTGACAGAAAGCAGATCAGCGTCAAAACTTAACAAAATGGGGCTTCCCTGGTGGTGCAGTGGTTGAGAGTCCGCCTGCGGATGCTAGGGGACGCGCGTTCGTGCCCCGGTCTGGGAAGATCCCACCTGCCGCGGAGCGGCTGGGCCCGTGAGCCATGGCCGCTGAGCCTGTGCGTCCGGAGCCTGTGCTCCGCAGCAGGAGAGGCCACGACAGTGAGAGGCCCGCGTACCGCAAAAAAAAAAACCTTAACAAAATGTACATTTTAAATATGTACCATTTATTTTATGTCAAGTTTACCTCAGTAAAGCTGGGTTTCTTAAGGTACACACGGTAGTGAACAAATACATAGGTGCTTTATAAAAAGGGATTTACAGACGTAAAGCGAATTCCTGAGACACCAAATCCAAGCACTTTGGGCTTGGAACTGGGATCAACATTCCCGCTACAAACCCTTAGCGTCAACCATCTAATCACTGGTTCTCAGAAAAACAACTGAGTGACAGCAAGTTTTCACTGACATAAAAGTTTAGTAAAATTATGGTGTGAGCCACCACAAATTTCAATGGGCTCAGCTTGGGCGGGGGGCGGGAAGCCTTCTCGGTTGCCCGAGACTTTTCAATCTTGGGTAATGCTGTTAACAACCAGTGATAACAGCGCATACAAAGTAACAACGTTTTAAAATATTGTGGGAGTTTGGGGGTTTTGTTGAGCACGAGCCACTTTTCTCCTTGCTTGGCCCTGCAATAAACCATTCTTTGCTTTTAAAAAATTAAATAATAAAATAAAACATTGTGAAGTTGTAAAAGGCTTCCTGTAAGTTGTTGGAACATAGAGGGAAGGAGTTACATGAATAATGAATCCCACTGTGTTTATATGAAATGTCCAAGAAAGACAAATCTATAGAAACAAAAAGTAGATTCGTGGCTGTTGGGAGCCGGAAGTAGGACTAGGGAGTTACTGCAAACGGGCAGGAGACATCTTGTCGGGGTGATGGAGACGTAAAATCGGATTCTGATGATTGCACAGCCCTGTAAATGTGCTAAAAACCATCGACTTGTACACTTAAAATGAGTGTTTTCATGGTGTAGAAATTAAAGCTCAATAAAACTGTTCAAAAAAACCCCCCAAAAACCGAATCCCAGAACTTACAGCCCTTTTGCAGTAGAGCCGGAGCTGTCCTGTAGGAGTTCGCACAATTACAGACATCCTCTTTCTAGTACTAAAACAATGGAGTGTATTATTAGTTTCTAGTTTCCTCAGTACATGACACTAATACCCACACAAAAATTCAAAGTCCAAAGAATTCTAATCGAGTCCTCAGCTGCTCATTGCTGAAAAGGCCAGCATGTTTCTTGCCAGCCTCTTCTTTCTTCTTTACCTGCTTCCTTTAACTAAGATTCTAATTATAAATCTCCACCTTCTTCTCCTACTGTTCTTTTCTTCCATGGAAGTTTACTGACACAAATGTATGTAATAGATTCTATTATGATATGTTATATTAATATAATTACAGATATATTATGATATTTTATATTAATATGTACTATTATAACATAGTACATGACATATATAATGTAATATACCTTTCTTATGTTTTATATGTACAAATATTACTTATAATATAATACATAAATTTTATATAAATGTAATATATATAATATAATCATGAAAATTTGACGAGGAAAGGGGAAAGCAGCCCTGGGTCTGTGTATTATTCGGTCCTCACACCATCTTTATCAACTAGGCCGTCCTGCCCCCACTTTGCTGCACAGAGATGTTAAATTCCTCCTCACCATCTCATTCGCCCACGCTTCACCCTCCTGTCATCGTTCAATTATCAGCCCAAGTCCCACCTCCCCACAAAGGCTCCCAGGCCCCTCAGAGATAAACCTCCACCACCAGTGGTACTGCTGTCTCCATCAGATACTCTTCAATATTCTTTATCACCCTGCTAACGACTGGGAATTACCTTGTTTGTTTACTAAAGCAGGGGACCCCACAAACAGGTGGTCCACCCTAGTCCTAGAACAGTATTCTAGAAAAATATTTGTAGCTGCATAGACTGCAATTCTCCCCATGAAGACGAAAATACGTTTTGTTTGCTTTTTTTACATTCTTTAACTTTTCTTTCACCTCTGGAGGCACAGATTGGTTGACAATACCAAGGACTTTGGAACCAGATAGACCTGGATTTGAACCCTGATTCTGCCACTTATTTGCTTAGCGACTTTGGGAAGGTCATTTAAATGGAGCCCCAGCTGCCGGTCCTTCAAGTGCAGTGACCACCATTGGCCTAGGAGGACTGCTCTGTGTGTGTCCAGCAGACCAGCTGGGCTTTCAGTCATTAGTTCCTCCACATTTTCAAGCTCTTCCAACAGAAAGAATTTTATTTGTCTTCAGGAATAAGATTGATCAAGAAAAGGACGTTCAAGCTTGGAAGAGAAGTAAGAGGTTCATAGAAATGATTGCCGAAGGAGAGAAGGAAGATCTCCTTCAGGGAGAAGAAAACCCTAGTGAAATCCAAACAAGCCTCAGAGAAGAGTGTTCCAATTAAAATAACAGTAATAATAAACACTCATACCAAGTGCTCTATCAGTTTTTACTATGTGCTGGGCATTGTGAATTAATCTTCACAACAATCCTGTGAGGCGGACACCATTGCTAGCCCCATTTTATAGATCAAGAAACTGTGGCACAGAGAGGTTAGGTGGCCAGGAAGGTCATGAGCTAGTAAGTAACAGAACCACAACTACGACCACAAGTGATCCTTTTCCCTCCTCTGTCCCCCAAGCTTTTTTCACCCTCTCACCCTCCTCTCCACATGCACCCATGCTTGTCATCTCCCTTCTCCCCTTCTTCCTTCTCTGGTCCGCTGGCCTCTGTCAATATAGCCACCAAGGAGCAAAATGAGCCGCTGAGACGGCAACTCTGCCAGGTCACCAAGCAGACAGTGCCAGTAAGAAAAGATGTTTCCCACCCCCCAGGAGCCCCATGGCCATGCCTGCCGAAAACACAGTCTTCATCTGTCCCCACCTCACTGCCAACAGTCTAAGCTAGAGCTCCCACCCTCCAGGGATGGTCCCGGTGACCAACCTTACAGTGGAACACTTCATCTAGAAGGGACTTTCCAACAGGGATAAAGGATTAGCAATTGTTTTAAATACTTAGAAAGCTGTTAGAACACTACTCAAAGCAAATGAATCATTTAAGTGCTACCTAACTAGGAGAGCAGGTGTTAATGACAGGAAATGACTGCTCTAGTGGTAGCAGTAGTCAAATATTAAGAAAGGAGAAAATTAGAATGAATACTGAGATGTATCTTCTTGTAACAAAGTTCTTAGAAAAATCTTTCCTAGGACTTCCTTGGCGGTCCAGTGGTTAGGACTCCACGCTTCCACTGCAGCGGGCACAGGTTCAATCCCTGGCTGGGGAGATAAGATCCTGCATGCCACCTGGCATGGCCAAAAAAAAAAAAAAAAAATCTCCTAGAGAGGGGGTAACAAAAACTTTTCTGAGGTTTAAAGGGTTTTTTTTTTTTTAATGTCATTGGGAAACAAGGCTTTAAAAATACAATTAAAAAAATCATCTGACTTAAGGAAGAACGAATGATTTACTTATTAATTTCCTTTTCTAATTTTTCAAATTTCACATTAGAAATAGTGAAATGGTCCAAGAGATATGACTTCATGAGTCTGGAGGAAAATCCAATGGAAATAAAACCATCACCAATATCCTGACAACATGCTTTGGGGAATCAGGCCACAGATGCTGGGGTGTAAGAGGAAAGAAGGATGCACATCGTTTGGGAAAAAATTAATCAAATCACTGTCTATTTTTAAAGAAACAGTTTTTGGTTTATTTGTGAAAATAATGTTCAATATCCATTTGTTAAAAAAGAGACAATAGGCCCAAAATGGAGTCGTGTGCTCAGCCCACAACCCCAAACTGAGACTCAATACCTGACCTAACTGCAATTTCAGACTCTCCCAGGAATCTAATCTTAACCAGTCAGTGTGGAATCACCTGGTCAGCACTAGTGAGGTAACCTGAGTGACAGACCTCAGGGTGAGGAAGATGACCTTGTCCCAAACAATCTACTTTATGCTCGTATTCTCTGTCCCGCCCCATCTGCCTAAAAAGTCTTCCACGTTGTACAACTCCTGAGAGGTACTTTATCTGCTCGATGGGATGCTGCCCAACTCATGAATCACTGAATAAAGCCAGTAAGATCTTTAAAATCTACTCAGTTGAATTTTGCTTTTTAAGGCAAAAATCTATTCACCAAATATTTATTGAGTATTTGCTGGATACCAGCCCCTGCAGGAGGTGACTCCAGCCCTCCTGGAACTTACAGTCTAGTTAGCGACACAGTTGTTAAGTTGTAACCCAGATTTGAAATCGCAGCTCTGACTATGACAAGTGCTAGAAAGGAGAGGTCAAGAACCTGCACCAACTACAAAAGGGAATTTTTACTAGAGAAGAGAAGACTGAGCTGAGATGAAAGGGCGCGCAGAAGCTAACTAGAATTTCAGGATTCTGTATTAAGGTTTTGATTTACATTGCCAAATCTCAGTTGAATAGTCACAGAAAGAGCCCTGGGAAATACACAAATAGAATGAAAAGGCAGCTTACCTAGAAAACTCCAGGACAATAAGAATTTCAAATGTGAATTCTTCTCCCATCTACAAGAAGATAAGACAACATAGTCTTACCTGAGGAAAAAAGTATTCATCTCACAAAATAACTCATTCTCCCAATCACAAACAAGTTTTACCCTCCAAATACATATCTTTTTCAAAATATAAATCTTCCTGCAAGTCCGATGAGATAATGGTGCCCTCCTCTGGTAAGAATATTGTTTGCAACCTAGGCAATATTAGCAAAAGTGCTTCTGACAGTGACAATTTAAGACTGAAACACCTCTTCTCTCTTCCATCTAAAATCCGAGCGATTAGAAACATTGTATGAACACTCTCATGTTGTAAGGTTACAAGCAGTAAGGGAGAAAATCAGCAGAGAGAAATGAGAACAAATAAATCTTTTAATAAAATTGCACGGATCAAATGAAATCCTTAATGCTTAGATAATTTGAAGAGGTAAACATGAAAAGAGGTAGCATGCTAAAAAATGTACCAATGAAATATGCATTCTTTTCTAAATTTTTCCAGTTACGGCCTCTTGGATTCCTGTAACCATGATCAATTTATCTCTGCATCTACCAGCTCTCAGCTTCACCACTGCAGAAGTTCAAATGTGATGTATGATATTTATATACATATCTATGTGATATAAAGATGAATTAATCAGTCCATTCTAGCAAGGACTCAACGTCCAGTGAGCATCTCTAACCATTGAATTACTACTAGGAAAAAAAACAGTGCGTTGGGGCTTCCCTGGTGGCGCAGTGGTTGAGAGTCCGCCTGCCGATGCAGGGGACACGGGTTCGTGCCCCGGTCCGGGAAGATCCCACATGCTGCGGAGCGGCTGGGCCCGTGAGCCATGGCCGCTGGGCCTGCGCGTCCGGAGCTTGTGCTCTGCAACAGGAGAGGCCACAACAGTGAGAGTCCCGCATACCGCAAAAAAAAAAAAAAAGTATTTAGAGAGCAAAGATGGTGTTCTTTCTCTTTAAACCCTCAAATTATGTGAGTTTTTAGAAAACAAGAAGTTCAGTCTATAAGAATTCTATATGTAATATTTATTTCTTTCAGAAGCCATACTCTTCTCTTTGTTGTACACTGGAGGTGAAATTCTATGGTAATACACAAAGTGAACTTCAAGTCATTAAACCTAAGAAATTCAGAAGTCCAAGTTCATTTTCCTACCACAAGAAATCTCATTAAAAGTATCTAGAAAACACTAAGTAGATAGACACTGATATACTGATATATATATATATATATGTATATGTATATCTCAGATGAAAAAGAAAACCAAACCCAAAGCCATTTTAATCATGATCACAAGTATAATACTCGTTTTAAAGACAAATGGAAATTCTGTAGGTGATCATTTCTGTCCAACAAATACTGCAAAGCAATGTGGAGTTAAACAGTTTTAAGATCTTTGTATTATTCAGAAAGAATAGACCGATACCAACTAACTATTTGTTAAATAAAGTCACCAGAAATTATAATAAAAGGCAGAAGCTTTCACATAAGCTTTCAAAAACATTTATTTGTTTTTATTTTTAGAAACAACTGATTTTGTATCATGCAACTTTGCTGGAGTTATTATTGCTTACAGGTTTTTGGTGGAGTCTTTAAGGTTTTCTATACATATCATGTCATCTGCCAAAAAAGACAGCTTTGATTCTTCCTTTCTGATTTGGATGCCTTATATTTATTTTTCTTGCCTAATTACTGTGGCTAGGACTTTCAATACTAAGCTGAATAAAAGTAGTGAGAGTAGGCATCCTTGTTTTATTTCTGATTTTAGAGGAATAACTTTCAATTTTTCATTGAGTATAATTTCAACTGTGAGCTTGTCATATACACCCTTTATTATGTTGAAATATGTTCCCTCTGTAGCCACTTTGTTGACATTTTTATCATACATGGATGTTGAATTTTGTCAAATGCTTTTTCTGCATCTGTTGAGATGATTACATGATTCTTATCCATCATTTTTTAAAAATTGTATTTATTTAATTTATTTATTTTTGGCTGCAATAGGTCTTTGTTGCTGCATGCAGGGTTTTCTCTAGTTGCAGCAAGTGGGGGCTATTCTTCATTGTGGTGTGCGGGCTTCTCATTGTGGTGGCTTCTCTAGTTGCAGAGCATGCACTCTAGGCACGTGGGCTTTAGTAGTTGTGGCATGTGGGCTCAGTAGTTGTGGCATGCAGGCTCTAGAGAGCAGGCTCAGTAGTTGTGGTGCATGGGCTTAGTTGCTCCGTGGCATGTGGGATCTTCCCGGACCAGGGCTCGAACCCGTGTCCCCTGCATTGGCAGGTGGATTCTTACCCACTGCGCCACCAGGGAAGCCCTTCCTCATTTTGTTCATGTGGTGGATCACACTGTTCGATTTGTGGATGTTGAACCAGCCTTGCACTCATAGAATAAATCATCATGATGTATGATCCTTTCAATGTATTGTTGAATTTGATTTGCCAATATTTGGTTGAGGATTTTGGCATCCAAATTTATCAGGGATATTGGCCTGTAATTTTCTTTTCTTGTGGTGTCCTTGTCTCTGCTGGTAAATGGTGAAACCAGGATTCACACTCAGGAAGTTTAACTCCAAAATTCTGCCTTTCACCATAATTTATATGTGGCCTCCAATTAATTGAAAGAAGGAAAATCATAATCTAGTAAAAAAAAATATATTGAGAACAAAAAATAGATAGAAAAAACTTAACAATTACAAGTCTTTCTCCTTTTAGATACTATACAACTGTGAGAGTTGTTGTACCTTTTTTTTTTTTTCAGCTTTACTGTAGTATAATTGACAAAAAATCGTGGCAGTTCTTAAAGGTGAATTTTAACTTGTAAAGATGCCAGTGTCATTTAAAAGGTAACCAACATCTGTCTGTTGGTAACCTGGCATCATTCCTGCCTCTTGCTATTGAATGGCAGGGTCTAGAGGCCCGAGGCTACCTTTCTCCCAATCTCTTGTCAGCAGGTTCGTTTCTACCATTGAGAGGAATTTTCAGTAAAGAGCTAGAAGTTCTACTGCTTCCCTTCTGGCAGCTGTGGGCAGATGCATGGGTTTGGCAGGTATGGAATTTTGCAGCACTTTCTGGATGCTTCCCTGTGGGTCACCTGCCTTAGGGAGGCATAATCACGGCCACCTCCCAGGCTCCAGGGTCCCTGTGGCTCCCTCAGAGATAAGTGAAACCCTGGGAGCTCCCCACAGCTTTTCCTACCTATCCCTCCAGCTCTTCCACTCTTTCGTAAGCACATAATAACCTGTATTTGGTCTGTTCTACTTGCAACCCATGATGCAATATTATTAATATCTGAACAAACTGTACTCCTGAAGCTCCACGTGTGTGTCATACTATCTATAGCCCATGGCGACATTTAGCATTTGAACTCCGCACATGCTCTCCCTGAATCCACCTTCTGTGAAGCTCCCATCACCCTGCTCAGCCCTGGAGAGGCCCTCATCTGCCCAAGCTCTTCATTAAGATTGGATGCTCTGGCCATGGCGTACACATTATTTCCCTTAAAATGCATATCTTCATCCTGCAGGAAACAAACAAAATCGCCAAGCCACACAATCAGAACTTGGCTCAAAAAATTTTCAGGAAATCTATACTGCCCCTGATCTTCCAATGTACGTGACATTTAGAAAAAATTCACAGTGGAGAGTCAAGAATACTTGGTTTTGGACCCGTATGTGCTAGTTTCTCACATAGGTTGGCAGTCGATTCAGGAGAAGCAAAGCCACGTGGAAACAAACATCGAGGTGATTAGGAAGACGTGGCTTTCAAATCCTGGCTCTGCCTCAGACACGCTGTGTGGCCTTGAGTGCGTCTCAGTTACTACATCTATCAAATGAGAGCAGTAACAGGGACCTCGCAGCACTACTCATAGAGCTACTGCAAAAATCAAATGAGAATACAAATATTTGAAAGGACTTTGTCTAATTTTGTGGTTGCTAAAATAATATCCTCTTCCAAATGATGGTAGTTCATTGACCTATTGGGAGAATCATGTTCAGGTGACATCCAGCAAGAATTTTATTTCAAAGAAAAATATTTTTAAAAACAACTAAAAGTTACAACCCCACATTCAAATTGGAATATTTGTTCAGTCACAACTTACTAAGTATTAACTTCAGTCAACACATGGTTGTCACCTAAGAAATCTTTTTCTTAATTTGAAGGAACTCTGGAATGGCTTTGTTTCTGTCATTCTTGCCAAGCTCTGTAAATCTATTGTAAGTCTAATGGAATGGAAGGTATAACAAATATAAATGTTTATGCACCCAACATAGGAGCACCTCAATACATAAGGCAAATACTAACAACCATGAAAAGGGAAATCGACAGCAACACAATAATAGTAGGGGACTTTAACACCCCACTTACACCAATGGACAGATCATCCAAACAGAAAATAAATAAGGAAACACAAGCTTTAAATGACACATTAGACCAGATAGATTTAATTGATATTTATAGAACATTCCACCCAAAAGTGGCAAAATACACTTTCTTCTCAAGTGCACATAGAACATTCTCCACGATAGATCACATCTTGGGTCACAAATCAAGCCTTGGAAAATTTAAGAAAATTGAAATCGTATCAAGCATCTTTTCTGACCACAGTGCTGTGAGACTGGAAATCAATTACAGGAAAAAAACTGTAAAAACCACAAATACATGGAGGCTAAACAGTGCGCTACTAAATAACCAAGAGGTCACTGAATAAATCAAAGAAGATATAAAAAAATACATAGAAACAAATGACAACAAAAACACGACTACCCAAAACCTATGGGACGCAGCAAAAGCAGTTCTAAGAGGGAAGTTTATAGTAATTCAATCTCACCCTGAGAAACAAGAAAAATAGCAAATAAACAATCTAACCCTACACTTAAAACAACTAGAGAAAGAAGAAGAAAACCAAAAGTCAGTAGAAGGAAAGAAATCATAAGGATCAAAGCAGAAATAAATGAAATAGAAACAAAGAAAACAATAGCAAAGATCAATAAAACTAAAAGCTGGTTCTTTGAGAAGATAAACAAAATTGATAAACCCTTAGCCAGACTCATCAAGAAAAAAAGGGAGAGGACACAAATCAATAAAATTAGAAATGAAAAAGGAGAAATCACAACTGACACTGCAGAAATACAAAGGATTATAAGAGACTACTACAAACACTTATATGCCAGTAAAATGGACAACCATGAAGAAATGGACAAATTCTTGGAAAGATACAATTTTCCAAGACTGAACCAGGAAGAATTAGAAAATATAGACAGACCTTTCACAAGTAATGAAATTGAAACTGTAATTTAAAATCTTCCAACAAACAAAAGTCCAGGACCAGATGGCTTCACAGGCAAATTCTATCAAACACTTAGAGAAGAGCTAACACAATCCTTCTCAAACTCTTCCAAAAAATTGCAGAGGGAGGAACACTCCCAAATTCATTCTACAAAGCCACCATTACTGTGACACCAAAATCAGAAAAAGATGTCACAAAAAAAGAAAATTATAGACCAATATCACTGATGAACATAAATGCAAAAATCCTGAACAAAATACTAGCAAACAGAATCCAACAACACATTAAAAGGATCATATACCATGACCAACTGGGATATATCCCAGGGATGCAAGGATTCTTCAATATACGCAAATCAATCAGTAGGATACACTACATTAACAAATTAAGGAATAAAAACCATATGATTATATCAATAAATGCAGAAAAAGATTTTGACAAAATTCAACACCCATTTATGATAGAAACTCTCCAGAAAATGGGCATAGAGGGAACCTACCTCAACATAATAAAGGCCATATATGGCAACCCCACAGCAAGCATCATACTCAGTGGTGAAAACTGAGAGCATTTCCACTAAGATAAGGAAAAAAACAAGGATCTCCACTCTCACCACTCTTATTCAACATAGTTTTGGAAGTCCTAGCCACAGCAATCAGAGAAGAAAAAGAAATAAAAGGAATACAAACTGGAAAAGAAGAAGTAAAACTGCCACTCTTTGCAGATGACATGATACTATACATAGAAAATCCTAAGGATACCACCCGAAAACTACTAGAACTAATCAATGAATTTGGTAAGGTTGCAGGATACAAAATTAATGCACAGAAATATCTGGCATTTCTGTACACCACCAACGAAAAATCAGAAACAGAAATTAAGGAAATACTCCCATTCACCATCTCAACAAAAAGAATAAAATACCTAGGAATAAACCTGCCTAAGGAGGCGAAAGGCTTGTACTCAGAAAACTATAAAACACTGATGAGAGAAATCAAAGATGACATAAACAGATGGAGAAATATACCATGTTCTTAGATTGGAAGAATCAATATGGTGAAAATGACTATACTACCCAAAGTAATCTACAGATTCAATGCAATCTCTATCAAACTATCAATGGCATTCTTCACAAAAGTAGAACAAAAAATTTTACAATTCGTATGGAAACACAAAAGACCCCAAATAGTCAAAGCAATCTTGAGAAAGAAAATTGGAGGAATCAGGCTCCCTGACTTCAAACTATACCACAAAGCTACAGTCATCAAGACAGTATGGTACTGTCACAAAAACAGAAATATAGATCAGTGGTACAGGATAGAATGCCCAGAGATAAACCCATGCACATATGGTCACCTAATTTAGGATAAAGGAGGAAAGAGCACACAATGGAGAAAAGACAGCCTCTTCAATAAGTGGTGCTGGGAAAACTGGACAGCTACATGTAAAAGAATGAAATTAGAACACTACCTAACACCATACACAAAAATAAACTCCAGGTGGAATAAAGACCTAAATGTAAGACCAGACATTATAAAACTCTTAGAGGAAAACGTAGGAAAATCACTCGTTGACATAAACCACAGCAAGATCTTTTTTGACCCATCTCCTAGAGTAATAGAAATAAACACAAAACTAAACAAATGGGACCTAATTAAACTTCAAAGCTTTTGCACAGCAAAGGAAACCATAAACAAGACAAAAAGACAACCCTCAGAATGGGAGAAGATATTTGCAAATGAAACAACAGACAAAGGATCCATCTCCAAAATATACAAACAGCTCATGGAGCTCAATATCCAAAAAACAAACAATCCAATTTAAAAATGGGCAGAAGACCTAAATAGACATTTCACAAAGGAAGACATACAGATGGCCAAGAGGCACATGAAAAGATGCTCAACATCACTAATTATTAGAGAAATGCAAATCAAAACTACAATGAGGTATCACCTCACGCCGGTCAGAACGGCTATTATCCAAAAATCTAGAAACAATAAATACTGGAAAGGGTGTGGTGAAAAGGGAACCCTCCTGCACTGTTGGTGGGAATGTTAATTGATACAACCACTATGGAAAACAGTATGGAGGTTCCTTAAAAAACTAAAAATAGGGGCATCCCTGGTGGTGCAGTGGTTGAGAGTCCGCCTGCCGATGCAGGGGACACGGGTTCATGCCCCGGTCCGGGAAGATCCCACACGCTGCGGAGCAGATGGGCCCGTGAGCCATGGCCACTGAGCCTGCGCGTCCCGAGCCTGTGCTACGCAACGGGGGAGAGGCCAGAATAGTGAGAGGCCCGCGTACCGCAAAAAAAAAAAAACTAAAACTAAAATTAGAACTCCATATGACCCAGCAATCCCACTACTGGGAATATACCCTGAGAAAACCATAATTCAAAAAGAGGCAGGTACCACAGTGTTCACTGCAGCACTATTTACAATAGCCAGGACATGGAACCAACCTAAATGTCCACTGACAGATGAATGGATAAAGAAGATGTGGTACATATATACAATGGAATATTACTCAGCCATGAGAAGAAACGAAATTGAGTTATTTGTAGTGAGGTGGATGGACCTAGAGTCTGTCATACAGAGTGAAGACAGAAAGAGAAAAACAAATACCGTACGCTAACACATATATATAAGGCATCTTAAAAAAAAATGGTACTGATGAACCTAGTTGCAGGGCAGGAATAAAGATGTAGACATAGGAAATGGTCTTGAGGACACAGGGTGGGAGGGGGAAGCTGGGGCACAGTGAGAGTAGCATCGACATATATACACTACCGAATGTAAAATAGTCGGCTAGTGGGAAGCAGCAGCGTAGCACCGGGAGATCAGCTCGGTGCTTTGCGATGACCTAGAGGGGTGGGATAGGGAGGATAGGAGGGAGACTCAAGACGGAGGGGATATGGGGACATATGTATGCATATGGCTGATTCACTTTGTTGTACTATGGAAACTAACACAGTATTGTGAAACTATTATACTCCAATAAAGATCTATTAAAAAATTATTAAGAAAAAAAAGTATGTAGTTAGAGGGACTTCCCTGGTGGTCCAGTGGCTGAGACTCCATGCTCCCAATGCAGGGGGCCCGGGTTCGATCCCTGTTCAGGGAACTAGATCCCACATGCCGCAACTAAGAGTTCACATGCTGCAAGTAAAGACCCCTGCATGCTGCAATCAAAGATCCTGCACACTGCAAATAAGATCCCACACGCAGCAACGAAGATCCTGCGTGCTGCAACTAAGACCCAGCGTGGCCAAATAAATAAATATTGGAAAAAAAAAAAAAAAAGAGTATGTACTTGGAAATAAGACATCCTGTGTCCAGATTCCAGTTCAGCCACTGATTTTGCAGATTTGGACAAGTTTTCTTAATTTTTTCTGAACATCAATCTCATCTATATAATTAGGATAACACTTATTGCTAGGGGTTGTTACAAGGATTAAATAAGATTATATACGTACAGCACTTAGTCCAGTTTCTGATACATACGTGTTTATTAAATAATATTTATTATTATATCTCATGCTATTTCCACTCTCCAGAAAGTTTAACTAAGTTGCCTAAAGTAGAGGAGCCAGAATTGGCCCGCTGGGCTCCTGACTCAATCTTGACTTCATGGGTATGTTTAGACGTAATGATTTACAAACCCAGTATGACATAAATATATCACAGTGCTAAATGTATATAACCAAGGGTTTCTTTTCTTTTGGCTTGGTCCTCCTTATAACCCCAGTCAGATTGTGAAGCTTATCCAACCCTACTAGTGCGTGGTGAGCCAAGGTGAGCAATTAATTTTAACGTTAATATTCTGAGGCCAATATTGACATTTGATAGCAGATACTGACCTCATGGCCTGGATATGGACATTGTCTTATTTGTACTGCTATCCCTGACCACTCAAACAAACAAAAACACCTGAATGTACGGGCTGGAGTCACACGACTCAGGGTCACCAAGTCAGTCTCTATACCATCAACCACAAAGCCAAGCATTCCAAGAAGGGAAAATAGTATCAAAGGGACAAAACTAGTATCAACGAATTCCTTGTTAGACAGATTCAGAGATCTATTAGTTCCCTGAATTAACCACGAGCATTAATTTCCTGCGGCTGCAGTAACAAATATCACAAGCTTGGTGGCCTAAGAGAAATGTATTCTCTCACAGTTCTGGAGGCCAAAATCCACAATCGGTTTTAGTGAACCAAAATCAAGGTATCAGGGGGTCTGTGCTCCCGCTGGAGGCTCTAAGGAAGAATCTGTTCCCTGCTTCTTCCAGCTTCTGATTACTGCCAGCATTCCTTGGCTTGCGGCCATATCTCCAGTCCATGCCTCCATCTTCACATGGCCGCCTTCTCTTTTTTCCTGTATCGAATCCCCTCTGCCTCTCTCTTATTTAAGGACACTTGTGATTGTATGTAGGGCACACCCAGGTAATCCAGGAGAACCTCCCCATCTCGAGATCCTTAAGTCAATCACATCTGCAAAGACTTTTCCAAATAAGGTAACATTCAAGGTTCCAGGCATTAGGCTGTGTATATCCTGGGGTTGGGGGGGTTGGGGGGGTCGGGGGCCTGGGGCACTTTCAGCCTATCACAATGGGCTCACACTTCCTAAAGCATAACTGTACTCCCCTAAAGGTCTTGTTTCTAACATGTAAAATAGGCCCCTCTAATGCACAAATGTGCATTCTTTACCATGATTTAACAGGAAATGCCTGAAAACCCAACCGTGACCCCTAACAAGAGTCTAATATTTGCTCCCATCGTTCTTCATGCAACAATGCCAGCTGTCTGGTGAACTGCCCTCTGGCCAACTGTTTAACATTCCCCTGAAGAGTCTTCTCACATACACCCCACTGATTACCTTCATTTCCTCTAGCACAGAAATCAGTGAAAGGAATACATTATAGGAATCCATAGCCTTCAGAAGAAGTGTTTTTGAAATGAGTAGCTTCAAAGAACAGAACAAATCTCATAAACGACTAACCTCTGGAAGTACAGCCTCTATGAGATGCCCAACCAGCCTCCTAGGGGAGATTATACCTGCACCCCTTCAGTTTCACCAGCAGTTACAGCTACAATTTCCTTTAGATGAGCGATGACCCAGTGGGTCCTAGAAAGTTTGAGTCCTGTGAGTTTTGTAGTTGCCTTCTGTTGCCCATGTGTATTTTGAGTGTGGATATCATTTACACTGAAGTAATTCAGGCAACCACACTGTGCCCTAAGACGAGGTGAAAAACACAGGAATCTCAATCCACTGCACTTTTAAGGTCCATGTAGGATTGATAGATCACAGATTCCATCCAAAGTGATTTATCTCCTAATCTAACAGAAGTACAAATAAAATAGAAGAAGAGCCTGCAGAATGCATCTAAAAACGTGCTCCTTAGTCACTAACTGTTGTGACTAAGAGCACAGAGCCTGGAGGCCAAACGCCTTGCTTCAAGGGGGAACTCTATTCAATATCCTGTGATAAACCATAAGGGAAAAGAATATAAAGAAAAGAATGTACGTATATGTATAACTGAATCACTTTGCTGTACGGCAGAAATTAACACAACACTAAATCAACTGTACTTTTTTTTTTTTTTAAATCTTAAAAAAAAAAAAAATCTCTCAGCAAGCACTGCAGCTCCCTGGCCTGTGACCTTGGGCAACCTTGGGCGGTGGAGTCACTCTTACGGATGAAGAAAAAGGGCCTTGTGAGGTTACGGTATTAAACCAGGAATGTGACCCTTTTGGGTGCCAGGCGCTCGCCTAAGCACTCAGATTTTTAAAATAATTCTCGAATAGTCATTCAATAAATATTTGGACGAGATGAACTTTCACTCAAGTCCAACGTCGACACTGAAGGCTGCGATGAAATGTCATGTGAACGAAGTGAGCCGTCTCCACAGGAAGCAAGGCCGTCCCCAGGGTCCCCAGCCCGGCTCCCACCACCAACGACCGCAGGGATCCGGCGCCCGAGCACCCAGCGCAGCGGCCGCCTGGGCGCGGGAGGCTTTCCCACGGGAGGTGACACAAGGACACAGCCTGCCGGCCGCTCGCTCTGCCCGCGCCTTTTTCCCGTCACCTTCTTCTTCAAGCGCACCGGCCACGCGGCCGACGCTGCTCCCTCACGGCCCCCGCGAGGCAGGGTCACAAAGGAGGAAACCCAGGCCGGGAACGGCCGAGCTCGGCTTCTCCTCAGAGCCCGTGCGAAGCGGCTTCCCCCGTGCGTCCAGCACGCTCCTCCATGGGTCTGCGGCCGCTGCTCCGGCAGCCTCCCCGGGCGCCCCGGCTCTTCGGGACGGGCCGCGGCCAGCGAGCAGCAGCCCCGCCGTCCTCCCCTGCGCCGCGGGTCTGCCCGGCTCTGCGCCTGCGCAGTCGGTGCGCTGGGGGCCTCGGCGGCGCGCCTCCTGCCGGCGCATGGGGTCACCGGTTGGCTGCCGGGAGCTCCGGGGAGCGAGCCAGGGAGGCCCCACGACCAGGTCGCGGAACCATCACTCAGCACCCACCGCGGTTCCGTCCCTTCACCCAGGGTGGGCCACGCCCCCGGGAGAGAAGAGCCGTCGCGGTGCCCGCCTGCGGCTGGAGGAGGCCCAGCTAGGGCTCCACAAGTTGTTGGTGATGATACACTGATCTTCTAATTAAAACAGTGTCCTCTAATTCTCTCCATCGTAATGGCACCTTTTCCCGTGTGTAATTAATAAGTGAGCTGCTATTTTCAGAAACTCTGGTAACATGCAACTCGATATGCCGTAGAGCCCGAGTAAAACAACATACCCCCAAAGAATTCCTTTGGTGACTGGAATAGGCAGAGGGATGGGAATGTTGGATTAGGATGTGGGCTTTGACATAGCAATTCTGGGAGATTGGTACCCTTGGGGAACTGTGGTTGGATTGTGCACTGCCTGCGTAATATTCCTGCCTGACACGCGTCATGGGAATGAAGTAGAGAAATACAGTGAATTGTGAAGGAAGATTCTATGGGAGGTGAGAACCTCAAAATCAGTGGAACATCTAAAGCAATTCTACTCTGGCTTTCTTCCCTCCTTTCCCTACCTTGCCTAGGCATTTGTGGGCATTTGTGTATATTTGCTGGTGAGTTTGTTATTTGGTAGACAGGGTGAGGGCTCAGGACTCTTATTTGCTTGTGATCATTGTCTCTTTACTTATATCCCTAACAGACTGCAACTTGAAAATAGGGGCAGTTTAGACAGATTCTAAAACATAATCGTTTTTGCAGAAGTAGAAATGAAAAGGTAAAATTGAATATGTTGATCAAGTAGCAAAAAATAGCTCTGGAGAAATAAATAATGGTTAAGTGAATTATTTACACAACTGGAAATTGTAAACAATTAGTGAACAATTGCAGTTTTGACTTATGTTACATGTTTCACTCCTATCTCTCTCAGAAGGTGTAGCTGACTTTGCTGGAAATTCTCATACATAGATCTGTAATATTTTCCTAGGACGATGTTATGATTGGTCTCCCCCATTTCACCCGTACATAAACGCATTTCAGAATTTGTTCAAACACTGAACTATTTAAGTCCAAAAGACATGCTGTATAATAGAAATCTGTTATGCTTTTACCCTAGAAGTTCTTAAGGCTTAAAGTGTATAAGGCTTTATTTATATATAAATGTATAAACATTTATAATATGACATAATTATATTATAAATGTATAATACAGTATAGATAGATTATATATATAATATAAAAGTCAGTAGGGAATATCCCACCATCAAAACTACAATAATATGGGACTTCCTTGGCGGCCCAGTGGTTAGGACTCCGGGCTTTCACTGCTGTGGGCCCTGGTTGGGGAACTAAGATCCCACAAGATGCACAGCGCTGCCAAAAAAAAAAAAAAAAAGAAAGAAAAAGAAAAGAAAGAAACCTAAAATAATATAATTCAGTTGCCTTCAAAGGTGAAAATTCTGTAAGCCTTGAAACATGAGAACAGATTAATTATTTTTCCGTTTATAGAGTAGTGACCATGGTGTTATAAAGATGGACACTCAGTTTTGAGACATTTATACATGCGTATGTTTCATTGTTTCCTGGTCCAATATAAGTGCATAATACGAGTACCTCTGCATTTTAAAGAATGTGCTGGCTTAAAACAATGCCTCGCTTTATATTTTCCTTGAATGAAAATAGTGTAGACCAGGAATGCTGAGTATACAAGAGGTCACAAAACGGTAACCCTGTGAAAGCCTGAGGAATTCGGGCCATGCAAAGCAAGTGTCTTTAGCTGCCCTCTACCAAGAGAGGGCAGCCCTCTTCTCACAAATTATCTGCATAGTGGGCTCCAAAGCATAGTGCAGGAAAAAAATTGTAGAACTTTTATTTATAGCTATTATTTTTATCTTAGCTTTAAAAAGGTTCTGTTTGGTTTTGTGTGCTTTATAATAATATATAAATATATATGAGCATGCAGTACACTTTTATAATTTGTAAATAAATAAATATACATATATTTGGAGTGCAAGAAAAAAAAATTTGTTAATGAAAGTAAGGTACCGTGGAAAAAGTTTAGAGGCCGTGATTCGAAACTTGTCTCCTCCGGGGCAAACTGCAAACCTTGCACGTTCCCAGAATCAAAGGTCTGTAATCACATGCTTGGAAAGTTCTTTTGTACCTTCAATACGTATTGGGGGAATATCCACTATGTCCCACCTCCTGCGAGGTTCTGGAAGTACAGTAAAAGGCAAAAGAGCCATGGTCGTCCCTTCCTGAACTTTACAGTCTACTAAACGTAAGCATTGAACAAATAAACACAAGATAACATTTTTTTTTTAATGATATACTGTTAAGTGCCAAGGAAAATAAAGTTTCGAGAGGTCAGCGAAATCCTTCCGAGGGAGTGGCATTTGATCTGAAATCTAAAGGACGAGAATGAGGTAGGCAGAGAGGAAGAGGAGGAATCTCAGTCGTGGGAAACAAGGCAAAAGTGTCAGCTGAGCGGAGATCTCTTTTCGCTGAAGAACTGTACAAGGTCCATGTGCCCGGAGCTTGCGGGGAGGGAGTGAGGCCCGCCGGGTGGGGCTGGACCGGGCCCCTGGGGACCCGGAGACCGTGGAAGCGTTTTAGACTGTACCTAAAAATGCAACGGGGGAGCCAGTCACAGGTTTTCATCAGGGGTAGAAATTCAAGATCACTTACGGAAGCTTCCATTTCCATTTTTCATGCCCTGGTTGCCTAAAGCGTGTCCGAGAGCCAGGACATAACACGCTGCAGGTCAAGATTTCAAAACAAAGTGAAAAAAAGGAAGCAAGCAATCAAGACACTTCTGGAAATTTGAACGGCCAGAGCGTGTGCAGCTTTGAACAGTTAAAACTCCCCCAGACGAGGAGGGCAGACTCTGGCTTGGAGCTGGAGCTCCGGCCGCGCCGAGGGGCGCGCCGCTGCTGACACCAGCCTGTCAGGACGCGCGCGCGCCCCCGCCCCGCCCGCACACACTCGCGCACGCACCGGGCTTGAGGTTGGGACTCCTCGGCCGCCGTCCGCGCTCGGCCGTCCCGCCTGTCGCGGCACCGCCCTCTCCCCCAACGTAGGCGGTGCGGGGGCGGTGCGGGGGCGGTGCGGGGGCGGTGCGGGGGCGGTGCGAGGGCGGTGCTGGCCCGCCTTTGCCCCCCACCCCCGCCCCAGTTGCCAGAGCGCCGGCGCGAGGCGGGGAGGGGTGTGGCCGGGACTGACCCCCCCACGCCCCGGCCTCTTGCCCGCCCACGCGCCGATCCGCGACCCTGGCGCGGGGGCTTCCCGAGGGCCTCTACTGGTCCGAGGTTCGCTGCCGGACCGTGCTCGGGCCACGAGCCGGAGGACCGCTAGTCTCGCCGCCGTGGGCGCCTCCGGCCACGGCTGCGACGTGGGGGTTCAGCCTTCGGACTGGGAACCCGCAGGAGACGCCTAGGAAGGGGAAAGGCCCGGAAAACTGAGCCGGCTCCAGAAGGGGTGACCGTTTGGTGGGCGGGCGAGGCTGATAGCCGTGGGGATGGCGGGATACGGAAGTTCTCGAGGTGTCTGGTGTATCGGTACGAATGTCCGCTCAGGTGTGCAGGAAATATCACGCCTCTTAACTTTCTGGATCTCAGTTAATTTCTGACCACTCTGAGCTACATGCAGCCCACCCTTCCCTGCCCCATCTGATGGATTGCGTAAAAAATTAAAATTACCGCATTTATTCTTGGGGTTCCCTTTCCCAGGGGTTAAGCCAAAGTCTGGAAGCAGTGACTTTGTGGGTAAACTCATGGTTAAGTAACTTACCCAAGGTCACGTTGCCAAAAGTGGCCCTCAGGATTCAAACCCAGACTACTTAGACTCCAGAGAGTCTTGGTTGAGTCATGCTAGATCCCTCTCTGAAATGTTTAGCTTGAGCCCTATTTGAAGCTGGCTTGGACCACAGTGCCCTGAAGTATAAGCACACTGGACTAGAAGTCACCAGGTGACCTAAAACAAGACTACAGTTTCCCCTGGGAGAAGTGGGGTTAATGTCCAAGGTCTACAAATGCTAGGGAGTGTAAGGTCGTTTGCAGGCCACCATCCAGCCCATACTAACGGTGACGCAGCAGCTCCAAGGTGAGGTGTCCTCATCATTGCTGATGGGAAACTAGATTCTACAAGAATAAATGGTCGGTAGACAAGGACAGATGAGAAATGCTGACGGTGCAAGGGAGGCAGTTATGACATCAGTCCCCCCCCAGCCCAGCCACCCTCCCACCCTCCCTTCAAACAGACATAGACAAGAACTTAGTCGTGCGGCACAATTAGGGAAGAGAAGCGGACTCCTTAGAGGAGCGAAATCTATGGTCAAAGCGCTACTGATCACTTTCAGAGAGTGCTGAGTACCTACTCCTGGAATTATCAGCAGTCCCACTGAGCCACAACTACTGAGCCCGCGAGCCGCAACTACGGAAGCGCGCCTAGAGCTGGCGCTCCGCAACAAGAGAAGCCACCGCAATAAGAAGCCCGTGCACCGCAACGAAGAGTAGCCCCCGCTAGCCGCAACTAGAGGAAGCGCGCGCAGCAACGAAGACCCAACGCAGCCAAAAATAAATATTAATTAATTTTTTAAAAAGAAAAAGAAAAATTCCCTCCTATCAGAAAAAAAAAGAAAAGAGAGCAGGACCTTCCAGTCACTGCTTAAGGCACCCAGAAGAGCAGACTGGGGGAACTTTTAAGTGAAATCTGCAGCTCTTCTCTCCCTCTCTGTGGGGACCTTAGTTGGGCAAGACAGAACAGATTCCCGAAGAGGGTGTTGGCTGTATGCAAACTGATTTGCAGACTCAGAGGCCTGCACTCCCCCAAGGTAAGAGGGAGTTTTTTTTAAATTTAAGATATAATCAAAACGGTTCCTATTGTAACAGATCCCTGGGTGGAAATATGCGGTCTTGCTCCATCACTCAAAAGCAAATGACAGGCTCAGTTTGGGCATAATATCAATGGCTACATTGTTTATGTATCTATATGTTCATATGAAATTTCATAACTCATGCCAAATAGGAAACGGAGGTTTTAAATTGCTTCAATTTGGACATTTTCACCTAATACCCCAATGCTTTCAGAAGGGAAATTGTTTCCATTTAAAGGCAATTTGCACCAGTCTTACAGAAATCCTGCCTCTTTTCATAGACTGGGCTCCTTTCATAGACTCCAGAGAGTAGGGATTCATCTCGCTCATCCCCTGGACTCTTGGATGATGGAACTGTAGACTGAGTTCTAGACAGGTCACATTCATCCATTCTCATCTTTAAGCTCTTTAGAGATGGGGATTTCACAGTCTGCTTAATAAATCACCGCCATGTTTAATGACCCTCACTTTGGGAATTGTTTTCCTGGTTCTAATCCAATCCCTCCTCCGACAGGTTAGCCTTATGGAGTCTCAGATCTGGCAAATAATCTTAAAGGTCATTGTATTCGTTTTCCAACAAACCTGATGGATGAAAACACATGACTTTATTTTCTTACGGTTCTGTACCTTTGGAATTCCAATGGAATTCCAAACTTCAACACATGTCACAAAAAAATCGGAGTGAGGGCAGGGCTATGTTCATTTCTGGAGGCTCCTGCTGGGGAGATCTTTACTGGCCTTTCTGACCTTTTAGAGGCTAACTGCATTACCTGTTTTGTGGCCCCCTTTCTCCTTCTTTAAAGCCAGCAACGTTGCATCTCTCTGACCCTCCTTCACATCATCCTCTGACTCTGACCTCAGCCGGGAAAGGTTTTCTGATTTGAAGGACACATGTGATTGGATTGAGCACCCCTAACCCCCTGCCAATAATCCAGGATCATCTCACCATGTTAAGGTCCTTATCTTAATCACATCTAGGAAGTCCCTTTTGCCATGTAAGGTCACAGTCACAGGTTCTAGGAATTAGGACATGGATAGCTGGAGGGGCGGGGGGATTATTTTGTCTACTCCTTTCTGCAAGAAGGAATCCCCTGACAGATGCTGCTCTGACTCTGAGTACTTCCACCGATGGGGAGAGGTCACTGCCTTATGAGGATGCCGAGGGTAATGTTCAACTCTAACTCTAATCTAGAGGTAATAATGACCAGCTCTAAATATCAGAAAATTTGTATGTTCAGTCCCAATAGTTCCCATACGTAGTTCTTTGCCTTCAGAAGCACAGAAGAAAACCCAACCCGGTATCCCCACTTACACATCTGCCACATGAAGTTCTTAAAATATTTGAACACAGCTAGAAGATTTCCCTTTTACTCATGAGTTGAACATACTGAGAACCTATTATATGTGCATGCTATTCTAGGCTTCAGAGATACAGTAATTAACCAGCCAAAGTCCCTAATCTCATAATGCATTCCTTCTGGTGAAGGAAACAGGTGGTTAATCCAACAAACAGCATTAGCACTGCCCTGAGTACCATCAAATCAAGGGTACCAAAACAGCGTTTGAAAGAATTGGATTTTTTTTAAAAAAATCATCTAAATAACAATTACAGGGCTTCCCTGGTGGCGCAGTGGTTAAGAATCCGCCTGCCAATGCAGGGGACACGGGTTCGAGCCCTGGTCCGGGACGATCCCACATGCTGCAGAGCAACTAAGGCCGTGCGCCACAACTACTGAGCCTGTGCTCTAGAGCCCATGAGCCACAACGACTGAGCCCGTATGCCACAACTACTAAAGCCCACGTGCCTAGAGCCCGTGCTCCACAACAAGAGAAGCCACCGCAATGAGAAGCCCGCGCACCGCAAGGAAGAGCAGCCCCCGCTTGCCGCAACTAGAGAAAGCCCGCGCACAGCAACGAAGACCCAATGCAGCCTAAAACAAATTTATTATTTTTAAATGAAAAACTTTATAAAAACAGTAACAATTATAGGAAGAAGTTAGAAACTTTGTACACATATTGTATATTTTAGGGTTGTTTTTGCTTTGAAGTATAATGGGTGAGCATCAAAACCTCACACCCACAGTCCTCTGAAAATCTTACTCTAGGCCTGGGGGAGAGAAAATTTGAGTGAGAGAGAAGTTTCAATTAGAGTAAACAAAGATGACTTCCTGAAAAAAGTTGATCCTTCCAAGATGAGTAGAGTTAGATAAATAAAGGCTAGAGGGGAGACAGCAGCCAGATAAGAGGAGAACTGGGGCAGATAAGCCTTTTAGTTTGGGCGTCCGGCTGTGGGTAGGGCATATTTTGGGTGTTTTACTCTAGTTTTAAATAGAGGTCTTCTCAAAGGCACTGAGAAGACTAGGAATTCAGTGGCAATGGGGTAGCACTGCTCTGGCATCTCCCCACACTATCTGTAAAGCTCCTGGAAAACAAGAGGCTACACCTCTACAGGCTACAAAACTTGGAGCTAAACAGCCTCTAGCTTCCTGTGACTGGGTTTACCTGCGTCTCCTGCAGAGCTCCAGGGGGTGGCAACCTATAAAATCAGGAGGACGCTCCGGTGGGTGAAGATCATCGAGGTGTTTGTTCTTAGTCACTTAACTTAAATTCTCCCCCTTTTCCCACGGTCTAAATTCAGCCCTGCCGTATGCATGCTGGGAGCTGGGAATAGATTGTGTAATTCGCATTCACGTTCTGTACTGCTGCTTCCAAAAGATAGATGAACTGAAATACTGTAAATAAAGCTAACTAATTTTCACTCAAATTTCTGACAGAAAATGAAAATCTGCTTTTTTCAATCCAGCTTCTAGAGGTTCTGCGGCTGTTACTGTAAAGTTGAAAGTTCATTGGTGGAGTGAATTATCTTGACTCCACCTCTCCATTGTTTGGAAATGGATACATTTTGTAATTAACATTTGAGGTCTCTCCTTCCCTTTGGCTTTCTTATTTGGATACTTTGTTGCAAAATGATCTTTGAAGTTTGTGTATTTTCTTTTAGGCGTGTTTGCCTTTAAGACTCAGAATAAGACTCAAATTCTGACTTCTTTGGCTGCAGATCAACTTCAGCCATATTTCCCAAGACCTTAATGACTGCTGGAAGTGTTTCTGGCATTCTTTTGGTTGGATACAAATTTGTATCCTTTGATGATACTTCATTCTCAGTGATTCTTATTTTTAAATTTTGTTTGGTCCCTAAGGGGGTGTGCTGAGTTGAAACTTGAAATTGTATTATAAGAGGGGGCAGGGTCTAAAATGAGAACTAAAAGGTGGTACAATGCTGTCTGTGTAAACAGTGGAATGATAATGATATCATCCTTTCAGTTCTCTATAAGGTTCTGGAGAACTCTGATGGCTCTTTTCTTTTACTACCTGTATCAACTCAGGGAACTTGGGCACGACTACTAGCAAAGATCAGTGGTTCCCATTCCCATAGGGCAAAGTGTAATCCTTCTGGGGCAGGTGACCACAACTTGCTTTATTTCCTTATTTGTACATGAGTTTGGATCATAAAAGATACAACATGATTGAGACAATTTGAGCAAACCAAGCCCTACATATTTTTTTAATAGATCTTTATTGGAGTATAATTGCTTCACAATACTGTGTTAGCTTCTGCTTTACAACAAAGTGAATCAGCCATAGGCATGCATATGTCCCCATATCCCCTCCGTCTTGAGCCTCCCTCCGACCCTCCCTATCCCACCCCTCTAGGTCATCGCAAAGCACCAAGCTGATCTCCCTGTGCTACGCTGCTGCTTCCCACTAGCTATTTCACATTTGGTAGTGTATATATGTCCATGCTACTATCACTTCGCCCCAGCTTCCCCCACAACCCCCATGTCCTCAAGTCCATTCTCTATGTCTACGTCTTTATTCCTGCCCTGCCACTAGGTTCAGCAGTACCTTTTTTTTTTTTTTTAAGATTCCATACATATGCGTTAGCACATGGTATTTGTTTTTCTCTTTCTGTCTTCACTCTGTATGAGTGAAGGTCCATCCACCTCACTACAAATAACTCAATTTCGTTTCTTTCTATGGCTGAGTAATATTCCATTGTATGTATGTGCCACATCTTTATCCATTCATCTGTCGATGGACATTTAGGTTGCTTCCATGTCCTGGCTATTGTAAATAGTGCTGCAATGAACACTGTGGTACCTGTCTCTATTTGAATTATGGTTTTCTCAGGGTATATGCCCAGTAGTGGGATTGCTGGGTCATATGGTAGATCTATTTTTCGTTTTTTAAGGAACCGCCATACTGTTTTCATAGTGGTTGTATCAATTTACATCCCAACAACAGTGCAGGAGGGTTCACTTTTCTCCACACCCTCTCCAGCATTTATTGTTTCTAGATTTTTTGATGATGGCCATTCTGACTGGTGTGAGATGATATCTCACTGTAGTTTTGATTTGCATTTCTCTAATGATTAGTGACGTTGAGCATCCTTTCATGTGCCTCTTGGCCATCTGTATGTCTTCTTTGGTGAAATGTCGATTTAGGTCTTCTCCCAATTTTATTTTATTTTATTTTATTTATTTTTTTTTTTTGCGATACGTGGGCCTCTCACTGCTGTGGCCTCTCCCGTTGCAGAGCACCGGTTCCGGATGCGCAGGCTCAGCGGCCATGGCTCACGGGCCCAGCCGCTCCGCGGCACGTGGGATCTTCCCGGACTGAACCCGTGTTCCCTGCATCGGCAGGCGGACTCTCAACCACTGCGCCACCAGGGAAGCCCTGTTTGTATATTTTGGAGATGAATCCTTTGTTGTTTCATTTGAAAATATTTTCTCCCATTCTGAGCATTGTCTTTTTGTCTTGTTTATGGTTCCTTTGCTGTGCAAAAGCTTTGAAGTTTAATTAGGTCCCATTTGTTTAGTTTTGTGTTTATTTCCATTACTCTAGGAGGTGGGTCAAAAAAGATCTTGCTGTGGTTTATGTCAAAGAGTGATTTTCCTGTTTTCCTCTAAGAGTTTTATAATGTCTGGTCTTACATTTAGATCTTTATTCCATCTGGAGTTTATTTTTATGTATGGTGTTAGGTAGTGTTCTAATTTCATTCTTTTACATGCAGCTGTCCAGTTTTCCCAGCACCACTTATTGAAGAGGATGTCTTTTCTCCATTGTATGCTCTTTCCTCCTTTGTCATAAATTAGGTGACCATATGTGCATGGGTTTATCTCTGGGCGTTCTATCCTGTACCATTGATCTATATTTCTGTTTTTGTGACAGTACCATACTGTCTTGACTACTGTAGCTTTGTGATATAGTTTGAAGTCAGGGAGCCTGATTCCTCCAACTCTGTTTTTCTTTCTCAAGATTGCTTTGGCTATTTGGGGTCTTTTGTGTTTCCATACGAATTGTAAAATTTTTTGTTCTAATTCTGTTAAGAATGCCATTGGTAGTTTGATAGGGATTGCACTGAATCTGTAGATTACTTTGGGTAGTATAGTCATTTTCACAATATTGATTCTTCCAATCTAAGAACATGGTGTATTTCTCCATCTGTTTATGTCATCTTTGATTTCTCTCATCAGTGTTTTATAGCTTTCTGAGTACAAGTCTTTAGCCTCCTAAGGCAGGTTTATTCCTAGGTATCTTATTCTTTTTGTTGCAATGGTAAGTGGGAGTGTTTCCTTAATTTCTCTTTCTGATTTTTCGTTGGTGGTGTATAGGAATGCCAGGGATTCCTGTGCATTAATTTTGTATCCTGCAACCTTACCAAATTCATTGATTAGTTCTAGTAGTTTTCATGTGGCATCTTTAGCATTTTCTATGTATAGTATCATGTCATCTGCAAACAGTGATAGTTTTACTTCTTCTTTTCCAATTTGTATTCCTTTTATTTCTTTTTCTTCTCTGATTGCTCTGGCTAGGACTTCCAAAACTATGTTGAATAAGAGTGGTGAGAGTAGACATCCTTGTCTTGTTCCTTATCTTAGTGGAAATGCTTTCAGTTTTTCACCATTGAGTATGATGTTTGCTGTAGGTTTGTCATATATGGCCTATATTATGTTGAGGTAGTTTCCCTCTATGCCCATTTTCTGGAAAGTTTTTATCATAAATGGGTGTTGATTTTGTCAAAAGCTTTTTCTGCATCAATTGAGATGATCATATGGTTTTGATTCCTTAATTTGTTAATGTGGTGTATCCCATTGATTGATTTGCATATATTGAAGAATCCTTGCATCCCTGGGATAAATCCCCTTTGGTCATGGTGTATGACCCTTTTAATGTGTTGTTGGATTCTGTTTGCTAGTATTTTGTTCAGGATTTTTGCCCCTATGTTCATCAGTGATATTGGTCAATACTTTTCTTTTTTTGTGATATCTTTTTCTGGTTTTGGTATCAGGGTGATGGTGGTTTCGTAGAATGAATTTGGGAGTGTTCCTCCCTCTGCAATGTTTTGGAAGAGTTTGAGAAGGATCGGTGTTAGCTCTTCTCTAAATGTTTGATAGAATTCGCTTGTGAAGCCATCTGGTCCTGGACTTTTGTTTGTTGCAAGATTTTTAATTACAGTTTCAATTTCATTACTTGTGATAGGTCTGTTTATATTTTCTAATTCTTCCTGGTTCAGTCTTGGAAAATTGTACCTTTCCAAGAATTTGTCCATTTCTTCGTGGTTGTCCATTTTACTGGCACATAAGTGTTTGTAGTAGTCTCTTATAATCCTTTGTATTTCTGTGGTGTCAGTTGTGATTTCTCATTTTTCATTTCTAAGTTTATTGATTTGTGTTCTCTCCCTTTTTATTCTTGATGAGTCTGGCTAAGTGTTTATCAATTTTGTTTATCTTCTCAGAGAACCAGCTTTTAGTTTTATTGATCTTTGCTATTGTTTTCTTTGTTTCTATTTCATTTATTTCTGCTTTGATCTTTAGGATTTCTTTCCTTTTACTGACTTTGGGTTTTCTTTGTTCTTCTTTCTCTAGTTGATCTCGGTGTAGGGTTAGATTGTTTATTTGAGATTTTTCTTGACCTAAATAGACATTTCTCTGAGTAATGTAAATTTTTGTGGGCTGGCCTGGAACAGAAGCCTTTTCCTCTTGCCTCAAAGTACAAACGTGTGGTATTATTTCCATGGTAAATGTTTTCTGAATTTCCAAAAGAAAATCTTACCAACAACTTTTAATGTACTGATACAAGCTATTTGTAAGCCAGCGTCTACCTACATACCCAAACTTCTATCCATTACTTATTAAATACATAGAGCGACCTGTTGTGTACCTGGCCTCATGCTAGGGGCTGAGGATGACTTCAAGAAGCTCACGGTTCTCAGGGGAAGACAGAGTGTAGCCGAAGCTCCTACATGGGGGATGACATGATTCTCGGCGCTTTTACCTTGGCCCCTTCCTCCATAAAAAATATCAAAATTATATTCTACTGCTGTGTTGGTAGAATGATAAATGTGATACAGGTTACATCATAGTTACATATACGTATATATTTTGATGATTTTAAAAGAAATTAAAACATTTTCATGGGCCCCTAAGAAGTAGTGCGGGTCCCAGACCTCGTGTCTGCTGTGCCCTGGAGACAGGACAAGAGGAGCATTTGCAGAAGCGATGCTGGAGGTGAGAGTCGAAGGATAAACAGGAGTTAACCAGAAAGGCCGTCACAGGAAGAGAAAACAGCACGGTCACAAACTTGGAAGTGCGAAGGGCAAGGTGAGGACCCCAAGAGGCACCCTAAATGGTAGAAAATGAAGTTGCGAAAGGTAGGCAGAGGCCAAAAATATAAAGATCTTATATGTTATTGTGAGAACAGTGAGGACGTAAGGGAGACAGCTGGGGACGTGGACATGGGACGCACCCAAATGAGCCTGTGGAAGGACTGCCCTGAGAGACTGCAGGGGGGTTGCCGCCACGTACGGGGTGACGTGGGACACGAGCACGGCCCTCGTTGACCTGACACAATGGGAAGGAGACGATGAGGATTCCAAAGGACGCAGGCTGCTCAACTGGATGTGAGGAAAGAGGCAGGAATCCGGGTTCTTATTTATCCCCTTCTCAGCCCTTTCTTTAGTGCTTGACTCCCCGTCAAACATACACCAACTCAAGGCAAGCAACCAACCAGCTATGGGAACAGCCACCGTCGGAGGGATTTTTCCTGATCACTCTCCCATTCATCGGATTGGACTAATTCCTCCTGGTTTTTGACCGTCTCTCCAATCCCTCCTGTTCTGACACCCTATTTAAACCCAGTTCTCCACCTCTTATCAGGCTTATCAGTGTATTGATCACAATTTTGTACTTGAACTTTGACTCTGCACTCACAGCCATGAGGCGGAGGTTCATTCTGACCCCTTGGAACCATCCTCAGCAAGCCAGTGCCACCTGACCTCCCCACAGGGGAAGGGGATCAGACGTTCCTGCCTTCATTGAACTGGTGAATGGCAGAGGCATTGAGCTCAGAAAAAGAAAGTGAGTAACACTCTGGGTGAAGATTATTTCAGTTCTGAATATACTGACCCTCAGGTTCCAAAGGGCCAGCCTAGCAGACGTTAACCAAGGCTGTCAAAATGCAGTCCTGGAGTACAGGAGAACGTTCTGAGCTAGAGATGGAGATGTGATGCAGGAGTGTGCAGAGAAGAATTCACGTAGAAGCCTCAGACGTCCTCGGAAAGCCCTGTGTGCAAGGTTGGCCCTTGGCTAGCATCCAGGAACTTGACTTGGGGGTGTCCCCACTGTTCCCTGACAGGCGTGTCTCGATGGGCCTGAACTATCTGTGCAAATCATCTGGTTTACGCTGAACACCTGCTTCCCTTCCAGGAGCTTGGAATTTTAGTACGTGCCAGGCAGAGGATGCCTACACGCCCAGCCCTCAATACATCTCGGCCACTGAGTCAGTGATGAGCTTCCGTGGGAGACAACATTTCTCCCACATTGTCACATTCGATGCTGGAGGAACTAAGTACGTCTGTGTGACTCCACGGGGACAGGAGTCTTGGAAGCTGGCCTGGCTTCCTCCAGACTTTGTCCCATGTGCCTTTTCCCTTTGCTGACTGTGCTTTGCCTTCTTCCCCTGTAATATATCTGAGCTGTAAGCACGACCGTATGCTGAGTCCTGAGTCCTAGCCAACCACTAACCTGGAAGTGGTCTCAGGAAACTCCAACACAGGGAGCTGTCAGGAGCACCAGGTAATTCAGTGCTGGGAATTAGAATGGAATTGATCCCCTCGCAATCTACATGGTTGCAGTGGACCGGCCACATGACCTGACCCCAGCTGGTCAGAGTGCAATGGTCCCGTTGCCTCATCCTGCAGACGAAAATGAAGATGGTGCCCTCCGATTGTAAGGCACACTGGTCTGAAATGCAGCAAAGGGTCAAGGGAAGATTAACGAAAGGCTCCCGGCTATGCCAGAAACAATACCTTATTTAACTAAGATTTAGAGCCATAGAAGGATACTCCTAACAAAATTCGAAAAACAAACAAACAAAAACCTAAGGTGTTACGGCCATGGCTATTCCCCCAAGCAAATCAAGGATAAGACAAGATTTCTGGCATTGGATGCAAGACCCCAAATGAAGTTGTTAAGGATCTAATTAAAGTTTTAAGGAAGCTGCACTGTCACAAAAGCCTCAGCCCCTTCCACAGAGTTATGACTGTTCAATATTGCAGCAGTTCCCGAACCAAGCACGCATATCAAACGTGCTCACCAGCACCCCTCAAACCCTCCTGCCCCTGCCTTCACTGGTGCCGCCACCAGCGCCAACAGGGAACTCCTCCCTCGGGGCCTCTCTGAAGGGGCCCCGACTCAGGACCTGAACCAGCCGTATTGGCTGACCAAACACGTCCAGCTAAGTGAGGCAGCAAAGAGATGCCATGAGACCGTTTCTGTCATTCATCCTACTAAGCTTGCTCAGCAAGGCCTGGTGTATATTCTGCACCAGCAATCGATGTGCTCAGGGACACGTCCTTCCCCCTTTCTAGTTTGATCTTGATTCCACTTCACTCTAGCAGGTAGATACAAGCTACATGGATCATTTATCCCATAAGCTGGATGGTGAGGAGTTGAAATTAAACCTGATCAAATCCAAGCTAATGAACTAGAGAAAGCCCGCGCGCAGCAACGAAGACCCAACGCAGCCAACAATAAATAAATAAATTTTAAAAAAAGCGCTTATTATCAGATCCAAGCTAACGGAAGAACGGACACCATCCAGAGAACCTGAACTCAAAATTGTGTCACTTCACACTACAGAAGCTACACATGACCTTGGACCGTCTCCCACCGGGAAGAATGTGAACATGTCTGAAGCTGCACAGAAGACAGTTGGATTATAGTCAAGTAGGAACATTTTGTGATTAAATATGTAATTGTCTTCAAATGAGACATTAATAGAGGAAAAATACGTCTGAAAGTGTTGAGTTTCCAGAAGTGTGACTGTTGTTTTTTTAAAAATGAAAAAAGAGAAAGAAAACTATAGGGGCCAACTCAAGAGTCTTCAGAGATGTAATGCTCAAAATAAAACAACAAACATACTTGCTGTAAGTATTTATGGATCCCCAGTTATCACAAGGGCAGATACATCAAGGCCTAATACACTCAGTCACTGAAAAGCACCCCCAACCTGTCTGACGACATCAAGGAAACGAGCACCACTGCCACTCAGTCATGTCCTTTGGAACATGGAACATTTGGCCCTCTCGATGAGAGATGGCTCTGGCTTCCTGGGAAATCTGTGCATCTGTGTTGAGAGATATCCCAGGTCTCTGATTGCCAGAGTCATACAAGGTTGAGGGAGAGACCCTACAGGAGTCTGCTGCCACTGCAAAGGTAACAACCACCCACTTCACATGGGCTCCTATTTCTACACCATTTCTTCCTCCTCTGGCCAGAGGTTATTCAAATGGAGACATGTAGGAAGATGAGAAGTTCACTGTAAGTTCTTGTCTGGGAGAAATATTCACGGAAAGGCCTCAGACAGCTTCTTAACTCTGACCTTAACACAGCATCTTCAGATGCCTCATTCATCTCTTTGCTGGATTCATCCTCATAGTATAGATTCTGTTTGATATCTTTCAGGAGTGGTCCTTCTCTTTTCATTCTTGGGAAAGAAAAGGTGTATTTGCACATGGAAACAAACACATGATATAACAAAGTTACAAAATTAGACAAGTATCTTTGGGAAGGAGTTAGGCTGAAAACTTCCCAAAGCATTTCAGCTTCTCCAGGATGCAGGGTAGTGGAAAGAGCACAGGCTTTGGAGGCAAATGGTCCTGTGACTGACTCTCTAACTCTGCCTCCTACCATGTTAAGTGGCAATAATATTTCAAGGAGAGCATGGGAGATTTAAACTAGGAATTCATGTTGAAGACTGAAAGAAACACAACCTAAGAGTGAAAGATAATCAAGTCGTAACAATGCTAGTGGAAATTATAAAACTCTGAGATACAAGAAAAAGAGGGTAAAAGGATGTAATACGTAGGAAGGCAGCTAGGAAGCTGACAGTTTAGAAACAGAAGTTCACAAGACAGCCACACTATATAGAACAAGCTCTAAGGACATGTCATGGAAAAGAGTCAAATGAAGAATTTTTTTTATAAATTTATTTTATTTTTGGCTGCGTTGGGTCTCCGTTACTGCACGCGGGCTTTCTCTAGCTGTGGAGAGCGGGGGCTACTCTTCGTTGCTGTGCGTGGGCTTCTCATTGCAGTGGCTTCTCTTGCTGCAGAGCACGGGCTCTAGGCGTGTGGGCTTCAGTACTTGTGGCACGTGGGCTCAGTGGTTGTGGCTCACGGGCTCTAGAGCGCAGGCTCAGTAGTTGTGGCGCACGGGCTTAGTTGCTCCGTGGCATGTGGGATCTTCCCGGACCAGGGCTCTGCAATGGCAGGCAGATTCTTAACCACTGCGCCACCAGGGAAGCCCTCAAATGAAGAATTTAAATGATTTGTTCCTTTCTTTATTGGAAGCACAAAGGGTAAAATCCTTGCTGAGTAGATGCTATAAATAGACAATGAGCCTTTGTGTTTGTCATCAGCCTTGTTTACTGGGAGATGAATGAAAATATTAAAGAAAACACTTCTTTGTTCCCAACTAGGGTACCAATCTACCAAATTCATTAGGCTTTCCTGCTGCTTTCAGGGACTTTTCCATACAGTGCACAATCCTATTTCCAGTGCCTACTCGGGAATCCCTTCACGTGCTGGTCCTCCCATGTCTTGCAAACGACTGAGGATCAACATGCTTTTTTCTCTTCTTTATCCTTACTTTGTTCATTTCCCCTTTTGTTTTCCTCTTGATTTTCCGAACTGCTCAAACCAGGGGAGGTAGAACTTCCTGAGGAGGGTTCCATATGAGCAGTAACTGCTGGATTTAGTCTCTTGTCCTATTGGGGACAAATGGTGCCACGAGAGTGAGTGTGATAGATACATGAATACGGCTCCATTTCAGGTCAATGTCTACACTGGCCGAGCTTGTAACTTGTCCGCCCTCCTCCACTCAGAGATTCTCCACCTGTGAACACATGACTCTCCCACCTCCTCACAGTGAACTAGAAACCAAATAATGTCTTTTTTTTTCCAACATTTTTATGCCCTTTTCTTTCTTTCCAGTTTCACTTCCATCAACCTAGGTTAGATAATAACTGATGATGATAATTGATAGTAAAAATTGATCATAATATTTCCTTTATTGGTTTCTTGCTTCCCATCTCTCTCCACTCCACCGCGTTCTGCACACTGCACCGCACCAATCTTCCTGAAACATGAAAAGTGATCTTACCCTTCGCCAATACGATTTATCAAGAGCCATCTAGACTCTGTAGAGCAAAAATCCCGTAAGTCTGGTATCTAAAGCCTTAAAATCAAACTCCCCAGTCCTATGTCCCATATGTGACCTACAGAAACCGTTTACTCCAAACAAAGTCACCACCTTTACTAAAACCTCTCACTCCACGGGCTAAATGCACCCCCTAACAAGTCCTGTGCATGCATCTTACTGAACGAACTACATATAATCACTAATTGGAAACAAAAACTAAACCTTGAGATATACCTAAATTTCACAGAATCGGCCTTGAGGTATTTGTTCTTGTGATTTTGTCCAAGTGGTATCACCATAGCAAACTATGTCATTTATTCATAAACAAACATCAAAGTCAGAACAGTAACTCATTGTATTGCTCGATTTCCAATTTTCTAAGAGCAAATATGTCTTTCCCATGAAGACAGGGACTTTGTCCTCTACTGAATCCTCTACACCAGTAACACTGCCTTGCATCGAGTTAGTGCGAAATAACTACTTCTTTCAGTGAATAAACCACGGTGGACCAATAAAGAACAGTTGACACATTTTAATATTTATTGGTAGAAACAGATCTTCAATGCATACTTTGTGTTTTAAAGTCTACATTCTCTTAACTTTTTTTGCTGTTGTTGTTATTGTTTCATTTGGAGTTTTTTGGTCTCCAGTTGAACTTAACATATTATCTATGCCTTTGATTCTTTATAGACCCTTGTTTTTAGATTTTAAACTAAATTTGAAAACCATGCATATTGTATATCTTACTTAATGTAATCCAAAAAATTGTTTGCACTTTCAAAAATGTCACAAAAAGGTAGAACTCAAGTTAAATAACCTCTATGTTCTAAAATGTCCACGTTCCATTTCTGAAAAAAGAAATACTTGTTCAGTGTTATATATTGCTTGCTGTCTAATAAGTCAGATTGTCAGAGACGCTTCATAAATTATGTCTATTTTTAAATATCTTAATCTACTTCCTCCCAGAGATGATCCTGTAAGTATTAAACATTGTGCCATATGCAGTAATAGCCCAACAGTTTGAAATAAGAACCAAACTGGTAGTTTTTAGACTGAATACTTTATCCTTAAAATTATATACCTATATATACACACGTGATATGCTGCATATTAAATTTAATATTTCAAGTAACTTTAATGCATTTAGCAAACATTCAGCCAAATATTCTTTCATGAAAAGATACTGTCCTTAGAATAAAAAGTTAAAGAAAGGCTTATTTAGACACCAATGTCTGGACATGGTACGAAGCCTGAAAGTCCAAGCAAAATCTGCTGGACTTCTCAGAAAAAGAATATTGATTTGTAACCTACTGAGTTGTGCAGATACAAAAGTGCTCAGCATGACAAAATTACCAAAATAAAAACATTTTAAAAGTTATTTGGTTCTAGCAATATTAACTATTCTGTACTTTAGGATAATTTAACATTTGCATTTTAAATTTTCTATAAATTTTCTCTTTTTAACAAGTTAAAAAAGCACACAAAAAAATAGTTCAAACTATAATCATCTGTTATTTTTCATCCTGGTTAGCTCATCACAAATAATTCAACAAAAGAATGCCTGAATACTCAGCTCTACTAAGATGCAACATTTGACTGGATCCAGCATGTCACCCGTTGTTTGCTGTACTGGACCCTAAGACAGGCTGCCGACAGATAGGACACGTGCAATTCTCTGAGAGCCACCGGTCGATACAGTGGATGTGAAATTCATGCATGCAAGGTAACTGCCTGAGCTTGTTTCCAGTTACGTAGTCGCTGATGCAAACGCTACAGATTTTCCCTCGTTCACTATCGATACCGCTGTGCTCATAGCTCCGGGTGGAAAGACTGTCAATCTGCTCTTTGGTTAAACCACGCATGCGGTCATCATCCTCCCCTTCGTTAAGCAAGAAGTGAGCGAGGCGAAGGATAGGTAGGGTGCCAGTTTCCACCAAGTTACTTGAATTTTGCGACCGCCTGCCACCTCTGTTTGGGGCACGAGGCGGGGTGTCAGGGCTGTCTTCTCGGGTCCACCTGCCTTGGGGGGACCCTCCCCTGTGCTGGCTGACGGCCTCACCGAGGAGACTCACTTCTGAGTGTGTCTCTGGCCGACGCTGACCACTTCTCTGGGCCTCTGACTCAGATTCGGCCTCCATTAGAGAACCCAGTTCTCCAAATCCAGTCATGATCTGCCTTAAAACTGATCGAAGAGCCACTGATGACGGTTCAGCGAGCTCGTTCTCAGAAATCCTACGAAGAGGAACAGTTATGGTACTAACGTAGGTTCGCATACCTGAGCGCTCTAAACGAGAGATGGTGCGCCGAAAGCCCCCACTACTGCTTTCGATAGTGACTGTGTTTGCTGCCAGCCCCACCCTGGATCGAGTTCTATTTGCAATACTGTCCCAGTCTCTGCTTTCTCCAGGACGAATCCTTCTCACTTGAAGGTCCAGTGTGATTGTTGGGTGTCGTCGTGCAGCAGTGGAGGACCTGCTGGACTCTTCTTCTTCTACTGTGATTCTTGACACAAGTCTTGAGTTAGAGAATGGAGTATATGCGGTACCTCTGCCTTCTCGGCCTTGCTCTAGAAAGACACGAGTTATACCTCTCCTCCTAACAGACCGCCTACTAGTTTGCTGAAAAGGTCTACTTTCCCTTTGTGAACTGTGATAAACAGTGCCACTTTGCCTCTGAATCGGTGACCGGCTTCGGCTATTGAAAGTAGACCGTAATCTTATTGGCTCTAATCTTTGGTTTGTATTCCTCACTGTGACATTAGTTCTAGCCCCATTTTCCCAAACATGGGCTGCTCCAAATCGCTGCCCCTCCCTTTGCCTGAGTTCACTACCACCTGATGGATTAGCGCGTGCAGCACCAGTTCTAGGGGTGCCAACTGCCCCCCCAATTCCATTTCTTAATCTACCCAATGCTGACAAAGATCCTTCTACTGAACTCCGCCCCCTCGATCCAAGCCTAGTTCTCGGAACGTTGGCACTACGACCACTGAGAGCCCCTGCGGCTTGGCTCCTGGTTCGCCTGGCCACAGGGCTACTTGATCTCTGTGGCCCATCTGCGGTGTGATCTTGGCTAATATCTGAAAGTGGAACGCCCACATAATCTTCGCCGTCCATTTCAAATCCTCTATTCTCGTGATTTATGTGGATTTCCAGACAAAATTGGAACTCTCCACTGTGTGGGTTTGCTCGACTCACAGCTCTCCAAGTCTGGTTCCCATTCTGTCCACTTCGAGTTGCGTTTCCCGTGCGACGAAAGGTGTTGAGCCATTCCAGCAGAGACTCTTCATTTGAACTTTCTCGAGGGACCCCTGAGTCTGGAAAGCAAACCAAATCAACTTAACATCAATTCCTAAAATCTATCTTTAGATCTTTATTGAAAGCTTGTAAGATAAACTACGTTTTTATTAAATTAAAAATATAATTAAGAACATCTGTGCATTTTAATGAATGAAAAATGGCCAAAAAGCTGAACTTTCTAAAAGAAAGGTGTATACTATAAGCATACTATAATACACACTGTATCAAAATTATAAAATTTTAAATACTATTTGTGCAAAGGTGTGAAGAAATCCTCACTCTTGCTTTCTATATGCCTGTTATTGGCAAAATATTAAGGCAAATGAAAAATATATCCAGTATCAAAACTGTACATTTAAATTGCTTTATTGGGACTTCCCTGGTGGCACAGTGGATAAGACTCCACGCTCCCAACGCAGGGGGCCTGGGTTTGATCCCTGGTCAGGGAACTAGATCCCACATGCATGCTGCAACTAAGAGTTCGCATGCCACAACTATGGAGCCCACCTGCCACAACTAAGACCCGCTGCAACTAAATAAAAATTTTAAAAATTGCGTTATTCATATGGCAGTATCAATAAAATACAGTGGCAAAACTTATGTATAATTTATCTTGAATTTTTAGAATTCTTTGGTAAAGGTAACTCAATCTTTTTTGCAATTAGGTATTTTTGGCAACCTTAAGAATTTTATCCTATTTCTCAGAAACTGCCCAAAATGTATAAGTCAAGAAATATGGCTTCATGAGTAAAATGTTAGAACCACATCATATCTTCATGTGAGGATAGGAGACTTCAGGCATGTTACTTAAGTTCTCTGGCTAAATCCTTATCTGTAAACTTGATAATAATAGTACAGATGTCAAAGGATTATCATGAGGATAAAATAAGACACTGTATATAAAATGATTAGTATAATATCTGGCACATAGGAGGCACTCAATAAATGTTAGCCATTATATATAATACAATAAAATACATTTTCTGTTCATTTAGAACATGAGCTGCATGAAGACAATGAGTTTTGCCTTATTTTACTCACTGTTAAATCCCCAACCTCTACAACAGTATTTGGGACAAATCAGACTCTCAATTAATACTGTTGAATGAATCGATTTAGAAATAAATGTGCCCTGGGACTTCCCTGGTGGCGCACTGGTTAAGAATCCACCTGCTAATGCAGGGGACACGGATCTGATCCCTGGTCCAGGAAGATCCCACATGCCGCGGAGCAGTTAAGCCTGTGCACCACAACTACTGAGCCTGCGCTCTAGAGCCCGCGAGCCACAACTACTGAGCCTGTGAGCCACAACTACTGAAGCCCGTGCACCTAGAGCCCGTGCTCCGCAACAAGAGAAGCCACCGCAATGAGAAGCCTGCGCACCACAACAAAGAGCAGCCTCCGCTCACTGCAACCAGAGAAAGCCCACACACAGCAACGAAGACCCAACGCAGCCAAAAATAAAATAAAATTTAAAATATATACACATTTAAAAAAAGAAAGAAAGAAAGAAATGTGCCCCTAATAAACTTCTTTGAGTATGATAGTGCTACTGTGGGAAGCTTTAAGTTTTCCATTTTAACCAGTGGATTATATAAAGTACAAAACTCAGTGAAAAGCATTCTAATGCACATTAACTACACAGACTTTACCAAGTTCGCTCTTCTCAAAAACAGTTGTTAAATGAGTCTGCTTTGATTTTATTTCATTACTGCAATCTCTCATAAAAAACTTTTTTAAATATTAAAGTTAAACCTGTTAATCAGCTGCTGGCATCAATAAAGACAGCAACCGCAGCCACATTCTAAAGGTATAAGCTACTGCACACATGACGAGTACATTCTCCATCAAAACATATTCAAAGGGCCAGTATTACCAGCTATACCAATATAGTACAATTTGCATATCTAAACACAAAGAAGAAAAAGGTTAACATCCACTTTCCATTTTAATTTGCAAAAAGATGTAAGTAAAGGGCAGGTAAACATGAAGTCATTCCAGATGCCACTTCTTTCTTTAATTACTAGAATATAGTGATGGCAGTGTGTGAAAGAGGTCACTCATGTCTCACAAAATCCGTCGCCCCATTCTTCCACTGGAAATGCACTGCAGTGTCCTGTGAACGACCTGGCATCTGGGTGTGGCCACGGGACTAAGTTCTCATCAATGGAACGGGAGTAGAAGTGAGGGAGCTCATTTCCGGGCAGGGGCCTGGGCCTTCTCCTGGAACCTGGAACTGCCAGCTGGAACCTAGAAGTGGCTGTGACTTAGCTTGATCATGCAAACCATACCTGGAGCAGCAGTCAGTGCCCAGTGAACCTTTCTGCAACAGTGGAGATGTTCTGTACCTGTGCCGTCCAGTACAGAAGCCACTAGCCACAGGGGACTATTAAACACTTGAATGTGGCTAATGTGCCTGAGGAACTGAATTTTCAATTTTATTAAATTTAAATAGGCCCATGTGGCCGGTAGCTACCGCACTGGACAGCACAGTTGTAGAAGCACTGTGCTGGCTGCGTGGGTCCCAGAAGGCTTTATGGATTGACGTGCGTCTGCCCTGGACTGAGCACAAAACGGAAGTAAACTTCCATCTCATCAGCCGATGCGTTTGGGGTGTTTAATAGTCTTCACCCTAACCAATACCATGATCCTGATGTAATATGTGAAACCACTACTAACGAACACCTCTGGAGAAGGAAGTAGAACTGGTAAGAGGGACCTTAAAGTTGGCTTTACTTTTAACTCTATACACTTCTGTTTAGTTTGAATTTTGTTTTTTTACAAGTAATTTGTTTTGTTTTGTTTTGTTTTGTTTTTTTGCAGTCCACGGGCCTCTCACCGCTGTGGCCTCTCCCGTCGCGGAGCACAGGCTCCGGACGTGCAGGCTCAGCGGCCATGGATCACAGGCCCAGCTGCTCCGCGGCATGTGGGATCTTCCCGGACTGGGGCACGAACCCGTGTCCCCTGCATCGGCAGACGGACTCCAAACCACTGCGCCACCAGGGAAGCCCCGATTTGTTTTTTTATAAGAATTTCTTATATTATGACTTAGTGTCTGTTCAGTAAAATGACACAACACAAAACCAATAAAACAAAGCAACAAAAATAGGTTTTCCTGACTCAGTCTTTCTGTATTGTTCTGTATAAATTTTTAGAAGGTAAGTTTAGTTATATTACTTAAAAAAAAACAGTAGTGTGTAAAGTCTAAGATTAAAAAGAACTCTGCTGGTAATTAATTGTATACTATTTCATACACATGAGCTCCCTGAAGGCAATGGGTGTGTAAGACATCTTTATATGCAACCCCTGTCCTGTATTACCTAACTATACTGCTCAGCATATAATATGTAAATACTACCTGAATGATTATCACATTTAATCTGGAAAACACTAAAAACAAACATTGTACAAGGTCCTGTAAGTTCATTTCTGCAATTACTCCAATCAAACCTGTTCCTTATGGAAAGGAATCTACAATACCTCTGGTGTTTGTCCCATTTCTCAAGTCAGGCTGAGATGCTAGCTGTTCCTTGACTCCGTCTAAACGTTGCTGTAATTCTTCTGATGTTATTTCTCCTAAAACAATGGAAAAGTGCCCACTAAAGTTAAAATCTTTAAATTACTAAGTTTTATGAAAACTCATGAAGGGTAAGACTAATTTTTAGCAATCTGTAGAAGACATTCTATTGTTTTCATGTTCTATAAATTGAAGACAACAAAAAACGTTTATTCATGCAAATACACATCATTTTCGTTGTTTCATTTATTAATGTTTTATTTAAATTAAAATAAGATTTAATTTGAATCATTAATGAAGTGCTCCTAGTTGATATACTTAGAACCTATAAGCTATAATTCTGTGGATTTTCGTCAGAGTTAAAAAGAAATTAAGAAGAGAGTACTTCTAGAGAAAATTTCAAATCTTTATTTACTTGAATTCTACCTAGTTCATTATATGGGTAATGAATGCCCTTCATTATATATGTATACAGAATGCAAATATGCAACACACAAATATATACAAGCATACAGTTTCAATTAGTTCATCTGTGAAATTAATTTGTAAAAAGTTAATGGAGCACATTGAACTTTTTGGGAGTCATTAATTCAGCTAAATAAATAAATAAATGATAAGACCTCAAATGAGTTAGAATTAGGTTTTAAATGAATAATATTTTATTTGTACAAATATTACTTAAGAGACATAGGACTTCATAAATATCTGACACTATCATGTATGTTAACCTGTTGGTTTGACACTTGTGTAACAGTGCTATATGTTCAATATTCTTACCTACTTATAAAATACAGAAGTAAGCCAGTGATTTTCTATGTTGTTATGTTACAATGCTCTTAAGGTCACAAAAACAGTACACTATATTTTGAGAGAGGGAAGATGGGGTAAAAACCCCTCCTTATTTTGAAACTTCTAATAATGCTGAAAAAGGTATTTCCTCTTTTACCCATCTCTTACCAGGGGTGCCTAAAAGATTATGGTCTCTCATTAGCCGGTAATCTTCATCATTGAGATCATTAATAAACTGATAATAGGCTTCTTCTCTGTGGAGACGCTCTTGTTGCCACCTTCTCTCGTTTTCATGATGATTCTGGTCTTGAGATGAGGTTTCTTCACCACCACCATCTGGTCTAGATCTAGACCAATTCATGCTGAGATTCCTGGCTTTCTGTTCAAACAGTATATACAAAATTCAAGGTATTAGCCGTGGACTACACATGGCTTCATATTTTAACTTAGTTTTTTCATTTTCATTTTAAAATTCTGTCCGCTACTCAAATACTTCATATGCCAAATCTTGCAGTGAAGAACTTACATATAAAATGAATAGCAGCTCCTAGGTGATAGAACACAATTGGACCTACTTCTTTGCCTAAAGCCATCCTCTAAGTCAGATTGGATTTGGTTTCACCACACATTTCTCATAGCTGAAAATCAAAGTGATTATCTCATTTTCTACGTCTTTGACTCTCCTGTTGGCCCAAAAGCCCCCACTGATGTTCCAAATATCCGGGTATTTCACATTACCATACAAATTCTAAGCTTGCATTATGCACGTTCTTTACTTCATAAGCAAAGGACTATTGGGTATCAAGAGGGTATCATTTACATTTATTTCCAGTAAGGGTATTCTTCGCCAAAAAAGTTCATAAATGTAATATTACCCCCCCTGCACTTTGCTGAGGTAAAAATAACTTAGCTGAACAGACCTGGAGTTGATTTCTCTTACAGCCAACAGGAAACAACACTCTGTGCACAGCTCTGGGGATTGTAAAAGCACGTAAGAGCTTTTGGGTTTCCCCACAGGAAACCTTGTTCCTAAGCCTGGAATGGTTAGTCCCGGAGGTCTCTGAGTGCCAGTGAAACTTCCTGACCTCGCTAGGCAAACACTGCTTTTGGATTATACTGAAATGTCATTCCTGAGAAGTTTACTTTTAAACCATAAGGAAATCAAGGGGGGAAAGTAATTGTTTCATAAATATCTTAGAATTTCTTAAACACGTCTATTTACTAAGTCGTTAAAGCTACAGTTCTCAACTGGGAATGCACATCAAACACCCTTGAGGAAATGTTTTAAACTACAGATGCCCAGAGCTCACCCCCAATCCTAGGTCAGAATTTTCCAGGGTAGGGCCCAGGTCTACCTTCGAGAGCTAATCTGGGTGTTCTGTGGCTGAAATAAACCATTCCTTGACAATTTCTGGTATGTCACTAAAGGGTATGTGTAATACAGCACACGACTTAATAAAGGCTGCAGGATCGAATGACTAGGTGACCAGGGGAGCAACTTCGGTAACTAGGACTCAGTGTTTAATAAGCAAACTACTTTAAAAACAGAGTGAAATTAGCCTACAAGTCTCAATTATTGTATGAGTTAGCAACTAACCACTCTCATGCACATTCTGACATTAAATTACATCTTCAAAGGCTTTTTTCACGGTGATCCCTATGTCATTTTTTTAAGGAAAGATCTAGTAGCACTATCCAGTCACATGCAAATTAACATTATCAAAAACTACGGATTTCTTTCCATTTTCAGAATAATTAGGACTAGACCATCATTAGCAAAGAGCATACTTGGTAGGTACAGCAGTAATAAGCTTTTTGGATTAAACAGTTTAAATATCTGAAACCTATCATAGAGTCAAGCTACTTTAATATTATTCAAAACTTTAAGAGCTTCTCCTTAAGTGGTAATTTTCTCGTGCAATTAACCACAATTAAATCCACGTGAATACCTTACTTGCCTTTCCACATACTTCTAATATATGCAATGGTATCCATCCTTCCACTGTTTGTGCTTTTTTTGACAGCTGCCCATCTGAAGCGATAAAAGAGAGTCGAATTATTCAATAAGTTGCCTCTTTGAAGGCTAGGAACGGCTAGTCGTCTCCCAACTCTACTGTAAAGTTAAAGCAAAATCTCCAGTGGATTCTGTTAGAAACTCACCTAGAAAATGAGATCCCCAAACAATTAGGTCATGGAAATCTCCCGCACGGCCCGTTTCTGCCACAACAGAAACTAGGCCTTTCTTTCCTCCACCGTCACCCCTCTTGGGATGACAACTTCTCTCTCAAGGCCTTCCTTCCCACCCCGCTCCCACTCGGGGGTTGCCAGGCTTAGGGGCCTCCAGCTTACTTCTAAACCTTCACTCGCTCGCCACCCCTGCCCTCCGTCCCGATACCGGTTCTCTTCCTGGAAGTTGCGACAGAAGCTCGCGCCGGGGTAGGGCCCCCAGTACAATAAACAAACTGGACTCGTGCCCAACCAACCTCTCCCCAACCGGTCCTGGAGTAACGCTTCGCTTAGCGACCTAGATTCCCACAAGGAAGCCAGTGACAGCGGGGCCTCGGAGCCAATCACCGGCCAGGGCAGGGCATCTAGACCGCAGGTAGCCAATCAGGAGAGGTGGGGCCCAGGGAGGGCCTGCGGTCCCCGCGTCTCCCGGAAGCCGCGGAGGGCCTGGAGCTTCCCCCGAGCTCACTACGCCGGGGACCTGGCCGTCTTCCCGCTACCTGGAGAGAAGCGTGCGGCCCCGGAGGCTGTGACCGGGCGGCGGGCGGAGCTCGCATCCGCGCCTCCGGAGGCCGCTGCGCCCTCTGCTCGTCTGCTGAAGAGAAGCCTGCTGCAGCGGGACGGTCCAGCCGGAGCGGAGGCTCTGGAGGAGGGACGGCAGGCCCCACCCGTCTCTCCCTACGGCCGGGCCGCCCCCTGCGCGACAGGAGACGCTCAGCCGCCGCCGGGCGCTAGCCTGTACGAGTGGAAACTGCGTCCGGTGGGATCCCGGATGCCGCGTGCCGCGTTCCGGGTTTCGGCGCTCGCGCCAGCGCTGATGTCACGTGGACGCCTCTCCAGCCCGAGTGCGGCGGCCCAAGGACGACTTGGGCTGGAGTGCAACCCAGCGGTCTGTTCTTGTCCCTTGACTGCCTGGGTACCACGTAGCTCACCACCCAGGCGCTTTCCCTTATTGCCAATCGGAAATTACAAACCCTAATCAATTCTCGAGTGCCTCTACTCGGGTTTCAGTGAAAAAAGTGAATTCCCGCTAGGAATGCACTTTGAACCCACAACCCCTCCCCACAGTCGTGTCTCTGGTTTTATTTCTGAGATGTGACGCTTACCAAACTCGCCTCACCACTAGTTACGCCCTTGACTGAGTCCCTGCCCAGCCTGGTATAGGCTCCCCGACTTCCCTACCCGCTAGAAGATTTAATCATTGCACCGTCCTCACGGTGCTGTGATTCTTCATTCGTTCGTTCGTTCATTCATTCATTCGTTCGTTCATTCATTCCTGCCTTAACTTTGGAGGAGCTAATCTATCCCGGCTCTCATGCTTAGCGCCTGGGTAACAAACTTTAGCATCCATGAGCTACCAGTGTAGTAGGGATAGAAGGGACAAGATTTTTTTAAAAATCAGCATATTGTTATAGATACGAAAATGGAAATACATAAACGATGCAGTCTTCAAGGCCCTTCACGATATCTCTGCTGTATACCACTACAGACTGGGTGCTTCTTGGCATTCTGGAACTACTTGAAGTTCAATTAAGCAACCCCCAACCCCACTTTTACCTAATTTCCTTTATCTCGCAGGACTCATTTCATATCTCATGGTCAAGGGATTTTTTTTCTGATACCTCTGAAGTGGCGCTCTAACCCCATCGTCCAGCCACGCGTAAAACTAGGCCCATGTCCCTAGTACGGTGGCTCTCTTAGCTTCCTCTGTATAATTATTTTAGCACTTACTCATTTAACAAATATTTACTGGGTGCCGCTAGGAATTGGGTGCTCACGCTAACAGCAGAAGATAAGACAAACCAGGCCCGTGCCCTCCTTTTGAATGGAAAAAGACAGCCACTGAACGAGTACCTACAATGATTTTCTGTTCAATTATAGTTCTCTCCCATCTAAGAGTCCAAACTCCTTCAGTTCAAACAAATGGATTTATTCATTTTTAGAGTCCCAGAGCTCAGCATGGCACCTGGCACGAAATGCCCCTCAGCCAACTGCAAGGATGAGCAGAGAAAAATGCAAACTTGTTACAAACAGGATTAATGCATGTTAGTACAATGACCTCAGGAATTCCGAGTACACGTCTGAGAAAATCACACGTGAGATATCCAAAATTCAAGCAGAAATCATTTTAAATACCTATACGAGTTGTAATGAGTGTAATACGCCATCAAGGGCAAATACTTTAAAACGTTAAACCGAAAAGACGTGTATATATCCTAAGAGTCAAAAAATACAAAGTCTCATCAAGTGATTTACCTGGTGGCAGGCTGCAGATTTCTGTGGATAGATAGTCAGATAATGTATGGAACTTTAATCCAATACCTTGCTTCAATTTTGTAGCCCAAGACAAAGTGACTATAAAAGGGTTCTACATATGATAATTGGGACAGAGAGGTGGATCATTCTGGATATCTGTATTTCCAGCTCTCATAACCTGCCAAAATCTTTGGTCTAATTAACCTCGTTTACTGGGATGCTACCTGGCCTTTTTAGTGTGTAGGCGTCTTTTAACTCCAGGACTTTTTACAGTGAAGAATAAAAAGGTATAAAAGAAAACCATAACATTAAAAGGATTTTCTGTATATTTGCTATTTTATGTACTTATAGTGTTTAAGTGATTTTGGCTTCTTAGAATGACAGCCTTAATTAAAATTTAAAATCCAAACTGAGATGTTGATTTAGACTTTTATGTTTAAATCTTTTTTTTTTTTTTTTTTTTTTTTGCCGTGCCGCCTGGCTTGCAGGATCTTAATTCCCCCACCAGCGATTGAACCCTGGCCCACGGCAGTGAAAGCCACGAGTTCTAACCACTGGACCACCAGGGAATTCCCTTAAGTTGAAATCTTAATAAGTTTGTGGACAGTATAAGAACAGCTAAGAGAATTTTAGGCTCATCATATTGTTTTCTGATTAATTTTAAGATTATTATTTAAGGATTCAGGAAGACATTAAATCCAACATTTGAAGTACTTATGGATTCAGGAGGACATTAAATCCAACATTTGAAGTACTTATGAATGAAAAAATATTACATTTATAAACAGTTTAAAATGTTTGTTTGAAGATGATTAATTAAATAAGTATTAATTAAATAAGTATGTGAATGAGATCTAAATTTAGTCAGAGTCTAATTCCAAATGACTGTTAAAGTTTACTTATTACTAGAATAATGAGAGCTGTAGACTAGATTTAAAAGCCTAAGGTTTAAGTAGGGCATTGAATTGGAATTTGATAAGTTGAATATTAACTGTTTAAAGCAAAGATTTTTTCAAAGAGTATTTTATTAATTTCCTCTTAAAATATTTTTTTAAAAGAGCTTTATTGAGCTATAATTTACATACCATAAAATTCACCCATTTAAAGTGTACAATTCAGTGATTTTTACTATATGCACAGAGTTGTGCAGTCATCACCACAGTCTAATTTTGGAATATTTTCATCACCCCTAAAAGAAATCTCACACCCATTAGCAGTCATCCCATTCCTTCCCACCCCACTCCCAGCCCCTGGTAGTCACTAAGACACTTTCTGTCTCTGTGCATTTGCTTATAGGACATTTCCTATAGATGGAATCATGCAAGAGCAGTCTTTTTTTTTTTTTTTTTGCGGTACGCGGGCCTCTCACTGTTGTGGCCTCTCCCGTTGCGGAGCACAGGCTCTGGACGCGCAGGCTCAGCGGCCATGGCTCACGGGCCCAGCCGCTCCGCGGCATGTGGGATCTTCCCGGACCGGGGCACGAACCCGTGCCCCTGCATCGGCAGGCAGACTCTCAACCACTGTGCCACCAGGGAAGCCCGAGAGCAGCCTTTTACACCTGGCTTCTTTCACTTAGCCCTGTTTTAAAGGGCCATCCATATTGCAGCCTGGGTCAGTGCTCCATTCCTAAAGAGAAACTTCTTAATAGCCTTTTTCTGCATATGAAAACCACCTCCAAGGACACCCCCTGTTATGGGTTGAATGTGCCCCTCCACTCATATTCTGAAACCCTAATCTCCCCCCCACCCCGCCCCCATCTCAGAATGTGACTTCATTTGGAGATAGGGCCTTAAGGTCTTAATTAAGTTAAAATGAGGCTATTAGGGTGAGTTCTAATCCTATCTGACCAGTGTCCTTATACGAAGAGGAAATCTGGATACGTGAAAAGATACCAGGGATGTGTGTACACAGAGGAAAGGCCATGTACAGGCACAGCAAGGAGGCAGCCATATGTAAGCTTAGGAGAGAGGCCTCAGAAGAAACGAAACCTGCTGACAGCTTGATCTTGGACTTCCAACCTCCGGAACAGTGAGAAATAAATTTCGGTTGTTTAAGCCGCTCAGTCTATGGTGTTTTGTTATGGCAGCCCTAGCAAACTAATGCACCCCTTACATCAACAGCTTAGAGTTTTACTCTATCAGAAACTCCTCCAGATAGAAGCATGTGCCCAGGGAAATGGAGCAGTAGAACTCCTAAACCTGTGTTCTAGAGAAGTCCATCATTTCCTTTCAGAGAACCTGCCAGCTGCTTGCAAGGAACCATTCTAGACCATGTGACCCCACCTCTCTGGCCATGGCTATTTGAGATAAGGTACATGTTCCAGATTTTCTGGGAATTTGGAATTCTGTCATGGAGATTTTGTCAGTTAACTGTGAGTGAAAGAACTGAAAGGTCATAGAGATGAACAGGCTAAGACCTCTCAGATGGCGGCCATGAGCATGTAAACAGTAATTAGAAAAGGAACAGAGAGCTTGCCAGTTCCCTAGGGGCTCCGTTACTTTGTCAACAAATGGGTCTGTGTGATTCTCCTATTCCTTTACATCATCCTCTGTTTGTTTGTTTTTTTTCTGCGGTACGCGGGCCTCTCGCTGCTGTGGCCTCTCCCGCTGCGGAGCACAGGCTCCGGACGCGCAGGCTCCGGACGCGCAGGCTCAGCGGCCATGGCTCACGGGCCCAGCCGCTCCGCGTCATGTGGGATCCTCCTGGACCGGGGCACGAACCCTCGTCCCCTGCATCGGCAGGCGGACTCCCAACCACTGCGCCACCAGGGAAGCCCCATTCTCTGTCTTTAATTAGGTTATTTTACTGGGGTTCTTGCAGCTAAAAATTCTTCCTCTGAATCAAACAGGATTCAAGGCAGGATGCAAAAATCACTTTACATTTTTAAAGCAGAAAGGTATTTATTACAGGGAATTAGGTACCTACAAAATCATTGCAATGGACAGAGGAGTGTGGGCTGTGGGTTAAGCCTCAGACCAACTCCCACATACGTTCAGGACCGACCTCAGAGGAGAGCTACCACCTCTCAGGTTGCCACTGGAGTCCTGGGTTCAGGAATGTCCGGCATCAGCTGCTGTAATACAGCGATCTGGAAGCCAACAGCAGAAATCCTGTTCCCAGAGCCATGGGTTATCTCTTAACACCGTCAAAGCTGGTAACCATGCTGAATCACTACTGCAGAAAATCCTCACACTCCAGAGCCTTGCTTACCAACAGCAGCCCAAAGCGGGTAGAAATACAGCTTCTCCTTCAGCTCAGTTTTCCACATCTTGTTGAACCCTTTTAACTGGCAGAACCTAATCTGCATCCAGAGCTGTGGTTGCAAGAAAGCCTGGGTAACGTCATTTTTAGTGTTCCAGGCTTTATACAAGATGGCACACCAGAAGAAGGGAAGAATGGAGGTTGAGTAAGGAGGTTGAAAGTACCCAATGTCATTCTCATCAATCTCACCTATCCAGTTCAGCCAGAGACTGTCATGGGTCAGGTTCTCTAGAAACAGAGCCTGAAACAAGGATTCTTGTTCAAGTGATTTTATGAGGGGAGTGCTCTCTGGAAAAGGCGAGTGAAGGAAGCAGGATTGGCCAGGAAGGCAAGGAAATAAGAATGAGCCTCAGCTGATCCCACACAATTCACCAGCAAGTGTTATCCAAGAAGGCCAGCTTTTTGTACCCCCATTACCCCTGGATGAGGTCTTCGATGCAGGAGGACAAGAGAAGGTGGCATCTGGAATGGTTATCCAATGCTCACAGCAGCTGGGGTACAGATGCACTAGCTTATAAGTGGGTTTGGGCAGGGCGCTGTCTTCCACCTTTGCAATGTTCAGATCGCTTGCTTTTTGCATAAAGGTACTCCATCTAAGCACAGTTTCTCCAGAATTCTTATTAGCCACAACATCTGGGAAATTTTATAAGAGGAGGGTGATGGGCCAACCTACAGTCCCGGCTGCTGCAGCTGGTCCCAAGGCCATAACTGATACTATTATACATGATGGTTTAGTTTCTAAGTTGCCCATAAAGCTTAAGTGGTAATTGATTGAAATTCATTTTTCATTTTATTTGATCCCCTACTGTGCCTGACCTGTAGGTTTATCCTTTTCTTTTTTCAGTTCCTTCTTTGGTTATCTGTGTGACCTTTTGCAAATTACTTAATCTCTGCATGCCTCAATTTCCTAATCTGTAAAATGAGTATAACCATAGTACCTACCTAATTCTGAGGATGAAATGAGTTAATGCCTTGCACGTAGAAAATATTCTATAAATATTAGCTGCTATTACTATTATATTATCATCTGTCCTAGGTTGGCTCCCTCCTACCCCCAGAAAAGCAGAACCTTAGACAAGGATTCATGTGAAAATGATTTAGGAAGTGTTCCCAGGAAACACCAGTAAGGGAGTGAGGGAGTAGAATTGGGAAAAAAGAAGCCTAAGTCAGGGTTTTAATACCAGTTCAGACCTAAATTCAGCGGGACACAGGAGACAGTGCAAGTTACCCCAGTGTGGTCCCAATCAGAGGTCATGAGAGCTGGAGTATTCATACTTGCACTCACAGTCACTAAGGTGGGGGTGAGCTTAATTCCCAGAACTTCAGTTTTGTGTGTGAAAAGGCGTTCCAGTAGCCTAAGGGTGGTAGCTCTACAAAGAGAGAAAGAAATCTGAACGGATATGGTCCGAGCATTGACTTGGCATCTGCTACACCATCAACACTCTCATCATCATCACCATCACCATCACCAACATCACCATCTCCATCTCCATCATCATTGTCACCACCACCATCACCATCATCATCACCATCTCCAACATCACCATCTCCATCTCCATGATCATCATCACCACCACCATCACCATCATCATCATCACCATCTCCATCATCATCACCATCACTGTCATCATCACCATCATCATCATCACCACCACCATCATCACCATCTCCATCATCATCACCATCACTGTCATCATCATCACCACCACCATCATCACCATCATCATCACCATCACTGTCATCATCACCATCATCATCATCACCACCACCATCATCACCATCTCCATCATCATCACCATCACTGTCATCATCATCACCACCACCATCATCACCATCATCATCATTATCGTCATCACCATCACCATCTCCCATAAATCACACAATGGTACCTAGTTGGAAAGGCATTGTGTTATGCTCTGGGGACAAAAAGAGCTATAAAATGCAGGCCCTGTTCTTCTACACCTTCGAATCCCATTAAAGAGACAGGATAAACACACAAAAAGAAGTATATGCAAAGTGCCAAATAAGTGTAAATGGTATTGCTATGGGAATGTATTGGCATTGGGTGATAAGTTAAGATCCCAGCAGTACCTGAGTTGGATCTCAAAGAGGGGATAGGGTTTAGAGAAGTAAAGAAGAAAGGGAGAGTGTGGATAGGGAAGGAGGGGAATGACGAATGTTTCAGGGAGAATCAATAAACTTGTCCTAATGTAGCGGTTCTCAACCTTGAACGCTCATTAGGATCACCAGGGAGCTTTAAAAATCCCAACACTAGGGGCTTCCCTGGTGGCGCAGTGGTTGAGAGTCCGCCTGCCGATGCAGGAAACACGGGTTCGTGCCCCGGTCCGGGAAGATCCCACATGCCGTGGAGAGGCTGGGCCCGTGAGCCATGGCCGCTGAGCCTGCACGTCCGGAGCCTGTGCTCCGCAACGGGAGAGGCCACAGCAGTGAGAGGCCCGCGTACCGCAAAAAAAAAAAAAAAAAAAAAATCCCAACACCCAGCTGTAGCCCAGGTCAATTACACCAGAATTGCTAGGGTGATTCACCAGGTGTTTCCAGTGGACACCCAAGGTTGAGAACCACTGTTTTATTTGATGGGAAGCAGCACAGGGGAAACTGGCTAGAACCCTACTAGAGATAACAGAAGAGCTCAGATTGTGGGAAACTTAGCTATGTGGAGCTGATTAATCTAATTCTAACGTTTCTATTGCAAGCTGCCTTAAGGTATTTTCATAAGTCAGGCTAAAGTAAATACAGAGGGTGGAATATTAGAGGAAGGAGTTTGAACTTTATGCTGTAGGTGATGAGAGGTCACACAGGGTCCTTGAAGATTTCTGAGCAGAGTAATGATGTAAATAAAACAGCATTTTAAAATTTAAACAGGATGTAGGGTTTCAGAGCAAGAAGGACAATACCTGATGGAACTTGACCTTGGCTGGTAAGGGGCAAAGGCTACTAAGGGTGAAAAAGTCCCAGAGGTTCTGGGCATGGAGTTGCACGGAAACAAATAACCCCAGGTATCAAGTATCAGGTGGTTGCTGAAATGACCTAAGCATGTTTATGTTCCGTAGAAAGAGACCTCTGTGGCTCACAGGAGATCCAGTTTTGCACAGAAACCAGCCAGAAAAGACTCAGCTTTTCTCGTGATTGGGTCTGAGTAACATAGTCCAGCTACCTGGAAGGTGAAACATATTGGAATGAGAGGAGAATCCAGAGTAATGTTACACCTTGAAAACCTGAACACAAACCTAAATGGTGTTCTAGAGATGACTTGCTACGCTGTTGTGTGGCAAAGTATATTTTGAACTGAAAATTAAAGTCATATGCTTATTCAAGGAGAAAAGGACAAGATTATAGTACTGAATATCAATTTAAAGAGGTAAACTTTCTTTAATACTTATAGAACGTGAGAGCAGAATTCGTCATCAACAAATGGGAGAGGTTTTCAGTTTGGGATGGTCTTACCGGTCACTGGAATGGGAATCCCTCAGCTAAGAAAAGGAGAAATCATTTTTAACCTGTTATATTACTTTTTCAGCTGTCTGTTTTATTTAGTATGTATTTGATGGAAGGATTTTGGCCTCATATACAGATATTAATGAAGCAAGGAATGAGGGTAGGTATTTATTTTTAAAATTACTTTGCAAAAAATTAAATGAAAAACTTCAAGCTAGTATTAGGATGTAAGAGGGGAAATCCTGTCTTCATTTTCCTCCTTACCCAGCTTAATGTCATGGTCTGTTATTCTAACTACTCTGCTGCCAATAATCCTCACTCCCCGCCCCTCATCTTCTTTTCATCATACCCAGCTGGCAGGGCCTTAACCCCGGATGAATCCAACATCTGTCTTTACCCGGTCTCCACCTGGGCTGTTGAGTGCTGGTGATGAAAATCTCACAACAAGGCAGATGGATATTGATACAATGCATAGCTGCACCTGCAAACGGGCCCTTGACATTGGCTAGAAAGTCCTACGATGATCTGCCAGCTATCTCTCTGATTCTGCCGAAAGATTGTTTTCAACCCACAGCCTTTTCAGATATGAAACCATTGCTTTCTCTCCTTCCACCCCGTCTGCTCATTCACAGCAGGTGAACTTTTCTTTTACCTTCGAGAGAAAACCAAAGCCATCTGCAAGGGAACTAATTGCACCACATCTACAGATTCATGTGTATCTGCGCCTGGGGAGACGGAAAGGCATGGGTGATATTCTGCATTTCCTACTAACAAGAGGTGGAGTCTACTTGCCCACGCTTTGAATCTGGGCTGGTCTTGAGTCTTGCTTTCACCAACAGAATGTGGCAGAAGTGACGTTGTGTCAGTTGTAGAGCTCAGGCTTCAAGAGACCTTACGCCTTTACCTTTGCCCTTTGAGAGCCCTCCCAGGCAATGTAAGGAAGGGGGAGATTGACTGCTGAGAGGGGAAGTGGGTTAAAAGGCTCTATAACCTGCGCCTGCCCACCTCTTTGTCCTTATGTCACACAACCTCCCCCCTCACTCATGACACTCCTATCACACAAGGCCTTCTTTCTGCTCCCTGGCTCCCAGCTCAAGGCCTTTGCACCTGCTGTCCCTCTGCTCCATCCACCTGGACCACTTTGCTCCCTCCCCTTAGCAGGTTTTGCTTCTCATCACTCAGATCTCAGCTGAAGCCTCATCTCAGAGCGTCTTTGGCCATCCACCCAATTTAAGGAATCTCCTCACGGACCCACTTTCCATTCATTGCCCTGTTTCACTTCTTCGTGGTACTTCGAGCTTTCTCCCTTCTCCTGTGAGCTCCCTACCCCCTGCTTCCTCATCCCTCCAAATGAAGGCGCTCTCATATTCTTATATGACCCTGGCTCTGTGGCCATACTTCACTGGTCCAGGATGGGCCCCTAACCTAGTTGGTCCAGAGCCCTTCCTGGGATTTTCAGAACTGGAATTGAGAAGCAGAATCCATTATTCTCTAATGACAGGCATCTTACATCAAATTCAGCAACTGTTAGTGGTCATGTGTCGAGTCATGTGGAGCAAATGACTCTGTGAGAACAAATGACACTCACATGATGAAGGGGAGAAAGGAAGTTATTTTTGAAAGTGTTTTTTTGGTTCTGACTGTTTCTGAGGTCTGAATTAAATTCTGGATGCTTATAGAGTTAGTTGAGAAACTTTTTGCATCAGGATTTTCTTTGAAAAATTATAGAAGACTAGAGCGTTGATTGATTTAACTTGCTATTTCTTGTGTCTAACATTACACTCAAATATAGATGCTTAATATGTGCTTTTCGATAATAAAGGTGATGTGTATTCTACCTGCAGGAAGGGAGAGTAGATATTTTCCGTTTAAATCACACTTTGATACTGAGTGAGAAAACGGAATTAAAAGTTGTAGAGACAGCAAGTGATCACCACTGAGAAGGCCCAGTAGGACTCTCTTACGTTCATATATCACGAAGCACCAAACCCTTCTGCATGCTGCAAAAAAGTATGTGTTCAGAGGCAGGACTGAGGAAAAATGCCAAACGGTTTAAAATGACTGTCCCCTTTTATTATTATTAAGGTCCATTTCAATCTTTATAGAAACCAAGCCAGTGAAACACATTCTAATTCTAAATAATTATGCAAACTATGTCCTGGGCACTGTGGGGAGACACAAGATAAGTTACAGACTCAGTCGTTAAGGTGTTTATTAAAGGAAAGCTATTTTTTTAAGTACATAAAATAAATGACTACAATACAAGGCAGCTGTGATGTTTCTATGTGAGTTACAAATAAAGTGCAATGGTGCCAGGGCTGGGGTAGGAGTTCACGGTAGAGAAACTTCATATTCAGTTGTAAGAACCAGGAAAGGCTGCATGACTAACTTAGGCATTTGAGCTGTATCTTGGAGGATGGGTAGGCCTGCAAAGGTCAGAGATGGTATGAGGAAGCATCCCGCCTTTGAGGATTGGACAAAGGTATACTTGGCATGAGCACGAAGCACACTGAGCAGCTAATGAAGGCCTGAGCTCGTAGGGTTGGCAGGAAAACAACAGAACGTCTGTCTACTGGCATCACTGTGCTGGGGAATTGGGAGGTTCAGGACACGGTATGGTATGTTCAGTTTCAGAAATTTTACGTTTGCGATGACAGCACATTATCCCCTGAGGCTGAACAGGAGGCAGTGGAAATGTGGGGCTGGTGTCTGAGAGGCATGTTTAGACTGGAGATGTTAAATTTAGAATGAAAAGAACCACATTTTAAGAAAAGAAGCATGAGCGTGATTTGCGCATTGTCTGGGACATGGACCAACGAGGGTCACAGACTCTACAGTGTCACTGGAGGTCATCGTGGAGCAAAGAGACATGATATCAGGATGACCGGAGGCTGAAAATCAAACTGAAACAGCAGCTCTTAGGTCCCTGATGTGTTCAATTCAGTCAAATAACAGTTAAGTCTGAACCTGATTCTTTGATCTATAGCAGGGTCCCCAACCTTTCTGGCACCAGAGACCAGTTTCATGAAAGACAAGTTTTCCACGGACGGGGGTGGGGATGGTTTCGGGATGATTCAAGTGCATTATGGTGAGCTGTGCACTTTATTTCTGTTATTATTACATTGTAATATATAATGAAATAATTATCCAACTCACCATAATGCAGAATCAGTGGGAGCCCTGAGCTTGTTTTCCTGCAACTAGATGGTCCCATCTGGGGGTGACGGGAGACAGTGACACCTAAAGTGTGTTGCTTATGTCCAGTCTACTCCGTAAGATGCAGCTTGTCACTTGCCACTCACGGATATGAGTCTGCAAGCAATTGATTTATTATGGTGTCTGTGCAGTCAAACCTCTCTGCTGATGAGAATCTGTATTCGCAGCCGCTCCCCAGCGCTAGCCTCACCGCCTCAGCTCCACCTCAGATCATCAGGCGTTCAATTCTCATAAGGAGCGCGCAACCTAGGTCCCTCGCATGCGCAGTTCACAGGAGGGTTCGCGCTCCTAAGAGAATCTAAAGCCACTGCTGATCTGACAGGAGGCGGAGCTCAGGTGGTACTGCGAGCGATGGGGAGCGGCTGTAAATACAGGTGAAGCTTCGCTCACCTGCCCTGGTTCCTAACAGGCCACGGGGTTCCAGTCCATGGCCTGGGGGTTGGGGTCCCCCGATCTACAGGAAATCCTTCCCAAAACCAGTTTCCCTCCCTCAAGTTTTTGGAATACAAGCATGTGCCCCAAGGGCTTCCCAGCTCATTGCTTTGGCTCTGCAGGCTACTTCTTATCTCCCGTAATTGAGTCTCCGGCTGCTGCCCTTTCCTTTCCTCCAAGCCTGGACACAGGCTCCACAGGTAAGACCCAGCTGGTATCTCGGGGATAACAGAAGGGAATTACCACGCAGAAAAGAAAAACCTCAAGCTGGATATTAGATAGTACTGCTCCTAACACATTAGCCAAGCTCCCCTTTAAGGGGCTCTCGTGGCTCTCTCTTCCTTTGCTCCCCATCGTGATGCTCCTTTAAGGGGCCAGCTTACCTCACACCACCGTGTGCCCCCGACCTGGAGTCCAGACCCCTAACTCACACCATAGCTGCAGAGAGCAAAGCAAGCCATTCTCTTCCCTGGTCCTAGGCTGGCGTCCTTTCCTGTCCCGGGATTACTCATAGTAAGAACACTGTTAGTTAGCTTGACTATAGTAATCATTTCACTATGTATACGTGTATCAAAACATCACGTCGTACCTCTTAAATCCATATAATTTTTATTTTTAAAGAACACTCTGTTTCTTCATGGGAAGGTCTTATCTTCATCCACAGGGTGGACAGAGTCAAAGCAGTAGTCAAAAGTACAGTTTAAGAAGCCAGAGACCTTCAGGGTTCAGGAATATCGTGTGCAGGGGCTGTGGGAGACAGGTGCAGGGGTGAGGTGGGGCAAGCCCAGTCTCATGCTTCTTACAACCTTTTCTCTAGCGTGGTGGTTTGGTTTCTCAAGATCTATGAGTAAAAACTTGGACAAAAAGACAGCACTGAAGAAATACAAAATATATATGTTTCAGGAAGTCTATTCTAAAATCATATTTAGGAAAAAGAATTGAATTCTGTAATTATGCAAAGGAGCAGTCCCGCTAGAGAATCACCCAACTGACATCACTGACTGGAAACATATAACGCCCCATTCATGAAAGCTTAATTTTCTGGTGCACTTACCCTAAGCTGAGGTCTTTTATATCTCCATTTTGCAAAGAAAGGAATTGAGGGTCCAGGGACATACTGCTAATAAATGGCCCATCAAGATTCAAACCCAGGCCCACCTAACCGGTCAGTGTGCTTAAACACTAAACAGTATTTGATGTACTAGGAAAACCAACTTTGTTTAAACCAGTGGTGAAGTCACTCTTTTCTCCAGGGAAATCTGTATAGGATCCCTTCTGAGGATTTTTCATAAAATGGTATCATGGTCATCATTTGTACATAGATATTTTGGACACAAACATCCTTACTCATTAATTCAACAAATGTTTACTGTGCACCAAAATCAAGCCATGATACTAGGTGTTATGGAAGATGCAAATATTACTTCCTATAGGAATTTATAATCGAGCAAGGGAGAGGAAATAAAAGACAAAACAGAATTTGATGAGTACCACAGGAAAAATGAAAAAAATGTGTGATGGAGGTTAAAAATGGGAGAGATTATATGTCCTTTGGGAGCTGGGGAGCTTTCGTGGAAACGATAGCGATTGGGAAAAGTAAAATAAATATAAATACAAAATTAATATAAAATCAAAAAATGAAAAACAGACGTCTAAATAAGGGGGATAAAACAACATGAGGGATTATTATCAAGATATCAGGACTCCTGCAGCTGACACCTTTCCTACCTCAAAATTATCAACGGTTTCCATGGATTTAGATCAATTGCTGTAATCATGGCTAAAAATTGCTGCGCGTATGGGCAGTGGTGCACAGGTCATACTCAAAATAACGTCCCCCCTGAAAGGATGGGGCGCACTGGGATGGTCGTCTGTCACAAGACTGGTGCTCTTCAGGAGCAGCGTAGCCACACCTCGCTGACTCACTTTTACTGATGTTTGTAATGTGTGTCAACACATTGCTATCTTTGTGCAGCCCTTATCAGACTGTGAACGACAAGAATACACCAAATAATAGTCTGTGAGTTGTTGACCAATACTTCGACTTTTTTCGATAACGATAATGCCCTTTAAACTCTGGAGTTCGGAAGTGGCGCAAAATGTGATTCTAATACAAACTAGCCTCCCTCACACTTGAATTTCTTTGGTTAAGTTTCTAGCCCAAATCAGACTCTAAAGACATCGCTGTAAAAAAAAAAAAAATTTTTTTTCCCCTAGAGATTGAAACGACTCACCTCCCCTTGGACTACGAATCCCATCATGCAACGCTGCCAAAACCCCACCGCGGGGGGTGGAGCCGTAGGGGGGCCGGCCACGGCAGCGGCGCGTGCATTCTGGGCGTTGTAGTCTGGGGCCCCAGCCGCCGCCGGGACGCCCCACGTGGTGCGTGTGGCGGCCGCTCTGGGCAGCGGCTACCGCGCTCTGTCCGCGCAGCCCTCGGGGAGCGGGTCCCGGTGGGGGAGGCCGGCCGGCCGGCACGGCGCGGGCTGCAGGGAGGGCCGAGCAGCCCGAGGCTTCGCGACGTTTTTGCGACAGCGCGGCCGTGTTCCGCGAGTCCCCTCCCTCCGCTCTCTGAGGAGGTACCGGCTGTTGTGCGGCGCTGCCTTTCTGTCTGAGTGGATGGGAGAGCGAGCGAGCGAGTGAGTGAGTGTGAACGTGTGTGAGCGCGGCGAGGCGCGAGCGCCCGAGGGGCAGTCCGCCGCGCCGTCCTGCCGCTGCCCGCCGCGGGGGCCGAGCGCGCGGCCGGAGCGCAGGGTCCGGCGCCCCGCAGCCCGCGGGGACAAGGGCAGCGACCGCGCTCCCCGCCCCCAGCCCTCGTCCCTCACCCTTCTGCGCCCGGGGACCGCGCCGTCCCCCCCGGCCGGCCCCCGCCCCACCGCCCCCCTGGATGTCCCCGGCGCCCTCGCGGGGCCTCCTCCTGCCGCCGCGGCCGGGCCGGCGTTGCGGCCGCCGGGCGTAGAGCGGGCGGGTTCCCGGGGGCCGCGGCTGCCGGAGCCTCCCCGGTCCCCACCCCCGCCCCGCGGCGCCGCGACCCCGCTCCCCGGCCTCGCAGGCCGTGACAATGGACTATGACTTTAAAGTGAAGCTGAGCAGCGAGCGGGAGCGGGTCGAGGACCTGTTTGAATACGAGGGCTGCAAAGTTGGCCGAGGCACTTATGGTCACGTCTACAAAGCCAAGCGGAAGGATGGGTGAGTGTCGGCGTCGGGCGGGCGGCGGCGCCGGGCAGGTGGGCAGCCTCCCTCCGGCCTGGGTCCGGCCGGCCGGGCTCGGGGAGGAGCTGGTGCCGAGGGGGCCGGGCCCGTAAGAGACCCGGCGAGCCGCTGCCTCTGTCTCTCCTGGCGCCGCTCGTCGGGCAAGGGAGCTGTGTACTTTTTTTTTTCAGGGGTTTCGGTACAGATTTCTTTAAAATTTCGTTATGAAACGTCAGTTTAAATGATCTTTAAGGGGGGTCGATTTATTATGGGAACCTTCTGGGGCTTTCCTCAACCGCCTCTGGACTGACATCCATCAGTCTGGAAGGGAAGCTGGGATCCTTTTCCCCCACCAGTTTGTGATTGATTTACGATCAAATTCGGATTTTATTTTGGGGAAAAAAATTAGCAAGTCAGTGTGGTTCTGAAGAGTTCCTCTTGGTGATCACCTGCCGCAGAAACGTAGTAGTTACTCTTTCGATATCATTAGCTGTGAGTTTTACCTAGAACAATGGGGGTTTGGTGCAGGGTGGGTGGTGAGGAAAAAGGCTGATGACAAATAGGGGAGTCTTGTTCAGGCCGTTCCCCCCAGATGTAGCAGCTGGCAATGAACTTTCAATAATCTCTTTGCTTCAGATATTCTTCCCGAGAAATATTAAGTCTATGACTGGTAACGCTCCCAATTTAGTTTCCGAAACGGGCAGGTGAAGTGTTCATTTTTCCTTTGTCACTAGGTGAATAGCTTGTGATATTGACAAAAGAGAAGGCATTTCTTAGTTGAGAAAATATAATTTATTAACTCCTGTTTTCCTCTTCTAAAAACGGATGTTGTCTTTATCGCCTTTGACACTGTAGGAAACTGCTGGAAAGAGAACGTCAAAGCTTGTTATATAATCTTTAGATTTTATTATAAACAAAGTAGGTTTACTTGAACATCGCTGTTAGTTTGGTTAGCTGCTGTTTAACGTTTAAGATAATTGCTTTTTTCCCCCCAAATCACACAGGAGGGTATGTTCAGAACTATATTAGCACTAAAAGAATGAAACCATTCAAAAAGCTGAAGTTACCTGGGTTGGGGGGGGAAGCCATATTTATAAATACTTTAGTATTCTAAATATTGGCGAAGGAAGGATCTACCTATTCAACATTTTTTCTTAGATTTACTGAGATATCTTTTTAAAATAACTTAAAATGGACTCTAAGAGGAAGAAGATAGTAATTCTCATTAGTTTGGAATGTGCATTTCAGTGCTTACATGCAGCAGTAAAGCAGTACTGGTATATGCAGAAGGTAGGGATTTGAAAACTTGATACTGTGGGTGCTGCATGTCTTTAAAAGTACTCTTTAGCAGAATGGATAGTCTGGTGACACTTGAGAAATCAGCTTCTGGAGATGTTGACTCTGTTGTTTAATTATATTTCTCATTGAAGTATTACTCTGTAATAACGTACATATTTAAAAAGTTATCCTTGTTAACTTCCCATACAATATTTTTTAAAGGACTTACACCATCTCCCTGTCCCCCAATATTATGTAATTTGGGGCATATTCATAAAATCCCTGATCCCATGAGATTAGACATTGTAGTGCATTTGACAAGTCTGTCATCTTTTTTATAAAATTCTGGTGATCTTAATTTCTTTCTAATCTCTCTGAGAAAAACCAGTGCTATTTTCATCAATTACCAATTTAAGCTAATAAAACATACAAATTTTATTAATTTTGAATTTACATTTTATGAAAAACTATAATATTGTTTACTAGCAAGAGGTACTTTTGACCACATTTTATATCTCATGGTCAAGTTTTAATTTAGGCTAAGAATAATTTTAGAAGATTAAATTATACAGTTTAAAATTAGCTGAATGTATAATATATGAACACTTCTTTGTCATTCATGATAACCAAAAAGTAGGTAGCATTGCATTTTGGAAAAAGTTAACTTTTTGTTTATAATTCTTTGGGCTTGTTTTCCAGTAGCCTCTAATGATTTTGTATATAGGAAGAACTGTTTTTTAAAAAATGGATGAAATGTCAAGAGAGTTTTAAAATTACTTAAAACAGTTTTTGTGCTCCAGAGGGAATGTTTTTCGGCTTCTTATAACCTCACTCTGGTAAAATGAAGCATTGTATTTATGAAGCTCTTTTGATCTTATGTCAGTGAAATGTAATTTAGTGCATTTTAGTCCTGGTAAAATAAAATTTGTGGCCGTTTAATCTTTTATAAAAAGATGATGATCAAATAATTTGTTTCTAGTATTGATTTACTTTCAAATGAAATTATATATTCTGCAACTGGAATTTCAGAGAACTCTAGGAACCCAGACAATAACACCTTCAAAGAGAATACTGAGATTTACAATAAGAGGAAATAAATCTCATTTAGCTCTATTTGGCTATTAAAATGAAGGTATCTAAATGTACCCTTTCAGTTGCCCAGTGAGCATCACAGACATGAATAATTAGTAATGGGGTTTAGACCAGAGGAGTTAGCTGCTTAAATTACTGTTCTAGGAAATGAAACAGCTTGAAAGGTCATTTCTTTGATTTTAAGTATTAATAATACTCTCCTGCTAGTATTCCACACTTTTGGTAAACTCAGCATTTTAAGGAATGTGGGGAAGGTGGAACACTTTATTTGAGGCATGATTATATACATGGAAAGGGGGCCTTTTATAGTTGTGTTATTTTCAGATTCTAATAGAGTTAAAACATAAATGCACAGTAAATCTTGGGAATAATTCACTCTCGCTGTCACCATAAATGAGATAGAGAGTGTCCTTTGTGTCTGAACACCAAAAGGGTACTCAGTGGGAAGCAGGGGGATTCATTTTCTTTCTGAGTCAATTGCATTTCCTCTTTGCAGAATTTAGGCAACCAAACTTATCTTGTTTAAAGGAATGGAAAAGTGTGAGAACCAGAAAACAGTTTGTGTTTTTAAATTCTAAATTCTCATTATTGGCACTGAACATTGTAGAATTTAAAAATTAATTTGGGGTAAGAGTTTGATTTCCAAATAAGAAAAGCAAAAAGACTTTTCTTGAATAGCATTCTTAGGCTGCTGTACTCTGTGTTCAAAAGAACAGATACTATATAATTGGGATTGTGTGTGTGTGAATGTGTGTGTGAGAGAGAGAGAGAGAGAGAGAGAGAGAGAGAAATATACAGAAAACTTTTGTTGGGGCACTTTTGTAGACAGCACAGAGATTAGTAGGCAGTGGTAATGATAATAATAGCTGAGTAAGTCTTAGGATCTGGGCAGAGCCCTTTACAGCCGTCATCTGTTGAATCCTCACAAGTACCATACAAGTCAGTTGTGTTTTTTCAGTTTTATAGTTGAGGAAACTGAAGTTTTAAAAGGTTAAGCAAATTTGTCCATGGTTACATGACTAATTAAATGTCAGAGCTGGAATTGGGGGATTACAGGCTGGTCTCTTACTCCACAGCCCAGGCTCTTAACCATTATGCTTCACATTAAGATAAATATAAACATAGACATGGGGATTTGGTGTTTTAGTGGGTCATTCAGAAAACATGAATGCCTTATCACAGGACTAGTCTTTTCAATTAACTGATACTTTTTTAGTATGTTTCTGAACAGCCCTAGTTTTTCTAGTGCTGCAAAAGTAAGTGTGTAGCTATGTGGTGTATACACACACACGTATACGTGTATGTCTCTGTGTGTGTGTGTGTGTGTGTAGGACCAGACTCTAATAGGGCATGTTAGGATGTGAAAATTCTTCATGTAGTGCAAAGAACTCTAAGTTGGGGAGACTGGAGAACTGAGTTTGAGTTCAAACTCTGCCTCTGATCACCAGTATGACCTTGGGCAAATCATTTGCCCTTGTAGACCTTTGTTTCCTTATTTCTAAAATTACGGGGTTTGAGTTGATCATTTTTAGGGCCTTCCTAGTATTATAATTTGAGGAAGTAAAAATATAAAATACTTTTGCAAGATCAGGTAAGCAACCACTAAGACAAAAATTTTACTTTAGACAGTAATACACATCCATGTTTCTTAGTCTCATGCTTTAATGTGGGTTCTCATCAACTGCCAAAAAGAAAATAAGTAGCTTCCAAAGACTTGTCAGCTCCCTTACCTAACATGCCTTGTACCACTGTGGCATTCCCTCCTGTTTACATCTTAAGGTGTGGGATTTATGTGGCTGCTCCCATCCTGTGAACCATTCATTTGGTGGCTAGCACGAGGAACGCTTCTGATTTGATCTGCACTAGAGCTTTTAAGTCAGCTTTAATTCCTTAGCTGTGATCAGAACTTGGTTGGAACCCTTTATTTCCCCTGAAGGATTTGAATAGTTTTTCTTCTGAATATTGCTGAACCCTGTATCTAGGCTCAGTTTGATTTAAGTATTTCTTTAGATGTCAGAAATGCCAAATACAACATGTAATAATCCCCATCAGTGGGGATTTTGCATGCCCAATAAGGAATATTCCTTATAACATTTAAAAAATGTGATGGAAAGGGACAAGCAGAATATTCACTATGCATTTCTTATCTACTTGCAGTTGAATTTATCTGCCTGAATACTCAGTGCATTCAGATCCACTGGGTAGGCCACTTTGAGGTTTCATGCTTAGATCCCATTTTCTTTTTTTTTCCTTTTTAAAATAATTAATTAATTTTGGGCTGCGTTGGGTCTTTGTTGCTGCGCGCGGACTTTCTCTAGTTGCAGCGAGCGGGGGCTACTCTTCATTGCGGTGCGCACACTTCTCATTGCGGTGGCTTCTCTCGTTGCGGAGCACGGGCTCTAGGCATATGGGCTTCAGTAGTTGTGGCTCACGGGCTCAGTAGTTGTGGCTCGCGGGCTCTAGAGTGCAGGCTCAGTAGTTGTGGCACACGGGCTTAGTTGCTCCGCGGCATGTGGGATCTTCCTGGACCAGGGCTCAAACCTGTGTCCCCTGCATTGGCAGGTGGATTCTTAACCACTGTGCCACCAAGGAAGTCCCAGAGCCCATTTTCTTAGTAGCAAACTGACAAATTAATTCATTTTGCATTTGCTTATTTGATTATTTTACTGTTTCTTCTAACATTGGAAGAAATCCATTCCCTCAGTCACTCAGCGAATATTTACTGGACCCTTCTATCTGCCAGGCACTGTACAAGGTATTGAGAATGCCAAGATGAATAAAATATTCCATTATTTCAGAAGACACCTACTGAGGAAACAAACGTAAATAAACTATAGCAATTTAATAAGCATTATGATAATTAATACAAGGTGCTATTGGAACACAGACATGGAAGCTCCCAACTGCTTAGGGTTTTCAGGATAAACCTCTCAGAGATGGCAGCACTTCGTTGAGTCTTGAAGGACAGGGAAGTTTTCATCAGAAAGGGCATTTCTTTTTTTAACTTAGTTTCTTTTCTTCTTTTTTTAATTTTAATTTTTTGGCCACGCCACAGGGCATGTGGGATCTTAGTTCTCCAACCAGGGATTGAACCTGTGTCCCCTGCATTGGAAGGGTGGAGTCTTAACCACTGTACTGCTAAGGAAGTCCCAGAAAGGGCATTTCAAGAGGAATAGGACAAAGGGTTTTTTTTGTGTGTGCTCTTAAACACCCCAACAAATTTTGTGGGTCTGAATTATTTCTTCCCATGCCTTTCCTCGCCGCACCTTTTCTGTTGCCGGCATCTTTGAGCTCCTGCTGCTTGTGTAGTGCTACATACATGTGCTACAGGTGTTCCGTTGTACCCACTGGACATGATGACGTCTCTGTGATTCAATATGGGGATACATTTATCAGCATGTACTGAGCACCTTAATTGTCTCTGTGGCAGTTTCCCATCACAAGAACATTGGTGAATCAGGGTACAAGCAGCCTCTGAAATCCAACTGTCTGATTTAGGAATATCTCTCATATGTAAGACTGCCATGGCAGAACAGTGGCTCTGGATAGCAGATGACTCTCCTTTGGCCTCACCTCCATGAGGAGGAGGGATCCAGAATTTTCTGTGCTGCTGAGATGGTGGTGGCCAACAGGTCGGAGGGGAATTCCTCTTGTTGGGACTCTCAGTTGTGTGAGAAGATGGTAGGGAGGTGGCTTCCGGCAACTGAATTTCAGCTAGGAAAATAGAAATAATGACAAATTATTAGAAGTTACTGTAGGTCATTTGCAAGCTTACCTACTTTTTCAAAAATTAGTTCTCTTGGCAATTGTGTTCAGAATTATGATTTACAAACATTTGAAATATGATCCATATGTAAGTTGGGACTGTATATGCCAAATCAGTGTTGATAAATATATATTCTTCCCTGTGGCTGGTGTCATCTTTTTTGTAGTGCCTTGTATTGTTGAATCCAACCCTCATTGTCTCTTTATGTTTTTATTCTTTTTCTGTTCTTAGCTGCTGCTAGAGAATGAAAATCCTACTGTCCTTACCTCTTTCAGAACAATTTGTGAATCCTTTCCTTCACAGCAGCTTAAGTAGGCCTTGGCCATCCATCTCTTTGTTATTTAGAAACTACTGTGATATTTTTTGTCTTAAAATATCTGTTGTCACCTCAAGGCAGTTCTTGAAGTTGTCACTAAAAAGTGACTTTCACCCGTTAGTTTGATCTTAATGCTTAAAGACCTTTAAGTTATCATTTTCTCAAGATTCTTCAGTATAGTGATTGTCAAAGTCACAAAACCAGTCCCTGCTGTAGTAGGCTGCTTTTACTGATAAGAGTTATGTCTTGTCCTTCAGGTGTGTTGTCACAGAAAAAATGCTGAGAATCCCCTTTTTAAAATTGAGATATATCACGTACCATAAAATTCACCCTTTTAAAGTGTGCAGTCTACTGACTTTTAGTGTATCCACAAGGCTATGCAATCATCACCACTACCTAATTCCAGAACATTTTTATCGTGTCAGAAGAAACCCCGTATCAATTGGTAGTCACTCCACATTCCCTCTCTTCCCAGCCCCTGGCAACCACTAATCTATTTTCTTTCTCTATGGATTTGCCTATTCTGAACATGTCATGTAAAATAGAAATATATAGTATGTGGCCATTTGTCTTTTACTTAGCATAGCGTTTTCAGTGTTCATTCATGTTGTGCATGTGTCAGTGTTTCATTCCTTTTTATGGTTGAAAAATATTGCTTTGTATGGATAGACCACATTTTGTTTATCCATTTATCAGTTGGTGGACATCTAGGTTGTTTCTACTTCTTGGCTATTATGAATAATGCTGCTATGAACCTTCATGCGCAAATTGTTGTGTAGATATATGTTTTTGGTTCTCTTAGGCAAATACCCAGAGTCATATGGTAACTCTATGTTTAGCTTTTTGAGAAACTGCCAAACTTTTGAAAGCAGCTGATAACCACTTTTGAGTGGCTTTACCTTGACTTTGGTTTAGAACCATGATTTGTCCTCTGTCCACAAAACCTGGACACCTTAATTCCCAGGGCACCTTATTAATCAGTAGCCCACCTTATTCCCAGGAAGTGTTCACACACTAGTCTATTGTGGCGATTCTGCAATACAGACTAATCCAGCTGCTCCTCCTCCATCAAATCAGACCGCCTTCCGAGCTTGTTCTCAGGCAGCACCTTGTGCTGGGAGCAGTTTTCCCTCAGCTGAAATTGGTTCTAACATTTAGCTTCAGAAATCTTAACTACCTTATCTTAACATACAACTCCAGTAATTCTCTCTTCACTCACCACCCCGCAAAACAGTTAGTTCTTCATAGATATATTATGTAACTACATTAGTGTATATGTGGTTAATGTTTATATGTCCTTTGGGTCTTTCTGGTGAAGGTTTATGGGTTAGATATTATGGATTTCCTCTAGGGCAGTAATTGTGTTCCCCTTACTTCCTGGCATATTGTCAAATGTCGACAGGTATTTAATACTTAATTTTTGGTGTACCTAAAATTCATATTTGAAAATTTTCCTTTTAAACTTGCTAGACTTAAAAACTTGAGCATATTTTGGAATAGAAAAGCAGCGCCTTGTGAAAATACCCTGAGAAGCAAAGTTTGATGGGCTGGTTAAATTGATACCAGGAACAGAATTGAACAAAACCAAAGGCCAAAGGCAGATGCAAGCTTTGTTAACTGACTGAACCAAATAGAAGTCCCAGGTATTTGAAAAATTGAGCCACTACAAAGAATAAAGTATTTTCTAAAGTATACCTTGTAAATGAATCAGTTTACATGGGGATCACACCTATATTTCTAACCTTAAGGAAAATATAATTAGTCTCTGAACCAGAGTTGACATTTAGTTTGTTTAAACTCTGTGGTTGTTTCATATTTGAAGTTTCCTTTTGTTATGTGAATAAAAAATTATATAGTTTAACAACTACTCAAGGTAACTCAGTTACTCCTCTCTCTAGATAAGCTCTTTAAAATCCATAACTTTATTATAGCCCATGAATTCTAACAAATAATCCTAAGGAGAGGAATTCTTCACATCATGATGCCTACTCTGGGTGTTTCTGTACACCTGAATTTTATAGCTTTTCTAGAGAACTAAGGGATTTTAAAAAAAAACCAAAAACCCAAACTTGTCAAACAGTGGTATTATGGTTTATATTAAGCAAGTCATTATTTTAGGGGAAAGAGGAGGTAGGTATTGAAAAATTATTTTTATGAGGCTTCTGTTTTAAGGAAAGCCGATAAATCGTGCAAAATTTAAGCTCGTGTAGAATAAATACATTTGTTTGGAGTTTTTTCACTTTATGAAAGAAGCCCTTTAAGTAAGGGAGCTCTCCTAGCATACTTATCCTGTGACTCAGTTTGCCAAAAATTCAGTTTATACACATTTTCCAAGAAAATGTTAAGCACAGAGTAAGGAGTATTTGTATTTGTTTTCTAGTGCTGACTTAACATTGAAGGTTCTTTTAAATGTAAAATTAAGTCATTTAAATATTTGATGTTCCATTATAGTCTCTCTTTAGCTGTAATTTTGCGGGAGGGCAAATATGTGTATTTACAGTTTATTTGGTCTCTGTTCATTGAATGTCTAATGGGCCAGGTTCTGTGCCAGGTATAGGTGATTCAGCAGTGAACAGGCCATAGTTGTAAGTCGTTAGGGAACTTAAAGACTTTGAGGGGCACAGGCAAGTAAACAGGTAATTACAATACAGTGGTATACAGCTGTGATGGAGAAAATGATTAATGAAATCTACTGTGACGTTATTTTTTTTCATTCAAGAATATTATGCGGGACTTCCCTGGCAGTCCAGTGGTTAAGACTCGCGCTTCCAATGCGAGGGGCGTGGCTTCGATCCCTGGTTGGGAAACTAAGATCCCACATGCTGCACAGCCAAAAAATAAATAAATAAATAAATAGATCCATCGGATGGAGAACGTTGATTTTTTTTAAAAAAAGCATATTATGCATCTTTCCATGTCAGTAAATATAGCTCTAAATCATCAGTTTTAATTATTGCTGGCATCACATTATACACACACACACACACACACACACACACACACACAGTAGATATGTATCCAGTTAACCAGTTCTCTAGTGATAGATGAAATATAAGTAGTCTCTAAATTTTAGCCATTGCAGTTAGGGAAGTACCTCCTAGAAAATATGACTACAGTTCTTCAACATAGTATCAAGCTCTTGCAGTGGAATTTTAGGGTCAAAGATTGTATACTTTCAACAGCTGTATTTCTGTTATAAAATAAGATTGGATTATACAATTAATAAACTCTCAGGATAAAAATTCAAACAGTGTATAAGAATATGCCGGAAGATCATTGTCAGCCCCTCTTTGTATATATGCGTATGGGAGCAGATACATGTCTGGATCGACTTTAAAATTTACTTTACTATTTCATTCATTTTGAGCAAATAATACATGAGTATGCAAAAAATGTAAATATACTGAGGAAGTGAAAACTTAAGTCTTCTCACCTCTGTCTCCTCCAGGCACTCATTTCTTCTTTCAGAGCTGTCCACTGATACGTTTCTTGTGTATGCTTTCCAGTTTGTGGACACAAACATCTTTGGACTTTATGGTATTATTTTTCATGCATAACTCTTTTATTTTTATAAAGTCACATTTATCAGTGGCTGCTGGGTTATGTGTAAGAATTAGTTAGAAAGGACTTTATGTCATCTTTAAACACAAAATGTATGATGGCGTATACATATATTTTGTTCCTTGCTTTTCTCAGTTCATATGTTTTAGAGACTGGTAACAGCACATGTAACGTAATTCTTTTCATCAGCTCGTCATTCTTTTTTATGAACATAATGTAATATACATATCCAGTTGAAGGACATTTAGGTTGCTTTCATTTTTTTTTTATGCCCTTAAGCAGTACTGCAATAAATGTCCTTTATATCAGTCTTTCCACACAACATTCTCTCAGATGGAGATAGAACTTCGCAGGTACCCAGAAAGTTCCCCACAGGGATATTTGCTGTGGATGATACCACTGGCAAGGAGCAAAGTCTTCATGAAGCAAGAGAAACTCCCTTGCTATATCCACAGGGAGTTTTATCCCTCCTGGCTTCTCTCAAAAGTTCTAGAGACTGATCATCACGCCCAAGCACAAGTTACTGGTAACGACCCAGTACATAACTGCTAGACTGCTGCAGTGCAGGTCAGTTTCCCCGGAATGTCTCTTTAACAGGCGTAGGCTTCAGGCTCTTTGGAGGTCCAATCTTATGCACCATTTATACTCCCATCAAAACTCCCAAAACAAAACTTAATCTGGAAGGAAGAAATGGAAATAAATATAATAATGACATGCTTGAGTCCTGGGGTTAAATGCATTGTAAAGTTGGAATTGTTTATTCTTTTGGAAATTTTGCCTTAGGTTTTCTTTCCCCACATAGTCCTATGTATTTTAGATTACTGGTTGGCATAAAAAAATTGAGTCTTGTGGATACTTAAGATTACAGTCATTATTAAGTTTACATGTTATTTTATGTTCCCTTTCATCAGATGATCTTTCTCTCTTGTTTCCTGTTGCTTGACCTTGGTCATCCTTTCATTTCCTGACCAGCACTGACCTTCCTATACCCAGTCTTTTCCTTTTCTCCCCTTTTTGGCTTGCTTTTTCTGTTTGATACTGATTTTGGCTTTGGCCTTGCTCCTTGTCACCAGTCTCAGTAGGATTCCCCTCTGGACTGGCCTCCTTTTCTGCTGCCAATGGAATTTCTTGACTTTGTGTATTCAGCAGAGGGAATTATTTATGTAGGTAAGCAGGCAGCTGATTATCTACTAGACAGTTCTGATGTATTTTATTAATTTGGAAGAGACTTTTAGAAAGTTTTAAGTACTGCTAAACATAACTCTTTCTTCATAGACATAATTTCTCCTCAACAGAAGTTGGAAAGTACTTACTCCTTATAGATAGATAAGAAGCTGAAAAAGTACGCAAACATTTAATCTTTTTATCTGAAAATCTATTTTAGTACACAAGAGTCCAGGGCTGCTTGAGAGTTTAAACCAGGTACCCTGTAGCCAAAAGTTACTACTGTCCTGTTTTAGCCAAGACTAGCTGACCTGCAGAGCCCCTTTAGGTTTTTGACATGTGCTAGGCTTGGACATGCAGACGTGGAAAACATAAGGAAGTCTGTCAGAGTAGCACACACTTCACATATTTCATCTGTTTCTCTTCTGGATTTTTTTTTGTGGGGGTGGGATGGGACCGTTCAGTTTCGGAAGGTGATTCAACCTGATCTTCTTTAAGTACTTGAAGTTTTCATTGCAAGCAAAAACCACTAACCAAGTATACCACTTTTTAACCTTTATTTGACTTGGATCATGTAGCGTTTGCCCTATTTCTGTTGCACTTTGTGAGAACTGGACTCACTGAGTTTAAGTATGCTTGCTGCTTTTAAATCAGAATGCAGTACAATTACATTTTTCCTGAGTGAGATTCTGTGCTATGATTACCCCGGAAATGCTTTGGAATGTAAGATAACATTTGCCACTAGGTATTCATTATTTATTTTAAAGTATTTAAAAAGTAGTTTTGATTTAGTTGCAGTGTACTAAGTAGGGAAATTAAATACCAGTTGTCTTCATGGAGGAAATATTAGTAAAACCTTTTAAGAAGTTACACATTTATACTTCATAAGGTTTTTTAATAGCTTTATTGAGATATAATTCACATACCATACAGTTTACCTGTTTTAAGTGTACAGTTCACCATCTTTTAGTGTATTTACAGAGTTGTGTGGCTGTCACCACAGTTTAATTTTAGAATATTTTTATCCCCCCTAAAAGAAATCCGGTATCCATCAGCAGTCATTCCCCTGTCCCTCCAACCCTCCAGCCTTGAGCAGCCACTAATCTGCTTTCTGCCTCTGGATTTGCCTGTTCTGAACATTTCATTTAAATGAAATCATCTAATATGTGGTCTTTAGTGATCGGCTTCTTTCATTTAATATAATGTTTTCAAGGCTTATCCATGATTTAACATGTATCACATTTTGTTTAGTCATTCATCAGTTGTTGGATATTTAGGTCATTTCCACTTTTTGGTTATTACGAATAATGCTGCTGTGAACATTGGTATACAAGTATCTGAGTCCCTGCTTTCAGTTCCTTGGATATATACCTAGGAGTGGAATTGCTGGATCATATGGGAACTGAATGCTTAACTGTTGAGTAACCACCAAACTGCTTCCTCAGTGGCTGCACCATTTTACATTCCCACTAGCAATGTACAAGTGTTCCAATTTCTCCACATCTTTGCCAACACTGATCCCGCCCCTTTTTTTTAATATAGCTGTCCTTACGGCTATCAAGTGGTATTGATTTGCATTTCCCTAATGATGAATTGTACTTATTGTATCATTCAGTATCAGTAAATACTTCTCATGTACTTATTGATCATTTGATTATCTTCTTGTAAAAACATATTTATATCCTTTGCTCATTTAAAAATTGAGTTATTGGGCTTCCCTGGTGGCGCAGTGGTTGAGAGTCCTCCTGCCGATGTAGGGGACGCGGGTTCGTGCCCCGGTCCAGGAAGATCCCACATGCCGCGGAGCGGCTGGGCCCGTGAGCCATGGCCGCTGGACCTGCGCGTCCGGAGCCTGTGCTCCACAACGGGAGAGGCCACAACAGTGAGAGGCCCACGTACCGCAAAAAAAAATTGAGTTATTTATCTTTTTCATTATTGAGTTATAGGAGTTCTTTCTATACTCTGGATACTAGACCCTTATCGGAGAGATGATTTGCAAATGGCCAATAAGCACGTGAAAAGATGCATCATCAGGGAAATGCAAATCAAAACTATGAGATATCACTTCATACCTGTTAGGATGGCTACTATTTTTTTTTTTTTTTTTTTTGTGGTACGCGGGCCTCTCACTGTTGTGGCCTCTCCCGTTGCGGAGCACAGGCTCCGGACGCGCAGGCTCAGCGGCTATGGCTCACGGGCCTAGCTGCTCCGCGGCATGTGGGATCTTCCCAGACCGGGGCACGAACCTGTGTCCCCTGTATCGGCAGGTGGACTCTTAACCACTGCGCCACCAGGGAAGCCCAGGATGGCTACTATTTAAAAAAAAAAAAAGTGTTGGCCACTTGTATATCTTCTTTGGAAAACTGTCTGTTCAGGTCCTTTACCCATTTTTTAATCTGGTGGTTTGGTTTTTTGTTTTTAGTTCTCTGTATATTCTGGATACTGATTCCTTATAAGATATACAATTTACGAATATTTTCTCCCATTCTGTAGGTTGCCTTTTACTCTGTGGATATTGTCTTTTGACACATCAATGTGAAAAATTTTCATGAAGTCCAATTTGTCTATTTTTTCTTTTATTTCCTGTGCCTTTGTTGTCATAATCCAAGAAATCATTGCTAAGTCAAGGTTGTAAAGCCTGTAGTTTGTAGTTTTAGTTCTTTAGGCCATGGATCCATTTTGAGTTAGTTAGCCAGATTTTCTCCTAGAAAGTTTGAACTAATTCATCCTCTCATTCATAATGAACAGGAGTAATGTTTGCCACTCCCTTGATCAGTGTTTTTATTATTTAATCTTTAAAATAATTTTCTTTTAATCTTTGTAAATTTGATAGGAAAGCTATGGAATCATGGTTTTATTTACATTTGTTTCATTAATATTTAAACTTACAGTTTCTTGTTTTTTCATTATTTAATTTCTTTGGTGAATTGCCTGATCATATTTTACCCATTTTCCTATAATAGTTTTCTTAAATTTTTTTTGTGAAGTACTTTGCTTCTTGGAATATTAAATTCTTTTATTCATGTTGCAAGTATTTCCAATTTTTATTTCTCTATTTATGATATTTTAATATGTAATCATCTGTCATTCTTTCTTTGCTTCTTTTTTTTCCCCATAATATTTTAATACTTTTCCACTTTTAAATACTGGTTTTAATTTTGTGATTGTAACATGGAAGATCCAACTTTATTATTTTTCTTTTAAATTTATTTAATTTATTTATTTTTGGCTGTGTTGGGTCTTCGTTACTGCACCCAGGCTTTCTCTAGTTGCGGCGAGCGGAGGCTACTCTTCATTGTGGTGTGAGGGCTTCTCACTGCAGTGGCTTCTTGTTGCAGAGCACGGGCTCTAGGCATGCGAACTTCAGTAGTTGTGGCACGTGGGCTCAATAGTTGTGGCTCACAGGCTCTAGAGCGCAGGCCCAGTAGTTGTGGTGCAAGGGCTCAGTTGCTCCGCGGCATGTGGGATCTTCCCGGAGCAGGGCTTGAACACGTTCCCCTGCATTGGCAGGCAGATTCTTTTTTTTTTTTTTTTTTTTTGCAGTTCGCGGGCCTCTCACTGTTGTGGCCTCTCCCGTTGCGGAGCACAGGCTCCGGACGCGCAGGCTCAGCGGCCATGGCTCACGGGCCCAGCCGCTCCGCGGCATGTGGGATCTTCCCGGACCGGGGCACGAACCCGTGTCCCCTGCATCGGCAGGCGGACTCTCAACCACTGCGCCACCAGGGAAGCCCGGCAAGCAGATTCTTAACCACTGCGTCACCAGGGAACCTCCCAACTTTATTATTTTTAAAAAATATCATCAGGATCATAAAGGTATTTAGAATAGTTACACTCTACACACTCCCAAGATACTTTAAAATGATTGTTTTGAGTTTGTAGATGAACAATGACAATAATCCAAATACATTGTGTGTACAACTTGGATCAAATACTGGTGAAAGTGTTTAATTGGACAAACAACTGATAAGCTTAAAGATAACCAGCACAATTTCACAAGAGAACCAGCTCAGCCCAACTAAGATTTTCTTAATAGCAGTTGACACTGATGTTGTATAGGAGTACAAATTAGTTAATGAAACTGAGCAAATGGGGGCCCCGTTCCTCCTTTCCCTTTTTTTGTATTCCTGCATCCCTCCCAGTCATCCTCTTCCTTGGTCTGGCCTCCCCTGTGGCAAACCCAAATCAAGAGTTGCTGTGATCACCCTCCACCAGAAAATCAGGAGCCCTGAATTCCAGGTGAAACACTGTGCTCTCTTGAACTGTACAGTGGACACTCAGGGACAAAACCCCTCATCACCAATATTTTTCAAGTTTCTATCACAGTACAAAAGAGTAACTGAGTAGAAGAGAGAGTAAGATGATTTATTTTTGCTTGGGGAAGAGAAGTGGGAAATAACTGTGGATGAGAAAACATCATGTATATTCAGTATGTAGGAATTAGCCATATGGAAATAATTCTAGAGGGCCTGAATGTTGTCTAAAGGGCTGGTACCTCTCCAAATTTTGATCTCTTTTAAACTCCTTTCATATTCCCCAACTCATTTCTAAATCTGGTTGGGCAGGATTAACCCTAGTGAAGTACCAGTGCAATTATCTGAAGGTAAAATGTATCTGTTTTTTTTCTTCTTTTTTTAATACAGATATTTTTACTGTAATCATTTTATTTACAGAATAATTTGCAAAAGTATATCATTAACATATAGGGCAAATGCAACTAATGTAGATTTAGACACTGCTCTGTAAACTTTCCATACCTTTGTAAAATAAAGCTATCCAATTTAGTCATGATAGTTACCAGAAATGGCAAACATAGAAACACAGTGGGTATATAAAAAAGATTCCCATCAGTGGCCATGGTGAATTAACCTTTCCTCCCCAACCCTCCCATACTCCCACCCCAATCCCACAACTGATTGTAAAATAAAATATACATTTGAGATTTAAACTTTTCTTTTTTGAACATCACAATATAAAATGTTAACTGGTGATGTAGTAAACTGATAATTTGTCTCATTTGCCTTAACTAGCGTTACCACCATATAGGCACTTTTCCTCGTAGTCAAATTATGAACAGCATTTTCTGTAATAAGGCATATTCCATGCACATCATTTAGAGAAAGGTAAATTAAAAAATAGAAAAGATTTATGGAGCATGAAATCTGCGTGCATGTAACGTAAGCATATATTTTATATGTACTCTCCTCTCTGTACAGAATAATAAATACCGCTATATCTGATGCAAGTAATTCACTTCCAGGATTGTGTATATTAAGTGATCAGACTAATCCCATCATTAAATTATCACCTTGCACTTATCATTAAGACTCCATTACCATGTAGGAAATACATACAGGACATGTTCCACGTGACATGACTTTCTGCTTTACAAAATGGGTCTGGTTTCTGTGTTTCTGTAGAGGTGAACAAGTCAGCAAAGCGTCTACAAAATGCCTCTGATTTATGTAAGCGCATTTGTGTATAAATACAATGAAGATTCTGAAGTGGGCAGTCATTTCTACTTCAGTGAGTACAGTTCCCTGCCTCTACTCCATGTTTCAAGGTTTTTCAAAGGGGCCTAAAACTAAAAATGGTTTTTTACATTTAACTTCTTACAGCAACTAAAGATCAGTTTGAATCACATGGACTTCTTTACTGCCCTGCTGAAGTTTCTGATCAAGAGGCAAACAGGAACGGTGCCCACATTTTCTATGCATAATTTGCAACGAACGTATCTTTTTTTAAAAATTATTTATTTTGTTTATTTATTATTTTTGTCTGTGTTGGGTCTTCGTTGCTGTGTGCGGGCTTTCTCTAGTTGCGGCGAGCGGGAGCTCCTCTTCATCGTGGTGTGCGGGCTTCTCATTGCAGTGGCTTCTCGTTGTGGAGCGCGGCTCTAGGCTCGCGGGCTTAGTTGCTCCGCGGCACGTGGGATCTTCCTGGACCAGGGCTCGAACCCGTGTCACCTGCATTGGCAGGTGGATTCTTAACCACTGCGCCACCAGGGAAGCCCACAACGTATCTTTTAAACTGACCCAAATTAGAATAACTAACAAACACATATGTTACTGAATACTAGAAATATTGAATCAAGTGTCAAACTCAAACAGCGAGATTTGCTGGAACATGTAATACCGTATATCCTCTCACAAATTTCAGGAAGACATGAGCTCATTTTATTCTGATCATTTTACCAAAAAGTAGTTTATACCTATAAGGTTATACAGATGTTTCTCTTTGAAGGCAGGCAGAACCAATTTAGGAAATTACCAAATTGTGTTTGTAACAAACTGAAAAAAATCTGTAGCACACAGTACACAACTAAAAATACAATAGAAATATAAAGATATCTGGAGAAAAAAACTAAAGCTCTTCACTGTTTCTCCATCAGAACCGAAGTTCTCCATGGGAGTAAGACTATAGAAAAGGTGAAATCACAGGATATCGACAGCCTTCAGTTATTAAGAGACACTTTGCATGACAATGTGAATTATGATAGAAATCAGCAGCAATGAATTCTATGATTATACAAAGCACAAAAGTCAGATTCTGGACACAGACTTGACTGTATTTATGATATTTGACTCTATGTTATTTTAATATGTAATCATCGGTCATTCTTTTATTGCTTCTGATTTTTCTTCTCTGTAGACATTTTTTCTTACATTTCCTTCTAACATTTTTAAAGTTTAAAAAAATTTTGCAGTTAAATTATTTAATCTTAAATTTATTTAGTATAAGATGTTATTAGGGTTCTAACTGTAATTTTTCTAGTCTTGTTAATACTGTTGAATAATTCTTTTACAATTGATTTGAAATGCCACCTTCACCATTACCCTAAGTTCTCTTGAATACTGGACCTTGTCTACTGGTTCATTGATCCATTCCTTTGTTACTCCCCTATTGTTTTAAGTCTTGCAGATTTATAATACCTGGTAAGACCATACCCTTTCATCACTCTTCTTTAAAAAAATGATAGTCTTTCTCTTCCTTTTATTTATTCCATAAACTTCCCTTCCATTTAAACTTTAAAATCAACAATTTAAATTCTAAAAAATATATTTTTTTACTTGGGTTTAAACTGTGTTAAATGTGTTGATTAATTACTCTCCATACTCAGCGGTATGGCTATGTTTTTTTCATTTGTTCAAATTTTATCTTAATGAATTTTGATAAAGCTTTGCAGTTTTCTTCATATAGAGCCTACATATTGTTTATTACTGTGTATTTTGTTTTATTTGGTAGTCACGCATAAGTTCATGTGTCATTTGGTCTCATGTAATATTTTTGACATACTAAAAAATGATTCTTTAGCTATTTATTATACAATTTAAAAAATATTACCCAAAAGTAAAGACAGTTCAGTGATTCCCCATTAATCTACCTTTCTACTGTTCTTACCTAGTTAAAATCTTTAATTGTATTTGTGACTGTTTCATCTTATATTTTTAAAATACTTATTTTCTCATATATTTAGTTCTGAACACTTTTAGTTCACTGTCTTGGTTTTTCTAGGTAGATATTCATAACAACTGCAAATACTGACGAATATTATTAATTCCTTTCTAGTACTTCAACTTTAGAAAATCTGATGTTATTGCATTGACTGTAACTTTTTTAAAAAATTAATTAATTAATATTTGGCTGTGTTGGGTCTTTGTAGCTGCGCGCAGGCTTTCTCTAGTTGCAGCGAGCGGGGGCTACTCTTCGTTGCGGTGCATGGGCTTCTCATTACGGTGGCTTCTCTTGTTGCGGAGCGTGGGCTCTAGGCTCGCGGGCTTCAGTAGTTGTGGCATGTGTACTCAGTAGTTGTGGCACATGGGCTTAGTTGCTCCGTGGCATGTGGGATCTTCCTGGACCAGGGCTCGAACCCGTGTCCCCTGAATTGGCAGGCGGATTCTTAACCACTGTGCCACCTGGGAAGTCCCGACTGTAACTTTTTAATAATGGTAGTGTTGCGGGTATTTTTGCCTTACTTTTGATTTTAAATGGGAATGTTTCTAGTGTTTCTCTGTTAGGTAAGAACTCTTATTTTTATTCTCATAACATTATTAGCTATGAGATGGATGTATGCAGTATACCAGCTTGAACAATTCATTTAATCTCTTTGAGCACTTTGGATTTTTTGTCTGTAAAATAAATTCATCCCACAGAGATCCTTTGCGTAGTATAATAAGACAAGACACGTAGAGAAAGTTTTCAAGCTCTCATAAGAGCTTGAAAAGTTACATGTAAGTTACATATATTTTAATGTATTTATTAAATTAATCTCACTTGTTCAGTCATTTGTGATTCCCTGTTTCTCCATTACCCAATTATGTTAATTTATATTTTTCAAGAAGAATTTGTGATGTTTATTAGTAGTTAATTTTCCTAAATATGTCTTTTTGCAGATGGTAACTTATAGTGCTTCTGCCTGCAATGTCATGGTTGTGTTTCTGAGCAATCTCTTATGAAAAATCCCTTATAAAAACAGCTGTTTCACTGGGGTAAGGGGGCTAGAGGGTTTCTGTTGAACTTGCTGTGATACAAGTATTTTTATAGTTGTAATCTAAAAGGAATACGTCTGTTGACTAAAAATGATAGGAATAAACTGAATGTTTCCTCCTTTACCATGTAATCTACTCAGAAGGTTCTTAGATTCCCCTATCATCTTTGTCCTTGACTGTGCAGTCTTGTTTGTAATACTGTTACCATTGCCAGCCGTAAAAGAATAAAAGAATGCTTGGGTAAACAAAACAATTCCACTCCAGAAGAACACCCAGACAGTCAACAATGCATCTGTATGTGGCTGTTCTTTGCATGCAACTGTTATTTTTCCTGTTTACTCTGTGCTGATTCCAGTTTGCATCCTAATAATAATGCCTTTGTGTGGTGGTTTTTTACCCCTAATTAATCAGTGATGTTATAACCATATTATGTTGTAAAAACTCATGCTATAAGAGACTTGCCTATATTTGCCAGTACAGGCTAAATAGTAAGTACTGTAAATATTTGTTGATTGCAAGTGACCAGATGACCCATTTTGTAGATTGAGATACTGTTATTGTTCTAGCTCAGTGCAGGTGTTGATGCTCTGCTCAGTAAACTGTGCTTATTGATAGGATCTAGTTGTACAAATACGTTGTTCTTGTTAAAGCACTTGAATGGCTTGAAAATTCCAGGGGGAGGGTGTCTCTAGAAAAACACATGTATGGAGGTGGGAGTTGTGCAGATGAAGCAGTAGTCCCCGCTTATCCACATGGGATATGTTCCAGTACTCCTGGTGGATGTCTGAAACCACGGATAGTAATGTAACCCTGTATTTACTATGTTTTTTCCGTATACTAACATACACAGAGTGGATACACTGGGCAAAGGGATGATTCTCATCCCTGGCAAGATGCAAGATTTCATCATGACACTCAGGACTGCACACAGTTTAAAACTTATGAATTGTTTATTTCTGGAATTTTCCATTTAATATTTTCGGACTGTGGTTGACCACGAGTAACTGAAACCGCAGAAAGTAAAACCACTGGTAAGGGGGGACTACTATATTCACTGTACCATTTAGATCATGTGTTGAAAATCAAGTAGAAAATGTAATCCTACCGTTGTACAAAATCATAGTACCTTTTTACTTTTGACGAGTGTCGTCACGTTGTAGGAAGACAAGAACTAGAATAGGTTTGGAGAAAGGCAAATAAAATGATTGGGAGAAGGGTACCATAGTATATAATCTAAAAGGATTTGGTCTTTCAGCTTGGAAGTTACAGGGTTGGATTTGACATATAGTTGGTCCTCGCTACGGTGGGGAGGGGGTTAGGGTCGTTTCTAGGACCCCTTGGATGTCGAAAATCGAGGATGCTCATCTCCTTTTTGACTTCCCTGGTGGTCCAGTGGTTAAGACTTCGCACTTCCGAGATACACCAGAAATACATCTACACGTGGAACAACTCCTACAGAACACCTACTGAATGCTGGCAGAAGACCTCAGACCTCCCAAAAGGCAAGAAACCCCCCACGTACCTGGTTAGGGCAAAAGAAAAAAAATAAACAGAGACAAAAGGATAGGGACGGGTCCTGCACCAGCGGGAGGGAGCTGTGGAGGAAAAGTGTCCACACACTAGGAAGCCCCTTCGCGGGTGGAGACTGCGGGTGGCGGAGTGGGGGAGCTTAGGAGCCGCGGAGGAGAACACAGCAACAGGGGTGCGGAGGGCAAAGCGGGGAGATTCCCGCACAGAGGATCGGTGCCGACCGGCACTCACCAGCCGAGAGGCTTGTCTGCTCACCCGCCGAGAGGCTTGTCTGCTCACCCGCCGGGGCAGGTGGGGCTGGGAGCTGAGGGGTTGGTGGCGTGAACACAGCCTGCAGGGCATTAGTGCACCGCGGCTAGCCGGGAGGGAGTCCGGGGAAAAGTCTGGACCTGCCGAAGAGGCAAGAGACTTTTTCTTCCCTCTTTATTTCCCGGTGCGCGAGGAGAGGGGATTAAGAACGCTGCTTAAAGGAGCTCCAGAGACCGGCACGAGCCGTGGCTAAAAGTGCGGACCTCAGAGACAGACATGAGACGCTAAAGCCGCTGCTGCCGCCACCAAGAAGCCTGTGTGCGAACACAGGTCACTATTCACATGCCCCTTCCGGGGAGACTGTGCAGCCCGCCACTGCCAGGGTCCCGGGACCCAGGGACAACTTCCCCTGGGAGAACGCACGGCGCGCCTCAGGCTGGTGCAACGTCACGCCGGCCTCTGCCGCCACAGGCCCGCCCCTCACGCAGTGCCCCGCCCTCCCCCGCGGCCTGAGTGAGCCAGAGCCCCCGAGTCAGCGGCTCCTTTAACCCTGTCCTGTCTGAGCAAAGAACAGACACCCTCTGGCGACCTACATGCACAGGCGGGGCCAAATCCAAAGCTGAGCCCCTGGGAGCTGTGAGAACAAAGAAGAGAAAGGGAAATCTCTCCCAGCAGCCTCAGAAGCAGCGGATTAAATCTCCACAATCAACTTGATGTACCTGCATCTGTGGAATACCTGAATAGACAACTAATCATCCCAAATTAAGGAGCCATGTGGATGAAAGGCTCTTGGTGCTGCAGCCAGGAGTTAGTGCTGTGCCTCTGAGGTGGGAGAGCCAACGTCAGGACACTGGTCCACAAGAGACCTCCCAGCTGCACATAATATCAAACGGCGAAAATCTCCCAGAGATCTCCATCTCAACACCAGCACCCAGCTTCACTCAACGACCAGCAGGCTACAGTGCTGGACATCCTATGCCAAACAACTAGCAAGACAGGAACACAACCCCACCCATTAGCAGAGAGGCTGCCCAAAATCATAATAAGTCTACAGACACCCCAAAACACACCACCAGACGTGGACCTGCCCACCAGAAAGACAAGATCCAGCCTCATCCACCAGAACACAGGCACTAGTACCCTCCACCAGGAAACCTACACAACCCACTGAACCAACCTTAGCCACTGGGGACAGACACTAAAAAAAACAGGAACTATGAACCTTTAGCCTGCAAAAAGGAGACCCCAAACACAGTAAGATAAGCAAAATGAAAAGACAGAAAAACACACAGCAGATGGAGGAGCAAGATAAAAACCCAGCAGACCTAACAAATGAAGAGGAAATAGGCAGTCTACCTGAAAAAGAATTCAGAATAATGATAGTAAAGATGATCCAAAATCTTGGAAATAGAATGGACAAAATGCAAGAAACATTTAACAGGGACTTAGAAGGACTAAAGATGAAACAAACAATGATGAACAACACAATAAATGAAATGAAAAATACTCTAGATGGGATCAATAGCAGAATAACTGAGGCAGAAGAATGGATAAGTGACCTGGAAGATAAAATAGTGGAAATAACTACTGCAGAGCAGAATAAAGAAAAAAGAATGAAAAGAACTGAGGACAGTCTCAGAGACCTCTGAGACAACATTAAACGCACCAACATTCGAATTATAGGGGTTCCAGAAGAAGAAGAGAAAAAGAAAGGGACTGAGAAAATATTTGAAGAGATTATATTTGAAAACTTCCCTAATATGGGAAAGGAAATAGTTAATCAAGTCCAGGAAGCACAGAGAGTCCCATACAGGATAAATCCAAGGAGAAATACGCCAAGACACATATTAATCAAACTGTCAAAAATGAAATACAAAGAAAGCATATTAAAAGCAGCAAGGGAAAAACAACAAATAACACACAAGGGAGTCCCCATAAGGTTAACAGCTGATCTTTCAGCAGAAACTCTGCAAGCCAGAAGGGACTGGCAGGACATATTGAAAGTGATGAAGGAGAAAAACCTGCAACCAAGACTACTCTACCCAGCAAGGATCTCATTCAGATTTGTTGGAGAAATTAAAACCTTTACAGACAAGCAAAAGCTGAGAGAGTTCAGCACCACCAAACCAGCTCTACAACAGCTGCTAAAGGAACTTCTCTAGGCAAGACACACAAAAGAAGGAAAAGACCTACAATAACGAACCCAAAACAATTAAGAAAATGGGAATGGGAACATACATATCGATAATTACCTTAAATGTAAATGGCCTAAATGCTCCCACCAAAAGACAAATGGCTGAATGGATACAAAAACAAGACGCTGTCTACAAGAGACCCACTTCAGACCTAGAGACACATACAAACTGAAAGTAAGGGGATGGAAAAAGGTATGTCATGCAAATGGAAACCAAAAGAAAGCTGGAGTAGCAATTCTCATATCAGACAAAATAGACTTTAAAATAAAGACTATTAGAAGAGACAAAGAAGGACACTACATAATGATCAAGGGCTCGATCCAAGAAGAAGATATAACAATTGTAAATATTTATGCACCCAACATAGGAGCACCTCAATACATAAGGCAAGTACTAACAGCCATAAAAGGGGAAATCGACAGTAACACATTGATAGTAGGGGACTTTAACACCCCACTTTCACCAATGGACAGATCATGCAAAATGAAAATAAATAAGGAAACACAAGCTTTAAATGACACATTAAACAAGATGGACTTAATTGATATTTATAGGACATTCCATCCAAAAACAACAGAATACACATTTTTCTCAAGTGCTCATGGAACATTCTCCAGGATAGATCATATCTTGGGTCACAAATCAAGCCTTGGTAAATTTAAGAAAATTGAAATTGTATCAAGTATCTTTTCCGACCACAACGCTATGAGACTAGATATCAATTACAGGAAAGGATCTGTAAAAAATACAAACACATGGAGGCTAAACAATACACTACTTAATAACGAAGTGATCACTGAAGAAATCAAAGAGGAAATCAAAAAATACCTAGAAACAAATGACAATGGAGACACGACAACTCAAAATCTATGGGATGCAGCAAAAGCAGTTCTAAGAGGGAAGTTTATAGCAATACAATACTACCTTAAGAAACAGGAAACATCTCGAATAAACAACGTAACCTTGCACCTAAAGCAATTAGAGAAAGAAGAACAAAAAAACCCCAAAGTTAGCAGAAGGAAAGAAATCATAAAAATCAGATCAGAAATAAATGAAAAAGAAATGAAGGAAACGATAGCAAAGATCAATAAAACTAAAAGCTGGTTCTTCGAAAGGATAAACAAAGTTGATAAACCATTAGCCAGACTCATGAAGAAAAAAAGGGAGAAAACTGAAATCAATAGAATTAGAAATGAAAAAGGAGAAGTAACAACTGACACTGCAGAAATACAAAAAATCATGAGAGATTACTACAAGCAACTCTATGCCAATAAAATGGACAACTTGGAAGAAATGGACAAATTCTTAGAAAGGCACAACCTGCCAAGACTGAATCAGGAAGAAATAGAAAATATGAACAGACCAATCACAAGCACTGAAATTGAAACTGTGATTAAAAATCTTCCAACAAGCAAAAGCCCAGGACCAGATGGCTTCACAGGCGAATTCTATCAAACATTTAGAGAAGAGCTATCACCTATCCTTCTCAAACTCTTCCAAAATATAGCAGAGGGAGGAACACTCCCCAACTCATTCTACGAGGCCACCATCACCCTGATACCAAAACCAGACAAGGTTGTCACAAAGAAAGAAAACTACAGGCCAATATCACTGATGAACATAGATGCAAAAATCCTCAACAAAATACTAGCAAACAGAATCCAACAGCACATTAAAAGGATCATACACCATGATCAAGTGGGGTTTATTCCAGGAATGCAAGGATTCTTCAATATACGCAAATCAATCAATGTGATACACCATATTAACAAATTGAAGGAGAAAAACCATATGATCATCTCAGTAGATGCAGAGAAAGCTTTTGACAAAATTCAACACCCATTTATGATAAAAACCCTCCAGAAAGTAGGCATAGGGGGAACTTTCCTCAACATAATAAAGGCCACATATGACAAACCCACAGCCAACATTGTCCTCAATGGTGAAAAACTGAAAGCATTTCCACTAAGATCAGGAACAAGACAAGGTTGCCCACTCTCACCACTCTTATTCAACATAGTTTTGGAAGTTTTAGCCACAGCACTCAGAGAAGAAAAGGAAATAAAAGGAATCCAAATCAGAAAAGAAGAAGTAAAGCTGTCACTCTTTGCAGATGACATGATACTATACTTAGAGAATCCTAAAGATGCTACCAGAAAACTATTAGAGCTAATCAATGAATTTGGTAAAGTAGCAGGATACAAAATTAATGCACAGAAATCTCTGGCATTCCTATACACTAGGGATGAAAAATCTGAAAGTGAAATCAAGAAAACACTCCCATTTACCATTGCAACAAAAAGAATAAAATATCTAGGAATAAACCTACCTAAGGAGACAAAAGACCTGTATGCAGAAAATTATAAGACACTGATGAAAGAAATTAAAGATGATACAAGTAGATGGAGAGATATACCATGTTCTTGGATTGGAAGAATCCACATTGTGAAAATGACTCTACTACCCAAAGCAATCTACAGATTCAATGCAATCCCTGTCAAACTACCACTGGCATTTTTCACAGAACTAGAGCAAAAAATTTCACAATTTGTATGGAAACACAAAAGACCCCGAATAGCCAAAGCAATCTTGAGAATGAAAAACGGAGCTGGAAGGATCAGGCTTCCTGACTTCAGACTATACTACAAAGCTACAGTAATCAAGACAGTATGGTACTGGCACAAAAACAGAAAGATAGATCAGTGGAACAGGATAGAAAGCCCAGAGATAAACCCACGCACATATGGTCACCTTATCTTTGATAAAGGAGGCAGGAATGTACAGTGGAGAAAGAACAGCCTCTTCAATAAGTGGTGCTGGGAAAACTGGACAGCTACATATAAAAGTATGAGATTAGATCACACCATACATAAAAATAAGCTCAAAATGGATTAAAGATCTAAATGTAAGGCCAGAAACTATCAAACTCTTAGAGGAAAACATAGGCAGGACACTCTATGACATAAATCACAGCAAGGTCCTTTTTGACCCACCTCCTAGAGAAATGGAAATAAAAACAAAAATAAACAAATGGGACGTAATGAAACTTAAAAACTTTTGCGCAGCAAAGGGAACCATAAACAAGACCAAAAGACAACCCTCAGAATGGGAGAAAATGTTTGCAAATGAAGCAACTGACAAAGGATTAATCTCCAAAATTTATAAGCAGCTCATGCAGCTTAATAACAATAAAACAAACAACCCAATCCAAAAATGGGCAGAAGACCTAAATAGACATTTCTCCAAAGAAGATATACAGACTGCCAACAAACACGTGAAAGAATGCTCAACATCACTAATCATTAGAGAAATGCAGATCAAAACTACAATGAGATATCATCTCACACCAGTCAGAATGGCCATCATCAAAAAATCTAGAAACAAGAAATGCTGGAGAGGGTGTGGAGAAAAGGGAACCCTCTTACACTGTTGGTGGGAATGTAAATTGATACAGCCACTGTGGAGAACAGTATGGAGGTTCCTTAAAAAACTACAAATAGAACTACCATATGACCCAGCAATCCCACCACTGGGCATATACCCTGAGAAAACCATAATTCAAAAAGAGTCATGTACCAAAATGTTCATTGCAGCTCTATTTACAATAGCCCGGAGATGGAAACAACCTAAGTGTCCATCATCGGATGAATGGATAAAGAAGATGTGGCACATATATACAATGGAATATTACTCAGCCATAAAAAGAAACGAAATTGAGCTATTTGTAATGAGGTGGATAGACCTAGAGTCTGTCATACAGAGTGAAGTAAGTCAGAAAGAGAGAGACAAATACCGTATGCTAACACATATATATGGAATTTAAGGGGAAAAAATGTCATGAAAAACCTAGGGGTGAAACAGAAATAAAGAGACAGACTTACTAGAGAATGGACTTGAGGCTATGGGGAGGGTAGAGGGTAAACTGTGACAAAGCAAGAGAGAGGCATGGACATATATACACTACCAAACGTAAGGTAGATAGCTAGTGGGAAGCAGCCGCATAGCACAGGGAGATCAGCTCGGTGCTTTGTGACTGCCTGGAGGGGTGGGATAGGGAGGGTGGGAGGGAGGGAGATGCAAGCGGGAAGAGATATGGGAACATATGTATATATATAACTGATTCATTTTGTTGTGAAGCTGAAACTAACATACCATTGTAAAGCAACTATACTCCAATAAAGATGTTAAAATGAAAAAAAAAAAAAAAAGACTTTGCACTTCCACTGCAGGGGGTGTGGGTTCGATCCCTCGTCGGGGAACTAAGATTCCATATGCTACGCAGCGTGGCCAAAAATTTTAAATAAACAAATAAATGAAGTGTAGTATTTGCACATAAACTATACATATCCTCCCATATTTTAAATTACCTGTAGATTACTTACAGTAATGAATACAATGTAAATCATATGTAAATAGTTGCCAGTGTGCAGCAAATTCAAGTTTTGATTTTTGGAACTTTCTGGAATTTTTTTTCATGAGTATTTTTCTATCCACTGTTGGTTGAATCCGCAGATGCAGGTCCTGTGGATACTGAGGGCGGACTGTAGAGAAAACTGTGACTATATAGATAGGTTGAATGTGGGCTTGTTTCTAGATCTCAGGCTTATGACGTGTTGTTTCCTTCTATCCCAATCTTGAAATATGACAGTGGGATAGAAGCTCTACAGTACTTTACTTTGCTGCTGAAAACATAATGAATTTCTAGGAAAGTTTAGATGTATTCATGAATGATAGATCTATAATTAATCACTAAATGGAATTTGGGGTTTCATCCCCAGTCTTCTGAGGTTTAAATCAAGGGGCATAAGCCTACTTTCCCATATGGGTGCTGTTTCAAATATGTGGAAGAGGAACAAAACTTTGTGACCCAAGATGTAGAACTGTGACCAGTGACTGAAAACTAAAGAAGATACACTTTGTCACTGTTAACATGAGGAGCAGTTTTGTAACAAAGTTGTCCAAACATGGAATGAAAGGTAGGGAATTCTTTCTCTTTACACATGGCTTCAGTATATCCTGAATGACAGATTGATGGAGTTGTAGAGGAAACTCAAGTATAGTCCTGTCAGCTCTGAATTTTTATAATAAAATATCCGGAACCGTAATCAGTTGGAGAACATTGGACCAAACGGGCTAAATCTAGAAAAAGTACGGTAAGGTAAGCTGAAACCTGCAGATGGTTGCTTTACCTTTAAAAGTTAATGAGCCACAAACTTGCTTTACATTTTTTAAACAATACTTAAATTTTTAAAAAAATAATGAAATGGTCATAGGAAAAGTATAAACAGTATATACGTAGTACACAGAAGGGCATGAAGTGGAAAGTAGTGGCTCTCCACTCCTCCAACCATCATGTTTACTTCTCCAGCTAGTAGTAAGGGAAAGGGAGGGTGGAGAGTCATTCCACGGTGCCTGGCCTGAACAACTGAGTCAATGATGGTGGTGCCATTAATGAAGAGATGAGGTAAGACTTGGAAGAACAAGAAGCTGTGTGGGGCAGTCTTATTAAATTGTCTTATATTGTTTGTCTGATTTAATTATGTATGTTTTGAATTTTGATTGGCCTCTAGTGACATCTTGTCTTCAAAGATGTCAAATTATTTCAAAAGGAATAGGAGCTGACTTGAAGAGGGTTTTTTGGACAAATTCGGGTTGATTTGAGCATCAAAAAGAATAATAGATTATAACGTGTTATATAAAGAATCCATGAATCCCCATTGGTAGTAAAAAACGGAGGGAGAGAGAGTTCTTTACACAAGAATGCCAATCGATAAATGTAGAAGGAATGATAGAATCAGAAAAAGCATTTTGTAACTCGAAGTGTAATACTTGATTCAGGCAAGAATCATCTATGGATACTAAAGTCATTTGGTAAAAGTTTCTTGGGAAATAGAATACTCCTTTTGTCTCAAATATCACCTCACAAATAATTTACTACTTGTAAAGGAGAAATGTCCCTTTATTTACAGAGAGATCTGACAGTCACCAGCTTAACAAAATTATCAATCTCAGCATCACAGGTAGTGGGAGAGCCCATATCGTGTATCTTCCGATGTGATGCAATAAGAAAAAAAATCACCTATGATGTATTCTCACCCAAATGTTTAACTTAAATCCATAGGTATTTATTATACAATTCCTTCAATTCTTCATTAGGTTTAAAATTTTTCAAACAATAAATTTTTTGGAAGTGTTGACCTTAAAACAGCTGTTTTGCCAGCAAAAATGGGTTTATTTGGGAATAGTAGAGAAGTGCAATTTGGGACAAGCAAGCCGTAGCAAAAATCAGGCAAATCCGACAAACAAAGGAGAGGAACGTTATAGAGAAAAAGGAGGAAGTTGGGAGGGTTTGTTTTGAATGAAAGTCCATTGGAGAAAAGTGAGAGTTCAGGGTGATGACATTTTCTTATTGGCTGAGTTGCTGGGGTAGTTGATTTGATGTAGGAGATGCAATGTACACTTTTCCTGTTGGGGCCTGTACTTGATTCTTTCCTGTTGATGAGTGTTCTTTTTTTTAACTTTTGGGTTGTTCCACATGGCATGTGGAACTTCCCTGACCAGGGATCAAACCCGTGCTCCCTGCAGTGGAAGCACAGTCTTAACCACTGGACCACCAGGGAAGTCCTGATGAGTATTCTTTTGGGGTCTGTAATTGATAGTTTTTCTCTATTTGAAGTCAAGTGGCACTGCTTAAAAGCTTCCCCTTCTGGCTTCTGACTCCATTTTAGTGAGATTTCCCTTTATTAATTTTCACAAAAGCATGACTTTTAATGACTGTATCATAATTCTGTATAGCTGTATATGACAATTGGTTAAATATAAATCTTTCAGTGAGATTATTTTTATAAGTATTTTTATAAATTATTTTATAGGGATGATTTTTATAAATGGTGGTTTTAAACTTTCAAATATTCCTTTGAAACCTATAACAAAGGTAGCGCTAAAAGTAACCTTGAATGACTATGTTACTTTATGAATATTTCACGTATTTCTCCTTGGAGATCCTGTTCTCATTAGCAGCTGAGCCCTGAGTGCCGCAGAAGACTGCATTGATAAAGCTTTGGGAACAGTGAGATGGGGGCACTAGCAACTATACAGGTCCCATGGTTCTATAAGAGTGAGTAGTTCAAAGTGGTTCCCGTAGGAACCTGGTGTTATCTGTCTATAAGTTAAGCCATTAAGCCACAGGTGGCATGTAGTGGTACCTCAGTGTGATTTTTTTTTTTTTTAACTGATAACTGGTGAAAGTGAGCACCTTTTCATATGCTTAATGGCCACTTGAATATCTTCTTTTGTGAAATCTCATTCAGATCTTTTACCTGTTTTTCTACTGGTTTGTCTACCTTTTCCTTACTGACCTGTAGGAATTCCTGATCTTTATTGAGTATTTATGTATTGCAAAAAATTTTCACAGGTTCCATTTGAGGACCTCTGATGCCAGACTGTCCTGAGAGCCTCAGAGGTTAACTTGGGTAATTTGCACCCAGGCTTCTCCCAATACCCCTTCCTTTTCCAACTCTGGAGATAACCACTGGCATTCTGTACTAGCCTTTTTGAACCTCTTTAAAGATTTAGTCTTATCCTGTCACGAGGGCTAGGATCCTAGTGAGGGTTTCCTGTCTGCCATAATGATCAGCCGGGACATTTTCTTCTACCTTTGTGTTATCTCTCTTTGTTTAATGGGCTTCTATCTTTATAATAGTTATCGTTTTAGGAAGCATTAATGTCTAAATCAAGAATCCTCATTGTTTCCAAGGCATTACAAAATTATGGACTACCCAAAAGCATACCACTCTCAATTTATATATATTAATCCTTTTATCTCTAGCTAAGCAGCTAGCTAACTGGCAAATTCTGGTGAATGCACTTACTTCTGTCATCTGGGCATATTTTGCCTGTAGCAAGGGGTCACATTCTAGGCGCTGAGATGAGATGTGTCCCAGCATATTCTGCCTCATATTTTCTTGTTTCATTCTTAATATGTGACCCATCAACAATGAAGATTAAGTCTGAATTTTCTAGAAGAGTTTCTGTTAAGTCTATTTGGGGCACAGTTTGCCAACAGAGACTAATTTCCCCTTTTTTATGGAATGGAGGAGTAGCAAGGATCAACAAACTTTTTCTGCCAGACAGTAAATGTTTTAGGCTTTGTGGGCCACATAACAGTCTCTGTTGTGTATTCTTTATTTTTTTTTAAAGAATCCTTTAACAGTATAAAAAAAACATTCTTAGCTTATGGGCAGTGTGAAAACAGGCTTTTGGGCTGAATTTGGCCCATGGACCATAGTTTGCTGACCCTTGAAGTATTACAACAATGAATGGAAATGTGTGAGGGATAAAGTAATAGGATTTTATATGAGCTTATCCTCTTGCTGAGACATACTCTGTCTTTCCAGTGAGCAATAAAGATTGTGCAGCAGGAGGACCTTGGAGTTGAAAGAAGATCCTCAAACGAAGTGGACAGAAGACTTTGACTACTGTGGCTATGCTTAGACAGATTGGGTAGTCTTTTGCCACTGGGTCAAGAGAAATTTTAGTAACCTCTTGATCTCTTATGACTCCCATGAAGTTAAGTCAGTACATTGAGGGCTTGTTCAGATCTCTCATGGATGGATTGGTAGAAAAGTTTATGATGATTAGGTAATCTCAGAGTAGAAAGTTGCTGAAGTGCTCATTTTAAATTGCAAAAGATCTGTTCATGTTTAGGTTTCCAGGGAAGAGCTGTAATCATTGAGGACTTGGTTAAATCATTAATAATCATACAATTATAGGAAAATGGGAACCCATTGCCTGCAGTAGTCAGTGAGATCTAGGAGTCTTTGTAATTGTCTCTTAGTTACATGCCTTGGAAAGTTTTGAACAATTTGTAATTTGTCAATAATAAGGGATCTACCTCCGTAGGATATATCATGTATTAGTTAGTATACTTTAATAATGTCATAACTTCTCTTTGGAAATCTTATGTCCTTTCTGAGCTAAAATAGAAAAATGTGATCAATCTTAGATCTTACCTCACCCTTTTTTTTTTTTAATATTTATTTCTTTAGGCTGCGCTGAGTCTTAGTTGCAGCACACAGGATCTTTGTTATGGCATGCGGGATCTTTAGTTGCAGCATGTGAACTCTTAGTTGCAGCATGCATGTGGGATCTAGTTCCTGACCAGGGATCGAACCTGGGCCCCCTGCATTGGGAGTGCAGAGTCCACCAGGGAAGTCCCTTACCTCACTTTTTGAACACAACGAAAGATCGGTCACATATTAGACTAGAGTAGAAGCCCATGCAAATTTAAGATCCTTGAGGTACTGGTTGAGGACTTGCTGAAAAATTGGAGGGTGCCTCTGTGAACTCTTGGGGCATAACTATCCAGATGTATTGTTGACTTTCCCAAGGCAAACAAGTGTTGACTATTTTGATCTAAAGGAACACTATAGAAAGACACAGATCTACAAGTGTGAAATATACAGCTTCAGGAGGCAGTGAAGATAATATTTTGGTTTGGTTCTGTAGGAAAGTGAGATGGGAGGGAAAATGAATTATCCTATTTGTGACCCTGAGATACTGAATAAATTTATATCCCTTTCCATTTTGTTTTTGTTCTAATCATGAAGATGGGAGTATTACAAGGATTAGTGTGAGGTATGAGTTCTTTGCAAGGTTTTCAATTGTTGGTTTTAGTCCTTTTAGCTTCTGCTTTTAGAGAGTATTGTCTAAATTTGGGTAGACGTTTGGATGAGGTAATCCAGGCCTTGATGGGTTTAGCCCTAATAAAGCTGCCAATATCAGTAGACTTTCCCCCCCACACACACAAAAAGTCAGACTCCTAACAGTGTTGAATTGGGGCTTGGTTTAAATAAGGAGACACCAGTAAATTAGCTATGACCTGATTATTGGTTAGGAAGATTTCAAGGAATGGGCCATTAGGAGAACATTTAATCTAGTAATTCCTTTTACCAATAGATTCCTCCCTGTTAAATTCCCTGGAGTGGTATCATATAGGAGAAAGAAAATGTTCCTGTTAAAAGCCTGCCAGTGAGTTGAGGGTAGTATGTGAGAATGTCTGGAGGTTATTAGAGGTGCCACCACTGAAGTTGTTTGTCAGCTCCAAGGGAGAGGTTCCGTAATAGTGGTAGGGTTTAATTAAGATTGTTACAGCACTAGAAGTAATACGGATTTTGCAAGGTTGTCCTTTAATATTTAGAGAAATTTCTCCTTGTGAGTTTAAGGATAAAATGTGACATTCTCCATCATATCCCCTTCCTTGATCACCCACTTTTTTTTTTATCCTTCACTTTCTTAACAATGGCAGAACTATTGGTTTTCCATTGTCCTTTCTAATTATAGTATCTACAAGTGTCTTTATCAAGAGACTCATTTATTAACTTGGAGGTTCTATACTCCTGCTATTCCTTTGATGGTTATTCTAGGTATTAAAAGATGCATCTTTGACTTAACCATGTGTAATATTAATTGGTGCATTTACTCTTTTCCCAAATAGTACAAGAATATTAGAGCACTTCAACCCCATTTACTCCCCCCATCCCTGACTTAATATGACAGTGTTGTATCTTTTAATTCTGTAAGTTTATACTCTACAAGATATTACCATTGTTGTATACAGTTAATATTCCTTTAGAATTACAACCATTTTTTCCATTTCTTATTCCTTCCTGCATTATTGTGCTTCCTTTTTGGATCATTTTCTTTCTACCTGAAGAATACGCCATAGTATTTTGTTTACTGTGGTACTCTTAACAAATTCTCTCTTTTAGTTTGTCTGAAAATGCCACCATTTTACTGGGTGTAGAATTCTAGATTAGCAATTTTTTGCTTTCAGTATTTTAAGATATTGTTACTCTTCTGTTTTGTGTTGATTCTGTCAAGAAATCAGCTGTTGGTCTAATGAACTGTTCCTTTGCAGGTAATGTGTCTGCATTATCATGCTTCGTTTTGGATCATTTTCTCTACCTGAAGATCACCCTTTTTACTTAGGCTGCTATGATTCATAATGCTTCGTGAATCTGTAATTTATTGTCATTAGTTTTGAAAAATTCTCAGCCATTGTCTTATTAAATATTGGTTGTACCCTCTGTCTCTCTTTTGTTCCTTTCTCCTCTCTTGATGGGATCCAATTATATGCATGCTAGCCCTTCTCATCTGTATTACTTATGTCTCTGATTTTCTCCTTCATGGTTTTCATCATTTTGTCATTCTATTCTTTATTTTGAATATTTTCTTATGATATAGCTTCCAGTTCATTAATAATCCCTTCTGCTGTACTTCTTCTGTTTTTAAGTTCGTCCATTGTATTATTAAATGCAGTCATTTTTTCAGTTTTAGAACTTTTTCTTTTCTCCTCAAAAATCTGTTGTGTTCTTTTCTTGGGCATTTGAGATTCTGTCAGAATTCTCAGTGTTTTATCATCTTGAATATTGTATGCTTAGTTAGCCCTTACGAGTCTATTTGTATTGTTTGCAGTTTCTGCTAGTTGTTTTGTCTCCTTGTGTGCTTGGTTATTTTTAACTGTGTTTTAGACATTGTGTTTGAAACTTTTCTGTCGAAATAACTTTATGCCTAGGAGGTAGTATCTTCTAACAATGAGCACCTTTATCTGGTGCCTGAAGGAGCTAGCAATCTGGGACTACATTAATCTGTTTTCAAGCTTTGATATTTGAAGCTGAGCTTCAGTCCTCGTGAGAGTCAGTATAGTTCTTGTTTCTTAGAGTACTGCTCTTTAGGGTGTCAATCAAAAGTGCATGGGCACTCCTTGACACCCTTTCCTTCTTTCTCCTTGGCTTTAGTGGTCCTTGGACTGTAAGTTTTATCTCCTTAGTCGTGCAGGGCTATCAGAGGCATCATTCAGCTCCTCAGTAGCTTCTTTGTAGAGCTAAACATATCTCTTTGGCTATCATTAAATCCTGAGTTAGCTTGTCAATTATCTACTTTTTGTACCATATAAATTATTTTTATTTTATTATAGTTTTTCTTACAGTCTCAGGCCAGTGATATTCTTTTTATTTGTTTGTTTGAATAATTGGAATCCTTTTTTTTCTTTTCAAATGAAATGTTTTGTAGAAAAGTAAGAAGCAACAAAAAGAGGATCTGTTTAGGTTGAAGCAGGGCCAAGGCCTTGATTCTTCTGTACTTCCTTCCCTTTTCCCCTTACTGCTCCTGAGTGATCTCATTAAAATCTTAAGGCTCTGTGAAAGTTTAAAAAATTTGTCTTGAAAGAAAACCTCACATCAGAAGCCTTTAAACATATTTGAGGCATATAAAGAGACATAATAAAAAACATAATGAACACTTTTATTTTTCTACTTAAGGAATAAAACATTAGAAAGTTCAAGCTCCTTGTGCGCCCTTTGTGGGAGGGAGAGTAATGCTTACCCCCACAGAAGATGTCCATGTTCTAAGCCCCGGAGCCTTTGAATATGTTCAGTTAACTGGCAGAGGGAAATTAAATTTGCAGATGGCATTAAGGTTTCTTATCAGTTGACCTTAAAATAGGAAGATTATTCTGGATTAACTGAGTGGGCCCAGTGTAATCACAAAGATCCTTAAAAGTGGAAGAGGGAAATGGAAGAGATGTGGCAGCAGAAGCCAGGTCAGAGCGGCATGGTATGAGAAGGGCTTCACCCATTGTTTCTTGCTTTGAAGATGGAGGAAGAAGCCCATGAGCAAAGGAATGTGGTGGTTGCCTCTGTAAGTTGGAAAGGGCAGGAAACTGATTCTCACCCAGGGCCTCCCAAAAAGAGTGCAGCCTGCTGGCACTCTTCATCTTAGCTCACTGAGACCCATGTTGGACTTCCAACTTACTGCTCTGTAATATAATACATTTGTGTTATTTTAAGCCAAGTTTGTAGTAACTTGTTAGAGCAGCAATAAGAAGCATAATACACCCTCCCTGATCAAATTTACATCTCTCACCCTAGAAGTAACAAACATGCTGCTGTTAAAATTGCTATGGATGCCTTTATCCCTCCATACCATATATGTGTTAAGTAGTGCTGTGAATGTGTTTAAACTTCATGTAAAGGGTATTGAATGGTACTTACCCTGTATCTGTCCAAAGAATTCTTTTCATCTTGCAAAAACTGAAACTCTGTCCCCATTAAGCACTAAGGCCCCATTCTCCCTCCCCCAGCCCCTGAAGACCACCGTTTCATTTTTTGTCTCTAGTACCTCACGTAAGTGGACTTACAGTATTTGTGAGCCATAGGTTTTTAACCTGTTCTCTCCATCATATTTCCCTCATTTCAGTTTTCCCCACATAACAGCTGGTGTGATCTTCTTAAAATGTCACTTTGATCATGTCTCTTCATTGGCTTCTCATTGCATTTTGTGATGACTCACAATCTTTCACATGCCCTCCCCGTCCTGGGTGATTGGGCTTCACCTCCATTGTCACCTCTCATCATTCCCTTCCCTGTTGGACGAGTTTCAGCCCCTCCTAAGCACCAAGTTCCTTCTTGCCTCAGGGAACCTGGTGCCTTGTGGACTGCTGATGTTAACATCTGGAATAAGATCTAGCAAATAATAAATATGCATTAAAACAGTTGAATAAGTGAAAACAAACTTTCTATCTATATTTTATTGGAAAAAAGGGGGCCACCCAGCAGAGATTTCTCATCCTGCCTTCTTTTCACCTTAGACCTTGTTAAAGAGCTACCTCACATTTTCTTTGTTCTTTACTGTGGCTTTCTGTTCTAGTTCTCCTCTTTGCCCTTTCTTCTATTACAATGCATTTGGCTTCAAATAATAGAAAATTCTATCTCAAAATGATTTTTCAGTAAGGAAGTTTCGATATCTTACAAAACCCTTAAATCAAGATTTAAGGCAGCCTCCAGCCATTCTCCAGGCGCAGCACCTCACTGTTGTCATTGAGATGCCAGGCTCCTTCCCTCTCTGTCCTGTCGCCTTCAGCATTAGCTTCATCCTGAGGCAGATCCTCTCATGCAGGTAAAATAGTTACAGGCACGTGGGGCTCCGCTTCCTAAGAGAGAGATTCTCTCTTCCAGAGGCTCTTTGATGATCAAGTCACGCCCCTGCCCCTCCTTCTCAGGGAAGCCACCCAGCAGTCTTCACATGACTCATTGGCCAGAATTGGTTCATAGCCTGCCTCTGAACTAATCATAGGCAAGGGAAGTAAAATTACTTTTGGACCATTCTGGCCCACCTGGGGGCTAGGGAGGGCTCATCTTCTTTTTTTGTTTTTTTTTAATATAGTGCACCAAACCGGTCTTGCTCCTTTTTTTTAAAAAAAAAAAGTTTTATTTAGTTGTTTTTGGCTGTGTTGGGTCTTTGGTGCTGTGCACAGGCTTTCTTTTAGTTGCGGCGAGCGGGGGCCCCTCTTCTTGGCGGTGCGCGGGCTTCTCACTGCGGTGGCTTCTCTTGTTGCGGAGCATGGGATCTAGGCGCGTGGGCTTCAGTAGCTGTGGCGCACGGGCTCTAGAGCGCAGGCTCAGTAGTTGTGGTGCACGGGCTTAGTTGTTCCGTGGCATGTGGAATCTTCCTGGACCAGGGATCAAACCTGTGTCGCCTGCATTGACAGGTGGATTCTTAACCACTGAACTAGCAGGGAATCCCCAGGGCTCATCTTCTTTTGAGGCACATAGTTACATTAAGGAACAGTAAATAAACCTGAACAAAACAGCATTCTGTAAGAAGGAATCAGGAGGAATGGATACTGGGTAAGTAACCAACAGTGTCAACTGCATATATGCTGTGCCAGACCCTGTGACAGCAAGTATTTGTCACTTTTCCTTGAAGGTGTCCCTTCTCCTTTCTAACCTCTAACCCTCTTTGTATGCTCTGGTGCTTCTGTGCTCATCTTGTTTTGATCCTTCTTACCTTTCGTAAACGTGGGCATATTACTTTCAATTTGTATGCAATTGAAGTTATCAGTATAAAGTAGACAGTTATATCTCTAAGATCTTTGTTATAATCCTCATGTTAACCACAAAGCAAAAACCTACAGTTGATACACAAAAGGTAAAGAGAAGGGAATCAACACATGCCACTGCAGAAAATCATTGATTCGTTAAGGAAGTCAGCAAGAGAGGTTGAAAGGAATATGGGAATTACCAGTAAGACAGAAAACAGTTATTAAGGTGACATTAGTGAGTCCTTATCTATCAATAATTACTCTAAATGTGAATGGGTTAAAATCTCCAATCAAAAGACATAGAGTAACTGAATAAATTAAAAAACAAGACCCAACTATATGTTGCCTATAAGAAACTCCCTTTAGTGTCAAGGGACACACATAGGCTCAAAGTGAAAGGATGGAGGGCTTCCCTGGTGGCGCAGCGGTTGAGATTCCGCCTGCCGATGCAGGGGATACGGGTTCGTGCCCCGGTCCGGGAAGATCCCACGTGCTGTGGAGCGGCTGGGCCCGTGAGCCATGGCTGCTGAGCCTGCGCATCCGGAGCCTGTGCTCCGCAACGGGAGAGGCCACAGCAGTGAGAGGCCCACGTACCACACACACACACACAAAAGTGAAAGGATGGAAAAAGATAGTCCATGCAAGTAGAAACCAAAAGAGAGCAGGAGTAGCTATACTTAAGTCAGATAAGACAGACTTTAACTCGAAACCTGTAGCAAGAGATTCTTTAAAAGCCAATGGTAAAGGGTTTATTTCACCAAGAGAATAATATAGCAATCATAAATATATACCCCCCAACATTGGAGCACCCAAATATATTAAGTATAAACTAACAGATACAAAGGGGGAAATATGATACAATATGGTAAGGGACTTCGGTAACCCACTTTCATCCAGGCAGAAATCAGTAAGGAAAGATTGGACTTGAACCATACTTTAGACCAAATGGACCTAACAGACATATATATATATATATCACATTCCATCAAACAGCAGCAGAATATACATTGTTCTCAAGCACACATGGAACATTCTCCAGGATAGATCATATGTTAAGCTATAAAACAGGTATTAGCAACTACCACAAGGGTGTGACTCCCTCTCTGAACCTGCCTGTGTGTCTATCCACACGTATTGTACTTTTTCCTCCTAATAAACACTTTACTTGCTTCACTACAAAAAAAAAAAAAAAGGTTTTAGCAAATTTAGGAAGATTGAAATCATATCACCTGACTTTTCTGACCACAGTGGTATGAAACTAGAAATCAGTAACGGGAAGAAACCTGCAGAATTCACCGAATGTGGAAATTAACACACTCTTGAATAACCAACCAATGGATCAGAGAAGAAACTGAAAAGGAGATAAGAAAATACGTTGAAACAAACACAACTGGAAATACAACATATCAAAACTTTTGGGATGTGTTAAAAACAGCTCTATGAAGGAAGTTTATAGTGATACACACCTACAATAAGAAACAAGAAAGATCTGAAATAAACAACCTCACTTTACACCTCAAGGAACTAGGAAAAGAACAAACTAAGCACAAAGTTAGCATAAAGAAGGAAATACCAAAGATCAATGCAGAAATAAATGAAATAGAGACTAGAAAGACGATAGAAAAGGTCAATGAAACTAAGCTGTTTTTTGAAAGATAAACAAAACTGACAAACCTTTAGCTAGACTAAGAAAATAAAGAGACAGGATTATTCAAATAATGTCAGAAATGAAAGACGAGATATTACAAACAGTACCACGGAAATACAAAGGATCATACGAGACTACTATGGACAATTATAAGCCAACAAATTGGATAACGTAGAAGAATGGACGAATTCTTAGAAACATACAACCTACCAAGACTGAATCATGAAGAAATAGAAAATCTGAAGAGACCAAAACGAGTAAGGAAATTGAATCGGTAATTGAAAACCTCCCAACACAGAAAAGCCCAGGACCAGATGGTTTCCTTATGGAATTCTGCTAAACATGTAAAGAAGAATTAACACCAGTTCTTCTCAAACTCTTTCAAAAAATTGAAGAGGAGAGGATCACCGTTAAATTTATTTTTTGAGGCCAACATACCCTGGTACTAAAGCCAGGTAAGGACACTACAAGAAAGAAAAACTACAGTTCAATATTTGATGAATATAGATACAAAAATTTTCAACAAAATATTTGCAAACCCAGGTCAGCATTACATTAAAAGGTTTATGCATCATGATCAAATGGAATATATCCCTGGCATGCAAAGATGCTTCATCATACGCAAATCAGTAAGTATGATACACCACGTTAATAGAATGAAAGATAAAAATCATATGATCATCTTAATAGATGCAGAAAAAGCATTAGACAAAATATAGCCTTTTTTTAATGATAAAAACTCTCAACAAAGTGGGTATAGAGGGAAAGTACCTCAAAATAATGAGTCATATATAACAAGCCCACAGCTAACATCATACTCAATGGTGAAAAGCTCCAAGCTGGTTTTTTTCCCCAAGTGGGAAATTAATTTTTCCCACTACCTTTACATTTTGGGATTAATCTAGTTCTGATAATTATGGGTACTTCCCTCCTTTCCTGTAGTCTTATTGTGCCTTTTCTCTTGGCTTCAAACCACTCAGAATGTTAATTTGTTAAATCATAGGTTTTATACACAATTAAAATTTTTTCACCTCTTTGCTCTCTTTCAGTTTTATACAATTGAAAGATTATAGATATGTGAATGCTACAAATAAAACTTGAACATTCAGGTGGTCTTTTGTTTTAAGGTATCAGACCTATTTTTTTGTTGTTCATAGAATATATGACAACAGCTTTAAATGAAAAGTTTTTGATAGCTTATATCTGCTCATTGCCAGATAAGTTGTTAGTTAGACACTGACAGGAGCAGAGTTTGTGTGTGTGTGTGTGTGTGTGTTTGTGTGTTTTAATGACAAGCAAAATAGTGTGTTAGCTCATGTAGATAGAGGAGGTGTGTTCATTCACACGTGACCCATTTGCACTGTGGTGAAGCTGCCTGAGAGTATTTTAACTGGAAGCAATTTGTAAACGAGTTGGTAGCCACACTTTCAGAACAAACTGATAGAGCCTTGTGGGGAGATATTTTCTGGAATGACTGCCTGTGTTTGAGGTCCAGGTTTGCTGCTGTCTAGCCTTGTGACTTTGGATTCTCTGTCCTTGTATGTAAGATAGGATAATGATTGTAAGTTGTTGTGAGTCATTATTAAACACAACTCTTGCTGTATAAGGGATAATCTGTCATAGCTATGTAAACTGTATAATAACCATGGTACATTTTTTCTTCATGAAACACCTGTATAATTATTCTCATGTCTATTTGAGTTAAAATAGTACTATGGCCAGTTAGTAACTTAACTATACTAAAAAATTATTTTCTTCTTCCTCTTCCTCTGTGTATACATATACACACATGTATATTGGGATGTATATCTGTATATATCTCTCTGTATATATGGGTAAGTATACATGTATATATGTATACACTATATATGTATACATGTACACACATTTACACATGTATTTTAAATGTATTTATGTACGTGCATAAATATTTATACAGAAAGCATGTATGCATCCTCTCTATACATAACTACATACATGCAAAACACATTTTATGTAAATTGTTCCAGATCATGTGAGGCATGGACTTTAACATGCGTTTATCTTAAGTGCTTAGTGTAGTACTTGGTATGTGGAAAGTGCTTGTTACGCATTGTCATCATCTCCTGGGAGTCCCACTCTTTGTCTCCCTGTCTGGAAGTCACATTTGTTGAATATACACTTGTGGAGAAATAGGCTTTCTGGTATTTGGGGAAGTTGGGGGCAGAGGTATGCTTCCCACTCCTGGGAAATGTCTCTGCTTCCTCCCCGCAGGTGACCTTGCTCCCAGAATTAGGAGAACACAGGGCTTATAAATCTACTAGTAGAGTGATTTTTTGCAGAATGGTATGAAAGTGCCAAATACAAAAGATTACTATTGATATTGCTGCAAGACTTAAGCTTCTCCAATCTGACCCGACCCCGGCCGGCAGCTAGTGCCCCCCCAGCCCTGCCCACTTGGAGATATACTGCATCTTTTCTTATTCTGTGCAGCCATCTCGTTTCTGGTGAGATGTTACATCCTTAGCTAATTACAGTGAGTCCCTGGCCAATTTTACCTTATGTGTGATTGAGGTGGGGCAGGGCTGGAAGGAAACGTGAGAAAGAGACAGGTTTCTTCTTTCCTGTGAAGCCCAGCACCTGTATCTGGGATTGTTCTTAGGCAGCCGGCTTGAGTTTATCACTCTTTAATTCCACTGCTGTTCACTTATGTATTGAAAATAGCAAAATTTATAGTTTGGGTACTTGTTATTTGATTTTTGGATTATTGACAATAGCTTCCTAATTAACATTCTTGCCTCCAATCTTTTTTTTTTTAGATTTTGAGATTAATTCTGATTGAGGTTGACAATTCTTATTCATTATGGTATTCAACAAATATAAAGTATAACTGCATGGATTTAATACACTTTATAAAAAATTGAAATATAGTTGATATACAATATTATGTTAGTTTCAGGCGTATAACATAGTGATTCAACTTTTTTTTCTTTTTTTAACACCTTTATTGGAGTATAATTGCTTTACAATGGTGTGTTAGTTTCTGCTTTATAACAAAGTGAATCAGCTATACATATACATATATTCCCATATCTCCTCCCTCTTGTGTCTCCCTCCCACCCTCCCTATTCCACCCTTCTAGGTGGTCACAAACCACCTAGCTGATCTCCCTGTGCTATGTGCTTGCCTCCAATCTTGATCCTACTAGTGTGTGCTGATGTTGTGTGATTTTTAAGTCTAATCTAATCAGATCTTAATTTTATTGTGTTTAACATTGTCAAATATCTATGTAACTCTGTTGAAATTTTCATAAATTTTACATATCTTTGGCATTTGCCAAATTTAACTCTCCTCCCACCATAATTTTTTCCCCGTAATTTTAGGAAGTTTTATTTTTGTACTTGAGTAGTGATAGTTCCATTTAACTGATTGTTTTTGCTGTTTTTTGTACATGGAATTGAGTTGAAAATACTGCTCGATACATGGCATCCTGGCATTGTCAGTCTGTACAAGGCCCTACGTTTTTCTTTATTTTTCATCCTCTCATCTCTGTCCCATTCTCTTCTTCCATTATAATAGGCTCCCATTCTTATGAATTTAAAAGGTAGATTAAGGGAAAAACATTTATAGGGTACCTTAATAGCACATCAATCTTGAGTACTTATTCACAATAATACTTGGAGTACAACACGTTAATATTTAAGAAATGTTCAGGTGTATTCACATGCCCGATGTAATGCTACTTTTAAGAAGAAAATGTTTGGGGCCAAGTAGAAATAAATTAGGCAGATATGCGAAATAGCAGGGAAGACCAGTTATTAGGGAGGAAAATATTACACATTAATTTCTGTTTTCATTGTTGCTCATTTCTTCTAGCACGAATATTAAGGAGAAAAAGAATGATTATATGACCAGTGTCAAAATATAGTTCTTGAAGTCAGGATGCCTGATTATATAACTTTACTCTTTGTAGAGTTATGTTCAGAAAAATGACACTGGGAAGGTGATCTAAGAAAGATAGGTTGGTAGTTGTCTTTGATGGAAACCCCCTACATTTAGTGATATCTGATCATGTTACTGTAATCTTGTAACTAAACAGACAGAAAGGACCAGGAGTTTCTTTCCAGTTTCCAAGGTTAGAAATACTTTTTAAGCTCTGCATAGCTTTTTTTCCAAACAAGGTAAAGATGTGTTTGAAGTATGAGAGCTAACAAATTGAGCTTAAATCCCACAAGATAATGCAGAGGAGAGAGATTCATAGCTAGGTTTACAAGAAGCTTTGTAACTTCTTGGAGTTTGGCCTCTGGAGTTGCCAAGAGACTTGAAAGTACCTCCTGTTGGGTCTATCTTGCTCACTGGTGTATCTCAGGTACTATAGCTGTGCCGAGCACAGGAATGCCCCCAAATCAAGAATTAGTAGGTCTAATAATCTTTTAAATAAGCTTATGTCATTAACCAGCAAGTTAACTTGTGGATTTCATTTGTCAGAATGATCAAAAGAGCAAAACATGTTAACTACGACAAGGAATTTTAAGCAAAGTATAGCATGGCTAGTTAGAATGTGTTCTCTAAGAGCTGACCCGATGTAAATTAAAGGGACTGGTGTTTCAATTTGCTTTAATGCATTGTGACTTCATGTAAGGTAATTGGGCATCATGAATGTTACAGGCCACCGGAATGCACCTGTAGGAAAGTTTACTTGCCTGCTGCAGCAAGGGCAAGTGCACAACCTGGGAACCAGAGCAAGTGGGGCTTCGTCGGTAGGTTTGGGCTGAATGATTCTAAGGAGAGATTGGGAAGTAGACCAGCTCTGCATTGGATACTGTTGTGAGGTGGGGTCAGTTTGGTAATTGGGTATCTGAGTATTCTGTTCAGAGGTAGGCGGAATGAAGCAGAGCTGGGGACTCATTGGTAAGAGAGCAGTAATCACTCAAAAAAGGGCCATTTTAGTCATTTTGCCATTCTGGTGTGGCCTTGGGCAAAACTTTATTTCCTGTTTGCCTTTTCTACAGAGGCCTTGCTGCTAATCTGTTAGGGATATCACAATCTGATTTTCAGTGGGGTTTATTTTCACTTTCTTAGTCCCTCTTTTTGGCCAGATTCAGCCATTGCGGATATTGTTCTGTGAAATCCAGATCTTCTCTGTGCTGGAATTCTGTTGATCAGGAGACTTCAGAGAGTCTCATCTACTGTTGGACTGCAGTCAGTTCTTTGTGACTACTTTTTGTTGTTGTGGGGTCAGTTATTGAATCATGCAAAGCAAAAATGGCTGTGCACATATAAGACTCTGGAGATCACATTTGAACTCTAGAACACTGACAAATGCTGAGAGATTACGGACAGTTTGTAGTCTACTTCTAAGCCAAGAGCCAAGGTCCCAAGTGTGGTTTTGGTGTAGACAGAAACTTTCCTAGGTTTGACATCAGAGGGGCTGTCTGTCTTATTTACTATTTTAGTTTACCATTTTATGGACTTCCCTGGTGGTGCAGTGGTTAAGAATCTGCCTGCCAATGCAGGGGACGTGGGTTCAAGCCCCGGTCTGGGAAGATCCCACATGCTGCGGAACAGCTGAGCCCGTGCACCACAACTACTGAGCCTGCGCTCTAGAGCCTTCAAGCCACACTACTGAAGCCTGCGCGTCACAACTACTGAAGCCCATGCACCTAGAGCCCGCGTGCCGAAGAGTAGCCCCTGCTCGCCACAGCTAGAGAAAGCCTGCGAGCAGCAACAAAGACCCAGTGCAGCCAAAAAGAAATAAAAAACAAAACAAAACAAAAGAAAGAGTTGCTTAGTAGTTGAGTGTAATTGCCCAAGAACTAGAGTGAGCTGAGTTGCACCCAAAAGAAAGTGGCTACAATCTCAACAGTTGGCTTGTTTGCATATTTTAGTGAAATCCTGAGCAAATTGCAGCCAGGTATGAGACTCATACAAGGAGTGACTGGGGATGCAAAGAGCAATATTATAGGTATCATTGTTAGAGATAACAAGTATCTGTTAAAAATTCAGAAATTTAAAGCAGCAGAGAGGAAGGGAAGAGCTGGCGGTGCGGGAAGGTGGGGAAAGCATGCAGATTAAAGCCTGACTGTCTTTGGTTCTGGCCATTTAGATTTTGTTCCGTAAGCCCTGGGGGTGGAAGCTCTGTCTCTCATGCTGCTTGATCCAAAGGTCTTGGGTATAAGCTTTCTCATTCTAAGACCATCTTCTGGACGATTCTTAGCAATCCTCAATTTGGGGTCTCTGGCTGGACAGTCTTCCAGTAACTTGAGGAAGTGTTGTGTTGTTGTAATTGAGAGCTATGGATCCAAGGAGTTTTACTGCAGAATATGGCAAGGTCATTTCCATGGGGGTTCAAGTACAGTCTTTCCCTAATGATGCTTCAAAAATAGCCAAACACCTAATCCGAGCGCATGTAGAGCTGATTAAGTGTCTGGCAAGGGAAGATAGTTGTTTACATCAGTGATAAGGTTGAACAGTTCTGGAAAATTATTTTGTTAACCAGAATTATTATGTCACATAATTATCATTTCTTTTCTGTGATGGAAATAATTAAGATATAGTCTCTTAGCAACTTTGAAGTTTGTAATACGGTATTGTTGTATATAATCACTGTGCTGTGCAGTAGATCTCCGGGATTAGAGCTCCAGGATTTTTTATCTTCTTATTGAAAGTTTTACTCTTAAACAACATCTCCTCAGTCCCCCAGCCCCCAGCCCCTGGTAACCACTATTCTACTTTCTGTATTTACGAGAGACTGCACATATAAGTGATATGCATGCAGTATTTGTCCTTGTCTGTCTGACTTGTCTCACCTAGCATAATGCCTTCAAGGTCTACCCATGATCCATGTTACCACAAATGGCAGGATTTCCTTCTTTCTCGTGGCTGAATAATATTGACCCTTTTTAAGTGGCCGTTACCCATCTTCACTGGAAGCTTGTAAAATCTACTGCTTGTCTCCACTTTTCTGAAATGCCTAAATATTGTCTTGATGTGCATCTGTTTTAATTCATTTGTGATAGGAACTCACTGAACCCTTCCAGGTTTACAAATCCTGTCCTTCAGTTTGGGGAGTTTCCTTGAATTACTTTGTAAGTTTTCTTCCTCTCTTTTCTCTGTTCTTTTTTTCTGAAACTCCTAATTATTTGTGTGTTGGATTTCATGGACTGGTTCTCTAGTTCCCCTATTTTTATTTCACATTTCTCTAACTTTGTTTTATTGCTCTGTTTTCTAGGCTCTCTCTTCAGTTTATCTTCTACCCAGCCAGTTCTGCTTCCAGATGGATCTTGTCCTCTCAAGTCTCTGCTTTGGAGGATTTGGCTCTGCAAATCTAATTGGTTCTCAGCTTTCTTTGCTATCAGCTTCTTATTTGGTTTTCTTGGATCCTTGTCATCAGCTACTGTTCTACTGTTTGTCCACTTACATTCTAGTTTCCAAATTTTTATGCTATCTTCTCTCTCATTTTTCATCCTTATGGGTTTATGTCTTTAAAATTTTTTCTTTGCCATAGTCTTAGTAGGGTGTTAGGAGGGGAGTGAAATTTGATATGTGTTCAGTACTCTATTTTACCAAAACACTACTCATTTTTTTTTAACCACTCCTTTATAGCCATTTTATATTTTTGACTTCCCCTCCCATCTGTTAAGGCAAGTGTTCATCATGGCTGTGCTCTCTTCTTTTTGGTCTTCTCACATGACACACTTTCTCTCAACTTTGTTTATTTATTTTTAAATGTGATGTTTTCTTGTCATACTCATTTGTTTTGTACACTCCTTGAAGTGAAGTATACATATTCTGCACCCTTTGGAGAGAGCTGGCATGAAAGTCCCCCTCCCACCCTACCTCTGTCTGTTTCTAAGGTAGGCAAACCTCAGGGCTGTCCATGTGTTTCCATGATTTTAAGCTGCTGCCGGTCTTTGCTGTTCTCTGAGCATGCCAGATCCTGTCTGTGCTTCTGTATTTTTATACATGCTTTTCCCACTCCCTGGGATGCCTCATATAACTGCTGATTTCTTTTCCCAGCCCCTCCTTCCTTTCCTGACAAACTTCTTAAGTCTTAAGAATCTCTGCTTAAGTAGACTCTTTCTGAAGCTTTCTTTCATCTTCCTTCAACCCTTCAAGGTATAGTTAGTTGATCATTCCCTCTGTTTATGGTACTATTATATAGAGCACTGTACTGCAGTTATCACTGATACAATCTGACTACTTCGACTGGATCATGACTGAACGTAGGGAACGAATCTTTTTCCTCTCCAGGGTGCCTTTTTACAAAAAAGTGTTGTGTGCATGGCTAGAGAGATAAGTGTGCTCTGTAAACCACAAAGCACTATTATGTTATGATGGTAATTATTATTAGGTGATTTTTAAGAGGCAGTTGCATTTTTGATAATCACATCTTTTCAAAGTTTTTTTGTTCTCCCATTTTACCTTTCTTTCTGATAACTTACTTTTATAAAATATAAAACATTAACTACTTGGGATGGGGGAGAGAACTGATTGCAGATTAGAATTTTTTAGCTCATTCTGAAGACATTTTCACATGGCTGTCTTTAACAAAGAGAAAGTCCAGGGGGTGTTGTCAAGGAGGTGAGTTAGTCTCTGGTTTAATTTATTTCCTTCCCCACCGTTCTCTCTCTCTTTCCTTAGAAGGCTCAAGTCTAGGAAGTTATCCTCAACAGTAGATATAACAGAACCTGTTACACTCCTGGGTTGACCATCTGGTTAAATCAGTACCATGCACATGAACTGTCTAATCTCTAACAGATTTATTCTGATCCCAATTTCATTTTATTTTTGTGTCACCCTCTTTAATGTCTCCTTTAATTCTTTCAGAAATCATTCAGACTTGGTGAACATTAAGTACAGATATTCTTAGTGTATTTTTAACATAATGTGTGCCCATGGTGCTTTACAGGAAAGTACTTGTAAATCTGATTGTCGTAAAACAAATCTTTTTTCAGAAAAATAATGTAATTGTGATTTGTTTTTACAACTAAGGATGTGGTGTAAATATGTTATAAAAGGAAAGATAAAGTTACATAAACTTTATGGATAACTTAAAATGATAAAGTATTAAACTTACTGATTTTATAAGGAGTTACTCATCTGTTCAGTCAAACCTTAACTCCGGCTCTATCACTCTGCCCTTACTTTTAGTTTTTTTTTTGCAGTACGCGGGCCTCTCACTGTTGTGGTCTCTCCCGTTGCGGAGCACAGGCTCCGGATGTGCAGGCTCAGCGGCCGTGGCTCACGGGCCCAGCCGCTCCGCAGCATGTGGGATCCTCCTGGACCGGGGCACGAACCCGTATCCCCTGCATCAGCAGGCGGACTCTCAACCACTGCGCCACCAGGGAAGCCCCCTTACTTTTAGTATTTGACCTCATTTCCAACATCAGAAAAATAATGAAAGCCATCAAAATGAGAACTCCCCTGACTTTTTGCCTCTGAACCAACTTCTTTGCACCGGTATCTATCCTTTCCTCCCTCCTTTGTCTTCCTGTTAACAGTGGAAGACACATTTCTCCTTCTCGCTCTGAATCTAATCTCTCCCCAGCATTTCAGTCTTTGCTCTTCTCGTTTTTCCCTCTCATCTCCTTTTCTCTGGGTTCTTCCTTTCAGTACTTAACATAATCAAGCCTCTTACATCTTAAAAAAAATTCTTTAACCTTGTGTATTCCTCCAGCTGCTGCCTTATTTTATCACCTTCAAAGAATTACCTACTTTTATTGTCTCAGTTAACTTATGCCCCCTTCATTCCCCAGCCTTCTGCAGTATCTGCCAGACGTCACTGCGACTATTTTTGCCTAGTCCAGTGTCCCCTGGTGACTTGATCGTTGCTAAATTCAGTGGACACTGCTCGCTCCTCACCTCACTAGACTTCTCGGCGGCTTTGGATACTGTTTACTGTTCTGCCCTTTTTGGAAAATCCTTTTCTTACCAGTCCTGCTCTTTGGTCTCGCCTCATGTACTCTCCTGGCTTGGTTGACAGTGTGCATATGCTGACATCTTCAGCTTTCTCTTGAGCTTTAGACGTGCTCATTCAGCTTGCCATCCCCACGTAGGTGTCTCACAGGTACCAGACTCAGCCTGCGCACAGTGGAGCCATCATCCTCCTGTTCCCTTGGACCTTTTCCTCCTGCTGTGTTTCCTGTTCCGGGGGATGATGTTGTGTTGGCCTGTTCCCTGGGGCAGGAGTCATTATGTCTGACCCCATCTCCTTCCTCATTCCCAGGGTTCTGTCCTTTGTGCTGCTGGTCTGCCTTCCGTCGCTCCAGTCTGTCCCCTTGGCAGCAGCCAGCATCATCTCCCACCTGAGTAGTTTGGACACTGTGGACTTGGCTGGTCTCTCGGTTTCCTGTCTTTATTTACTGCCCCCCAACATTTAAAAGGCCGCCAAAGCAGAGGAGGATTGATATTCTCCTGTTTAAAAATTGTTAACAGAGCGTCTCCTCTTGTTCTTGGAGTATAAAAAGACTTTTATGATCTGGTTCCTAACTGTATCCCCATCCTCATCTCCCGTTGTTTAATGTATGTTCTTCAAGTGCTTTTCCCTCACCTCATGTGCCCTCACACTTTGTTCCCCTCTTAACACACACACACACACACACACACACACACACACACACACACACAGAGCACAGTTTTCAAAGTGCGATCTGAGAAGCTCTTGGTGTCCTCAAAATCCTTTCAGAGGGTCGGCAAGGTCAACACTGTTTTCATAACAGTGCTATGTTATATGCCTTTCTTCATGCTGATTCTCACGAGTGTACAGTGGGTTTTTCTCAAAGGTGACGTGACACGTGATGATGCCATTGCTCTGGTGGATAATGGATATGTGCTTTCGTAGGTTGTGTTTTTTAAGAGTTCCCATTTTTCAATTCTAAGAGGGTTAATATTGATAGAACAAACAGAACCTCTTCAGGGTCCTCAGAGACATCTAAGAGAGTAAAAGGGTCCTGAGTCCAGGAAGTCTGAGGACTGCCATTTGGGCCTCAGTGAGATGGGATTTCCTCTGAGAAGGCTTTGCCTTTGTCTCCAGGCAAAAGAGTGACTTTTGGGTAGCTCTGCGGTTCGTACTTGCTCTGTCACAGCATTATCATATTGTCTTGTGGTGGGTTAGTTATCTCTCACCGCCAGTAGCCACAGAAAGCTCCATAAAGGAAGGAATTCCCTTGTATCCCCAGGACTTAGCACAGTTCTGGAGACACAGTAAGTGCTCAGTAAACATATGTCGAGTGAATCCCTTTGAAGGTATTTGGGGATATGAACTATATAACATGTTTTAAATCATAACCATTTTGTACTTTATGAATGATGCATTCATTTCTTAATTTTTTTGACACCCCAATATCCAAATGGGCTTTAAGAGACCGTGTTTTATATATGCATGCACACACGCGCGCGCGCACACACACACACACGCACACACACAGGAAGTATATACATATTAGAGCAGAAAGAACCTATTATTGGAAGTCAGGAGCTTCATTTCTGAATCTTTCTCTTCTGCAAATAACCATAGAGCCTTGGACAAGTCTTTTTATTCCTTGGAATCTAACTTTCCTCATCAAGTAATGGGATTGGAATAGATTACCTGAAGTTTCTCCCATATGAAATTATGTGATTATATGTGAAAGGTGTCGAAGTGTATGTGATTTATATTTATTTTTTATTTTATTAAAAATGCACATACATTTAGATTTATCTGTATATTAAAATAACTTTGTTTTTACAGGAAAGATGATAAAGACTATGCTTTAAAACAAATAGAAGGAACCGGGATCTCTATGTCGGCATGTAGAGAAATAGCAGTAAGTGAAGCTCTTTTTATCATCGTTACTGTCAGCTGATTTATGGGTGTCATCTATATAGGTCTCTGAATTGTATTTGTCACATACACACATTAATTGAAAGTTGAGAAATATTTTTCATATCTACTATCTATAGCAAAATATATTTGTTTTTTAAAGAGAAGTAAAGGTGGCATGTAGTTCTAGTAAAAATTTCTATGTAAATTCACGTATTTGGGGTTAAGTAAATCTCAGTTGTTTATGTAACTATATATTTTTCCAAAAAATGTCACTAAATAGTTAAGGATCCAGTTATTATTATTTCATTGAGTGCAATCAAATTGTTTATTATGTTATATGTTAATTCATATAAAATTAACATTTCTATTTTAATAAGATGAGATTAATGTCGTTACTTATGAACTTAAAATGAGATTATTTGATTTTCATTGTACCTGTCTGTTCATTTGAATAAGTAAAATTATATACCCCCCCTTTTTGGAGGCATACCATTGCCATATGGTAATTAGAATCTCAATTTGATTCTGAAGGAAAATATTCTTCATGTTAATGCATTATTAAATAATTATTCTTACATTTAAAGTGAGTATTCTCTGAGACTTTACTTCAGCTTTTACTATTGTGAAACTATGGGTCCAAACTTGTCTTTTCTGTCTTTAATCAGAATATTCTAGAATATATATTGTAATAATCTTTACTTCTATTGCTTTCAGCCCTCTGTCTACACAGATATAGGCTGTTGCGACCTGGAGGTATTAATTTAAATAATATTACTCTTTTAACAGATTCTATACCACTGGGTTTTCAACTAAGAGTCATTTATTGTGTATCATGTTGACAGGAACTAGACCAAGAAGAAGTAAACATAGAACACGTAGAGCAAGTCAGGATCCCTGGCCTTAAGCGTTTGCACACTGATGAGGAAAGGCTTATAATTCTTCTAATAATAGGAATGGTGTGCCGAGCACTGTGGTAGCAGGGAATAGAGAATGGGAAAAGGGTATATGTATCTAAACTAGAGAATCAAGGAAGGTTTCAGATTTTGGAGGACACGTAAGAATTACCTCGACGAGGGAAGAATAGGAATGAGATGGAGGGCATTCTTCACGAAAGGTATGCTGTATTGGAAATTATATTTCATTTCATTGATAAAATTCTTATACTCTTGTATCTTGAGGCAAGATATCTGTACATTAACTGTCAGTTCTGCAGTCGCTTTTAAAGAATTAAAATCTGTTGAACTATGGTCAGTGATGTTGGGCATCATGATAGGGATGACCTTTAGAGGGGCAGGGAGGAACCAGAGGGGAGACAAGAGGGTGCTATTCTGTTTCTTGGTTTTGCTTTGGGTCTGGTCATGTGGGTTTCACATGTGAAAACTCACTGAGCTGTTCATGTGCTTTCCTCTGTCTTTATTATTCTTCAGCAAAAAGTTTTAACATCAAACAAAACTCCATTCATTTCAGGAACAGACATTCTTAGCTTTTTATCTATTTTGATAACTGTAAATGCAGTTAAGCACAATAAGGAGTATGAAAGCTTATTTTTAACGTACTTGATTGTGGTTCTTCAACCTAAGGTGAGCAGAAATTTTTAATTTTGATGAAGTCTCATTTACTAGTGTTTTCCTTTTATGACTATTGTTTTCTGTGTCTGGCTGAAGAAATCTTTATCTACTCACTAATTGTGAAGATGTTTCCCTTTGTTTTCTTCTAAAGCCTTACAATTTTAGCTTTACTTCTAAGTCTATGATCTGTTCACTTCATTTCTGTTTGTAGTCTGATGTAATGTTTGAGCATCTCCTCCCCTCACCCCATGTGAATGTACAATTGTAGCATCATTTTTTGAAAAGATTCTTTCCCATTGAATTCCTTTGGCATCTTTGTAAACAATTAAATGACTGTAAGTGTTGGACTATTTCTGGGCTCTATTCTGTTCCATTGATCGCTTTGTCTATCCTCAGCCAATACCAGATAACTCTACTTTACATACAGCAAGACTTGAAGTGAAGTGGTTTAATGCCACCAGCTTTATTTTTTGTTGCAGGATTGTTTGGGCTATTTTAGGTCCTTTGCATTAGCATGTACATTGTTGAATTGGCTAGTAATTTTTATTTCTAAAAAATGCCTGCTAACATTATGGTTTGCATCAATTCAGGGAGAATTGAATCTTAATAATATTGAAACTTCTAAGCCATGAAAGTATGTGTTTCTTTCATGGCTTAGAAAGACATACTTTTCCATTTTTTAAGGTTTTTAAAAAATTTCTCCCAACGTTTATAGTTTTTTAGTGTGGAGGCTTTACACACTTGTTAAATTCATTCCTAAGGATTTTATGTTTTCTGACATTATTATACATGGGATTATTTTTAAAATTTTGTTTTCCACTTGTTTGCTTCTGTATTTGCTTCTGTATTCAGAATTGATTTTTTAAAAATATATACATTATATTTCTAAATTCACTGGTAGGTTTGGTGATGTCTTTGGGATTTTCTACATAAGTAATTGTGTCATCTATGAATAGGAATAGTCTTACTTCTTTCTCTCTTTATGCTTTTGATTTTTTTCTTTTGCATTGGCTAGAGCCTCTCAGAAGATGTTGAATGGTGGTGAGAGCAGGCATCTTACTTGTTCCCAGTCTTGGGGGAAAGTGTTTTCAGTGTTTCACCATCAAGTTAAATGCTAGCTATAAGTTTTTTATAGATACCATCAGTCAGGCTTAGGAAGTTCCCTTCTATTTTTTGTAAATGGTAATGAATTTTATCAAATGCTTTTTTTCTACATGTCCTGAAATGACTATATAGTTCTTCTCTTATTCTGTTATATTGGTAGACTACATTGATTAATTTTCTAACATTTACCCAGTTTTGCAGTTTTGCAATAATTTTGCAAAAATAACCCTATATATAAAATATATATTTTGCAAAAATAACCCTGCTTGGTTATATATCACTTGATTTGATTTACTCATGTGTTGCTGAGGAGTTTTAGGTCTTTTGAAGAACGTTAGCCTGTGATTATCGTGCTTGTAATGTTTTTGTCTTTGGTATCGAAGTTGTGCTGTCCTCACGGAACAAGTTAGGCAGCCTTTCTTCATCCTCTGCATTCTGACAGAGTTTCTGTATGGCTGCAGTTATTCTTCCTTGAATGTTGGACAGAATTCACCGACCAGTATTATTTCCCTAATAGATATAGAGCTCTTCACATTTAATATTTGGTCTTGTGTATGATAAGTCCTATTTTTTATGTAATTTGTTCATTTTGTTTGTTACTGAATTTATTGGCACAAAGTTGCTAATAATATTCTTATTATCTTTTCACAAATGTGGCTCCTATAGTGGTGTCCCTGTTTCATTGTGGACTTGTGTTCTCTGTCTATACCATTGATTTTTGCTCTTATCTTTATTATTTCTTCTACTTACTTTTAGCCTGCATTTCTTTTTTATCTTCTTCTTCTTTTTTAAAATATTTATTTATTTATTTAGACTGCACCAGGTCTTAGTGGCGGCACGTGGGATCTTCGCTGTGGCATGCTTAGCTGCGGCATGCAGACTCTTAGTTGCGGCATGCGGACTTCTTAGTTGTGGCATGCGTACTTCTCAGTTGTGGCATGGACTCTTAGTTGCGGCATGAATGTGGGATCTAGTTCCCTGGCCAGGGATCGAACCCAGGCCCCCTGCATTGGGAGCGTGGATTCTACCCGCTGGACCACCAGGGAAGTCCCTCTTTTTTATTTTCTTAAGGTGGACCGTTAGGTCATTGATTTTTAAAAACAGTTCTTTTCTAATATAAGCAATTAAAACTATAAATTTGCCTCCAAGTAGTGTTTTACTTGCATTCCACAAATTTTGTCACATTGTATTATTATTATCATTTAGTACAAAATAATTTCCATTTTCTTTGTATTTTTTTTCTTTTATTCATGGATTATTTAGAAATATATTGTTTAATTTTTAAATATGTGAGGCTTTCCAGATAATTTATTGTTGTCAACTACTAATTTTTTTCTGTTGCAGTCAGAGAAAAGAGACTATATTTTAGCAATATATACTGAAATATTTATAGATGAAATCATATGTCTGAGATTCACTTCAAAATAATTCAGGGTGGGGTGGGAGGAGCGGATATGAATATCGATAAAATGAGAGAGGCTGTGAGTGGATGAGGATACATGGGGGTGGTTCTATTTTACTATTCTATTTACTTTTGAAAATTTTTCTATAATAAAAATTCAAAAGGAAAAAGGATCCCATCTGTCTGACAAGTCTTCTCAGACCTCACATTTATTATGGAAGTCCATTGTCTGAGAAGTCTGGTTTCCCCACCAGTCACCTCCATTATTCTCTTACGATCTACACCCAGTTTGTTCCTTTCATAGCACTTATTACAAATTATAATTACAAGGAGTTTCTTTTTATTTTTTGTTAACTTATTTTCTGTTTGTGGTCCTACCTCTGCCTGACTGGAATGCATTTCTTCACCAGTGTGTGCTAGCTCTCACGCATAGTCTTTTGTTTAGTAAATAATTGTAAAAGGGAGGGAAGAAGGAAAGAACTCCGAGACTTTCTACTGAAGTGAAGAGCTTTGCATGTCTTCATCCTCACTGTATTCTAAGAGGCCTGCTCTGTATTTCCAGAGCTTCCTGTGAGTCATGATCCCTTTAGCTTAGTGGTGTTCAGAACTCTTCAGTGGGCTCTCGGTGTACCAAGGGGCTGCCTTGTAGTTCAGCTGCTGTTAAAGCTCACATCTGCTTTAACCTAGGCACCTCAGGTTTTTTAAATTTTTCTTTAATTAATTTGCAAGAATTCAATTGAAGAAAAGTTTTCACAGCTTAAAAAAAAACAAATAATTTTGGAATAATTTTACTGATGCTTTTATAGTAATTTCAACTCAACTCTCATACTTAGGGCATACATTTAGAATTTATTATTTTTGCTATATTGTAAAATTTTAATATTAGAAATCAATGTTATTTTGAGAATATTAGAGGTTTTCTTACCTATTTCTCACTCACCATGTAAGTGGTATTTATTGACAAGATAGTTTTAAATGCTATTTATTTTTTATTTGTACTTTTAGAGTTCAGATTAAGGGTGATATTGTGTGGCATTAATTAGAATGAATTAAGTTTATGACGAATGATGTTTTAAAACATTTGTATTTTTACCAGTGATCTTAGTACTCAGGAAATTATAAGATTTTATTCCCAGTAGAATTAGGAAAACTTAGGTGGTTTCTGTGATGAAACCATTGTATAAATTTATTTAAACCTTTTTCCGTTAAACATTTTTGGACATAAAATTTTCAAAAAGGCAAGAACATCTTCTACAGTGCCAAGAAGAGGCATCTGCAGCCCATGGGCTCTGTGTGGGGTGCTGAAGCCCATCAGGTATGAAAACTGCTCGCCACCCCCAGTGTCGGAGCACCCGCCTCACGGGGTTCCATGGAGCACTTAAGACCCTTTCCGGGTTACCTGAGCTCCCATTCTGGCTTTACCACTCAACTGGCTTGTAGGACCCAAAGCAGGTGATGTAATTTCCCCGTGTTGTAGTTTCCTCTTTGTAAAATGAGAATAATAGTTATCTCATAGGGTTTTAGTGTGTGAGGAGCGTAGGTCACTTCTGGGACACAGTAAACTCTGGGTGCACGTTAGTTCCTCAGTCAATGCCAGTTAGCACTGCTGCAGCCACAGCACGCGAACTGCCTGCTCACTTGAACTTGTCTGCTGCCAGAGGACTTCAGCGGAAGGTCTCAGCACATTTTATATCCCGGCACCTAGTGCAGCATCTGCCGCAGGGCCTGGCATGTGGCAGGCATTAGCTCTGCTAAATGTAGCCCAGCTTCCTGGTCTTTTGGGAGTGCTTCAGTGTAAATATTTACTTAGAGGCATTTCGCCACTGAGACTCTCAGCTCCATCTCCAATCCCGCAGAGACCCATCTCCCAGCATAGCGTGTTGTACTTACTCAGTAGTAATAGCTATTTATTGTACTAGTTTGCCAAGGCTGCCGTAACAAAATACTGCAGACTGGGTGGCTTAAACAACAGGAACTTATTTTCTTACTGTTGGAGGCTGTTGATCCAAGATCAGGGTGCCTGCAGAGTTGTTTCTTGTGAGGCCTCTCTCCTTGGTTTGCAAGTGGCCACCCTCTTGTGGCCTCTTCATGTGGTCATCTCTCTGTGCGTCTAATCTCCTTTTCTTGTAAGCGCACCATTCAGATTGGATTAGGGCTCATCCTACTGACCTGTTTGTAACTTAATTGCCTCTTTAAAGGCCTTATCTCCAAATAGAATCATTCTGAAGTTCCGGGGGTTAGGGCTTCAACACAAGAATTTTGGGAGGACAGCCCATAACACTTACCATTACTTACTACCATAGTAATAGCACTTACTATTAAAATCATTGCCCTCAAAGACTTAATATTTGACTAATCAGATTTTTTAAAAATAAAAGTGGATTGATTTTTTGATGAAAGCATTGATCTTAGCCCGCAGTTTAGAAGCCAAAGGGTGTGTTGTATGATGCCCTTTAGTTGGTGTATTTTCTTTATTCGTGAACTCAGTTATTCATGTCTTTACCAGGTATTTAATGAGCACGTACCAGGCAGTGTGCTAGAAACTAGCAGTACGGTGCTGAGCTAGACACAGTGCCTACCGTTGTCCAGTTCATAACCTAGTATATTTTTAAAATATCTGTGTCTCTGGATGATAAGAATTACTCCCCCTGGGTGTTAGATCTTGGGACGTGTTGTTGTTAGACCAAATTACTCTGTATTTTAGAAATTAATTAATTTTGAAAGCATTTGAATCCTGATTCTAGCCACTACCTAGGAATGTGACCTTGAGCAAATTATTTAATCCCCTTACACCACCATTTCCTCTTTGTAAAGTAAGAGTATAAATATTTCATAGGGTAATTCCTGATTAAGTGAGATGGCGCATGTTGTATGCTTAGCCCCATACTTGGCGCCTAGGAAGAGCTTAATAAAATGGTTGCTGCTGTTTCCTTTTTAATACAAGAGCTAAACCTCATCTTGGAGGTGAGATGGAGGTGACATTTAAGAATAGCTTTATATGTAGGTTTCTAATCATTGGAGAGAGCTTTACCAAAGCTTTGGAGTTTGTTTGTTATAATTTCTACCCTGCTGATTTCCAGAAAGGATTTGAAATAGCTGCCCAGCTGAGAAGTGTGTTCCAGTTGTGAGGTAATGGAGAAAACCCTGACCCAGAACTGACGTGCACTTAGGGCCAGGTCCACTCTTCCAGCCAGCTGGCTGAGCTTGGGCGACCCTGAAGTCCAGGCTTTCCCGTATCACATTCTTTGCCTTGTTTATTAATTAGCAAATGGTCAGTTTTAGATATTGACCGTAAGTTTCTGAGAACTTGTGTATATCTCTGGAGTTTCATAAGTTGTAAATTATATTCTAAAAGCAGAAATATATATCTTGAATTTAATCTTGCTCCTGAATAAAATAACCATCACTTTCCAGAGAGTAATCATTAATATAAATGACTTAATATATAGTCCATTCATAGTCTTTCCTTTGCTGAATTCATTTCAGAGCCCCTAATATATTGTTAACATTACATTTACCTTGATACTTGTTTTGGTGAAGAGTGTTCTTAGAAAAGGTACTGAAGTCCTAAGTTCTAAAACCTTGGCTTTCTTACATGTCTGTCATGTATTTGGAACACATTTGCAAGGCACTAAGTCAGTTCTAACTGATAGAGACAGAATATCAGGCTTCATGAGAAGTTTTTTCTTGTCATTGTTGTTGTTGTATTTGTTTTTGCATGGTGGGGTGGGAATGCTTTTTAACTTACGGATCATTAGTGCCACTTGGGTTATTAAATGGAGATAAAATAAGGAGATGAAAGATTTTAAATAGAAGAATGTCTTTCTAGGAGATGAGAAAGGTTAATAAACCCATGCAAATGTGTTCTACTTGCAAGTTTCTGTCTGTATAAGCTCTTTATTATTTCGTGAAAAGTTTACAAAATTTTATTCAACTTTCCTTTGTAATTTATAGAAAAAATAGGTACTGTATCTCACAGAGTTACAGATCTTAGTTCTTATCTGATATTTGGTGGCGATGAATTTTGTATTTTCTATTGTTGCTGTTACAGTTGTCCCTTTGCATCCATGGATTCAACCAACCATGGATAGGAAATATTGGGGGGGGGATTTCCAGAACGTTCCAAAAAGCAAAATTTGAATTTACCATGCTCCAGCAACTAATTACATAGCATTTACATTGTAATAGATATTATAAGTAATCTGAAGATGATTTAAAGTATAAGGGACTTGAGCATTGGGGGATTTTGGTACCCTCCTAGGGCAGGGTGGGGTTGAGGGGTGATCCTGGAATCAGTCCCCCTCAAATATTGAGGGACGACTGTAGATAGTTTTTTAAAATAATTACAAGCTACAGATTTGTTTTAAGTTTAATTGTTTTGTGATGTCAAAACATAGGCAACTAGTAGAATGGGAGAAAATATTTGTAAATCATATATCTGCTAAGGGATTAATATCTAGACTATGTAAAGAATTACAACTCAATAGCAACAACAAAAAACCCAATTCAAAAACAGGCAGAGAGGGTTTCTCTGGTGGCACAGTGGTTAAGAATCCACACAGTCTGAGCCCTGGTCCGGGAAGATCCCACACGCCGCATGCAACTAAGCCCATGAGCCACAACTACTGAGCCTATACTCTAGAGCCCGCATATTAGATATTAGGCAGGAGACTTGAATAGACACTTCTCCAAAGAAGATATACTTGTAAGCACATGAAAAGATGCTTATCATTAGTCATTAGGGAATTGCATATCAAAAGCACAGCAAGATACCACATCATACCTATTAGGATGTGACTATTACAAAAAGAAAATTTAAAAAGGTAAATAAAAGTTGGTGAGGGTGTGGAGAAATTGGAATTCGCATGCATTGCTGACGGGAATGTAAATGGTAGAACTGCTGTGAAAACCAGTTTGGTGGTTCCTCGAAAAGTTAAACATAGAATTATCATATGATCTAGCAATTCCACTCCTAGGTATTTACCCAGAGAATTGAAAGCAGGGCCTCGGGTACCTGTACACCAATGTTCATAGCAGCATTATTCACAGTAGCCAAAACGAGGAAACAACCAGTGTCCATTAGCTGATGAATGAATAAACAAAATGTGGTATATAAATGGAATGGAATGTATTGGGTTGGCCTAAAAGTTTGTTCAGTTTTCCCGTAAGACAGCTCTAGTAACACTGAGTTGTCTTTAACTTCATTAGAATCAATTTTGTTAGATTGTATTGTGACAGCTGTCATATTAGTGTGCATTTAAAAAAAAACATCAAAATTGGTGAGTTTTTGTGTAGCCTTTTAATATTGAAGATGGAAGAAAAAAGCAACATTTTTGGCACATTATGCTTTATCATTTCAAGAAAGGTAAAAACACAACTGAAACGAAGAAAAGATTTGTGCAGTGTATGGAGAAGGTTCTGTGACTGATTGAGCGTGTCAAAAGTGGTTTGCGAAGTTTTGTGCTGGAGGTTTCTTTCTGGACAATGCTCCACAGTCGGGTAGACCAGTTGAAGTTGATAGCGGCCAAATCGAGAACTTAATTGAGAACAATCAACGTTACATCACTTGGGAGATAGCTGACATACTCAAAATATCCAAATCAAGCGTTGAAAATCATTTGCACCAGCTTGGTTGTGTGAATCGCTTTGATGTTTGGGTTCCGCATAAGTTAAAGAGAATAAAACCTTCTTGAAGGTATTTCTGCATACGATTCTCTACTCACATGTAGTGAAAACGTTCCATTTTTAAAACGAATGGTGACGGGTGATTAAAAGTGGATACTGGGGCTTCCCTGGTGGCGCAGTGGTTGAGAGTCCGCCTGCCGATGCGGGGGACATGGGTTCGTGCCCCGGTCCGGGAAGATCCCATGTGCCGTGGAGCGGCTGGGCCCGTGAGCCACGGCCACTGAGCCTGCACGTCTGGAGCCTGTGCTCCACAACGGGAGGGGCCACAGCAGTGAGAGGCCCACGTACTGCAAAAAAAAAAAAAAAAAAAGTGGATACTGTACAGTAATGTGGAATGGAAGAGATCGTGGGGCAAGCGAAATGAACCATCACCAACCACACCAAAGGCTGGTCTTCATCCAAAGAAGGTTGTTTATATGGTGGGATTGCAAGGTAGTCCTCTATTATGAGTTCCTTCTGGAAAACCCAACGATTAATTCCAACAAGTACTGCTCCCAGTTAGACCAACTGAAAGCAGCACTTGACGAAAAGCTTCCAGAATTAGTCAACAAAATGCATGATCTTCCATCACGATAACGCAAAAACCACATGTTTCTTTGATGACCAGGCAAAAACTGTTACAGCTTAGCTGGGAAGTTCTGATTTATCCGCTGTATTCACCAGACGTTACACCTTCGGATTTCCATTTATTTCGGTCTTTACAAAATTCTCTTAATGGAAAAAATTTCCATTCCCTGGAAGACTGTAAAAGGTACCTGGAACAGTTCTTTGCTCAAAAAGATAAAAAGTTTTGGGAAGATGGAATTATGAAGTTGCCTGAAAAATGGCAGAAGTAGTGGAGCAAAACGGTGAATACGTTGTTCAGAAAGTTCTTGGTGAAATTGAAAAATGTGTCTTTAATTTATACTTGAAAGCCGAAGGAACTTTTTGGCCAACCCAATATTTGGCCGTTAAAAAGCTATGAAATTCTGATGCATGCAACAACATGGATAAACCTTAAAGACGTTATGCTAAGTGAAATAAACCAGACACAAAAGGGCAAATACTGTATGATTCTACTTATATAAGGTACCTAGAATAGGCAAATTCATAGAGACAGAAAGTAGAATAGAGGTTACCAGGGGCTGAGGGGGAGAGGAAAGTGGGGAGTTATTGTTTAATGGGTACAGAGTTTCTGTTTAGGATAATGAAACAGTTCTAAAATGGATAGTGGGGACGGTTGCACAACATTGTGAGTGTACTTATGCTTCTGAATTGAAAATGGTTAAAATGGTGATTTTTTTATGTTATGTATATATTTTACCATAATAAAAACATTAAAACAAAACAAAAAAAGAAACCAACTAAACAATAGCAACCATACAGACAGATTTACACAGTTATATCTTTTCAGTATCTTTTCTCCACTGATTTTTACTCATTTTTATGGGCATCTCAAAATTGTATGGGTACTTATTAGAATTTTAGGATTGATTGCCATTAGGTTTGTATTGCCTTTGAATTACAAATGGTATGGGGTTTTTAATGCTATTTTTATGGCAAAGATTTTTAATGAATCGCCTTTGTTTTGCAGTTACTTCGAGAGCTTAAGCATCCAAATGTCATCTCTCTTCAGAAGGTGTTTCTGTCTCATGCTGATAGGAAAGTATGGCTTCTGTTTGACTACGCTGAACATGACCTCTGGGTAAGGTGAATTGTTGGTGGACATGGAGCCATGGTTTCAGTTGGGGATTAAGAGGGACTGACTGAAAACAATTTTGGGAGCTCATCTTCGTATGAGATTTACATTTTTTTTTTTTTTTTTTTTGCGGTACGTGGGCCTCTCACTGTTGTGGCCTCTCCCTTTGCGGAGCACAGGCTCCACACGCGCAGGCACAACGGCCATGGCTCATGGGCCCAGCCGCTCCGTGGCATGTGGGATTTTCCCGGACCGGGGCACGAACCCGTGTCCCCTGCATCGGCAGGTGGACTCTCAACCACTGTGCCACCAGGGAAGCCCTCAGAAGATTATTTTTAAAATAGGATTTACAGAAGCCTTAAGTAACTATAAAATTTACTCCTTTATTAAATATAACAGCTACATTTTTTTAAAAAAACCTGAAAGGCCATCTTGGGGATAAGATTAATGATATATATAGATGAAAATCTATAATAGGATAGCCCAAATAATTTTGAAACATACAAAACTTATATCCTGATCAGTCTTGGGTGAAGAACATGTTAACACAGATTTCAGTTTAAAAAACAAAACAAGTAAACAAAACCCAGTATTACGTCAAGTTAATTCATTAGCAACTACTTCAGTACTGTGAGATATATTTTTCTGATATTTACTAAGTAATAAGGTCTTTAAATATTTCACTGTGTTTTGCATCCTATCTATATTTACTAAGTTAGCGTGACTGCATTTATTGAGCTAAATAAAAGAGAAAACATGCAAGGGATTATAGTATCCGGGCTCAATTTCAAAATCTTCAAAATAATTTATTCTTTCATTCAGCTGTAGTTCGTAAATGCAAATACAAAATTTTGAAATAAAACTAGCACAAATCCTAGTAAAACTGTTTAAAAGTAAATTCACCTTCTGAAAATAGTTAAATAGTTTTAAACTCTTCTGCCAGTTTCCAGAAGTATCCTCATTTACATAATTTTAACTTTAACAGACTTCAGAAACTGAAACTTATTTTGGTGTCATATGCTTTCAGATTTAGAAAAAAATGTTTTCATACTGTTTGTAGATTCCTGTTTTCCATGACTAAATGTGGTTTGATTCAAATTATTTTTGTAAGTTGTCTGGAAAGAACTGTTTTCAAACAGAAAATAGACACATGAAATTTTCTCTCTGTTTTATGAAACTATTGTCCAGGGTTCATACTGGTTGTAAATATTTTTTTCTTGTTGGCTTCTGTTCTTTTAAAAGAGATCTAATCAAATTAGGATTCTGTTAATAAAAATTCATTACATCAGGGTGGCCAGTATTGAATTGAACATTCATCATACTGAAATCTAACACAAAATCAAATTATATAATCCAAATTTATGAGAAAATATCCAGGCTGGTTTGTAAAGGTGATTTGTAATAAAACATAGTTGAGCATAGGAGATCGCATTGTATTCACTATGGTTTCTCACAAACTGGTATGTAATATTTAATTTTATATGTAGGTATAATTATGCTTTCACAAATTATACTGCATGTAATGTTGTGCATATAGTCACCATTGGCTTTATCATCATCTTATTAATATTTAAGCCAAATAAGTACTTTAAATGCTCATTTTAATAAAAACCAAATGGTGATTCAATTTTATTAAAACCTATTCTTTATCCATTTTATTTTCTTATTTTAATTTGGATATTGAAATGAATTAGATGGGGTAAGGCAGCAGAGGGTAAGAAAACAGTTGCAGTAAAAAGATCATTTAAAAAAATCACTTAGGTGTTGGTGAAATCTTATGGTATACATAGTGCATATTTGTTATATTGCCCTGGAATAAAAATGAAGGTAAAAAATTCTCTTACTGTAGTTTTTTGTAGTTATAAAATATTGGTTAAAAAGTAATATGTAATACCCTAATGAGAATATAACTAAAGAAGTGGTATATGGCATCAGTTGGTTATCTTACCTCCCTAAATATTTGTTCCTTTCATTCTTACTCTGGCAGGTTTTAATTTTTTTAATGTATTTTAATCTTTTTTTTTTTTAAGCTCTGAGGGCCACTGGTTCTTCTTAAGGTGAACAGACTTGATTGTCACATCATTTCTTAGGATAGGTGACAAACAGTCTAGATTATTAAGAGTTATTGTAGCTCTGTTTTGTTTGCCTTTTCTTAAATACTTTAAAAAAATTACTGAGAAGGAAGTTAACATAATGTAATGCTGCTACGAAAGCATAGATTAATCATACTACATATGTACTGACTGATACCCCTTACCTTCTGAAATAAACCTTTGCTTTTTATTTTTTCTTTGGAAGATAAAACTCCTTCACTCATTAGTCATTAGTTATTTCTTACCCATTTTCTACCTCTATATCATAAGAAAGTAGAAATGAAAAGGTTAATGTATAATATTAAATATCTCACTCCTCTTTTAATTATTTTTATTAAGTTCAAGAATACGCCTGATATTCCCTCACAAATACTGGTCAGGAGTCTGCTCTTGCGCATGTTAGACACAGGCATGTGCACAGTGGTGCACACAGCAGAGTTGGCTGCAGCTGACTTGTAGATTTTCTTGCAGTTTAAGAGAACTTTAATTAAAATGAAACCTGTCAAGAGTTTGAAACATTGTATCTTGTTTCTGTTGAGGTACATTTATTTGTAAAATGATTTTTCTGTTTATAAAGTGGTATTGTGTTTACCGGATGTCCACTAACATTATATTGATACCTAGAAACCTTTGATGGATGTTACAAGGCTGTTTTTTTTCCTCCTCTGAAGAAACTTTCATATTTCTAATTATGTCCAGTGTGAATTGGTCATTTACGTGTTATTCCTTTGTGCTTGGGTGTACTTAATTGAAATATTTTCCCATTTGCTTTCTTTATAACTCATGTATTGTAAATAGGTACCACATCTATGCTATGTCAACCAGCCAGAACTCTATCTGTTCTTTTTTTTTTTCATTTAATCACTGCAGAATAAAAAATACTCTTTTCTTGAAAATTTTCACCAGATAAACAGGGGTCAAGTAACTCTGAAAGTAATTTTTAATTATACTTTAAAAATAAAATCACATTACTTCTCTGTTGTCATCATTTATTTTCTGAGACCGTATCATATGCTTAGGAAATGACATTTTAGCTCTAGTTATTTGGAAAATTTAAGGTTATTTATGTTATCCAGCAGAACGTGAAATTATATTTTCAAATCTTTGGAAATCCCTGAGTGTTTTTCTGTTAGGAAAATATTATATATCAAACTGTCTTTCCTTTTTTAAGCTTCTGGTGATATTTTTCTTTGTTTCAGCATATAATCAAGTTTCACAGAGCGTCTAAAGCAAACAAGAAGCCAGTACAGTTACCTCGGGGAATGGTGAAGTCACTATTGTATCAGATCCTAGATGGGATTCACTACCTGCATGCTAACTGGGTGTTGCACAGGGATTTGGTAAGTTGAAATATAGTTAGGTTTAAGCCAGAAAGATGCATTTGGAGTTGGATGATTTTTTAGTTGTCTCTAGATATCAGTGCTATACAGGCCTGCAAACCTTATAGAGGAAGTGGGAATGCTAGTCTCAAAACTAGCCTAGCCTTGTGCTTTTGTGTAATGCATCCTGCTTCTTGACATACGTTAAGCTGGTGCTGAAGAGGTGAAAGAGGGCACATTTGTTTTGCTAAGCTTTCGGGGTTTTCTTCAAGTCTGTAAATAACGTATTGGCCTGCTTTACATTGAATATTATATGCCAGGCAAACTCTAGAAGTTGGTATGTTTATGAGTAACTTGAAAATAACCCTTTGGAGCCTACTGTATGCTAAGTTGTATATTAGAAGAGGAGCATTCATCTGCTTATTTTTAAACCCACTATGTTAGTAGCAGTCTCTCTGCCAACAGCCTTTAATAATCATGATTGAGTACATTATTGAGTGCCTTGTCATGTTAAGCTGCAATAAATTTTTACGAATTTAGAAACTTCAGAAACTGACTTTATTTTTATTTCACATGGCAGAATAGTTTATGCCCTTTTTTAAAAAAACCCATATAGCATTAAATTGGTGATTAAATGGTGCATTGTTCATTAAATCTTCATAGATTTAAATTATGTAAATCTCAAATTCCCCTTTTCCCCTTTCATATTGCGTAATGTAGTAACTCTAGTAAAGTGTGCCTTCATTTCAAACAATTATAAACACAATACTGGAAGTGATGACTTGGTCTCTAGTCACATGTGTACATTAGGGAAAAACCCGTCGCCAACTTGGAGGTGGAGCTGCTCTGCCCCTCACGCAGATATTCTTTCCAGGCTGCTCTGAATGCTCTCTGCATTCAGTCTCTGGCCTTCAGTCAGGTGTTTTAGTTTCTAGTTCTTTCATCTGTCTTCAGTAAATCTTGAAATAAGTTTAGTGGTAGTTAGTTTATCTCCAGTTGTCAAATCTAGAAACCATTTAGAGTAGGACCAATAACACATCAGAAATTTGGTTGAAATAACTTTTTCCCTTATGCAAAAAATTTTCCTTTATTTTTAATAGAATTAGGTTATTTTATTTATAAACAATGAATTTATAGAACATGAATGTGAAAAATCCTTTGTCGTGGGCTTCCCTGGTGGCGCAGTGGTTGAGAGTCCGCCTGCCGATGCAGGGGACACGGGTTCGTGCCCCGGTCCGGGAAGATCCCACATGCCGTGGAGCGGCTGGGCCCGTGAGCCATGGCTGCTGGGCCTGCGCGTCCGGAGCCTGTGCTCCGCAACAGGAGAGGCCACAGCAGTGAGAGGCCTGCGTACCACAAAAAAAAAAAAAAAAAAAAAATCCTTTGTCGCTCTATGAAACTGAATATAAATTTCAGCTTTTAGGGGTAGAGTGAACTTAGGGAAAAACTATTACTACTTTTGAGTTACTGACCTTTTTTATGATTCTAAAAGAATAGAATCTGGTTTTTCCCCATAGAGTTAATTATGCTACGATAACGCTACATTTTCTTTCTAATGTAAGTATTTTCTCATCACTAAAATATGTATGTTCATTAGATGAATACAAACTGATTTTTAAACCAGTATTTAATTTTTATGTTAATGTATAATATACCTGAACTACTCACATTAGTATTAACTACAGTAGTGAAAATAATTTCAAAGTCTGATTTCTTTTGTGTCTCTCTTGGGAGAGCTCTTTCTATTGATACGGCCAGAACAAGTTGTCTTTGGCACAGAGACGGTATAGAGCAGGTCATCTCAGAAGTCTCTGTTGGTGGTGTACCAGGAGACAGATGCAGTGGAGCAGTGCACTTAGGTGCAGGTGACAGAGGGATGCACTGTCTGTAGCTGATTTAAAAATAATAAACAGACGAAAAGTAGTTACTTTTGAAAAATTTATTTATTAATTATTCTTGGCTGCGTTGGTTCTTTGTTGCTGCCCACGGGCTTCCTCTAGTTGCCATGAACGGGGGCTACTCTTCGTTGCTCTGTGCGGGCTTCTCATTGCAGTGGCTTCTCTTGTTGCAGAGCACGGGCTGTAGGTGCGCGGGCTTCAGTAGTTGTGGCACGCGGGCTCAGTAGTTGTGGCTGGCGGGCTCTAGAGTGCAGGCTCAGTAGCTGTGGCGCACGGGCTTAGTTGTTCCGCGGCATGTGGGATCTTCCCAGACCAGGGCTCGAACCCGTGTCCCCTGCATTGGCAGGTGGATTCTTAACCACTGCGCCACCAGGGAGGCCCGTTACTTTTTATTGTTACCGTATGCTGGCAATTCTGAACAGTATCAGTGATAAAATATTCCTGTTCACTGAGGCAAACTGTTCCTACTCCTGTGCCCTTCTTGATATGCCACTGCTCTCTGTTTAAAAGTGTGTTCATCCAAAATATTTTGTAAAATGTAAGTGGTTGTTTTTCTGCTGCTGCCTTCTTTGGCTTTCCCATCTGAAGTGTGGTTTCCTGTACTGTCTGTGCGTGACTTCTTAGTGATCCTTCCAAACTCCTGACCCTTCTGTGCATCACAGGCACACTGCACCATCGTCTCCTTAAAACGATAACCTCTGTCCCAGGCTGGATCTTACTGTTTCAGGTACCTGCCTCTTGAATTATTCTTCAGTTCTTGAAGGAAAGATTCATTATCATAGTTTTTTAAAAAATATGTGCTCACCTTCCTGCCAGCTGAAAATTAAATTTTGGAGTTTGATATTATATAGTTTTTCAACGATAGCTACATAAGATATTCATATATGGAGTAATCAAGTATTTACTCTGAAGAACATTCTTTAGAAGCTGTATGATATGCCTTTTTTTAACCCCTTCTCAAATAGTTGTTATGATTTGCGGATGAGATATTTACTCTATGAGAATGAATATAATTACGAGTTAATTATATTCTTTGCTCCTTTCAGTCAGGTTTAGATGAAATGAGACGATACCAACCTTAATAGATCTATGTAGATATTTGTTTGTTTATTTATTGGCCGTGCCACATGGCTTTCAGGATCTTAGTTACCCAAGCAGGGATCAAACCTGTGCCCCCTGCAGTGGAAATGTGGAGTCCTAACCACTGGGACCACCAGGGAATTCCCTACATAGATTTCTAATGTTAATAATTGAAACAATTGGTTAAGTTGCTGACTTGCCACAAGAAACTTCATATTAAGGTGGATAATTGGCATAGACAGCCTAAAAACACCATTTGAAAGTAGCCCAGAATGTTACTGAAGCTTTTGCTTAATAGCATTGGCTTTATTATTAATAGAAATACTGATTTGAGATGATAGAGTTATGAAGTTCTTTGATATATATAGTTGTTATTTAATAAATAAAGATTAATTTTGTCACTACTAATGATTATGTAGTAGCAGATCAGTAACTCAGTAACTGGGATCTGTCATCCTTGGCAGGAAATAGAGATCTAATAATTCTGGAACTCTTGTTGGGCTGAAGGTGGTAATGTGTACACATGTGTGGATGTTTTAAGAAAAACGGGCTAGAAAGGAAAAACATTCAGTATTTATTTTGTGAGATAATTTATGAATCCAAAGTAAACTTTTTAGTTTTAGAGCATTAAAATATGTATGTATAAGTTGGTTTGCTTATACACTTAATCTGTTTGCTGTAAGTAGAGAGAAATAAAAACAGAGGTGTGTGTAAGTTAGCTATGTTGTTTCCTTTGACTACACCCTTCTCCTTTCTTCTTTTTTCTCCTCTCCTTGGAAATTAAAATCGTTTGACTAACAGTCTGTAGTCCTGGTTCTGGCATTACCATCTGTATTAATCAGCGTTCTCCAGAGAGACAGAATGTGTATATATTAGAGAGAGTGAGATTTCTTTTAAGCAGCTCCCTCAGGCAGTTGTGGAGGCCTGGTTAGTCAGAATCTGCTGGGTAGGCTGGCAGCTTTGACAGACCCAAGGGAAGAGGCGTAGTTGAGTCCAAACTCAGTCTGCTGGCAGAATTCCTTCTTGTTCATGGAGGTCAGTTTGTTTTATTAAGGCCTTCACCTGGTGGATGAGAGCCACCCACGTTATGGAGGGTAATCCCCTTAACTCAAAGTCCACCCATTTAAATGTTAATCTCATCCAAAACCACCTTGACAGAAACATCCAGGATACTGTTTGACGAGATACGCAGGCACCGTGGTCCAGCCAAGGTGACAGATAAAATAAGCACCCCATACAAGTCGGTTAGCCAAGACGCCCGTTAAGGTAATGTGAGAAAAGGCATTGCTGGGTCACGTCGTCCATCCACCCCACCCCACCCCCGTTATCTGCTGTTTATTTAAAATAGGAGTGTTCTGTTGGCTTAAGGAATACTAAGATTTTTTTTGCCAGATACCATAAAGAGAAACTAAGTGTGAAATATTATGAAAGCTTCAAATAAAGATATGTTTAAGTGACTCAGAATAAGGAAAGGTTTGAGATCTGTTAGCCTGATTGTATTGAGTTTGGTGATTTTTTTCTGAGCCCAGTCTAGTAAAAAACTTGAAGCACCAAAATCATATTCGATACTTTTTGTGTAGAAGCTAAGTTTGATTTGGCAGTAGTGACTGAACTCTTTCCTGTGAGAGGTAGTCCTCCTGGATTGAGTTAAAGCACACGGACAGAGTGTGAGAAGTTCTCACTAACAGTGACTCCATTGTGACCTGTGTGAGGACATCCAGCCAGTTTACTCTATCTGGCCTCTTTCAGTAGAACTGATGTTTTGTTTTTTTGTTTTTTTTGTTTTTGCGGTACGCGGGCCTCTCACCGCCGCGGCCCCTCCCGTTGCAGAGCACAGGCTCCGGACACGCAGGCTCAGCGGCCACGGCTCACGGGCCCAGCCGCTCCGCGGCACGTGGGATCCTCCCGGACCGGGACACGAACCCGTGTCCCCTGCATCGGCAAACGGACTCTCAACCACTGCGCCACCAGGGAAGCCGAGAACTGATTACTTTTTATAAAACTTTCTAAATTTAGGGATGGTTTTCTTGTGAAATCGTGAAATTTCAAACTCAGTTAATTTTTCTTTTCCTAGGAGAAATTCTGTGATAGATTAAGAATTTGAAAAACGCTTGTCAAACGTATGCATGCTGGTGTTAGTGAACTAGAGATTAAAAACACCAGTACAGGGCTTCCCTGGTGGCGCGGTGGTTGGGAGTCCGCCTGCCTTTGCGGGGGACACGGGTTCGTGCCCCGGTCTGGGAGTATCCCGCGTGCCGCGGAGCGGCTGGGCCCGTGGGCCGTGGCCGCTGGGCCTGCGCGTCCAGAGCCTGTGCTCCGTGGCGGGAGGGGCTGCGGCGGTGAGAGGCCCGCGTACGGCAAAAAAGACCGAAAAAAAACACACCAGTACAGTCTGACTCCAGTCTCCTTTTTTTCTTTTCTCTCTTTCTTTATAGTTATTTTCCAGCCAACCCCAAGGTTGCCCTGCCTTCCTGAATCCCTGCTCCCTTCATCTCCAGCATCTGAAATTCTATTCATCCTTTAAAGCTCTGCTCCTGCTACCTCATCAGTAAAGTGCACCCCTCTTCCACCTCCACTCCCCCACTCCCACCCCAGTCACACTAGCTGGGAGGGAGAATGTTTACTTCTACACCCTGTAGCAGTTACTTTGAACTACCCCTGGGGCACTTGCTAGTTTTGGTAATTGTATGTCCTCTGTTTGATGGTAGGTCCTGAGGGCAAAGACTGTGACTTTGTATATGTTTGTACCCTGCCGAGCGCTTAGCAAAATACACATTAGTGTATACAGTATTGCTTATATTTGTTGAATGAATGAACTAGCCCATTTGTAACAGAAGCAAAGTGCCCTCCAAGGTTATTCTCCATAGCTTATCTCTGATATTACCTGATGCTGGTCCATATCTGCAGACACACAGAGACTCTGCTGTGTTTCTTCCTTTTACTCCCTCTTATCTCTGCTGTGATTCAGTGCAGTGGAACAGTGCAGAAAAAGTTCTTTTCTATTTATACTACATTTTAAGTCCTTTCAGTAGCCTTCCTCTTTCCACCTAAAAGAGCTCAGCTCGCTCTTAGCAGTCAGTTCAGAGACCATTCAGCTAATGATACTGATCTGTTGACCTTTTCCATTGCACTCTTCCTCTACCCCATATTTTTGTTCCTCCCACTGAGACCTATTTCCTGGCCCTTTGTCTGTTCTGATGTTCTTCTCTTCATGTCATTTATTTTTTCCAATTTTCCTTTAATCTTAAGGGTCGAACATTTCCATCATAGTTCGTTTACATCCCTCACTTTTTTTCAAGAACGTCTTAAAGTACCTTCTGTGTGAATTATTCTTTAATTGTAGGTGAGGGGCCCATACCTCCCTTCTCCTATACATCCCAGCTGTTCTGAACTTGCAGCTCTCATGTTTCACTTTAATACTACATTTAACTGACCAGTTCATTACTAATCACAATGTAAATATTTTAATTTCTAGCTAATAGTTGTTCATTTTAAATTTTCTAGTGAACTCAATGTTGGCTGAATTTTGTGCTTTTTGTTGAAAATATTCATGCAGTGTATCAGATATACCATAGAAATGATTTACACTCAAATCAGACTTGTATTTAAGTAAGTATTAAAGACTTGGGCTTTTGACATGTTTCCTAAGGAACTTAATAGAAAGTGGAGAAGTAGTTATGATGACTGGCCTATTTACCATTAATTTTCGTTAAGTATATATCAGGTTCTCATATGGTCATTAACGTGTTCTACTTTAAAAAAAAAATCTAATGTCCAAAATTTCATTTGAATTATTACCTTAATGGATTTATCATAGTGTTAATTAACTTGGAACTACCAGACACATAGGGTTGTATTTTTGTCCTGTGGCACTAAGTGGATAATATAACATAGTGTATTATATTATATACTATAATATAGTATTAAGTGAGATATACTGTAATATAAGTTTCCACTGTGTTGTTTTCTTTTTTCATTTAAGCTGAATTACAAGGCTGTATACAAACTTTGGAGTGTTTTGGAGTATTACAACTAGCTGCTAGTTTGTCACTCCTGCCCTAAACCAATTCAAAGTAGTTTTTTTTGGGGGGGGGTATAGCTCAGTGGCAGAGCATTTGACTGCAAAATAGGCTCTTTGTTTTTTTGTGTGGTTGTTTGCCATAGTAAAATTTCCTAGAAAATAAATCTTTGTAGAGATTTCCTTTGGAGTATCCCAGTGGGGATGTGCTATCATGTGTAGTATGTGATGTGACATAGCCCAGTGGGCCATTGCATAAACGTATTTAAAAGATGCTGGAGCTATTTCAGAGCTTTAATCTGACTTATTAAAAACAAATCTGATAGTGCCGCTGCCATGCAGTTTATTTTAATTATACTGGGTAACTTGGAATCACTTGGTGGGGTTTTAGCTGTTTGGTGAAGGATGAGTTGGTTTCCTGTTCAATACAGTCAAAATCTTGGAGTGAGCCATTGACTCAAACTCAGTTTCATAGGGCCTACTTTATGAAGGCACCTAGTTATGTATTGATGGTAACGTGATGAATTATTGGGGTATTTTGGATCTGATTCTTCTTGAGTGAGATTGCCTGCTTTATTAGTTTTGCTTACTAATACTAAAGTTTGCCCACAATGATATGGTTAGTTGGTTTGTTGGGTTTTTTAGATGCATTTTCTTTCTTTTTTTTTTTCACATCTTTATTGGAGTATAATTGCTTTACAGTGTTGTGTTAGTTTCTGCTGTATAACAAAGTGAATCAGCTCTACGTATATATGTGTGTATATATATATATATATATATCCCCATATCCCCTCCCTCTTGCGTCTTCCTCCCACCCTCCCTTACCCACCCCTCTAGGTCGACACAAAGCACCGAGCTGATCTCCCTAGATGCATTTTCTTATTGACTGTTGAGCTCTGTACAATAAGTGGAAGACTCAGAAGGAAAGAGATTAAGTGACCTGATTCTGGTTACTTAAGAGAACTGTTTTCAAAGCTGGGTCACTGAATTTAGGGAATTTTTCCTCTAGATCAATGATTTTTAAATTGCAGGTTGTAAAAGCCATAAATGAGTTGGGAAATCACACAACACAACCAGCCTTTTTATTTTTTTAATGGAGTAGAGTAGAATAGAGAAAATATCAGAGTGCATCATATGTCTTGAGGGAAATTATTGTTTCATGAATCTTTTGTTTCAGTTATACATGGGTATATGTGAATGTGGTCATACAATATTAAGTGATTTTTGTTCCTGTGGGTTGTGTTCAAAAAGGTTTGAAAGCTGCTGCACTAGACTGTTTCCCAAAAGGTCCTTGATATGGTTAGGAAAAGAGAACATCAAGGAAAAAAAAGTAGTCAAATCTTTAGAAAACACTTTGTCCCAAATTATAAGTACTTTAATGTTTTATGCAAATTTCTTGACATTGATAATAAAATATTTTGAATAGCCGTAGCCCTGTAGGAAATATGTTTTTCTAAGTAGGGTTTATTTACGAGTAGGAGAATTTCAGGCAAATTTCACCTTCCTCCTTTAATACCTTTCTAAATTGTCTGCATAGTTTGCAGTTAACATATATTATTGTTATATGGAAGAAAACAGAGGAAGATTCTATTTAGTCTTTATTGAAAGTTCACACATGATGTTGAGTGTGCTTTAGTGTATTTATTTTATGGTAGAGGATGATTGCTATTAAGAAAAAAAGAGCCATGCATACACTTTTTTTTCTGCCTAAAAAAAGAGGACAGTACCTTCTTCAGGGTAAAAAAAAGAAAAAAGAAAAAAAAAGAAAGAAAAAGGCAGAAAGGACCCTGCCACTGTCCAAATGCTGAAAGAGGCAAAGCAACAAAATAATTGACCAGCTGGGAAGAAAGGAGCCTGCGTTCTTGGCCTCTGTTCTAACTGCTGTTGCCCCTTCTCTGTGCTTAGCTTCCTTGAAATGAGTGTTGGGAATATATTAAGCATGTTTCTTTACAACAGAGCTTTTTTGAAGAAAAATGCTTTGTGACTGTCAGGTTTAATCGCTGCTTATTACTTGAGATTTGCTTCATTTACTGGGAGTGAATGAAAGTAAATAAATCTCCAAGGATTTACTCTAATTTTCTTATTTGTCTAATTCTATAACTAGTAAAACATGTAAAATTGTGATCATAAAATTTAGGCTTGAAGATAAAGCATAGGTTTTATTGATAAGAATGGGTTAAGGCAAACTTAAATGAGGTTTGCATTAATTTTAGTTAACATAATGAATTGTGTTTATTCTATAGTATATTTACTTAAATGACCAATTGGGCAGTTTTCTTTCTTGGAAGTATTTGATTGTTTGTAAACAGTCTGTTTGATTTCTTGATATGTGCCATGTTTGTGTAATTTTGATATTGATGTTGAGCATACACAGTGAACTGCGTTCTATTGTTTTACATAATGAAAAAGTGGCCTACTTAATTTTGCTGTATAGCACAGCTGCAAATACTGTACCTGCTTATATGGGCAGATTACAAGTTGATTATGAAAATATTATGTTACTTAGTTTGCATATTGCTTCTAATCTACTTTCTTTAGAGTCTGAGTCTTTTCAGACACTTTATCAGCACAATGCTAGAATCTTGTAAGTCAGATTTCTCACCAATCAAGAACAGATATTCTAAATAATTTAATTGAGTCTTTAAAAAAAATGGTGTGTAAGATAATATCTTTGAGTAATCCTAAAAATTGACTAGAAGTAGAGGATTATCTGAGTTTTAAGTCACATACATTGGTATCTTTTCTCTTTTTTTAACATAAAATGGAGCCAGACCTGTCTTTTCATCTCTTTGATAGAGAGTCATCTGAAGTATTAGGACTGTCTGGCACATAATAAGTGTTCAGTAAGTGCATTTTACTTCAGTCCATCATCACATTGCCCTAGAACTATGAATAAGTACCTTAGGGGCGGGAACTTCATCCATTTCATTTACTGCTGTATCATTATTACCCAGAGTAGCACATATTAGCTGCACAATAAATATTTATTGATTGAATAACTGGATTCTTATCAATGCTACCTTCAAAACATATCTCAGATTGAACTACAGTAAGACGGTCCTATAACTGAGATTTGAATGTGGTGCAGTTGGCATTGGTCCCAGTCATCTGACCAGTGTCTTTTCTCAAATAAGAGTGACCTGTAGTGCTTGTTTTCAGGGAGAAACAGCTGTGGGAAGAGACAGCCATGAAGGGAAGAGCAAATTAGCAGAGATTCTGGAGTCCTCCTAATGTCTCTGGGTCAGTGTCTCTGGGTCAGTCCAATGAACAGGTGCCGACTAACAGGGAGATTCCAAAACCCCTCACTGCCAGGATATGGATTTGGATTTTCCAGGTGGACTTCCAGGTGTGCTCATTCGTGAATTCCTGTTCATTAACCCTACAGTAACCTGACCTCCCAGTTCATACAGTTCACACAGTTGAGTTTTTTGCAGTCCACTTACTGCCTCTTGACTTTGCTTCTTATCATTTCTGTCACTACTGTTCTAATCCATGGTACCTGGATTACTGGAAAAATGTCCAAGTGAATCTTCCCTACTTGCAGTCTTATGTTCCTATGGTCCAGTCTACATAGCAATCAGAATGATCGCTCTAAAAAGCAAATCACACCATGTCATTCCCCTACCTAAAGTTCCTCAGTAGCCTCCTGCTTGTGAGACAGGTGTACTCAAAGTCTATCCTAAATATTTATTATATCTTCTTGCTGCGAAGACTGGAGAGCTGCAAGCTGCAGCATTGTTTTATGTATCAGTAAGATAGAAAAAACATGCTGGCAACTTGACTGTCATACCATGGAGGTTGTAAGACAGAACCCAGTCACAGAAATATTAAAATTTTAAAAGGAAAGTAAAAATACATAAAGTGCATTTTTCCCTTGACATTTGGTAATGGTAAATAGCTAGGACTTAATTACTAGTGCAGTGGCAAATGATTGAGGTAACTGTTTTTCTGTCTTTAGTAAGAATTGTTAAGTTTCATCATTATGTGTGATGTTTGTTCTCGGGTTTTGGTAGATACCTTTTATCAGGTTAAAAATGTTCCCTTCTATATCCAATTAAGTTGTTTGTTTCTAAATCAAGAATTGATTTTATTAAATGCTTTTCTTCATCTTTTGAGATGGTCATATGGCTATTTCCTTTAATCTGTTAATATGGTAGCTGACATTTATAAGGTTTTATTTCAGTTTTAATGTTGAACCATCCTTGTCTTAGTGGGATCAGCCCTACTTGGTTTTGATTTTCTTTTCTCCAGTTGCTGTTGGATTCCCTTTGCCAATACTTTATTGTGTCTATATTCTCAAGTGAAGTTGGTCAGTGATCTGTTTGTACTCTTTTTTTTGTTATCATGATTACACTAGCCTCAGAAAATGATTTTAGTCTCTGGAATAGCTTGTATAATAGAGGAATTACTTATTCTTGAAAGGTTGGTAAAAGTCATCTGTAAAACTGTTTCTGGTGCATTGAAATGAGGATGGATGATTTTTGACTATCATTTAAATTTCTTTAATAGTTGTTAAATTATTCTGGTGTTCTACAAAACCCTGGATAGAATAAACATTTTAAAATAAATACAAATTACCGTAATTGACCCTGGAAAAAGTAGAAAAACTAAATGGACTGGCAACTATGGAAGACTTAAAGACATTTGTCACAGGGCTACCTCTAAAAAAATGTAACAAATGCACATTTTTCACAGTTGCTTCAACCATGAAGCAACAGTTAATCCTGCATTATATAAACTGTTCCAGAAAGAAAGTTTCCTTAATAACTTTGTAGGAAGAAAGCATAACACTGACACAGACCTAATAAAGATAGTAGGTCAGTGTCATGTATAAATATTTATGCATATATCCTATATAAAATATTAACAAATAGTATCCAGAGGAATGTTAAAAGAATACTACTGTGCTCCAAGTAAATGAAGTTCATTTCAAGAATGTGAAGATGATTCAATCTTTGGAAACCTATTAACAGAATTCATATTAATAATGCTAAGAGAATAACACTGTGGTTATCTCAATAGTTATAAATATAAAACTTTTGCAAAATTCAATGTTTGACAAAGTTTAATATTCATTTCTGATTGAAATTCTTTATAAAAATAAGGAAAGAAGAAAACTTCTAAGCATAAAAAAGTGTACATACCAAATCAACAGCTGTTATCTTTTCTGTTACCTTTTGTTATCTTCTCTGTTCTAACCTTTCTGTTACCACTATTATTTAACAATGTCCTGGAACTTTTCTGGTCTAAAAGTAACCTAAGTAACTATGATAGGGGAGGCTAAATAAAATAGGATCAATACAATAGTACTATGCATTTATTTATTATTTGTTCACTGTTGAGTGAACAAATACAGGAATCAAAAGAGCCTTTCTGGGCTTCCCTGGTGGTGCAGTGGTTGAGAGTCCGCCTGCCAATCCAGGGGACACGGGTTTGTGCCCTGGTCCGGGAAGATCCCACATGCCACAGAGCGGCTGGGCCCGTGAGCCGTGGCCGCTGAGCCTGCGCGTCCGGAGCCTGTGCACCGCAACAGGAGAGGCCACAACAGTGAGAGGCCCGCGTACCGCAAAAAAAAAAAAAAAAGCCTTTCTAGGATATTTATATAAATGTAAATAATATAGAGAAATCTGGAATTATGTCCACCAAAATACTTGTAATGACCTAACTCTGTGAGGTGAGGTTTCAGATAAATTTTACTTTCTTTGTACTTTTCTGTATTTTAATTTTCTACAAGATGTGTATTTTTATTACTTTAACTCTTAAAAAGCTATTGCTAATAATAAACAGTTTTTTAATCAATAAAAGGCATAAGTAACTAGAAGCTAGAAAGGTGATCAAAAACAATTAGGGGCATTTCATAGGGAGATGTAGAGAAATCATCTTGGAGGTATTATCCAATCATGCATGGTTACCTCGCCCCCCAGAAGTCTTCAGTTAAGAATCACTTCAGTTGTGAGTCACTATTAACAGATTATAGTGTTAGCTGTCATTATAATATATTTTGGACTTTTAATATATCAAGCATCGTATTAAGTCTTCTATGTGCATTAGTAACATTTATCTTTGCAACGCTAACTTGTCATTATTTTTATCCATATTTTATAAATGAGAAAATGGAGGTGAAGGTCATAGAACTAATAGCTGATAGCATCCTTGATTTTCTTTTAGCCTGTTCTTAACCATTTAACCATACTTCCTCATCTTCTGAAGAAGTCTATTATATTCCTCAAATGTTTAGGGGAAGAAAAAAGTTGAGAACTATTGGTCTAAAGTCTGTGTCTATTCAAATATAGAAAAATATTATAGTATCAGATAAAGTATATTTTATTTCAAAAGACTGAAACATATTTTGTAACAGCAGAATGATTAAAATAATGGATATACACCAAAGAACTTACGGTTTGTTCAATTTGGCAGCTGTACAAAAGGAAATAGAAATATATAATTGTGTACTTTGACATTCTTTAAATCAGATTTTGACAAAATTTTTTAAAGAATGAGCAAAAATTATAGAATGAAGCAATGTGATATAATAGAATTGCTTGGCATTTAGGACTATATAAAAGAACATATTTTAAAATAAACATTCACTGGGAATTCCTTGGTGGTCCAGTGGTTAGGGCTCCAAGCTTTCACTGCCGAGGGCCCAGGTTCAGTCTTTGGTTGAGGAACTAAGAATCCTACAAGCCGTGTGGCACAGTCAAAAAATAAAAAGAATAGAAAAAAAAAGAAAAATCATTTGCTAAAAATGTATGTCTAGAAAAGTTCAGTGTGTACTAGAAGATGAAGATATTCATGGTAAGTATTCACAAAGACACAAATTCTACATTAATCTCTCAACACAATAAAAAAAACAAGTAAAAGCAGAATTATATTTTTTAGCTATTAGACATCAATTGAAAATGTGCCATTTGAGATACAGATCAGTGTGTGTCGTAGTACAAAATGATTAACAGCCAAACTGAAACAAAGTCATTGAGTGTCCAGAAAGTGTGCCACCAGGTTGTGTTGTTTATAGTGTGTAAGTTTAGTTCTGAAAAAATCTTGGAGAACAGCACTTAACGGTGGTTTCTTAGGGATCCCTGTCTTCTTTTCATAGACAGATCCATTAAAAACCAGCTTTTCTTGTTGACTCAGAGTCTCCATTTTGCCTTGATAACGTTAGTGAATATGAAGACTCTGGTTTTACTCCTAGAATAACAAGTTGTTAACTTGACAGAGATGCCAGTGTTCTGCACTTCCATACCTGTGTGAGGTACCTCTGATTGGTGATGGAAGTTTCCAGACCAGCCCAATTCCTGTCTTTCTCAAGATGCAGCTCCCTGCGGTCCTTAGTCTTCTACCAGAGTTGGCCCCTTAAATGAAACCAGTTTGCCATCCCTGCTGTATGCCAGAATCATCAGTGTGCTGTTTCCCATCGTGACAGAGCCTGGAGGACAGAAAGCCTCTACAGGGATGGTTATCTCTGTAACACAGACATCTTGCTTTAGGAAATGTCAGTGAGGTTTTTTTTTTGGAGCACAAAACATAAAACAAGAAGAAAAAACATGAGACTAAAACAAGGGCATGTTCTTTTAATTACAAACAGTTTTTTTCTGGGAGAAATAAAGCAAGAGAAGGCTATCGTAGTTTCAAACAATCAAATAATTATACTTCAAACAAGTATCTCATTGATCTATTTCATTGTTCAGCAGGCAGTAAAGGGTGTTCTGTAATCATTTCTGTGCATAAGATAACTATTCTCGAAGATGTTATCATGATGTTATAGTACTTTTAAGTCATGTTGGACCTCTGCTCTCTATAGCAACAAATAGTTTAATGGAGTATGTGCCTCATCAAAATGTCACCAGCAAAGTATGTTTTTTTTAAGGTGATTATGTCTGATGGCACATGAAAGATCGCAGACTATTTACCAAAGTCATGGTTAGTACTGATTGTTTCATCAATTATCACCAGTTACTTGGATGCTTCGGCTCTAGAGCTTAAAACTGCTACCAAATTCTCCCACTGAAAAAAGAAAGAAAAGAAATTAGCTTTTTGGAGAATATAATATTGTTTCAATGTGGCATTAAGTACGAAAACAAAAATTATCCGTCAGGTCTTTTGAAGACTTCCTTAAAACTGATTAAGCAACAAAACAAATACTGACGAGTATTCATGATCTCTATGGCTTTTTTGCTAGTTTCTCTTGAGATTTCCATTAGATCACATTCACAAAAGAAATTTAGTGTGGGATGTGTCTACTAAATCAGAGTATCACGCCCTGGGGCATATGGATACCACCGTGGGAGACACCATGAGGAGGGACTCGTTTATAAACAGTTTTATTAAAACAGCACTTAAAACCATTCTCTTTTGTTTATGACTACATAGCATGCCCAAACTGAACTTAAACCCATTAATTTAAGTGCGCGTGGTGACTCTCGGCCCCAAGATCTACTTCAGATCATGCAATAGGCAGTGAGTTGTCTTGCAAAGCAAGTTTTAATTATTAGCTGGAGCTTTGGCCCCAAACCCTAATACTAGGAAAGACTTTGACAGAGAAGCTGTTCCCCACCAATGCTGAAACCCAGGCTTGGGACTTGGCCAGTCCAGTGAGTCTATAATAAAATGAAGACCAAGAGAGGGAGTTTTTCCCCCTTTGCCTAGTAGCAGGCTGACCAGTACCACCCATCCCAGGGCTTCTCAGATCTGGGTCCGGCTGCTGAATGAGTAAGAAAGCAAAAGAGAGAGAGAGAGAGCTTTTCCACTCCATCTAAAATAGAAGGAGGAAAGTGATGCCCATGTGTGCTTGTGCTTTTGCCAGATATGGAAGTAATCTTTTAGGAGCACTTAAGTGCTAGAAAAATCCATCACAGCAAGCCAGTTAATCGGCTTGTAACTGTGGAGGAGGGAGTGGGATTCGGGATGTGGTGGAGGAGTGATGGGTGGTAAAAGAGCCTTTAACGCTTAACTCTATGTGGCCTCATAGTTCGAATTGTTTATAATCAGAGCGTATTCATGTATTACTTACATCATTAGAGGGTAGGCGTGGAGAATCAGGTTTTCCCAAGTAATGCAGAGGAGAGTTCTTACGGTAGAAATAACGGGCTAGCACTGACATAGTTGTGTAAGGTCTAGTCACAGAACGCTGCAGACACACATGTGGCAGGAGAGTGGTGGAAGGCGGGGCAGGAGAGCTCAGTGGGTAAGAGCTTGTAGGTGCCTGGCATTCCATCATAAAGACTTCTACCTTATTCACAGGCGGTGAGGGGCCACGTAAAGGTGAAATACTTTAGTAATAAAGCACAGCAACAGCATTCAAAGAAGCTTTGAAAAGGTCGTCCCTGCCTCTGTTACTCTAACCTTTCTTGTTCTTCTAGTCCTTACTCAACACTTTTTTTTTTAACCCAGTTGTAATCACAGTCTATATATAATTTTCTGTTCCACTGTTTTCCTAATAATTTCCTCTGTTACTGTGGAAGATTTTAAACAAGGGAGTGATGATGTGATCAGCTTTGTCTGTTAGGAAGGTAACCCTGGCAATAGTACAGAAGACTGAATTGACGGGAGGAGAATCAAAATGGGGTTCAAGAGATGTCTAGGGAGTCGTGCCCTGATGAACCATGAGAAGAGAGTTCTAGCCCAAATATCCAGTCCCCTCCTGAGCCACACTGTGACTGAGAGCAGGCCTTTCCCTCAGCCAGACAGACGGGCTGCCTCTTCTCTTGGAGGGCACCCCCCACACACGCTGTCGGCGTTTCGCACGAGTCTCTGAGACCTGGCTTCCTCTGAAGCAGGCTGAGCTCTGCAGTGTCCCTGATGAGCAGCTTTGTTGGCAGCTCCACGTGGCTCACAGGGAGTGTTGTCAGTGCTGCGCTGCCTCTCGGTGCTTCACCAGCTATCTCAGTGGGCGGGAGCGTGTGTGTGATGATGGACATTCTGAAAACATTTTCTTGAACAGAACATTATAGTTACGGTAATACACGTCCATTTAAAGCTTGCTACATAAATTACCTTCAGAAGGGTCTATTAGGAAGGGGCACTGCACTGCTCAGAGACGGGGCACATCCTGCTACTGCCCCCCCCCCCATCTCCGTGATTGTACTTGGGGCAAGTCATGCACTCGCTCTGGTGCCTAGTTTCCTCATCTTAAAAACTAGGAATTTTCAGCCTTTGAAATGTATGTGCTACCATTTCAGCAGTGTTTTTTCACTGAGGATAAAAAAATAATTTTGGTCTTTGGTAGTTGGTAGAATAAGGTACTGTAAGTTACGTTTTATCAGTAATAGCATAGGGGCTGTCATTAAATATGGTCAGGGAAGCCTGTGAATTGGTTACCACTGTAAACAGCCTTCATTAAAATCTTTAACTTGATTCCAAGATTGCTTTGATGGATATTTGAAAGGCGTCGTGATCTGGTTTCACTTTTATTCAGCAGACTGGTAGAACTGCAGTCAGAGCAGGCCGATGGCAGGGTGGCAGCCTGAGAGACGTTTGGGGACTGCCTCTTCCTCCTTTCCCTCTCTCCTCCTTGAAGAGGGACAACCCTTCTGTGTTAGTATAGTAGACGCCACTGTGACACATTTTAGATGGCAGTTAACCTTGTTATTTCTAGAGACTTAAGAACTGTTTGAAATACTACTTTTGTAAAATCTCACTTTAAATGTTAGCTTCCTTTTTTATTTAAAAATGAAAACCTCAAAGATGTTCAGGTCATGGAAAATTCCTATTACTCTGCTAACTCATTTAGAAGAGACTTTATTAAATTGATTTCTCTATAATTTACTTGAAACATAGGTACATATTATGCGGTTTGCAAAAAAGGGTATCAGGTGGTCCCTTCCCTATAATTAACTTGCTGCTTAGTGTTAAATTATATTTGAAGATACATTTTCCCTTGAAGTTGCAGGACATTTTATGTAACTGAAAGAGTTAGAAGGAAGCACAGCATTTTAACTTTCTGCCAGCTGTTCCGCAGTAGTGAAAGCAGACTGATAACAGGGCCAAGAAAAGCCTTAGCTCTGCCTGGAGAAAAGCACTGCCATATTTGGCCTTCATGAAGTTGCATATTGCTTTGCATATATACACATAAAGTTTCTTTGGTGACTTCCTGTGTTTGATTTTAATTTTTGAGTAAATGTGGTTTTTTTAAAGGTGGATTTATGTTATATTGGCATATTGTCTATTTAAAAGAAACCACTACTGTCTACTGAAAAAAAACACTATTTTGTTTCCACAGAAACCTGCTAATATTTTAGTTATGGGTGAAGGTCCTGAGCGAGGAAGAGTAAAAATTGGTATGTTATATCTTTGATAAGTCACAGTGTAGCACTCTTTTAAAACTTTTGCAGGCAGCTTTATCACTTCTAATTTTTGCTGTAATAATATGCATTTATTCATATAGTTCCATGTGATCGAAGCCATTTCTAAAGAGTATACATTAAAAGTGAAAAATGTTTCACACTCTTGAAAGGTGTCAGACAATCTTTAGAGACTGAAGTGTTCTAATTATAAAATAAGCCATGCAAGTTTCTTAGAAATTTTGCTTTCATTAAAAATAGCCTATAGAGGTGAGTGGCTTCTATCCATGTTAGAAGCCAGCCTCACCTTTAGTCACAAGGGCATACAGTGTACTAGTAATTATACCATCGGTTCTGTTTACCTGAGCCACATTAGATGAGAACATATGCCTCTGTTAGCCTCATCTAGATTAGGAATTACAAACTAAGGATACCACTGAGGCTGAGTAGGTTCTAATGAGCCTTTGCCTGAAGGGAAAAAATTAACAAGCATTCTCTACCCCTGCATGTTTTCTAATAGCTCTGTTTTCTTATATATCAATGCAAAATTTTACTCATTCCTGGTCTGATAACCTGTAAGGATAGAACTAGATTTATTTTTCCTAACTGGTTATTTTTTCATTGTCATTTCCGAGTTGTGTTTGTCACATTTATTCAGTTTGTTTTGTGTGTGGATAGAAGAAATGTAGTCACTAAATTATATTAATTTAAGAGCAGCAAGCAGGCTTATGGGAGTATGTAACAAAGTAAATAGGGACTTCTGATTGTAAGATTTAACATGCATTAGAATTATCAGCTGATTTGTACCACCTCACCAACAAAGAAAAGCCCAGGCATTCTTAACCCTTCTTCCCTCCCCTCCCCTATAAATTCCCCAAGTCTCATTTTCTACTTCTAATTAGACTCTCGAAATACTCTTGATATAAATTTTGCAAGTGTTTTAGTAGTGCGAACATTTGACGCACCTCGAAATGCTCCTAGTCATTGACTTGCTTTGAGAACCAGGCCCTGTCAGTGCTTACCATAGTATCAAATGCCTGTTAAGTCCTTACATGTGCTTTTAAAGGATTTCATCCAATCCACCTTGGTGGTATCAAAGTCAAATGTAAGTTCAAAGCATGCAAAATCTAAAAGACGCAGCCAAACAGTATTTACAGATGTGTTCTTTACTGTAAGATTTAGGGGAATTTTATATGTTAAAAGTAATCTAGTTTGGAATTATACTTCTGTGTAACATGTATGATGTTGGCAGGTTTGGGGGCCACTAACGGCTTAAAGTATTCACATTTAAGAAGAAATATTAGTTCTTCTGTAAACCAGTATTTAGTAATCCGACTCATGGTTTTAATTCTTTGCCAAATTTCTGTGGGTTTTTTTTTATCCTCTGTAATTAAGTAGATTAGATTGGGGCCTACTTCGTTAAAAATATATATTAGGAGAGCAAAATTAAACAAATGGTGGATGAATCTTGAAATTTTCGAATAGGTGGTATGAATAGTGATTGTTCATTCAGCGTGTGTTTGGCAAAAGCAATGTATAATGACACTGTACTTGATGCTAAAAGGGGGAGAGAGATGAAAAAGAGACAGTTTTTGCCTATAAGAAGGTGGCAGTTTATTAGGAAAAATGTCCATGCCCGAATTACCACGCTATGTATTAAACCGTGTGAAATGCCATGAACTGTATCTCATTACAGCTCCAGCTCTGAGATACGAGTTTAAGACATTTGTCAAATCACTTAATTTCTTCTAACCTCAGTTTCCTCATTTGAAGAAGGAGGTGATTGAATTATATGATCTTTAAAGTCTTTTCCAGCTTAAAAAACAGGCATGATTCTTTAAACAAAAAACTCCACCCAAATAAATGGGGGGAAATAGTGGTATTATTATACTGTACAGTCAGCTTCTGATTATACCAGTGAACATGCTTATTGGTGCAAATAATGGAAAGCCTCACCCTAACTGATCTAGTTTCTTGGTGCTTGTGACCAATAAAAAGAATGGGAATGCAGCTTCACAGCCCTGTCCCAATGGTGGTAAGACAGATGGAAGGAAATCTGCCCGGAGGGGTAGGGTCACCCTTGACCTCTGGCAGCAGAGTGTGTCTGTAACCCAGTGGAAGAGTGAGTGACAATAGTTGGCAATGAATGAAGATCTCAAACTTGTTTTATATTTAGACTCTGAAAGGGGTGAGATGTTGTGTTGGTTTTGTTAGTTTTCTCCCCCCGGAATTCACATTTTTCATATCTTAATAATAATAGTAAAATTAGAGTAATCAATGAAATTTGTAAAAATCTGTGTCCTTAGCATTGCTGTTACTTCTTTACAGCTGATATGGGCTTTGCCCGATTATTTAATTCACCTTTGAAGCCTTTAGCAGATTTGGATCCAGTAGTCGTAACATTCTGGTACCGAGCCCCAGAATTACTTCTTGGAGCAAGACATTATACCAAAGCTATTGGTGAGTAGAACTAATTAAAATTCCATGACTTTTTAAAAGTGGCTTTGTTGTTGTAAAGTATACATATTTCTGTATATTTTTAAATCAAGTAATATAGAAAATTATAAAAGTAAGAGCAAAAACTAACATGAAATTCTACTCTCTAGAAATACCATCATTAGCATTAGGGGTGTACCATTCCAGACATCCCTTTCTGATAGATAAATAGATGCTAAAAAAGTTTTTAAATATATGGGACTATACTATGAATTCTAAGTAAAAAGTATTTTAATTTTACTTGAAGAGAGAAATAAATACAGTAAAATTTCTTAATCGTTGAACTTCAAACAAATGTTTTCTTTCACCAAAAGAAATACTAGCTTCTAAGAGATCCCCTTAAAATTAAGGAAAAAAGATTATGAAAATAAGTAGGCGTTTAGAACATCTTAATTCACTTTTCAATTTTTGATAGTATTGATTATCTCCCTACTTTGAAGAATTAGGAAATTAGTGCTCTTCTCCTTCTTCCCCCACCAACCTCTCACTTTCTAGTGCCATTGTCATCATCATCACCACTTTGTTGGTGTTTACAGCATTTACTTTCTGTTTGCAAACCATAATGCCCACTGTTGTTTATACTTAGGCTGCATATTCTAATGGATTTGATGTTCAACTACCACAATCCTTTTATCACAACTTTTCCATTAATGACATCTTTATTCTGCTTCATTTTATTTGGTAGAATGTTATCATCATGTAGTTTTTTCTTACGTGTTTTGCCTTTCTTTTTTCCTTTTTTATGTGCCTTTATTGCTTACTTAACTTGTTCTGTGTTCTCCAGGATGGTGTTAAACCCATTTTTATTTTTTTTGGATAACTCCACCCACAAGTCTTCTATATTTCGCTCTATTCTGGATTGGTTTTCATCCCAGTTTTTCCTTTTTTTATTCCTCTGGGTGGGATCTATTTCTTTCTGGATTTCATTATTTCATCCCTTACTTTGCTACAGCATATTCTTAAGTAACCTATCTTAGAGGTAAATTTTCTAGTTCTTGTATTTATGAAAAAAATGCCTTCATGATACTTTCCAGTTTGGTAGGGATTAAAATTATAGGTACAAAATGATTTTCCCTCAGAATTTGGTGATGTTCATCCATTGTCTTCTAGCGTCAGTGTTACTAATGGAAAGTCTCACATTGATCTTGTTCTCATTCAGTGGTGAATTACCTGGGGTTTTGTCCTTTCTGAAAACAAATAGAACTTCTCAGCCTTGTATTTCACAGTGGTGTGCTGGCCACTTGGTAGGCACATTCAGTTCGAAGTTTATGTCCCATGTCTGTGGGAAATCCCCTTGAGCTAGTCTTGATCGGCTCCTCTGTGTTTTTATTTCTCTTTCCTAAACTGAGGATAGGCAGATGTTGGATTTCTTGGATTGATCCTTTATACCACTTTTCTTCTCATGCTTTTCTGCCTTTGTCTTTTTTATTTCTAAGAACCCCTTCTTATTCTCTGATTATTTTTTTAACATATTGTATTGCTTTATGGAAAAAAAAAAGCTTCTTAAATACACTGTGAGGACAGTGATAAAGATGCTTTTGAATTGTTTGTAATTTGCTATATTTCTGGAATAATTATCTGTGTTTTCTTTGTAGTCGCTTTTTTTTACTGATATGTCTTGTTCTCTCACTTTCATGTGGCTGGTGTTCTTGAACTGTTTGTTGACCCTTGATGTCTCTTTGCATTTGAGAATCAGGTTACAAAAAGCTGCTTGGGAACTTAGTGTACATGGATCAGAGGGCTCATAGATTGGCAGGCTTTACTTCAGGGTGATCCAGCGGAGAACTGCCATTAACTGGGGAATCCTAAATGCCAGTATGCACATGTCTTTGCACTGAGGACATTCAGATTCTTTAAGGGAAGAATCTCCAACTTTTGGCCCAAGCTTTGTGTACCTGGTAGCCCCAGGGCAGTAGTGGGTGGGGAGGGATCGAGTGTTCAAAATACAGACTTTGTAGCTGATTCTCCGAGCACAGAATCTCCCCAGAGCAGTGCGGGGCAAGTCTGCTTCCCACTCAGCAGTAATACTGCGGGCTGGGGCCTTCTCCGAACTGTTTGCAGAAATGTTTTTATTTGTATCTCTGCTAGATCAAGTCTGCATATGTCCAGTCTCTTTTCATCCATATCTTAGTCAAAATACTCCCTCTTCAGAGAGAACTTCCTTGGTCACACCATCAGCCTTACCCATCACACTTCCGTCTTCCTGTCTGAAATCCCCTAAATGGGTAAGCCTTGACCAGCTGTTCACCACTGGAGGCCATTACCTGCATGGTGAGAACTGAGTACTCTGCTGAGTGAGTGAATGGGTCTTGTCCCTGATGGTCTCCTCTGGTTCTCTCTATTACTGTGGATTTGGACCTTTATTTCTTTGCTGTCATTTCAATATATACTCAAGAAGAGGAAAGGAAAAATACTTGTAATCATTCCCCCATATTAATCTTGAATCCAGCATGTCTTTTTTCACAAAATCTTTTATGTTCACTAATCTTTATACCTGCTTTGAGATCACATTTTATTGTATAGAAAAATAAAGGTAGATTAAGTTAGTCAGGTATAAGACTTTTCTGTACTATACCATTGCAACTTTTCTAAAAATCTAAAATTATTCCAAAATAAAATATTTATTTTTTTAAAAGTCAATTAGGAGGAAAAATAAAAGTTATTGAAGCTAGCCCTGTTTTTGAATGTATATTACTACCTAAGCACACATTTATTTGGTTATCTTTTTTACAAAGGTATTCTAAATGGTTAAGCATGAAAACTAATATGACACACAGACATTTTTTCCACCTAGAAAATGAATATTTAAAAGCAGTGTTACTTTTGGTAAGACATATTAAGAGGCTATACAAATAAGGAAATAATTACCTAATTTCAGCTGCTGTTAACAGAAAACTCAACACTGAATTGATTTAAATTGAGTAAAAAATAAACTATAACATAGGTTTGTGACTCTGGCTCATCATTTATTACTTTTTTCTTAAGAAATCTATATTTTATTGTGAGCATTGAGAATTGTATAAGCTGTTATTCACCAGGACAGTCTGCAGTCTAGCAGTTTTAGGTTAGGGCTGTTTGTCACAAAGCTAGACTACCAGCTGTTAGATAGATTCCTTTGTTCAAATGGCTTTATAATTTAGCAAAGAGAAGGGCTTCCTCCTTCTCATCAGCATCAAAATTTATTGGATAGCTGTTAGACTTTTTAAAACCAAAATGAACGCAGATTATGTCGTTTACCCTTAAGGGATCTCCATCCAGTTGAGACAACAGTATGACTGTGTGCATAAACTATGTTGTCATCTTTGAACAACAGAAGTAACCAAGACTAATGCTCTGACTTGTAGCCTTAGCTCTGCCACTCGGGGAGGGGGACGGTGTTTAGGCAAGGTGTTCAGTCCTTTATGGCCTCATTTTTTGAAGATGAGAATTTAGCCTAAATCATCTCTCAGATCCCCTTCAACTCTGAAAGTTCTGTGATGTTGGATAGAAACCACTGCCTTCTGAGGTAGCGAGAGCACAGAGGGAACTGACTTGAGGGCAGATGACTTGAGACCAAGGTCAGTCCCAGTCCCTCCGCATATGCCTGGCCTGGCCCAGAGCAATACTGGAAAATGCTTTCTTCTATCAAAATGTTTGCTCAAAAAAGTGATAATGTAGATATCTTACAAATTGCTTTTTTGTTTGAGAGAGAGACAGAAATCATATATAAGCCATTTTTAATATAAGTTTTAAAAAATAGAATCCAGGAGTAGAAAATGAAACGTCTTCCTTGCTTCCAGTCTCTCTCACACGGTTCGTTCCTCCAGCTCCACAGGTGGGTAGCCTGAGCATGCAGTAAAGCACTCAGCACATCCCCACCACCACCCTGAAGGCACTTGCCCAGCGTTTTGACTTCCCTGTCTGGTAGTTGTAGTAGGCTCAGCAGATAGAAGAACCTTCGTGGTTGAATTTACCTATTATTTGCTGGATGTACGTTCATTTTAGTGGTCTCATTTAGAAGGGTTAAATCTGCCAGTGGAGTTTGGTGGGTTATGTTAGACTGAAGGTGCTAAGAAGAAGCAAGAGAGCATAGGGGAAATCTGAGCACATCAGCCAGCATGTTCCCACCCTCGTGGCGAATAGATCTTAGTGCTGCGCTCATTCACTCCATTGTATGGAACTGCAAGCCGAGTCATTGAACCCAAGAGAGAAAATGATAGCTTAGTCAACACTGTGCTCCTGGGGACAAAGTTTAATTCAGTTTTGACTGTTGGGGGTTTTGTTTGATTGACCTTGTGGAGAAGGCTGAAAGAGGGGTATCAATCTTTAATTAACAGTCAACTAGGGCAGTCTTAAAAGTTTTACTAAAGTCTGAACTTCAGTGAAACCGGGAGGGTGTGAATTTACTCTTTCATTGAGATGGAGGCTAACTGTTAGTACACTTGTTGATGAAAACAAATTTAACACATCTTTCCTCCCCCCATTTGGTTCTGTGTAGCCCCCAGTTGCGGTCCACTTTGCCTGGTTAGCTCAGTAGCTACACATGAACATCACATACTTTGAGAAATAGATGGGATTTGTATGTTTTTAATTTGGAAAGTCTTTCTAGAAGGAGTTTGACAGGTAGGTGAGCAGGAAGGGACTTTCCCTTGGCACAATCTGAAAAAATAGGCAAGATAGGAGAGACTTGTTTACAAAGATTTAGAAATTTATCCGAAGTAATAGCCTGATCAGCTAACTCAAATTCGTGATTAATGTCTGGATTTGAAGAAGGGAAGGATGGTGAAATTGATAGAAGGTGAAAGATAATAGAAAAGATAGGAAGAGAGAGGTTATTTAGGGTAAAGTTAAGCAAGGTTCAGTAAAGTAATCATGGAAATCCTACTTTCCTGACTTTTTTTTTAAAGCAACATAGGATAGCTAAACTATTTACTTACCTCTCATCTTCCTTTACATGTTTTATTTTTTTGTTCGAGTTTTCATAACGAAGCTGAGTTGTTACAGCGTCTCTTGGGTGCTATGAGTAGCGTTTTACAGATGCAGACTGACCCCCCCCCGGCCCTCTTGGTGACCCCACTCAGCTTGCCTATCTTCCCTTGGATTGAGATGATCAAAGGTCAGCTTCCTATGGGATAACCATGTATAAAGAATAATCACAAAATAATTAATTTTCCCGCTTACTCTCTGGTAGTAAAACGAAAATAGCTTGGCTTTTATTTCTTGATGAGACTTTTCCATATGGTAGTGTTGACCAGACTTGGTTCTCTGATGGGGGAGAAAACTGATGGGCAGACAGTGTCATTTTTAAAATCACTTGCTGTAGTCTCATTTGTCATCTTAAAGTAAATAGATGTTTAACTTGTTACTTTGAAATGTAAGTGTGATAATTTTACATTAAATTAAATATCTATATTCCAGTTGTAGATTTTAGGAATTTTCAGTTATTTATAAATTAACATTTTTCCCACTTTCTATTTAAGTGACCATTATTAACATACCTGACTAATCGGCCTTAATAAAATAGTGATGTTACTTTGTCCTTCTGTAGTTGTGTTTACCACAGTATTGGTTAGGTCAGTGAGAAACCACTTACTGAGTGGCTGCTGTGTGCACAGCATTGTGCTGAGTGTAGGGAAGTTACCATGGTCGATTTAGGGATTTGTTGAGTAGAAATGGAGGCTTGCAGCTTCAGATTCCAGGTTGGCATGTATATCTTTCCACTGCCAATAGTTCTCTTAGTAAGAATTTAATGTGAATGAAAGTTAGCCTGTGTCTTAAAGTGAGTGAAGGAAATTTGTTGTATAAAGAGGAATCCATTTGCCTGGCTTTTAAATAATTCTTATGAATTTGTCACCTCTGTGCCTATTTAAAGGTAGTATTTTGCCCCATATTCTCTTGTCTTTATAAAACACTTAAACTTGCAAAGTCTGACTCTGCTATAGCATGGAGAAACACTTGAACAAGAAGCTCTTCCAGTATAAATACTGTTTCATTAGAATATTTGAGGCTAGGCATTGTCTTTTTCTTGTTGGAACAGTACCTTGCTAACTAGTGCTAACATGGCAGGATAATTGTTAAGCTTCACAAATTAATAAGTACATAAACTAGATAGGAATAAAAAATATTTTTTACCTCAAAAAATGGTGCTGATTGTTTTTGGCAAGTATGCACAATTTCACAGGCTGTTTGGGTTTTCTGTTTGTTTATTTTTTCGTTTCGCTTTATTTGTTTATGGTTCCCATGTTCCATCTGCAGCTTTGTATGTATTTCACAGATAAGGTAATGTTTGAAGCACTTACACTCACCAAAATTTTTAGGTAATAAATTCGATTAAACTTGGACTGAGACCACTGGGTGGGATGGAGGTTTAACAGGGAATGAAACACTGGGGTGGGTGGGGTGGGAATATGTATGTACAGACAATATTCCTTGATATTTATAATTGCTAGGAATTAACATGACTTATTAGGGGAGAAAAAGAACTAAAAAACACTCCCTGCCAACATAAAAATGCATTTTCTTTTGGAAAGAACCACTTTATTTTCCTCCTTTCTTTTTTCCTTTCCTTTTTTTTCTTTTCTTTTCCTTTTTTTTTCTTTCTTTTTGTTTTAAAGATATTTGGGCTATAGGGTGTATATTTGCAGAACTACTAACGTCAGAACCAATATTTCACTGTCGACAAGAGGACATCAAAACTAGTAATCCTTATCACCATGACCAGCTGGACAGAATATTCAATGTAATGGGATTTCCTGCAGGTACACATTATGTTTTTGTTTTTGTTTTTAAATCACTGTTGTTTGAACTTAGATATCTTCATTGGAAAGGTGTATATTTTTAGCTGATGAAAGCTACTCTTACTCAATTCTCTGTGTTGATGACTTGCATTAATCAAAGACCCATAGAAATAGCAAAATTTGTAGAGTTCACATATTAGCATAAAATATTTAGGGGTTTCTTGAATTTGCAGGGTGTATTTTTGTTTGGTTTTGGGTTTTGTTTTGTTTCGTATTTAAAATGATTGCAATATCTGTATTTAAAAGGTGCCTTTAGTTCTCACCATTGGAGATGAAATAAAATTCAGTAGTATATATTTTTGTCTGGCAATATATATAATAATGTCATTACTTGGTATTTGATTACAAATTTTGAACAGTATTTCTATTTAGGGCACTGTGCAGTACATTGTATTGAATAATAGCGTTTTTTGCTATATAACTCTTGTCAGTAAGAACATTCTTTGAAGTTAGAACAGTCAGGATGGGAGTGAAGGGCTCACATTGCACAGTGGCCATGCCTGCACTGATTGCAGCAGGGAGGGAGTTGTTGGGTGTCCCGTCACAGGCTTTAGATCTCTAGCTGCATCCCAGTCCCTTGTGCCACAAGACAGCCGTTCATCACCCACCAGAAACTCTGCCCAGAGGTCCAGAATAAAGAAAATTTGTTTAAAACCCCTACATAGTTCTGGCTAGTCAAGTACTTATTAGACGTTATTTCTTATTATGAATTTTTCTTAGGTCAGTAACTCAAAACTAATACAGAAATATCTGGGAGTTATAATTCCACATCCCTTGTAAGTGTTAATTATCAGTAAATGCAGAATAACTACCTTTCTCCAAAATTGACTGACATTTCTACAAAGATTGCTTTGTTGTGATGGGAATTTCATTTATTCACTAAATATTTATTGAGCACCTGCCATGTTTCAGGCACTGTGTTAAATATGAAATATTGTTCATATAACAGACATGACTCCTGCCCTCTTGGAGTTGACATTGAACTGCTCTAAGGAGAATGTTGAGAGAATGGGAGTAGTTTGAGTAATGGGGAGAATGGCCTTTTCTTCCCACCTCTGAATGTACCCATCATTTCAGAGGCCCCAGGGGAAAGAGCATGGCTTACAGGGGTGGAGTTGGGGGGCAGCCTCCATTGGTGATGGTTCTAAAATAGTTCTTAGTATGTGGTTCCACAGTTAGGGTAGGCTTAGCTTATAAGGAACCTAAAAGGCAGGCAGCAAAATTTAGACTTGTGCTAAAGAATGAGACTCTGTGATAAGTCCTTGAGAACTAGTGACATGGCTTATGTTCAATCTTAGATTAGTATGGCAGGGGTATGTAAAAATCAATTTAAGAAAGGTAACTCAAGTCAGGAAACCAGCTGCTTACCTGTAGCGGTACTCCAGGTATAAAGTGATTTGGTTGGAGAAGAAAGAATAAAGATATAATTTTTGACAGGAAGCATGTAATTGAGGAAAGAATAAAAGATTATCTCAGGATTTCTAGCTTGAGAAATTGAACAAGGAAGTAGTTAAGGAGAAAATGCCATTTAGGAATTTAAAGTATGTGTTTAGTTTACAATATGTGATATCTGGAGGTTAGGTAGCAAATATTTTTATAAGTCAGTTGAAAGAAAAGCAAACCTCTGAAGGTCATTTAAAAGCTGAAGTGCTGTGAAGCTACCTGGTAGAGTGCGGGCACCTGTGGGCTCGCAGTGAAGTGCCCTGAGGGTGACAGCAGGCTTCTAAAAAAGCGTGTGGTGTCTGAGTAGCTCTAATGCCAGCAAGACTGATCTAGGCATTTCCCACCTAATGTATCCAGTAGCTGGAAACTAGCCAAGGCACCAGCTGACTTGTTAATATGCTAGTTGCATCCTATTCTGTTCCATCTCAAAGAGCTGCTACTGCTTACCTTGATGACCACATAAACCAGTGTATTTAATGAGGGGAAAGTGAGGAGGGCCATAGGAAAAGAGGTACAGCTTAAAGCTACTGAGGGGGAAGATAGTACACTTTTTGTTGAGGAGATTGGGTGCTGATTTAACCAAGAAATTTGGTGGAACAAAAGTGGTTTTACAAACAGAAATAGAACTATTAAATAACAGAAATATTTGTTTATAACTTGTTCCTCTGTTGTTACAGAAATTGAGGTAACTTACAGTAAAACATGTAGAAAGTAGGCATTCAAAAAGTAAAGTTAAAAAGAGATAGATTGAACTCAGTACAAGGTATGGGGAATTGCATTTACATGTTTAAGATGTTTACTATAGCTGACCATTTATTTGAAGTCTGTGCTTTCATGGAAGTTAAAAGTATAGGACAGGTAATGAAAAGTGAAGTAACCTTTATTAAAATTCTTGAGAATAGGAACCTAGACAATATAAAATTATATCAATGTATTTCACAGATAAAGATTGGGAAGATATAAAAAAGATGCCTGAACATTCAACATTAATGAAAGATTTCAGAAGAAATACGTAAGTTGGAAAGAAAATAGACCTTTTATTGATTTTTGCTTTTCTAGAATTCTTAGTATAAGATTGAATACTCAACATGGTAGAATACTCAACACAAGATCATTCTATTAAATAATTTTACTTATTTAGTCTAATAAATACTTTTGCATTATGATAGTCTTCATTTCTTAAGATGTTTGAATGGTGATAGAAAGAAGGTGAATATCTTATATTAGCTGATTTGGATATGAGAAAAAAAGTTCATTTCTTTCCATATTTATTACTTTCTGGAAGCTGTGCATCCATGGAAAGTATCATAGCTGAAGCAGTAAGAGACTGAAATAAACAAACCTTGCTGATAGCCACCTGCCTACCCACCCAGGTTGGTTGTAAATTTAAGTACGTTTTAATGGAGAAGAAGGAATATTTCGTTTATTCTCAATGTAAGATCAAGGGGATTGGGAGAGGGATTTTATAGACCTGTGACAAATTTTTTTAAATTTGTATTTATTTTAAACTTACTAATAAGGCTGAGTTAAACTCTTGACCCATATGTTATTTAAGATAATTGTTGAGATAGCATTCATGTGAACAAAGCCAAACAGTGTGTACATTATTCATGAAATTATCTTGCATTTAATCCACAGTATCCATTCAGAAGTGACTGGTGTGAATACTGAATGGAATATAAAATTGATTGAATACCATTTTCAATATATGTTCTGTGTTGGTTATCATTAAAATAATTCTGTTTGGAAAAACTTCAGCCAATGTAAAATTAACCTCATATCTAATATAGCTATTTCATAGTATTTCTCTTTCAGGTATACCAACTGCAGCCTTATCAAGTATATGGAAAAACATAAAGTTAAACCAGATAGTAAAGCATTCCACTTGGTAAGCATTAGAGAAAAGTACTAAACAGTACTAATGCATTTTTTCCCCCCGGTAAGCCCAACTGAGGCTTTTTTGAGTCAATTTCTGTGGTTACTCAGCACTCTTAGAGTTCTTTAATAGTAATACTAATGCAGAGATCTCGTTGGTGCATATAGTAAAGATATCAAATACTTGTTTTTCTAAACCCATTAATTAGAAAAATTAATTCGAATTTCTAATTAATTAGAAAAATTAATACTAATTTTTCTAAACATTAATTCACAGGCTTAATGTTTGGTTACATTAGATTTTCTAAAGAGAGTCAGTGTACCAAGTCTGTCAAGTCATTTTTAAAATTCCATTTATTGGTTTTCATCAGTTATTTTAAAATTTCAAAGAAGAATCAAGATGAAAACAATCCCACTGTTCAGAAATAAGCTTTACAGATTACCTCTTTATAAGTTTACCTCTTATAGACTTGGCTGTTAAAGGTCCTTCAGGGACCTTTATGTGCTTTTTCTGGAAGAATATGAGAAATGTAGTATATAGATAGTATATAATGGAAAAATGATTTGACCTAGAATCTAAATGAATCTGCACTATCAAGGTAATTTGTGACATTATATTCAACTATTGTCAATTTAAACTTGTTTACAGTAAACTTTCCATTTTTACATCATAACAATTAAAAATGTTTTTCAGTTTTCAAAAAAAGTAATATAAAGGGGGAATTTGGGGAAGCGGGTTATATTTTGCTTGGCTTTAAATTCTTTTAATCCTTTATTCCCAGTATTTTTAAATGAGTTCATTAAATGGGAATTTTTTTACTTTGAAAGGATTAAGCTTTCCTTTATTACAGTACCAGGCCCCTTGGCAAATATTTCTTGTATTTCTGCTTTTTCTTCTCCTTCTCCTCTTCTGCTTCTGCATCTTCTTCAGTAATTTTTTATCATGTTGTGTATCATACATTTCATATCTAATCAGCAATTTAAAAAGCAGTGCTTAACTGACCATATTACCACACAGTGTATTATTATCCAAATCATGGCTTCTTATAATGTACTTAAAATAGTACCCAAATTGGAAGGTAAGTTAGATCCTTCAAAGTTATGGCCTTATTTATTCTAACAAAATAATGATAATAGTGGTAGAACAAAAGTCACAATTTAGGGGAATTATCTTACGTCCCCCCAATTGACTGCTACTCAGTCTAGTCTGAGGAGACTCTCGCTACCACCACCACCAAAAAGTGTAGAGAGATAGGCTTCCTTTACAGCTTACTTGCTTGTTTTTACTAGGGTGACCTATCTTGGGTGGTTCCATCTGAAAGCTCTAATACAATTCCATTAAAACTGTTGAGTATTTTAAGTAGCAAATGCATGCTTTTCCTTTCAATCTCAAAATAAATTGTGCTTCCACTGAAATATCAGCTCATTAAAATTAAAGTCTCAGCATCCCAGCATTTCATCTGCATTTAAAAATATTTTCTGTCCGTTTGTTCTCTGATTGTGTCATCTCCCACTGTCTCCACATGTCTGCTAGTTGCTTGGTTTTCAGAGTATGGTCATAGGTTAGCAGCACCAGAGATATCTGGGAGTTGTTAGGAAGTGCTCCAGGGATGACTCTGGTGTACTCTAAAGCTTGGAAAACACTGCATTAGATCAGAGATCTAAGCTAAGAGACTACTGTTTAGATCATCTCTTAAATCACATATTTACATCAAATACTCTAGTTCATAGAGCCTTCAGTAAATTATATTTCAGCCAAAAGATACTGAGTTTTCACGTTAGTGTGACATTGCTTTATGTAATAATAGTAATAATAATGGCTAACACTTATATAGTGCTTTCTTTGTGCCCAGCACTGCTATAATTGCTTTCCACATATTAACTCGTTTAATTCTGAAAATAAACTTATGATAAAAGGTACTGTTTTTAATCTCCATTTGAGAAATGGGGTTACAAAGTAGTTAAGTAACTTGTTCAGAATCTCTCAACTAATAAATTCATAGCTACACCTCTGCACTTTACGAGCTCTGTGCCAGCCACCACATTTATTCAGACCAGCGCGGCACTGTCAGGAGGACTCAGACGCCCGTGCTGTCTGGTAGGGCAGCTCCAGCCACGTGTGCTTGCTGGCATGACTGAGAAACTGATTTCTTAATTGGTTATTAATTAATTAATTTTTAATTTGGTTTAATTTGGTTATAATTCATTTAGATTTAAATCTAAATAGCCACATGTGGCTGGTGTATTATTTGTGTTATAATAAGTTTTCCCCTTAACAGAAAATACAAGAATTTTAGTCCCATTTTAAATTGGATATAGCAATTTAGGGAAAAGGTCATTGGTTTAGAGTAAGAAGACATAAGTTTAGTTACTTCTTGTAGGAGAACCAAGTGAGATAATGAGTCTTAGAATGACTAAAATGTGAATTATTACATTAAATGGAACAATTGGGAGTTTTTTTTTTGTTAGTTTGGGGGAATAAATACCCTCCAAATTCTGGTGTTATTCATCAAAAAACATATGCCTCCCAAAAATGTGCCAAAGAGTATAAAGCAAAGGGAAGTAATGCAGTGATGTGTTCATGATTTGTGGTTTCAGCTTCAGAAGTTGCTTACCATGGACCCAATAAAGCGAATTACCTCAGAGCAGGCTATGCAGGACCCCTATTTCCTAGAAGACCCACTTCCTACATCAGAGTAAGTGATCAATTTATTAACTCACTAGCACGATAGACTTTTTTGCTGCATGCTTTATTTCAGTTGTCATTGCTCTTACATGGGGACCCAAGGAAATCCTTATGAGAAGTGAAAAATGAGCTCTGATGACTGAAGTGTCGTCAGGGGTTTTACAGCTGTCACTCCTTCAGACTCCCTGAGCTGGCTCACTGCTTGCAGTTACAGTATTGTGTTCCAGTTGCAGACTCCATTCCCAAATATATTTGTGTTTCCATACTCTCATTTTAAATGCAGTTTGGAGAGTAAAATAGTGACATTCCAGCTGGAATCTATCTTTTGGTTGTGGTGATGAAAAAGGAGCCTGGGATCAAAGAAGAAAGCTGAGTCCTATCAGATGATTATTGATTACTTTTATACAATGAAAAGCCCTCCCCTGACCTGCTGTGATGTCACTGCTTAGAAGAAGAGATTCATTGTGTCACAGAGGCATGAAAGGTGCTTATATCACAAATAAGCAGGCAGAGAGTCCATCTTAAAAGATGAAAACAAAAACCACTTAAATGCAGCATTTGAAATATTGATTAGTATACCCGAAATCACTTTTCTTTTTTCTTATGATCAGCGTTTTTGCCGGTTGTCAAATCCCTTACCCCAAGCGAGAATTTTTAACAGAAGAGGAGCCTGATGACAAAGGAGACAAAGTAAGTATTAAAGTGCGCTTGGCCGCTTCTTGTTTGATTCGGTGCCACTCTGCCGTTTCCTGGCTTGGACATGTTCTGTTCTCCTCCTGAGCTGAGCTTTATTTTTGTGTTTAACCACTTGAGAAGAACCAGCAGCAGCAGCAGGGCAATAACCACACGAATGGGACCGGCCACCCAGGGAATCAAGACAGCAGTCACACCCAGGGGCCCCCGCTGAAGAAAGTGAGAGTCGTCCCTCCTACCACTACCTCAGGTGGACTGATCATGACCTCAGACTATCAGGTACTTCCCGTCTGTTTCGCATTGACCTGCCTTGTCAGTATTGCATGTGGGCTTGTGACCACTGGAAAATGCGACGTCGTTAAGAAAATACCGACCTTTACATGCCTGGGAAACACGTTGACATGAAGAGTTATTGGCATTGAAAGCACTTGGTGGTACAGTAGAGGGGGCTTAGCCAGACTTGACATGATCAGACGTAAATTACGCCATTCATTAACTCTGTGACCTTGGACAAGGCTTTAGCTTCTCATCTGTAACATGAGACGGGCGAAGCCTAACCTGCCGTTGCCGTGGGAACAGCTGTGGTGAACTTCAGCACCCAGCGTACAGTGGGCGCTCAGGAAGTGATGCCTGTCGTTTCTGAAACCACAGTGATTAAGGACTCAGGCTTCCAAATCCCAGCCCCGCCACTGACTTCTGGGCAACCTTGAGTAGGTGGTTCAGATGTTCTCAGTTTCCTCATTTGTCGGATGGATGTGGATGATGGTCAGCGTGAGGCTGTGGTCAGGATTCCATGAGCGGACGTGAGCTAAGGACAGTGGCCGGCCCGACTGACAGGCATTTAGTAGATGACACCACTCACCTATTCGTTCTTATTATCGTCGTCATCATTAGAATTCTTAGTAGCGTTCACAGTGCACAGGACACACTTCCTGAGTGCTGGTGGTGGTGCTGGTGGTGACTGTAATCATGGGAAGAGCTTGCTGAGTACTTACCATGTGCCAGCTCTTCTACTAAGTGTGAAACAGACATCATTTCCTCCAAGCGTTACAACTCTGTGAGGTCAGCATTATTGTCGTTTCAGAAAACTGAGGCTCTAGAGGTTAAACCCCTTTCCCGTGTTCACCCCACGAGCTGGAGGCAGACTCAGGACGCAGACTCAGATCTGCTGGGGGTGGCTCCGATGCCACTTGTGGATCCTCTCAAGTGACATGGTCAGGTCCTTTGCCGACAGACCCATTTTGAACATCGTGTACCACCTCCCTGCTGGTTCTAATCCTATTCTCAACTGATCTGGATTTCAGTGTGGAAGCATACTGAAAACTTGACCAGTTAGAGTTATTTCCCTACTAAAAGAGAGAAAGAGGTCTTAGTAAACTAATACGGCTCCCAGAGCCTGCGGCTCCACCTCAAGAACTAGATATGAACTCTTTGCTGTGGTTAACGGGAGGTCCGGCCCACCAAACCCTGGGAATCATCGTCTGCCCGAGTAGTAATTGTCCTCCTGTAAGCTCACAGACAGGCGTCTTGTGGGTTGATGTTTGCTCCACTACCTTTTCCTCCCCACCTGGAGGGAAAGAACGCAATCACACGAGGATTGTTTGCACGCCCAGGTGGTGCGTCCTGAGCGTGAAAATGGAGCAGGGTGGAGCATGCTGCCGTGCTTCTGTTTGTTGACGTTATTATTGTGGTGGTTTTTGTGGGTGGTTTCAAAAATAGCATTTCTGACTACAATTTCACATGTCCACTCTTTTTAAAATGTTATTTTCGCTAGGGCTGGCAGAATTTCAAATTACATGATTTATTAAACATGCTTTGAAAGAAGAAGGTATTAAATCACGGTTAATCTTTCGTAGTGTTTGTCTTGGGGAACTAACAGTATGAGAGAGAGGTGCAGGCGTGGGAATAGCAATAGGAGAGATCAAAACTAGAGGACTCTGAACGCTGCCCCTTGCACTGTTTGTAGAATTGAGAATACCACTCTTCTTACATTTTAATAATTGTAACTTTACTTTTGTATATCACTTGTAGCAGAAAGTAAGATTCATTAATGTAAAGGGCGTAAAAATATCTAATGCTGAAGAAATGATTCTGCGGTACCCTTTTTTGTCATATTCATTTTTGTTCTTTAGTCATGCGTGTGTGCTGAGAGTTTTCTATTGAAGAAACAAGCATGTAGATTAGCTTTGAATTTCTTAACGTACACATCATTGAGTTCAAGAGTAAGCATCCCAGGCAAGTTAGTTATCATTTATCAGGTAGATACAAAACAGCATAAAAGGGAGTTCCTGTTATAGAAAAAAACTGAACTGCACAGCACAGTAGTAAGACTCAGCTTAGTGTTATTTTACCAGAAATACTTCTGACCTTCATAAAGAAAAGCTGATATTAAAAGATTTGGGGGTTTTGTCATTTTAATTCTAAAGCCAATACATAGCACAAGACTTTTAAAATTCTTACTGCCGTAAAATAGAAGACATTTCAACCACACATAAGCCTTGCTGGCTCAGGATACAGCCAGCGCATAGAACACCTGAGTCACATCTGCCCTCCCTCTCCTTTTCCAGCGTTCCAATCCACATGCTGCCTATCCCAACCCTGGACCAAGCACATCACAGCCACAGAGCAGCATGGGATACTCAACTACCTCCCAGCAGCCTCCACAGTACTCTCATCAGACACACCGGTACTGAGCTGCATCGGATACTGTCCATGCACTGTCGCTGTGCTGCAGGGCTGCCTGCGGCTCTCGGCGGGAACCTGGAATGGGCCATGAGCATGTACTGTGCAGCCGCGTAGTCAAGTGTCCGGTAGCCGAGTTCCACCACTTGTCACAGGTCGGGGTGGTGGCTTCCAAGCTGTACCTTTTTGGAGTTAGACTTGAGAAGAAAGTGCTAGCACAGTTTGTGTTGTGGGTTTGCTACTTCCATAGTTTACTTGACATGGTTCAGACTGACCAATGCATTTTTTTCAGTGACAGTCTGTAGCAGTTGAAGCTGTGAAACGTGCTAGGGGCGAGCATTTGTCGTTGTATGTGGTGAATTCTTCCAGTGTAACAACATTGTCTGACCAATAGTACACACACACACAAAAGTTTAACTGGTACTTGAAACATACAGTATATGGTAACAAAGTAACCAAGACTCAAAACGAGATTATTTCGGTTCACCGTTCATTTTAGTGTCTTAACAGTGGGTTGATTCGTTTTCTACATTAATCAGTGTTTTTTGACCAAGGATACTGCTTGGAATTTTTTGAAAGTACAAGAAGCCACATAGTTTTTCCAGGAAGGTTTCAAAACTCCCAAAGATTGATTTCCAACTTATGAGTTTGTTTTTACTTTTAATCTATGACTTGACTGGTATTAAAGCTGCTATTGATAGTAATTAAATATGTTGTCATTGATATAAACCTGTTTGGTTCAGCAAACAAACTAAACTGATTGTCATAGACGGTGTTTCATTTTTCCTGTTGGTGTTGCTGACTTGTGAGCATGCTTTAAAGATGAAAAAAGCATGAATGATAACTTCCTTAAAAAGGTGCGGCATCCAATTCAGATACTTTGTCCTGATTTGAAAGCTGGTTGGTGTAGTGCTACTAAAATTTTGTTCAGTTCATTTTCTTTTTAAAAACTTGTTCGCACGTTGTTTAGGGTGCCCTTACTTCAGCAAAGGAGAAGGAGTAGGAGAGCCTTAGAATTTTTGAGGAAAAAAGAAAACCTATAACATACAATGTACTGTATCAAACTATTTTACATGAATGACACAAGTATTCTGAATTTAAAGAAATTGAACATTGTTAAAAACAAGGTGTTACGTAATAAATTTATTTTTCATAAATCAAAATATGGAGTCAATTGTATTTTTATATACACAAAGGTGTTTTATTTTAAAACGTGCCTTAACAGGTGGCCTCCAAATAAATCTCTTCAGTTGTTTTCATTAATAATATCTAGATCTTCTGCCTCCATAATGAACTAATGACTTATGGTTTAGATACGGATTCGTTTCTTTGTTACACTTAGTGCTATAATACAAGATGTGAAATAGACACCTTTCTAGTAGAAAGAAATCATAATGAGCCTTCCATTTCTAGAATAATGCCAAATTCTGTGATATGCTGAGCCTACTTTGACTCTTTTATCCCAAACAATTATTTTTACTTCCTCCTTCGACACAAAATACAGAAGATTAAGAAACTACCATACTCCTTTTCTTAAAAATTCAACTCATTCATATAAAGCTATTCTAAAACATGTTAAGAACTGAGGAATTCCGATAGTGAGTGGCCTGACCCTAACGGTAACGGTGGTCTTTAGGAGCTGAACCCGTGTTTCCGTGTTGAGTCTTCCCACCCCAGTTCTGCACACGATGCCCAGATCTGGCTACAGAGTTCCCCCGCTGTGTCACCGCCGTCAGTCTTACCTGTATTTCCCTTCCGCTCTGATTGTCTTCTGCTTTTTTCTCCCTGCCTTTAATGAAGTGCTTTTAAACTTAGTGTGTATGAGAATCATCTGGCGTTTTCTGTCTTCTCGGGGTCTGGCCCCCGAGGTTGTTTTGGTAGGGTTGGGGTGGAACATGGAATCCTCGATTTCAACAGGGTCCCCAGTTGGTTCTGATGCAGTAGTTGAGGGACACGCACGAGGAACGCTCCCAGGCTGGTCTAAAGCTTGAGCAAACAGTAGCAGTTAAGTGGCTCGGAGAGAGGGCTGCTCTGTTGACAGCCATCTTCTCCTGCGTGAATTTCAAAAAGCAAAACCCACAATAACAAGTTCCACTTGAAGTGTTGGAAACGTCTCGGGCACGGTCCTCAGATTTCTTTATTCCTTTATCAACCCCCATTCGCTGAGCAGCCCTGCCCAGTCTTGCTGGTGACCATCAAATTCACAAGTCCAGCCTCTTTCCTCCCTGAGCTGCAGACTCATATATTTAACTGCGTCTGTGACAGACGACAGACACCCACACCTGCTGTGGTTCTCTAGCCTGCTCCCTGGCTCTGCTTCTCCACGAAGCACCTCTCATCCACACCTGACTGCTTTCTGTCCCTTCCCTGTTCCATCCCAGGCCTCTCCTCTTCACACTTGCTCCCTGGCTGCCGAGTCCCAGATTCCCAGCCCAGACCTGTCTGGCACATCTGACCCATGACTCAGATTCTCTCTAGACTCAATGTACCCAAACTTGCCTCCTGCCTCGACCGTCCAGCCTGCCGTCCTACAGACTTACCCGCCTTCCCAGTTGTCCGAGCCACAGGGAGACCTTGGCTCCATACACGCGCACGCCTACGACCCCCTCCACCCCACACCCGGCTCTTCCTTCAGTGGCTCCCAGCTGCTGTCTCCTCCCCCTTCCCCGCACCTGTCTTCTTCGTCACAGCAGCCTGGGCGGTCCTCCTGCCGTTCCCCCTCTCACCCCCATCCGTGGCAGCCAGACCCCTTACTGTGCCCAACAAGGCTCTGCGTGTCCTGCCGTGTCTTTCCCACCCCGTCACCTGCTTGCTCCAGCTCCAGCGCTGTCCTCGCTGTTCCTGGAACCTGCCATGCGCTTGTGGTCTCGAGACTTCTGCACTTCCTATTCCATCCGCATCTGTCTCTCCCCAGCTTCTCAGCTTCCTCCCTCACCTCTTTCAGGTCTGCTCAGATCTTATCTTATTAGAGGCTCCTGCCTTGCACTGTGTATAAGACTGCAGTCTGTCCTCGTCTCCCCACACCAGCCAGCATCCTGCCCCCTTGGCCCGGCTTTATTTTCTACATGGCACTGACCATCACTAACGTACACTTGCCTCTTGTTTTTCCTCGCCCCGCCCCAGAAGGTAAACTCCACAAAGGCAGGTTTTTGGTTTTGTTTTTAAAATGGAAATATTATTGACATACGACACTATGTAAGTTTAAAGTGTACAGTGTGTTGATTTGATACTCATGATTCCACCTATATGACATTCTGGAAAAGGCAAAACCATGAGGTCGGAAAACAGAGCAGTGGCTGCCGGGGTGCAAGAGTGAGATAGGGATTGACTGCAAAAGGACGTGTGGGAATTTCTCTGAGTGATGCAGCCGTTCTGTATCTTGATTTTTGCTGCGCAAGTGAATGCAGAAATCCTCAGAACTGTGTAGGTGAGTCTTAGTGGCTTTAAACTCAGCCTTAATAAAAAACAAATAGGAAAAAAAAAGCCTACAAAATCCAGTGTTGGCAACTGGAATGCTCATACATTATTGGTGGGAATATAAAAAACAGCCATTTTGGGAAACAATTTGATGGTTCCTTATAAAGTTAAACGTATACTTACCATGTGACCCTGCAATCACACTCTAGGAAAGTGGAAAGGAAAGCATGTCCACACAATAGTCTGTACATGCATGTTCAAAATACCTTTATATTATAGCCCGCAAATGGATGTCTATTAACAGATGAATAGATAAATTGTGAGATATCCATGCAGTGAAATAAATTATTCAGCAATAAAAATGAAAGTTTGGTAGAATCTTGATTGTAGTGGTGGTTACACGTGCGCATATATGCGTTTTTCAAAACTCATCAAACTGTACACTTTAAATTGGTCATTTGTATGTAAATTGCACATTAAACTTGATTTAAAATTTAGTATTTGTAAAGCTTTAGCACATGCCTAGCTTTTAAGCGTGCATAAGTGTTAGCTATTATTAGTGTTTTCTCCAAATGGAAATCCGACTTTTTTCTTAAGACTTATAGTATGACCTAGTTCTAGCAGGTAAGTTAAACTTGGAGTCATTTCATGACCAGACGTTTCCTAGCCTCTCACGAATCAGCTTAGAGTGTTTCAATGAGCGAAACGGAGAGCTAGCGCATTGATAATCCCAAGGCTGGAATATTCAAAGGTCCCCCTGAATTCAGTAGTCTTCATTAAGATTTTTTTGTTTTAATTCTGCAAGGGTTTGGGGCTCCTGCTTTTCTAAAGTGTTACTAAACAATTAATACAATCTTCATCTCATGTATGAATTTGCTCATAACCTGAATGTTCTTTGAGCGAGCAAGAGAGTTGAATTCACTAGATATTTACTGAGCATTTGGTAAGTGTTTGATAGTCCGTTAGGACTTGTAGCCAAACAGAACTGAAACAAACCTCAATCGCCGTCCTCAAACACTCAAGGAACTACATTTACAGTTAATTGAGGAGTCAGGATACACACAGGAAACACAATAGTGGACGCCATGACGGGATTAAGCACTAAGCAAAGGGCTGGAACCATGACTCTCCCGTCTTGAGAGGCAGCGGCACTGTGGGAAGGGTTTGGGGTGGGGAGGATTGGTGTGGAGCATCTGAAGAACACGGGGCTTGGGGTCAGAAGACCTAGGTCTTGGCCCTGCCGCTTACTTAATGTCAGCCTTGGTCAAGTCATTCGCCTTTTCCAAGCCCCTGTCAATAATAAGAATTGTAATCGTAACAATGATGTTTTCACTGTCACAGAAACGCCAGAAGGCATTGCGTAGAGCAAACTGCATCACGCTTCAAAGTTGCATAATTAGCTTTATTATGTCGCCTGGACCCTAAAGTTACAGCGAATGCCTACCACGTGACAGGCACTACGTGAAGCCTTTTACACACAGAATTACTCCTCACGAAAGCTTTGTGAGTTAGGTAGTATTTTCCCCCATTCTGCAAATGAGAATAATGAAGTTCTGAGAGACCGTGCCCTGCTCAAACTTATTCAGCTATGTGACCAAGTCAGATTTGCTTTACCTCAGCTTCCAGGACTCAGAGAAAGGAATAAGCCTAGGAATGTCATACAGGGTGAAGTGTGCATCTGTCCAGAGCACAGAACATGTCCTGGGCAGCAGGAGCCAGAGATGAAATAAATAAGCTTGTGGGCTGCCAGCGAGGGCTGTTTTATTTTCAGATGAGGTCATTTCTTGGTGTGCTTTCCCATTTAAATTACAAAGTACAAAAAGAATTTGTATTTTACTAGTTACTGATAATGTCTGTTGAAAGCATACTCAACAATATAAGGGATTTTAAAACCTGCCTCTGGGTTCAGTAGGCCCTAAAATCTGCTTGATTAATATGCGGTAATTGCTTTTCCAGTTGAATTTCTGCACTGGCGGAAAATATGCTCTACATAGGCAAAAACAGACAACTAAAATTTTTCTCTGATGTCGTCAGAGGCTTTCACTGTGCCAAGTTACGCAGGACTCCTGTGCACGTCAGACTCCTCCGGGCCCCTTCTTCCTCCAGCTGCTATTACAGTGACTGTGTCCACATGGGCTGCAGCCATGTTCGGGCAGGTGCTTTGCCGGGGCCCGCGGCAGTGGAGCTTCTCTGATGCCTCATCCGTGCAGAATGCTCGTAGGACCCACTCTGAACTCAGGATACAAGGGGCAACTGATGCCCAGGGTGTTACCCTTGACCAATGGATTAAAAGAATCAATGGCGGACTTCCCTGGTGGCGCAGTGGTTAAGAATCCGCCTGCCAATGCAGTGGACACGGGTTCGAGCCCTGGTCCGGGAAGATCCCACATGCCACGGAGCAACTAAGGCCGTGCGCCATAACTACTGAGCCTGTGCTCTAGAGCCCGTGAGGCACAACTACTGAGCCCACGTGCCACAACTACTGAAGCCTACGTGCCTAGAGCCTGTGCTCCCCAACAAGAGAAGCCACCGCAATGAGAAGCCCGTGCACCGCAACGAAGAGTAGCCCCCGCTTGCCGCAGCTAGAGAAAGCCCGCGTGCAGCAACGAAGACCCAACGCAGCCAAAAATAAATTAATTAATTTATAAAATTAAATTGAAAAATAAAATAAAGAGTTAAAAAAATTAAAAAAAAAAAAAGAATCAATATATAGATGCTTCCTCCTTTGATCTCCCAAAGCAGAACAGTTTGGAGAGGCATTTCGTAAGGCACTTTAGAAGATCTTGACAGAACTGAGCCCCAGTCACCCACGGTGGCAGCCAACCGAATAATGCATCCTTGAATTGGTTTTCCTTCCTTGTTCTCTCCCTCACCTGACACTACTGCTCCCTGAGATCACATTCACACGTAAATCAACTGCGCACAATGCTTTGTCTTGGCTTCTGCACTGGGGTAGCATGGAATCCAGGCTAAAAAAGTGTGTTCAAAAGATGTCAGCGGTGAGGAAGCCATTGTTGGTCAAGTAGGTCGTGCTAGGCTATGCTTCGCAGTAGTATCAATTTACTAAGATTTTCCCTGTGGTGGTTTGGGATGAGCTACAGGTGGGTCATTGGATTGGATTATGAAGAAGTTGGAGCCCTTGAACAGTATGGGAAAAATATGTGTGTGTGTGTGTGTGTGTGTATACAAAGAAGATGTGTGTGTATGTGTATTTTTACATATATACACACACTCATCTTCTTTATCCATTCATTCATTGATGGACACTTCGGTTGTTTCCATACCTTGGCTATTGTGAACAATGCTGCAATAAACACGAGGATGCAACTATCTCTTTGAGATACTGATTTCATTTCCTTTAAATAGATACCCAGAAGTGGGAATACAACAGTAGTTGTATTTTTAATTTTTTGAGGAACCTCCATACTGTTTTCCATAGTGGCCGTACCAATTACTGGGCTGGCCAGAAAGTTCAGGTTTTTCCATAAGATAATGTAACAGAAAAACCCAAACAAACTTTTTGGCCAACCCACTACACTCCCACCAGCAGGTGCACAGGGGCTCCCTTTCTCCACACCCTCACCAACACTTGTTATCTCTTGTCTTTTTGATAATAGCTGTTCTAACAGGTGTGAGGTGATATCTCACTGTGGCTCTGATTTGCATGTTCCTGATGAGCAGTGATGTTGAGCACCGTTTAATATACCTGTTGGCCATTTGTATGCCATCTTTAGAAAAATGTCTCAGGTCTTCTCTCCATTTTAAAGTTGGATTCTTTGGCTTTTTGCTATTGAGTTGTGTGAGTTCTTTAAATATTTTGAATATAAAACCCTTTCCAGAGATACGATTTGCAAATATTTTCTCCTATTCTGTAGGTTGCTTTTTCATTTTATTAATGGCTTTCTTCGCTGTGCAGAAGCTTCTTAGCGTGGTGTACTGGGTTGGCCAAAATCTTATGGAGAAACCCAAATGAACTTTTTGGCCAACCTGATACTTCCCACTTTTATTTTACTTTTGTTACCTTTTCTTTTGGTTAGTGTCAAATCCAAAAAATCATTGCCACGACCAATGTCAGGGAACTTACCCTCTCTGTTTTCTTCTAGTTTTATGATTTCAGGTCTTAAATTTAAGTCTTTAATCCATTTTGAGTTGATTTTTGTGCATGGTATAAGATTGGGGTCCAGCTTCATTCTTATGCTTGTGGCTGTCCAGTTTTCCTGACACCATTTATTGAGGAGACTGTCCTTTCCCCATTTATTCTATATTCTTGGCTCCCATGTGGTAAATAAGTTGACCGTATATGCACAGGTTTATTTCTGGGTTCTCTATTCTGTTCCATTGATCTATATGTCTTTTTTTCATGCCTGTACCATATCGTTGTGATTGCTATAGCTTTGTAATATATTTTGAAATCAGGATGTGTGATATCTTTAGCTTTGCTCTTCTATCTCAAGATTGCTTTGGCAATTGGGTCTTCCACAATTCCATACAAATTTTAGGATTATTTTTTCTGTTTCTGTGAAAAATGCCTTTGGTATTTTGATAGGGATTGCATTGAATCTGTAGATTACTTAGGTAGTATGGACATTTTAACAATATTAATTCTTTCCCAAAAATGATCAAAGTGTCTTTCCATTTATTTGTGTCTCACTATCCTTCATCAAATCATATAGTTTTCAGTGTACAGATCTTTCACTTCTTGGTTAACTTTATCCCTAGGTATTTTATTCTCATTGATGCATTGTTAAGGGATCATCTTCTTAATTTCTCAACCTAGTAATTTTTTTAATTGGATGCTGGATATTTTGAGTTTTGCTTTGTTGGTTGCTAGACCTCGTTATATTTGCTCAGTGTTGAATTTTGTTTTGGCACGCTGTTAAATGAACTGGATCCTTTTGATACTTGTTTCTAAGCTTATATATCAAGTCTAGAACTGCCTTTAAGTCTAGGGCTAATTAGTCCCCGCTGCTAAAGAAATGTCCTTCTGAGAATTCTGCCAGAAGCCCCAGCTACCACTCTGACTGGTAGGACACAGACTATTCTCAGCCCTGTGTGAACTCCAGGAAGTGGTTCTCAGCCTCTGGTAGAGGCCTCTCATGCATCACTTTGACTTGAGGGGACCCTTTTGCAGATCTCCAAAGCTCGCCCTCTGTGCAGCTCTCGCTCTCCAAAACATTGCCCTTAAATTCCAGCCACCTTAGCTTCCGTGCAGTGCAACTTCCATCTGCTCAAAACACCAAGCACACTGGACTTTATTCAGATTCTTCTTTCCTGTACTGGGAACTGCTTTCAAGCAGTAAGCTCATGCAACAGTAAGACTCACTTTGTTTCTTGGGGAAACAGTACTTGTGCTGTCCATTGTCTGATGTCTGAAAACCAGTTTTGAAATATATTTTGTCCAATTTTTGAATTGTTTAAGGGGGGAGGGTACACCTGGTCCCATTACTCCATCTTGGCTGGAAGCAGGGGTCACACCCGGAAACAGTTTGTTAGGTGGGTCAAACATTAGGCAGAGTCACAAGTTTTATTAGCATCATGATATAAGTGAGTTTGAGCTTGATAAGACAGTCCGTACATTTTCCTAAAATCTGTGTACTCTGTGTCATACATGACCAAACATAAGGCAGTCTGGTATATAATGGGATCCTCTAGTTTCCCAATGAGAAGATTAAAAAAGGAAAAGCTTAGATGGATAGATAGATGATATACAGATGGATGATAGCGATTTAGACATTGATATAGATATCCTTTAAGAGATGGAGATGGAATGCTTAAATATCTGCCTTCAGTTATAAGTATGTAAAATTACACATTAGATAAACTAACATGATTTTAGAATATTGCTTTTTCCTGCTCTCACTTAACATGAAATAATTTTATTCAATCACTTATATGCGTCTTTGGCTTTAGTAATTTTGTCCTTGCTATTATCTCTTTTTGAGTTTCCTAAAACATCATTTTATATCATCAAAGTTGTATGAAGCGCGGCCCTTTTTGACTTTCAGTATATGTTGCTCTCTCTGGAAATTTTACGCAGGCCACAAGGAAATGGCTTGCCTTTCTGTGCTTGTCTTTTTTCTGTTTGTTTTCACTTAGTGATCACCACATGTAAAACACTTACTTTGTGGCTAAGCATTGTTAACAATATAAACAATTGTAATCGAGTGTCACAGCCCCAAGAATAATTACTAAATACTAAACCTGTTCAATTTTTTTGTCTCTGTTTTTCAAAATCCATTCCATCAAATGACCTCTATAATCATCCAAAACTAGTGTTTTAAGGTCATTTTAGACTCAGCTTGCAAGATAAAATATAGGGTGTCCACTTAAACTTGAATTTCAGGTAACCAATAAATACATTTTGGTGTAAGAATGCCCCACATATTGTTTGGAACATACTTATACTAAAAAAAAAAAATGTTGTGTATCTGAAATTCAGATTTAACTGGGCATACAGAGTGCCCAACTACAGATTTTTCTTTGTCAAATCCGATGATCCTATTTTAGACCAGTGCCTACCTCAATTAATCTTTCTAAGATATTGCTTATCAGATGATTCCTTCTATTTTGAGTGATAATATTGAGAGACCTCACTTTATATTTAGGCATGAGCAGTAATGTCCTCCATCATTTTCTTCCTAAGTATGTAATACCATAAGCACTCTTAAATATATTTCCAGGCATTTTCCCTTGCTGGAAGGTGGAAGTTAATTCAGAGGATAAAATATTAGAAAACTCAGTGCACCAATTTTCTGAATATGCCACCAGAACCCGTATTACTAATTCAAGCACGATGTCCTTAACACGGGTTTGGACTGGGTGAGCGTGCTCACTTTTCTTTTCATATTTTCAGCTTTATTTTCCCTGAGCCTTTCGGCACACGGACAGTTTTCAAAGGCAAATGTCATCTTTCTCACCACCATCCTGACTGCACAAAGTGTAGGTAGGTATTTCCTAAGCCACACATGCTTGCGAGGCAATTTAAATAGCAAGTCGGTAGGATCTAAGAGGAAATCTAGGATTAAAGAATCTCTTTAATCCAATTGACTGTTTTTTCTTTGTTTGTTTTACGAAAACATAAGTCTTGAGGACTGAGTTTCTTCATAAAACTAAACATGTTTTCTTCATTTATTCTTGGGCATGGTCACAATAATGCTTTCATTTTCCCCTGCTATATTATTTAGAAAGAGTAATTGAGTTTACCCCAGTACTGCGGAATCCTGGTGGGGTGTCAGATCTTTAATAACTTAACTCGTTCTGTCACTTTATTGAATTAGGAGGAAAAAATAATGTTTGCCACTTTGAATCCCATTTTAGAATCTATGAAAAACTGCTAGGTTCATCTGTGGTTCCTGAGTACCCTCGGTTAATATCTAATTGTACCCAGCTTGAATCATTTCCTGTGATTCAGAAAATCATTTTTGTTCCATCCCCAAGGATACAAATTGGAAGTAAAGTGATAAAACTTGGAAGTAACACAATAAAACATCCCTGGGAAGCATGAGAATCTTAGATTAACCACTTGGAGGGTTTAAGTTCTTGCCCAGATGTGCTGGAAATATCCTTTCCACACAGTGAAAATATTCACTGCCTTCTTTAATGCAGTGATTTTCTCTGGCTTGCTTGCTTGCTTTCTTCTTCTCCTCCTCCTCCTCCTTTTTACTTAGAAAAGCAGCTGCTGATCTTGCTGGCAGATGACACTGCTAGTTCTGAGGAAAATTCGAGAGCTCCCCACCTTGGAGGCTGATGCAAGGTGGTAGGGGCCAGAGTGCTTGGGCCAGAAACTTCTTCATGCCCTGGCTTAAAAGGCATTTCTTCCAACACATTCCTATCCCTAAAGAGCATCCCTGCTTTCCTTTCCAGCACAGTTCTTCCCCTACCAGCCAGACAACTGACATTAACCAGAGCCCTACCAGCCCTGTCACCCGCTCCCACACCGGTGACTCATTTTATGCGATCGATTTCACATTCTTAAAGAAAGAAATTTTTTTAAACTATAATTTAACAAATGGCACTTCCTCGGTGCTCTGGTGTTTCCATTCTTAAGGGCAAGTGCGCCCGGGGCCAGTGCATTCACAGCATCCTCTCTCATCCTGTAACTATCAAGCCAACTTGAAAAGATGCCCGGCGGTCTTTCCTTTACAACTTGATTTCTTTCACAGTAGTTTATACTGAATGATGACCTGTGGTCCAGAGTGAGACTGAAAATGGGCCGTCTGCTCCTTGCCCAAGGGAATGGCAAGTTCTGGAGGAAGAAATGTGGAACTGTGTTCCGACCTGTGCTGGTCTCTTGGGGAAGCACTGGGGCAAATCAGTCTGCTGCTCTGGGGCTCGGGTTTTCCTGCATGAAACAGGGAGTGTGGAGAGTAACAGGTCCAAACAGGAGGACTCCAGGGCCGCTCGTGAATCCCAAGCTGTGGCTGGCGTCTCAACAGAGTCCCAGTACCCGTGTGCATGGGCGAGCTGAGCCTCCCAGAGGGTCTGGGGCAGGAATCTCCTGAGCTCACAGCATCCTCTGTCTGCGTGGACCGCCCACCCTCTGCGAGCTTCACAGGAGCAGTACCCAGCCTGATGTGCTTCCCCGAGAACTCTGGCACCCAGGGGTGGCACCCGGCACGGCGGCAGGCAGAGAGGGGGCACTTGATGGTTAAACGTCAGTTTAACTAGTTCATCTACAAAGATGATGTTTACAGCTACAGTTTCTAGTCGACGTTTCCCCCCTCTACACCCCACTGAGCAGAACTCAGGATGGGGGGCATCAGGCAGCAGGGAGAAGGGAGCAGTAGATGCAAGGTCAAATGTCTTCACTTCTATGGTTATTTAAAATAGATTCTCATTGCTTTTTCTCTTCCTGGGGGAAGTTGCTTAAATATCAAAAATTTTGATTTTCGTTATCTACTAAAAGCATGGAACATGTCCAGGCACAGTTAAGGACTTGCCTAACACCGTCCAGAATAAATAACCAGCGACATAATTCCCCTGCTCCTGTTACCTCGCATGGCTCTGCACCACACAGGTTCTCTGGGCTTGAGCAGGGTGTGGTTGGCTTTTGTCTCCAATCCTAGAAAATGTTGTGTTCCTTTGTGTTGGGATAAAAAAAAAAGGTATTCTGGTCCCTTTGAGTCAAGAAAATTCTTTCTTGCTTTTTAAAAACAAAAATTTATCTTATTTTTTTTAATTAAAGTATAATTGATTTACAATGTTGTGTTAGTTTCGGGTATACAGCAAAGTAATTCAGTTATGCATATGTATATATATATTCTTTGTCAAGTTCTTCCCCATTTTAAGTTATTACAGATATTGAGCATAGTTCCCTGTGCTCTGCAGTAGGCTCTTGTTGTTTATCTATTTTATAATATAATTGTGTGTGTTAATCCCAAACTCCTAATTTATCCCTCCCCTGCACTCCTTTCCTCTTTGGTAACCATAAGATTGTGTTCTATGTCTGTGAGTCAGTTTCGGTTTTGTAAATACGTTTGTTTTATCATTTTTTTAGAGTCCACAAATAAGTGATATCATATGATATTGGTCTTTCTCAGTCTGACCTACTTTGCTTAGTAGGATAATCTCTAGCTCCATCCATGTTGCTGCAAATGGCATATTTCACTCTATTTTTTAGGCTGAACAATATTCCACTGTGTGTGTGTGTGTGTGTGTGTGTGTGTGTACACACACACATATATATACCACATCTTCTTTACCCATTCCTCTGTCAATGGACATTTAGGTTGCTTCCACCTCTTGGCTATTGTAAATAGTGCTGCTGTGAACATTGGGGTGCATGTATGTTTTCAAATTAGAGTGTTCATCTTTTCCGGGTGTATGCCCAGGAGTGGGATTGCTGGATCATATGGTGATTCTGTTTTTGGTTTTTTAAGGAAACTGCATACTGTTCTCCATAGTGGCTGCATTTGCATTTGGCTCCATTTACATTCCCAGCAACAGTGTAGGAGGGTTTTGCTTTTCTAATTTCACGATACCAGTACAGGCGGACCTTGTTTTATTGCACTTTGCTTTAATGTGTTTCGCAGATACTACGTTTTTTACAAACTGAAGGTCTGTGGCGACCTCGTGTTGGTCAGGTCTGTCAGAGCCGTTTTTCCAACAGCATTTGCTCCTGTCTTCCTGTCTCTGGGTCACATTTTGGCAATTCTCACAATATTTCAAACTTTTTCGTTACTGTTACGTGTTACGTCTGATTATGGTGGTCTGTGATCAGGAATCTTTGATGTTAACACTGTGACTCACTGAAGGCTCAGACGATGGTAAGCATCTTTCAGCAGTAAATTATTTTTAATTAAGGCATGTCCATTTCTTTAGACATAATGCTATTTGACTGCACACTTCATAGACCGCAGTATGGTGTACACATTAACTCACATGCACTGAGAAACCCCACATTCATGTGATTTGCTCTCCTGTGATCTTCCCTTTCTTGGTGGTTTGGAGCAGAACCCGTGCTGTCTCTGAGGTCTGGCTGTACTTGGTTTGTCTGTGCCGAACATAAAGGAGCCTGAAAGCAGCCCTGGAGGCCAGTGTCGCCTTCCCCCCTGCTTCCCTGCTTCTCTGTCCACTGTTCACCAGGTGCCGTCAGGTCCCCACTCCTGCTCCTGTCTTGGGGGTGAGGGTATCAAGGGCAGGGCACCTACTTCCTCCCCTGTGTTCTCCCTGGCTCTTGTCTCCGTAAGCCAGCACGATGCCCCACGCTCTGTGAGCACTGAATACGTTCCGTAAAGACACAGTGGGCGCTGACATTTATAAGTGCCTTGTTCATGTCAGCCACCATCTCACCATCTCATTTAATGCTCACAGCCATCCTAGGCCACAGGCCCTATTATTATTCCCATTTTCCAGATGAGGAAGCTGGTGCTTAGGAGGTTCACATTTTACCCAGGATGCACAGCTCCGGCAGAGCCAGGATTCCACTGAGGCCCAGCTGCCTCTGGAGCTGGCATCTTTACCTCCACAGTGAATCAGTGATGTCATATTGTTCCATTAAGTCAGTGGAGAGGGGGGCAGCAGTCTTGGGACAAAGCTGACCCCGAGGATGGCAGAGCAGAGACCACAAGAAGCCGGGGGGCTGGAGGTGGATCTACCACTGGAAGGCTGTCCCCTCGCTGGACTTGCAAATTCCATAACAAATAGCCTTACTCTTTTTTTTTTTTTTTTGTGGTACGCGGGCCTCTCACTGTTGTGGCCTCTCCCGTTGTGGAGCACAGGCTCCGGATGCGCAGGCTCAGTGGCCATGGCTCACGGGCCCAGCTGCTCCGCGGCATGTGGGATCTTCCCGGACCGGGGCACGAACCCGCGTCCCCTGCATCGGCAGGCGGACTCTCAACCACTGCGCCACCAGGGAAGCCCTAGCCTTACTGTTGAAGCCATGTTGAGTTGGTGTTTGGCTCTTTGTAATAGAAAGTACTCTTACTGATATACACTGGGCGAGCTGGCTCTGCGGTCCTTCATTACTGCTGCGTCTTCCACTTACTAATTATTTACAGAGGTGCTTCTTTTCCGCAGGAACATATTCATTAATGAAATGTTAGCAAATATTTATCATATGCCAATTGGAAATCAAACTACACCAATAGATGATTCAAAATGTGTTCACATGCTTTTGTTCTCGTGAATATATTTTTTTTTCCTGTTTTAACTTCTGTGTTTATTTCATGCCCCTAAGAGTTTATGAAATGTCCGGCTCTACATGGAGAAAGAGGTAACATTCATTTCTTGGTGGCGCACCACAAGCGTGCTGTCTGGGCAGAAAGCCCTTTCACACTCACTTGCAGGCTGATTGATTTCTTTGCGAGCTGCACAGTCGCAGCCTTGTGGGAAGAGTCCACCACGTTCAGACAGCAGTGACAGGTTTAGAAATGGTCTGTCTTTGTCCAAGCCGAAGTCTCTTCTGGATCCTTGATTATGTCTAAATGGTGCTCTTATCCTTACACAGAACCCACCTTCTCAGTCCACCAGGAAGCACTTGATTTGTTTCCCAGCCCCGAGGATGGGAGAAAGCAGCAGTCTAAAGGGTAATCACACAGCCAGGTGAGCTGTGGCTTGGGAGAAAATGGGTTTGAATGCTGAAAGAGTTTGGTATTATGCTAACCTATTTACTAAGGAGTCTGCTCAGCCCTGCCTGGGAAATTGGATGGGCAGGCAGGGAAGGATTCCGGACACTTCCAAATGGGGACGCTCCGGGTAGCTCTAATTGTCCTGGCTGGAGAGAGGGGGGTGAGCAGGCAGTCATGAGCCGGCAGTGCCCATGGTGCGTGTGACCTGGAGAAGACAGACCTACAGATGTGGGTGAATGAAGGTCTTCACAGCAAGCCCAGCTCTTGTGGGGGGAGCACCTTGGGCTCCAGCGCCCACAGAGGACTGATTTCCCTAGTGCTGTGGCTCAGGTTTGCTTAAGTGGCAAGGACAGCCAGCGACAGGACAACGGGACCAGGTGTTTCCTGGAGGACAGGCACCCTGATGGAATCTTGACCAGGCGAGAAGACCCTGGCCCATGGTCCTGACGTGCCTGCACCCCTCTGTGGGTTTAGGAGGGCCCTGTCCCCGCAGAGTCGGGAAGGTGAAGACTGAAGACAGACAGTGGCTGTGATGTTAGAGTCTCCTCGGGCTGCCCTTAAAACTTCATTCATTCCTTGGGGCCAGCCAGACATCGTGTTAGATTCCAAGGATGAAGGAGAATAAGTGTGTGTGTTTGTTGGGTGGGTGAGGGGAAGGTGGTCTGTGTTGCGAGTCGAATAATATTTTGCATGTGCTAAACTAGCTTCTTATTCACAGAAATGTTGTCCTAATCCGTTCCTAAAATGAGAAATTTTATAACACAAAGTCATTCCATTTGTAAACACCAGGGGCTTGAGAAACAGGCCCACGGAGGGGCTGGGAAGCCTTAGAGCATCTGGATTCAGCTTCTGAAATCATCCTCCAGATGTGCGCCAGACCCCGCCCAGCCCCTGGAGAGTGCCTGCCGCATGGCCCCCAGGCCCCCTCCCGGAGGTTTCCAAGTGAATCTCTCCCACTTGCTGTGACATGGCCTGCAACGTCCAGCGGAGGCCAGAGTCAGCCCACACCTCTGCGGATGAAAGAGTGTCGGGACTTTCTGGAGGAAGTAGACATGGCTTGTGACAATCTTTTGGAAAGAGAGGGTCCCCAAACCGGGACCAGGACAACCGCAGCCCCGCTGGAAAGGCCAGGCCTCTGGTCTCCGAGCCTCGCTCACCAGGTGTGTGCCCGGGAGCCTGCAGGACCGCTGGGCCCCCTGGTCCCTGAGGAGCCTCCAGTGCAGGCCCTTCAACACTATTTCCCAGTGAAGTTACACATGCAGACCCAGAGGAAACTGACAAGAGTGGAAGCTGCTCATCCCACAACCTTAAAATTGCATCCCATCCCCACTTCTCACACCCACCGGGCCCTAGGAATTAATCTGTTTTTTTAAGTGCAGTAATTATTTTGTGACAGGCACAATTATATGCATTGTATCTGTGCAGGCGTGACAAATCTGTTGATTTGTTAAACTGTGAACTGTTAAAATATGCCAATATTTTTGTAACTGCTTTGGCATTCTTCATTTTAAAAAATATATCAGGTGATTTAATAAAAAGTAAAAAAGGAATCGGGCCTGGCCTTTTTGAACCTCAAAGAGGTCCTGCCTGGCCTGGGTGGCAAGGTTCACCCAGGTGGAGAGAGGCCTTGCTCAGAGTGTGGTCCCTGGGCCAGTAGGTCTGCCTCGCCTAGAACTTGTTCAGAACACGGACTGCGCCTTTGCATAAGATCACCCAGTGATTCCTAACAGCCGCAGGGAGCACAGAAGATGTGTCCAGCGCTCTGTCCCCCAGCACTGGGCCCCTCGCTGTTTGGGGTGAAGGGGTGAGCCCCCTCCAAGGCAGCACAGAGCCCCCCAGGGAAGGTGAAGGTCACGGAGACCTGGGCTCCCAGATCCAGCCACTCCTCCCTCATTCACAAAAAATTATACTGTTACCACTTACTGACTTTTATTTGTCAATAAAAGCTCTATGGCAATTTGCTTTCTTTCTTGTTTTATAAGTCAAATTCCTGGAGACAGAAAGTAGAATGGTGGTTCCCAGGGCCTGGAGAGCAGCGGAGATGGGGCCTTCATGCTTAATGGGGACAGAGTTGCAGTTTTGCAAGATGGAAAGAGTTCTGGAGACGGAGCGGGTGATGGTTACACAACAAGGAAAATATCCTTAATGCCACTGAACTGTACACCTAAACATGGTTAAGATGGTAACTTTGATGTTACGTATATTTTACCGCATTAAAAGGAAGCGTTAAGGAGGTGTAGTCAGTGGGACGCAGTGGCTGGTTCCTGGACAGGAAAGAGGAAGAAGCAGCTGTCCTGCCCGGCTCCTCCGGCTGTCCTGACTCACGGTTACACCCTCCACTTTCTCTTCCCAAAGCTGAACACTCTCACGGTCACCAGCAAAGCACCTACAGAGGCTGCACCCGGGACCAACGAGGGCCCGGGACCTGATGGAGAGGACAGTGCGGGGCGCGGCTCAGCGGAGCCCGCCGCCGCGGGAAGGATTCTACCGCCGCGCGCGCGTTTAATGGGGGAGGCTGCCGTCGCGGGAAGAATTCTGCTGCCGTCGCGGGAAGAATTCTGCCGCCGCCGCGGGAAGGATTCTGCCGCCGCGGGAAGGATTCTACCGCCGCGCGCGCGGAGAATGGGGGATGCCGCCGCCGCGGGAAGGATGCCGCCGCCGCGCGCGCGCGGAGAATGGGGGATGCCGCCGCCGCGGGAAGGATGCTGCCGCCGCGCGCGCGGAGGACGGAGGATGCAGCGGCGGCGGGGCGGCTGGGTTCCCGGCGGCCGAGGCCCGGGCAGAGGCGTGAGGGCTGTGGTTTGGCGCCACCACTCCAGGCCGGGGCCCCGCGTCCTGTGTCTCCCCTTTGTGCTCGCGGGCTTCAACAGCCGCCCTGAAGTGGGAGCTGGAGGAAAAGGGGCCCCTGGGCTCCCCAGGGCGGCGTGGGGTCGGGGGAGCGGCTACTGAGGCCTGAGGGGCGGGGCTGGGGAGGGATGGAGAAGGGGGCGGGGAGGAGGGGCCCTGGGGGTGGCCGGGAATGGGGGGCTGGGGGTGGTGAAGGGCCCCTGAGGAGCAGGGAGAGCCCCGGAGAGGCGAGGACCAAGGTGGGAGTCCGTCGCTTAGAGGCCGGGACGGCTATTGGACCTTGGCCTCCAGGAGGGTCAGATACAGATGCTGCCCTACAGGGCTTCTGAGGGGAGTAGAGGAAGGAGCGTGTGGCCCTAGCTGAGGCTCTGCGCTTGGAATCCGGGCCGGGAGAGGAGGAGGCAGCGCAGAATCAGGCAAAGATGCAGAGGGTTTTGCCAGCTGCTCGGAATCTAGATGGCCTTCCCTTGGGCTAATGCGGTTGTCAAGGGAACCCTTTCCTGTAACCCTTGGGGTCCCAGGGCAAGATCCAGGTCCACAAATCAAAGAACAGGTCACAGAGCTCCTACGCTGTCACAGGCCCTTGGCCCGCGCTCACCTCTGCGTCCCCAGCTGTCTCCCAGCCAGTGTTCCCCGGGCCGTGTGGTTATCACTGAACAGTTATCTGCCTGCTTTGCGGAGGAAACGAGAGCACGCCACCCTCCTGGTGCCGCCCACTCTCCGGCAGCGTTTGTTGGGTCCGGTGGAGACTGGCTGTTCCCTGAGTCCAGCGGCCGTACCTCCTGAGCTCCCACACCCTGTCCTGTGTCACACGTGGCACCCTTGCCCAGCATGCCGACCCCTCGGCCCTTGGTCTTTGCCTTAAAACTCCTGGTGGAGCTTGAAGACACTTCTAGCACTTCTGTTCCTGACCCTGGTCACCCCACCCTCCCCGCCTGTTAGCTCAGCACCAAGTCACTGCGTTATAATGGATTGTAAACCCACCTCTCTCCCCGCAGACTGTGGGCAATCCTTGGGGTCAGATCTACTTCGGTCGAGCCTGGTGTGGGGAGGTGGCATTTCTTGCTTCTGTGATACGCAAACCCCAGGGCCCTCAGCCAGGCGGTTTCAACGGCAGGCACCGAGGGACACTGTGATGGCCCGAGCCTCACAGCTCAGCTCGGCAGGCAGGGCTGCCCCAAGCACTGTATAAAGTAGCCGCCAGCGCCCCCTTTTGCAGATGAGGACCTGAGAGGTGCCACTGAGCAGCTGCAGTGCAGGGATTCGAAGACGGGTCACCCACAGGTGCTGGCTGGGAATCCAGCACTGTGCCTGGCCAGGGGTTGGTGGTCCCAGAACCTGCAGGGTTGGGGGCGCCCGGATGTCCACTGTCTGGGCAGTGCCCGCCCACCCTGCAGGACAGATGCCTGGGTGCTGGGGCAGGTCCTGCTCTTTCCGTGGTTGCCCAAAGCTCTGGTCGTGGCATCCGCTTTTCCGTGGCCTTAAAATGATTGCTATGTTCAGTTTGTATTTCAGCTCGTGGAAATGAGGAAGAAAATCCTGGTTGCATCAGGCTATAAATCTAGTGTTGTTCACTCCTGATTGCACATGGGGGCAGAGATGTTTCCACAAGTAAAATTCACAGGTGATCACCAAACCCGGGGGCCACCGAATACTCCAGTGTCAGACCCTCCAGAGTTCACAAACACTAAGCAAGACAAAACGGGCCCACAGGGAGCGAAGGAAGAGTAGGGAAGGGTGTGAATCAAATTCCTAGTCTCCACTCCAGAGATCTGGCTTCTAGGCTGCGCTCAGGAATCTGTATTTTAAATTCCCTGGTGATTTGGGTACACCAAGGCTTGGAAGCCAGTGGCTTGAATGGCCCAGAAATCGGCCCCGCACCCCAGTAGGCCTCACCTCCCCATAAAAATGTGAGCGGATGGCCCAGGCTACACAGAGCAGCAGAAGGAGTGCGTGGGGAGTCCAGCCCCGGGGTGGGGTGGGGTGAGGCGGGGGGCACAGCGCTGACGCAGCCGGTAGCCTCGGAGGACTTTGGTTTTCCTATCTGAGAGAGAAGAAAATTAGACGAATTTTCCTGTTAGGAATTTATCTGATTCTATGAGACTTGAATTTCTTATTATTCACTGAGGGTGAGGATATTTTTAAAGGAATGGGGATCAGTCCCCGGAGGGGAATTGTCATGTGTTTAGTATCTCTTCCGGGTTCTGCTAAGGAATCTGGCGAGACCTTCCGTCCAGCTCTGTCATCTTCCTTCCCTTCTGATCAGAGGGCCAGTTATGCTGGTGACCCCTGACCCTCAGGCCTTTCACTCTTTGCCCAAGTCTCAGAAATCTTTCCTGACTTTCCTGCTCTTTCTTTCCCTGGAAACACCAGAATGGCCGTTTTCAAACCTGTCTGTATATTAGGGTCACCTCTGAAGTTTTTATGAAATATTAATACTGGGGCCCTACCCCCAACAACTGAATCCAAACTTTGGAGGTGAGGCTGAGGCATCTGCATTTTTAAAGCTCCCCGACTATTTGAGATGCACAAGATGGTTGGACCAGCTCCCCAGGGCTGGTCTGGAAGCAGGGTGACTGGGTCTCCAGCCACTACTTTACCCAAGTAAGAGGGAGCAAAAGTGTAGGGGTTGAATTTGCTGTGTTGCCAGGTCCTCTCTGCCCAGGTCCACATGCCAGCATTTTAGATACACCAGATCAATAGTTACAGGATGAAGCATCCCATATACTGTCGACGTGAAATGAAAGAGCGAGGCCAACCGGCGCCACCACACACCCAACCGGCTGACCCGAGTCAACTCCCGCCACCACATACCCAACCGGCTGACCCGAGTCAAGTCTCCCGAGGTTCAGTTTTCACATTTGCAAAGTGAGGCCAGCATTTTCCTCTGGTTATGTGATGGATCAAATGGGATAATGTGTATGAACTGGCTTTAGAAACTATCAAGTGCTATAAAAATTGAGTGGGTTTAAGCACCTTATATGTAGAAGGAGTTCACATATTCAACTAAAATTATGTCAGTTCTTCCCAAATTGACTGACATGTATGTATTGAGTGCAATACCAATACTAATCAAAATCCCAGCGAGCTTTTTTTTTAATAGAAATCAACAAGCTGCTTCAAGAATTTGCAAGGAAATGCAGAAGACCCTGAATAGTCCAACGGCTCTGAAAAAGAAGTACAAACTTGGAGGACTCACATTCCCTGGTTACAAGCAACAGTAGTCAAAATAGTATCAGCGGGGCTTCCCTGGTGGCGCAGTGGTTGAGAGTCCGCCTGCCGATGCAGGGGACACGGGTTCGTGCCCCGGTCCGGGAAGATCCCACAGGCCGCGGAGCGGCTGGGCCCGTGAGCCATGGCCGCTGAGCCTGCGCGTCCGGAGCCTGTGCTCCGCAACGGGAGAGGCCGCAACAGTGAAAGGCCCGCGTACCGCAAAAAAAAAAAAAAAAATAGTATCAGCGTAAAGACAGGCAAGTAGTTCAATGAAACGGAATATTGAACTCCAAAATAGACCCATAGATAACTGGCCATTGGATTTTTGACAAAATTACTAAGGCAGTTTAATGGAGAAAGAATAATCTTTCAATAAATGATGCTGGAACAACTGGAGAGCCATATATATATATATATATATATATATATATATATGTATATATACACCTTTATCTCATACCATTGATAGGAATTAACTTGAAATGGAACACAGATGTAAATAAAAGGCAAAAGAGCTGAAACTATAAAACTACTAGAAGAAAACAGAGGAGAAAAATCTTAGTGACCTAACATAGGCAGTGATCTATTAAATAGGACACAAAAAGCAAAAATTAATAAATTAGATTTCATCAACATTTAAAACTTCTCCTCCTCCAAAGATAGTGCTAAAAAATTAAAAAGCAAGCCACAGGCTGGAAGAAAGTATTTCCAAAACATGTATCTGACAAAGGACTTACATCCACAATGGATAAAGAATGCATACAGCTAAATGAAAACAACCCAATGTTTTAATAAAATGGACAAAAGATTTAAAGTATGTTTATAAGTGAAGATGTGTGTGTGGCAGATGAACACGTGAAAAGATGCTGTAACCTTACTAATCAATGAGATACCTACTAGAATAGCTAAAGGTAAAGGATCTGGGGTGACTGGAACTCCTGTGCACCGATGGTCAGAATGAAAAACATTACGGTCACTTGGGAAAACAGTTTGACCATTTCTTATAACGTTAATTATACACTTACCATGGGATCCAGGACCTTCACTCCTACCATATGTCCACAGCAGATTGCACTCAAATGTTCTTATCGGCTTTGTTCATAACAGCCCCAAACTGCACATACCTCCAATGATCATCAACCTGTGAATGGATAAACAGATTGTGGTACATCCATACAGTGGAATAGTACTCAGAAAGGAAAAAGGATGAATTAGAGATGTGTGTGTTAGCATGGATGAATCGCTAAAATATTCTTCTAAGTGAAAGAAGCTGGACACAAAGGCTATAGACTATTTGATTTCACTTATGTGAAATTCTAGAAAAGGCAAAACTCTGGTGATAGAAAGCAGATCAGAGGTTGCCACGGGTCAGGCAGTAGAAGTAGGGGGATTGAATACAGAGGGGCATGAGAGCACTTTTGGAGAGATGGAAATATTCTCATGATTGTGCTGTTAGTACCTAACTGTATACACTTGTCAGTACTCACTGAATTGTTTAATTAAAAATGGTGAGCTTTGTTGTATGTAAATTATATTTCAAGGAAGCTGACCAAGAAAATTACTGAAGTCTTCTGCCTGTGCTGCAGATAGAGATCTGTACACAGGATGGAGAAGTTGGTTCTAACCATGAGAGGGAGAACAGGCTGGAGGGTGTTTGATCCAAGTCTTGAAAGATGGATAGATAACGATTTGCCGAGTAATAAAGGAGAGAAAACAATTTTAGGCAGCGTGGGCAGAAGAACAAAATCTCACAAGCTGGAAATAGCCAGCCAGATTCTAGGAAATGCAAGTGGTTGGTTGAAACCTAAGGTTCCAGGAAGCGCATGTCCGGAAGTGAAAATGTGGGTGGCAGTACAGCTTGAAGGGTCTCATACCACATACTAAGGCACTTAGGTTATATCCGATAAACAAAGAGAAATTGCTGAATAGTTTTAAGCTGTAATAAACATACTCAGCTTTGTGTTTTGTAAATATTACTCTGGAAGCAGGGAGGAGGACAGATTGGAGTGGACAGCAAGATTGAAGGCTGAGAAACCAATCAAAAAACTAATAAGACGAAAAAAGAAGCAGACTCACAGATACTGAGAACAGACTAGTGGTTACCAGTGGGGAGGGGAGGGAGGGGTAATATAGAGGTGGGGAAGGGGAGGTACAAACTGTTGGGTGTCAAATAGGCTCAAGGATGTAGTGTACAACACAGGGAATAGTTTGTAATTGCAATATCTTGTAATAGCTGTAAATGGAAAGCCACCTTTAGAAATTGTATTTAAAAAAAGACTATTGCCATCATTCAGATAAGATACACCATGAGTTTTGTTCTGTGGAGTAGACTGCTGCAGAGGGAAGAGTGATGAGAGGCATTAAGGGGGTACAACTGGACAGAATGTGTCTGAGGGTGTGCATAACAGAAGGAAGAAAGGCAAAGAGGACTCCTTGGATTCTGGCCTGGGTGACGGGGTGGCTGGTGGTGACTTTTGTCAAGATTGTGAATACAAGGAAGAGTGAGTTTGGGAGGGAAAGATGAGTTCAGTCTGGGGCATGTTGGGTTTTATAACGGTCCGTTCTAGTAGAGTGTCTGAAAGGAAATTGAATACCCAAGAGTAAAATTCAAGAGAGATCCAGACTTGATGTGTGGTTCAAAGTCATCCACACATAGATGGCAGCTGAAGCTAAGGGGTGAATGAGGGTGAACGCAGAGGGGCAGGTTATGAAAGGGATGAGTGGAGAACGGGAAGCCTTCATAGGAGCTGAGAAATGACGGTCCCAGAAATAATGGCGCAGCTGAAGCAGGAAGAGTGTGGTGGGGAGAAGCAGACGAATGAGGGAGATGTTAGAGAAAGATGGTCAAACACTGTCCAGTGCCACCTAGAGGTCAAACATGATGAAGACAAGAAAGAGGCCATTGGAACTGCCAAGCGGGAGGTCGTTGCTGTTATGTGCCAAGGTGGTTCCTATGACGTGGTGGCAGAGCCTGATTGCAGAAGGCCAAGCTATGAGTGAGATGGAAAGAAATGCGGACAGTCAGCAGGCAGTTTGGCTGTGACATGAAAGAGAGAGGAAGGTAGTGAGTAGGTAGGGAGAGGTGTAGGATCAAAGTGTTTGTTTTATAAAATATTGGGAGACTTGACAAACTTCATTGGCTGTTGAGGAAAAGCCAGTGGAGTAGAAGTTGAAAATATACAAGGAAGGAGTGACCACAGGACTCCACAGGAAGGAGTCCACCCTCAGGTGCACTTTTGTGGTCCATGCTCTGGACCCTTCTCCCTCCAGCTCGCCCCCCATCACTGCTCCATGGCCCTTCAGCGATCTCTGACCATTGTGCTCCTGCAGACTGGTCTAGCTCCTTCTGTCTCCCCGTACATGCTCTTCTCTCTCCTTGGAAGGGTCTTGCCTCCGGGCAAAGCCAAGCCTTCTTCTGTTCAGCATTTTCTGGCTCTACAGGCATGCCTGGGGGCTCCCTCTGCTACGTTCCTCCTACACTCTCCCCTACTTCCGTTACAGCAATGATCTTGTCACAGTAGAATTTCTTGCTGTGATATTGTGATTTATAAGAAATATACATTTGGTCATTCAGATGACCAAAATATATTTCTCATCTCTACTGTGGTTTTCTTCCATGGTTCCTGGCTCACAGCTCTGACAACCTTGGAATTTCCTGATCAGTAAGAGCCATGCGAGCATCTTTTGTTACAATATTTGGTCTCTTGTCCTCAGTTCCTGAAATTGCTTCAGAGCCATCAAGGTGAAATGGGTATCTTGTTATTCATAATAAGCCCCTTGCCACCACAACTGGGTTTAGGTTGATGAGGTGACTTTTGGAAGGTACTTAGGATGGGGGCTGGTTGCCAGGGGAACCAACCAGGAAATGGGTGGAACTTTCAGCCCCACCCCCTGATTTCCAGGGAGAGGAGAGAGGCTGGAGATTGAATCAGTTGCTGATAATTTAATCATGGTTTGAGCAATCATGCCTATAAAATGAAGATTCCACATAAACCCAAAAGGATGGGGTTCGGAGAGCTTCTCGGTTGGGGAACCCAAACCCTTCCATGTGCCACCTCGTTGGGGACTTGACCCTCCTGTATCCCTTCATCTGGCTGGTGGTTTGTATCCTTTAATATCCTTTTTAATAAACTGGTAATCTAGCAAGTAAACAGGTTTCCTGAGTTCTGTGAGCCACTCTAGCAAACTAGTTGAACCCAAAGAGGGGGTTGTGGGAACCTCTGATCTATAGCCGGTCGGTCAGAAGCACAGGTAACAACGCAGACATCTCCGGGCAGATAGGGTCAGAATTCAGTTGAATTATAGGACACTCAGCTATTGTCCAGAGAATTGCTTGGTGGTGTCGGGGGGAAACCTCCCATCCACACATTGGAATTGGGTCCAGAACCTCATTACTTGCATATCTCTTAACTAGACTGTAAACTTTTGAAGTTAAGGACTGTCTTTTCATGCTGTATCCCTAGCTCTTGGAACAATGATAGGTTCTTAGTAACTTGATGAATGAATGAGTGAATAGATGAATGAACGCATGAATAAGAGAATGAAGAGCGGAGAGAGAGACCCAGGATTCTGACCCAGTGGGCCAGCACCTGCCCAGCATCCTATGAACAAGGTGTTCTGTGAGTGTTGTTTCATTTAATCCTCCAGTAACTTCGAGGTCAATACCACTAGCTTATTAGTTAGTCCTCACTTTACAAGCGAGGGAACCGAGGCTTAGAAAAGTGGTTGTCCAAGGTTATACGGAATCTCGTTTGCAGAATGGGGCTCTGAACTCTGGCCTGTGAAGGTCTCTTCTATTCTGCATCTTTCACATCCAGCTCTTTTGAGCCTCATGGTCTCAGTAAGTGATTAAATGCTTGGATTTTTGAGCCAAATAAACCCCGGGCTCAAATCCCAGCTGTGCCACTTAGGAGCTGCTGTCCTTAGGCAAGTTCCTCAACCTCTTAAAGCCGCAACATTATCTGTACATGGGGGTGATGAGATGGTGGTGGAAGCAGCGGAGGAAGCAGCAGCGCTGCCCTGAAGTGTGAGACCTTGTGTTCAGAGCTCTTTGCACAGTGCCTGGCACGGGGTGAAGTCTCCGTACATATTAACCATCGCTTTTATTGCTTTTAAAGGGAAATAGATTCAGAAGTTTTCTTACAACCTAGATCTATTCAAATCCTGGTGAACAGACTCACACCCCTTTATAAACCAGGGTAGCAAATTATTAGTTCACGATAATGCCAAGCAGGTCAGACACCAAGTCACCCTCCCTTTCTCCCTGCTGGGGACAGTGGCACGGACACACTGAGAAACTCTTATTACCCGCTTCGCAGTTTTCCAGATTCTGTTATGACTATTATTCCTTTCTTTGAAATGTCGTCCTGGCTTCTTTTCACAGAGTGTCACGTTTCCGAGTTCATTCACATTGAGCTGGTAGTGAAAGTCTCCTTAATTTAAACCTTCAATCAAAGAGGGTGACCCGTCCCTTTTGAGCCCAAGATCTTGGGCTCTGTCTTACTTTGAGAACGGAAGTCCCTCCCCCGTCCACTGACGACACTGTTTATCCTCAAAGGAGAGAAAAGCAGGTTTTCATTTATGGGCCAGACGATGTATCATATGGAGTTGGGAAGACTTCCCCGCTGGAGATCTCAGCAGCAGAGGGCCAGGCGTGTAGTCAGAAGACATCATTGATGTGACGGGAACAGAAGCCAGTGCCCTCAGCTGCCCTGAGGATGTCTTTCCGGAGATGTTCGTCTGGTCTGACATTTGCAAGTGGGACTGCCGTCTTAAGTGAGGAAGCTCTCTCCTCCAATTGGCCCTGAAATGGCGTGAAATCCCTTTGTTTTCAACAGCCCACAAGGGGACCCGAGAGATGTGATGTCCTTACAGGAAGGTCTTTTTTTTTTTTTTTTTTTTTGGCCGTGCAATGCAGCATGCGAGATCTTAGTTCCCCGACCAGGGATTGAACCCATGCACCCTGCAGTGGAAGTGTAGAGTCCTAACCACTGGACCGCCAGGGAAGTCCCACAGAAAGCTCTTAAATCACAGCTGGGTCCTGGCCTGAGAGCTGCCAAGTGTGTTCTGTTCTGTCCTTCTCTCTGTCTCTCTACTTTTGTCTTTCTCTGCACCCCCCTTGTACTCTCTTTGTGTGTGTGTGAACCTACGCTTTAATAAAACCTACCATGTAGGTTAAATATATTTAGGATAAAATGTACTTTTATCGTAACTCCTCTTAACATTAAATAAAAATTCGGAAAGGTCAAGGAATGTGTCATGGGAGTATCAGGAAAGAGCAAATCTCAAACACTGTATCTGAGAAAAGATGCTTCCAATCTGGATTTAGGGGTCCAGTCTCCACAGAACCAAGTTTCCCATCTTAGCCTCACATTCTGATGATTTTTGGACTGTTCATTTTCCCCTAAGTAAGAAAACACAGAGCGTGTTATATGTGAGGTCATGTTCGCTCAGACCGTACTCCTGGTGATGGGACTGAGGTGTCCTATAAGCTCAGAGATTCCACCACAAGCCTTCACATTGACAGTGATGACATTTCTAAGGCATTAGACACACCAACCCAAGGATATGCCACACCATAGAGAAGGCGTGGCTTTCCAACTTCAGGTAAAGGTATTTTTCATTCAGGCATAATTTGTTTTTCAGTTTGACCTAATTTCTTTCCTGGCTGAGCTGTGGAGTTGAAGCTTACTGGCCCACCAGCTGGGTCAGGTGGGTTAGGGGATATCTTCACTCTTTCATCCAAGTCCATGAGGTGATGCTTCCAGCATCCTGTCCTCACAATCCCACATCCCCCATAACCTCCGTATCCCCACCTGCCCTAGTGACACCTGGGGCCTCACGAGACCTTGGAAGTGCTTCCCCTCCCTTGGCCCACCTCCTATCCTTCTACCTTGACCTACTTTCCAGTCTCTTCCTGCATCCTATTCATCTACCCAGTAGAAACATGCTCGCCTTCCCATCTTAACAATTGGCGGTGGGGGGCAGGGGGGTGGGGGTGAGGGGGCGTGGCTGATTTGTAGTCTTTGCCAATGTCTGTAGTGTAAACACTCCCATAGTGAGACTGTTTCAAGCCAGTTGTAACACGATGCTCATGGAATTCCTGAAAATGTAATAATCAGCTGTCCCCAAAGTAGGGGGGTTCTGGGACATCACTGCAGCCTTCCCTTGACTCTGCCTTACTTGGCCCATCTTTCTCTCCCTCTTGGTGATGAAACGTCTCAAAGAGCAATCTACAACCATCACTTATACTTCCTAACTTTGTGCCATCCCAAGGCCTTTACAATTGGAGAGCTTTTAACCTGGTCAGGATCATTAGTAATTTTTGTTGTTATTACGAAAGTTATCCATGCAAAATCCAAAAGCAAAAAAAAATTTCATCCACAAGAATGGAGTTTGAAAGAATTACTGTCGATGAGCTTTGAATCGCAAGCCTACGTTCTTGTTCCGCATTTTCTTTAGCGTCTCTGCACCATCGGTCACTAATGACCAGAGGTGCCCTCCTCTTCTGCCAGGGGCTCTCTTTTCTGTGGCCTCCCCGAGGCTGCACTGTCCCTTGCTTCTTCCTCCCCCACTCCCACGATGACCTCGTCCCAGAGCTCTGACCTCTGCCGTCTTTTCCCTTCATTAGCTCCATCGACCTTGACGTTGGTGACTCAAAAGCACACACTTCCACGCGGGACTTCTCCTGAGCTCCAGTGCCGTGGCTCAGCTGCCTGCAGGTCCTTTCTGAATAGTCCAGAATAGAATCCACCAGCTTGACCTCGTCATCTTCTCTGCTGTCTGCATTTCCTCCTTCTGTTCAAGGGGCTCTGTCCTTCCAGTCTCGCAGGCTCCAGTACCATAGGGCTCCTCTGCACTCTTCACCCACACATCCTGCTTGTGGAATCTCCCAGCTACCTTCTATTCACTTGCACCTCCACACCAGTACCTACTGGCATACCTTCTGGCCTCTAGAACTGGTAAGATTCCTCTCCAATTGATAAGAAACCCAGCTCTAAGATTCATAATTGTAAAGCATAGCTCTGACCAATCTCACCTTCCTGCTCAAATACCTTTGATTACACCTGAGGTTTAACCTCACATCAAGGCCCTCAGTGGATGACCCTGGTCACGTCCCAACGTTATCTCCTGTGCCAGCGTTCACCTGCCCCCGAACTTGGTCCACGTTGGTCCCTCTGCCTGGAGCTCCTCGTCTCCTGTTTCTCCATTTCTAAATCTACCCATCTTCAAATTCAAAGGCCACCTCTTCCGTGAACTCTTTTCTGAGCTTCCCCAGCTGTAAGTAATTGCACCTCCATTCTCTGAGCTCTCAGAACACTTTTCTTTTGCGACACATCACTTTCTGCCTTGCATTAGAGACGTTTGTGAAAGGAAGGAGGAAAACTTAACATTTATTAGATCATTCATCGCATTGAGACTTTTTATTAGCTCCTTCAAGGTTTACACAAGGTTTACACCTGGGAGGTGTATACTATTACTCCTTGTTACAGAAGATGAAACAGTTGCTCAGAGTGGCACTATGAAATTGAATTCTGATGGCAGCCTTCACATCTGTGCTGTTTCCACTCCATCGCGTGTTATGTCTAACCTCCTCTGGATGGGAACCTCCTTGAGAGTAAGGACCGTGTCTGTTTCCTCTTTACACACCTCAAGGCTCCTGGCGCTGGGCTCGGCGCGCGGCCGGCACTCTGGCGGCTGCGGGACTAGACGGAGGCGGAGCTGGCGGCGGGGCCGCGCACTGCCCTCTCCCAGCCGTGCTGCGCATTGCAGCTGTGCACTCCAGAGTTACACGCGCTGTAATGACCTCACAGCCCATCCAGGTTAAGTGTTTTTCCCTGTTCTCTGTGTCCTGCTTATGTGTCTCTCTTTGACTGGCAAGCTTTGAAGGAGGCAGACATGGAATCTGCGGTACTCTTTTGTTCAGATCCTAAGCATAACAATCAACAGACGATTCCTGGGGATGGAAACAAGTTGTTTTTCAACTTATTGATGATGATTTTGTGCTGCTTTTTGGACCAAGTCTACTTGCATTTCCTCCACCTCATTTTTAAAATTATTGATTGATTGATTTTGGCTGCGCTGGGTCTTAGTTGCGGCATGTGCGGCAGGTGAACTCTTAGTTGCGGCACGTGGACTCTTAGTTGTGGCATACATGTGGTAGGGGATCTACAGCCTCCATCTCATTTTAACAGAAATTGTGGCTAGAGTCCACTGTGACATCACTTTTGTATGAACATTATTAATGCTCAAGACCCCCAGCCTATTACGACCTATTTTACTCCTCCCTCCGCGTTCTCCCCCCTTCCCCTCCCCCCACCCCCAGTGGCCCAGAGCCCTCCCTCCGTCTCTGCGCGTCTGAGCAGGCACAGGGGGAGGCGTCCTGCGAGCCACACAAGTGGTCCTGACTTCCTCCGCCGAAGCTCCCCTGCCCTTCCTCTCTGCTGCTTAACTCATCCTACAGGCTAACTGGGACTAGACGACTGTTCACGGAATTGCTGCATTAACTCCTTACTCCTTCCAGCTGGGCAGTAGCTTTATGGCGTAATTCAACTGAAGAAGTAACTATAATGGCGGGAACTCAGGCACCACGGTGTCCTGTTGAGAAAGAGGTTTTAGGGCAAGAGGACTCTCCTGCGGGCCCTCCCGTGGCACCGGCCGCCTGACTGGCTGGTCCCGTCCACACACCGTCCTCCGCCTCCACCACGCTGCGCTTGATTTGCGGCAGGAAGTGGCGACGAGCCAACGTCCCATTGCTGCCCTCTTACGCATCTGACGCACAGTGACTCACACATCGGGTTGATAACACCGCCGACAAACAGAAAGGTGATTCCCCCAAGAGCAAGCGTGATCCACGGGCCCCGTGAGCTGCGAACTCCCCGGCCTCAGGACGTGCTGAGGAGCCTCCAAGACCAGGGGGACAGGGCTTCTGCTTGGCTGACTTCTCTACCAGCGACGCCCCTGACAGAGTGACATGCTGCCGCGTCCTGCGACCCCCGCCCCCAGTGCTCTCTGAGGCCCACGACGGGGCCCCCCAGAGATGCCAGGGCCCGTGGGCGGGGCCAGAGGGGGAGGGGGGCCCACGCTTCCCTGTCCTGCCCAGGGTGGGTGAGCATGTTCCTGCAGGTCCTTTTGCTTTTCCAAGAGCGCCGAAGAGTCTCTGACTCCCTGGGTGTGTTGCTTTGATAATTAGAAAATCCTTGTCTTGCCTCCAAATTCCTGCATAAATCCCATCCAAGGCCCCGGGTTGATGGAGGGTGGATTTCATGGGCATCAGAGGCCCTGAGCAGCTGTCATGGGATTTCTGACTTCTGAATGCACGTTCGTTCCCACGGAGAGCTCCAAGGACATCTAAGCCCTTGGATGTCCCTCCTCGCCTGTCCTCTTTCCGTCCCCAGTGTGCAGGCTGTCACGGGTATTGTTGCATCTGTTAGGGGCTCGTTCAATAAAAGGTTGTCCTTTTTAGTCCAAGGTTAGTGCAGTGTGTTCTTGTTTGTTTGTGTATATTTATCTGAATCTCAGTGTATCGTGGGATGAAATGAAACAAGTAGAATTGGTCTGCGGTGACTATGGGTGATGCGGTTTCTAGCCTCTTTTTGGAGATGAGAAAATGTTTATTTGTGTCAGGTGACATGCTGACAAAAAGTGGCTGTTCCTGACGGAAGGGTTAGGAACTGGCCAGATCATTGTTAGACGTCATAGACAAGAGAGGTAGAGAAATAGATAGAAATATATATACCTTACACTTACATTTTATGTGCCTGTTGTATCTATCTGTCTATGTAATTATAGAGAGAGGCTAATTTCAAGTACTAAATGATGGCAGTTCAAAATTTCTTTTTCTTTAAGGAGAAGGCAAACCCAGGCCAGGCTGTGAGACAAAGGAGTGTGGGCTGTTCTCCCAGTGGAGGTGGGGTCTGATCTCCTGCACGATTAGGAACAGTTGTCGCGTGCTGGCTCCTGGCCCTGGCACCGAGGATTCGCACGCAGGCTCACGAGTTCAGGAGGGAAGCGGATGTTCAGGGCTGTTTCCAGCGCTGGCAGAGGCAGGCCCTGGCCAGGGCTGTGCTCACAAGGCAAGGTCATGCCAGTGCCCCAGGGGAATTCCCCCAGCCTCTGGCGGGGCAACCTTCGCCAAGGTCTGGCATTCGTGCACTTGACCTTTCAGGGGTATGTGAGCAGGAAGTAATCCCAGCAGCCGCATCCCCGAATGGGCAGAGCAGCAGTGCTGACTCTGCCGGCAGTGTTACGGGGCAAGCGGCTCTGAAACGCAGCCTTTGAAGCCCTAACGTTTTGAACAGTATCTTGATCTCTCAGAGGCATCATTATAAAAAAGCATAAATGTGATCTTCAGAGGCAAGATCATCTAATTCAGATGCCAGTCTCAGGACCAGCTGCATCAAATAACCTGGCAAACTTGCTGAGAATACAGATTCCTACCTCCCATGCTGGGTTCTGACATGGTAGGTCTGGAGCAGGCCCTGGGAGCTGCGTTTCGGGAAGCTGCTGGACAGCTGGATTTGGGGACACTGGCCTGGTCTAACTCCCCCCATAGAATCATAGAAACCCCTTCCACGATATTCCTGAGCCAACAGCATTGTTTCTCTTCCTGAGCTGAAATCTGCCGCAGAGAACTGTTTACCCGTCTGCCCTGGTTTACCCCTTGGCACAATAAATGAAAGCCTTCTGAATGTGAGGGTTTGGGGACACAGCCCAGGGCAGGGGGGTCGGTCGGTTGTGAGTAGGAGTGTGTGTGCTTGTGTGTGTGTGTGTGTACAAAAGCATGCACCCTTGCATGTGTTGGGGGATTGGCCGGAGCAGGAATGAGGCAGAAGGGAAGCTGACATTTAGAGATCAAATGGGGGCTTGGTGCGTCCAGGTCCAGCAGCCACTGAGGCTGGGGAGGATGGACAGGACGGGTGTGCACAAGCCGGGCAGCGCCGACACCAGACCAGCTTATCCAAGCGACTCCACCTGGTGGGGAGAGCCTGACCTTCAGAAATGGGGGCTGGAAGAGAGAGGCAGGCAGCCAGCCTTGGGTACCAAATGAAGTTAAGGAAACCGGTCCGGGGAAACCTCAAAATACCCAGGAGACCTGAGCAGAAAGAAGTCAGCCGTCCCTCCACGTAGGGAAAGAAAAGGAGCTACTGGCTCACAGTGTCAGAATAGTATCAGAATAGCTTTCAGCGCAGAGCTGTAAAAACAACTTCTAGATCCCGTTCATTCGTGGGGCAAGGGCAGTCATCCGCACGGGCCCCTTCATTCTTGCGGGGGCAGCCAGGGACTACACATAGGGTTGGGTCTCACTGGGGGCTTCTGTGCTTCCAGGATGGGGCCGGCGCCACGTCCTCGGGCCTCCAGCTACCTCTCAGTTTTCAAGGACTCTTTGCCACCCTGGTTGAGCACCTTCAGTCAGTAACACAATATCCCAGAAGCTGTCTAATCAGTATGGAGCAGAGTGGAGCCAGTGCCTTCTTTGTTCTGGACACCACTGCTAGCTTTGTAGCCCCCAAACCTCCCAGTCAACGTAGCGGTCCTATAGTCAGACTGGTTTACGCTGACCTTGTAGATGTCTACACCCTCTAGAACATTGTCACAGAACCTCTCTTAAAATCACATCTGAATGCAAGTAGAGACTTTACATTTTTCCTTTCTCAATTTCATCTTTTAGTTTTGACATAGCTTTTCTAGGTTTTGGCGGTTTCTCTGAGTCCTGGTCTACCACCGACATCTTTCCCGTACCCCACAAGTTGATGTCACCGGCAAACTGGATCAGAATGACCGCAGTGTCCTCCTGTAAATTCTTAAAAGGAGTTTGGACAATGTAGAATTGATATAAATCTTTGTGGTGAAGCAGTATAGAGACCTCCCTCCACCTTGATGTTGAAAATGTAATGTTCTTCCACCAGCTACAAAGTTACCCACTTGGACTGTGGAGCAGGGCACTTTGTAAATGACTCAGTTACAGCATTTATCAAACTGTATCATCATCACTTCTTTACACAGCTGTCTCACTCACCAGGCTGAGTTTCTCCAAGGCGAGGACCGTGTTTGATCCGTTTTTGTGATTTCAGTGTCTAGCTCCGCGCAGTAGGTGTGAGGGGTATGTGGTGTGGATAACTCATCTGGCTGACATTTCCCCAACTTGTCTAGAGATGAGAGGAAGCCTAAATCATCCTCTTGTCCAAATGGAGACACTCTTTCATCCCGCAGCCTTTCGATCTAGCAAGAAATGTAATGAAGTATGAGGTTAGCTGGACACAAGTGAATTCCCCAGAAACATTCATTCTTCTCCTTAATGTACATGAAACATTGGCTTAGTAACATGACATTGGTTTGTTAATCTAACCTCGACGTATGTTAGTGCTCAAGGTCACACTCACTGTCTGTGGTTTGGTGTCCACCTTGTTCTTGCCCCCCGACCCCGCCAGTATCCTCAGTCCTTTGCCTCTCACCATCCCTGTGATTTCTCAAAGACTTCTGTCTCTGTGCCGCCAGCAAGCCTCCCCCTGGCTCCCCAGAAAGGCCTCACTTGGACCTGCGTATCTGACTTGGTGGAAAGCCCTCAGTGCCACGTGCCTATTTCCTCTCCTTTCTTGGACCCCACTTCGCTGTTCGCCAGGACTGGAAGTGGGTCTCTGGGGCCGGGTCTGGAAGTAGGGGGTGGGGATGTTGCCTGGGGCCTACGCCCTCTCATGCGTGGCCTGGGGCAGGGCCAGGAGACACGGAGAGGGGCCTGCAGGGCACTTTTAAACATGCCCTGCCGGGACTCTTGAATGACCGTGTGGGGAAGAGGCCTCCACAAAATCACGGAGACTGGTTTTCCTGCTCAGGCTGGGAAGGGGGAGGAGGAGGCTTGATGTGATGGAGAAAATGTGAAGAAAGTGGCTTGTCTCCCCTCACGAGCGCCTCAGAGCTAACTTACACCATCTCGTAAGGCTTCCTCCCCTTCCGGCTTAAAGATCATTTTCACTGAGAGAGAAGACGACAAAGGGAGAAAACTAGGATTGAGTATTTCTGTCTTCTCCAAGCTCTCTTCTGCCATCGGGCCACTGGCCAAGCACAGCGTCAAAGATTCCAGGCTTAGGCTTCCTGAATCCAGTCTCACAATTTGCATTACTCCGTCCTGCAGGTCCATTCTCAACTGTATGCTTTGATCTCACACATTCACTTAACAAAGATTTACCGAGCACCTGCTGTATATGCTGGTGGTTCAGCCCTGAACAAAATGGGGGAAAAACCCCAGAAACCTAATCTTATCTAATGGATAAACAAGGCAAACAAGTAAATACTTGACGTGTTGGGGGCGATAACTCGGTGCAGGAGAGCACAGCAGAGGGGGGACTGGGTGCTGGATCTCGAGGCGCAGGGCAGTGGAGATTGGAAATAGCCCATCTGGGAACATCTCACGGGGAGGTATTAAGTCACCTCACAGGTAAGGGAGGTGGGGGGCAGGCCATGCAGGTGCCTGGGGGGAACCACAGACCTGGGGTACAACACACTTGCTTGTTCAAGGAGGCCAGAGTGACTGAAGTAGAGAATTGAAACACATCCCAGTAAACTTAGAATTCCCCAGAGACCCTGCTGGCATCTCCTTCTCTGTGTCAGAAGAGACCACCCTGAATTCTGGTGCAGGAGTGGTTCAGGGGCCATGGAAGTAAGTGGCTAGGGCTCTGTCCCACCCTAGGCGGCCCCAGATGGCTTTCTGAGTTTTTTTTTTTTTAACTTTTCTTTTAATAAATTTATTTATTTTATTCATTTTTTTTTGGCTGCATTGGGTCTTCGTTGCTGTGTGTGGGCTTCCTCTAGTTGCAGTGAGCAGGGGCTACTCTTTGTTGCGGCGCACGGGCTTCTTATTGCAGTGGCTTCTCTTGTTGCAGAGCACGGGCTCTAAGCATGCGGGCTTCATTAGTTGTGGAGCACGGGCTCAGGAGTTGTGGCTCGCGGGCTCTAGAGCACAGGCTCAGTGGCACACGGGCTCAGTTGCTCCGCGGCATGTGGGATCTTCCCGGACCAGGGTTTGAACCCGTGTCCCCTGCATTGGCAGGCAGATTCTTAACCACTGCACCACCAGGGAAGTCCCGGCTTTCTGAGTTCTTGATGGCAGGCCATCCACTGTCATTTCATTCATTGATTACACACTTAACTACTGAATGCCCATTGTACAGCCACGAACAAACATTCCCAGCCCTGACCTCATGTGCTTGAGAATGCCAAAAATACGAAGAATTGTTCTGATGGAGGCCATAAGGGGTGAGGTGGCACAGAGAGGTCTAGGTGGCTTCTGGCCGGAAGAGATGCCCAAACCCCATCTTGAAAAAGGGACAGGAAGGAGTGGGCCAGGCAAAGGGGTGGGGAAGAGATTTCCAGTGGATCATGCCCAGGGCACCAGGGGTCCTGCACTTATTCAAGGCACTGTCTGAATGGTGCCGGATGTCTGGAGGGGGTGATGGTGTGGGGTTGCTGGAGGTGGGGGGATGGCAGGGGGATGAGAGTGGCCTGGTCGTGTCTGGTCCTATCACAGAAGACTGCAGTATGAATAAAGTGGATGTCACCCAGCAGTGTGACAAGGGGAGGGACACAGCAGGGGAGAGGCACGGCCCGATTTGCCCTCTCTGATGACACGAGGGGAACAGATTGGAGAGAAGCACAACGGGCAGCAGCAAGACCCGTGGGAAACGAAGGTGTCCTGAACGGTGGTGTCCCAGGGCCTAGACAAGTGGACAGACTCAAGACGAGGCGCCCGATTGGGGGGGAGGGAGGGGCGAAGATGACACCCAGGTGTCTGACTTGGACACGGTGGGAGGCGGAGGCGCCATTTCTGCTAGCGGCGCATCTCTTCCAAGCTCTCACTTGTAGCCCAGGTTTGCTGGAAGCACAGTCAGAGGACTCTGACGCCCAAGACGCGCGGAGGGCGTGTGCTCTCGGGAGAAGGCAGTGAAGGGAGGAGGGCCGGGATGCTGAGAGCTAGGAAGGCTGTGGTCTCGGCTGGGAGCCCTGGGGCAGAACCGCACGGAATTGTTTGCACCTGGAGGCAAAGGGTACCCCTCTGTCAGTCGGTCATTGGCTGTGGGCTGCCTGGGGGAGGGACGGTGGATGCTTCTAATCCCCCGGGGTGAGTTGGATCTGGTTCTGCCAAAGACAAGTCTCCCAAGAAGGGGACACCTGTGAGTCCCTAGCAGCCAATATTCCTGGGGGCTGGGGGGCGGGGTGTAGGGAGCCGGCTGCCCCGGTCCAATAAGAGGGGCCTGGGTGGGGCGTCCACTCCGCTCCCAGGCTCTTCTGCTCTTCCATTGGCTGGGAAACCAGATGACCAAACTGACTTGGGGGATGTCATGGCATGAATGTTTGTGTTCCCCCCAAGTCTATATGTTGAAATCCTAACCTCCGACGAGATGGTTTTAGGAGGTGGGGCCTTTGAGAGGTTATTAGGTCATGAGGGTGGAGCCCTTGTGAAGGGGATCAATGGTCTCATAAAAGGGACCCTAGAGAGCCCCACACACATGTGAGGAGACAAGGAGTGTGCAGGCTGCAACCCAGAAGAGGGCCCTCATCAGAACCGGCCGGGCTGGCACCCTGATCTCGGGCGTCCAGCCCCCAGAACTGCGAGAAATAAATTCCTGCTCTCGTAAGCTGCCCAGTCTGTGCTGCTTTGGTGCAGAAACAGGGGATGTACCAGAGCAGAGCGGGTAGCTCTCACTGGGGGCCCGACTGACTTGCTAAGGAGCGCTTTTCAAGGCTGGCTTTAGAAATCGCTGTTCCTACTTCGGATTTTTCTGCTTCCCATCCAGTTCTTGGCTGTGTTCGGTATGGTTGAGTTTGCTGAAAAGGTGAGTTCTGAGGAAACGAGCTGTTGTCTGGGTCCCCGACAGACTGTCCTCCTTTTAGGGTGCAGGGTCGTTATGGGGGAGTGGGGGCCCCCGTGGCACAAGTCCCCAGAAAACGCCGTTCCTGGCGTGGTCTATGGGGACAGCGCCCCCAGGAGTCGGGCGCCAGGACCTGCGCCGCCCCGGAGGGCGGGGCAGGGTCTGGACTCGCCCCGCGGGGGGCGGGGCGGAGGGGTCATTGGGCGGGGCTGGCTGCTCTGCCCGCTCCCCGCCCCCCCGCCCCCCCCTCCCGGCCTCGTGCGTGGCCGTGACCTTGCCTCCAGCTGGGCTGCCCTCTCTCGCTGCATCGCTGGGCCGTGTCCAGGTTGCCGTGGGAACCAAACCGGAGCCCGCGGAGCGGCCGCAAAGTGAACCACTTGTGCAGGGCGGGCAGGATGGGAGGGACCCGGCTCTGTGCCAGGGGCGGGGAAGATGGCCTCGCTCCCTGCCCGGCCGGGCTCGGCTCGCACCCCGGGGTGTCACGCGCGGGGCGGGGGCGCGCGGAGAGGAGGCCTTGGGATGAGCGAGGCTGGAGCATTCTGCATCCGCGCGGCAACATCCCCGCCCGGGGTCATCGCCAGGGCCCGGCCGGCGCCGCCCATCCCGAGATGCCCGCTTCGGGGGCGCAAGAGGCAGATTACTTCTCCCCGCAGCACCCCGCGTTTGCGGTTGGTTCCTAGGGTCCTCTGGCATTCGGTGACCACCGGCGACTCTGCGGCTCCCCTGAATGCCTCATCTCTTGACGTTCAGTCTAATTACCGCCTGTTCAGTTCACCTGCAGTGACCCCGCAATATACCCAAGAGCTCAGTCTGGCAAACACCTTTCGTCTTTGTAACTGGTTTCCTTTGTGGGCTCCTTTTCATGCGCCAAAACAAGAGATTTAAAAACAGACAAACAAACAAAACCTCTTGTAATACATAATCACTGTAGAAAAATTAGATGATACAGGTAAGCAACAACCAGAGATACGATTAAAATAATCCAAATCTTTCCACCCAGGGACAACCCCAGTAAGATTGATTCCTGACTTTTAAGGTAAATATGTATGTCCTTTTTAAACAGATTTCATTCACATTATACACATGGCTCTTTGCTTTCCCGACACATATATGCTGAACATCCTTCCCAATAAGTAAAGATAGAACTGTGATCCACGGTATCTTTTTAAATGGCCGTAGAGTACTCTTTTGCCACTATAGACAGATTCAGTGTGTTTTCCAATTATTTAGGAGGTTTGGATAACTCTTGCTGCTCTGAACAACACTGCAGTGAGCAGTCTTGTGCGTGTATCTTGGTGCACGTGTCTGCTTATTTCCTAAGAGCAAACTCCCAGAAAGGGAGTAACATAAAGATTGTGTATCTTATGAAGACTTTTGCTGCATCTCTCTGGATTGTTCCTTAAGTGTACCTGTTTATGGTCCTTCCAATCTGAGAAGGTGATCATTTTCCTCACACCCATGCCAACACTGGTTATTATTCTTTTAATTTTTTTTCCAAACCAATATATGAAAAATGCATTCCTGTAATGTTTTCTTCCATTTGTTTGATTACTCATGAGAGTTATCACTTTTGACACTTCTTGGCCATCTGTATTTCTTATTTCATTGAGTGCCTCTTCATGACTGCTCTTGGCCATTTTCCCATTAGGGTGTTACTCATTCTTTGTTGTGCAAGCTTTCTACAGTCAACTTTCACACACACCGCCACCCAGAGCACACCCCCCTTCACGCCGGTGAGAAATTCCTGTGTGGATACTCTGGTGGAGAAGCTGTTGAAGTCAGGTTCCTTCCACAGGACCTTTAAAGGAGAGCGGTTGCTCCTTGAATGCAGGGCGTGGAGCTGCGAGGCTCCTTGTGTCTACTGTTGAAATTGGTCCTAACTGAGAGGACCGAGCTTGGGGGGCAGCAGACGCAATGTTGGTCCTTGGCTGGACACCGGACCTAGAAGCTGCGAGGTGGGGAGGTCGATTGTGCTGTACTCACCTGTGTCGGCTACGCTAGAGGTCCCCGGGCAGGCAGCATCAGCATTGCTCAGAAGCCTCCTTGGCAATGCAGATTCCCAGGCCCCGGCCCAGGAGACTTGTCAACACTTGTAAGACTTGGTAAAATATACAGACATAATATTTACCGTCTTAGCTGTTTTTAAGGGTACAGTTCTGTGGCATTAAGTACATTCACACTGTTGGGCACCCATCACCACCATCCATCCACAGAACTTTTCATCTTCCCAAACTGAAGCTCTGTCCCCATTAAACACCAACTCCCCATTCTCCCTGCCCCTCCCCCCCAGCCCCTGGCAGCCACCCTTCAACTTTCTTTTTTTTTTTTTTTTTTGCAGTACGCGGGCCTCTTACTGCTGTGGCCTCTCCCGCTGCGGAGCACAGGCTCCGGACGTGCAGGCTCAGCGGCCATGGCTCATGGGCCCAGCTGCTCCGCGGCATGTGGGATCTTCCTGGACAAGGGCACGAACTCGTGTCCCCTGCATTGGCAGGCGGACTCTTAACCCCTGCGCCACCAGGGAAGCCCTACCCTTCTACTTTCTGTCTCTATGAATTTGCCTACTCTGGTACCTCAGATAAGTGGAATTGTACAATATTTGTCCTTTTGTGTCTGGTTTATTTCACCTAGCACAATGTCTTCAAGGTTCATCCATGTTGTAGCAGGTGTCAGAATTTCCTGCCGTTTCAAGAATGAATAATATTCCATTGTATGGATGGACCACATTTTGTCCCTCCATTCATCCGCTGATGGAACTGACTATGTTTTTTAAAATATTTATTTTATTTACTTATTTATTTGGTTGCACCAAGTGTTGGTTGCAGCAGGCGTGCTCCTTAGTTGCGGCCAGTGAGCTCCTTAGTTGCGGCTTGCCAGCTCCTTAGTTGTTGCATGTGAACTCTTAGTTGGGGCATGCGTGCGGGATCTATTTCCCTGACCAGGGATCAAACCTGCGCCCCCTGCATTGGGAGCACGGAGTCTTAACCACTGCGCCACCAGGGAAGTCCCCTGACTACATTTTTAGGTGCAAGACACACAGAGTTCCCTGGGGGCAGGATTCAACACAAATTGTAATCAGCATTTCTGGGATGGGCCTTGGGCCTCTGCAGCAAGTTCTGGACCACTTGCCCTACAAACCAGGCCAAGTCTTCATCCGCTGTGTCCCGTCACACTTATAAAAATAAGCCACAGCCCCAAGGGCTGGTCTCGGCGAGTGAGTCCCACAGATCTTATAGAAAGCTTTTGAAAAACACAAATTCTCCATTCCCCACTTTCCAGCCAGTTTTACCCTCCACCCACCACCATCCGACAGCAGGACTGAGTGGGTCTGAGTGGATCTGAGTGCCTCTTAGCCACGGCCAGTCCTCCTTAGCAGGTTGAGTTCTCAACCCCCCATGGGACTCTCCCCTGCTCCATTCACTGCCCCCTACCCTGATACCGTTTTTATCTGTTATATATATTTGACTTCTCTCATTTGGAGTAAGGACTCTGAGGCTAAAAGCCTGTATTCTGTATTCACTCATTCCACAAATATTTATTGAGCGTTACTCTGTGCAAAGCACTCTTCTCTCTGGGTACAGAGGATACAGCCGAGAACAAAAGAGACAAAAACCCTGACTTTATTAGCTTTCCTGCTGTGGGGGACATGGACCGTAAACAAGGTGGACAAGCACGATTTTGGCTAGAGATACATATTAAGCATGAAAAATAAAGCAGGGGAGAGAGACAGGAATTTGGGAGGTGATGCTCACCTTTTAGAGAGGGAGGCCAGAGCAGTCACCACCCTCATGGAGGTGACCGTGGGGTAGAAACGGGAGGGAAGGGAGGGAGCCGGCCACACGGGGTGTACGTAGGAAGAGCAGCACATGCAAAGGTCCTGAGGCAGGAGCCTGCTGGGTGCTTCGTAGAAGCGTCAAGGAGGCCAGTGTGGTGGGGACAGAGCAAGTGAGGCAGAGGAAGGAAGAAGATGAATCCAGAAAGGCACCAGTATCAGATCACATAGGGCCCCACAGACCAGCGCTGTCCCATAGAAATACGCCAGCCACGTGTACTTTTCCATTGTCTAGTTGCCATACTAAAAAAAGGCAAAAAAGAAGCAGGTGAAATTAATATATTTTATGTCACCCAATATATCTGAAATATTATTATTTCAACAGGTGTTCAGATTACTCACGAGACAGTTTACTTTTTTTGTACTGCAAGGTTGGAGGCTCCGGGGGTAGGGGAAGCGGTTGCATTCTAAACAGAGACAAATAGATCCCTAAAATGATTCCTCACATAAGCACCTGGATCCTGAACTAAATGAAACTAGGCGCTTTACAGTGTCCTTTTGAGGAAGAGAGGATAACACATTTGCTGAAATACTTATGTATTCAAGAAAATTCGGGGGGCGTTTAGACAGTGAAGTCGTGGTGAAAGAGACACAGAGTTACTCTCCGCTGGCCGCTCAGCACATCGGGATGGTCCCTCTGCCTGGCCTGGTTGGGTCATTACGTTTCCCAGGTCGGAGCTGAGGGTCAGAAGCAGGGTCTGTCCCCAGAGTAGGTTAGAACCCAGAAGAGGGAGAGCAGAGCCCCTCTGGCTCCCTTTTGTCCTTGTTTACACAGGCTGTCCCAGGCCTTTGCGGTAGGAAAGACCGTTATCAAAGGAGCCATTTGTCATTCATTGCTTGCTTCCCACTGCCGGGCCCAGGGTCAGCGTCTCAGGACTCAGTGGGGCTCATTCTGTCCTCACCCCCATCAGATTCATCCAGTATCCAGGCAGGAGACACCAGGATGACTTGTTCATGTTTTCTTGATAATCTAAACAGAATGCTTTTTAAATTTTTTTTTAATATTCGATTTTTAATTTTTTAATCAAAGTATAGTTGATTTACATTTCAGGTGTACAGCAAAGTGATTCAGTCATATATATATTCATATATATAGTCATATACATACATTCTTTTTCAGATTCTTTTCCATTATAGGTTATTACAAGATATTGAGTATAGTTCCCTGTGCTATACAGTAGGTCATTGTTGATTATCTATTTTATACATCTATATGTGTATCTGTTAATCCCAAATTCCTAATTTATCCCTCCCCCCTTGCCCCTCTGGTAACCATAAGTGTGTTCTCTATGTCTGTGAGTCTATTTCTGTTTGGTAAATAAGTTCATTTGTATCATTTTTTTAGATCCCACCTATAAGTGATATCACATGATATGTCTTTCTCTGTCTGACTTACTTCACTTAGTATGATAATCTCCGGGTCCATCCATGTTGCTGCAAATGGCATTACTTCATTCCTTTCTATGGCTGAGTAATATTCCATTGTCTATACGTACCACGTCTTCTTTATCCATTCCTCTGTCGACGGACACTTAGGTTGCTTCCACGCCTTGGCTGTTGTAAATAGAGCTGCAGTGAACACTGTTGTGCATTTAAGCAGAATGCTTTTGATTTTCCTGGAGTCTGGCCTCCTTCATGCCTTGTCACCATCCCCAGCCCAGCTCAGGAAGCACAGCCAGTGGGGACATTTCCCCTTTGTATGAAAAAATGAAGGTGGGTCCGGCCATTCCTAGAGCTCAGAGTGGCAGAAGGTTAAGACAGAAGCATGGAGTCAGACAGAAACCACGGCTTTCCTGGAGGGCAGGTGTGGGACGGGGACCCTTTCTTTACCAGGTGTGCCTGTAGGTGATGTGGCTGACCCGTTAGCACCTGTGCCCTGTCCCCAGATTTCAGATTCGGTAGGTCTGGGCTGGGACCTCAGGGTCTGCTTTTCTAACAAGTTAGCACCTGTGCCCTGTCCCCAGATTTCAGATTCGGTAGGTCTGTGCTGGGACCTCAGGGTCTGCTTTTCTAACAAGTTGCCCTGTGACGCAGGTGCTGCTTGTCCAGGGACCACGCTTTGAGAACCACTGCTGAATGGCGTTCCCCTGTGGGAACATCCCACCACTGATGTGTCCGTCCTCATGCTGATGGGCGGCGGGGTTTCTGGTCTTGTACTGTTGCAAACAGTGCTTCTCTAGACAACCTTGTGCGTGTCTTTGGGGGCAAAGCCTTAGAATATGCACACGATCAGTCTTAGATATGCGCAGTTTCCCGAAGTGGTTGTATTCATTTACATGCTCACCAGTAGCTTACGAGGGTTCCTGTTGCCTGCGCCCTCACCAGCACTTGATGTTGCCCATCGTTTTTCTTTCAGACATCCTGGTGAGTGTGCACTAGACTCTCGTGGTGATTTTAGTGTGTTTTTCCCTGATGATGTGCCTTCTCCCCCTCTGTGGGCGGCCTTTCCACCCTCTTCAGTGTCTCTTTAAAGACAGAAGTTCTTAATTTTAATATAGCCCAATTTACCAACTTTTTTCTTTATGGGTAGCACGTTTGAGTTTTTCTTAAAAGATCTTTGCCTGCTCCAAGCTTCCACATATGGCTGTCTTGAAGTAGGCATCCAACATGCACTCGGAAGTGTAAGTTTAAGCGCGACCATCCCTAACCTTTTGGATCCAGAGCTGTCAGCCATGGTGTGTGTACTTCTTATCACGTGTGGTCCCCAGGTTTTCCCATTTGTGCTTCATCCACATCTTCTGTGCTCCTATCCTGCTCCTCTCCTTCCCTCTCAGCCCTGGTCCTTCCACGTGGCCTCGTAGAGCTCCAGCAAGGACACGCCCCCTCCAGCTGGCAGCCCCTCCTCTTAGACCCCTGTTGGGCTGTAGTCCTGGGCTTCCTTTCGTGAGGGTCCCCTAGGATGACGATGGCGGTGGCCTGCTCCATGGAGCCCAGGGGACACAGCAGCGACCCCAAGATGACCGACTGGCCCGCGTGTTCCTGGGTCAGACATGGCCCCGGGGTCTCCTTCTCGGGCAAGGGGGCCTCCCTTTCAGGGAAACACCTCTGTGTCTACTGCCAACTAGTTCACTGCTGCCCCATCTGGATGTCTGAAATCCCGAATGTCATGGCTGGATTTTAGAATGGACGTCAACCTCCTAAAGTTGGATTAGGGTCGAATTCAGTTCTCCCCGTTTACATGTGTCCCCAGCCCCCTGGGCCATGGCAGTGTGGGTCCTGGACAGAGCCTGGCCCACACAGGGAAGTGGGTCCAGCACATGTGTGTTTGGAGGGAGGGCGACGTGTTGGCCAATGAGAGTGCCCAGGTGGATGCCGGGGCTGGGAAGGAGATACTAAGAGGGAAAACCACAGAGAGGTGTCGGGACCAGGGACACCTCAAGGCACACGTGGCTTGAAAAGGCCCCTTGGAATGTGCTCCGTGTACTTAGGACGCACTTTATGATCGCTTGCGAGGGGTTCACCCACAGGAGTCATGTCTTGTTTCTGACACAGGAAGCATCATCCTTTGAAGGGGTAACAGAGTTCCTGAAAACACACTTCCTTCCCCAACAAAGTGGTAGGTGAGGAAATGGCCTGAGTACATTCCCCTTACAGATAATTTTAGATTCCCCCTATTAATGGGCAGCCAGAGGTAGGAAACAGAAAATTCACACTTATTTAGGTGTTACTGTGTAAAGCATTAGATGAATTTTCTTCCCTTAGCAGATCTGCCAAGTCGAGTGTTAACACACGTTTGTAACGCACCCATGGATGGGGTGCTGGGGCAGCCGCAAAGAAACCAGCCGGGGTGAGAGCCACGTGGGGCTTGCCCTCTTCACAGGACACCTGGCAGGCGCTTCACCTGAGTCAGACGGCCATCAACCCTGCAAGAGGCCCCTTGGGAGGTAGGACACACGTGTAGAGAGCAGATGCTCAGTGGTACCAGCTGTTTAACCTTCTCATCAGTGGGGAAGCTTGTTCCCAAGTAGCAGCTGTAGGAATCAGCGAGGGCCACTGTGACAAATACCACACACCGGGTGGCTTGCACTGCAGATGTTTATGTCCCACAGTTCTGGAGGCTGGAGGTCCAAGATCAAGGTGAGAGCAGGGCCGGTTTCTCCTGAGGCCTCTCTCCTTGCTCGCAGATGGCCGCCTTCTCCCTGTGTCCTTAGCTGGTCTCTCTCTTCTCTGCACCGTCGTCCTGGTGCTTCTTTGTGTTATAAGAACACCAGGCAGACTGGATTAGGGCCCACCCCAAAGGGCTCATTGTAACTGAATCCCCTCTTTAAAGGCCCCATCTCCAAACACAGCCACGTTCTGAGGCACTGGCGTGGGGCTTCGACATAGGAATGTGACATGATTCAGCAGCCGCTCTCCTGTTTCCTGAGAGCTCAGGCGAGCACGGAGGCAAAGCGCAGGAATCAGGAAGGCGTAACCTTTTCTAGACATTATATGCATTTTTACCTCTGTCCAGTAGAGGGCAAACTTTTAAAGTGCTCATTTTAAACCATTAGCCTTGACGTCTAACCCTTTATTGCGTGAATAGTCTCTTTTAAATAAAAAAAAATGCTCAGAGACAGATAAGATTTGCGCTGTTTATTAACATCACGTATTAACAGTTCAAGTCTCAAAAGGCCATTCTTCCCTTTCTTTGAAAGTTTGGCATGATGAACTAAGATAATTTTCCATTCCTGGGTGAGGATGTCTTGACAATTTTAAAAATCAGTTCAAAAAAGAAGCTCTTTGTTCCTATCACCTTTTAGTGTAACTCATATAATTTCAGTTTCATGATTTCATCTTCTAAAACCTTACGAGAGTTAAAGAATCATCATGCAAGAGTGGAAAGACAATGCATTTAAGTCAGTACTGAATTTATTGCTTGTTTTATTTATTTATTTATTTACTTACTTATTTATTTATTTATGGCTGTGTTGGGTCCTCGTTGCTGCGCGCGGGCTTTCCCTAGTTGCGGTGAGCGGGGGCTACTCTTCGTTGCGGTGCACGGGCTTCTCATTGTGGTAGCTTCTCTTGTTGCAGAGCATGGGCTTTAGGTGTGCAGGCTTCAGTAGTTGTGGCACGCAGGCTCAGTAGTTGTGGCTCACGGGCTCTAGAGCGCAGGCTCAGTAGTTGTGGCACAGAGGCTTCGTTGCTCCGTGGCATGTGGGATCTTCCCGGACCAGGGATCTAACCCGTGTCCCCTGCATTGGCAGGTGGATTCTTAACCACTGCGCCACTAGGGAAGTCCCTATTGCATGGTTTATTCAATTATTCAATTATAAATTGAATTTATTCAATTATTATTATTTGAATAATAATTCAATTATTTGAATTAATGAATAATTATTCAATTATTCATTCGGTCAACAAGCATTTGCTATTGAATGCAAGGCAACGAGCTGGGTGCTGGATTCAAGTCCTGATTTTGCCATTTGGTGGCTATTAGGCTATTAGGGCAAGTCAGACTTTCTGTATTTCCACTTTCTCATTTGTATAAGGGGCCTGATACCGACCGTCAAAGACTTCTTCAGGACTCAGTACAGTTAGGTACTTGGGGAAGTTTGGAAAACTTCAGGATGCAAAGCCCCTGTGAGTAGTTCCACACTTGCCAAGTTTAACCTCCGCCTTGTAGAGCAGTGTTGGGCCGCCTGCTTCTGTATCTCTGGCTGGGTATGCTGGGGCGGGGATCTCACCTGAAACCTGCCGACCGAGACCCTCTGGGGGTCATGCCCAGCACAGCCCGCCTGGTAGGCTCACCAGCTAAAGCTTTTTCAGTTGGACGTCTCAACCTCAGCGCTCCTGCCGCGTGGCTGGGTGATTCTCAGCTGTGGGGCTGCCCAGTGCATTGCAGGGTGGTGAGGACCATCCCTAGTCTCCAACCACTGGATGCCTGCACACCCCTCCCCCATTCCGACTCCCCACCCGTGGTGACAGTAACCACACATCTCCAGACATCACCAGATGTCCACACTGCCCTAGTGGAGGAGCCCTGAGCTGGAAGCACAGAACTGTCACGTTGCCGTCGAGCGGAGCCGCAATCCCACCCAGTTCCTCTTGGGGGCAGCTCGCTCGGTCCAGCCCATGGCATCCACGCTGTCTACATGTCACGTCTAACCTACTCGCAAGCACGGCTACCCTTCATCACATGACCACGTGCCAGCAATGCTTTGCAGAAATGAGCTCTGGGAATGCTTACAGGCCTTATTATGCGTTTATAAGCGAGAAGCCCGACGTCACAGGTGAGTCGGGATCTGCCTCTGAACTCCTGGCTTTCAGCATCTCCACACTGCTAGCAGTTAATCACTCCCACCTTGCGTCACTCTCCTAATCCATTGACAGGCTCTTCGAGGGCAGGAGTCCCACCTTGCGTCACTCTCCTAATCCATTGACAGGCTCTTCGAGGGAGGAGAGGCGCTCTGGAAGCCCGCTGTGCCTGCCCACGAGCTGACGCCTGGCAAATACTGTCCGTGGGTTGACTTAGCAGTTTCTCTCTGGGTACTTACCTTTCAAAAACTGTTAGTGAATTAGGGGCATTGGTCTCCTGTGGACCCTGTGTGGCTCCCGCTCCTAGAAAGGGTCGTTATTAATGGCAGAATCATTCAGCTATATTTAGGGCGACGGCTCGCATCCTGGGGAGGCTGTGGAAATCTTCACCTGTTAGGGGTCCCCTGGGGGGCTTTCTTATTGTTTAGTGGGCAAAATGGAAGTAGCATTAAATCTGATGCCAGAGCTTCCATCTCTTGATACTTGGGTACAAAATGTCCGTGTAACACACGTATATCAGGAGAGAAGCTGAGCACCAGTCGGAATTGACTGTCGGCCAGAATGAACAGGCTGAAAAGAGAGTAGACGCTGCAAGAGCTCCAAGGGGGTTAAAGGAGCTGAGAATCAGTGGGGAAAGTTCCACAGTCAGCACAGAGCACCAGAGCTGCAGAGGCTAGAGAGGGGGTGAGCAAAGGGTCCCGGGCCTCAGGGTTCCCATCTGTGCAGTGGGCACAGTGCTGCACCTACCTGGCGGCTGCGCTGGGAGGGTCCCTAAGGGAAGCAGCATCTGCGCGTCACCGAACAACGCCGAGCACTCAGTATGGACCCATGGTGGTTTCTCTTCCCTTCTTTCATCTGCCTTCTCATGCTGGGTTTTCCCCTTCAGCCCAGGAGGGCCTTCCCCCGTGTTTGTGCCCTGGAAGGAGTGTGTGGGTCAAGCATCCTGTTGCAATGGTGGGAGGGGGTGGAGGGTGTCGGGGGGAGGGGCTCTCCCTCCTAGTATGGGGGCTCCTGGGCGCTGGGGCTTGAGGCAGACTCGGGCGGATTGGTGGCGGCAGCTCTTTTCGAAGGAGAGTCCCGGGCCCTGGCCAGCCCAGCAGAGACAACAGACAGGCTGCCCGAGGCCCCGGGGGGCATCCTGGACCCCAGACCCAGTGGCACCGGCTGGGCCCCTTCACCGTGGGCACCGAGGTCAGAGGGTGGTTCTCGTCTCACCCTGGCTCCCAGCCGGCTGCTTTGTGCTTTCAATCACCTTTGCCTGAAGAGCCTTACGTTTTGGGTACTGTTTGAGAATATTTTATCAGTTTGCAGATAGTCTAGTGCTTATTTTCCTTATCGTTCTAAGTCTTTACATTTTCTTCCGGTCTTTGGTTTATAACTTTATCCATTTTTAACTGCCTTCCAGCCACTGTTTATAATTTTTCTCTTCTCTTTATTTTGCCTCAACTTTTATCTTTTTTTTTTGCGGTACGCGGGCCTCTCACTGTTGTGGCCTCTTCCGTTGTGGACCACAGGCTCCGGACGTGCAGGCCCAGCGGCCATGGCTCACGGGCCCAGCTGCTCCGCGGCATGTGGGATCTTCCCGGACCAGGGCACGAACCCGCGTCCCCTGCATCGGCAGGCGGACTCTCAACCACTGCGCCACCAGGGAAGCCCTCAACTTGTAGCTTTTAAAAATTCCTTTTATTGTGACTTATAAATCATTTAAATTTCTTTAAGCTCACACCCTTTTCTTATCTACATTTTAGTTTTTACCTGTCTTAACCATTTTTCCACAAAAACAAATGATCTTTCTTAAATTTCCATCTTACATCTTGTCCTTCTTAATCTCTTTTTTTGGTTGTTGTTGTTCCTTTTAATATCTTAGTTTGGGGTCATTTCTGCTTTTTTTGTTTGTTTGTTTTTTTGTGGTACGGGGGCCTCTCACTGCTGTGGCCTCTCCCGTTGCGGAGCATGGGCTCCGGACACGCAGGCTCAGCGGCCATGGCTCACGGGCCCAGCCGCTCCACGGCATGTGGGGTCTTCCTGGACCGGGGCATGAACCTGTGTCCCCTGCATTGGCAGGCGGACTCTCAACCACTGCGCCACCAGGGAAGGCCTGCAAATGCATCTTAAGTCATCCTGCCCAGCCCGCAGATTTCACCACTGTCGGGCACCGTGCTGTCCAATAGGGTAGCCGATAAGAGTCTCTATTTCATAGGTTTGTTTGGGGGGGATTAAAGGGATAATCCTCACAAAGACTAGCACATGGTAAATATCCAATAAATGCCAATCAAGACATTGCTGATTTTATTAGTCAAACTGACAGATGAGGAACCGGGAGCTGTGTAATGGGACAGCACAGCCTGTAATCCAGGATCGTGACTTTGTACCGCCTCACCCTGAGTAAGAGGCTAAGGGGTAGAGCTACTGGGGGGTGCGGATTGCAGGGGCACATAATCCAGTTTTTAAGAGTGAATCAAGTCTCACATTGAACACCAGGAGGGGGTTCAATATTTCCCTTTAATCCGTGTCAGCTCTATTGGGTTTGAATCACCACTGCCTTCCCGTCTTCCTTTCTCCCAACTCAGCGTGTTTGGCCTTATGGCCCCAGGAAGTGACACGCTGATTTTAATGTGAAACCTGTCGTCGTGGCAAGTTAAGAGGACATCGGGAGAACAGGCTTTTCACGGAAATGGGCACATAGAAAGGGAACGGCAAGTCCCCAATCAGTGCAGAGGCAGAAGGAGGCAACGTCCTGCTCTCAGTGAGTCGGGGTCTCCCGATGGAGATGGTGGGGGAACCGTCCCTGTGATGCTAATGGATCTGCAGGTGTCACCTGTCAGCCTCCATCTCGATCCTCGAGAAACACACGGGAGAGGATGGGAGGACAGAAGGACTGGACACTGAAACCGTCGTAGGACTTTTCAAAATGCGGAAACAGTGAGGACCTATTGACCACTAGGCTGAATGTAACACGGTCTCTCTTTGATGATCCGGAGGACCATTTAGTATCGTGCATTGATTCAGGGTCATTGCACAAAACGAAAGTCACTGTGTGCTGGAAACAGACAGATGTTCCCATAAACACATGAACTGTCAACAGTTCACAGCTTCCTGGGCAACAGGGGTTGAGTGGTTGATAATCTCTTCTATTTACCGGGCACCCTCCATGCCAGGAGCAGTGCAAAGTGCTGTCCTTACATTTTCTGATTGAATCCTTTTGGCCACCCAAAGAGGTTTGTGTGATGAGGAAATTGAAGAGACCAGATACCTTGTATCCAGCCACACAGGTAAAATGACAACAGCTGAGACTGCAACACAAAAGTCCCTAATTTAAAAGCAATTGCTCTTAATTGCCGCACTGCACCGCCTAGAAAAGACCAGATGGTTATGATGAGTGAAAAGAAGTGGAGAAAGAGGCAGAAATAAGCCCTGGGGGTGGGGGGCGGGCAGGGGTGGGAGCAGGCCAGCAAGGCCTCTGTGAAATTCCTCACGCACTGGCTTCACCTCCAGGGAAGGCTCTCCACGTTGGAAACGATGATATTCACACAGGACAAACGCTGTTCCACATGAAAATACCAAGAGCTGCTCTAAACGAAGGGTTCAAGCTCATGTCAGGTGAGGGGGACCTGACTGGATAAAGAAGATCTAGACACTTGCCCTGTTTACCTTGTGGTTATTGTTTCCCATCCGTCCTATTGGTACCCATCCTCTGAGACCAACCTAGTATTTATGTTCTGTTCACAAACCCAGTCCCCCAACCTCCCCATGGTCTACTTTGGATGACTTATACTTTGTCCGTCTCATGCCCTGGCAGGAAGCAAATGGGACCCTCAGGCTAGATGATTGAGGAGAGATGATGGGGCTGTCCACAGAGATTTGGGCAGGGTTGAGGGAAACCAATGAGATTATGGTGAAGGTGTCAAGGCTTCCTGGGTCACCTGCCCTAGAAGGACGGGGAGCAGAGAGCAGATTCCAGGGCCCGGAGAGGGGGCTGTGGGCAAGATCGCCCAACCTGAGCGGCTCCCACAGGGGGTCAGCAATTATTCCAACTCAGTTCCGCCCCCTGAACCCTGCCAATGTCACCAGGCGAGACCTGCCGTTGTTCCCGGGACCCAGGGCGAGGTGGGGAAAGATGGAAATGGAATTGGGTGGGGCTAACAGAAGGACACACAACACAATCCTCTACTTCAAAGAAGAAAAAAGGAAATTAAAAAATTTAAAACCAGAGCAAAAAGAGAAAAGGGATAGGGGCTTCCCTGGCGGTCCAGTGGTTACGAATCCGCCTACCAATGCAGGGGACGCGGGTTTGATCCTGGTCGGGAAACTAAGACCCACCTGCCTCGGGGCAACTAAGCCCATGGGCTCTAGGACCCGCACACCACAACTACTGAGGCTGCTTGCTGCAACTGGAGAGCCCAAGTGCCGCAACTAAGACCCAATGCAGACAAATAAATAAATAAATGTAAAAAGAAAAAGAAAAGAAAAAAGGATACATTTTTTTTTTAAAGATCAAAACAAAAACCACGGGTTGAGAGGTTACAAACAAGCCTTGAGCAGAAAAAATCCCGAAGACTGTTGGATTGAGCCTGGCACATACCTTAAACACATTTTAATTTATTGCCAGTAGTTAAACATTGGGAGATTTCACACAGAAGTCTGGATTTCCTGTTTTCCTTGAACAATTCTAAAATCCTACGCAGTGGTCCCACAGCTGGACGGGAGACGGAGACATGCAACATCGGTTCCTGAGGTCCCCGCCTGCCCGTCTGCTGTGTCCACTCGCCTTGGGCCCCAGTGGGCAACTCACACCTGCTCAGAGAGGCTGATGGAGCTGAGTGGAAAGATGAGTCTATGCTTTTGGGAAACCGTTCAGGGCTCTGGCATCATAAAGGTAAGTACACCAATTCATCAGAAGAGGAAAGTCTTTCTAGTTCCAGTTTCTGAAAGACACAGCAACTCCTTTTTCTCCTGCAGCGTTTGATGCCCACAAGAAGCTCACCCTCAGAGGAGGGAAGGGAGATGGGGAGCGACAGCAGAGGAAAGGACTGTCAACTCATGCTGCAGACTTCCCTGCTCTCAGGGTCTTGGGGCCGCTCGAGACCCTTCCACGCTCCGCATGGCCCCTGGAGCAAGGGTCCTCAGCAGGGGGAGGTTTTCCACCCCCCAACAACCAGGGGGCCATTTGTCAATGTCTGGAGACACTTCGTTTTTTTTTCTTTTTTGCGGTACGCGGGCCTCTCACCATTGTGGCCTCTCCCGTTGCGGAGCGCAGGCTCTGGATGCGCAGGCTCAGCGGCCATGGCTCACGGGCCCAGCTGCTCCACGGCATGTGGGATCCTCCGGGACCGGGGCACGAACCTACGTCCCCTGCATCAGCAGGCGGACTCTCAACCACTGCGCCACCAAGGAAGCCCTGGAGACGCTTCTGATGGTCATGACTGGGGAGATGCTGCTGGCATCTTGTGGGCGTGAGCCAGAGATACTGGTGAGCATCCCTCAAGGTACAGGACGGCCACCTGCCCTGCCCCACAATACACTCCTCCAGCCCCAGATGTCAGCAGTGCCAAAGCCGAGAAGCCCTGCTCTGGAATAAAGTCCAGATCCATTCATTGCACTTTCAAGCTCTCCAGTGCCTGACCGGCTTGTCATCAGACACCTCCTCCCTCACCTCCGCCCCCCTCTACCCCCGGCCCACACTTTGCTCTGCTGCCCACTCTTTCCGTGCTCTCTTCTACGTTGGGGACTTTGCATATGCTGTTCCTTCTGCCTGGAGCACAAACACACCACCTTCATCTGCTCAGGGACAGTCTACAACCCTCAGGTGTCACCCTAGGTATCAGAGCAGTTCCTTTGGGGTGCTCCTACGGCATCTCCAGGCTACTAATAATCACCCTCCATTGTCACCTCTGGACTAAATTTGACCTACTGTGTCTGCAGTACCTGTACCTGATGGCCACTCAACACTGTTGGATGAATACATGGCCACACCCTCATCTCTAACCATCTTACAGAAACCAAGTTCAAGTCCTAGAGGGCTCGAGTTTTGTCTCTAACATCACCAGGAGGAAACAAGCAGCTCCTGGGAGGAAGTGAATGAGTTTGAAAGATTCACTAGGTCACTTCCCAGAAGGAGCGGGGTCTGGCACGAGCCTGCAATTCCCCCTCTCACGAGAAAACGTTCGTTTTATAAGTTGTTCCAACTTGGCTTTGAAAACCCAAGAATGCACGCAAGTTAATTACCACTTGGCATTAGTCAGCCTGGATTCACAGAAGTGCTCGCTCTTACATATTTATGAAGAAATCATCGACCCGCATTTTCTAGACAGGGCAATTTCAGACACTTCCCGTCTCCAAGAAGTCATTGCTAATATCGAATTCCAATAGTAGATGAAACTGTGGCTGATAGCCAGTAAAAGATGCTTTAAACGCCAATCCTCCCTTGATAGCCCAGCAATTTGTGAGCAGCCTAACAGGCAGAGGAATTCATTGAACTCAGAAGGCTGTTTCTTTTCTGGTGAGGAAGGATGATGACCCTGAAGGAACCACTTTTGGAACCAAAGTTGCTTACATTCATTCGCCCTGTGCTCGCAATGGAATGTTATTTTTCCAGAAGACCTGAAAGTGTACCTGAAGTGACGGGGGGAACTGCTCTCCAGCGGGAAGGCAGATGCCACTTATAGACCTGAGCCCAGCAGGGCAGGCTGGGGCTGGTGGCATCCCTGCCTGGTGCCAGTCGGACCTCAGGTCCTTGGAGACGAGAGAGCCGCTGGGTTGAGCGTGGTCCCTAGAACTAAGTCCATTGTGCAATTAACAATCGGTGTCGCAGACTCATGGGCTGTCCCAGCTCCAAAACAACTTGGAGGCCACATCATCCACCACTCTACACAATGTGTTTCATAGATGAGCACCCCAAACCCCGCAGGCCTGAGTGATGTCCCCTGGGTTACACGGGATGTCAGAGGCAGAGAGGGTACCAGTCCAGTCTGTTACCCTCCCACCCTGCCACCCCCCAGCACTGCCCTGAGGACAGGACACAGCCCTGCACGCTCGGGGCTTAGGCAACCAGCCCTGGTTTTAAGTGTCTGTCTTAGTCTGTCTGGGCAGCTACAACAAAATTACTAGGTGACGTAAACAACAGACATTTATTTTTCACAGTCTGGAGGCTGGGAAGTCCAAGATCAAGGCACCCACAGATCTGGTGTCTGGTGAGAGCCTGTTCCCCGGGTCGCCAATGGTCACCTTCTCCCTGTGACCCCACCTCTCTGGGACCTTTTTTTTTTTGCTGTACGCAGGCCTCTCACTGTTGTGGCCTCTCCCGTTGTGGAGCACAGGCTCCAGACGCACAAGCTCAGCGGCCATGGCTCACAGGCCCAGCCGCCCCGCGGCATATGGGATCTTCCCGGACTGGGGCACAGAACCCGTGTCCCCTGCATCCACAGGCAGACTCTCAACCACTGCACCACCAGGGAAGCCCTGGGACCTCTTTTATAAGGGCACTAATCCCATTCACGAGGGCTCCCTCCTCATGACCTTATCACTTCCCAAAGGCCCCGCCTCCTCACATCATCACCCTGGGGGTTGGGATCCAGCCTAAGAATGTTGTCGGGGCACAACGTCCAGTCCCCAGCACAGGTGCAGGAGGGACCTTGGCCACACAGATGCTCAGCAGGAGACACTTAGGCACCTCCCAGGGCTGGCTCTGCATCCTCCCTGCTTCCCACCCGCCCTTCTCTTCTCCTGAATCAAAGACAGAAAAGCAAAGCACAGGAAGGCTTCCAGCATCGCAGACAGCGCTGTGATGGCCTGTAAGTCACCAGGCTGCCTGAAGTTCCTGGTGCCTTCAAGTCCCGTGTGCAGCCCATCCTGCCTGCCTCTTTCAGACAGTGTGACCCGTGCCATTTTCTCTTGCCAAAATAAATACCTGTGAAGGGAACAGTGTCAAGGGGCCTAAGAGGCCTTTTTTTTTTTTTTGTGGGGAGGGAGTGTCAGACACCCCTGGATGAAGGGCCAGACTAGGCGAGAGGAACAGAGCTGGTGGGTTTCCATTCTTAGAGGCACAAACGGTGTGACAGCTGGTCCCCAGTCTCCACGACCCTGTTTATTTCCACGGGCGGTGAGGGAAGGAACTCCTAGGTAATTAGAACCATCCCTGGTGTTGGGACTGTAGGGGATGAGCTCTCCTGCAGCCCAGCTTTTCTACCCAGTGCTTGGGGCGGGGGGAGAGGCATGAGGTCTGGGAGGATGGTGCCGGGCAGGGGAAGGGTGATGCGATCCCCAGGCCTTCCCGGGTCTGGAGGCAAAACTCCACCCCTCACGGCAATCCTGTCCTTCATCAATTATGCTGACACTCATTAAAATGGGCTCTTGATAATAAAGTCGGGGAGGGCTAAACAGGGAGATGGACCCACAGGGTGTATCAATCCCGCTTCCTCTGCAACTTGACGTGAAATATAGATGATGGACCTCAGAGTGTTAAGAGAGAAAAGGCAATGTTCACCCTCATTCCATTTACTAGTCAGACGGGAGGGCCGACGAGAACCTGCTCCAACTCGGAGCCAAGAAGCGTGGTTCCCAGATTCGTTGAATTCTGCCTCATCGTTAGCTTCCGTAAGAATATTTGCTTTCTAAAAACTTTTTAAAAAATAGGGCTTCCCTGGTGGCGCAGTGGTTGAGAGTCCGCCTGTCGATGCAGGGGACACAGGTTCGTGCCCCGGTCCGGGAAGATCCCACATGCCGCGAAACGGCTGGGCCCGTGAGCCATGGCCGCTGAGCCTGTGCGTCCGGAGCCTGTGCTCCGCAACAGGAGAGGCCACAACAGTGAGAGGCCCGCGTACCGCAAAAAAATAATAATAACAATTATTTTAGGGCTTCCGTGGAGATGGGTAACTTGATTTTCTCAAAAACCAGCTTAGTCTATTTGGTCCTTGGTAAAAAGGTCAATCTCTTCCCCAATCCAGTGTGCAAGTAATCTGGGAATTCACCTAAGTGAATAATCCTAAATCCTGAAAACTGCGTTCACGACTACGCTTATTATAGCACTGCTTACTAGCATGAAAGAACAGTAAACACTTTAAATGCTTAATGACAGAAGAATGGTTACATAAACCCTGTAAATCCCCTGTAAGGAATATTATTCAGCCATTACAAAAGACAAGAAGATGGTAAATTCACGGGAAAAAATTAGGCCGTAAAATTGATAGTATTCGTGTACTCGATAGAGACGGAAAAACACCTGCCATCAGATTTGCTACAATATAACAGTGATGGCAGAAGGGCGGCAGGATCATGGATGATTTCTTTCTCTTCTAAATTTTTCGTTCCATAATTAAAATTGTATTTATTTATTTATTGGGCCTCTTGGATTGCGGGATCTTAGTTCCCCAACCAGGGATCGAACCCGGGCCCTCGGCCGTGAAGGGGGAGAGTACTAACCACTGGACCACTGGGGAATTCCCATCAGTTCCATAATTAAATTTTTATAACAGAAAATATGAATATAACTTTCCAAAGGAAAAATATTCCACTGACTGCCTAAGACAGTTAGCTCTTCCAGACCTGGGAGGCAGCTACCTGACTTGAAAGGAAGCCAAGTGTAGAGGACTTGGTGGTTTAGTGATTCAGCCGGAGTCTCCCAGGAGTCCACCAGTGGGAAGTAGTCACTGTGACAGCTGCTGCTTGTTAGTTGGTGTTAATAAAGTGTGGTTTCTAGAACTCCTGCTGTTCTCTGTGCCGGCTGGTAGCATGCAGAGTCTCCCATCCAGAACCACGTGTTAAGACAACCAGAAAGTACGTAGGAGTACTTTCAGGGCAGTGAGGAATCTGAGAATCATGTGATGGGGCAGCTGAAGTTGGAGCTGGGTGTGCAGAGCTGGGGAAAGAGATGCCACGGCCAGCTGGTTGTCCTCAAATGTTTGGGAAACTGGAACCTTGTTTTGTTCTTAACATCAAATCCCTCCTTCCTGGGGAATTGATATCTTTATCCAGGAGTGATCGAGGAAAAGTCACTGCTCTTATCTGTTGCCCTGGTTTTGATGCTGTATGTGCCGTGTGCTCTTTCATACCAGTGCCAGCCCGCAGTGGGACCTAACTCCCTTCTATCAGCGTGGATTTGCCAATCATAGACAGAACTCTTCCTTTGTAATTGCTTAAATTCAGATATTAACTATGCAGCTCTCGGCATTATTTCAATAGATACAGTTGCTGCCCTTCCTACTGTGCTACTGCACAGATCCTTGCTGTGCTGGAATTTGTCATTCATTCATGCTGCAGATATTTTCATGAGTGCTCACCACATGCCAGGCCTGGAGCACTGCATTCCCCAAAAGAGACCACGTCTTTGCCCTCAGTAAGCTTAAGTTCTAGTGAGACAGGGAGAGTTAACGTTTACTAGGTATGTGAATGTGTTAACTTGTTCAATCCTCATCCCAGCCCTACTGGATAAGTACTACTAGTATATCCCCATTTTAGAGATGAGGAAATGGGGGCACATAAATGCTGAGCAACCCATCCAGATAGAATGAGGGTCCTCCCTCTCCCCCATGGGCTAGATTTGCCTCCGTGGGGTGAGATTCCGGAGAGGCCCGTGCTTCTCCTTCTCCTGCCTGGAAATTACTTCTCTCAGACCGCAGTGAGGTAAGAGGTGTCAGAAAGACTGGGGTGTGAAAAGAATGACTTCAAAGTTGAGTACTACTTGGAAATTGATTACCGCTAAATGGCTTTCTGTGTCGCGTTATCATAGGGACTCAGCGTAATAGCCAGGCTTCCTTGGGCCAGCTTGTGAGAATATCAGTTACCTTTTTTCGAGTACACGAAAATATAGGATTTCTTTTCTTTTTAAAAAATTTATTATTATTTTTTTTTATCTTTTTGGCCACACCACGCAGCACGCGGGATCTTAGTTCCCCAACCGGGGATCGAGCCCATGCCTCCCGCACTGGAAGCTCGGAGTCTTAACCACTGGACCTCCAGGGAAGTCCCAAGGATTTCTTTTCTAGTGAAATGTTTTCTTACATGGACCGTAGTTGGGGAAATATTGTCTTAACTAACAGGGATAACAGCTAAACGCAAGGAATCAGCACCGTGATCAAAGGGCCCCTGCTGCATACAAACCAGGAGAACGTGGGCGGCTGCCTACAGAGGCTAGAGGGGATTCGAACATGCCAACGAGGAAAGCTGACTTTTCAGTGACAGTGTAGATGTCATGATAACCGTTGTTACACTTATTAATTCAATTACTAACTTTTTAAGGACATGAAGCTAGTAGGAAATGCTAGATGCCCTGTTAATATTACGTTGCCTGCAACATTTTGATGGTTTTCTGATACACACCCAGTCTAAGATTTTGGAAAAAAATCCATAATGCGGAAGACAAGTTTTTCCCTAGCCTTTGGTTTCAAACTAAGCAAGAAGGCTTCCTATTTAGGGCACTCCTATAGAGCTACTTTTCTCTTAAGGTTTATATACATTCCTTTGTTTTAAAAATGAATTTATTTTTTTACATTAACCTCATATTTCTTGCATGCCTACTACGTGTCGGGCATTTTTCCGGGCACTAGGGATCAGAGATCAATAAGGCAGACAAAACCCCTCATGGGGTTTATATACCGGGGAGGGGGAAGATGGCCAGTAAAAAGCATATGAGTGAGTGTATAATGCGGTGTCGGTTGATAGTGACCACTCTGGAGGAAAAGTGGTTACGCTTTGGAGAGCGTGAAGCATTAAAGGTGGTTGTAGATGGGTCACCAGTGTCTCTGGGGAAGTGACACCCTGTAAGTTTGAGTGACAACAACATAAGGTTCACACTGGACAGGCACCAAGGCCATTTCCATGCAAGCCGTGTGACCTTGGGCATCTTACAGAGCACCTCTCTTTTCTCATCACGAAAATGGAGATAGTAATAGTGTCTACAAATTTTGAATTCTCCTACTTTCCTTGCCTGCCAGTTTTTCTTATATATTTTCTAAACAGACAGCAAATGGTGAACATGTGCTTTTCCAAATAATTTTTCTGAATTATCCCAAGCGAACTTATCCAGTTGGGTATGTGAATGCAACTCTCACAAGAGGTATAACAATCGGTTCACATTTTGATGTACATGTAATTCATCATTTTATATATATAAATATGTATAAGCTTTTTATTTTGAAATGATTATAAACCTCCATGAAGTTGCAGGAACAGGACAGAGTCCCACGTACCCTTCACCCAGCTTCCCCGTGGTGACAGTCATTAGCTTAAAGTGCTCATGGGGGCGGGAGCTGTGGGCGTCAGGGGCATGGGGGGGTCTTCTGTGGTTCAGTCATGTCCTATATTTGGGCCTGGCGATGGTTCCGTGAGCATTTGCCCTTTAGGTGTCAAACTGTACACATCAGCTTTGTGTCTTTTCCAGTCAGTTCTATTTTGCAATTTGTTCAGGGTTAACAGAGAGAGCATGAGGGTGCAGGAATGAAATCTCCTGCTGATTTTTTCTCCATTCCCCCATGAGGCCACTAAAATGACAATAAAGAAATGGTTTGAAGTATAAACTCACAAGGAAAAAAAAATGAGAGAGCAGATGACAGAGTATTTCAACAAATATTTGGAAAATGAAATGAGTGGAAACCAATTTAGCAGAGTGGGAAGCCTGACACCTTACCATAACCCCCCCCACCCCTGCACCCAATGAAGGCGGGAGGGAACTAGGACAGGTTGGGAGATGCAAAAGACCCATAAATATCGTTACCTGTAGAGGAAAGGGGGATGGGTGGGAAAAGAAGGAGCCGAGGGAAGGCATCTCAAAATACACACCTTTCTACAAGTACTTGGATTTTTTTATCACTGATTTTTTCTTTTTTTTAATCGAAGTGTGGTTGATTTATAACATTATATTAGTTTCCGGTGTACAGCATAGTGGTTCAACTTTTTTTATATTATACTCCATTTAAAGTTATTACAAAATAATGGTTCTATTTCTTTGTGCTGTACACTATATTTGGTTGCTTCTTGATTTCATTCACAGTAGTTTGTGACTCTTAATCCCCTACCCCTTATCTTGCCCTCCCCCCTTCCTTCTCCCCACTGTTAACCACTGGTTTGTTCCCTATGTCTGTGAGTCTGTTTCTGTTCTGCTATATTCATTTATCTGTTTCATTTTTTTAGACTCCACATACAAGTGATAACATAGAGTACTTGTTTCTCTCCATCTGACTTATTTGCTAAACATAATACACTCTAGGTCCAGCCAAACAAGTGTCTGGATTTTGATACAGGTTAAGTGGTCATCTATTCACAAAATGAAGGCGAGGGAGACGGGGTGCGGGGCAGGTGAAGCAGCAGGTGATTCCTGCCGCGGGGCCGCCTGCCAGGTGGGTGGGGGACAGGCCCCCGCCGCCCTGCGCCTCGCTCTCCGCAGAGCCAGGGGTCTCAGGGACGGGCCCCGGAAGCGGGTGAGGTGACCCTGAGCACAGTGGATCACGGGAGCGCGAGGGCATGAGACCCTCTCCGGCCTCCTTCCCCACCGGGGGGGCCGTTCATGCCCCCCACCACAGCCGGCCCAGCGGAGGGCTTCTCTCCAGGTGAAAAGGGCTGTAGAAGCAACAGAGTCCCAGCTCAGTAAGACGGCCAGCGTGCAAGGGGGCCACTGTGACCGCCGGCTCTGCATCGCTGCGCGGACCCACCCGCCACCTGGGCACGCCTCCAAGCCGCTGCACACAGGCAGGCCGGGGATGCTCAGGGGCTGAGTCCGGTCCTCCCGCAGCCCTGCCCACCCACGCTTCTTCATCCACTCCTCCTAATGTGAGCCTTCCAAACAGTGTCTAGTTTCCCTCCTTGTCTTTGGGGTTAATTAATATTTTTAATAATTAAACTATCTTTTAGAGTGGTCTTAGATTCACAGCTAGACTGAGCAGGAGATGCAGAGATTTCCCATATACCTCCTGCCCCACGTAGGCAGCATCCCCCGCCCCCCAATAAACATCCCCACGGGAGGGGTGCATTTGTTCCAGTCAATCCATGAACCCACATTCACACATCCTCATCCCCCAGAGCCCGCAGATTACACCAGGGATCACTCGTGGTGGTGTACATTCTCTGGTTTGGGCAAATGTGTAATGACATGTATTCATCAATATGGTATCATGCAGATATTCTCACTGCTCTAAAAATCACCTGTGCTCTGTCTGTTCCTCTCTCTCCTCCCCCAATCCTTTTACTTCTGATCTTTTTACTTCTTCATAGTTTTCCCTTTTCCAGAATGTCATATACTTGGAATCTTTGTTAATACTTAGCAGGGTGTGGGAGAAAAAGGAGATTAAGAAGTTGGTGTTGGGACTTCCCTGGTGGTGCAGTGGTTAACAATCCGCCTGCCAATGCAGGGGACATGGGTTCGAGCCCTAGTCTGGGAAGATCCCACATGCTGCAGAGCAACTAAGCCCACGAGCCACAACTACTGAGCCTGTGCTCTAGAGCCTGCGAGCCACAACTACTGAGCCTGTGAGCCACAACTACTGAGCCCGCGTGCCTAGAGCCCATGCTCCGCAACAAGAGAAGCCACCACGATGAGAAGACCGCGCAGTGCAACGAAGAGTAGCCCCTGCTCGCCACAACTAGAGAAAGCCAGCATGTAGCAAGGAAGACCCAACGCAGCGAAAAATAATAAATAAATAAACTTATAAAAAATATAAAAAGTTGGTGTTTAATATGTCACGTTTAATCATTAATCATTAGAGAAATGCAAATCAAAACTACAATGAGATATCATCTCACACCAGTCAGAATGGCCATCATAGAAAAATCTAGAAACAATAAATGCTGGAGAGGGTGTGGAGGAAAGGGAACCCTCTTGCACTGTTGGTGGGAATGTGAATTGGTACAGCCACTATGGAGAACAGTATGGAGATTCCTTAAAAAACTACAAATAGAACTACCATATGACCCAGCAATCCCACTACTGGGCATATACCCTGAGAAAACCAGAATTCAAAAAGAGTCATGTACCAAAATGTTCATTGCAGCTCTATTTACAATAGCCCGGAGATGGAAACAACCTGGGTGTCCATCGTCGGATGAATGGATAAAGAAGATGTGGCGGGCTTCCCTGGTGGCGCAGTGGTTGAGCGTCCGCCTGCCGATGCAGGGGACACGGGTTCGTGCCCCGGTCCGGGAGGATCCCACATGCCGCGGAGCGGCTGGGCCCGTGGGCCATGGCCGCTGAGCCTGCGCGTCCGGAGCCTGTGCTCCGCAACGGGAGAGGCCACAGCAGTGGGAGGCCCACATACCACAAAAAAAAAAAAAAAAAAAAGAAGATGTGGCACATATATGCAGTGGAATATTACTCAGCCATAAAAAGAAACGAAATTGAGCTATTTGTAATGAGGTGGATAGACCTAGAGTCTGTCATACAGAGTGAAGTAAGTCAGAAAGAGAAAGACAAATACCGTATGCTAACACATATATATGGAACTTAGGAAAAAACAATGTCTTGAAGAACCTAGGGGTAAGACAGGAATAAAGACACAGACCTACTAGAGAATGGACTTGAGGATATGGGGAGGGGAAAGGGTAAGCTGTGACAAAGCGAGAGAGAGGCATGGACATATATACACTACCAAACGTAAGGTAGATAGCTAGTGGGAAGCAGCCGCATAGCACAGGGAGATCAGCTTGGTGCTTTGTGACCACCTAGAGGGGTGGAATAGGGAGGGTGGGAGGGAGGGAGACGCAAGAGGGAGGAGATATGGGAACATATGTATATGTATAACTGATTCACCTTGTTATAAAGCAGAAACTAACACACCATTGTAAAGCAATTATACTCCAATAAAGATGTAAAAAAAATATATGTCACGTTTAAATGGAAGGTAAGTGAACCCCATTTTTCTACTAATTTTTCTTTTAAAATTGAAAATGAATTCCCTAGGAAGAAAAAAAGTCTTCTGTAGGTTGAATTCAAAACCTGCGGGAGAGGGTTGGATATGGACAGACCTAGGGCCTCTGGAGCTTTCAGCCCTGGGGCCTTCGGCAGTGCTTCTGGAGATGGGCAGGGTCCACCCTCGGGGTGGTCACAGCCTCCGGCGGAAGCAGGTCAGGCCAGAGTATCATGCCCCCATCCACGTTCAAAACCCTGTTATATATTAGATTGTGTCCCCCGAAAAAGAAATGTTTGAGTCCTAAACCCCCAGGACCTCAGAATGTGACCTTGTTTGGAGACAAGGCCTTTATGGAGGCGATCAAGTTAAAATGAGGCCATGAGGGTGTGTTCCAATCCAGCGTGACGGTGTCCTCTTGAAAGTGGGAAATTTGGACCCGGACACACACACACACACACACAGGGATGATGACCTGAAGACACAGGGAGAAGACGGGCACCTACAAGTCAAGAAGCCCTGAGGCCACCGGCAGCCCAAGGAGGGGATGCGTCCTGGAACGGACTCTTTCCCACGGGTGTCAGAGGGAGCGAGGCCCTGCTGACCCCTTGATCTTACGCTTCTGGCCTCCAGGACTGTGAGACAGTAAATTTCTCTTGTTCCCAGCTGCCCAGCTTGTGGTACTTTGCTCTGGCAGCCCTGGGAATCTAAAGAAACTCCTACAGGTGCAAATTCCAGGTGATGAATTTCCTAAAACTAGGTTTGTTAGTTTCTGGTTTGAAGAGACCAGATTAAAGAGGGGTTTGTTTTGCTTTGTTTGAATGGCATTGGCTTTTCAAATACAAACACTGACCCCAGCCCATCTGGACAATTCCTTACCATTTTGGCTAAAGCAGGGGTTTTCCCCTCTTTGGGCAAAGGGAAAAGAAAAAGACAAGTAGTTAAATATCAAGGCCTGTCTTCTCCTGGGCTTTGAAGATGAAGAAAAGCAGCTTAATTGGCTCTGGCCTGTGTTGGGGGTGATTTGACATTCTTTTTAAAAATAGATAGCCGGGAACATTGTCTCCTATTGAAACGCAGCTCCCTCAGTCTCTAGTTTTAAAGGCACCCCCTGCTTCCTGAGTGTCCCCCGGACGTGTTCATCTGCTCTCCAGGACCAGCTGGAGACTCAGCCTGGCTTCCCCTCTGCTTACTCTCTGCCAGTGCCTTCTCTTTCTCTCCATCATTGTTAGGATTTTCCCCCTTTCAAGATCGCTGTGATACAGCACAGGGAACTCTGCTCAGTATTCTGTAATAACCTATGTGGGAAAAGAATCTGAAAAAGAATAGACATGTGTATAACTGGATCACCTTGCTGTACGCCTGAATCTAACACAACATTGTAAATCAAACACACTCCTGTATAAAATAAAAAATTTTAAATATATTAACATTTGGGTGAAAGGTACATGAAAAATCCTTGTATTATTCTTGCAACTTTTCTGTGTAAGTGTGAAATTTATTTCAAAATAAACATTAAAAAAAAAAAAAGATCTACCTGAATCCCCAGAAGTTTGGAAGAGAACAATGCACTGCTCTGTCTTAACCACACTGTCCCTAAGTCCTGTCTCCACCGTGGCTGGAGGGCACCTAGGTTCTCTTCCACTCCCCTCCTCAACACCCCGCTCCCCAGCCCTGCCCAAGCAGCAGGCAAATCCCTGTCTCTGATGCTCCCTCCAAAGGCTCAGAGCTGACCCGGGAAAGGCCGCAGACCTCCTGTAGTCCAGTCCTGCTAACGCGTGTTTTTCCACATCGTCAGCATCTGATTGCCCTGGCTTTGCAATTCATGGCATTCATTCCAAACCACCTCCGGAGGCTTTGGGGAGCCTTACCCTGGAATTTGAAGAGGAAGGGGACATTTTGAAACCTCCTTAGCTCTCGGCGTGTTTTCTGTTAGAAACCCTGGGCCATAAAATTGCCTCATTTGGGTATTTTTTAAACGCCAAGTTCTGTGCCCTGATAGCTTTCAGACCACGGCTCTGTGTACACAGTTGAATTGTACTCTGAGGAAACATAGGAATGATTATACGACCGGATCTGTTTATAACAAAAGACCACCAAAGACATGTCCTTTTCACCTCAGCTTAATTTAAGGCTGTCCCAGAAGCTTCTGGAAATAGTGTCTATCTGCTGGGCTTAGGCACTTGACCCAAATGGCGAGACTGAGGGCTTGTGGGCACATTTAAAATTCTTGGGTTCTTTCACAGGAGATGCTAATGCTTCGAAACATGGCCTCCTTTGTAAAGGTTTGTGTTAAAGGGAAGGTGGTATATAAGGAAGCAGTCAGAGTAACAATACCGTTATCACAAATTACAGACCTCTTTGGAATTGTGTTTGATGTGAAATTATAGTCTGTCTCCAACTTCCTTTTTGCAGCTGGGAGCTGTTTACTATTGAACCATGCAACCTTAAATTACAGAGAAGATGGAAAAAAAATCCTTGTTCGGGCATAGTCTGTACTCATCTTTGAAGATATCTTGAATTGAGCATCACATAACATTCCTGTTAGTTATTATATAGGTTAATTTTAACTACTTCCTGGTTGCTTGGGTAGTTTTGAAAGTGGTGTATGTTCATATATAAGAAAAATCTGGAAATTCCGGAAAAACTTCAAAGCTGAAATAAAATGGCAGTGATCTGAAAACTAAAATCAAGGTTTTAACCTTTAAAAAAAAAAAATCAACGTCATTGTTAATTTCCCTTCAGACTTTACCCGGCATCTGGCAAAAGAGAACTGCCGGGAGGTCAGCCAGATTGCAGTGGGGCAGAAACTCTTCTGTAGACTCTATTATTACAACCGACTAGCACTATTTGGAAATCAGACATAAATAACGCCAAGGAGTTAAGGAGGTGGGAAGGACTTGGCCATCTCGCAGTGCCCGCCCCGGACCATCACCCAACAGCTGGCGGCCCTTGGAAAAGCATCTTCGTTTTGGAGGTTTCTGCTCCCTTTTCTGTAAAAAGAGATGATCTTTAAGGTTCCTTCCAGTTCTAAAAAGTTCTGTTTCTAGGCCAATTTCTGATTCATTAGCTGACATTGGGTGCTCATAGGAAGTCTTCAAGGAGGAACTGAAAGTTCATCAGCGTCATGAAAATTTGATTCAAGAGTTCCCAGGTATTCTGGGCTAGAAACTGATGCCTTCAAGGAAACTTAAATCCATCAGTTGTCCTCAAGCAGGCGAGGATGGCTCCTGCTCTTATGGGACACAGTAAACATTGAGTTGTTGACAGGCTAAGTGGATGAATGGATGGACAGACGGATGGTCCTTGAAGTTAAAGACGGAGAGGCAGGAAAGGGCTGAGGAGTGTTTAAAAAGCAGAAACATGTCTGGAGAAGCTCCATCGTTTTCCTCTCTGACTTCTGATCCAACAACCTCCTAAAGGCTCTCTTCATCCAGGTTCACCGTAATAGGAACCACGAGACCAGTTAGCATCCCTGCTCCAAAGCTTTCCAGGGCCCTGCACTGTGTGTAAGGTAAAGCCCTGTTGCGTCGTCTGACGTGTCAGAACGTGTCCTGGCCAAACTGTCCACGTGAGTCTTCTCCTTTCCTCCAGCCTGTCAGAACACTGTCCTCAGACCCCTCCCCGCCAGTGCACCCGTGCCTGTGCGCTTATGCTTTTCCCAGGCCTGCAAAGTCCTTGGTCCTCTCCCACCCACCAGCCTCCAGGGGCCGATGTGTGCGCCCTGTTCACCTCCTCATGGCCCCTGGCCTTCCTGGATTTCACTCATCCACGTGTGAAATGGTGATTCTCCCCCCAATCCCCACTAGACGATAAGCAGCTTGAGGGTTAAGTATTCCATGTAATATTCCCTTCCCCACAGGACACAGCATTGTCTGATTAATAGAAAGCTTTGTTGCCGTCAATGAGATTTCAGAGGTGCTTGTAGATTTACAGAGTCATTGCAGATAAATTTTATTAAAGTGAAGGGAGGCTGCCTTTCTGAAGGCTATATAAAAATAGACTTTTAACATCAGAATTCCCATCTGAGTAATAAATTGAATTACATATTGGGAGTAAAAAAAGAGGTGATATTGGTTTTTCATTTCTTCTGCTCTCTGTTTCCAGGCAACATTGAACTTGTCAAATAAAAAAGTCTAAACATGGCTTCCCTGGTGGCGCAGTGGTTGAGAGTCCGCCTGCCGATGCAGGGGATACGGGTTCGTGCCCTGGTCTGGGAAGATCCCACATGCCGCGGAGCGGCTGGGCCCGTGAGCTGTGACCGCTGAGCCTGCGCGTCCGGAGCCTGTGCTCTGCAACGGGAGGGGCCACAACAGTGAGAGGCCCGCGTACCGCAAAAGTCTAGACAGAAGGCTTTGAGATATATGACCTTAGTTCGAAAATCGTGCCCTTGACTGGCCAGACACGTGACTCAGCACGATGACTAGCTGTTCCTGAAAGGCCAGCCCTCTTTTCTCCTATTAGGGTTTTCTTGTTTTGTTTCGTTTGGAGTGATTTAAGGAAGAAAACTTGGTGTTGAAAAGAACATAGGATTCGGAGTCACGTACTCTGAATAACTCAGATCCTGAGTTTATTGCTGCGAGGTTGGGAAAAGTCACTGACCCTTACTGAGCTTTGGTTTCTCTGTCTCTGAATGGGTCGTGACCAGCCATCCAGGCTACCTCACGCTGATGCGATGTGTGTGTGACGTGACTGCAACGTTGACCGAACGATAAAGATGCCTTTGATGACGATCGTGATTGTCACCATCCCAGGAAGCACTACACAAAGCTCAGGGAAGGAGAGGCGGCCCTTGGAATCTCTGCCTGGCCAGGCCTGCGGGAGCATCGCACTTGCTCCCGTTGGCAGCCCCTGCCTGGGGCACAACCCTGCATCCCGGGGTCACCTTGCCGCAGCCAGAGTTAGAATCAGCTTGGCTGTACCTTCTTGCCTTCCCCCTCCTTAATCCTTGGCCAACACGCTCACTGCAACCCACCACCCACTTTGGCCCTTGGCCTCTGGATTAAACCCTTTTCCAGCCACTGGGACCAATTTGGGGTGACAGCGAGAATGGCGAGCGTTTCCAGCCCGATTCTGGGCTAAATCAGAGAGAGGTCCTTGCCGTTTGTCCTGTGCTTGGTTTTGAGCCCTGATACACCCCAGCTCTGCATGTGGCCTTTCGGTTCCTGTTAACACAGGGAAAGAACAGCTGTCCTTCCTGTGCAAACGGTGAGGCCTCTTCATCCCTTGTCTGCGTTGGGGCAGCACAAGATCAGGACAGAAGAAATGTGAGAGCCATGGAGAACCCCTGAGGCTGTGAGCTTCCACTCACCCCTCGGGCCTTCAGACTGAGGGTCACCAGGAGAGATTTTTAAACATTTTATTGGAGTCGAGTCGATTTCCAATGTCATGTTAATTTCTGCTGTACAGCAAAGTGGCTCAGTTATACATATACATCCATTCTTGTTTTAATATTCTTTTCCATTATGGTTTATCCCAGGATATTGACTATAGTTCCAGGAGAGAATTTCTAAATGAAAGGAAGGAGAGATGGATTTATTAGAAAGCTTTCTCCTCCTTGCAAGGTAGAAGGAGTCTTTATCTCCCCACAGAATACGCCATTTCAGGAGAAAGCTAAACCGTTTTCTACTCTGACGAAATAAAATGTTCCTTTGTCAGGAATGGGAAAACCTCAGACGAGGCCCTTCCCTGCGAGATGTGAGGGTGATTTCTGTATTTTCTGTCCACTTTTAAGTCAATTCATATCCCTTGCACATTTTGAGAGCAACAGTGGAGATCTCTTCTGAAGAGAGATTTTTCAAATGGCATTTTAAGCCCTCAAGGCCGGCTCCCGAGGTGGACTGGACAGCACCTCTGGGTTACGGCTGGGACAGCATTCTTCTGGAAGATTGTGTTATCCTGAAGCATCATTATTCTCCTCCCTGACCCCGTGAAGCTTACGAGACAGGCCCAATTATTGAGCCATATGGCAAAGAGAATTTTGGGTGAACAAATTTGTATTTCATTAAGATGTAACAGCCTCATAAAAATGTGATAATTAAAATGTAGATGACAGTAGGTGTGCTTGTTGGAAGCTGGCTTGTAGCTTACCAGCTGGTATATCCCAGGTGGCTTGTGTTCGACGAGCAGAGGTTTATAGGCAGGTAATATTTTCAATATTCTGTTCCATCCGTTTTCCTGTTTGGCAATATTTCTGATTCATTGTATGACCCCCTCAGGTCAGCTTTATTTTACAGAATTTCTTAGGGCATACGTCTAGGAGTACAGTCTGTTGAAGGGCTTTTTGTTGTTTTTTAAACAGTTTTCTTATTTATTTGCAAGAGACTCTCCTCCAGGATGGGAGAGAAGAAATAAGAGTGCTTTCCTCACGTAATTCCCCTCTCAGCTTGGAATGGCAAATGCTAAAAGCAGCTTTGCTGTGCAGAAGGCTTCTCCACCCCCAGCCGGGGAGGTTAGAGTTAAGTTAAAGCAACAGGAGCTGTTTTTCAGCTACAGGCTGGACTGGGGGAGGGAGAGGTGAGCGTTTCCCTCCTCTGCAGCCACCGCATCCCCAATCTGCTCTTTCTTCCTTTTCTCCGCCTGTCCTGTTCCCCCCTGGACCAAACCTACAGGGTCAGAGGCGGGAGGAGAGGGCCAGTAAGGGACGAGCACAGGAGGGGAGGTCCCCAAGCTAATTCTCTCCTGCCAGAGGTGCTTGAACACGGGGACCACTCGGAAGCATAGGGACCCCTAACTCTGAGCCTCCATCCGTCACGTGAGTGTCATCTTTCCTCTCCTCACCACCGCCCAGCAGCCTGCAGGTTCCTCAGAGCGGTCTTTTTCTGAAACTAACCGGAGGGAGATGTTAGATCTAGATTCCAATTAAGGTCGCCTCTGATTGCACCAGACAAGCCCCTGCTGCGGAGGAAACAGGCTGAGAAATCCGAGATTCAGGAGGTCGTAGAGTAAAGCGCAGATCAGGACCAGGGGGCTCACGTGAGCCTTCTTCCTGTGAAAATTACATGAAATGGGAACTACAGAAGTCATCGAATAAAAATTCTATGATACCACCCCTTCCTAACCATGAATTAAGATACAGCACAGGGCACATGGTGGCTTCCAAAGTCAGCTCAGCATTGAATGCTTGAGAGCCATGAAGATAAGGGCGGGGTTCCCCTTAAGTCAGCAGGACTGAGTGGCTCTACCATAGGAGGTGCCAAGAGAAATGAGGCCAGTGTTCCTGAATCTGAAGAGGGAGAGCTGGGGTTTGTTTCCCCACCTGTGGCCCAGGCAAAATCTGATGGCATCTGGAACGCCCTCAGCCTCTCCCCCAGAGGCCACCGCGCCAGCCCGCGTTAGGGCATGGCACTTAGCATTTGAGTAAACACGTTAGGTGTGAACTTATTCTAGCTCATATGAGAGAGGAAAGCCAGGTTGATGATCAGAGTAGGCGTCCCATAAGCGTTAGATTAAATTAAATGCATATGTGAGTAAATGAATGCTTGCTTACACGAATGAATGCCAGCGGCCTAGTCCCTGCCCTGTTGGAGCCAAGGCAAACATACACGAAACACAACACCTGCACTTGCGTCCCAACCCACGTGGACCGCCGGGGAGGTGTCAGCTTTTATGCTGGGTCACCCAGAGGGCTTGACTGAACGCGGGGGCTTCCTTCTCGTTAGCGGAAACCCAGCAGCCCAGCAAGGCTGAGTGGCTTCTCTGGGCCACTGTCATTCATGAGTCAACGCTGTGTAAATAGAACTGTGTATCCACAAGGAAAAATACGTCCATGCCAGGATTTATTCTTTAGTAACTTTTAATCTGAAATCACGTAATTTCAAATACACAGAAAAGTTGCAAGGATAAGAATAGTACTCAGAGGGAATTCCCTGGCGGTCCAGTGGTTAGGACTCTGCACTTTCACTGCCAAGGGCACCAATTCAGGGCACTGATCAGGGAACTGAGATTCCCCAAGCTGTGCAGTGTGGCCCAAAAAAAAAAAAAAAAGAAAAAGAAAAAGAAAAGAATAGTACACAGAATCCCCATATCTCCCAGATTCACCTGCTGCTAATGTGTTGCTCTATTTGCTTTATTATTTGCACATTCTCTAACATACATATATTACCTTATATTGCATTATATTCTATCATATCATATGTAATAGGAGCTAGAGATGACTTTCTCTGAAGTACTTGAGAGTCAGTGCCATATATTTGGCCCCTTGACATCTATACACATCAGTGTGTATTTGCTACAAATTGAGGCTGGGAGCAGCCTCCTCCACGGGCCCTGCCTCCACGTGGCTAATTTGGGCTTCCTCACAGCATGGCGGTCTCAGGGATGTCGAACTACCATATTGACTTTTTTTTTTTTTTTTGCGGTACGTGGGCCTCTCACTGCTGTGGCCTCTCCCGTTGCGGAGCACAGACTCTGGACGCACAGGCTCAGCGGCCGTGGCTCACGGGCCCAGCCGCTCCACAGCATGTGGGATCTTCCCGGACCGGGGCACGAACCTGCGTCCCCTGCATCGGCAGGCGGACTCTCAACCACTGCGCCACCAGGGAAGCCCTACCATATTGACTTTTAAGAGGGAGCACTTCACACAGCAAAGGCAGAAGGTGCAGATCTCTTGAGGGCCAGCTCAGGAGTCACATGGTGTCATTGTCACCTATGAAATTGGTCCAGACAAGCCACAGGGCCAATTGGGTTCAAGGGCAGGAGAACACAACCCCACCTCCACTGGAGAAGAATTGTTGGCCATCTTGAATCCACCACGACACCAACCGCTTTCTATCTTGTGGTCTAAGCACTTCTGTACGATTCTCTGTCCCCGCTAAACTCTGAACAGCAGCTCTCTGGGGACAGGGCTCCTGTCTGACTCGCCTTATTAGCGTCTCCCTTGGTGCTCAGCTCAGTGCGCTGCACATAGAAGGTGCTTACTATTTATGGAATACATATTGATGAAAAACAGACTTCTCAACAGTATAACCTCCGCACATCGTTTCTAAGGACCCTGAAACCCTAGGAAGGCTCTTTGATGGTCCCCCGGTCACAGAGCCCCATCTTGTTCATCCCAACGGCAGGCAGGCCTGTGGATCAGCATTCCACAAGGGCACTGCGACTGGCGCCTACATGGGTTACTAGCTGATGGTGGGAACGTGGCCGGGCGTAGATCGTTGGCTTTCTCTGCCATTTGGTGCCTGTGTTTTTGAGTACAAATCCCGCCTTGAATGGTTAATTGGCTTATCTGGGCCATAATGGATGCATAAAATAAACCAGAAACGTATCTTTTCCCTACATCTGCTAACAGAGTAAGGATGCCAGGTTGAAAATACCCTTGGAGAGACATGGCAGTAGAAGGATTTGTGGTTCGGTAGCAGTGGACGTGGCTGAAAGGATGATCTGTCCACTTCCTCCTGCCCTCCCTGATCCACTGTGACTGTGCTTAGCAATCTATAGAGTCAGCGAGGTCAGCAACTTGTCAGGGTACCTAATGCAGCTCTGCTCAGAGGGATTCATCACTTCATTTAAACTAAAGCACAGAGGGTTCGACATTTTCCCCTCAGGTACCAGCACGGCCCCAGCCCTTATGGGAGCCACAGTGTTGGTAGATGCTGTCTCACGGGCCAGTTTGCTCAACTTCAATTTTGGTCCTCAAGACAATTTTTGTTCTGACGTTTAAAAAACTGCCTTGCCTGTCTGTGGGCCCTGATTTTTGTGATGGTTCTGAATGAATTCTGACAAATTAGGGTATCTTTCTGGATCTTGATAGAGATGTAGGAAGATTAATTGCATCTGTCTTCTATGAGAGTTATAAAGTCAGCAGAATGCCAGTCTGGGAAGGCAAAAAGGGAAGCGTTCCTGACAGCAACTCCATGGAACAGACAACACATGTGAAAGACCCCAGGGCTCTCTGATAAGGTGGACAGAACACAGCTGAAAGGTATAAATGAACCTCACACTCTGGAGCCCTGGGAAACAACTAGTGACACCTGTGAAGGACTAGCCATCATCTTGGCTAAAAAACATCTCATTTATCTGGCAGCCATCTCAAGTATCTGTGACACCACCAAGATCTAGGAAGGAAGTTAGAGCATCTCTGAAAAGTTAAAAGAGATGTCACACCATTTGTGACAAAAAGCCATGAATCTTTAGATAGAATTCCAACAGACTTGGTTATTTGGTGTTCAACTCACGGCCAGTGAGAAGCACCTTTAAGAAGAATGCAGGGCTTCCCTGGTGGCGCAGTGGTTGAGAGTCTGCCTGCCGATGCAGGGGACACGGGTTCGTGCCCCGGTCTGGGAAGATCCCACATGCCGCGGAGCGGCTGGGCCCGTGAGCCATGGCCGCTGAGCCTGCGCGTCGGGAGCCTGTGCTCCGCAACGGGAGAGGCCACAGCAGTGAGAGGCCCGCGTACCGCAAAAAAAAAAAAAAAAGAAGAATGCAGAAGACTTCTAGAGGCAAGAACATGAATAATGGAAGGAAATCACAGCCTGACAGAGTAGGAGGAGAAAAAGACAAAGCCAAACCAAACCCTAAAAGCAATGAAAGTCCTCACCAAGCACAGCATCCTGGGACCAGCTGGGGGAAAGGCAGAGAGCCCTGTATTCTCAAGTCTGTGAGAGCCTGGCCGTGCCCCATTCCGACCTGATATGAAACTAAGATGGGCACGGCCTGATGGAGTCAACAAGGGGATAAAATACGACTCGTTGTACTGCATTTATACATACAGCTTAGAAACGTATTCTGCCAAAATGACTAGACATTTTGAAAGTTTTTACACTTAACGGAATAGATATCTTAAAAAATGTATTAACTAAGTCTATTAGTTATAACTGACTGACTTCAACCTGACATCTTAGCATAGTTCGTACAAGATTCATACATGTTGCTGCGTGTAGCAGGAGCGGTTTCTTTCTTTCTTTTTTTTAGGAGTGGTTTCTTTTTCCCGCTGAAGAGTATTCTGTTTCATAGATGCCCTACACTTTGTTTATCCATTCCCCAGTTAAGAGACATTTGGGTTGTTTCAGGTTCTGGTAATCATGACTGAGCCCACTCTGAACATTTTTATGCAGGTGTTTGTGTGGATGTAGGTTTTAGTTTTTCTGGGGTAATTGTCTAGGTGTGGGATTGCTGGCTCATAGGGCAAAGTGTGTGTTTAGTTTGTAAGCATCTCCCAAACTGTCTCTCCAAGGCGGCTTGCCATCCTGCGTTCCTGCCAGCCATGTACGAGAGTTCCGGTGGCCCTGCGTCCTCACCAGCGCTTGACATCCTTGGTTTGGTTGCCCTCCTTTTAAACCATGCTGGAGGGTTTGGACTGAATCCTGGAAGTCAACGGGGGCACGGCTGAAGGGATGTGGGCAGGAGAGCGGCAAGGTGGGATGGGTGTTTCAGGGAAATCACGCCCTCATCAGGGAGACTGGTGAGGGTGCTGTTATTCAGGAAAGAAACCATGAAGGTCTGAATGAAGGCAGCGGCAGAAGAGGGGAGAAGTTCCAAAGATGTTTAAGGAGGTAAGCCAGACTTGATCTCCTGGATGTGTGTGTACGAGCGGGTGGGGAAGTGCAGGAGCCGGATAAAGGCAATTGTTTTCTCAACATATTTGTCAGTGGCTTCAGAGTAACTAGAAAAGAGGATTTCCTGGTAGCTCTACTAATTTTTTTTTTTTTGAGGCTGAGTTAGTTGTGTTGATGCATAATGCAGCGCAAATACGGGAATAAAGTTTTATTAGTGTTATGGGCTGAATTGTGTCCCCCAAATTCATATGCTGAAGTCCTAACCCCCAGGACCTCAGAATGTGACTGTATTTGGAGAGAGAGCCTGTAGAGAGGTGATGAAAATGAGGCCATTGGGTGGGCCTTAATCCAATATGACTGGTGTCCTTATAAGAAGAGGAAGAGACACCAGACACACACGTGCACAGAGAAAAGGCCACGTGAAGACAGAGAGGAGGTGGCCATCTACACCCCAACGAGAGAGGCCTCAGGAGAAAGAAACCCCTACCGTCTATCGGTTTGTATCTCGGAGTTTGAGAAATGTTGGTATTCTCACCTCCCTCCTCCCTTCACCGGGTCACGGGCTCCCTGGATGTAGTGTGACCTCGTTAGTGTTCACTCCCTATCACCCAGTGCAGCGCTTGACTCCAATATTTGTAGAATGAATGACGGAACAGAAAAGTCTTTATCTCATTTGGCATCCTGAGAAACTGTAGCTGCCGGTGCCACTGGAGGCTCAAATGAGAGACACAAATTTTATGAAAACTATATTCAGGAACGCAGCTTCCTTCCATAAAATGTGCACAGTGCAGGTGATGCAGAGCCGGCGGAGGGAAGCGCTGGCTTCCCGTTAGTTACAGACGGCTTCTGTCTATATTCCAGATGTAAGTCCTATTACTCTTTGCATTGATCATCGTGCTGTAACAGAGAGAAACATTTTGCTGCCGCTTCTACCTGCCTCTGCCCCCAGGCACCCCTGCCCATCACACGCACACAGAGCACGCTGCACTCCTGGCCTGGCATGCCTCTCCCCACTTCACCCTCATAGCTCTTATTCATCTCATAAGACTTTGCCCAGATTTCAGCTCCTCTAGGAATTCTCCCATGACTGAGTCAGACGAGATCAAATGCTTCTTCTATATGCTGGCTTTACACGCTGTGAGTGCAACTATCATATCATTCACCGCAGGACATCACAGTTACCCATTCCCGAGGTTGTCTTCCCAGTATGCCGTACATCCCTTGAAAGCAAGGGCCTGTCTCTTCCATTAAAAAAAAAAACCACTTTATCCTCGGTGCCTGACACAATGCCTGGGATATAAGTCGTGCAATGCAGGACAGCTGTTGGCATCTTAAGTCAAACAGTAGGGGATCATGGGAAGGAATGGTAGGTATTATACAAGTTAGTATGAGGTACTTACAAACTAAATAATTTTTCTTTTCCATTTCCCTTCTTTTTCTTCTGCTGATTTCTTCCTAACATAACTTGTTTTCAAACTGCTGAGCTCTAAGATTGGCGAGAAAAAAAATGGGAAAAAGAGAAAAGAAATAAAGTTAAAGAGAGCGAGGGAGGACATACTTAGACACACACACACACACACACACACACACACACTGAGGATTTTAAACGCTGAGATAACCGCATTCCACCACTAATTCCCTTAGCGCTTTGTGGTGAAGTGTATGGTGTCCTGAGCCTCTCAAAATAGGGCTACAAAGCACATCTCTTTCAACAAGGGGCTGAATGTATCAATTAATGCTTACAGAGTACTTTGAGGATGAAAATTTACACACAAATCCTTATTAGTATTGGCTATGCTCTGTACAATAAGCCTTAGATGTGAAATTTACACAACAAATTAAGTAACATGGTTCAAAAATAGAAAAGCCATGTACGAAGTACATATTCATCATTCACATTAATCATATAAAATCAAAAACGCTCACTCCAGACTGGACTGCCAATAATCTGAATTTTTTTTTTTTTTTTTTTTTTTTTTTTTGCGGTATGCGGGCCTTTCACTGTTGTGGCCTCTCCCGTTGCGGAGCACAGGCTCCGGACGCACAGGCTCAGCGGCCATGGCTCACGGGCCCAGCTGCTCCGCGGCATGTGGGATCCTCCTGGACCGGGGCACGAACCCGCGTCCCCTGCATCGGCAGGCGGACTCTCAACCACTGCGCCACCAGGGAAGCCCCAATAATCTGAATTTTAATCCTTTGTGTGCGTTCGATTGTTGGCCCGGGGTAGGGCTTTGTGATGTATATTTTAATGTACTTCTAGAAGATTTTCCTTTTTTTGTTAGATACATTAAAAAGACCCCATTCGGATGTTTTTTTCCAGTGAAGGAAAACGTTGACAGCACTAAAAAAAATACATATATTTCATTTTATGAGATTTGAAATGCTGGGTTTTGCCATATGTGTCCATTGTAGACATGACAACTATTATAACGTAGAGGTGACTTCTTCTGTCACTTTTCTTCAGTTTGGATGAGAGTCCTGTATAAGAAAGAGCTATTGGGTTGGCCAAAAAGTTCACTTGGGTTTTTCCATACAATGTTATAGAAAAATCCGAACGAACTTCTTGGCGAAACCCGATATTTTCACTTTGAAACAGGGGGAAACTTACAGGTGATAACACTGCTGCTTTATGGTAACAGCCTATTGAATGTTGGTCTCCTGCCTCGGATGGTTGCTTCATGAAGCCGGGAGCTCTGCCTGCCTTCTCACTTGGTACTTGGCACACAGCAGGTGTTCAGCAAACACCCCACTCAAAGGATATGGATGGAGGAGGTGGGTGCAGACAAAGTGAGGACGGATATTAATGATGTTAGTGCCGTCTAAGCGAGCGGGAGAGACTGATGGGGAGCACACAGTACGGAAGGCTATAGCACAGGTTTCGACCTTAAACAGCAGGTCCCAGTTTGCTAAGGTTGCTAAATCCGGCTTCAAACTACTCAGTTATGTACATATGTTTTTGTTATTACTTAAACCTATGACCTGAGGAAGAAAGAGGAAGTGTGGTCATCTTTGAAACTCTTTGCCTTAAAGGACAAGCATACGGCTTAGGGTAAGTCAGGTAGAAATCTGGGCTCTCTGGAATCCAGTCTTACTCGTTTTGGGGTGCCAACCGCACCTTGAGTGGTATCTTGCACTTCTTCTTTTCTCAGTGTGGTACGTGGGTTGTGTTGATTTTATCCCTGGCTACTGTTTATGGAGGCCTTACTTTTTGTCAAGTTGAGCTCAGCATGTTACAGGCGTCACCTCTGATCCTCACTACACTGCATGGAAGGCATCCTTACACCCATTTTACAGAATGAAGAAACTGAAGCCCGAATTCTGCAGAATGTGGATTTAAACCCACTTACTCTAAGTGATCCCTTCCCTAAATTATGCTATGTCGGGGGAGAGACTGCGTTTTGGATTTAAACATGTGCCTTGAACACGTCATTTAACTTTTATGAGCATCCGTTTGGGCATCTGTACAGTGAGGTGTGAAAACAGTTAACCTTTCAGGTCTATTTTCCTCTAAAATTCTACCAGTAGAAGGAGGCAGCGATGAGGCTCCCTGCTGTGATGGAGCTGTCCATGGTCCTGACAAGACCGGTACCAATAATGCAATAATCAGCTTATCGAAGGAAGGAGCGCAGGAAGCCCAAAACGCCTCCATTAATAAAGATTTGGTGTTATTCTCTGGGTCTCTTAAGTAATTAAGCATGCCATCTCCTACTGCTGGGTGTCTGGGTTATGCCGGGAACCAAACCTCTGCAAATCAAAGATGCAGGTAGATGTGCGCACACACTCCTTTCCCCTACAAACCTGAAACGCCTGTGTGTTCCAGCCAAATGAGCTGTAGAACATTTTGTCTCCTTTTTGTGTTCTTTTGCCTTGAATTACAGATTCTTCCTCTGTGAAGCAGATGTTCCTGGACCTGATTTTCCAAGCTTAGCCACCCTAAGAACAAAGTGAGATTAACTTAATGAGTTCTCTAAGAAATCAAATAAGTTCCTTTATTTTAGAATATTTTCATTGCTTCTCTCATTTATGCACATAGATATGTTTCTTTTTTTTTTTTTTTTTTTTTTTTTTGCGGTACGCGGACCTCTCACTGTTGTGGCCTCTCCCATTGCGGACCACAGGCTCTGGATGCGCAGGCTCAGCAGCCATGGCTCACAGGCCCAGCCGCTACGCGGCATGTGGGATCTTCCCAGACCGGGGCATGAACCCATGTCCCCTGCATCGGCAGGCGGATTCTCAACCACTGCGCCACCAGGGAAGCCCCATAGATATGTTTCTATAAAGGGATATATATTTACTGTATAAGCAGTAATATCCATGTCATCTCAAAAAAAAGATGTAGTGGATACAGGAATGTTGAAAACATGAGATGAGCACCCGCCCATACTTTTCTCTGTGAATCATGGTTAGTTACTGAATTTTGTACCATCATTTCTTATCATTTACCTTATACATAACCCTAATGTATAATGTAACTTGTAAAATAGCATGAATAATAAACCTCTGGTATTTTGAAATCTTTTTACTCCATTATGACATTTGCAAGGTTATGGGGTTTTTAAAAATTAATTAATTACTTTATTTTTGGCTGTGTTGGGTCTTCATTGCTGCATGCAAGCTTCCTCTAGTTGTGGTGAGCAGGGGCTACTCTTTGCTGTGGTGCACTGGGCTCTAGGTGCGCAGGCTTCAGTAGTTGTGGCATGCGGGCTCAGTAGTTGTGGCTTGCGGGCTCTAGAGCACAGGCTCAGTAGTTGTGGTGCACAGGCTTAGTTGCTCCGTGGCATATGGGATCTTCCTGGGCGAGGGCTCAAACCCGCGTCCCCTGCATTGGCAGGTAGGTTCTTAACCACTGCGCCACCAGGGAAGTCCCAGGTTTTGGGTTTTTTTAAAGCAATATTTAAAGGCCTAAGGAGATCTTTCCAAACATACTGAAATAGTGTGTCCCACTGAGAATTAATTATAAGCTAGAACTACCTTAATAAGGATGTACTGGACTGCAAGAAAATAAAATTCTAAAAGCAACAAGTTGTCAGATTATGAGCTGGGCACTGCTCTTAGTGGTTGCCTGAATCTCTGTTTGAATTGTGTGTTCACACACATCTGCATATATATAAATATGGTTTCACGCTTTCAAATACACACATATATATTTTCTTACATGCACGTATAAAGTAAACATATGACTGAATCTAAGCTATTTGCATATGGAGCCAGGGAGAATTCATTTTTTTCCCCCCAAATCATCTTCCTGAATGATTTGCAAGGGGAAGAAGGTCTTCAAAGGGAGAATTCTGAAGGTGCTTGGAGCAAACAATGAAGGAGGTAAATTCTCAAGTCACGCCAAGGAAAAGAAGCAGAAAACCTCATACCCGGTGCTCATCCCAGCCCCAAGGGCTAAGATGGGCCTTAGGGAGAGGAATATTTCCCCAATTCATGCACAAAAAGAAAGGCCCTAGGACTGGGAGGCCTGAACGGAACAGGAAGCTATTTCGACTCCTAAAGAGTTTGCAGTTTTGGGAATGTTGGAAGCAGCCCCCTGGGAAGAGCCAGCATCACCCTGAAGGTTGTGGCAGAAACTACTGCCAGGAGACAGAGGTGCCCGGCACTCAGGGTGCTGTCCACAGGCCTGGCCAGGTAGCAGCACGGGGCAGCTGGTACAGACTGAATACGTTCCTCAGAAGGCAGCAAGGACCCGGGACGGAGTTAGTTTAACTGTGTTGGGGGAAACGATGTCAACCTCCAAATCAGTTACATTTTTCACATTATTATTTTTTTAATAGATCTTCATCAGAGTATAATTGGTTCATAGTACTGTGTTAGTTTCTGTTGTACACTAAAGTGAATCAGCCATATGCATACATATGTCCCCATATCCCCTCCCTATCCCACCCCTCTAGGTGGTCACCGAGCTGATCGCCCTGTGCTATGCAGCTGCTTCCCACTAGCTAGCTATTTTACATTTGGTAGTGTATGTATGTCAGTGCCATTCGCCCACTTCGCCCCAGCTTCCCCCTCCCACCCCGTGTCCTCAAGTCCATTCTGTACGTCTACATCTTTATTCCTGCCCTGCAACTAGGTTTGTCAGTACCATTTTTTTTTTTTAGAGTCCATATATATGCATTAGCATATGGTATTTCTTTTTCTCTTTCTGGCTTACTTCACTCTTTATGACAGGCTCTAGGTCCATCCACCTCACTACAGATAACTCAGTTTCATTCTTTTTATGGCTGAGTAATATTCCATTGTATATATGTGCCACATCTTCTTTATCCATTCATCTGTTGATGGACACTTAGGTTGCTTCCATGTCCTGGCTATTGTAAATAATGCTACAATGAACATCGTGGTACCTGTCTCTTTTTGAATTATGGTTTTCTCAGGGTATATGCCCAGTAGTGGGATTGCTGTGTCATATGGCAGTTCTACTTGTAGTTTTTTAAGGAACCTCCATATTGTTCTCCATAGTGGTTGTATCAATTTACATTCTGACCAACAGTGCAGAAGGGTTCCCTTTTCACCACACCCTTTCCAGCATTTATTGTTTGTAGATTTTTTGATGATGGCCATTCTGACCGGCATGAGGTGATACCTCATTGTAGTTTTGACTTGCATTTCTCTAATAATTAGTGATGTTGAGCATCTTTTCATGTGACTCTTGGCCATCTGTATGTCTTCCGTGGTGAAAAACATACAGACCTTCTATTTAGGTCTTCCACCCATTTTTGCACTGGGTTGTTTGTTTTTTTGATATTGAGCTGCATGAGCTGTGTGTATATTTTGGAGATTAATCCTTTGTCTGTTGTTTCATTTGCAAATATCTTCTCCCATTCTGAGGGTTGTCTTTTTGTCTTGTTTATGGTTTCCTTTGCTGTGCAAAAGCTTTTAAGTTTAATTAAGTCCCATTTGTTTATTTTTGTTTTTATTTCCATTACTCTAAGAGGTGGGTCCAAAAAGATCTTGCTGTGGTTTATGTCAAAGAGTGTTTTTCCTATGTTTTCCTATAAGAGGTTTATAGTGTCTGGTCTTACATGTAAGAGGGAAGTTTATAGCAATTCAATCTCACCTCAAGAAACAAGAAAAATCTCAAATAAACAATCTAACCCTGAACTTAAAACAGCTAGAGAAAGAAGAACAAAGAAAACCCGAAGTCATTAGAAGGAAAGAAATCATAAAAACCAGAGCAGAAATAAATGAAATAGAAGAAAAGAAAACAATAGCAAAGATCAATAAAGCTAAAAGCCAGTTCTATGAGAAGATAAACAAAATTGATAAACCCTTAGCCAGACTCATCAAGAAAAAAAGGGAGAGGACTCAAATCAATAAAATTAGAAATGGAAAAGTAGAAACCACAACTGACACTGCAGAAATACAAAGGATTTTAAGAGACTACTACAAACAACTATATGACAATAAAATTGACAACCACGAAGAAATGGACAAATTCTTGGAAAGGTACAATTTTCCAAGACTGAACCAGAAAGAAATAGAAAATATAAACAGACGTATCACAAGTAATGAAATTGAAATGGTAATTAAAAATCTTCCAACAAACAGAAGTCCAGGACCAGATGGCTTCACAGGTGAATTCTGTCAAACATTTAGAGAAGAGCTAACACCCATCCTTCTCAAACTCTTCCAAAACACTGCAGAGGGAGAAACACTCCCAAATTCATTCTACAAAGCCACCATCACCCTGATACCAAAACCAGAAAAAGATATCACAAAAAAAGAAAATTATAGACCAATATCACTGATGAACATAGAGGTGAAAATCTTGAACAAAATACTAGCAAACAGAATCCAACAACACAGGAGAAGGATCATACACCATGATCAAGTGGGATTTATCCCAGGGATGCAAGGATTCTTCAATATACACAAATCAATCAATGTGATACAGCACATTAGCAAATTAAGTAATAAAAACCATATGATAATCTCAGTAGATGCAGAAAAACTTTTGACAAAATTCAACACCCATTTATGATAAAAACTCTCCAGAAAATGGGCATAGAGGGAACCTACCTCAACATAATAAAGGCCATATAGGCAAACCCACAGCCAACATCGTTCTCAATGGTGAAAAACTGAAAGCATTTCCACTAAGATCAGGAATAAGACAAGGATGTCCACTCTCACCACTCTTATTCAACATAGTTTTGGAAGTCCTAGTCACGGCAATCAGAGAAGGAAAAGAAATAAAAGGAATACAAATTGGAAAAGAAGTAAAACTGTCACTGTTTGCAGATGACATGATACGATACATAGAAAATCCTAAAGATGTCACCAGAAAACTACTAGAACTAATCAATGAATTTGGTAAGCTTGCAGGATACAAAATTAATGCACAGAAATCTCTGGCATTCCTATACACCAACAAAGAAAAATCAGAAAGAGAAATTAAGGAAACACTCCCATTTACCACTGCAACAAAAAGAATAAAATACCGAGGAATAAACCTGCCTAAGGAGGCGAAAGGTTTGTACTCAGAAAACTATAAAACACTGATGAAAGAAATCAAAGATGGCGTAAACAGATGGAGAAATATACCATGTTCTTAGATTGTAAGAATCAATATTGTGAAAATGGCTCTACTACCCAAAGCAATCTACAGATTCAATGCAATCCCTATCAAACTACCAATGGCATTCTTCACAGAATTAGACCAAAAAATTTTATAATTCATATGGAAACATGAAAGACCCTGAATAGCCAAAGCAATCTTGAGAAAGAAAAAAGGAGTTGGAGGAATCAGGTTTCCCGACTTCAAGCTACACCACAAAGCTACAGTAATCAAGACAGTATGGTACTGGCACAAAAACAGAAATATAGATCAATGGAACAGGATAGAAAGCCCAGAGATAAACGCACGCACATATGGGCACCTAATTTACGACAGAGGAGGCAAGAACATACAACGGAGGAAAGACAGTCTCTTCGATAAGTGGTGCTGGGAAAACTGGACAGTCACATGTAAAAGAATGAAATCAGGGCACTCCCTAACACCATACACAAAAATAAACTCCAAATGGATTAAAGACCTAAATGTAACACATTATTGTTTATATTTACTTAAATTTTAATTTGTAGCTATGTTGGTAGTGCGTGAGTATATACTTCTTTAGAAAGCATTCAACAGTTAGAAAAAGAGTAGAATCCCATTTGTTATCACCCCTGAACCTGCTTCCCTTTTCCTTTCTTCAGAAATAACCACAATTTATTCCTGCCATATTACGGAACATTCTTCCAGAAGAAAAATTATTGACTGAAACTCAGTGAGAATACAAGTTTTAATATTGTCTTTTTTTAAAGAAACACCTGAAATATCTAGAGTTTAGACAATACAAAATGGCAAAAAAAAAAAAAAGAGGGGCTTCCCTGGTGACGCAGTGGTTGAGAGTCCGCCTGCCGATGCAGGGGACACGGGTTCGTGCCCCGGTCCGGGAGGATCCCACATGCCGCGGAGCGGCTGGGCCCGTGAGCCATGGCTGCTGAGCCTGCGCGTCCGGAGCCTGTGCTCCGCAATGTGAGAGGCCACAACTCTAAGAGGCCTGTGTACCGCAAAAAAAAAAAAAGAGCTTCCCATGAGATGTTGGAAATATTTACTCTGTAAGCCCAGCTTCATAAATTCAACATGTCTCAATGGAAGGAAAATGGCGTGAAAGCTCTGGGCTTACATGACTAATTGATGTGCCCTCCGGAGTGTTTCCTGGAAGAAAGAAAGAAAGAAAGTGAGGGAGGGACAGAGAGAGAAAGGAAGGAAGGATGGAAGGAGGGAAAAAAGGAAGAAAGAAAGAAAGGGAGGAAGGAAGGAAGGAAGAAAGAAGAAGGAAAGAAAGAAAGAAAGAATCTCAGTCCTGAGGTTGTATCTATATAAGGAGGCCTCTGCCAGTGTCTAAGCACTTTTTCCCAAAGGATGTTTAGTGTTCCACACCGACGACTCAAGTTAGGCGAGAGGTAGACAGGTGGCACCTACCACGGGTGACCTGTTAACAGGGTATCAGGAGACTGGATTTTCATAAAACATGATAAAATGCCCTGGTTTGCAGTGTTTCGCAAAGCAGACATGATTCCCCAGGCACAGAATAGACAGCCAAGTCTTCTGTGTGCTGGTTGATTCCTTTCTCACACGTTTTAGTGGAACCACGGACTCCCGGGATGTAATTCCACGACTCAGGTGCTCTGAACATTCTGTAATCTGGTAAATGGTACTTTCATGGCCGAAAAGAGTTCAAGCAGCTTCCCTCTGGCTACCATCCAGGGCAGAATCCTTGGCACCGGGCATCTCGTTCCTTTGACCAGATGGACGGGATGCGGGACTCTGGATGGGTGACCTGGCCGCTCTCCGGAGGTCAGGACAGGAGACTGGATCCCTTCACGGACGTGGGAATGAGTCAACAGAGAATGGGCGGGCGCCCATGGTGGATACACCTGCTCTTACAGCCAGCACCTTGAGCGCCCTGGCAGGACTCGAGGACAGGCCGGTCGCCACGTGTCCTGTGCTTTGCTGGCACTGATGGCCTCTGGAGGAGAGAGCACCTGGCTTTCTCTCTTTGTCACCCGTGCCCAGGCAATCGGTTCATGGCAAGTTTGAGCAGAATATTTCTTAGAAGTCATCTGGCAGCCAGATTGTTTTTGGACTGATATCATTTTGAAAGGATCTATTAAAGGAAATGATTAGTTGGGGATTATGATGACCACACACCTTGGGGGCGGGGGAAATGGGTCCATGACCTGCTGCCCTGAGCCTAATTCTGGACAGCCCTGTTGTGTGTGTGTGGTGGGGGGGGGGGTCCCGAAGGATTTGGAGAGAAGAAGAACCCCCCTGAGGAAACTGACAAAGCTGGTTTACTCCATGAGTAAAATACTCTTAACCAATGGCCTCCAGGCTGACAATCAGGTCGATCTATTCAACAACCGGGGAACTGTGCAAAATGAGGGCAAGCAACAAAACACAGCCCAGGCGCTGCCCTCAAGGGACTGACAGTTACTTACCGCTGTCCCGCACACCGCGCAGGCCTGGCCCACGGCAGGCGCTCAGTACACAGGCGTTAACCAGGAAGGCAGGAAGGATCCGTCACGGAACGCGCCTGCAAGCGGGGAGGGCAGGGATTCAAGGAGGGTTTGAAGAAGGATTTGTAGCATTTTGAGAAGCACACTTGGCCATGTTTGAGAGCACTGGCTTTGGAGTCAGGCAGGCCTGTTTCAAATTCTTTTTTTTTTAAAAAATATTTATTTATTTATGTATTTTGGCTGCGCCGGGTCCTAGTTGCGGGGTCCTTGTGGAGGCTTGCAAACGCTTAGTTGCAGCATGCATGTGAGAAGCTAGTTCCCCGACCAGGGATAGAACCCAGGCCCCCTGCATTGGGAGTGTGGAGTCTTACCCACTGGACCACCAGGGAAGTCCCTGTTTCAACTTCTTACTGCCGCTTACAAGCTCTGTGATCATGGACAAACTGACGAATAGTTCCGAGCCTCAGTTTCCGCATCTGTAAAACGGGGTCAATGATACTGACCTTGCAGCATCGCTCTACAAATGAAAGGAGATAACATATGTGAAGCCTTTAACACACTCGATAAGTAGAGACAATTATTACCATGTAAAAGGTATGACAAAGTGATGTGTTCAGGGAACTACAAGCAGCTTAACAAGTGTGGATCTGGCCACGTGTGCGTCAGCCAAGAGCAAGGAGGCTGGAAGGGGGCGGGGCCTCGAAAGAGCCTTGTGGGGCAGCGTTTGGGCGCTGACCTAAGTCCAGAAGAACCAGTGGAAGGTCTGGCTGGGATAGGAGTGAAAGCAGGATGGAGGGGAGCGGGGAGAGGGGAGGAGCCCTCTCTACCCTCGGGTGTTGAAGTGTAAACACAGGGAAACACGGCTGTTTGCTGAAGGCAAAGGAAGAGGGAAGACCACCAGCTCAGAAGTCCTCGGCTCCCAGCCCACAGGCTATGTCACAAGATCTCAAGGACATTTGCTAACTTTGCAGGCACGTGTCTTCACACTGAGGGGCGCGTGCCTGTTCTGGGCTTCGACTGGACGCATGGTGTGAACGTGCGTGCAGCCATAGGACGCAGGCTGGGAGGCGTGCTCACGGCGGGCGTCACTGAGCTGCGCTCCTCCGCTCACGCTGCGTCTCTCACTTGTTTTCAAGGAGATCTATGAAGGCTCTTATTTTCCACTTCCAGGTTTTCTGTCATCTTCAGAGGTGAGTAAAGAAGATGTGGGGAATACAAACACTGATTAGGGCCAAAAAACAAAGGCAAAAACCTCTCCAAAACGAGTTCGGCACACCAGCTCTTGGACCCTGGAGGATTAGGGACCTCAGTTTCTCCAGCTGTACAGTAGTGGTCCCTGCCTCCTTAGGACCGCTGTGAGGACTCACAAGAGAGAAGCTGCCTGGAGCACGGACGCCGTAGGAGGTCTTCAGTCTGTAGGAACTGAACTTGACAACGATGGTGAAACAGACCCTAACACCTGCCAACGAGGATTCCGAGGTGGGAGCTCCAGGCACAAAAGCAGTAAGGACGATGCATCTCTCCCTTCTGTCGCTTAAAAAGAGAACGAGACCAAAAATAAACCCAAATAAAACAAAAAAATTTCCATTCAGGGCCTGCTCTGTGCAGAATTTCAAAATAGGCAAAATTTATTTTTGTCTTTCACTACCCTGAATTAAAAAAAAAAAAAACCCATAACATCAAATTTCCCTTCTTAACCATTTTAAAGTGAATAGTTCCATAGTGTTAAACATATTCACATTGTGGTGAAACCAGTCTCCAGAACTTTTTCCATCTTGCAAAACTGAAACTCCATATCCATGGAACACTGACCTCCCCCACCCCCCTCCCCCAGCCCCTGGCAACCACCATCCTACTTTCTGTCTCTATGATTGCTCTCGGTATCTCACATAAGTGGCATCATGCAGTATTTGTCTTTTTGTGGATGGCTTATTTCACTTAGCACGATGTCCTCAAGGTTTATCCATGATGTAACGTGTGTCAGGATATCCTTCCTTTTAAAGGCTGAATAATATTCCACTGTATGGTGGGACCACATTTTGTTTATCTGTTCATCCCCCAAAGGAAACTTGGGTTCCTTCCACCTTTTGGCTACTGTGAATAATGCTGCTCTGAACATCTATACAAATAACTCTCTCTCCTCTTCCTCCCTCCCTCTCCTTCCTTCTGATTTGTAATCCAGGTTTCTGGTGATTTCACCCTTTACTCAACATTCTGTCATCAGGAAAGGAGATCTGAGAAATCATTAACACCTTGGTGCAAATGTGATTAACGTGTTGTCTCTAAATGAGAGTGAATTTTAAAAAGAGAACCTAAGGGGAAGGCACATAAGGAGATGAATACAGACTGTTGGGTTTCAGGCTGAGGTCTCTGGACGGGGGCTGTGTGGGCCTGTGGACTCCCCGGAACGTCTCAGAGCGGACTAGGGGTTCTCCACCCATGAATGCACAGCTCTGTTCCCATCAGACCAGAACGTCCTTGTCTTATGTGCCAATTCCAAACTGAGCCCATCTGAAGCATCAGACTCACAGAGGAAATCTAAACATTAAGCCTCCACATCTGTAATCATTTCATTTTATACCAGGAGGGAAAATCCTTATCAGATACTCATTCTACTCAAATCACGGCTCAAGTCAAAGCCCGGAACTCTCCTTCACGCAGAGCCTTGGCCTCGCTCTGGCTTCTCAGGAGCCGGACCTCCTGCGTGTTTCTAATCCAGCCGCCGTGGGTTTACTAATCTTCTCTTATCTTTTCCTCCTGATGGGCTCCTGCTCTGCTCTCCACACCTGTCAATTCACCCCCCTCCCATCATTCACCACCACCATCGTGTTGTTGCCAGAAACGCAAACCCTCCTACAGCCCAGGACGTGGAGGCGAGGAGATGTTTTTCCTCCTACAGACTTCGCACTCTGTGTTCTCAGGAAATGTTAATACGCTGCAGGCATTCGTGGCTGTTCAGTGAAGTCTCGCTCTTCTTTCTTCAGTGGTAGGCTGTCAACTTTAATCAGCTGCGAGACCTGTGTGCTTCCTTTCGCGATGCCTCTCACATCCCTCCCCCGCTCTCCGCTCCACTCAGGCTGGGGGTGTGGGCTCGCAGGGAAGACGACGGTAGATGTCAAAACAACTCCGGCGGCAAATGCAGAGTTTGGAAGCGTAGCCAGGGCTAATTACCAAGAGGTGGGGTGACCAACCGAGAGTCAGGTGAGCAGGAACTGTTGAGTAGGGATGAAGGTGGCAGAGGATGAGGGTGGGTGCCAGGTTCAGGAACAAACGCAGAAGAGAGAGCAGGAACCAGAAACCCAAGGAGGAATTGGATCCTGGAGATAGCGTTCTGCTGACTGCTTTTTTTAAAAAAATGAGTAGACCACTCAGCTGTGTTTTGGGGATATGTTCTTTCTTTAAGACTCCCCATTCCCAATGAAAACCCTCACGGTATTTGAAAAATATCTTTCTTAGACCAGTTACACTAGAGTCTCTGAAGATGGGCAAACCAGAAGCTTCCCAGGGGATGTCAGAGAAGCCAGAATTAAGCACTGCTTGATCCTCTGCCCCTGCATCCGTCCTCCGTACTGCTTCCAGATGAACCTTTGTAGTGATGCTTTAGGACCTCCTATGGCTCTCCATTGACTTCTGAGTTGGCCGGGTTCCTCGTCCTGTTCTTTGAGACCCTGGACGTCCTGGCTGAGCCCACCTCCACCCAGTGGCCTGCCTGTCTTCCTCTCACTGCCCATCTTGCTGTTTTTCCCGCAGTGTCCTTGGACATGATGCGGGGAGCCTGCTTGACTCCTGCCGTACGGAGGCCCTGGGTGGGACAGGCCCAGGTAAGGTACAGGTGTGGGAAGGACAGCCCATCTGGCAGGCAGAACACGGTGTCTGAAGCCATGTGAGCAAACACACTGAAACCCAGAGCAAGGTTTGGAGGGGTCCCGTGATGGGGGGTGTGTGGAAATGTTCAGGTTCCGATAGACAGGAAGTCCACAGATCAGAGCCGGCACCCAGCCAGGGGTCTGTGGTCCTACAGCCCTAGAGGGACCACTTGTCAAGCCTTGCTGGGCAACGAGAACAAGGTAGAATGTCGTGCCTCTCTGTGCCTGGTTTTTCTGATAAGAAAAATGGGATAAGATTATTTTATGGATAATCTCAGAGGAATATTTTGAGGATTAAATGGATCATATTGTGTAATAAGTACTTCAAATGGTGTCTGATATACAATAAGTATGCAATCAGTTAGCTCCTAGGGAGAGAAGGAGGGCAGGGCTGGGTTGAGGACCCACCTGGCCCTCTAACACCCCTCAGGTTCCTCCTTTTTATATCTCCGAAGTCCCACCTAGCCTTTCTTTTCTTTATTTTTTTTAAAGCGATTTATTTTATTTCATTTGTGGCCGCTCTACGCAGCAGGCAGGATCTTAGCTCCCTGACCAGGGATTGAACCCTCGCCCCCTGCAGTGGAAGCACGGAGTCCTAACCACTGGACCGCCAGGGAGGTCCCCCATCTAGCCTTTCAACTCCATCTCAGACGCCACATCCTTTACTCAAGATTTCCTCTTCCGAGCCTCCGACCAGGAGTGGCCGAACCTTCCCCTGCATCTGTCTGTCACTCTACACCAGGTACTCTGAATGTGCCTGCCTTCTGCCAGTCAGTTGGGCACTTGTTTTATTCCTCTTTGGAACCATATGCCGGGAAACTGTGCCATGGCTGCCAGGCTGTAGTACACATGAATTGTCTGAGTTGAATCGCACGTTTTGAAGACAACCAATTGGCCCTACAAAAATCTCCCAGCTGGGCACCTGTGAAACGCTGAGGTTTAGTGCTTTGAGGCAACTGTCCTTCACTTGTTGCTTCACACCTGTAAGGAAGATTAATTGCACATTCAAAATCTGATCGTTGGTCACGTGTAAAGCCTGGCCGTTTCAAAGAGTTCCACCATTAAGATCTTCGCTATCTGCAAGGTCGGTTGCAGATAAGGTTGCAGGTTGACTGAGTAAACCAGTGTCTGGCCACAAACTTGCAAATGTTTGGGATGGCATGTCTGTGCTGAGCAGTGGTGGCCTGTCATTCTCGGCCCATGTTAGCACGAGGAAGTGGGCTGTTTAGGTGGGGCTGCACAGTCAGCTGCAGTATATTTGGAGAAGAAAAATGCTAGACTTGCTACAGTTGTGTTTGACACTTCCCTCCTGCACTTCTCGGCAAATAAACTGTAAGTCGTTTTGTTCTCCATCTAGACCGTACTTCCTTCTCAAACGTTTTTGTGTCCCATTTGCCGGGGAGCCGCAGGATCTTGATTGTAGGACGGCATCAAAACCTGCCAGTGAGTTGGTGGGAATGAAAATGGGTGCAGCCACTATGGAGAACGGGTATGGAGGTTCCTCAAAAAATGAGAGCTACCATATGACCCAGCAGTCCCACTCCTGGGCATATACCCAGACAAAACTATCATTTGAAAAGATACATGCACCCCTATGTTCATAGCAGCGCTATTCACAACAGCCAAGACATGGAAGCAACCTAAGTGTCCATCAACAGATGAGTGGATAAAGAAGATGCGGTAAATATATACAAAGGAATACTACTCAGCCATAAAAGGAATGAAATCATGCCATTTGCAGCAATATGGATGGATCTAGAGATTATCATACTAACTGAAGTATGTCAGAAAGAGAAAGACAAATATCATATGATATCACTTATATGTGGAAGCTAAAATATGACACAAATGAACCTATCTATGAAACAGAAACAGGCTCACAGACATAGAGAACAGACCTGTGGTTGCCATGGGGGAGGGTGGGGAGGGGAGGGAAGGAGTGGGAGGTTGGGATTAGCAGATGCAAACTATTATATATAGAATGGAAACACAACAAGGTCCTACTGTCGTAGCACAGGGAACTACATTCAATATCCTGTGATAAACCATATTGGAAAAGAATATGAAAAAGAATGTATGACTGAATCACTTTGCTGCACAGCGAAAACTAACACAACATTGTAAATCAACTGTACTTTAATAAAACAAACTTCAAAAAAAACCAAAAGCAAAACCTGCCAGTGAGAAGTGGTCGGCAAGGCGGGTACCTCTTTGCCCAAGGCTGTGTGTTAACCACACACACTGACGTGAGCATGAGGGTTCGAGGCCACACAACGAGCACGTTTCGTCTGGGTTAACTGGCCCTCCGCACCACCTCCTGCCCAAAGCCCACTGAAAACTGACCAGCAAGGGCTGTTGTTGCCCTGGGCATAGAATAGGTGCTCAACAAATGCTTATAGATTGGTTGCCTTGTGACATTTATTCAATGTCTGGAGGGAACAGAAACGGTGTCTATGCGTGAGGAGCGTATGGGTTTAACAGGAGAAATAATTTCTGAGTTGGGCTAGAAGGTGTGACCCTGTAAAGCAGGTAAAGAAAATGAAGACGTGAAGGAAGGTAGCACAGGGCTTTGGGACGTCACGGCCCGTGGATTCCTGTGTTGAAGCCTGAGCCCCACCTCTTGGGGTCACCTCTGGGCAGCAGGATGCTGGGGTGATGTGGAGGTGATGGGAAGGTGTCTGTCCTGGCTTTGACCCAGGGTCTTTGTTTTTCTGGAAGCATTCCTGCCTTTCCCCTGGGCTCTTGGGACCCCTCTGCGTGTGTGGGAGGGGTTAAAGCATGGATGGATGGATGGATGGATGGATGGATGGGTGGGTGGGTGGGTGGGTGGGTGGATGGATGGATGGATGGATGGATGGATGGGTGGGTGGATGGCTGTCTGCTTAGTTTGAAAACAAACATGGGAAACTGGGAAACTATGTAGGTCAAATGGGTAAAGTTGTTGGGAATGAAGATGGATCATTTATTGATTCAGAAAGCCTTTAGCTTTCAGTTATAATTGAAGAAATACAATAGGGACCATTCAAAGAGATGATGACTTCATTGTGAATCATATGAAGAGAACTGTCACTGTTGCATGGGGTGCGCTGAGATGGGGAGAGGAATAGATTCATGCTGTGTTAAATTTCAGCTCTAAAGACCCGACTCTAGGGCAAGGAAGAGAGGCAGTGTGTGGACTCCAGGTAAGAAGCCAGGGCAGCACTAAACAAACAGGGCTGCCAGGTCCCAGAGACTTGATGGTTTCAGGTCCTCAGTCCTGGTGTCTGGAGCCATGTTTTGTGGCACCTGCCTGAAGCTTCTCTCTCTTTCAAAAAAAACAAAACAAAACTGGAATTACAGACAGATCATGGGGCACTGCTGGTATCCCCAGCCTGGCTGAGCCTGACCTCTTCTCCTGGTGTCCACTGGCAAGCGAGTGGGAAGTGTCTTTTTTTTTTTTTGCGGTGCGCGGGCCTGTCACTGTTGTGGCCTCTCCCGTTGCGGAACACAGTCTCCGGACGCGCAGGCTCAGCGGCCATGGCTCACGGGCCCAGCCGCTCCGCGGCATGTGGGATCCTCCCGGACCGGGGCACGAACCCGTGTCCCCTGCATCGGCAGGCGGACTCCCAACCACTGCGCCACCAGGGAAGCCCATCTCTGACATTTTAACCTCCTCTCCTCTTCCTTCCAGTCCAGGACCAAATCCTGGGGCTGGACCCCTGTCCCATGCCCCACACCCACGTTTTCTCTTTGCTCTCTCTGCTGCTTTCCCAGTTTGGACCCTCGTTACCTGTCACTAACTGTGAGAACTTAATAACTCACCTCCTCACCTCGGGTCCTTCCTCTCCAACCCACCTCCCATCCGGGCAGGGCAGGAGCCCTACCAAAGCACAGGTGCTCATCCTTTCAACTCCTTCCTGCAGCGCTGGGCCAATTTGCTCGCTCACACACGTGGTTGGATGGATGAACTGCCTCTGGTGGGTCCTCACCATCTATGCAATAATGTCTGAATTTCTTAGCAAGACATTCATGACCCTACAGAGTTAAGTCCTAATCTCTTCCTCCAGCTTCTCCACCACTTTCTCCCATTTCTCCCCAACTCTGCCATTTCCCACACCGGGGCGTCCTCCTCCAACATGTCGGCTTGTCAAAATGACATCTACCCTTGAAGGTTCAACTTGAAGGTTATCTCTTCCATGCTTCCACTCGGATAGATCTATTTCCCCCCTTCATGGCGTTCCAGTGGAATTTAATTTATAATTGACTTCTCTCCTAGAACCTACTACCTTTCTTCCTTGACTAACAATGTTTGCATTTGATAACATTCCTGGGTTTCCCCTTCCAAGCTGGAGGGATGCTCCTTGGTGGCAGGAAGAAACATGATACTTGGCTTGTCGCCCTCCAGAACACCTTGCAACCTGTCTCCTTTTAGAAAAGTTTGTTGAATATAATCAGCGCTTTGTAGTAAGTAAGAACACTTGACTATCGCTTATGGGTAGTGAGGGCTAGTGGACCTGACATGGGGAATCGCAAAGAGGAGTCAAACAGCCCTTTCCACCCAAAATGACTCAGACTGGGAGCTAAGGCAATTAGGAAATATTCTGGGATTTATTAAAATAAAAATCCTCTATGACCCCAGGCAAGTTATTTAACTTCCTTGAGCCTTAGATGCCTTATCTATCAAATATTTTATCTTCAAGGGCTTTTCTAAGAAAAAAGTAAAATGTAAAAAGCACCCAAATCTGTTAAGCTCTTTAATTTTTATAGGAAATCCATTGCATAATAACCCACATATAAATGGGTTTGGAATGGTTAACTAGCAAAACTCCTAGGCCCCAGTGGTCAAGGGGAACGTCTGATAACAAAGGCACGTTCCTCAGGTAGCATCTACCTGGGAGCCGTTTTCTTCCGTCAGGGCCCTGGTGGCTTCTCTAACTCGACCTCACCACACACGAGACCAAAGCCAGCCCAGCAGCTGTAGCGGGGCACTCTGCCGTCTGCAGTGCAACAGACAGCTGTATACTTGTTTCAGAAGCAAATTAGGAACAGTAATAACCCAAGCAGCAAAATGAAGACTCTGTAGTTTACTAACCGAATTCCGAGCAAGTGCTCTTCAATTTTTGTAATAATATGAAAATAATGTACATGTGGATCTAAAAGCAACATCACTCCCAGATAGGAATGAACACATTCTCTGTGGGCTGCAACGGGACCAGCACAGGGTCATTGCCCTCAGCGACATCCGTTTACAGGGTTTGATTTTTTTTTAATTCATTATTGCAATACATAGGCTCATCCTATACCCAATTTACTATCTGTTTAAATACATCTCGTGGGCTTCCCTGGGGGCGCAGTGGTTGAGAGTCCGCCTGCCAATTCAGGGGACACGGGTTCGAGCCCTGGTCCGGGAAGATCCCACATGCCACGGAGCAACTCAGCCCGTGCGCCACAACTACTGAAGCCCGCGTGCCTAGAGCCCGTGCTCCGCAACAAGAGAAGCCACCGCAATGAGAAGCCCGCGCACCGCCACGAAGAGTAGGCCCCGCTCGCTGCAACTAGAGGAAGCCCGCGCGCAGCAACGAACACCCAACGCAGACAAAAATAAACAAATAAATTTATTTTATAAATAAATAAATAAATACGTCTTGTGAACTTGAGTCCGTGTCATAGCTTTGGTTCAGTCATTTCCAGGTAACCCTCTGCATTGTTTGTAAAATACTGACTTAAAACAGATTTCCTTCAGGTGGAGAAGGGAATAGAGCTGATAAATAAGTGCTGTCTGGACAGGGAGAGGGCAGAGAAGAGGAGTAATTAACATTCCCTGAACACTGGCAATGGTACAACCACTTTTATGCTCATTTTATCTGAGGTAACTGGGGGCTCAGAGACACTAAGTTACTGTCCTAAGTGAACAGGGGTGTGGAGTGCAGATCCTGAGGGGTTCATTCAAGAGCTCACGCTGTCTGCAGCCCATCCCCCCCGCCTCCCAAGGTTCTGGGGCCCAGAGTGAGCAGACAATAAATGGCGTCTAATTATGGCCCGTGCTTATCTTGCTGTAACGCACTTGGCAGCCAGGTAACTTCAGATCCAGATGCTTTCCCCGCAGCAAGGTCAGACTGTGAGGCTATTGGATGAGGGTCAGGAGAAGCTGACCAGTGTCGCGGGGCTGGGGCAGTGTGGAGGAGGCAGGACACACAGGCCCGCGCTGCCAGGCTGCCCACCACCCAGACACCTTCCCTCTTCCTGTTGCTGCCGTGATCAGCTTCATGGCCTTCGCGGGGAATGGAAGCCTGTTTCCCATGCGCTCACCATGGAAATTTGTAAGACTGATGTCTTGGAGCCCTCTGTCTTTAAGTGCTGTTTGGATGGCTCGGACATTAGATATTCCTCTGCTATCATGAAATCCATTCAACAAACATTAGTTATATGCCTAGCATGCCGTAGGGGCTGGGAATTCAAGATGGATAAGAAATAGCCTCTGCCCTACAGGGACTCCCTGTTTGGTGGGGGACAGTGAAATAATTGTGGGAGGAAAGGCAGGCGGAGGGGTACAATGTGAGCGCAGAGGCAGACGTGGATAAATGGAAGAAGGCTCCGGAGAGGGTGCCGTTTGAGCTGCCTTGTGAAAGGTGGGCTTCCCAGGTGCAGAAGGGAAGGGCACCACAGGTATTCAGACAGCCCAGGCACATGGGGAGAATGCTAGTAGTTCAGGATGCTTTAGGGAAACTGGTTGGAGCTGGAAAATGATTTGACTTATCTTGTAGACGGTAGGAGCCTCTGAAGGTTTTTGAGCAGCAGAGAGGTGCAATCAGATCTATATGAATTTTAAAAATCACCCATAAAATAATGTGAAGACAGGCTGAAGAGGAATAAAGCCAGGGTACATGTGTTAGAAATATTCTACAGCACAGAAGGCAGTGGCAGTGCCCTCAGCTTGGGTAGTGGCACTAGGAAAGGAGGGCAGGGAACAGACAAGGGACATACCAGCTGTGGTCGCAGAAGAGTGTGTACACGTGGCCATTTTCACAGCTGTCCTGGTTCATTGGAAAAATAGCTTTTCCACAAAAATATCACCGACTCTTGAGCGACCCTGGTTAAATAACGTAATTTCTCTGTGCCCCATCTGTAAAATGGGCGTAATTCCATGTACTGAATAGATGTTATGAATGTTAAATAGAGCAAGCACATCATACTGCAAATTATGAATTGTCAATATGTGTGAATTATTTTCACCTTCCCATAATTTTCCTCACTTGAAAATAAGGTTAATATCAATATGCTGCCCTGCTCTTGTGAGATAATTGGGCTAATATTCCGATTGAAGGTAAAGTTCCTCATTTTTCTGGGGTAGATTTTATTCTTGTGAGATGTGGGTATGTAGGTATGTGTATTTATCTCACTCTAGGGTCAAGATAAAAATAGATACTATCCTTCAAAAGAAAGCTAAATGAGTGAAGTGTGTTTATGAAGATTTATGTGTGGAGCTAAATTAACTCCTGAGAACTGAGGTATTTATAGCCATTATTTCACTTCATTCTAAGAACAAGTACAGATGAACATGTCAAAAATGCCGACAATTATTGTGCTCTTATAATTTGATTTCTTACGTATTCTAATTATGTTCTTTTAATTAGTAACCACTCTTGTTCTTTTGCTTCCCCTGAAGTGAGACTGAATTCACTTCCTAATGCAAAACAGTTTGTAATTTTTACGTAAGATGACATGCTATTAAGTAAAAAGAATGACAATTGTTTTTCCACTAAAGACTTCGTAATGACAAAAGAGAACTTAAGTAACTCACTGAGTACGTATCTCATTTATAAAGCGTCTTGAAAAAGTCACCGTGTCATCACTCCCAGATTCATCTGATTTGAAGTAAAGATGACACTAAAGCTGCCTACATTTTAACTTTGGGAATTTATCCAAGATTTTGACCAGGCAAGAGGGAAGTGGAACAAAGATGGCACATTTCAAAAGGTTTAAAAAAATATAGCTGTGAGGAGCTCATTAGGAACATGCTTGAGAGCTTGTTCAGTTGTTATAATAACACGGGACAGCGTGCATTCAGCTCACTGGCGGGTCAGGACCGGCTGCACCACGTGCTTCACACACATCATTTCACGGAACACGAAATGACTGATCGCTTCACATCACCAGAATTCTCTTTAGCGCGATGCGTTATCATCACCTCCCATGCTCCCAAATTTAATTTTCCTGCTTCAGCATATCAGTTCCTGGGGATAAAGGCACCTATATATCAGGTTGGACAAATATTTACAGGGGAAAAAAAAGGGAGTAATGAAGTCTTGAGAAGTTAGAGATACCTAGTCTCTGTGATCCCATTTCGTAGGCTCTGCTTGTCTGTTATTATAGAATAAGACATTTTTGTTCTCGCAGATACATGCTGAAATATTTAGGGTACAGTGTCTGGGTGTCTGCAATTCACCTTCAGTGGTTGAGTAACAAAAAACTGCTTGTGTGCAGAGAGGTAGAGAGACAGAGATAAAGTGGCAGTGGGAGACAGGGAGGGAGACAGAGACTGATAAAGATTGAGGAAAAAAAGGGGCAATGTGCAGACAATTGGTAAATCTTTTACCCAGAACTAAAACTGAAAAAAAAGTATATGTGAAGAATTTTTTAAGATTTAGCCATAGTTGAAGGGCAATAGAATTTGTCTGTGAATGCATTCAAGGTCCATAAATAAAACAAAAGTGACATCTCCAAAGCAAATTTTTTCTCTTTATAATGGTAACCTCAGTATGTTGACATTATTACGGTAACTATGATTCCCATTTTTAAAAAAATGATTAACAGACTTTATTTTTTAGTAGAGTTTTAGATTAGATTAGCAGAAAAATTGGGCAGATAGTACATAGACTTCCATATACCCACCCGCTACCCCTCTAGCCCCTCACACGGTTTCTACTATCATTAACATTTTCTTTTAGTGTGGTTACAATGAATGAACCAAGACTGATGCATTTTTATTAATTAAAGTCCATAGTTTACATGAAGGTCCCGTTTTGTGTTATACATTGGGTTGTACCGTCTATGGATTTTGACATACGTATAATGAGGAGTCCACCACTATAATATCATACACAGCAGTCTCACTGCCCTAAAAATCCTCTGTGTTCTGCCTGTACTTTCCTCCCTCCTCCTAACCCCTGGCAACCACTGATCTTTTTCTTACTGTCTCCATAGTTTTGCCTTTTCCTCTATGTCTTTTCATGCCTGATAGCTCATTTCTTTTTATCATTGAATAACATCCCATTGTCTGGATGTACCAGTTTGTTTATCCATTAACCTACTGGAGGACATCTTGGTTGCTTCCAGTGTTTGGCAATTATAAACAAACATTTGTATGCAGGTTTTCATGTGGACCTATGTTTTCAACTCATTTGGGTAAATACCAAGGAGCTCGATCGCTAGATTGTATGGTAAGACTATGCTTAGCTTTGTGGAGAACTGCCATTCTGTCTTCCAAAGCAGCTGTACCATTCTGCATTCCCACCAGCCATGAATGAGCATTCCAGTTGCTCCCCATCCCTGTCAGCATTTGGTATTATCAGCTCTTTGAATTTTAGCCATTCTAGAAGGTATGTTGTGGCATTTCATTGTTTTAACTTGCAATTCTCTGACATATAATGCTTATTTGACATCTGAATATTGCCATCTCTATTTTGATGAGGCATCTCTTCAGATCTCTTGCTCATTTTTATACTGGGTTGTTTTCTTATTGCAATTTGAATGGCTTAAAAAAAAAGTGGGTCATTTCATGAATAAATAAACGGGAGTGAATAGAGAATGTCATCTATTCAGCAACTGTGGCAGAAACTGCATTCCCCTTTTCCCTTACTAACGGAACCCTCACATTGCTGCAGACAAGGTCCCTGGCTTATATTACTTAGTATTTCAGACGCTTTGGCACTCAGGGGTATGTCACAGTGTGACACAGGTCTGGCCAATAAGAAGCAAACAGAAGGTGCTGGTTGGGGCCTCCCAGAAAGGTTGTTAAGGGGAAGATTCAGTTGGCGGGCATCTCTTTGATCTTACGTCCTTTACCCATCCCCCTACCATTTTCCAGAATATGATACAATGTCCAGAAGGGGAGCAGCCATCTTGTGAGAGGAAGACAAAGCCACATGCTAAGGACAGCAGAGCCAACGGGGAGAAGCAGCCTGAGATATACTGACACCCTGGAGATATTGCAGACCCTCCAGGCTGTCTCCAGACTTCCTGTCACGTGGTAAGAAGCAAGCCCTGTTGGTCTGCACTTTACTCAAGTTTCTGTTACAGGCAACCAATTTACTCCCTGATTTGGCAACATTTTTCCAGCTAAGTATGAGGCATTAGCCCCTTCAGGCAACTGCTCTGAGCAATTTTACTTAAAGGGCTGGTTCACAGAAGTACTATATTTGAAGAAAATTCTCTACATTATGGACACAATACTAAGGGTAGGGTTATATTTACTACATATTCAGCACTGCACTAGACATCACGGGGGAAGGAAACCGTAGTATAAAATAAGGACCTTACCCTAATGGAACTTAACATCTAATTAGAGATAAAACCGACTTATATGAAACAATCCTGAACACTTCAGGACAGTACAATTAAGGGCTAATAGTGGGTGTGAATTAAGTGTAGCAGCAGTTCATATAAAGTTGGGGGGGGGTCACTGAAGACAGGAGAAGCAAGGGAAATGTGATTAGCAACCCTGAAAACAGACTCTGGGTATCTTACACCTTCACATTTTTGAATTCTAAATCAATGACCTAAATATAGACCTGGAAGCTATTCCCCTGGGTAAATGAAGATAAAATGAAGGAAAGCCATTTCAACTTGAATAACAAGTCAGCTTTGAATGCAACAGAAATTTATCACCCTACTATCAATATTACAAATACAGAGCACTGTAATAATTCACTAAAACCCTGTTTACCTTATTAATGACCAGAATATTTCATGTTGACATGGTATGGAAATTAAATATATGTCACCTTAAAATAGAGCTTTAAAAACGCTTCCTTTGGAAGTAATGTAGGTTAATAGATTACACATGAAGAGGGATGCATGAGTTTTCTTCTGCATTTCTGGTGCTTCAAACTTTGCTAAAATTGTTTTCAGCTGCTATGCATTTTCCCTAGCATTTAGTTGCTGTTAGGAGCCGGATCAGATGTGGGTAGTTATCACATGTCTGTAAAGACAACCTGAGTTAGTTTTTCTAGGACTCTTTATTGAGATTTGAACTTATTTCCTAAAAGCTTTTCAATTTAGTGACCTTATTGGTAAACCAAAAAGCATAAAGGCAAGTAAAATAAAAATAACACTTCCATTTTTAAACGCCTTTCCTTCAGGACCTAGGAGAACATAATTGGCTTTTCCTTTTTTTCTTATTTTCCTTTCCTTCCTTTTCCTCCTCCTTAAGCTTACCCCCGAGTCATCAATCAAGTCCCACTGCCAGGGGGCTTGGCTGGGCAGTTTAAGGGATACCCTGTATTTAATAGGTATTGTGGATTCTCTCACATTTGGGCGGACGGAGACTGAAGTCGGGGGCGGGGGGGAAAAGAAGAGAGGAATCTGCAGAGGGAATGAGAAGATTCTGCAGGCAGAATGCTGACGGATTTGAGAAGGGCATAAGACCAACCGAGGGCATGGCTGTAATCCTCTCAGGGTTGTGAACCCTCAACTCTGCAGCACACAGGTAGATAGATGGACCTCTGTCTCCAAGAGCCCTCAAACCCAGGGAAGGTTAGAGTATGGGTGGAAACCCAAAGGGACTGCAGTGGTACATCGTTAGCGGAGGTGCTGCACGGCCCCCAGGCTAAACTCTGCCCAAAGAGTCCCTACCTGTCCACTCCGGGAGGGACTCCGGCTAAAGCCTCAGCCCGACCCCAGGGGCGGAGGACGAAGGGCTAGAGCCACCTCCTCCGCAATCCCCCGCCCCCCGGCGCCGACGCGCCGCACTCCTGCCGCGCCCCCATTGGTCGAGGCGCTCGCCAATCCGGGAGCAGCGGCCGGTGAGCCGGCCCTGGTTGGTGGAGCCGGCGCTGGGCCCCCCTCTCGCTCCGGCCTGGCCCCCCGCCGGGAGGGGGCGTGGCCGCGGCCGTGGCCGGGCCGGAGGCGGCGTCGCTGGCGCCGCTGCGTGCGGGGCGGTGCGGGGTGGGGGCGCCGGGCGGCCGCGAAGCGGCGGGACCATGGAGCTGAGAGCGCGGCGCCGGCGCCGGCGGCGGAACCGCGGACCGGTGAGTGCGGGCTGCAGCCAGCCGGCTCCCTGTACCCGGCCTTGACCCCTGCGCTGCTCGGCTTCGGGCTGGGCGGCTGCCCCGCGGGCAGAGGCGGGCGCGGGCCCCGCAGCCCCGCGGCCAAGTGAACTTGCTGCATTGCCCGGGCGCTCGGGCGGGCGGTGGGGCCCACTGCGGCCGCGCCGCCGCCCGCGCCCGCCCTGCAGCCCGGCGCATCCTCCCCGCCGGCTCCCGCGCCGGCCCGGGCTTCCCGCCGTCGCCGCGCGGCCCGGCGCCGTTCTCGCCCGCGCCGCCCCCCGGCCCCGGTGTGCGCCACCCGGCTGCGGGGCAGGCGCTCGCCATCCCGGCCGCAGGTGGCGCCCGGGCCTCGGCCCGCGCCGCACGCGTGGGCCCGGGGCTGCCTCGCGTCCAGGAGCCTCGCGTCCCTCCGGGCTGCGCGCGGTCTCGCCGCACCTGGCCCAGTCCCCGCATGCCCGCCGCCCGGGTCCGGCCCTCTCCCCTCGGCTTCGCCCTCCCCGCGGCCGGTGCCCCCTCCCCCGGGGCTGCGGGCGCCCGTGGTCCTGGTCCCGGCCTCGGTAGCCGGGCTGGGCTCCGGGTTCCGGGAAGGGGTCGGCAGCCTGCGAGCGGCCCGCTGCGGGGCGCGAGGACTGGGCGCGCCGGGGCCCGCGGGCCGGGATGCGTCCTCTCGGGAGGTTCTCCCGGCGGGGCCTGGCTCTCGTGCCTCCTCCGCGCCGGGGCTTCGGCGAGGGGAAAGCCTTTGCCTCTCCGTGTGTGTTCCGTGTGTGCTGCTTAACCGGCAATGGCGATTTCTTCTTGGTTCAGCTTCTGTGCAAGGGAGAGTTCCCTGGTGGAGAGCAGAGTTCTTAATTATTAAGAAACTCAGCTGTGGGTTTAAGGATGAATGGAGCATCTCGTTTCTTAGCCGCTATTGGGCGGAATAGGAATTCTTTCTCATTTGGGGATGAATTTTAAATTCTCAGTTATTACCAGCAGTAATTATTACGTTTTTAACAACTCACAATTAAAAAGGCCTGTTTTTGCTTTGAAGCTCTTCAAATCAAATGCGTCGTGGGGCGTGAAAGATTAAGAATCGGAATCCACATTTTTTAAGGGCAGGAGCCAGCCATTAGAAATGTTTTGCATCTTAAAAAAAATTAGGTTTGTCTAAAACTTAAAATGTCTGCTTCTCTGTCAAAACTAGGTTCAAAGTGTTATAATTGACTTACTTCTCTATTGCCTCTAGGGCAAATTCTATTGAATGCTGGTGGCTTCTTTTTGTACGTGCTTTACCCAACTTTCCTTTTCTAGCAGTGAAACAATGCAGAGATTCTTTAAAGCTAGTTCTTTTATCTACTTGAGAGGTTAAACGAAAGAAAGCCGGGTTTGGCCTTTCCCATAGGCAATTCTCATTGTGCGTCTGGTCTCCTTCCAAAGAGCGTCCACGTCATACTCATTTTTCTTTATTTTTTAAAGACCTCCTTAATTGATATTCATGAGAGTTGTGTCTTTTCAGATGTTTCAAGCTCACTAGGTTGGAAAGTTTGGTTGGCTTTATATAGTTACCGTCTGACCTGTAGTCTCTGTTTTCTTAACACAGTGAAAAGAAGCTCGTTCTGGAACTATCTCCTTATAAAAATTGTTCTTTCATGTCTGGTTGCTGACATGAAGTTGCATTATAGCATTGTTTTCTCTGTTTGCCTCAGATTTATGGCCTAATAGGCAATGATGTGCTACCCCAGTTTTACAAAATTCTGAAAATAAAGGTGAAAAAAGACACTTTGCCGAGCGGTCCTGCCAACATTATAGCACCCATCTCTTCTCAGTGTGTCCTTGTAGACGCGCCTTACCCTTCCCATGGAAGCCTTCATGTGGCAAGGAACCTTCTGGTTATTGGAACATTTTGATTGAAATAGTTGCCTGTTATAAGTATTCAACATATAGCTCGTGGGCCACTGCTAATGGTCTTTTAGAGTTCCCAGGACTTTCTCTGGAGAATATTCGAGATTGTGTTTTCCACTCACAGGCTGCTATCATTCCTTATGTTTTCTTGGGAGCGCCTCCATATGGCTGGACAGACTGCAAATGTTCGACTTCTCTTTTAAGTCCTCTTTTTTTCTTAAGGCCTGGTTTTCCTCTTAGAGGGCAGATGTTCTCGGGAGCTGCTCGTGGCGTTGGGACCCATGCATGCCTCGTCCCCGCTGGTTCTCTACCCCTGCCTTCATTTAAGGCTGGTAATGCAGGAATATCGTAGACCAGCAATGCGTAAATAACGCATATTGTAACATACATTTACTGTCACTGTAGAGATAAGTGGAGCCGGAAGTCTGAGTTCCCCCTTCCTCCTGGTCCTGTCGCCCCCCGTCTGGTCCTGTTTCTTTCTCCAAGGGTAACCGCACTTAATGCCATGGGGTAGTCACCTTTTTTATTCAAAAGCCCTTTAGTGGATGCCTGCGAAGTACCGGGCGCTGCTATTTCAATCCTGGGATTGCAGAAATAAGAGACGACAGCTCTGAGGATGCTCGTGGTGTGCCGAGACGAACAGTTCGCGTGCAACGCGGCGGCTGCCGAGGCAGAACCCGCGGTGAGGCCCGTGGAGCATCCCGTGAGTGGCCGGACCCACTCATTGGCCCGCTTTATTCATTCAGCGAACTCCAGGGTTCACGGGGTGTTCGGGGACACAGGGGAACAAGGCAGGTGCCTCTGTGGGCCCCGGATGAGCTCCCGGTTCGGCGGCATCTGCGACCGTGGGAGCCGCTGGTCACGGCGCAGTGTGCTCCGAACGGGCCCTCGCGGAGCTCCCAGGATGACCAGAAACCCGAGCTCCCGGTTCGGAGAGACGAGGAAAGCGCCCCCAGAAGTGCCAGGGGGGAAGGAGAGAGTACAGAGGCCTGTCGGGGACACGAGGCTTTGGAGCAGCTAGAGCCGAGGTTAGGGCTGCGTGGGGGGAGGGGGCCGGGGTGCCGCGTGGCAGGAGGAGGGGTGAGCCGGGCCTCCGGGGCCCTGCGAGGCCCGTTAGGAGGGGCCTGGCCTCCCTGCTGGGTGACCAAAACGGCCGGAGCCTTCCGAGCCGAAGAAGGACGCAGTCAGACGTGCCCTTGGAGAACGGATAGCGGGGCAAGGCTGGAGGGAGGGGAGCCTGAGGGGGTAGGACGGCGTGGTCGGCGCGCGTGTGTGCGCGCGCGTGTGCTGGGAGAGCGAGGGCACAGGGCAGTGCCGAGTTGTGGCCGGGCGGCTGGTGGGTGGTGAGGCCGTCCTTAGGCCCCAGGACAGCGAGCAGCCGCCGTTTGGGGGAAAGATGCTGCCCTTGTCAAGTTCAAGGTGCCTGCGGGACGCAGCGGTCAGTGGCTGCACTGGGATCCGGATATTGGGAGGTGTCTGGACTGGAGGCACGCGCGTGAGAGTTCTCAGCACCGGTTCCCAAACTGCTTGCCACAGTGAACTCGCAGGGAGTATGAGTTCGATGAAGGACGCTCAGCAGTGCAAACAGCTGTCAACCCTGCGGGACCTGCCTGCTCGGTTTCTCCAGGAGTTTATGTCACGTTCCTTCTGATGACATCATCTTTGCAAAGCTGGGGTTTCACTGGTTGCTGTTCTGCGTGCAGATCGGTGTGGACCAGGGAACGGGGGAGGTGCTATCCAGTCTGACTCCAAGGTGTGAGAAATTATGCTGTTTGTGTTTTACTGAAGGGAGAAGTGAAATACCCACTTTCTCTCAGTTGAAGTGTGCTGTTTTCAAATGGGTACTAAGTTGCTAGGACATAGATACTTGTTATGTGCAGTATCTAATGGCTCAATTACTCAGTAGGCATTTGTCCTTGCAATCAGGGCTGAGCGAACCGGTGCAGTGAGCAGAGAAAGTTCTAGAACCTCTGCCTTTGTTAATGGAGTAGATTCAAGAAGCTTGTGCAGAGCATGCGTAAAGAAAAGGAGTGGGGAGAATGGGATCTGAAGGACTCTTGTGTTTAAAAGATAAGCTCCCACACTGAGACTGAAAGGATTGGGTGTCTGGGAAGCCATGGTCCAGGAAAACGTCAGCAAAGAGGGATGATAACAGCCAGGTCATTGTAACATAGCTGACGGCAGTGATGACACAGTGATGGGGACAGGAGTGAGATGGCTGGTTTGTAAGAGGGCTTCCTAGTGAGCAGGGGCCACGAAGTGTGCTGGTGCTGAAGGGTGACAGGGGAGGGTGGGTGAAGGGGGACCTTCTTTTCTTTTTTAATGGAGGGATTTGTGTATATTAAAGTACCAAGAGAGAGAGGTTGCTAGACAGAGGTTGCTAGATGGTGGTTTCAAAATTTCCATTGGTTTTAGCCCTAGGATGTAATTACTGATTTTGGCAAGAGGCATCACAGTGGAGCCTTATTGCCGTGGATTAAGGGGTGGTGGTGCTAAGGAGGTGAAGCCAGTCAGGGGAGGCTGGATTTTGAAGAGGAGAGAAGGGCCTTCACTAGAGAGGAACGTCTGGCGCAGGGTGGAATGTTTTTAACAGTGACTTTATTCTCTCTTATTAAAAACAAACTTTTTAGGATGCTGTTTTCCTTTTAAGGCATGCTTTTCCTAGGGTGGGTGGTCCTTCCAAGGGTGGGTTTATGTGCGCACAGCCTTGTCTTTTTCCAGGTCCTGGTGTCCTCCGGGGTCACATTATCTGTGACGTCCTCTCCGTTGCTGCCCTGTCCTGGCAGTGCTTTCTCAGCCACTTACCTCAAGGCCAGTCTTGTTTGTTTTGTGTCAGAGCCTATCCTCCTAACTTAATAGATGTCCCTAGATTAGAATATTTTTCCATATACTCGGATTTCAGTCCTGATCTTTAGAGCCACCCTGTTCTGTTTCTTCTTCCCCGACCTGTGCCTGTTCTCTTTGAGGTTAGCTCTTTGCTTCTGTTGACTTTTTTTTTTTTAATTTTAAACATCCCAAACATCCCAGGGTATTTCCCCACCTTTCAGGTCTACTAGAGCCTCTGGGCCTTGACCCTGAGCACAGCATCTGGGATCATTTCTAAACTTTGGACGAGTGACATTGTCCCTTGCTCCTCTTGTTGGGATGCCCTTTGACCTTCTGGAGCAGTGGTCTTGAAACTAATGTAAAGACGTCTTCAGCTATATTCTTGAACTTTTTCAGTGTTTTATTTATTTTAATTTCTTTCTTTCAGTTGTTGCTTTCTGGTTCTTTTCAGGAGGTCCACACGTGTTTGAGTGCCTACTGTGTATCACGCTAGTTACTGGTGATAACAGTGTTGATACAGCCAAGGTCCTGTCGTCAAAAGCTAGAGAGGTGAGGCAGAGGGTCGATTGTCCAGCTCACATAACTATAAACTCCCTTCTGGTCAACAACCAGACATCTCGGTGCCTGTTTCGTAGGTGTGTCTGCCTTTGTCAGATAACCTCAGGTAAAGACCTCGTTAGGTCATAGCCTTAGCTCCCAGTGATAACACACATTGTCTTCCCCCAGCGGATGTGACCTTTGGTCTCTGAGTACTTCTGATTTCTGAAAACCGTGTTGGGCCTATAAAAGTTGTGCTCCAGCGCAATCCAAAGATTGCATCGCCTGCTACAACCGTTGCATTTTAGTTCATCTCATAGCATCCTCCCATGAGTGCTGGGACTTGTTTCTGTGCACGTGAACAGTTCCGTGAAATTCTGTTGCAGTATAAAAGTGTGGATGTGATTGACTGTGAGCCACAACCCGTGTAGCCGTATTTTATCAGCTAAGTGGATGTAATAGTGTATTCTTTGCCATAGAAGAGCTTCAACAGATACTTTTTCATTGACTGAATATGTCATAAGTTTTGATTCATGACCTAAGCAGAACACTACCCCTACTATGTAATTTTAAAAACTTGATCTGAGTCATCTTGCCCTACTAATGTCACACTTATTTTTTCAGCTCCTCAAAATATGTGTATGACACAGGGGGTTTTGGTTTTTGCCTATTACCTTATGTAGTCCTGTGTTAGGGAATTACCTAGGCAGATATCAGCTTTCAGTTGACTTTGTAACTCTTTGCTGGGTGGTGTTCTTTCCTCAGGTTAGAGTGAATGCTTAAGGAGAGGCCATGGATTTGAATTACTCCCCGTGGTGCATGGAAGGAATAGTGTCTAAACAGGAGGGAGCAAAATGTCCAGTCCAAAGGGAGGATGACATTAACCAGAAGGCTGCAAGGAGATAGAGCCTGTGCTCACGTTGGTCTCATCCCGTGCGAGGCTGTCCACAGCCTAGAAAGGGGAGGAATAGATTCACTTTCCATCTCTGCAAAGTAAGACCTTAATTTGGGGGGCATGATTGTAATTTTTCAGAATAGGACCTTCGTCTGTTTCAGTAGAAATGGGAAAACATTTGTTTTATAACCAACCCTGTAGATTTAAAACATATCTTGGTTCTTAGTTTTCCATAGGATTTGTCTCCCGTTTTTGTACACCTTTTAGAGTTAACTACCTTGATTATTGGTTTAAAAACCGGCAGTCACAGAAACCCCCAGATTCCCCAGTCGCCTGCCTTCAGATTTTAATTACACACCGCAAACAACTTTGTTCCCAAAGGCTTGACTACAGTGGGAATTGTTCTTTGAGACATCCCAGGGAGGGAGATTATTGAAACGTTACTTCTTTTTTTAAAAATTGGCATTGGAATTTTGAACGGTTACAAGGCTTATCAGCGATAATGAAGTCCCTACCTGAGCTGTAATTAAAAACGCACAGCTTCTGTGCTGTTTGTCCACTGCATCACACAGGCTAATTAAAGCCTTCTTCCACTTCCAATATGCCCAGTTCCTTCCATTCTGCCCCTCCAAAAAAAAGATTATGGCCATGACAAAACTTAGGGTATCATTTGGAAGAATTGTGTTGGGGCTCAGGCATTAAAGGGTTTAGGACAGAATTTTTCTTTTAAACTACACTTATGGCTGCTTTTTCTGCTATGCAGTTTAGAAGTTTGTGGCTTTATTTCTTAGGCTATTTGGTTGCTACTGATAGTCAAATTTCATTTGAGACAAACAGTATTGCCCTGCATTTTAATATTTACTCAGCATTTTTTCTCTTTTTGGACACTGATATAACTTAGATCAACTGTGTATAAGTAAAAGTTGCATGTACAGTTTTTTTTAATGGAATGTATACTTTATGCAATTTTTTACTGTTTGAGATGCTTATGATTTTATTGGACGTAAGTGGTGGGAGCTTGTCTGTCTTGTCCCCCATTAAATAAAGATTTGAATGAACTTACAGGAAATACTCATCATAATGAAGCTGTATATAAATAATGAGAATCAAAACTACATGAGGATCAGGAATGAAAACAACAAAACCTGTACTTTCGGTGATGGCTGAGCCTCCCAAGTTGGTGTTTTAGGTGTGGTGGGCTTACGTGAATAATGCAACGTGTCAGTGACTCAGCACGAGAAGCATCTCTAGGCTTGCAGTGGTGTGTGTTGGAAGCTCTGTTGGAATTCAGTTAGTTTATCCCTCCACTTACAGATGATTTGAAGGCTGTTGTATTCTGCCTCCTATATTAATGCTGGAAGGCATAGATCATATGTGGATTCTTTTGCTCTCCTTGTGTATGTTTTGGAGGGAGAATGTATGAGGAGATTTGGAAGCAGGTGGACAAAATCCTCTGAGCCTGAAAGTCCTGCCAGGCCAGCATAATCTTAATATCTAATATTGTCAAGGATGTTACAAGAAAAAAATCATAGGACAGTCTCATTCATGAACATGCTTGCAAAAATCCTAAAATAACAATTAGATCTATCAACATAAAATGATAATATATCATGAACAATTTGTGTTTATTCTAGAATGCAGTGTTGGTTTAGCATTCAACAAATCCAACGCATCTCACCATATTGATGGAGAAAAAAACTATACAGTCATCATTAGATGCAGGAAACACTAAAATTTAATATCTATTCATGATGAAAAACTTTTAAGCAAACTAGGAAGAGTATCGGTGAGAAAACTTAGAGCAAATATCATATTAGTGTTGAAATAATGAAAAGTTATCTTCTAAAATTGGAAATGAGATAAGGATGCTTGTAATTACCACATTTATTCAGCATTATATTGTAGGTTCTTGCCAGCACAGTAAGATAAGAAAAAGAAATAAAAAATACTAGAGTTGGAAAAGAAGAAAAAAATTCAGTATATGCAGGTGAAACTATTGTGTATGCAGAAACATCCAAAAGAATCCGTGTAAGTTATTAGACTTAAGGTGTGTCTTTAGCATGGTTGCTAGATTCTCTATAGCCGTAAACAATTAGAAAATGAAGTTAATAAAGGTACTACTTATAATAGCATTAAAAATCCAAATATATAGGAATAGAACTTGTAAGAAATTTATAATGCCTTTACATAGGAAACCGTAAAATATTTAGAGAATTTAAGGAACAGGTAAGAAAAGAGGGAATATACCATGTTCATGGTATGAAAGACTAAATATAGAGATGTCCGTTCACCCTAAATTGATATAGATACTGTTCAACCCTAGTCCATAGCATGAAAAAATCTTAGGAGGTGGAAATTGACTATCTGTTTCTAGAATTTATATAAATGTAGAGGGCAAAGAATTTCAAGACACCCTTGAAGAACAACAGGTGGCAGGACTTATCAGATATCAAGAGTTTATAAAGTTGTAATATTCTAGACCATGTGGTATTGTCACAACTGTGGGCAAACAGATGAATGAAACTGAACAGAAAGACCTGAAACAGAACCAAACATCTGTAGACATTTGATTATGTTAAGTGTAAAATAGTTTGGAAAGGCTGGTGTTTTCGGTCATTGGTGTGTGATCCTTGAGATGGATGTCCATAGATGACATTTGACCCCTACTTTATAACATACACAAAAATCAATGCCAGACAGACTGTAGATCTAAAGATGAAAGGTAAAAAATAATATAGGGTAGCTTCATGGCCTAGAGCAGGGAAAAATGTCTTAAATAGAAAGCCCTGACCGTGAATGAATAGATGCTAAATTCTTTGTTGGGGGTTTTTAACCACAAATGGGTGTTGGATTTTGTGAAAGAAAAATCTGTATCTGTTGAGACACCCATATAGTATTGTCGTTTATTAATATGACATATAGTACTAATTGAGTTTTGGAGGTTAAACCAACTTTGCATTCTTCGGATAAATCCCGTTTGTTCATGGTATGTAATTCTTTTTCTGTGTTTCTAGATTTGATTTGTTAATATTTTGTTGAGTAGTTTTGCATCTAATTCATGAGGGATATTGATCTGTAGTTTTTTTGTTTTTTGTTTTTGCAGTAGGCGGGCCTCTCACTGTTGTGGTCCCTCCCGTTGCGGAGCACAGGCTCCGGACGCGCAGGCCCAGCGGCCATGGCTCACGGGCCCATCCGCTCCGCGGCATGTGGGATCTTCCCGGACCGGGGCACAAACCCGCGCGTCCCCTGCATCGGCAGGCGGACTCTCAACCACTGCGCCACCGGGGAAGCCCTGATCTGTAGTTTTCTTGTGCTATTTTTGTCTGGCGTTGGTGTCAGCATAAAACTGGTTTCATAGAATGAGTTAGGAAGTGTTTCCTCTTCTAGAAAAATTTGTGAAAGATTGGTATTTCTGTTTTAGGTATTCACCTGTGAAGTCATTTGGGCCTGAGGTTTTCTCTGTGGGAAGACTTTTAATTACTAATTCAATCTCTTAACTTGCTATACATTTATTCAGCTTATCTCTTTCTTTTTAAGTCAGTTTTGTTAATTTGTATGTTTCCAGGATTTTTCCTTTTCATCTAAGTTGTCTGGTTTGGTGGCATAAACTTCTTGAGAGTATTCCCTCGTAATCCTTGTGAAGTTTTTCTGGTTGGTAGTGATCAATGTCTATTCTTCTTCTTTTTTTTTTTTTTTCTTTTTTTTGCGGTACGCGGGCCTCTCACTGCTGTGGCCTCTCCCACCGCGGAGCACAGGCTCCGGACGCGCAGGCTCAGCAACCGTGGCTCACGGGCCCAGCCGCTCCGCGGCATGTGGGATCCTCCCGGACCGGGGCAGGAACCCGTGTCCTCCGCATCGGCAGGCGGACGCTCAACCACTGCGCCACCAGGGAAGCCCCTCAATGTCTATTCTTCATTCTTGATTTTACCAGCGTGTGATTTTTCTCGTTTTTCTGTGTGTGTGTGGTCATTCTAAAGGTTTGTCAGTTTTGTTAATCTCCTAACATCTAGGTAGAACTTAACCTCAAAATTGTCGAAAAATGATCTGTGACTGTGTTTTACTTTTTATTTTTTTAAAGAGAGGTGAAAAGCATTTGTTTTGAAATTAACAGTCATCTTTTCAAAGAAACATTTGAGAGCTTATCTGATGCTAAAATGTTATTCAGTAATAATTTGATTTGGTAAGTTAAAAGTGAGAGGAAAAATGGAAATGAGTTTAAAGGAAATGATGGAAATCATCTATGTACCTATTTATGTTTACTGTGTTTTAGACTATAGAATTTTAGAATGATAGTTGTGCGGAACTGTCTTTCTATTGTGAAACTGTAAAACAACAAGAAGAGAGAAACTAGATTAAAATACAAAAGTCAATAAAATATCCAAGCTAGAGAAGGGGAAGGCTGGTTATGATTCATTATAAGCAAATTATTTAATGATTGGTTTTTTTTTGCTTTCCTTTTATTGAGTAATTTGAGATGATAGACAGACAAAATTCAAATATTTTAACGTTCCATGGATTACACAGGTGAGTAGCCTGATTCCAGACAAACACTAAACTGAAGTGCCAAGAATGGGAAATAAGGTTGAAAACAACAGTTCTCTTTCGCTGAGGAGACATTGATATTTTGGGTTGTTTTGCAGATAAAACAAAATCTCACGTCCATTATCACCGTGACTAGTTTACCATTATTTTTTTGTCTCTTTGAACTTTTGGGGGAAAAAGAATGAAAGACAAGGAAAGCATTATTCTCTTTGTATCTTGCTCCTTCTTTGTCCCCACCTTACGGTGATCTTTAGACATGATATACACCCCTGTGATGACCCTTTTCCACCAGGAGACAGCATTCCCAACGGTTAGCGTGCCCACTGATTGTGCATGGTCATCAGAAACGAATGAATGAGCCCAGAAAAAATGAAACTGAATCATGCCGAAAAACACGTGATTTCTAGATTGACTGCGTTTCCGAAACCTTAGATGTTGAAGAGTAGAGATGCCTGTATTTCCAGTCATTTCTTGCTGCGTATTTTTGGCTTTCCAATATGTAAATTTGCATTTAAAAATAACCTCTTAAGGTTTTCCATTTAGAAGGGTATTAGGATAGGTTTTTATTAATATGAATATGTTCAAAAGTTGGCTTTCATGCTGTTTTTCCCTCAGAAGTGCTGTAGCATAAAGCAGCTTAAACATTTGCGCAGTTGCTGTTTCTGTCTGGAACATCTCAAAGAACCTCGGTGAATGGACTCCCACTTTCAGCGGGCTTTGTATAAAAGCGGCCAAGCATTAGACGCATATGCGTTTGTAGGTCCAGTTAGCATTCAAATATTATTTCTGAAGTGTTGGATTTCATCTAATACATTTTGGTGCTTGTTGACTTTTTTCTTCCCCCTTTAATTCTAGTGTCAGCCTCAAATTATTTCTGGTAATTTTGGAATTTCTTTCTGTTGTTTTTAAAGATGATGTTTGTTTTGCACGCATTGGTCATTGGTGGAATGAGGAATCCTTCCTTATCTGGATGAATGGAATGTGATTTCTTTTCCTAAATTGAGTGAAATTTGATTCATCCTGGTCTTCTCATGAAAGTACTAAAATAAATCATAAGGTTCGGCAAATTTCATTTACATTTAACTTCCCAGAATTCCTGAAGTGTTAGGGATATGAACAGTAGTTAGTTAAATCACATTTTAGGAAAGTTGAATAAATAGAAACCCAGAGAGGTTTGAGTTGACCAGAGCTTTTTGATGTTTTCCTTCCCTCTCCCCCAGATGTATAAACGGTAAATGCTGTATCCTAAGATTATGTTTTAATGCTCTCACTGTTAAATCTAGCATAGTTTTATAACTTTTTTAGTCACTCCTATTTCCTTGCTGCCATATGTAAGTTGCGTATTGCTTTAGTTTTCTTAATTTGCTGAGATATCCTGTATGTACGTTTAAGAAGTGTATTATTTAATAGACTTACCACCCCGAGTTTCACTTTGCTGCTAATTGCTCCTTTTGGAAGGAAAACAAGCGATAAACTTTGAAGGAAGCAGTAGGAGGTGGGTTAGCTGTAAGTGTCGGGGAGGGCAGGGGACAGTCCTGAGTGACTTGCCAAGTTTCAGAGAAGTTATGATGAAGAAATCAGTTGGAAGCTTTCACTCTAGTTCCAACCAGAGTTACTCCCTTCTGGCTGCTTGGCATTCTGGTGAAAATTTTGTTTTAAAAAAAAAAAAAAAGTTACAAAACTACTGCTCTGTGGGCAAGGGGTCCCAACTTACATTATCAATGGAAGACGATCAGAGCTTCTTGGCTTTTTATTTTTAATGACCATTTACTAGAGATTCTTTCCTCGACAGTCATTTGCTATGATGCTATGCCAGCTAGGCTCTGGAATCAGAACAGAGGGGCCATTTGGAACATTGAAGAAAGAGGAATATGCCTTGGGGATTATTCAGCCCCTGCTTTGGGATAGGATGTCAGTAGGTGTGGACTCTGTGTTTGCTGGAATTGCTTCCGGGTCTTAGAATCAGGAGTAAAGGCACTTTGGTTTAGTAGTTGGTAGATGTGTGGCTTGTGGACACTATTCTGTAAAACCTTAGATTCCCCTTTACAGGTTCTTGAACCAGATTTGTGGCTCACCTGAAGCAGATGTGCAGGATCTAAGGGATGCCTTCTGTATGTGTCTCATTTCTAGCTCATTTAATGCTTCTATTCTTATTTTCCTTTTCTTTTTTCACCTACTTCCAATAAATGCTGTCTTGTTTCTGGAACACAGTGGGATGTGCACAGGGCTGGATGATTGAGTGCCTCTCAGACCCGATGAGAGACAGAATTGCAACCCAGTCAAGAGCCGGTGTTTGGGGCCAGACTGATTTGGGGTCACATCTTGGCTTTGCCGTTTATTAGCTGTGTGGTTTGGGGGCCATTTCTTAACTTCCGTGAGCCTTGACTTCCTTGTCTAAGAAAACAGCACCTGCCCCGCAGAGTTGATGGAAGGAATAAAGGAAGCCACGTGAATACTGAATGAAGGGTCGACTTCTGTACTGAGAGTAAAAAATCGCCCAGGAATCGGCAGAAAAAAGAACAATAGCAACAGCAAGAAAATTCCTAAGAAACCTTCAGACCTGTGTGTGCGTCCTGGGACCACACCTTGGAAGAGAGGGCAGAACAACCTAGATGTCCTTGTTAGCTGTTAACAGATCTCCTAAGAGGGTCAATACCTTGAGGGCATAATTAGTCACTAAGAAAGCTGTGGAAGGGCACCTCTATGGACGTTTAAAAATGGGGCAGAAAGAAATGAATGCTAAGTGGTAATTTGCAGCCTGGGGTCTTAGTGAAAAGAGGGTAACAGCTAAGGTGCCGTGGCTTGGACAGAGTTCGTGTGGGCGATGTGTGTCAGCTCTCAGAAGAGTGCACGTCTGATGATTTACGTGTTAGGGGTCTTCATTACGTGATCAAATTTGATGTCTACGGCAGTCCTCTGCGGGAGCTTTTTATTCAGATGGTACCGGATCACGTGAGGGCAAGTTCCAGAGGCAACAGAGACAAGCAAGGATGGGAAAAAGTAGGATGATTTTCCTTAATGGATGAGACACAGAGAACTGCTCCTGGGCCTCAAGCAGCGGGTGAATGGGTAGTGCTGGCTGAGGACCTGATGCAGCGGGGGGCCCTTTCTCCTGTGCACCTGTTGTTATTCTGTCTGTGCCCAAAACGGTCCCACAGAAGATGCAGAGAAGGCCGTAGTCAGAGTCGGCACAGGTGAGGGGGAAGCAGGGCCCAGGGATCCTCAAACCCAAGCAGAGTTCTTTTATGTTAGGTGGTGTTTTCATTAAAAATTCCTTGTTCTATTAAAAAGCATTTTTTTAAAATTATGAATTTGATGATATTTCCTGTTTTTGTCGCTTCTTTGAGCAGTTTTTCAGAAAAGTGGCCCTAAACACACTGTACTGGGGCTTGGGAGCTGTCTTTAAATTATCCTTCTGTAATCTGTAGAATGTCCCTTCTTCCTCCTTAAAGCTGTGACAGTCTTGTGAAGCCACTCTTGCTTTCTTGAAATTTGCCTTTGTGGTCGGGAGGCTGTGTCAGGACCGTTTCATTCCCCTCAGATAGTGGGAGCGGATGGTAACAGGCATCCGGAGTGTGGGTGCTGCCTCAGGAGCCCGAAAAGGTTTGGAGGGCAGAAGCCACGGCTCACCAGGAAGTGATCTGCTCAGAAAGATCCTGAGAACTCAGTTCAGTGAAGTTCCTTTTGGGCTCAGGGCAGTGAATCTCTGACCTCCTGGAAGATGCTGCATTTTTTCCTAATGTTTACTTAAATCTCTAACTTTTAAGTGGTACCTCTGGTGCTCTCCTACCATCCCCCTCCCTTCCAGGAAAAAAAAAAAGACACCCTTGGTTTTGCAGGATTATGGAGATCTAGCAAGCATTATAACAAAGGTACTTCATCATGGCTTAGTCACCGGGGACCAGTAAATTAACAGAATGGGGAGCCTTTCTCTTGCTTTTTCTTGAGGGCTGATGATTTCTGCTGGAATACAAATGAAACATCTCAGGATTTTAAAGATCTTACTATGAAAATCCTTGACTGTGGCAAATGAGGGTGTCTTATAATTCACGGGAAATACTTGCTAAGAGTGCTTCTCTAGAGCGCTTATTTTTAGAGTAAAAGTGTGACTTTAATTTCCAGTACTAGGCAGTGAACATAATTTTTCTGAAACAGTATTCATGGGATCTAGAATTAAGACTGTATGGCCTCTGTTAACCTAATCTGTAGGTGATACGTTCACTGTAGAATATTGAGGGTCTGGTTGTTAACCAAAGAATTATTTATTACAGAAATTATTAAGGATAGCTTATTGGGATTGACTTATAATTTCATTCATTTCTTTGTAATTAACAGATAAAAGGATGATTTGAGTTCAGTCATTCTTCAAATTAAAATAAGGAACTTATGAAATATTTTTCAGTTTTATGTTATCTGGGAAGCACTCATGGGTGGCAAAGAAACACGTGAGATAATTATTCAGGAATTTTACTTGCTAGTATCTGTGCGTTGAAGGTACATATAGGACAAGAGGTCTTGGCATCTCTTGCAAAGTCGGAATTGCCCTGTAGATGATCCTACAGAGAGTCAGAACTGTTTCAAAGTCTTTGTAAACGGAACGAAGTGAAAACAGTTCCTCCTTTGATAGTTCTGATGGCTGGTGCCATTTGGGCAAGGTTATGGAGGAGAAGTAGCGTCCAGCCTCTGGGAAGAGATGGGGGGGGAGGGGGGGCTGGGCAGATGCCTTCTGAATCAGAGCTTTCATCGTGAAATACACAACGTCCTCCCAAGCGATAGTGTGGGAAGCAAAAGAGGAAGAAAAACTTTGAAAAAATTGACAGAAGTGAGCGAATACGTAATTGTAACAGGTAATATTTTCATGTCAAAGAGAAAGAATGAATGGATGAGAATTTGGTGGAATACCAGATAGGGATAAAGGGGAAAAGTCCACAAGAGGTAAAAATTGCCTGGTTTCTGGACCAATATGATACTGAATGATGACTGAGTTTAAATAGCAGCTGTTTACATTTCCCTGCAGATGGAGCACCCGCTCAGCTGATGGGCTGTTACGTGGTGCCTTCCGGTTTGGGGGCCGAGTCACTTAGGTATACCCGTAAACTAATTTTTTAAAAATCCCATGGTTAGAAGGGATTTGCTTATAAGTAATACATTAGATAACTGTAATTTTGCTTTACTCAGTCACGTGGGGAAATATGAAGATTGAAACATATGTTGCCGCTGTTGATAAGGACATCCGTTCCTCACGGTTTGTTTCGCGGATAAATTAGATGGTAAGCTTCTGGAAGGCAGAAGACTGGTTCTTCTTCATCTTAGAGCTTGGCTTACATGCAGGAGGCGCCCAATAGTGTCTGTTGACATTGTAAACTAGGTGAGCATTCACTGCTGAGTCTGCATGCTGACTGTCAGACCATACATCCCAGAGCAGACTTACTCTGAAAAAATGCCTGTTGCTTTGCCACGTGTACGTTTTGCTAAAGTTAAACTGTGGCCCCCAATGCCTACGAAAGACTTACTGTGTTGCTGATGGTTTCTAGTGTGAGTAGAGGTCACAGCTGAGGGTGGTGCTGTAGAAATCTCACTCCACAGGCCTAGGCGAGGTCGTTTCCATGGATTCTGTGAGATTTAATTTTTCATGGTTTTAAAACTATCTTCTGAGGAATCTGGGATTGTATGGCAAACAGAAGGAGTGCTGTGCTTGGATGGCAGAGAATCTGGGTTTGTCTGATGGTTAGAATTGTAACGCTCCGGAGGGGCTTCATTCGGTGGGTGATGTTGGCTTTGTTTGTCGGATTTTCAGTAATGAAGTAATATTTGATTTTTTCAAGTAGTTTAACATTTGGCTTCTGTTGTTCAATCATGTTTCACAAGACCTTCTCCACTGCAAGATTATTAAAAAAAAAAAAATCTTCTGTGTTTCTTCTGGTCCTTTGTTGGTTCCATTTGGAGCTTCTTTTGGCCTGAGCGGTAAGGACGGACTCCGTTTGATTGCCCTCCCCCCATGGATTGTTACAGTAGCATTTAATGAATGATCTTTACTCCAGCGATACGAAATGCCACACCCATTTTATACTGTGTTCCGAGGTGTTAGGAGTCATTTCTGCGTTTCAGCGGCACACTGAGGCACACTGATTAGTCACTGTAGCTGTACAGAGCCTCATAGCCGACAGGGATGCCCTCTACTCTTCAGTCGTCTTTTTCAGAATTCCGGATCTTTGCTTGTTTTCCCGTAAGAACTTGAAGATCGCTTTGTCTAGTTCCTAAGCGGATTGTTGGGGATACTTAGAGAAAACCTTCCTCCGTGCTGAGTGACGCTCTGGAATCTTAGAACCCCATCTGTGTCGTAAGTCTGGAGACTTGTTTTTAGACTCAGTTCTGACGTTAACTTGCTCTGTAATAAGAAAAAAAGATTCATGTGTTACTATTTTACAGGTGTTTGCAGGTGGCTGTTAAAGAATTACTGTGCACTCATGGTTTTCTTCTTTACTTTCTCAATCACTAGACACAGCTATTGTAAGAATCCTTAACATTTTTTAGCATCACAGAAGGGTCCTCATCCTTGCAAAAGTTGGAAACAACTGAATTAGAGTACTCTAAGCTCTTTTTTGTTCTAAAATCCAGTTCTAAGTAAATGAAAGGTGGTATATCATCAATCCAATCAAGGATTGAATTTAAATCTTTGTAGCCACTGAAAGGGCTACTCTACCAAGAGAAACTGCAGAGATGGTTCTTGGCAAGATCATTTGTCTGTTTCTTTCTTTTTCTCTGGAAGCAGTTGGTGTTTTGAAAGGAAGCATATTGTCTAGATTTTCAAAGTTCTCTAAAAACAGGATGGGGGAGTGCGTTATTTTCGAAGCATGTAACATGATTGCATCTTCAGCAGAATTAAGTGCTTTGAAAGCTTGAATTCTTTGTGTTGTCATGGTTAACTATTATGATTGAAATAAGTATGTATATATCTTCTTCCCTTTCTGAGTGTTGGTTGTGAGGTTGGGGGAGAGCCCTGGACGAATGATTATGGGAGAAGACAAGCCAGGCTATGTTAATTTTCTAAAGTCAGACTTCACATTTTGAAGGGCACATCGCATCTATAGTCTGTAGAATTCTGTAACAGGTTGGAAAATAATGGAACAAATGATGAGAGAAAATTGGCCTTCATCTGTTGGCGAACGGCAGTTACCATGAAATTAAAGTGAGTTTTAAAAATGAGGAGACGATAATTCTTTTTTTGCCCCCTTTGGAAAATTACTTTCAGGATTCGTTGATTTTAAAATTGTTATAGGACTTAAAAAAAAAAAAAACCTCAAAAAATTGACCAGAAATCCTATAATCCTATCAGAATAATACTCTGAAGCGGAGGGGGAGTTTGGGGATTTGTTGAATCTAGCTGCACCAGACCCAGTCTGTTTAAGAAACATAGCTCATCATGCTCTTAAACAGGAAGTCAATATGGTCGTCAAGTAAACTGGTTGAAATCGGAGTTTAGGAAAAACGAGGACATAAGCAGAAAATAATCCTAGAGTATAAATTTGAAAAACTCAAAGTGAAAGTCGGTTCACTGAATCCAGATGCCGTTTGTGTGCTAAGCAGGAAGAGAATATGCCAGGAACTCGGGACTTCTTTAGATGAAGCTCTCGATGTGAGTTCAGTTTCCTTCGTTCCAGCTCACGTGATGAGACTCCACCAGAATCGGGCTCTCAGATCCCCGTTCCTGGGAGGGAAGCCGACTGGCCCGTTTTGGGTTGTGTCCGTCCTGGTCACCGCGTGGCCAGGAAGTGTGGGGAGTGGGGGGTGTCACGCTAACCCTTCCGGTTTCCGCCAGCGTTAAACAGCATCCCAAACTGACTTCTGTGTCAGCAATCCAGACTACCTTTTGGGAAATACATATTTTTTCCCTTAGATTCTAATTTGATCCTGGGCACCCTTTGCAGTCTAAAAAGAGCCTCATTTATAGCTTCTGCTAGTGTCAGAGTGCCTGAGGAACCCCAGCCTGGCCAACACGGGGGTTTTCGTGTTTCAGTCCTTGCTGATACGGTAAGTGAAAAGAGTGTATGGCATTGCGGCTTTCATTCGCGTATATGGATGTCACTCGAGGTCGGGCGTTTCTTCACGCCTGCTTTTCTGTTAATCGCTGGATGGAGTGTGACGTGGTTCTCTTCTGTTTTTGTTCAGCTGAATCTCTGGGCTGCAGGGAGTCTTCTGTTTTGTTAGAGGAATCGTTTGGGAGAAGTTTCAGCTTGTTCCATCAGGCATCAAATATAGCACTAGGAATGGTTCATCTCGAGACTGCCTCGGGCAGAGGGAGTGGGCAGGTGCCAGCAAAGCACAGAAGGAAGTGATGGGGGAGCAGCGTGTCTGGTGGGAACCGCTGTGATGGGTGCATCGGTAGACCACACATTGAGCCCAGTGGGCCTCAGGAGCTGTATGGTCTAGACCAGGGGCCCCCAACGCCTGGGCCACGGACCCGTAGTGGTCCGTGGCCTGTTAGGAACCAGGCCGCACAGCAGGAGATTAGCAGCGGGCGAGCGAGCGAAGCTTCATCTGTATCCACAGCCGCTCCCCGTCGCTCCCATTACCTCCTGAGCTCCGCCTCCTGTCAGCATTATGGTGAGTTGTATAATTATTTCATTATATATTACAATGTAATAATAATAGAAATAAAGTGCACAATAAATGTAATGTGCTTGAAAGGTCCGGAAACCGTACCGCAGCCCCTGTCCGTGGAAAAATTGTCTTCCACGAAACCGGTGGAAGAAAGGTTGGGGACTGCTGGTCTAGACAGTTCCTGATGTCTCAAGTGACAAAATTCCGTGCAGGTCAGAGATTCCAGCCTGGCGCAGCACTGTCCATTGATGGATGTGTAGGAGGGGTGGCTGCTTCAGCATTAATAGAATTCTAAGAGGAAACTCGGTACCATGATAATACTTAGGGAATGATTTTGCTATATCTGGTATTTAAATCTTCCCTTTTGTTATTTCTCCAAAGCGCCACAGAGCTGGGCAAATTTATGTGTGTACCTCTCTTGAAATTAAATTAAAAACAGTCCCGTTGGTGGAGGTTGGGTTGGAGTGAACCTTCTCCCTCCGAGAGGACGTTAGACCTCGTGCTTTGGATTGTCTTGAACACAGAGTCTCGGGGCTTAGATGTTTCTTTAGATTTTAGCATCCGCGAGCACTGTTGTCGTGCCTCTTATACTGAATTGGAGCAAAGCAGTGTCCCGTTTCTGCATTAGTTCCTTGACTGCCCCCCGCCTACCCCCAGTGCCAGCGGATGTGACCTCATCAGCTCAGGTTACAGGAGTGAATGGAAAATGTAAACATGCCTTTGTTCTTGTGTGTGTAACTTTCCCTCCCCCTGTGAATGAACCCAGTTCCTTTGGGGAAACTGACGCTGAAGGGCCCTGTCTGAGTAGTGCAGCAACAGGGTTTCTCATTACAAGACGCTGTCAGGGTATTCTTGGCCGTAGGCCGGGGTGCTCGGTTTCCATCCTGTTCATTTCTTATCCGTGATCCTCTGCTGAGAAGGTCTCCCCTCCCCATTTAATCATATTCAGAAAAAAAAGGGTAAACCACCTGATATCTGTTTTTAATGGTTTCTGTACTGGTGAGGTTGCCGCCTCTCTCTGTAGAAAGATGTAACGTGGTATTTACTTCTGCTTCAGTCATTTTTTTGGAATGTTGACCTTTTTTATTTGAGGAAAACACTAAAAGGAGGCGTAAGGTGGAGAATTGATGATTCTTTGAAAATGTCTTTCTCCCTACAGATCTCATCTTTAAATGTAGATCTTAAACCAGAAATATCCCCTAAAAATCTACTCGTGGAAGGTGATCTGGCTGAGAGTTAAGTACAGGCAGATATAGATGAGGTTACTAGAAGAGATCACCCAAGAAACGTTCCAAATAAATATATCAGAAGTCTGATAATCTCACAATTCTCTAGTGTCTTCTGTATAAAAAGTAGGAATGAAATGCCACGCAAACTCCCAGCAGCTAGCTGTTGACTCCCTGTCACGCTCCGTGTACGGTCGGAGTGAGGTGACCAGCCCTGAGAGTTTCAAATCCAGGAGACACAGGATCCGACTTGCCTGTTGACAGAATTGCTCTGGCTCCCGAGTGGAGAACAGGCTATTGGGAGCCAAGGGTGGAGGTGGGAGATCAGGTTGGGGCCAGCAGAGTCAAGGTGAGAAGTGGAGACCAGGCTGGGGGGCTTGGCGGAGCCATAGGTGAGAGCAGGGAGCAGAGCGAGGGCACTGCTTTGAAATTCAGGGCAGTGGTCTGGTCTGGTGATGTGAACTTGGCGGTTGTCTGGACTGGATGAGATCTGAGAGGAGGGGCTGTGATGGAGGAGAGCAAAGGTCCAGGGACTGAGCTGTGGGCCCTTGTGTTCTGCATTAACCCCCAGTGTGCTCAGCTGCTTCTTCAGGGTGGGTGGCTGACCGCCTGATGGAAGGAAATATTTATCAGGGAGTAGCTTAGAAGGACCTAGAAGGAAAGAGGAAGTTGGTTTTCTCTTTTGCTTCCTACGTCAGAGTGATTCTAGATTGCTCCGGGCTTTGCCTGATCTCCATAGGATAAGCTTTCCTGTATTATGGTTTTAATGAAGTTTATGATGTCACCTACCTCTGCAAAATGCTTTATTTAACCAACCTCCATAATATAATATCTCATTCTGAAACTTGACTTTTTAAAAATATAAGTAATTAGTATGCATTTAAATCTTACTTTTCAGGAAATATTCCAGAATACAGGGAATATTTGTGTGGCTTTTTGCAGTAGTTTTCCTCATGGAATTATATAGTATTTTTACTTTACAATGTTTTCTCAATTTCTCCATACCTACTATGAGGACATTCTTACCAGTTATCTGCTGAAGAGTAATTGTTTGGAGGATAAATGTCATCCGAGTTGTGCATGTGTTTTAAGTATAGACGCATTATTTTTCAGAGCGTTTGTGTAAGATGTTGTACAGCTCGCGTCAGTATTCTCAGTGCTTTCCTTCAGTTTAGTGTTTTCACAAATGCTTAAGGAATGGAACATTTTGCATTTGGGGAACTGGTCCTTGGTTTCTATAGGGGATGTTGTGATTTTGAGGGAGTCCCTGCCCTATAATATTGGTTCAATGAATGAATGAACAAACTTAGGTAAGTGAGTGTGTGTGTGTGTGTGTGTGTGTGTGTGTGTGTGTGTGTGTGTTTTGGAGGGGGGGTTGATCTGTCGTGAAAATGGAAAGGTACCAAATACCGTCCTAGCTTGTGTTTGGAAGGATCACTTCTCTTGTGAAATTACGGAGGAGATCGTTTTGGTCCAGAGCAGTCCAGCGGGGGCACAGGCCTCCGTAGCCAGGCTGCTTTCGTGCACTTCCTGATTTTTATGTTTGAGGTTGAGAAAGGGGAGAGCTTGTAAGTTCTGCCTCCTGGGGATGCTGAAGGGTAAACCATAAAGGGCCCGGACACTTTCCGGTTATAACAATGCCACCTTTCTTTTTCTAGACCGTTTATTAAGCCACCTGAAATTTGCTTTTGGTTTTCAGTTGACATTATTTTTTACTATTAATCTTGCAGTTTATTTATTTTAAGTCAATTTCAGGTACTTTTTATAGTTGATAGTATTCTTTTTACATCACCTGTTCTGTTTGCCTTGTTAGCATTTATTTCCTATGAGGTTCTCTTGCAGATTTATTTATTTACCCTTTCTGGGACACTTACCAGTAGAATCCATGCTCCACAGAAATAAGGACTTACTTCTTTTATTGCATTTTCTCCCCAGTGCCTAGGTGCTAGTACATAGAAGGTATTCAACAAATAATTCTTTCATAAGTAAATACTGTATATACTATTTTGTATGCTTTCGCATGTAATCTCATGTCATAGACTTTTATCACATAATTTGAAAGTCTTCTAAAATGCGACGTGGGTATTGCGTAATAATTTATCTGATAGATCTAGCATAATTTACTTCAAATTAATTCTTTTGTTTGGCATATTTAGTTTGTGTTTTGTTATCACAAGTAACACTAATGGGAACAACTTTATGTATAAATCTTTGCCCATATTTGTGTTTATTCCTTTAGGATATGTTGCTAAAGAATTAGTAGTTTAAATAATTTAAATAATTTAAGGCTCTTAACACATACTGACAACAAAAGTGGCACAGTTTATGCCCCCACTGACATTTTAGGAGATCCCCTTTTCCCTGGAATTTGGTCTCTGATGCCATTTTCTCCCCATCTCGTGTTCATTCCCCTTGGCCTTGCCATCTGTTGTGTCTCTGTTCCATTCCCTCAATTACAGCAGTGCTGGAGGCCTGTGACTTCTCATTCCAGCCTCAGCTCTGCATTCACTGGTGATCTGGAGGTCCCCTGCACGTCAGTTCTCCACCTCCAAGCGTGTAATTATTGTCTTTCCATCGCGACCTGCTCTCCCCTGCTCTGCTCCCTTTTTTTTGTTTGTTAGTTTTTTTCTTTTCTTTTTTTTTTTCTTTTTTTCTTTTTTTTGCGGTACACGGGCCTCTCACCGTTGTGGCCTCTCCCGTTGAGGAGCACAGGCTCCAGACGCGCAGGCTCAGCGGCCATGGCTCACGGGCCCAGCCGCTCCGCGGCATGTGGGATCTTCCCGGACCGGGGCACGAACCTGTGCCCCCTGCATCGGCAGGCGGACTCTCAACCGCTGCGCCACCAGGGAAGCCCTCTGCTCCCTTTTGAGACAGATTAAGGTTGGAGGTGGGGGAGTGATTCTCAGTCCTTCCCTTTTCCTGTTTATTCAGTGGTGATGAGTTACTCTCCACAGGCGACTGAAATTTTGTCTTCCTTTCTGGGCGGTAATCATTCCCCTTGTTCTGTCTCCTCTCGTGGGCTGTGTTCTTCCTTCTCACTGTGTGCGCTGAGCCGTTCAGCTCCCACACCCCAGACGCAGCCATGGCAAGGTATGACTGGGGGCTCGGGAGACTTGAACGTGACAGCTGCGTGTGTCAGTCTTGTTTGAACGCACAGGTCACCTGTGGGGGGACGTTTATGGACCCATTTGTTACAGCGGCTGCTACTATACTTTCCTCAGGGAGAAAAATAACTGATGTTACTTGTTGAATTGCTTGTGTAATCTTTATGTCAGGTTTAACATTACACAGAAAGCTTTGAAATAGATTTTGATTCTGGAATATGTAAAAATCGTCATGGTGATCGGAAAAAAACCCAGCCGTCTGCCATGCGGCATTTACATCTGCTGTTTCCATCTGATAATGTGCAGATTTCCTAAGTATTTTTGTATATTTATGTAATAATTTTTTGGTCCAAATTTAAGATTCAGCATATTTAATGAAACTAAACAGTAATCCTGATTTGGTTATGATCTGTTTGGTATCTGACAGCATGTTGATTGCTGCCTGTATGGTATTTTAGGAGGTTGTTATATTGTTTAGTCTGAGGTTGAGGAGGGAAGGACATTGTGTCACTGGGGGGGGGAGTCAGAGTGACTGCTCTGGTACCTGTGTTACGTCTGTCCTTCTCTTTAAGGAGTTGTGGACATGCAGAACTCCAGGTCTAAGCTGAAGATAAAAACGTAGGCTGGACACCTCTCTCGGTCAGTTGTAGAGCTTCGCAGGTCCCCGCACGGGCCGACTGTGGTTGATGTGAGGGTGGGCTGGGAAGCCAGGCTCGAGAGAACCAAGTGGGGCTGGAAGTTCAAGCTGTGGGTCCTGGCGGGAACAGAAGCCAGGTGAATATGGGAGTCAAGGCGGGGCACATCAAGCGAATAGACCCCATGGAGACACCCAGTGGGTCCCGTTCCCGGGTGCTCAGGAACCAACACACAGTCAGAATCCAGGGACCGTTTACGGGGGTGGGGGAGCAGCAAAGACTCAAACCAGTTGAAGATGTAAGGCAACTTTAGTCATTGCTAAGGAAACCTCTTTTATATTTACTTACGATGGCCTGGGACAGACTTCCAGGATTTTCCAACCTAGTTGCAGCTAGGAAGGTGGGCCGAAGCCAAGAGTCATGCCATCGTTGGGGTGCTGGAGTTAGACCTTGGTCTCCTTGATGACTCTCTGATCAAGAGATGTTGATCATGGCATCATGATCAGGTGGCATCATGACAGTAATTCAGTGTATCCCTGTGATGTGTGTGCTATCATTCTAGACAGTACGAAACGTGAGATTCCATTTTTACCCTCCAGGGCTTCTAGTTGAGTTGAGAAGACAGAGCCTGTGCATTGGACGTAAGCCTCAGTGGAAAGGAGAGGTGCTGGGAGTCACCTGGGTTCTGCTCATCCTGAGTTCTGTTGGACTTGGAGGATGGGAATTGTGTGAGTCTTAGGAGGGGCTGGTTTGGAATGCGAGGTGGGACTTGGCGTGAGCAGGACGTAGGTGAGGGTTTGTCCCACCTTTACAAGCTGTTTCACTCTCAGAGCCTGCTTCCTCAGTGGTAAGCTGGTTAAAGTAATTTCTGCCTTGCTTGTTTGTGGCAGGGTTGTTGTAGAGATTAAACGAGATGATTTACGTGAAAACCCTTTGTAAACGGCACCATGGATTCAAATGTGAGGTGTTACTAATAATTTGCCATTTGCAGCGGGAGCCTGTTGGATCACAGCTCTGTTCATTCATCGTATGGAAATGAGACTGTATTCTTGCAGTCAGAGGTGTTTAATGAAGGTCATGATTAGATGTTGAGGAAAAGAGTCAAAGAGACTGTTTTTAAGTAAGGTTGGTGTATGTCTGAGTTTTTACTTATAAACTTATAAATACATAATTAGTGTTGAAAATTAATGTTTAATATGCATCTGAAGTGCTTTACATTTTTGGTTAATAAAAAGAGGAAATATATTTGAAGAGTAAGTTACTGAGCTGTGAAAAAAACAGGAGTCCATTTAGTAGCAAAATTACACGATGCTTCTCATTCCTCATTCTAGAACAGACTATTTTTAGCATCTCTTTGAATCAGTGGTGAAATTCCAGTTACAGGATTCAGTAATTAAAGCAGAGAAAAATATAACATCGTTTAGGCAAGAAAATCTTTTTACTTGAGTTGGACCTGTTTCAGGGTTTAGACTATTATCCTCAGCCATCCCCTGCCCCCTCCGGAATCGTTGGCTTGTCATCCCTGTGGGGTCACAAGCAACAGGAAGGGTGCCAGGACCTCGGCCGAGGACACAGTGTCCCGTTTCTAAGAAGGGATGTCTTAACGGGTAAGCTTGTTGTAACTGTCATCTGCGGGACTCTGGAACAAGTGTTCAGGGGTCCCGAGGCCTCCCCCTGTTTTCCTGTCCTCCATCCCTCCCCAATGGTCAGTTCTGTCCCTCTGTCTCCTGCATCTGTCCTGCCGCTCCTTTGTTTTTTCCGTTCTCCAGCTGCCTGTGAATATTGCGAAAGCAAACGGCGTGCTGCTGCCAGTTGGTCCCACTCCACATTTGTGTTTAGTGGTTGTGGATTGTTCCATAATGTTGCTAAACAGCTTTCTGAAAACTTGCTCCCAGTCAGCAATCTTTCTTCAAGCTGGAAGCCTTATTTTTATCCTGTGCAAGTTATTATTATTTTATCTTTTTATGCCCATTCCGCAAAAGCTCATTAACTGTTTGGTTGCCCTGAAAGTGGTGTTCTGTTGACCCCAGTTCTCCTGCTGTTTCCCTGGACGGAGCGCAGCCCTTGAAATGGTGACCACGGGGCCAGCACCGGGTCGCAGGACACTGCTGGCTGAAGTAGGTCACGGAGATGCATGATGATTTTTTTAACCGAGTCATTTGAGGAAGTTCACTTATTTGACAGATGTTTTTTGAGTGTTGCTTGTGTGCCGAACATTGAGCCAGGAATTAAAAAAAAGAAAATGAGAAAGGTCTTTGATAGTGAAGAGTGCAGTTTTAGGACTCCGGTGGTGGCGCAGGGCCAGACCTCTCTGTGATGAGTGTTAAAATATATATATATATATTTTATAAAAGCTTAACAGTCATAGGTAGGCAGAAGCGACACATAACTAGAAAATGCACTTTTGCTTTGAAAACTGATGGTTTACCGTGAATTTCCGAACCTTTTCCGCCTCTGAGTTCTTTGCTCTCGCGGCAGCGCGGTACTTTGTGTTGCAGTGATGGTAACCAGGCAAACGGGTAAGACCAGAACTAAATCTGGGCTTCTTCAGTCATCTTGCTTTTAGGCTTTTGTGTGCTCGTTTATTGATTCACTGTTTGTTTTGTTCTGGACTCAACACTGTTCGGGAGGCTTCGGAGCTCCTTTCTGTGTGAAGCCCTGCGGGCATAAGGACGTGGGTGACCCTCTTCCCACGCTGGGGGCCGTCACAGTGCCAGAGCAACAGGCAGGAGTGGTGCCGGGTCAGTGATGGATGTTCTCAGGGGCTTATTACCACGTGTGAGGCCAGGCTTGTCCCAGGGATCACTCCTTTGATTCTCGCTCTCGTTGTATTTCGGGGAATTTAAGCTTAAATAACCTGCCTTAGAGGGTGTAAGTGGGAAGCCAGTTTGAGCTGAATCCTGGCTTGAGAGCCCACTGCACCATGGCATCCTGTGTCGCCTGGCTGACTTGGTGGGCACAGAGGAGGGGGTGCTCTCTGCCGGCAGCTGAGCAGAGCTTTGCGGTGGAAGTGACTCCTCGCTGGTCAGAAGGTAGAGGGCAGGAGGGCCGGTGTGGGGAGATGCACGTGTGGGATGGGGAGATGCAGGTGTGGGGAGATGCACGTGTGGGATGGGGAGATGCAGGTGTGGGGAGCTGCAAGTGTGGGGAGGGGAGGTGCACGTGTGGGGAGGGGAGATGCAGGTGTGGGGAGCTGCAAGTGTGGGGAGGGGAGATGCAGGTGTGGGGAGATGCAGGTGTGGAGAGATGCAGGTGTGGAGAGATGCAGGTGTGGGGAGATACAGGTGTGGGGAGATGCAGGTGTGGAGGGTGTGTGCATGAAGGCAGTGTGGGGAGGAGTGATGGTAGGGAAGCTTGCAGACCCTGCCCTGCAGGGCGGCGGTGTCAGGGACCCCAAGGTAAAGCCGATGGAACAGGCCGACGGGCCGCGTTAACAGAGGGTGTGCTGCTTCCCTCGGCTCCCCTGCTGTCCCTGCGCCTGTGAAGGGCAGACTGGAGCACCTGGGAAAGGCCAGAGTGCCTTCAGACCCTTGGAAGCTTGCAGAGTTGAAGGCTTTGGTAGATTCTCTGGTTTCAGAGGGCAGAACAGAGAGCATTGGTTTGAAGTGTTAAAGATACAGGCTTTAACCGAATACAGAGCTTGGGTTCTCAACGAGAGGTTACACATTCCTCTCCCTGGACAGTGTTCACGAGAAGCAGCCAGGGATGGGGCAGAGGGGAGTCGGCACTGGACGGCGGGTGGGTCTCTGGGCCCTTACAGCTCTGGCCTGCGCGTATCCTGTAGCTGCCCAGGCGGGCAGTACACACTCTATTTTATGAGCAAGCTCTGGACCTGGGAACTTCTGGACCCCCTCGTGATGTCTTCATGTTTAGGTGGTGAGGTAGCGCTTGTCTTTATGTTAACCTCGCATCCTCTGTGCGTTTCAGAGGACAGGAGTCAGTCTCTCGGTGTCGCTTTGCTCCGCACGCACATTGTAAGTCTTGTTTATTGAAGCCGGCATTGGTCCTTTCCTCCCACGACACTGGGCACAATCTCTCTTGCCACTTGGCACTTTCGGACCTCGGTGTGCTGTCTTTCTGTATGTCGTGTCCCTGCTGCCTGACTCATGGCTGCGTTGCTCCTGTATTGTAGAAAGGAACTAAGTGTCTGAATAGATCATGGGCGGTTGATGTGGCCCAGATCTTGATCTGCGTTATTCGATTCTCTGGCCGGGGACCGTTAGCCCAGAGGTATAGGCCAGCTGTGGCTCTCTGCACAGCCATGTTATATCAAGAATTGATCATTTTGTCTTCCTATTTCACTAGGTAGTTACTGTTCATCAGGTTAAGGGGAAGAAACTATTGTTTTATGACGCTAGTATTTAGGTCTGTGGTACATACTTTTTAAATGAACAAATTACTTAAAACTGGGAGAATTAGGGCTTCCCTGGTGGCACAGTGGTTGAGAGTCCGCCTGCCGATGCAGGGGACACGGGTTCGTGCCCCGGTCCGGGAGGATCCCACATGCCACGGAGCGGCTGGGCCCGTGAGCCATGGCCGCTGAGCCTGCGTGTCCGGAGCCTGTGCTCCGCAACGGGAGAGGCCACAGCAGTGAGAGGCCTGCGTACCGCAAAAAAAAAAAAACTGGGAGAATTTTTCATTTGCACCCTCATCGAATAATGAATGTGGTTTTATTAATTGTTAACTGAATGTGTCCCTAGCTGGGAAGGGGCTTATATGTAGGGGTTCAGTCCGTGTCGACCGACGTTGTTGCTGTGTTGTGTACAGCAGTACTCCTACTGCTGCTTGTTTTACGGGCACACACGCGCACGCACACACACACACAGACATCCTTCCTCAGCAGGTAAAGCTCTCTGGGCACCAGGACCGTGTCTTACTCCGCATCCCTCCTACGTGAGAGCTCACTTACGCGTTGAGGTGAACTGCGGGGCCAGCTACGTGTGTTCCTTGTGGCTCTGATCTAAGTGATGCAGGGCAGTTCTAGCCGTGGGAATTGAAGCTCAGGTAACCGACTGAGAGGCCGGGCAAGGCAGCACGGAGGTTGCTGTTTTGTCGTGTTGTTGGACACGCTTCTAGCTGAAAACATTCCTGTTAGACGTGCTGATGCGTGTTTCTCTGAAGATAGTGGAGTCTGCACGTTGCAGAGTGTCTGACAGTCTTGTAAGTAGAGCTTGCTCTGTGCATAGTGAAGAACGTTGATGACACGACCTCCTGGATGGAGAGGAACTAGAATCTGAGCCTGGTGAAGAAGGTGGCCCCGGAATGCAGTGCAGAAACTGCTGTCCTGGACCACGTGTGTGTGTTGTGTGTACGCGGCTTCCCATTTCTGGAAAACTGGAATTCAGAAGCTTAGGTGAGATGGCAAGGACCAAAATAGTAAACAAATCCTAATACAATCAGATTAGGGTAATATTGGCAGATTACCAGTGAGTTACTTAGACACAACCTGTTCTCAGGTTAAATGTTTTCATGTCACAGAGTTCTTTCTTTCATGTTGACTTTGGATGTTGTAGGTAACTAAGAGGAAAGGGCATATTCCTAGGAAAAACTTTATTATCATTGACCTTTTAAAATGCTCTCTAGAACAAAATAAGGTATTTCATGAGTAAATTCAGTCTTTTCTCTCATCAGAGTACAGAAGAGTGTAGACCAAATGTCAGCTGAACTGCTTAGGAGCTGAAGGGTCTGTAATGTATTTGAAATTACCTGAGCTCATGGTAAAGCTGCTACTCCTCTCCCCTCCCTGCTTCCTTTCATGTTTTTAGAAAATAACGTATTTTACTAGACAGCAATTTATCCTGGCTTCATTGATTATCTTTAATCTATGATTATTTTCTAAATTATGGTTTCAGAAATATAGCTTTTCCTTTTCCCCCCTTTTCTCTGTCTCTCTTTTGCTTTCTTCAGAGTATGAGGAATTCGTAGTGCAGGGAATTGTAAGGTAGCAGTAGTGTTTTAAGGATGAGGCTGCGACCTGGAGCCAGCATGAGTACGTGTGGATGCTGCCATGTTGAGGGCATCACTCAAGACCCGAATGGCGAGGACACGCACCTCTTGATGGGATTTTAAAGGGAGGAACCCTTTAAGACCACCCACTTTGTTACTCTGTCCGTTGGCCTGTTCGTCCATCTATTCAACAAATATTTGCGTGTCCGCGTCCCTTTCTCTTGGGGATCCTTTTCCCAGGTCTGGTGACAACCCCTCAGCTCAGAATCTCGAGTCTGCAATGTTAGGAGCTGCACTGTTCAGTTCCGTAGCCACTAGCCACGTATTGCTCTTCAAATCAACATTAATTAAAAAGAAAGAAAATGGAAAACTCAGTCCCTCAGTCACACTTGGCACAGGTAAAGTGGTCGGTCGAGTGCTCTCTGTGACTGGGCCCACCACGTGGGCCGCCGTCCACGTGTGGAACACACCCATCACTGCGGGGGGCTGAGCCTGGCATTCCCACCTCTGCTCCTGGGCTCCACCCCGAGACCCCTCGGTGCCCATCCGCTCTAGCACTCAGTGCCCACCTCTCCCAAGTTCATTCCCATTCATAAATTCTCCCATCTTATTGTAGGTCTGGGTCATCTGTCATCTGAATTAAGGCCACAGTGTTACCAGAGCTGTGAAGCCTCCCTGCCCCCGCCCCCGGCTGCCCCCTGCCCCTCCCCCCCCCGTTGGTACCACACACACACAGTTGTCACATTGAATACCAATTCCTTGTTGATACAGCCTTTCTTCTGGGGGATCAAGAGGTTCTTGGGGGTGCAGGGTTGGGTTTTGGCTGTCCAGGGTCGGGGCACACGAAGCCCGACACATCACCACAGCAGGCAAGTGTTTATTAAACTGATAGAGGGAGGAACGGTGGGTGGAGGAGGCTTCACAGTTTGCGCTGTAAAGACTGGAGCCAATTTGGATGCACGGAAGCCACACGAGGAGAGGCGTTCGTGGCAGGGGAGCATCACAGGTGCAAGCCAGTTGGCAGGAAGTTAAGGGTGGCTGTGCTCCCAGGTGCAGCCGGAGTGGCATGTTCAGCACCATGGCCAGGGCTTAACCAGGACAGAAACCATGTAAATCCTGGTGCTTCATATAAATGTGTTTCCCTGTGCTAATGCAACACCTCTTAGTAGAGGTGCTGCGTTTCACACTTAACAACCTTAACCTGTACCTTCAGAGGAGTTCAACATGCGCTTTTCCCCTGTAAAGTAAGGCAGCACATTCACAGAGTCCAGTTAACTCTTCAAGACCTTCGTGGTTCCTGACTTAGGTTAGACGGGTCATCAGCTCAGTAGGAAAGAAAAAGGCACGTATGCACGTCCAGAGGAGGCCATCTGATACAGTAATTAAGAACAGGGACGGTGGCCAGACAGCCCTGTCCTGGCTCTGCCTCTTCCAAGCTGTGTCGGCTGGGGCAAGTCACCTTCCGATCCTCAATTTCCTCATTTTTTAATGGAGATGTTACCTGTGTTGACTGAAGAAAATCACACAAGCTAAATAAATGCTTCGAGTTATGTTTTATTTGGGAATTTACCGAGGACTATAACCCGGGAGACAGCCTCTCAGATACCCTGAGGAAGTATTCCAAAGAGGTGAGGAGGGAGCCAGGATAGGAGTTTTTGCTGGCGGGGGGGTGGGGGGGTGGGGGTGGGGTTGGGGCATGTAGTGGAACATCTAAAGATGACTGCCGATCGCAAAAACCAAACATCTCAAGTTAATGATTTTAGTGTCTTTCTGTGTATGGGAAGATGCAAGAGTCTGGGCTCTTTGAAATTCTTCCTTAGATGTGCATCTTAACTATCTAGGACCAGTATCCTATTTTTCTCCGTCCTGAATCCCCTCAGGGCGCACCATCAGGGCAGCTGCAGCGGCTGCTAGCTTGATGGCGGGCAACATTTTTCCGTCCTGCCTTGTGAAGATTAAGTTACTCATAGGTGACTCAGCGCTCTGCTTAGTCCTCAGTAAGGCATTCACCAAGTGGTACCTAGTAACATAACCTTAACCTTTCACACAAATGGGAAAATGCATAGTTGTGTTTCCCAAAGGAAGAGTTAACACGTGATTGCGAATGTGAAGGGGCGTCCAGGGCACACACGTTTGGATCGCCCTTGGGTACAGTTAGTTGTATAGTCACATAGTGCTGGTTACTTCCAAAATCATGCAAATAAGGTGATCTGGTTCAGGTGAAATTTGGCCTGGATAATCTAAAACCCAGGGATGCGTCTCTGTATTTGGAAATAGGGTGATCACTTATGCAAACGACAGGAAAGAGTCACTTTTGCATTTTGCATCAAGTGCTGTCCAGCCGCTCCGAAGGAAGGGAGAGAAAATCATGTGCTGCTTTTAATTTTACCTGAGCAAAGTAGGAGGACATGTGTAGTATTATCGAATGACCTTCCTATTTTTTTTTTCACACTTTCAAAAGGATGGTGACAGTCTTAACTGTGGACATTCTCGTTATCCACTGGCCCACATACAATTCACGCACAGCCAGACAGTCCCTTCTAGACTTCAAGTTGCTTTCCTTTCCTACGGACATCACACCCCCTCCTTTCCAGGGCCTGCACGGCCTTTCCCCCTCCCCCCACCCTTCCTTGACCTCCCACGAAGCTTTTGCTATACCCCAGCCCACTTCTGGGCTGCCCTGCTCTTTCCTGAATCTACTGTGTTGTATTATAATTATCTACGCGCATCAGTCACCCTTGCAAGACTCAGTTCTTTCGTGAGCAGGCGTTTTCTCAGTCATTTTTGTGTCTGCAGGGTTTAAAGGGGGGCCAGCTTACGCAAGATGCTTAGAAATGTTTTGCCGAATGAACGAATGCTTGTTCTCTACATGTTTCTTAAATGTATTCTCCTAAGTGAATGGTAACTCTATTTGGGTAGGAAACTGTACTATATTTTTGGTACCACAAACAGTGTTTATCTTCAGATAACTCTGTAGGCTTGCTGTTAATATCAGTTATCCTGGAAACACTTTCTAGGGTCAATTCAGCCGGTTTTACGTCGTCGTTACTGTTTTATCCCCACGTGTACTATTAAAATATTTGTGAAGTGATCACCAAGATTTTTATTGACTTGTGTTCTTATGCAAATGATCTGTATTCAGTTAATTGTGGGCGGTCACAAACCTAAAATGTGTGTAAGCAGTTCAGTTGAATAGACCTGTGGTATACTGGGCTTTTTTGTTTTTCTTCCCTTCGGCTGTTATTTACTAGATACCTTGAAGTTAATTTCAGAGCTTATTCCAGGATAGAGAGTGGGAATTATACCAGAATTCACATGCCTTATTAGCTCCCTGCTTAAACTAACTTAAAAAGAACTAGTTCTGGGACTAGAGCTCCCTTGACGAAATTATTGGAATGTGAAATTTGAATTTAAGACTTTCTTGGAGACGTGAATGCATTTTGCTTGCCGGTACTTAATTTTTTTTTTTTTCTTTCTTCTTAGTTTTAATTTTGATTGCTGTTACTACTGATATCTGAGCCAAAGTGGTGATGCTACCTGAGCGACATTTCTGCAACCCATAAGTCAACAGTTACACGGTAAGACTGTGTGCCTTTTACCCTTAAAGCCATTTAATTTCTATAACATTATAGTTTAGAATTTGAAATGGAGTAGGATAAAATATGTTAGTGTTTCAAAATATCAATATATTTTAATATATAAATATTAACAGCAGATAATATTTTAGAGCTTTTGGTCCTAATCAACAGTGAGAGGTTGAAAGAGAAAAACTATAATTTGATATATTCATTTCCTATTAATTTTTAAGTGAACAAGTATGGATATGCAGTTTTTGACTCATTAAACTGGGGTCTCATTTCCCCCCCTATATATCTTGCCCATTTACTTTCTGTTTCCTGACGTTTAACCAGTTCATTATTTTTTGGATCTTGTTAATAACGAGTGGGTATGAGAAGCCAAGATGATAAGACTTAAACCTCCTCAGGTGTTACTGTAACTCACTCTGAAGTGAAGTGGTGATTCCAACAGTGGCTCAAATGAGGTTTTGAATTATTTACGGGTTTAAATGACCTGTATTTCCCTATCTTTGAGGAATGCCTCGAGTAACGAGGATGGTGTACTAGGAAGGCAGGTCCTGCTCGGAACCTCACTTTCCTTCTGTACAAAATTCTGCCGTCTGTCTTGCCTGCTTTACAGAGTGAAAAAAATCACTTGATGTTTGTGGAATTGTCCTTTTTTGCATTAAGGGTAGAGGGAGAATAACAAGTCTTGGTTCTGAGTTGGTATTGAGAGAGAACGTATTACTCTTGATATCTGTGTGTGGGGCACGCCAGAAGCCTTGACCTCTAATCCTGCTTCACCTTGACCTTGGCACTCCAGTAACTTCCTGTCAAAAAACTGATGTTGATTCCCATACTTTCATGTTACAGGTAATTTTCCAGTAGTATGTCTGAATTCTTTGACCACAGCAGAATTAAGCTAGAAATCAGTATCAGATGTTTGGGAAATCACCAGATATTTTGAAATTAAACATCACATTATAAAGATCCCACGGGTCAAAGGGGAGGTCACAAGGGAAATCAGAAAATATCTTGAATGAAAATGAAAATATAACATATCAAGATTTATGGGATGTGCCTAAAGCAGTACTTCAAAGGGAAATTTATAGTGTTAAAGGCTTATATTAGAAAACAGAAGTTTTGAAACAATAATATAAACTTTTACTTTATCAGCTCAGTGCTTTATATCCACCTAGAGGGTGGGATAGGGAGGGTTAGAGGGAGACGCAAGAGGGAGGAGATATGGGGATGTATGTATATGTATAACTGATTCACCTTGTTATACAGCAGAAACTAACACACCATTGTAAATCAATTATACTCCAATAAAGATGTTAGAAAAGAAAATAAATTAGAAGGCAGGGAACTATATTCAATATTCTGTAATAAACCATAATGGAAAAGAATATGAAAAAGAATATATATATTTATAACTGAATCACTTTGCTGTATAGCAGAAATCAACACAACATTGTAAGTCAACTATACTTCAAAAAAATTAATTAAAAAAAGAAAAGAAACTAGAAGGCAAAGAGCAAATTAAACCCAGAACAAGCAGAGGAAGAAAATAATAAAGATAAGGGCAGAAAACAATGAAATAAAAAACAGGAAAAAAAAATAGGAGAAAAATCAGTGAAACCAAAAGCTGTTTCTTTGATGAGATCAATAAAAGTGACAAACCTGTAGTCATAGTGATCAGGAAAAAGAGAGAGAAGAGAGACCATCAATCTAGATCCTACAGATATTAATAGGAAGATAAGGAAATATTATGAGCCACTTAATACATACGATAACTTAGATAAATGGACAAATTCCATCAAAGATACAACCTACCAAACCTCACTCAAGAAGAAATGGATAGGGACTTCCCTGGCGGTCCAGTGGTTAAGAACTTTGCCTTCCAATGTAGGGGGTGCGGGTTTGATCCTGGTTGGAGAGCTAAGATCCCATGTGCCTCGCAAGCCAAAAGGCCAAGACATAAAACAGAAGCAATATTGTAACAAATCCAATGAAGACTTTAAAAATGGTCCGCATCAAAAAATCTTAAAAAAAAAAAAGAAAGAAATGGGTAACTTGTATAGCTCTTTATTAAAGAAATTGAATTTGTAGTTAAAAATTGTCCCCAAAAGAAAGCTCTGAGCCCACATGGTCTCATTGGTGAATTCTGCCAACCTATTAAGAAAGAAATAATACCAATTATATACAAACCCTTCAGAAAACAGAAGGAAAGGAACACTATTTTATGAGGTCAGTATTACTCTGATACAAAAAACGGATATTTCGCCACAAAATATTAACAAATTAAATACAGTTTATATAGAAAGGGTAATATATCATGCCCAAGGACCATTTATTCCAGAAATGCAGGAATAATTCACAATATCAACAAACTAAACAACAGAATTTTTAAAACCCCTATGATCAACTCAATAGATGTAGAAAAAGCATTTAACAGTATTCATCATCCGGTCATGATTAAAAACTCAGAAAACTAAGAACAGAAGGAAACTCTCAAAAAAGTTGGAGTAGAAGGGAGCTTCCTGAACTTGATAAAAGCTGTCTATGAAGAACCTACAGCTGATATTACAATTACGGGTGAAAGACTGAATGCTTTTGCCTGACATTAGGAGCAAGGCTAGTCACTCAACGTTCCTATTCAGAATTGTCCTAGCCAGTGCAATAAAGCAGGAAAAAGAAATAAAAGGCATATGGTTAGGGAAAGAAGCAAAAGCAGATTTAGAACTCCCCTAGCAAGGGGCCTGAGAAATGTTGCTTTAGCCTGCCAGCCTCTGTGATATAGAAGGGAGAGCAGGAGTTGGGGAATAGCTGTTGAATGCCAGCACATAAAATCTACTACATTTTGGGTTCTGTGGTCATGATCTGAAAATCATAAAAGCAAGGCAACATTTATATCACTTGTGGGTTTAAATTACTGTTCTTTAAAGTTTTAAAAGTCAGCATAATCTATTGTGAGAGTCTTATTTCAGCATCTTCTTCTTTCCGTTGATATAACTGGAAAGCCACGTGTAGTATTTAAAAGTTACACATTGGTTTAAACTTCATTAAATAGCTTTTGTTTTTTAAGTTAAAGAAGAAGGCTATCTGAAACAATATAAAGATGTCCTCTAAAATTTTGTGAGGGCAAACAACGTTATTTGTTAAATCTGTTACAACCCTCACTTAACTTTGGAGGAGTTAACAGTTCTTAGACTATACAGACGTGTTTTGTGTAATAATATAAGACACATATTGTGCCTTTTAATGGCTGCTATGTAATTTCCAAGTACTTGCTCATTTTTGCGGTGGTTGGCAGTGTGGGGCTGAGGGAATCTTGAGTCGTGGTCCCAATTGTCTGGGAGAATTATGACAGGACAGCATCTCTGGGTGGTTTTACTGGAATCATTTCTAAGTCTCTTGCAATGAAATTGTTTTTCGGCCTAAGTAGAATACTTACAAATCTTAAACAAATTTAATAATTGTGTGCATTTCATTACATGTTACCGGCCCTGTCACTTGGTGCTCGGTACTTGGTATAGCACAGGGGACGAGTGTAAATTTAGAAGTTACGGAAGATTTGGGTCCAAATGCTAAAAACATAGAGGCTTAATTAAGCTTTCGAGCAAAATCCACGTAAATCCTTGATCCTCATTTCCCTTATCTGTAAAAGGAGGATAATAATCTTGATAAGCTGCTGAAAACATTGAAAATATTCCTCAGAGCATCTGAGAGACCGTGGACCCTCGGATGGTGATGCTGGTAGAGGGTCTTAGTTGCAGAAACATCATAAGACTTTGGCACCCACCAGAACTTTTTTGTTTTTTTTTTTGCGGTACGCAGGCCTCTCACTGTTGTGGCCTCTCCCGTTGCGGAGCACAAGCTCCGGACGTGCAGGCTCAGCGGCCACGGCTCACGGGCCCAGCCGCTCCACGGCATGTGGCAGAACTGGTTTTGAGTTTAAGTTCTTCTACTTATGAATCATGTCACTTTGGATAAGTTAATTTTTGAGCCCTGAGTTCTTTATCTGTTAAGCGAGGGCAGTGCCAACCCATAAGGTTGTAGTGGGGTGTAAATGACATAACGTATATAATAAAATGCTCAGGTATGTAAAATGTTCCCATTTATCACCTGTAACGGGGTTACCATCGTTAGCTTTATGATTTTGTTTCTTTGGTTGATTTTCTATAAGGTGAACTAGAAACCCCGAATGGTCACGGTTCACCTGTTGGACTGTGTTGAGAAGAATGAAGCCGATAGGGTGCCAGGCTTGATGTTTTGAGACCAAGTGTTGCAAATGTTAGATATTTTACTAGTATTTCTCTGGTACTTGCATAGTGCCAACAGTTGGGAGTGGTTAACTAAAATAACCATTCAGTTTATCTTAACTATCTTTCATGAACGCAGCTTCTAGTTGCCAAAAATATTGCCACCAGGATGCTTTTGGTTTCTAAAAATACAGGCTCAAGATCTGTAGCGTGTCTGCTAGGGAACAGTTGGTAGGTTCTACAGCTTTTCTGCTATTTTGACCTTATTTCAGGATGTCGTTCGTATGAGTTGCCAACGTTTGGCTATTTTTGACCAACAAAAGTGGAAGCTCCATATGGTCCAAGTGGATATTTCAGGCTCTGCTGTTAGTGTTTTCTTTACACACTTGGTAAATGATCTAATTTTGTATCTTATAATTTGTTGTTTCCTCTAGGAGCTTACATTTATTTTTAACGCATTTTGGATTTGCTTCATTAATTTGTTTGGTGAACGTTGTTCTCAAGTAATTGGTGCAAAAGAGTAGGACAGAGAAAAATAAGTGCTGCATCTTTCGTAACAAGAAGAGGAGATGCTGCCTAATCTTCAAGAAGACTTTCAATTTATGGTCGAGTAAATAGAAACAAAAACTAGAGGCTTTTGAGAATTAAACCTTGAGGTCATAGGTCATACAGGTAGAGTCTGAGTCCCTGAAGATTCTCTGAGATCAGTTCACCCTCACAAGTGCTAAAGCCACTCTGGATGGTTATAGCTTCTGAGGGTTTATTCACGTGTTTCATGTTATGAAAATAGCGCAGTGTTCACTCAGCTTAATGTTGTGTTTAGAAAGTGTCCATGGGTCCTGTGTTTATTGTACTTTGAATAAGAAGCTGACAGTTTCAGTTTTATTTAAAAGGGCATTCATGTAACAGATACTTAGTGGGGGTCATAAATAGTGACAATAACATCGCGTTGAGCAGCTTGTGAGCCTTTCCCACGCATCTCAGTGTGATCGCAGCCTGACTGTGGTGCTGCTAAACCACTCTTCCCCTCCTTGTCCAGCTAACGGGAAAAGGGAGGTACAGAGTTCGTTTTCTAATGTGTCAGGTAAGCACGGATTCCTTCACAGGGGTAGCATCTGGGGTTTGGGATCCGCTTTACGCTGTTTGTGGCCTTGGTGTACCACGTCATCAGAGGTCTCATCGGAGCCCTCGGAGGGGAGCAGGCAGGCGTTGCTTCCATCTTGGAGGTGAGGACTGGGGTGTAGTGGGCTTGAGCTCCTGAAGAACTTGGGTTCTGCTCGCTGGTCTGGCTTGCTCGCTGCTGTGCCAGGCCCAGGCCCCTTTCAGGACGGCTGTCTGTGCTCACTGTTTGCACTGCCCATCCCTGATGGTGGAGCGGGGACACATCCACTCTGGAGGATGGAACTCTGTAGGAGGAAAACTTTTCCTAGGAAGTGAGTTAGCATTTCCGTTTGCTGTATTCATCGAGCCATTAACTGTGGCGCCTGACGAGTTGCTAAATTTATCTTTTTCTGTTTTTTTTCTGTCGTGGTCTTTCGTCCCGTGTCTGTGGCTCACAGTAATTCTTTCTCCCTGACCATCGTGTCAAAATCTAAATATGAAATAATTTTCCAGGCATCTCCCAATTTGTATTCTGCTCTTATCTCTTATCCAACCCCACGGATCCAGTTTTTAAACTAATTGGATAGTTTTATTATTGAGTTTTGAGAGTTCTTTGTATGTTTTGCATATAAGACCTTCGTTCAATAAGGCGTAACTGGCCAACAGTAAATGATGCATGTTTGAAAGGTGCAGTCTGGTGAGTTCTGACCTGTGCACGCAGCCGTGAGCGCGCACGCTGTCGCCCACGGAAGGTTCCTCCGGCCTTTGTCACCCTCCCCACTCCCCACCGTCTCTCCCGCACCTCCAGGCAAGCACGGATCTGCTCTCTGTCCTGAGATTGGTGTGCGTTTCCAGAATGTTACTGTAAAGGAAAAGCAGTCCTCTGTGTGTCTCCTGCTTCTTCACTCTGACACCAGGCATGTAGTGTCCCCACGGCAAGCAGTTTGGTGACACCGGCCAGGTGGCTTGCAGTTCAACTCAGTTCTGACGTTTATCTGGTGGAGAGAGCACCCATCCCACAGGTGAAGGGCCTGTCCCACAAGATCCCCCCAGCCAAGCCCCCCAGCTTCCTTTGTTACCTGCACGTCTGGCCGAGGGGCTGTAAATCCAAGGTTCCCGTGACCCCTGTCTGGGCCTGATGGTGCACAGAACTCAGGAAACCAGTTTACCCACTAGATGGACGACCAGGCCGTTGCGAAGGACCTTCAGGGATATGAGTGAGCGGCTCGATGATGAGACACAGAACCCCGTGAGTTTGGGGTGCACCACCCTTCTGGCACGTGGATGCATCCGGTTCACCAGCCTAGAAGCTCTTGAACCCCATCCTTTTGGAGGGTTTCTGGAGACTTCATGACAGGCACGATTCGTTAGATCATTGGCGGTGGGTGACTGAACATGGTTTCCAGCCCCTCTCCTTTCCCCAGAGGTCTGGGGGTGGGACTGAAAATTCCAACCTTCTAATCACTGGGTTGGTTCCCCTGGCAACCAGCCCCCATCCTTAGGGAAGGTCCGGAAGTCACTTCATTAACATACGCAAGTGTGGTTCAAAGGGGTTGGTTTGTGTCAAAAGACCCCTTTATAGCTCTTATCACTTAGGAAATTCTAAGTTTTAGGAGCTCTGTGCCATTAGTGGTGATGAAGACAAAATACGTATTTGTTATTATAAATCACAGTATCATAGTTACATAGGAGGAACCCTACAGTGTGTACTCTTTTTGTCTGGCCTTTGTTCAGCATAACCATCCGAGATTCATCCTTGTTGTTTCCCGTATCAGTAATTCGTTCCACGTTGTTGCTAAGAAGTGCAGTTTGTTGGGCTTCCCTGGTGGCGCAGTGGTTGAGAGTCCGCCTGCCGATGTGGGGGACACGGGTTTGTGCCCCGGTCCGGGAGGATCCCACATGCCGCGGAGCGGCTGGGCCCGTGAGCCACGGCCGCTGAGCCTGCGCGTCCGGAGCCTGTGCTCCGCAACGGGAGAGGCCACAACAGTGAGAGGCCCGCGTACCGCAAAAAAAAAAAAAAAAAAAAGTGCAGTTTGTTTATCCATTCACCCGTTGATGGGTTTTGGGGTCGTTTCTCTTTTGGGTTGTTTTTGGCTTTTGCAAATCAAGCTGTATGAACATTCATGTACGGGTCTTTGTGTGGGCATGTGCTTTTTTTTCTTTTTTAATTAATTTATTTATTTGGTTGTGCTGGGTCTTAGTGGCGGCAGGCGGGCTCCTTAGTTGCGGCATGCCTGTGGGATCTAGTTCCCTGACCAGGGATCAAACCCAGGCTCCCTGCATTGGGAGCTGGGAGTCTTAACCACTGTACCACCAGGGAAGTCCCTGGGCATATGCTTTTATTTCTTCTGCATAAATTCCCGGGAGTGGAATGGTTCCTAGGGTCATTCTGGTAAGTGTGCGTTTAACTTTTTAAGAAACTGCCAGACTGTTTTCCAAAGTGATTGGGTTGTTTTACATCCCCTTCAGCAGAGAGTTCTGGTTTCTCTACATTCTTACCGATGTTTGGTGTGGTCAGTGGTTTTGCCTTCAGCCATTCTAATAGGTGTGCAGTGCTATCTCCTTGTGGTTTTAATTTGCATCTCCTTCATGGTTAATGACTGATGGTGTGAAATGTCCTTGAGGTGCTTATTTGCCATCTGTCTGTCTGCTGTGAAGTGTCTGTTCATATATTTTGCTCGTGTTTTTAATTGGATAGTTTTATCACTGAGTTTTGAGAGTTCTTTGTATGTTTTGCATATAAGACCTTCATTCAATAAGTGATTTGTACTTTCATCCATTTTACTAGTGATTTTCCCCCTTTACTCTAGAATGAAGCTTTGGGGAGTGACTGGGATTATTTTACAGTCTAGATCTCCCAGGTTCCATTTATCTTAAAAAAAGTTTATTTAAGTAGCTGGTTTTGTCTGGCTGGTCAAAACAGGGAAGGAAGGCAGTTCCCGGTGAAAGCATCTCTGAGGTTCCTGGATTAGTAACGTGAATCAGAATAAACTTTCATGTGCAACAGAGAAATAGAAAACAGGTGTAGGCTCAAATATAAAGTATATCCTACAGTCCCAAATGTACTGAGTGTCTGATTATATGGATACCAAGACACTATAAAATGACTTAGAAATAAAATACGAATATATTTTTAAAGCGGTTTACATCTAAAAGGAATTTAGTAATTTGTTGATGAAAAATTAATCAATAGTCAATCTAAGAAAGAAAGAGAAAATTTTATTCAGGCCATCCTGAAGATTATAACCCAGGAGGCAGTCTTTTAGAAATCTCTGAAGACTCTGCTCATCGGAGGTCAAAGCACACGTTATATAAGTTTTTGAGACAAAGAGTCATACATCAGAGGAACATATTGACAGTTTGTGAGCCCAACAAGGCGAGTCGTGGGTCACGGTGACCTCTTGCAGGATTGAGAAAGGAGTGTTATTCCTAAGTCATTGCATCACTGGCACCAGTAGGAAGTTGCTTTTTTTGGGTGAGCAGGCATTCCTGTGTCTTTAAGGGGATCCAGTTAATATAATGTGTGATACAGATGCAAAGTGCACACTAAAGAGGGGGGGAGGGTAGTGGCTCAAATGGCAGAGAAAATTTTATGTTTAAACATTTTCTTGTTCTGCCTTAAAAATAATTTTATTTCATCACTTTAAATTGAAAAAAAAAAACCAGTCCAAACTAAAGAAGGACATAACAGAGCTTAAAAGTCAATTTCAATATAGATACGCAGATAACTGGTGGAAGGTTCTAGAAGAGAAGCTTTCTTGAGCCCCGTGGCCACCCCCGTGATGCCCAGGAGAGGAGGACGGGGCAGAGACCGCGGATTGTTCTTCACTTACTGGATGCTCTTCACCACTTGCTTCTCCATATCCCACTCGTGGTAGGTTATTTTCTTCACTTTTTCTGGCCTTGAGGTTTCTTTCTACAGCAGACAAAAACAAGACAGGAGCCAGTGGTGAACACGCTGGTGCAGAGGAATCTCAGCCTCGACCTCTACTCTCTGCCTTTTCAGTTAGAACCAGATGTTAGCGTCCACCTGAAAAAATGTCCAGGTGATGTTTTGTAGCCCATAAAAGACAAGCGACCGTTTCTTATCTCTGAGCGTCCTCCAAAAATAAGCACTTGACAGGGGTTTCATATCACTATGTTATTCCATAGACATACATCTGCTTTTTTCCCCTGGGGTACTTATTATTTACTTGTTGAGGCTGTTGAGCAAAAACGAGATGATACTTTCCAACCCTTGGAAACGAACTGCATTCCTCCACCACCTGATGTTTCCTGAGTAGCCTCCGTGTGCCGAGCGTGCGCTGCAGGGTCGGTGAAGCGGTGTGACCTCCCCATCCCCCAGTGGAGTCTTTCCAGTTGTGTGTTTTGTTTTTTTTTTTTGTGGTACGCGGGCCTCTCACTGCTGTGGCCTCTCCCGTTGCGGAGCACAGGCTCCGGACGCGCAGGCTCAGCGGCCATGGCTCACGGGCCCAGCCGCTCCGCGGCATGTGGGATCTTCCCGGACTGGGGCACGAACCCGTGTCCCCTGCATCGGCAGGCGGACTGTCAACCACTGCGCCACCAGGGAAGCCCTCCAGTTGTGTTTTAATTTCCCAGGTATGAGAAATACCTTAAACTAGTGCTTGTCACCCTGGATTGTAACTTTATTGATATGCCTGCCTCTCTCACTGAACCATTACTTCCTCCAGGAAAGGGATTTTGTCTTATTTTTGATGTTTATTCTTTGTATTTCCATTGGCTAAAGTATAATAAAAATGCACAAGGTGTTTGGAGCACAGTTTGAATCCAATGTGGATATTTCTGGAAGCCAGCTGTATATCTAACTGGAAGGAAAGAAAGCGCGCCAGCCCTCGGGGGCCCTGTGAGAGCAAATCTGTTTTTTCGGAGGAGGAAACCGAGGCCCACCTTGGTTAAGAAACCTGCACAGGGTCACGCAGTGCTGGTGGCAGAACTGGGCCTGGAACCCAGGGCCTCCGGTTCCTCTGCGCCTTTCTGTCCCTCATCATGCAGGAGCCTACAGACCATGTTCTAGTAACAAAGCCTAGACATTTATCCCAGTGAAACACAACTGTTACACTTATGCAGTCTTTCCCCCACTTCGCCCCCCGACTTCATCACGACTTGCCTCTGAAGCTCACGTAAAAGAGGTGAGGCAGTGTCGCTCTAGAAGACCACAGAACAGGGTGGGCGCTGAGGAGGCCCAGGCTCTTCCTCTGGCTGCGGGAATGTGACGGCGTTGGGGGTACCTTCCGGGGAATGTCAGCAGGCAGGCGGGGTCCCGTAAAGCCAGGGACGAGCGGACACGGTCCTTGCCCCTCACAGTAAAAGGGGCACAGCGGGAAATATGGTGGGAATCAGAGGACTGGCTCTGTGTGGGTGCAGGGATGGGGCCACATGTGCTGGGATCACGTTTTTTCTGAGGACACAACTCCTACATACAAGTCAATGTGGTTAAAAATCCAGACATGTGCAGTAGGCACACGTGTAGTCTGCTGTGTGCAGGAGAGTCTGAGCGCGTGATTTCCTCTGCTACGTGCTGCGCTGTAACTGCCAGGCCTGTGGCAGTCGGAGCAGAGGTTACCAGCACGTCGGGAGCAGAAAAGAAAGCATCATTAGCACCGTCAGGTTCCTGAGCTGTGCGTGTTCTCCAGCCTCAGGAAGTCTCTATGGCTGCAGGGTGGAGGCAGAAATCCATCACAGTTTTGTCAGTTTTATACACTCAGACAGGGCTATCAGTAATATAGTTTTAAATATGTAATAAGGACTTAGTGCACTTTCTTTAAGTCACTCTGCATCCAATCAACCCTTTCTACAATCGTAATATAAACTGGGGAATGATCACAATCGTGGGTTTCTGGGCCATAAAACAAATCTCAGCAAATGTAAGGGAGTTAAAGTCAGACAAAGCCTGTCCTCTGAACACAATGAAATTCAACTGAAAACCACCAGCAGTGGGATATCTGGAAAAACCCACTCATTGTGTTTGTATTACTAAGTCGACTGCTCGCCCGAAAGAGATCTTCCAGATGGTTCACATGGACAGGAATGGCTGTGGAAAGGGACATTCTGAGAACTTCTTACTATTTTAAACATCTGTGGAATTGCTTCTATAATTTTTTTTAAGAAAAAGAAGCATTCCAATTAATGATGCTGTAGGAAAACGGAAGAGTTTCAGTTTATGGAATTCTAAAAAGAGGTGAAATACGTTATTGGAAGATAGGAAAGTTTGAAAGTAGAAAGCACATTGATATGGTTCTGAAATTCTTTAATCCTTTGACTTTAATCACAAGAGTACTACTTGGAGAAGTTAAGTGCCAGTTTGCAGACATTTCGTTGCATAATGAGTAAAATTACAGGAAAAATTCAGGTTTAGGTTAATTGTACAATAAGCAAAATTAGATGGGAAATATTAAGTATCTTATTTCAGTAATGAACGTGATATTAATATTAAAGTAATAAGATCATTAGTATCTTACATGTTGTTGCCCAGCACACGTTTTCACGCGAGCCTCCATACGGCCTGTAAGGAACCCGCAGAAGGTGTAATTAGTACACACTGACTCGGGGTTATTTTGAAAAGGTGACACAAAAATCAGAGTCTAATGTCCGCTTATATTATTCTGTGTCCTTATGGGATCCCACCTGCAAAAGTTTGATGGGGGATGTGCCTGTGTGAAAAGAGGAGAGGAGGCTGGAAGAGGCATCCTGCGTGATGCACGTCCGACCCCGGGGTGGGTGTGTAGGAGAAGGTTCCGTCCTGGTTGGCTGAGGTCTGCAGGAGCCTGGGCAGAGCCACTGGGAGCCCCGTCACTGTTTGGTCTTTGCTGGTTCCCCTCAGCTGTCCCGTTCTCATTTCTTGCTGCTGACTGACCGTCAGCCTCCCTCTCAAGTGGTGAAGAGTTCTCCATCTCTGCTGCTCCAAAGAGCAGCAACTGATCTGGACATCGTGGTCCCACTTCCAGGTTCCTGGGGAGGGACCCTGGCCTGGTTTTGGTCGTGCCTTGGAATCTAGTCCACAGTTGCGTGAACCAGGTTGTGTCTGTAAACTGAGACATTTCCCAGAAAAGTTGGACAAACTGCAGGCTTAGCAGTAAACCTCATGCTACCTCGGATAGTCCTTGAGCATTTGGTTAGCAGTGTTAGATTTTTTTCTTAGCACGTAGGGTGGCTTTGAAGCATGGTTGGGATGTTCCAGGGATGGGCTGGTGAAGCGCATGGAAGTTGTTTGCTGGTGACTGGGTGGATTCGCTCATTCCATGTCTGTTTCTGTAACTGCAAAGCGTTTTCAAGAGAATCGATTGACTCAACATTTTCTCCTTTACCTCTTCCTTGCGCTTCCATTTATTCAAAACTGGATTCGTGTCAGATAAAGGCTGTCTGGGAAAAAATACACCTGTTAGAGTACTTCACACTGACAGGAAAGCCATAAGAGTCATTGCTGGGTGATTAGAACTTTCAAAAGGATCCGTGAAATGCAACCCTTCTTCTAAAACCATACAGACGGCAGCATGTCCTCTCTCTGTTGTCTTGTGTATTTAGACAGGTGCGGGAACCCCACCTCTAGGTACAATGACAGTGAGAAGTGAAGGCTGGGATTAATTAGAGCTGAACTACTGAACAATAGGCCAGGTGCCCAGGGAGGGGCAGATAGACATGTGCGTGTGTATGTATATGGGCACGAGGTCAGCAGGCATCATTGGGGTGCTCGAGCCATGGTGTGGGCTGTGAAGGGCTTTGTGGGGAACAGAGTCGATAGACTCAGCCCCGAAATCTGGGCAGTTTACGGTCTGCCCTGCGGGGAGAGACGCCGTCTGTGCTGGCCCAGTGCAGGCACACCGGCTCTGCGGGGTGCTGGGGACAGTAAGCGGGGAGCTGTGTGAGCGTCTGACAACGCAGCCTCTTCTGAATCCTTCTCAGACCTCTCACTGTTTAGAATATGGTGTGTTAATAGGAAACACGAGGTGTAGTGAAGCCAGTGGATCCAGAGACAACTGCCACTGACAAGAGAGTGAGTCGCTCCCAGGGGCGGGGGCCCCACGGGGAAGCACCAGGGCCGTCGGAGGCAGAGGGAGTGGGGGGGGATCAGGGGAAGGAGCCTGTACTGTGGATTTTCTCGGAGGCACGGGTGAGGCAGGGTGAGCGGGTTTAGGAGGAGCTCATTTGAATAATCTCAGGGGCTCTGGGGTGTGAGGTCACCCCTGGTGTCTGGCGCCCGGGTGATTAGGGCAGGCGGAAGGTGGCCTGCTGGGAGCAGTGGAGGTGGTGGCGAGGGCCCTGCACTGGTGGGCTGGATGGCAAGGCGAGTTCAGGATTTGGTCAGTCCCAGGAGGGGCAGCCCCTGCAGGCTGAGCCTGGGCTCAGGTGTCGAAGCATGAGAATCCAGAAAAGACAAGATGTGGTTAATGCCCCTGCAGAGACTTAAGCTCTTCTCCTCTGTGCCCTGATAGCATCACAGGCGAGTGTTCGGGTGGGCGCCTTCAGCACGTCTGTCAGGGACACACGGAGGCTCCAGGCAGCTCACCGATGCCGGAGCGGGTGTCTCAGGTGTAAACGTGAAGGACTTCAGCGGGGGCGGGGCAGGGCGGCAGGGCAGGGGAGGCTCCGAAAAGGCTGGTGTGGTTTTCAGGACGGCTTGTGGGAAACGGCGGTGTTAGCTCCAGATACGCCAGGACGACGACGTGACGGCACATCTGACGTCGGAGAGCCACCCAGTCAGGGAAGGAGGGGGAGGTGATGACCGCTTGGCCTGCTTTGCACGTGCAGGGGGGACGTCTGCGGGGTGCGTGTGTAGTTAGGATTTTGTGTATCTGAACGACGGCGGATCCAAAGAAATACGGGTGGTGGGCCGGGGGGTGTCAGACTGGCAAGTTTTGGGGCTGTCAGAGGTCGAAAAATATGGGGAAGGAGGGACATTCCATCTTGAATAAATACAAATGCACGTGGAAGAGAATGTTATATACACAGTCGGCGCTCAGCTCCGAGCTCATGTCTACCCCAAGCCCTTGTACAACCCTCTTGTGAGAACTTACTCGAGAGCTAGTTCACACGTGGGCCGTTCTCACTGAGCAGCGTCCTGAGCAGGTGGGTTCAGAGCCTTGCGGTCCCGTCCGCATCCCTTGCTCACCTGCGTCTGTAGAAGCTGCGCCCCCGCCCCGCCCCCGCAGTGCTCGCCGCCTCTTTATGTACCTGGTAGTTGCTGTTGCCTAATTGCCTGCGAGTTCTCCAGTCTCTGCTGATTGGTTCTCAGTATTTTTCTTTCCTATACTTTATGCTTTTATTAAGTTTGTTAATGATTTTTCTTTTTTTCCTTAGGAGATTTTCTAGTTTATTATGACTAGTTACCAGCCTCTTGCTCTAATTGATTCTCCCAGGAAGAAATGGCATAAATCATAGCTACACGTTTGACTAGAGACTAGTATATCTAGAATTTTCATAGTTTAACACGCTTTCCTTGGATGTGTACCTCTTCCTTGACATCATTTCTTTTTTCTGGCACTCTGGGAGATTTTTAGTTTATCTTTATGCATATAAAGGTTCTCTCGTCACCACCTGGTCCCTTTCTTATTCTTAATAATCATGAGATGTTTAAGGACGGGGTGGGAGACAGTGCCCATGTCTTCCTAATGTCAGCATATGTGTACGTTGAGAAAAACAATTTTAGGAACAGATGTAGAAGTATGGCTGACATCACTGAGATGAACCAGACTCTAACAGTTCCTCTGGGTGCCCGACTTCCCCAAACTAGTCCCCCAAATAGGACTCAGATATCCTCCCATCAGTGATGTGGCTTTGGGACATCCCAGTCTGATGCTCTGGATGGGAGTGGGGAATGGGATGGCCCTGGAAGGCCAGTGAGAGCATCATGAGGCCTGTTAAACCCACCCTGCCCAGTGGACACCGCAGTGTCTGCACGGAAGGAGGCCCACAGGCTTTCAGTTGAAAGGGTCGGGGGCTTCTCCTCACTTCTTCCAGTTTCTAGATAATTCCAGGCCCTTCTCCTTTGGTACCTCTCAGTCTCCCACTTGAATTTATGAAGGTGTCAGACGTCAGCATCGGGCCGGTACACAGTCGGTGCTCAGTGTTTGATGGGTCCACGGCTATTGAGGTTACGTGCAGTTCTACCTTCCTTTTTTTTAAGTTGAGGCATAGTTGTTTTACAGTGTTGTGTTAGTTTCTGCTGGACAGCAAAGTGAAGTAGAGTTCCCTGTGCTATACAGCAGGTTCTTATTAGTTACCTGTTTTATACATAGTAGTGTATATATGTTCTTAGACATAATTTTAATGTAGATATTGTTATCCGTCTTCTGTGGTTCAGCCTTATTTTCAACCAGTGAACTGTTCCTTTTTTATTGTTATAATCAGAGTCAGAATTAACATCATAACAACATATGAGGTATGATAAAATTAATATAATTAGTCACATTGTTTGAGTGTCCCTATATGCCAGGCCCTGTTCTAAGTGGTTTATTATGTAATAACGCATTAAGTCCTCACTCCGTGAGGTAGGTCCCGTTGTCCCCGTTTTGTGGGGAGGAAAGGAAGGCATGGAGGGGTGAAGTGATGTACCACAGGCTGTGCACCTAGGTCAGTGGATGAAGTAGTATTTGGGTTGGAAGATGTGGTCGGTGTGCTCAACCAGCCCCTTAATGGACAAGAGCCGGAAATAGTCGATAAAAACACTGGCCAGTTGAGCAGAACTTTTCCTCTACAGCTGCCCCCACCTTTCGCCCTCTGCTAGAGCCCTGTGAGATAGCCCCTGTCCACCCTTCTGATTTCAGCTCAGCAGTCACGTCCACAGAGAGGCTGCCCAGGGTCCCCCAGGGGGTTTCATAACCTGAGTCCACTGACCTGGGCGGTTGGACCGATGTCTCACTTCCCCGGGGGGGCGGGGAGGGGCCTTGTCTGTCTCACTCACCACGGGGTCCTCGTCACCTTGCACACTGCCTGGTGTCCGGTCAGTGCTCAGCAGGTGTTTATGGGATGCGTGAACAGAGGTAATGGAGAGGGGAGGAAGGAAAGAAAGATTTACCGTGTGCCTCGCTAGTTCCGGCTTCTTGAGGTGAGCCGTTGTACCAGTTGGGAATAAATTTAATTCAGTAACAGAACACCCAGCAACAGTGACTTGAACAGGGTATTATTTGTCTCACGTAGCGAGAATTGCTCAGACGCCACCAGGCTCCTTGGCTTTTCTGGTGCTGCTCCTGTGAATTGGACCTTGTGGGCGCCCTGTCAGGGTGACAGTGTGTCCCAGTCACTGGGTTTTCTCCTGCTGTAGGGGGCAGTAGATTTGCTGTATAGGTGGGAGGCTTGAAATTCTATATACCTCCTTAAACAAAACGTTGAGATGTCATTGGATGTATAACGTACTTTTTGAGGAGAGAAGTGGATTGAATTCCCAGGATAACGGGGAAGGCTTTCCTGAGTGTCTGGTGACCCTTCGCCCAGGTAGGTGGGCTCCGTCCTGCTCCCTCCTTGGCAGCCCAGGTTCGGCCTTTCCTGTGTCCTAGTCTGTAAGCGCTGCCTGTGGTTTTGGGCTGTTGTGTCCTTTCCTCTCTTAGTACGTGTGGGCTTGTGCCTTTCCTCTCTCTCGTCATTTTAGCGGAGTGGGGGAGGGTAAGAATGCATGTATTCAGTCGCTAACGCTTCACTGGAAATCTCGCGTGCATCCCTTTTCTATAAAAGTGGGATTGTGCTGTCCATATATCTCTGAAGTCTATGGCATTCACGTAAGGAATTCAACATCTGTTGCATATTGAGCCGATTCTCTCACATAGAAATGATAGGATAATGCAGATTCCTGGAAAAGAGTCAGTTTTCCAGGGAGTTGAAACTCTAGGCTTGTTAAAACGTGAATATGAGCTTTTAAAACTGTCTTTTTAATTTTCAGATTGTGAGCCATGCCTTTAGTGAAGAGGAACATCGAACCCCGGCACTTGTGCCGGGGAGCCCTGCCCGAGGGCATCCCCAGTGAACTCGAGTGTGTGACCAACAGCACCCTGGCCGCCATCATACGTCAGCTGAGCAGTCTGAGTGAGTGTCCTGCCTCGGGACTCCTTTCTTCTGATTACCAGTGACCTAGTTCAACAAACTAGCAAATTGATTTCAATTCAGTAGTTATGTGATTGTCCAGAGAAGAGGCCTGCAGCTTTGAAGGAGAGAGCCTCCCTCCCTCCCTCCCACCCTCCCTCTTGAATTTCCCAGCATGCAATCAGCTGTGGCCCCCTCACTGGTCTGTTGCTACCAGCTTCATGTGACGAAGTTAGCATTGACCAGTTCACAAGTCACTAGGTACCACCAAACGTGTAGATTTAAAGTAGTGTTCATTTTTAAAAGCTTATTAAAAATGAGGATAAAATAATTGGCATTTTCAAAAATGTGAATTATGCATTAAACTTGGACAGGACTAATTATTTTTCAGTGTAACGAATTGAAAACTAGGTCGCACCTGTGATATGCCCGGCGTTAGAATAGAGGCTCAATACATGTTTGTTGATTGAATAATATTCCAAATGAATCAAAGAATCAAGCCCCAAGCTAGTGAGACTTGATTTTAACCTACTGAAGGTTAAAATGCAGGTATTGACTTCCAGATTGAGGTCAGCAGATGAGTTGATGGTTACACGTACGCAGTGCCATGTACACATTGCATACACAGATTATAGAAATATAAGCAAACACAAGCGTAAGGAAGAGAGGACTTCCTGTTACTCTAATTTTGAACATGAATATGAAATACCCAAGAAATATTCTATTTCTTAAGACTCACATATGCATGAAAATGCTTTTCCTTCAGAGCTTTTTGAAGTTGCAGTCTTTCTCCCTAACTTTTACATTTACGTCGTGATCTTATTTTCTCACTTCGTCCCACTCCTTTTCAGTTTAGATGGTTCACACTGCATTTTGGATGACAGGTTTTCACAGTTAAATTTTCAGAACCTCTGTTAATAATGAGAAAATCCTCCATGAAATTTCACATCCTGGCCGCGTCAAGCCGGGGAGAGTGGTTTTAAAAACAACTCAAGTGCTTTTATTTGTTTTGGAGAAGAAACACTATGGATGAGTTTTTTTTTTTCTTTAGAAGAATTGTAGCGCATCATTATTGGTATATTTTTGATATATTATGTCTATAATCATTGGCTAAACAAAAGTAATTTGGAAATTGCTTAAAGTGTGCTTCAAAATAGATTTCTTCTGGAATCTGAACTAATTATAATTGATTTTTGGTAGTGGTGGTTGGCAAAATGTATAAATTCGTATAATTACAGGAGGATACCTTGTGAATTATTGAAGGGTGAAAGTATTTCTGTGTGCATTCATATATCTCCACGAGAATGTTTTTTCAGTCTCTTGTTTTCTTATGGCTGAAACGTCTATTGGCATAAGGTCTAAGTGATGAAAACCAACATGAACTGTTGAGGTTTTAATAATCACACCATGCCTCGTGCGCAGGGTTACATCAGAGGTGCCTGCCTGGCCACAGTCTCTTCTAAGTGAAACTACCCGCAGGGTACGTTTTGTTCTGTAGAGTCCGTGTGTAGGCAGAATGATCACAGCCCCTCTGAGGATGTCTGCATCCTCACCCTGGGAACCCGCAGATGTGCTGTGTGACCGGGCAAGGGGAGGATTAAGGCTGCTCGTCAGCTCACCTCACGAGAAGGAGGTTATCCTGGGCTGTCTGGTGGCCCCATGTAATCCCGGGGCTCTTTTAAGTGGGAGGAAGGAGTGTCAGAGTGATAGGATGTGAGAAGGATCCATCAACCGTTGCTGGTCCGAAGAAAGGAAAAGAGGCCACAAGCCAAGGAGTGCAGGTGGCCTCTGTACATTGCAAAAGGCTGGGAACTGGACCTTCCCCTGGGGCCTCCAAGGGAACAGAGCTCTGCCAGCGCCTGGATTTCAGCCCCGTGGTAACATTTCACACGTCTGATCTCCAGAGCTGTAAGATGGTAATTTTGTGTTGTTTTAATCCACTGAAGTTGTGAAAATTCGTTACAGCAGCAGTAGGAAACAGTGCACCACTGGAGCCGTGGTGACACTTTGTACACACATCCTGCTCTAGCCTCGTGAGTGGACCAGGCATGGGTCCTGGCCTCAAGCACAGTCCAACCCCAGTCAGCCTGCTTCAGCCCTGATTCTCTGCTAGAATCACTGGGGGAGCTTGAACAGAAGATGCTAGGAATCACTGCAGGGATCGTGATTGGGGTGACCTACGAAGTCAGATGCTGCGTGTCTAGATCGAAAAGCCTGTCTGGGCCAGTCGTGTTCTGTCGGGAAGTTTGAACTAAGACACAGCGCGTGTGCTCGTTTATCGTGGGATCTACCGCTGGGGTGTGGCCCAGGACCGAGAGGTCCCGGTGGCCATCGCAGGCCTGCGTGGTTATTGCGGGGGGTGGAGGGAGGCCTCAAGGAGCTAGAGGGAGGCCTCAAGGAGCTAGAGGAAGCCAGCGGACGAAGAAAGGCAGGAGGGCGCGGGGAGAGAAACAGGCACTGGGCACAAGCGAGGCCCCAGGCCGGCGAGGCAGGAGGGTTGCACTGATGGCCCCGCGCCCAGTCAAGGAGCCGCGTGGCCGGTTCACGGCAGACCCTCACAGGTGCCCAGGTGCCCCGTGCTCGCCGCCCAGGGAGGACGGGGGCGTGAGAACCAAGGGTGTAACTTCAGAAAACTAGGATGGTTGTTTATTGGTGGTGGAGCAGCAAATTACTGATAACCAGTGATTTATTTTTTCCTGTTTATTCACTTGGTGCTCCTCTAGGTGCAGCCTACAGCAAATAAAGTCAACTGGGTCCCTACTTAGAAGTTACAAAAGCATATATAATTGACGTCAATATGGTCATACAATAGGCAACATGCAATTATGACCTGCCATAAACTCTCGCACATGATGAGTGGCGTCTACATTTTGGGTGAATCTTTAGTTTTTGTAGGTTTTTCTTCCCACTGAGTGGAAATACAGGAGATGAGAAAGGGTATATGCAAAAAAATTTTTATGATCTAAAATTGTTAAGGAAAATAAGAATTTAAAAGAATGTTTATAAATCAATAAAACAATGTTTTTTTCCTTGTTTTCCTGGACATAAATAGATTTCTTTTTTAAAATTTTTATTGGAGTATAGTGGCTTTACAATGCTGTGTTACTTTCTGCTGTACAGCAAAGTGAATCAGCCATACATACACATATATCCCCTCCTTTTGGATTTCCTTCCCACTTAGGTCACCACAGAGCACTGAGTAGAGTTTTTGTGTTGTTTTCTAATTTTCTAATCATTCATCAGTTATTTTTAAAGTGAAGTTTTAGGAAAGTATGAGTCTGTCATATTAAAATTCGTCTATTACTGAGGATGAATTTTCAAGATAAAGTCAAAACAGAGTCTATTTTTTTATTCCTTTGAGTTTCTGACCGTCATTCAATAGGCTCCTGCCCACCCTGCCCCAGCGCCTCCACTCCCAGATTAGGACAGGTGATGTACAGTCATCTGAACTTCCTGTAAGTGATACAGAGGGAGGCTAGACTTTGTCTACAAAGGCCGTCTTGGGGGAATCCCAAGGGGAACTTTAGGGATTTGCCTTGATCCTAGAGCGGTCATACCTGCCTGAGCAGCAGACTTGTCCTCCTGCCGTAATCCAGAGTAACTAATTCTCTAGTGGGTCTAAGGAAGGAAGAACAGACCAAGGGGCCAGAAGGAGTTTCTCTGGTCTTTTCCAAAAAGGAAGACTAGCAATTGAGGGCCCGATTCACCAGATCGTTCTGATTCTCATCACATCTATGGGGGAACAGTTCAGGGTCATCATGAAGGTTTAAATAACTTTACATCAAACAAGAGAACCTGGTCCTGGTACCAGATAGGCCTTTGAAGCCCCAGTGACTCTACGTAACTTTGGGGAAATCTTTAGGTTTTTACCGGTTACAGTGCTCCCACTACATCCAAACTAGACACTTGACTTTAAAGGGCCAGAAATTTTGTCAGAACTAGATATTTCCCAGGCTTTTCAGGGAATTGTTTCTTTTCAATGAAAAAATGTTGCTTATTGGTATTGAGTATAAGAACAGTCATAGAAATGAGGAAGAGGAAATTTGTAACTTGACCAGCCTTATAATTAGAGAATAAGTATCAAAAGCTTTCAAAGCTTTGTCCAATAAAATAAAAAATTAGTGTTTAGTAGTTTTCAGATTTTTTTCCTTTGAGTGTTACTAACTTCTAATATGAGTGACGGTGTGGGGAGGGGAGTGGGAGGGAGAAGGAAAGCCACTTTTTAAAGTGGTTTTGCTTAATAGTGTGTTACTTGGCCTGTTGGCCATCTGTATGTCTTTTATGGAAAAATGTCTGTTCTGGTCTTCTGCCCATTTTTTGATTGGGTTGGTTGGTTGTTTTGATATTGAGTTGTGTGAGCTGTCTGTATATTTTGGATAATAATCCCTTGTCAGTCATATCATTTGTAAATATTTTCTCTCACTCCATAGATTGTCTCTTCATTTTGTCAGTGGTTTCTTTTGCTGTGCAAAAGCTTTTAAGTTTAATTAGGTCCCATTTGTTTATTTTTGCTTTTGCTTCTTTTGCCTTAGGAGACAGATGAAAAAAATGGCTGTGATTTATGTCAAAGAGTGTTCTGCCTATGTTCTCTTCTAGGAGTTTTATGGTTTCACATCTTACAATTAGGTCTTTAATCCATTTTGAGTTTATTTTTGTAAATGGTGTGAGGAAATGTTCTAATCTCATTCTTTTACATGCAGCTGTCCAGTTTTCCCAGTACCACTTGTTGAAGAGACTGTCTTCTCTGCATTGTATATTCTTGCCTCCTTTGTTGTAGATTAACTGACCATAAGTGTGTAGGTTTATTTCTGAGCTGTTTATTCTGTTCCATTGATCTGTGTGTTTATTTTTGTGCTGGTACCAGGCAGTTTTGATTACTGTAGCTTTGTAGTATAGTCTGAAGTCTGGGAGGGTGATATATCCAGCTTTTCTAATTATTAGAGAAATGCAAATCAAAACAAGATATCACCTCACACTTATCAGAATGACCATCATCAAAAAGTCTGCAAATAACAAATGTCAGTGAGGATATGTACACTGTTGGTGGGAATGTATCAATAAATTGGTGAATTCACTATGGAAAACAGTATGGAGGTTCCTCAAAAAACTAAAAATAGAATTACCATATGACCCAGCACTTCCACTCCTGGGTTTATATCCAGAAAAAATGAAAACACTAACTTGAAAACATACATGCACCCCAGTGTTCATAGCAGCACTATTCACTACAGCCAAGACATGGAAGCATCCTAAATGTCCATTGACAGAGGAATGGATAAAGAAGATGTGGTACATATATACAGTAGAATATTACTCAGCCATAAAAAAGAATGAAATTCGGCCATTTGCAGCAATATGGATGGACCTAGAGAACATTATACTTAGTGAAATAATCAGTCAGAAAAAGATACTGTATATCACTTATATGTGGAATCGAAAAAATAAATGAATGTATCTAGCAAAACAGAGACTCACAGATATAGAAAACAAGCTAGTGGTTACCAGTGGGGTAACCACTGGGAGGGGCAAGATAGGGGTATGGGATTAAGAGATACATACTGCTAGGTATAAAATAGATATGCAACAAGGATATATTGTACAGCACAGGGAATTACAGCCATTATCTTGTAATAACTTTTAATGGAGTATATAATCTGTAAAAATACTGAATCACTATACTCTATACCTGAAGCTAAAATAATATTGTAAGTCAACTCTACTTCATTGAAAAAAAATTAGTGTGTCACTTGGTTTTCCAGTAATGGAATATTGATATTTTTTTCTTCAAATAATGACAGTTTAGTGTAGCATTTAACATTAAATCAGGAGTGCTTTTTCATCGTTTTCCTTGATTAATTATCTGAGTGCTCTTGTTCTTATCAGCTAGTTGCTCAATTAAAATTACAGTGTCTTGGGCTTCCCTGGTGGCACAGTGGTTGAGAGTCTGCCTGCCGATGCAGGGGACACGGGTTCGTGCCCTGGTCCGGGAAGATCCCACATGCCGCGGAGCGGCTGTGCCCGTGAGCCATGGACGCTGAGCCTGCGCGTCGGAGCCTGTGCTCCGCAACGGGAGAGCCTACAGCAGTGAGAGGCCCGCGTACCGCAAAAAAAAAAAAAAAATTACAGTGTCTTGCAATCAAATTCCTACTGACATTATAATGTAATTTTAATATAATTTGCTTTAAAAAGGAAATAGGGCATTTGTACCAAGGATGACGCAAATCCACTTCAATACCTCCCAGGCTGGTTTCCACTTCTTTCACTTCGTTCTTGTGATTATAGCTGTCTTCCCTTTCCTTTCTTAAGAGTATGTCACAAGGAAAAGAGTTAGACCTTAGGTGCCTCCCCTGCCCCAAAGTTTTTGGTTATATTTGATGATACTAATAAGATCATATAGAGAACTTAGCACAGGACAACACAAAGGAAAAAAATTACAATTTTTTTATTAATCAGGAAATCATTGATAATGCTTTGTATATATCATTATAAAAATGATACCTCACACATACGGTTTTGTAGCCTATACTCACTTGTATATAGTAAACATCTTTGTTGAGTCTTCTAAGACACATTTTTAATAGCTAGAGGTTACTGTGTTATATTGATACAGTATCATTAACCATTATCTTGCTGTTGGACATAACTGTATGTTTCTTTGTCAGGGAGGCACTAGTCTTTTTTGGCACTTTTTTTTTTTTTTTTTTTAAGATTTCTTACATCTTATAGGTCATCAAACTTCCTCACAAAGAGCTAGGATCGTTCTTACAAATGGTCTAAAATTTTGAGACTCCATTAATTTTAAATGTGAGTCTCTGAAAAAAGTTATTACAAAATCTATTTTCTATTAATTTCTATATTGAGTACTTGTATAAATGAGAAAGAAATTCTGTTTTCTTCTCAGATTTTAATTAGTGATTATTTTTTTTATTGCTACTCCTTATGGTATGTATTATGTCTCGTATCAAACCAAATGCCAAATCGTCATAAAAATGCTTCCTTGAGGGCTTGCAGTATAATACATCTGCTTTATGTAATTGGATCTGAAATTCAGGGTTGTATTAATTGATTATACCAAGTGCAGTTCTAGTCAGAATAGAGATTTAAGTATTTTGAAGGCATGCACTGAATAGATTTCTTGGATGGTCTTAGCCAAATGGGATTTTTGAAGTGAAAGGGAAGATGTAAACACAGTATATGCAAGAAATAGGTCATAAGTTCATTTCCATGCAGGTTAAGGCTGGGTTGAGGTACTTTAAAAGGAAACGTGTGAATGTAGTGGACAGAGCTGACTGGAAGAAACAGCACGAATTTTTTAAAGTTTACTGCTTCAATCTGAGATAAGTATTTGCATTACTTGTGGATAAAAATAGGAAGCCAGTGAAGAGAGGTAAGAGAAATGTGTACTTAGGAAAGTATAAGGCACAACTCCGTCAGCCGTAGAACTGGAGGTGAGTATAATGAGAGTCCCCCACAAAGGCAGGACTGTTGGGAATCCAAGCACTTACCGCCCCACCTGGAACATCGGAAACACTTCCTTCACAGAAGAAACGACGAGGGGGCCGTTTCTCACTTCTTGCCCTGGACAGGTTGCGACATAGCAGGATTTAAGTGTAGACTAATTGTCCAGAGCACAGGTGGAGAGCTAGCCACGTCCGAATGTTCAGTCAAGTCTGCCGTCAAACCTCTCTGCTTTTGTCATCGGTATTCTTTCCATTTCGTGAGTTCATAGGCTTATGGTAACGTGTCTTCAGTGACTTACAGGTGTCTTCCTGATGGTTGTGATTTACACTGTTATTATCATCTAAAAACTTTGAGGGAAGATTTTCAAGGATTTTAATGTTGTTTTCTAAAGTTGTCCTAACCATGATCACTCCCCTCTCAGGTCCACGATTGTGATTACCAGCGTCCTGAGTTGAGTCGTGTTCCTCCTCGACATAGCACCTTTCATAGGAGTAAATGTTGTCTACTTCATTCTTTTTTTTTTTTTTTTAAAGAAGATGTTGGGGGTAGGAGTTCAGTAATTTATTTATTTATTTTTGCTGTGTTGGGTCTTCGTTTCTGTGCAAGGGCTTTCTCTAGTTGTGGCAAGCGGGGACCACTCTTCATCGTGGTGCACGGGCCTCTGACTATCGCGGCCTCTCTTGTTGCGGAGCACAGGCTCCAGACACGCAGGCTCAGTAGTTGTGGCTCACGGGCCCAGTTGCTCTGCGGCATATTGGATCCTCCCAGACCAGGGCTCGAACCCGTGTCCCCTGCATTAGCAGGCGGACTCTCAACCACTGCGCCACCAGGGAAGCCCTGTCTACTTCATTCTTGACTAGTCTTTTACACACGTTGTCCAGCAAAAAATTAAAATAGGAGACACATGGGAAAGGAGAAAAGCATGACTCATAATTAAGAGAAAGAGAAGTTAGTAGCAACAGGATCCACAGATGACTCCAGCCCGGCGTTTCAGGAACTTAGAAGCCACTCCCACCTGCATAACAGGAAAAGAGCTCAACAAACCGAAATCCACCAGCTTCTCTTAGATCCTTCAGAGAACTGAGGTCACAGGACAAACCGCTGCCCCCAAATTTGGAAAGACAGACAGATTCTGAGAATCACAACTCACCAGGATACAGAAGTTTTGCACAGCACTCCCCCCCCAATCTGACCTGATGGAGCTTTGCAGAACACTAAACGCCCACCTGTAGGATACACGTTCTTCTAATGTTCCGCCCACATGGAATGTTCCTCGAGGTGGGGCATATGCTTAGCCAGAGAATAATGCATTTGAAAGGACTGACACCATAGAGAGTGTGGTGTTAATGAGGAAATAATTACAATAACCTTTTTAGATACTTCTCACATATTGGAAAACCAAGCAATAGCTTCTAAATAACTCCTTGGGTCAAAGAAGAAATCAAAAAGGAAATTGCAAACTGTCTCTAACTGTGTGGGTAATGAACACACAGAATCCCCAGTGTATTTGTGAGATTAACGTAAAGAGGTGCTTAGGGGGAAATTTGTACCTTTAAATGCTTGTATCAGGAAAGAAGAGAGATGTCAAATCACCAGCGTTCCTCAGGTGAACACTCGGTTGCCTGGCAGTCCTGCTGAAATTCCTTCGCTCGTTAGTTTTCCCCGCCCGGAGGTGCCTGTGTCACATCTTCTCTTTCCACCCCAAACTCTGAGCTGGTGGTTTGCTTATTTCCCTGGGACAATAAGAGCATTCAGGGGAGAACCAAACAGCCCCCTCCTGCCAGGTCAGCCCTCCGACCTGCCTGTGCACCGGTGCCCTGCCCCCCCTGCTCTACAGTGCTGACCCCAGGACTCACTCCAGGACTGGGTTACGCTCCATCTTTCCCGTGTCCTCCACCCCACCCCCGTCCGCATCATTCCTACTGAATGTTAACACACTGAGAAATCACGCTCAGGTCATCCTCTCCCCGTCACCCCATTTCTTGCTCCCTTCACAGCAAGCTTCCTTGAAAGAACCACTCCTGCCTTTACCCTACCCCCGCTTGTCTCTTGTCCCCACTGAAGTTCTGTCGCATCTTTTCCTGAGACTGTGCTTGTCAGGGTCACCCACAGTGACACCCACGTTGCTAAGTCCCGTGCTCAGTCTCAGGCGTGTGGCCTGATGCCTGAGCACCGTTCGACCCCTGATAACTCCCTCCCCGTCCTGGAGGGCTTCCTTACCTGCCTCGGGCCAGCACCCTCAGGGTGTCTCTCGCCTCACGAGCCCTTCTGCATCGTTGGGCCCCAGGGTGTGGCCACAAGCCCTCCCCCGCTCCCGGTTCCCAGGCCACCTCACCCGCCGTGGCCCGAATACCACCTTCACGCTGACGGCTTCCAAACGTACGACCTCTCCCCAGACCTCAAACTTGTGTGTACAGCTGCTTCCGGAAGCATCTCACGTGCAACGTGATCAAACCGAAATAATGATTTTCTTCTCTCTTCCCCCCCATGTATCTTAGCAGGTGGGGGCTCTGCTCTTCCGGCTGCCGTGGTCTTTCCCTTCTCTCTTCCTGCATCTTCACAGTGTGTTCTGAATCCGCACACCTGCTCCTACCTCTGTTGCCGCAGTTCTGGTCCCAGCTGCCCCAGCCCTGCTGTACGGGGGCCCTGTGGGACCTGCCCGCCCCACTCTGGTTCCCCCCACCGCAAGGGAAGGACATCCCTTTCTCCGTCCTCCTCCGCCACTCGCCCTCCTCCCTGAACGCTGTCCTCACCTGCAGCCTGTCTCTGCCTGGAAGGTGCCCCCTCACCTCCAGCCACCGTCCGCCCAAACGTCACCTCCTCAGAGAGGCCTTTTGTGACCACCTGAGTGTCACCCACTTCCTACCATATTCTCTTGCAGTTTTGTTTTCTTCATACCACTTGTCATGTGATGGATTGTGTGTTTATTTATGGTCTGTGTGGTATTGTCTGCATATAATAAAAGCTGTGTTCATTGCTGTATTTCTTCAAGTGACTAGCATAGTGCCTGGTACACAGTGGGTGTTTGATACATATTTGCTGAATAAGCTGAAAATGCATAACAATCAGCATCTGTTGTCTTAGTTCTTATAAAATGCTTAGAAAGGGTGTTGTAAACAAGTGTACGAAAAAGTTCACTGTGGTTAACTATGCATGACATTTTTTACTTTTTATTGTTCTCTGAGTTTTGCAAATTTTCTTCCATGAGCTTGTGTTGCTTTTATATACCCACAAAGACATTTCAGAGAATCAGGCTGTATGCTACGTTTTTGTTTTTGTTTTTGGTACGCGGGCCTCTCACCATTCTGGCCTCTCCCGTTGCGGAGCACAGGCTCCGGACGCGCAGGCTCAGCGGCCATGGCTCACGGGCCCAGCCGCTCCGCGGCATGTGGGGTCTTCCCGGACCGGGGCACGAACCCGTGTCCCCTGCATCGGCAGGCGGACTCTCAACCACTGCGCCACCAGGGAAGCCCTGTTTTGTTTGTTTGTTTGTTTAACTTTTATACATACTTATAAATACAACAAAGACAAAAGAAATGAGTGTGAGAAGTTGCTGCCTTAGGTTGGACTTTGGGCTGTTTTTCCTATTGTTTACGTTTCCATATTTTCTACATTTCTTGTGAGCATGGATTACTTTCATAGTAGGAAAAAAGTGAAACTTTAAAAAGGAAAAAAAAATAACGTAGGGCCCAATAATTATGGCATTATTTCATGGAATTCAGAAGCAGTTGGACTTTATTACAGACACAGTAATAAATTTATTTTTTGTTTTTGTTTTTGCGGTACGCGGGCCTCTCACTGTTGCGGCCCCTCCCGCTGCGGAGCACAGGCTCCGGACGCGCAGGCTCAGCGGCCACGGCTCACGGGCCCAGCCGCTCCGCGGCATGTGGGATCCTCCCGGACCGGGGCACGAACCCGCGTCCCCTGCATCGGCAGGCGGACTCCCAACCACTGCGCCGCCAGGGAAGCCCTATTTTTTAATTTTTAATTTTGAAATGATTTCAGACTTACAAAGAGGTCAAAAAGAGAATGAAGAATTCTCAAACTTTCGCCCACATATTATTTTACCTCATCTTTTCTTTTTCTCAGAAATTCCTCTCTTTTCCTCCTGCCCTGCTTTCTCCTCCTCTGTCCCCTCCTGTGTCTGTGTGTACATACATGCATACACATACATATATAGTTCTTATATATACAAACATGTATCTATTTCTATCTTTCTCCTTTAATCTGGAGCAGTTCCTCAGTCTGTCTTGACTTTTATGACTTGACATCTTGACATTTTAAGGGGAACCAGCCATGGTTTTATGGACCATTCCTTGGTCTATCTTCTGATGCTCCCTCATGACTAGATTTAAGATGTTCTCACGACTGTCACAGAGGGTTGACACCTCCTACTCAGGGCATTCTATCTGGAAGCTCACGTTACTGGCTTGTCCCGTAACTGCCCCTGTGAACTCTGATTGCTTGGTTAACATTTTGTGTGGGTTCCTGTACTGTAAAGTTTTATCCCCTATGTAATTAGTAAGTATCTTGTGGGGAGACACTTTGAGACCATGTTCTGTCCCAGTTCTACCCAGTAGTCTTAGCATCCACGGATGGTCCTTGGCCAAAGCACTTATTATTGGGGGGGGGGGGGTCACAGAATGGTGATTTTTGTCATTCCCTAACTTCTTCTGCGTTTATTAGTTGGAGTTCTGATGTAAGTGCTTTCACTTCTTTGCCTGTTATTCATTCATTCGTTTATTTACAACAGTCTGGACTCATGGACTCTTATTCCGTGGATTATAAGCCGTTATCTTGATTATTTGTCTTAGTACTCACATTTTCCCAGACTTGGCCAGTGGGACCCTTTCATGCTGGCTCCTGTGTCCTTTTGACATGTCCCCACCACTCTCTGAATACTTCTTTGCTTTTTTTGAAAAGCACACCAAGATATTCTAAGCACATCTTGTACTTTTTCACCATCATCCCTAGAATCCGTCATTTTTTCAAGGAGCCTCATTCCTTTTAGTGGAAAATGGAAAGCCAAAATCGTGACGAACCCAAGATCAAGGTGCTAGGTGTACGGATTAAAATTTCTGAAGGACCTCATTATGACTGGTGCCTTGTTCCGCAGAAAGGACTCTCACAGACACACTGATTGTTCCCCGAAAATCCTAAATACAACAGAAAATCCGCACATAATTTTGATGCCTTGGCAGTTGGGAGGCGCACTTCGCGACCTGACACACTTGGACGTAAGCTCGTGGTGGTGCCAATAAATCTGTAAATGGATCCTTTGTCAGTAAAGAATGAATAAATGGTGCTTACCTCTGTGTGGTCTTTAATTCAATTCAGAATTATTTTAGTGTAGCTATTATTGGACTTGCCACTGGAAGAGTGAGTACAATTAAGCTTTTCGAATAAGTTGCAGTTTGCAAAACGGAATGCTGTAATTGCAACACTTTATTCTTGTTCATCGGAAAATATAGTTCTTCCATTTCCTTCTCTTCAGTCACTCGTCAGCTTTCAGCAGCTGGAAGGGATTAAGTATGCAAGTCTTTAATTTCTGTTTCTTTTTATAAATTGAGAACTTCCAATGGGAGTATGGCAGCAGTTGTGTGTTCTTTTCAAGTACGGTTAAGCATGGAAGGTAAAGGGCCCGTGTTATTGGCCCTTTTCAGCTCATTTAGCCTCTCGCAGAGTGTGCTTCTCAGCAGCGCTTGCTGTGCTTTGAGAACGCTGATGTCTCTTCTGCAAGAGGTTGTGCTGTATATGCCTGTGTTCTTGCTGGCATATGCTGTCCCTATTAGTTAGATTTCTGCAGAGTTGAAGGGAAAAGGGTTCTTCTGGAGTTGCACTGGAATTTTTTTTTTTTCTAACCATGAATGGGCAAGTAGAAAAACAAAAATCAGTTGGTTCCATTTTGACTATGTCTGGCATTCCAAATAAACAACTCCTAGACCTGGATCTAAAGCATTCGGAACACGGTGCTCTGTCTACAGGTCATCCCGGTGCACGGGCAGGCATTTTCCCAAATGGGCTTCAGAAAACAGTATTTCTGAAAGGTGTTACTGGTGTTTCCAGGCCCAGTCAGTTTGAAAACAGGGTGTGCTAGGGGCTTCTGCAGAATCCTAACACACACGAGTGTATTAAAGATTTTAAGATGCCCTGAGGCATAAATACATGTTTAATCCTTCTAGTCCAGCATTTCCCAAACTTACATGAGCAGGGAGCCTTTGTTGGCTGTGTCCTTGTTAACAAGAAAACACTGGTACAGGTTATGTGTTTTTATTCAAGAGATACTGAGCACAGGCTCAGCACAGACAATGCAGAGAAGCAATGCAGTTAAGGCATGGCTCACACCCTTAAAGAACTTCCGTCAATAAAGACAAGAATAGGGGCATGTGATGCGTCCTGTGACTGAGGCGTCCTTTGGGTACAGTAAGTCCCTGACATGTGAACAAGTCCTGTTCTGAGAGTGCGTTCGTAAGTCCAATTTGTTCATAAGGCCAACAAAACCTGGGTACCCAGCTAACACAGTCGGCTATATAGTGCTGTACTGTAATAGGTTTATAATACTTTTCACACAAATAATACATAAAAAACAAACACAAACAATAAAACATTTTTAATCTTACAGTACAGCACCTTGAAAAGTACAGTAGTACCAGCCACATCATTGCTGCTTCTACACTTGCTTCTGGATGTCCTGGGCTTGAAATAAAGGGACTGCACTGCTGTGCTCTATACCGTACTGCACAGTAAAGCACACAAAAGCACAGCCACATGTAGAGGACGCACGCACGTGACCATGTACGCCAGACACGCGAACTAACTTACACGACTGGACCTGGGAACGCATGTTCGGGTCTTTGAAATTTCACAACTTGAAGGTTCGTATGTAACAGACTCACTGTATTTGCGAACACAGAGAGGGGCCTCTGATCTCACAGACCCCAGTCTGCATCTGGAAGGATTGATTTTAAGTGTATGCATTTTTATTCGTTTATTCAAAACTCTTTTTGAGCACCTGTGATGAGCCAGGCACGCCCTAGACCTTGGCGACTGAAACAGCAGCGCACAGACCGAGGAGAGACCTCCTCTCCGGATCGTATGTCCTAGTGGCGGGAGCCAGGCAGGAAACGGGATGAATAAGTACGGGTGTGTGACTTACTACGTGGTGGTAAGTGCTCGGGAGAAAAACACAGCCCGGCAGGGACGGGCTGCCTGTGTGTTTGTTTACGTCTGTGAGAGTGGGCGGGAGGCGATGGTCATTTAGCTGTAGTGGCTGGAGGAGACCTCCCTTAGAAGGTGACCTTGGGTCGAGACCTGGATGGCAGCAGTGGCCCAGGCAGGAGGGACAGGAGATGTGAGCCTGGGGAGGAGCGGGCGTGGCCGGCGCAGCTGAGCGTCAGCAGGGGCCAGTGTGGCCCGCGTGGGGCGTGGGAGGGAGAGGAAAGCAGGGGATGGGCCAGCGAGGCAGATGAGCCGGACCACGTAGAACCTTCTGGGCCGTCACTGGCCTTCAGCGTCTTCTGAGCGAGGTGACAGTGCACGGGTTCGAACCTGAGGAGGGACTAACAGGGTCTGTGAGCAAGTGGGGCAGGTTTCGCCAGTGCGTTCTTCTGGAGCCCAGAAAAGGGGCAGCGCGGAGGTGCACAGGGCCCCCCGTGTCCTGCTGAGAGCCTCAGGGGTGGCGTTAGGCTGCTGGGAGCCGTGCAGGGTCGGCACAGTAGCAGCGTGCCGCAGGGATTTGAGGGCGGAAGGTCAGTCTGGAGGCAGAAAAACAAAGCTGTTGATGTAATTCGGGCGAGAAACAAGGAGGGCCAGAGCCGAGGGGCTGGGGGCGTAAGGGGCCGAGGTTTAGTGTCAATGGCCGTGGAGGGAGGGAGCTGTCCCGGAGGACTGTGTTCTCGCTTGGGCTTCTTTCGGGGTGGTCCGTGCCTTTCCACGTGGGGGTGCACGTTTGAGTTAAGGTGGACACGAGTTCCTATGAGAACTTGTGCTGGCGTTGAGAGTCGTACAGGACATCCATGTGGAGATGTTTATGAGGTCATTAGATGCACAAGTCTGCTCAGGAAAGAGTTGACAAGGCAGCAAACAAACGTTAACTCTGGTGCCACGTCTAGTTGCAGTATTTAAAACATATGTAATTTGTGTGCAGGCTTTTTATTGAACAGACCCCTCACCAGAGAAGGTGTACAGATGGCAAACAGGCACATGAAAAGATGCTCCACATCATATGTCATCGGGGAAGTGCAAATTAAAACGAGATATCACTACACACCTATTAGAATGGCAAAAATGCAAAACACTGACACCACCAAGTGCTGGCAAGGGCGTGGAGCAACAGGAACTCTTGTTCATTGCCGGTGGGAGTGCAGCCGCTTCGAAAGACTGTTTAGCTGTTTCTTAAAGACCTAAACATACTCGTACCGTAGAATCTAGTAGTCATGCTCCTTGGTATTTACCCAAGTGAGTCGAAAACTTAGATGCACACGGAAAGCCGCACCCAAATGCTTATTCATAATCACCAAACACTGGAAGCAGCCAGGATGTCCTTCAGTAGGTAAACGGATAAATAAAACTGTGTTACTTTTAGACAATGGGATGTTATCCAGTGACAGCAAGAAATGAGTTATCAGGCCATGAAAAGGCACGGAGGGACCTTAAGTGCATATCACTAGGTGATAGAAGCCAGTCTGAAAAGGCTCTCTACTATATGACTTCAATCCTGTGACATTCTGGAAAAGGCAAAACTATGGAGACAGTAAAAGCAAGATCAGTGGTTGCCAAGATGGGGTGGGGTAAACAGCTGGGGCACAGAGGATGTTTAGGGCAGTGAAACTACTCTGTATGATAACTACAGTGGTGGATCCCCGTCATTGTATATACATGTCAAAGTCCATAGGATGTCCTACACCAGAGTGAAGCCTAATGTAGACCGTGGACTTGGGGTGATAATGGCATGTCAGTGTGTGTTCATCAGTTATAACACGTGCCATCTGGTGCAGGGTGCTGATAGCAGGGGAGGCTATGTGTGTGGGGGGCAGGTGTTACGTGGGAACTCTCTGCTTTCTGCCCAGTTTTTCAGTGAACCTAAAACTGTCTAAAAAATGAAATCTAGTTAAAAAAAAAAATAGTGGTATGTCTGTCCGGGGAGAGAGGATGCAGGCGTGCCTTGTACACTCAAGTAGGTAGTTACTAAATGATTGTTGAGAGAATGAAGGAATAGCGTTCGGATTTGGAAATTCATCGTAAGGTACTGATTCCTATCTTGCTTGTTAAACTTTCAGAAATGTTATTAATTACACTTTAAGAAAAACTGGGAAGTATGTCTAAAACTCACAAGCATGAAGAGGTGATCCACAGAGAAAAATGTAACTCAGGATTCAACATGTCGACTTTTAGGGAGGGCCAGAGTCAGCACTGTATACCTAGATTTTGAAATATGAATTAGAAGACGTTAATGCCATTGGAAAGTTGTCGGCGCCATATAAGATGTCTAACGTTTCCGATTGTGAATGAGGTAAAATCCTAAGTTTAGAAAACAACATGATTTACCGAATTACCTTGGGAAGTAAAGGGAAACCGTAGGTCCTGAGATGTTTATACATGCAGCCTGCAAAATGAGAGAGTAGTTTTTTCTAAAGAAGCTTAATGGAAAGCAACTGGTGGAATAGCTCATGGAACAATCAAGTAAAAATTCTATACCATTTTGGGGCATTTTAAAATTCTACAACTTTGGGTCAGTCTCAGATACGTGGAACATGCCTAATAAATTTTGAAAAATTCTACAGGCCTTTGACTGTGATACTTCATTTTTGTGATCATTTGCACAAAACCCCACGTGTTGAGATTGGAGTTTGGCTTGGGTGAGAATGTGGGTTCTGACCAGGTGGCCTTTCCCGTGCGTTCCTTCTCCAGGCAAACATGCTGAAGACATATTTGGTGAGTTGTTTAATGAGGCCAACAACTTCTACATCCGAGCAAATTCTCTTCAAGACAGAATCGACCGCCTTGCTGTCAAAGTCACCCAGCTGGACTCAACAGTGGAAGAGGGTAGGTAACTGCCTGAGAGCTGTGAGCTGGAGATGGTGCGGACGGGACAGGAGTGGCTAATCGCGGGGTAATTCCTGCTTCTTCCTTGGGGTCGCATGCTGTTATTTCATCTTGTCTTTTTCTAGAAGAACGATGAGGGGGAAAACCCACAACAATGGGGTTAATTAGTAATTAAGAGAGTCCTATCTTGTCAGCCTTGTGTGCCACACTCTCTTTTTTTTTTTTGGTTGGTACGCAGGCCTCTCACTGTTGTGGCCTCTCCCGCTGCGGAGCACAGGCTCCGGATGCGCAGGCTCAGCGGCCATGGCCCACGGGCCCAGCCGCTCCGCGGCATGTGGGATCCTCCCGGACCGGGGCACGAACCTGCGTCCCCTGCATCGGCAGGCGGACTGTCAACCACTGCGCCACCAGGGAAGCCCCACACTCTCTTTTTAAATAAACTACACATGTAGTATTTGTTTTAAAGGACTCTTTGAATGCATTCGGTATTAGAAGTCCTCATGGACGTCATTGGTAGTTATTGGTAGTAAAGATAATTTCTTACCTAAAAATCACAGACTCTGTCCAGCTAAGGGGGAGGGTGAGCTATCACCTGCTGCTCTCCTTAGGGCCGAGGCTTCTAAGTCATGCCGCTGATCCTTCTGGGTTAACTACCCAGAAATAACATTTACTGAAGGCCTCTAGGCTTCAGGGTTTTAAAACAAAGTTAGTGTTGACAGGCGCTGTGTAGTTAATTGGTGGTCATACCCTGAAATTGGGGTAGTTTCAACAAAATGAATATTCAACAATTCCTTTTAAAATTTTTCCACTTGCTGTCTCTTTTGAACAAAAGACTGAAATTAGACTGGAAAAAATCTGTCCCCCCAAATCAAGATATGCCATTTTATATTTACTTTGAAAAGTTATTTTTACCTTTATGTAAGGGTACTTACAATTTCTCTTGTTACATTAAAACAGTCCTAGCATCTGATTTTTCTACTAGGCCTTTAATAGTAGTAGTAATAAGAAGGTTTTCTTTTTTTTAATATAGTTGTTTATGGAATTCATCCCTCATCATTTAAGAAAAACATGTTTTCTCATGTTCAGATCTTTTTCAAAGGTCAGAATTAAATTAGCAAACTAAAAATTTAACAGAAATGTAGAACATTGATATTTAATATCTGTTACGAGCATTTCTTACTGACTCTTCGAACAATAAGTAGCAAGCGGAAGCTGTGCTCTTTTTAATCTGATTTTTAAAATGTATCTCTTATTTTAAAAAATAAAAATTTGAATAGCTGCTTGGTCTATTCAGATAAGAAATTTTTAACATTTTAAATTAATCATTCACTTTTCAAATGGTATCACAAGTATTTTTTTAAAAAATATTTGTCTTCAGTTTTTTGTTGGCTCTTGCAGTTGTAACGCCTGTGATAAACCTTACACTGGAGAAGGTTAGTCTGTAGGTTAAATCTCATGAGATTCCACAGCATATCTCATATCCTGAAAATTTCTTGCCAATCAAGATTTTACCTTATTGCTTTCCTTGCCGTGGATGTAACTGTAGAAAAGTCCCTCGGCCGAGTTAGGAGATCTGTGCTCTCCTTGGGCCTGCCACTGTCCTGCGGGGTGACCTTGGAGAGGTCATTTAACACCCCTGACCGCCAGCTTCATTGGTCCAGTGGGTTAATGCAACAGTTTACCCACCTCAAAAAGTCCGTGTGGAGGTCAGATGAGTTGAAACCTGAGATGTAACATGTTGTACAAACTCAGGAAACGAGGATACTTAGCCTGGTTCTCTCATTCCTTAGTGTAGATTCGTATCATGCTGCTTAATTTCTAGGACTACAGGTAGGTTGAAAAGCTTTGCCCTCTCTTTAATGTTAGTGTCAGAAAAATTTAATGCAGTTTTTCCATTTGTGTGTTTTTTGCAGAAGTATTTCCCACATGTATTGTAATTAAACTGGTATTAACTGTTTGAGTGATTTTCCCCCTAAGATACCCAGGGGTATTGTGTTTACATTCCTGTTATACTCATAACTCTATTCCTGTGTGGTTTCTGAGAAATGCTATTTAAGTAAAGAATGACGCTCTAATATTAGGTTCAATGAAATCATTATATCGCTACAGAAGAAGGAAAGGCGCGACTTACAGAGATGACTGTTTATCAGAGGGAGAGGATGCATGTACTATTTAAGCATGGTTTTAAGTGAACAATAAAAGACATTATTTGGCTGTTCTAGGAGATGTTTATGATTGTGAGTCAAATTATACTTGTTTCTAAAATATTTCCATATAACCCGACTTGGACTTTTCTCTACATAGTGTCACTACAGGATATCAACATGAAAAAAGCTTTCAAAAGTTCCACAGTCCAAGACCAGCAGGTGGTTTCAAAGAACAGCATTCCCAATCCTGTTGCTGACATTTACAACCAGAGTGATAAACCGCCTCCTCTGAATATCCTTACACCGTACAGGTACGGCCTTGTGTATCCCCAGAGCCTTTTCAGCGTAAATGAGTTGAGAGAGGCGAGCAGTGCGGTGAAAATATCTTTTCAGACTTTGAGAATGATAATTGCGGTGTCAGCCACAGTGAAATTAGTTACTTACAGAATTGCTAAAGTCTGAGTCTTTCAAAATATAAATAAGTTTACCAAGAGAAGTGGGAGCGCTCATGTTCGCTTTTAAACGCAGATATCTAGAGCAGAAGTGGGCACATTATGTAATAACCCTGTGGGATTGTGGTGTTCCTCGCATGCAAAAGCAAGTTTAAAGGAACTGCATAATTCACTTCTAATGCAGAAAAACACCTGTCTCAGCATTTCAGCCCTGCAGACGTTTGTTACTGAATTCAGAAAAACATGTTCTACAGCATTAGAGGTTTCTAAGAGTGAATATATAGTCAAGAAATTAACCTTCTGTGTGAAGTGGTAGGACACATTATTAGGACCAGACTTCCAGGAAAAAGAAGAGAAAATGTGCAAAAAATGAATATTAAGAAACTAACTAAAAATGCCCTTTAGAACTCCTCTCCTCCCGCCGGCCACATCCGTGTGTTCTTTCCCATTTCATGTACTTCCCTGTCTTTTCACCCCACTGTCGAGCTCACTGGTCCAGCTTCTGATGAGCTCAGTCAGGCTGGTGGTGGGGTCCCCACGGTCCCCCAGGATTAGCTCTGCTGGGTAGTACCCCTGCAGAGGCCTTCCTGAAATCACTGTGTCCTTCACGTCCATTATTGTCCTCCTGGGCCCAGTGGCCCTTCTCAGGGAGTGCCCAGAGGTTTTTTGGGTCTGAATTAACTATCCTTTCGCAGGGTCCAAAAGGAGACGTTTGGAGCTGTGCTTTGTTGTGGCTCTGCTAGTAAAGCAGTAATTCAGACTGCATCCCTGTCTTTCAGCATGGACAGAAAGATTCTCCAAAAAATGTAATAGAGATTCCATGGAAACCGTGATGGGAGAGGACCAGGGTACCACATTTTTATATGAAACAAGCACACTTTTCTGGAGGTTTTAGCGCACTCACTTAAAGATGTAGATGAATAGTGGTATTGTAAGCCTAACGTTTTAACTTGTGACTTTGCTTTTGTTCAATAGACATTTTTCTGGGACAATTTCAGTTTTACTTATTAGCCCAGAGCCATGAGAACGTAGTAAAATTTTCCTAAGAAACCTCAGTAAATACTTTGTTCTAAAGGAAAAAAGAAACCCAGAAAATTCAATGAACCACTTGTGTTTGATTATTCAAGATCATGATTAAATATTTGTGGTGATTTAAAATGTTTAATTGCATAAAAAATGAATCGACCTTTATATATTATATTATTGTGTGTTTACTCAGTTTTATGGAAAAGAAAAATGTCTTTGACTTTTTAATAGTATTTAAGAATAGTAGTGCCAGCTCAAATCTCCTTTTTATTAATACAGAAATGTTTGGGGTAAGAAAACACATAAACTTTTGCATTTGGACTTAAATATGACACAGTCACAATGCAGTCTTAAATATGAGATGTACAATGTGACTGAAAAATCGAATGTTTAGTTGCGATAAACATAGGACATTTCTGCTTATATTCTGATGTCAAGGTTAACATTTGCTTAAGTTATTAAACATATTTATTCCATTAAGTATTAGCTCCATTTTTGAAAAAAAGAAGGTGCATTTTATACATCTTAAAATTGCAGCAAGTTCCTGCTCAGTTTTTCTGTCTTCACCTGTATTGAAGGCCTAGTATCTTAGGGAAATAATTTATATTTTTCACAATAATGTTATTAATAAAATCTCAATAGTGCAGGTTGCTTCTCACTTAGGAAATTTGGAAAAGAAAGGATTTTAAGTAATTAAAGTTTAAAGTACCGAGTGAATTGTGCTGATTTGTTAGCGACTTTAAGACAGAGCTACCAGATGACCCTCATGAAAGCCTGGGTCTCTTTATTTGATGCTGAGAAGCTTACAGAACACGGCATAGCAGGAACTTCAAGACCAGGTTTCCTTGAGTAATTCATGTCACTTTCTTTGACTGTGTGGCCACAAACTCTTTTCTATACTCATTTCTCTGATTTTTTTTTCTTTCTCTGTATGCCTTAAATGACTAATTGAAATGCTCATTTGTAAAAATAAATTCATTTTGGGCTGCATTGGGTCTTCGTTGTGGCGAGCAGGGGCTGCTCTTCGTTGCAGTGCGCGGGCTTCTCATTGCGGTGGCTTCTCTTGTTGCGGAGCACAGGCTCTAGGCACACGGGCTTCAGTAGTTGCAGCACACGGGCTCAGTAGTTGTGATTCACGGGCTGTAGAGCGCAGGCTCAGTAGTTGTGGCACATGGGCTCAGGTGCTCCACGGCATGTGGGATCCTCCCAGACCAGGGATCGAACCTGTGTCCCCTGCATTGGCAGGCGGATTCCCAACCACTGCGCCACCAGGGGAGTCCCTGACATGCTAATTTTAAATGTAAATGTTTTGCCTTCTCTTGAAGGTAATATACAGGCCAGATACTTTTTAAAGCATTAGTAGAATAAATAGAGTGTTCCCTCCTTATCATGATTATTTTGAGCTTTGCTGTCTATTGATTTATATTACAACTGTGGATTCATATTGGCTGCATTCTTACTGGCTTTATGATAAATGAATAACTTATATAAAGACTTGGGGCTTCCCTGGTGGCACAGTGGTTAAGAATCCACCTGCCAATGCAGGGGACACGGGTTCGAGCCCTGGTCCGGGAAGATTGCACATGCGTGGAGCAACTGAGTCCGTGAGCCACAACTACTGAAGCCCGTGTGCCCAGAGCCGGTGCTCTGCAACAAAGAGAAGCTACCGCAGTGAGAAGCCCGTGCACAGCAACGAAGACCCAATGCAGCTCAAAATAAATAAATAAATTTTCTAAAAAAAGACTTGAAGTATTTTTTAGAATATAGTAATTGTAGCAGTTCTTGACAATGAAATGGCTACAAGTGAATTTTCTTTGTCGGTTACTTCCATTTAAAAAAATATCTAGGTCATCACTTTTTATCCTAGTTACATTTATACACCATGAACCTTTTGCTCCTTTCCTAATTGAATTGTAGACGTTGGGCAAACCTGATTAAGAGAAAAGCACAGAGTACTTGCTAATTTTTATCCTAATAACATTGTCGCTCCAGAGTAGAAGTGAATGTATATATATACTAAGAATCCATCTGTGTGTGTGGCCCCCATTGGAATAAACAGAACATACCTTGAAATAACTGTGGAACTAAATGTTGCTGTTTACGAGCCATATTGTGATTTGGGCAGCACTTTGCTGTACCGAAATCTAAATTTGCAAGAGTAGTTTTTACTTCATTATTCTAGAAAAAAAGTGCTGTTCTTGCATGTTCACACATTTTTCCAAATAAGGAAAATTGGGAGACTTAACAGTGTATAAGGACAGTTCAAATTCCTCACGTAGATGTTATCATCTCATGATTTAGAATTAACATTAATGTTTACCCCGTATGAAACTCTCTAACGACCTTTTCTCCCCCCCGACTTGTAATACATTGGTTTATAGAGATGATAAAAAGGACGGGCTGAAGTTCTATACTGATCCTTCCTATTTCTTTGACCTCTGGAAAGAAAAAATGCTACAGGACACAGAAGACAAAAGGAAAGAGAAAAGACGTCAAAAGGTAAATAATTCTAGTATGGGAAACGTGCGTATAAATGGGATTCTCCCTTAGAAATTAGAAGTTTAAAATCAGTAAATTCTTTAAACAGTTGAGATGTTGAATTTCGTGAAGTTGTTTTAGAGGTTGCATTTGTCACATGAAGATACCATTCAGTCTAACACAGTAATACTGTTTTCAATAAATACTGTTGATTTGTTCTCTAATACTTGCTTTAATAAATACAGTTTTGTTCGTAACTGTGGTTTATAACTTTTCTCTTGCTCTTCAAATTTCGTAAAGTAGTCAACATTCCGTATCAGTTAGAATTTTCTGCTTTGGTCTTTTTAACATTATTAATTGTTGGGTTGTCACCTAACTGTAATTAAGACCGTGGTGAGAGGTTCATATTGGATTGAAAAGCGTGTGTGATCTGCACACTTGGAGGAGGGTAGTATTTACTAAAAATGAGATTCCCTTTGGTGGGGTGGTCGTAGGCAGGAGAATTGCAAGTTGGAAGGTTGAGAGACATCTGTACTGCAAACGCTCTTGGGAGGACAAACCCACTCTCAGATTAAGGAACTTCTGTTTTGAAAATTATCCCTTTGGGGCCCAGAAATTAGACTTCAACCATTGAAAATCAGAGTTAACTCTCCAAAGGCAGATATTTGCCAAGCCTTTTATATGTGAGCTGTGTTTTAAAAAATGACCACCTGCTTTGTTTGACAACTATTAGGGTGTGTGAATTAAGAGCTTAGCATGTTGTGGGCTGGCTGCCTGAAGGTTCTGAGACATCTAGTAGGTGTATTGGCCCAGTAGGAGTGACAGTTCGAGATGGAAGAGAACTTGAGATTTGAAAACAGGATTTAGGAAAGGGAACATGGAAATAGGTTGCAGACTGCAAGTATGAGAGGTTACCACGAATTCTGGGAGAGAATTCCACAGACTTGGTTATCTGTGTGCACTTCTCGTGGTGATGGGTTGGGGAGATTTAATGGGAAATCTTCGAAGAGTTGCTGGGTATTCACGCGGAGAAATATCCAAGCAAAGAAGCTGCAAAGTGTTCAGGTGAAGAAAGAGAAGATACTAATCTCTCCAAAGGAAAAGGAACAGAGATTTAAAGGCCTGTTGGTCTGAATCCCCGAACTCTTTTATGGTAACAGGGCAAACCCCCAAGTACTTTTAAGAGTACTCTCCTTTAAAAATCTCCTGCTTTTAAAGTGGCCTCCCGGGATTTCCTAGAAGCATCAGTGATACTTTTGCCAAAAATATTTAACTTTTTTGCCACTGTTCTTTAGTCTTAATCTACTCTGTGTGGTTACTGTGTCTTCAGAGTTATTTGTCATTTCCTTGGCAGTTTTGTCTCATTCCATATTCCTCAAAGACATAAAATTCTGATGAGAATTTCTTATTCATTCGTTTATATAACGGTTCTTTTTTGAATGGCTTGTAAATGCTGTGATGAAAAAGAAAGGATTATCCCCCTCATGGAGATGAAAATATAGCGGGGGAAACAAACATTAGATAATCATGCTGTCCTTTGGAACTCAAAGAGGGAAAGAAATTTGAAAATTTTAATACAAATCTGCTTTATACAGGAACAGAAAATGAGGCAAGATATCCTTAATTTCCCAGGATTTTAGAAACCCAAAAGTCACTTTCACTTTGGAACAGACAATTCTATCTGAAGGAAGAATTAGTTTAGAAAATTTGGGGATAAGACATCCATTGTTTCTGAACATTAAATTTCCTTGGTTTGATGGTCTAAGAACTTTTTTTTTAAGTTATGCAAATAATTATGTCGTTGTGAGGCTGTAGTTACAGTGCTGGGAAGGAGAAGCCTTGGGGGAGGTGGCAGCAGCAGGTGGGGTGACAGTGCAGAAGGTGAGGTGGTGAGTTGAGGAAGGCCCCTCGGTGTTGCTCGCTGAGGTGCAAGAACTGATAGCAGAAGTTAGCTCCGCAGAGTGAATGTGTGTGCGACTGTGCGTGCATGTACATGAGAGGGGATGCCGGAGGCGTGCTGGGCAGACCGAGGGGCTTTCAGGTATTGGTAGGAGCAGCTAGGATCATCCTGGGGCAGGAAACAGCTTGCAGTAGCCTCAGGATTTTAACCTAGGCAGCGTAGCTGAGATGCAGATGCCTCATGGTTAGCATTTTATTATAGTTGGGGTGTGTGTGTGTGTGTGTGTGTGTGTGTGTGTGTGTGTGTCGGGTGTGTGTTGATGGGTAGATTGGAGACTAAACCATTGTAAAGAAAGTGGCAGATATAACACTTATCCCTGAATGTGTCAGCATACATCTCTTAAAAGTAAGGGTGATAGTTATCAATTAGTGTAATACAGTGACGCTTGAGTGAGATGTATATTGGAGTCCATTGAGGTCTCCCTTCTTTGTTCTCTCTTTTGGATTTAAAAGTGTTCACACAATACATGCCAGTTGTAAAATGCCCCACCTACCCTGAAGTAAAACACATTTGTTTAGAAAATTTGGGGGTGAGTCTCTCCCTTGCCCAGGCATAACCACCCTCTGGTAACACATGTGCATACTTTTCGGCCTTGTAGGGCGTTCATAAATACATGTGTACACACTTCACAGAGTATTTTTTATTCCTAGAATTGACCTGTATACACACACACACAGACATATACATACAGTGACGTAATAAAGGTGGACTTCATGCTTTTTAATAGTTGTGTCATATTCCAAAGTTCGGAGGCTTCATAAACTATTTACCCATTACCGAATTAATGAATATTTAGGTTGCTTCTGAATTGTTGCTGTTACAGCACTGTAGGGGGCACCTGTACTCACGTGCACATACTTCGTCAGAGTAAATTCCCAGAAGTGCAATGCGAACTTGAAAATTGGAAAGATCCCATCCTATTGCTCCTGACCCTTTAAGGACTGAGCCAGCTTATACTCCTAACAGGCCTCCTCCAGTCCTGAAGATGATTATTATTATCTGGCATTATCTTCATTTATTTAAAAATTTAAAAAAAATTTTCTACAGCTTTTAAAGGTTACTTTCCATTTACAGTTACTACAAAATATTGGCTCTATTCCCCATGTTGTACATACATCCTCGAGCCTGCCCTACACCCACTAGTTTGCACCTCCCCCTCCCCCATCCCTACGTGCCCCCCACCACTGGTAGCCACTAGTTTGTTCTCTGTATCTGTGAGTCTGCTTCTTTTTTGTTATGTTCATTAGTTTGTTGTAGTTTTTAGATTCCACATATAAGTGTATCATACAGTACTTGTCTTTCTCTGTCCGACTTATTTCACTGAGCATAATGCCCTCCAAGTCCATCCATGTTGCTGCAAATGGCATTATTTCGTTCTTTTTTGTGACCGAGTAGTATTCCATTGTATATATGTACCACATCTTCTTTATCCATTCATCTGCTGATGAACTATTATTATTTTTTGATGAGCTTCCCCACCCCCCAAAAAATCAAATACGAATGGCACATCTTTCCGTGTCTTTATTAACACTTGGCATGTGTTCTGTGAATTTCACGTTCACGTCGTCTGCCAGCACATCACTTGAGCCTCCTGGGTACCTGGGCTAACGGCTCCCCTCCTCTCCCATGGGCCTCCTCTCCTTCTGGACACCTGAGCAGCTTTCTGCCCGGCATCCCTGCCTCTCCCCGTGGACTCTGTCCCCAGCACAGGGGCTCCTCTCACGTGCCAGCCCCTCCCCTCTCAGTCTTCATGGTTTCCCGTTGCTCTTGGGATAAAGAACAACATTTCTACACAGCCTTCAGGGTCTTACCCACCGTTCGCCCGAATTCACACTCGCCTTCTGTCGCTTCTCCTGGCGAGATGCTGTCCCATGGCCTCTTGCGTGCGTCTGCCCCCCTCCTCTGCAGGACTCAGGCCTCCTCACCCTGCAGAGCTCGTCCCAGCCTCTCGGGCACCCTCCCTGACTTCCAGACCGGACAGCGTTCTCTGTGTAATACAGTCGTGTTGTTGCACATTTCATAATTGTGCATTTACCTGTGTGACTCTGTGGGCTTCCCCGCTGGACCTCAAGCTCCATGAGGGCAGATCCTTGTCTTCTTTTGTTTGCCGTTTGTACCGTCCGGGCCTGGCAGGTGCTGGGACGTAGTGAGCACCATCGCTCACCTGCACGTGATCATTCAGTCCGCGTTTACTGAGCGTGGAGGTGCCGTGAGGGGAGCGTAGGACATAAAGGCGCATAGTTCACCTCCCTAAAGGTCAGCAGGTCTCACGGGGGAAGCAGGAGGGACGTAAACACATGTAGAAGTAACTGTCCTCACCTTTAAAGAAGCACCTGCGTAGGACCCAAGTTATTTATCGAAGACATTTTTGCTGGCAAAGTAGGGCTGGAGCAGGAATGATTCTTTGTACGGGACGGAAGGTAAGTTCTTATCTTGTTTTTTTTTTTTGTTAAGCTAGTTGCAGGGTTCGCTTAAATATTCTGCAATAACCTTTTCAAACTGAAATGGAGCATTTAAAATTATGTTTTGAAAGGTGATTGCACGTTAACAAGTCAGAATGGTGTGGGGGTGGGAAACGATTTCTCTGTCTGGTGTGGGCAGGTATTTCATGTGTGTAATAGGGATCTAAAAGGTGTCGTACATTGAAAACGAGCTAAATCCTAGTGAAGTGAGAATTCTTGATCCAAAATGACGGTAAGCGACTCTTGAAGTTGCAGCACGGTAACTCTGATGTGTCGACATTAAATCGTTAGGTATGTGTTATTTTGGTCGGGTCTGAGTTGGGTAAGCATGTTAGAACGTTCTTGACCCGGGAGTGATGGAAACGGGCCTGCCTTGCCTGCACGCCAGGCTCGTGGCTGCCGGGGCCGCTGCACTAACCCGCTCTTTTCCTTCCCTCTGTCTCGGCACGCTTGCCTTCCTTCCCGGACGTCAGGAGCAAAAGCGCATAGATGGCACAACCCGGGAGGTGAAAAAGGTTAGAAAAGCCAGAAACAGGCGCCAGGAATGGAATATGATGGCGTATGACAAAGAGCTTAGACCCGACACCAGGTTGTCGCAGAGCGTACACCACGGAGCATCTTCCGAGGGATCCCTGTCCCCAGACACTAGGTGTGTGTGCGTGTGCGTGTTCGTGTGCATGTGTGTGTGCAAAGCCGGCCTTGGCGTCCCTGTGAATGGAAACGCACGGTAGCATTGTGCTTCTCTGGCCCACAGTGTGTTTCCAAACTTCCCTCAGAAATGAACGTATATAATAGTTCACAGCAGCTTTCTGTGACGTTGGGTTACTTGTGTGATTTTCTGTCTCTCTGGCTTAACTCGAGCATTCCGTTAACCTAGATGCACTGTTTTAACATTGATTCTGAATTTGGGCATCGTAACTGCCTATGACTGACCCTTTTAATTTTAATAATCATTTAATTCTCTCTCCGCCTCTTTTGCTTAGAATGTTGCCTTTCCTTTCACTTGGTATCTGAACCGATTGGTAGGTGGTAGCTGATGTGATCAAGGAATAACTGTTGTTCTTTTTGATAACCTTTTCTAAAAGTGATGAACAAAGATTTTTTTCCTTCAGTTCGCTAATCTTATGTATTCTAATTGCAGGAGGAGAATTCTGTGGAAGTTTATTTTAAAAATTTGTTAGCAATTAAGTAAAAATCTCTCTTGCAGATGTGAAAGATGTGGTCAGTAAGCAGCATTTATCCCAAAAGGGCTTCACTGAAGGAGAAGAACTGACCAGTCAATTGTAACTTACGGTTAATTTCCTATTTCTGCTTCTGTAAAGTTGGAGTCTTCCGTCAGTGTTTAAAAATGTGAATAGAGAATTCTTACATGATTCAAGGATGTTTCACAAACAGCAACAACCTGGACCTTGCGTTAGATCTGGGTTTTGGGGTTTTTTTATGTTTGTCTTTATTAACCTCAGCGTTTAGCACAGACTGACAGATGGAAGATGCTTTTGATATTTGGTGGTTACAGCCCTATAGATGCTCCTACCCCACAAGGGCTGTCAGTCATTGCCTGTGAGGCAGGTCTAGGTCATTTTTCTGTACAAGCTGCGATCGGTTAGCTATCAGAGAATTACTGGAGCTTTAACTGAGCCCTGGCCTCAAGTTTTAATCTTTATGTCAGTTTATTTCTGTGGAAAGTAAGAATGATGACACACTTGTGCCCATAGTTCTTTGGGTGGGAGAAGTGCTCGAACTTGATCGGTCCCAGGAGGGCCATTTGGGTTTTGTTTTTTCCCAGCTAACTTAGTTGTGACTGTTGACTCATGCAAAACATATACTTTGCAATTCTCCATATATTCCCTTTCATTTCAGTAGGTAGATGGAAAATGACTTTTTTTAATCCCTCAGTTGAATAATTGATATTTATTCTAGAATCTGAGATTAGATTGTGCCATACTGGGTGTACAATTGATCCCTTAAATTATTTTGGAAATTTTTATTTTTTATTTGACTAAAGCATATCACTATTTTTCTTATTATGAAATAAGATAAACTTTCCATGTTTGCAAATTATAGAAAAAATTAAAGTATTCATAATCCTGTTATCCAAAGAAACCACTTTTTTTGCATTTTAGTGTATTTCTTTCTTTGGTCATTTTTCTGTAAATGTGCAAATTTTTTTTTTTTTTACAAAAGTGAAATCCTGCTCTGTTTTCTATCTTCTGATTTTTTAACTTCTTGTATTCACGTTTTAAGTATTACTTAGAAACTTGGTTTTTAGTGGATGTATTCAGGATAACTGAGGGAAATTTGAGTATCAGGTATCATGGTACGTGTATAAGTTGTTCATATAACTTACATATTTTAAGCTGATTGCATGAACTGATGATAAGTTTTACTCTCTTTGTAGATGGTCAGGGATGGTTTGATTCTAAGCGTACGTTTAGGATGAGACTTGATGCAGTGCCTGTCCACTGCTCTCCCCAGCGACCCGGAAGCAGGATGCCTCCTTGCCCACCATCCTCGCCCCTTTCCTCCTCCTGTCCTGGGTGTTGCAGACGCCCGACTCTGCCCACCCTCCCACCCACAGAACCCTGCGGGATTCGTTTGATTCTCCCACTGGGTCTCCACTGCTTACACCTACTTCCTCCTGTTTCCATCTTGTCTTCAGTCCTCCAAGTTCTCTTTCCCGTAACAGATAATTCCTGACGCTCATGCAGCTTCAGGACCACCCGCTCGTGCCCACACTAGTGCCGTGTCTTCTGTGGCTGATTTCTGCCTTCCTGTAGGGGTCCTTGTCTCTCAGAGGTCACCCCCCTCCTCACCTCTCCTCCAGCCCACCGGGGTCCCCTGTACTTGGGCAGTGACCCGTCGAGTGACCGGTCCCGTCTCCCACGCACCCTTCGTCAGAGCCCTGTCCTTCCCGCTCTCCTGCTGTAATTCTTGATGTCGGACCTTCACCGCCCATTCCTTTCCTCCGTCCGATTATGCCGTTTGTATTGCCTCCTTTCGGCCCTTTATCACCAAGCTGCTTTACAGGACAGCTTTCCAAATGGTGCCAGAATATTCCCAGTTCCTGGCTTCGCATCCCCGCAGGAGCAGTCCGTGTTTTGTAGACGAGTCCATTTCCCTTAGAAAGTTATGCCCAGTCTATGACGCAGCCCCCCCGACAGAGCCAAGCACCCATCGTCAAGGACTCCAGAGTTTTAGGTATTTACGTTTTTAGAATAAGATAAATCTAAATACAGGTCAGAGTCTTCCCCCGTTGAAAATATTTTTAACTCTCTGACCAGCAAGCGGTTGCCACAGTTCAGAAGGCAGGCACACGCGCACTGTAAGCTAGAGTTCATAGGGCACTTAGGGGAGAAGAAAGTGAGTTACAGGTTATTATTATATTGCAATTAGGGAAGGAAAAAGAAAAAAGCCAGTGATCTTTTGCCATTTAAAGAACTTTTCTGTGTGGTGTGACGCTCCAGGGACGCTACTGTCTGAATTCCAAAGACCCGATGTGTGTTTGCCTCTTTCCTTCAGAGGGAGAGACACAAGCTGAATCCTAACAGAAACCAGCAAGTAAGTGTGAGAAAAGTAAGAACGAGAAGAGAAGAGTGGGAGAGAAGGAAGATGGGCATTGAGTTTATGAGTGACGCCAGGAAACTGCAGCAGGCAGGGAGCTCGGGAGACGACAGGACGCCCAGAGGGTTTGTCGCTCCGCTTGTTCTTGGATCGCAGCCTCAGCAGCCCCCTGCTTCGGCGTCACGAGAGGATGTGCCCCCTGTACTGACCACGCGTCCCGTAACCCGGGTGACTAACACCGTGTGACGTTGCCGAGCCCTCCCCTCCCCCAGCGGCCGGGTCCCAGCATCCTCCTGAACCCTGCTGACTAAAACAAGACGCGCATTCCTTTCAGAGTTTCCCTCCCACCCGTGCGTTCAGAGACAGCAAGAGGGCCTCTGCGCGTGGCACCGCACTCCTCCTCTCCTTTTTGGCTAAATATGTTTCTTCTGTTTAAGAAAACCGCGACTCACCGTATCGCATCCTTGATTTCTTTTTCTGTTCTTACTGTTAATACGTATCCGGTTCGTCTGCCGTTTGATAAGGTCTCATCATATGCTGTCAGTTTCGTTGCACTAAAATCTTAGGTCTCCGATGCCATTTTCAAGCTAAGCACTGTGTGTCTTGCAGCCTCTCTTAGAAGAGAGTCGGCTGCGATGTTGAGGAAGGGGGCTCTGCTGTCTGCCGCTTGCCCGTCCGTGTCCGTCTGATGCGCTCACTTCAAAGCTGCGGCTCTGAATCCGCGTAACCCTGGCGCTTGCTGCCAAAGTCGTGATTACATTGTCGCTTGTGGGCCTAGATCTAGCTGATGGGAAAGGGAAAAAGCGTGTGATTTCTGTGCCTTGGCCGTGTTATTATTCAAATACATGCTGATGCCTGGGAGGGGAAATCTTTTTCACTTACGTCGTTTTCTCCCACCCCTGGTTCTGGCCGTCAGGTCCCACGCGTCGGACGTCACGGATTACTCGTATCCTGCCACCCCCAACCATTCTCTGCACCCGCAGCCCGGGACGCCTTCCCATGGAGCCGGTGACGCACCGCCACGCGGGCCGGCAGCCCAGGCCCCCGAGCACGAGTTCCGGCCCCCGTCGGCCTCGGCCAGGCACCTGGCCCTGAACCGGCCCCAGAAGCCGCCTCCGCCCCCGCCGCAGGCCGCAGAGGCGTCGCAGGCCCCCGCGCCCCTGGCTCCCGCCGACTACGGGTAATTCCCCACTCCCGGGCTCTGACCGTGCCTTGCCATTGCACTGGGGTCTTGCTGTGCGTGGTGGAAGAATTTTCACTGAGTAATCACACTGTGGAGGCCAGGATGCAGCCCAGAATGACCGGATACGGATACTGTCAGTCGTGAGAAATCCTGTGTGAAAAAATGCAGTGTCATGCTACTCCCCCTTTTTATTACAGATAAACCTCAGGTTGGTGTCTGTATTCGCAAACACACGTTCCCTTTATGTCTGAATGACTGAGCCAAGGCATTGACAAAGGATGAGCTGCCGGTTTTGTGAGCCTGTCCCAGCTGCTCCAGTGTTTCTCTGATATGCTGGGCGAACCGCAGAGAACTCGTATCTCAAAGGAGAAAGCTATACAGTGCAGCGCTTGCTACACTTGTACATGTCACCCGGACCTCTTGGTACCCAAATACTCTTCTGCCACCAGGTCCTCTTGTTTTCTGTCGTTTGGGAAAAATTCGAACACCACCTAAACAAAGACCCTCCTGTTCAGCGTTTGTTCGTTGAAGCCCCCTGCCTGTGTTTTGATAGGCTGTGGTTTTCGCACCACCTCAGCCTTTAAAGAGTTAGCCCCTCCGAGTCAGCGCCCAGGGAAGTTGAAAATGTGTTCCCATCGACTGTTTTTCTTCACTCCAGAGCAGCGTGGGTCACGTTCTGGATGTCGGTCCCTCAGCTCCCCGAGGTTTTCTCCCGTGGTTGCTTCTCTTTAAGTCAGGATCCCCAGAGTGTGTTCTGTGGCTCTTCCCAAGTATCAGGCAGGGAGGGTTTGCAGTCCAGCTGGTTTGGAAAGCTCTTGGCTACGCGGAACTCAGCAGATTTCTCGGCTGGAGGGGTTTTCAAAGCTTTGGATGTTCTGATGGGCGTCATGGGCTTGGGGAATTTCCGTGGAGACGCGATATAAAATACAGAAGTGTCCAATCTGATTGGCCACAGAACCCTTGTAAGATGGGTTTTCAAGCCCCCACTTCTGAGATGCCTCGTGCAAAGGATGCATTTGTGCTGCCTTCTTACCTCTGCAGTCAGCTGTTCCAGTGTTCCACAGAAAGTTACGTTTTCAGTGGTTAACTTTCTGGTGCACGTCAGTAGATGCTCTTGAATTCCGACCTAGGGATTTGTGTGGTCCTGTGGTCCAAAGCGTGGATGTTCGTGTCCTGCAGTGTTGTAAATTCAGCTGCCAGTGTGCGTCTTGTCCGGGGAGGCCCCTCTCCGAGGCGTGCGGGAACTCCGAGGTTGGGACCCTGGGTTGCTCTTTGGTGACTCTTGTTTCGTGTCTCCGCCAGGATGCTCCCGGCACAGATCATGGAGTATTACAACCCCTCAGGACCCCCGCCGCCGCCGCCCCCGCCCATGATCCCTTCCGCACAGACTGCCTTCGTCAGCCCCCTCCAGATGCCCACGCAGCCCCCCTTCCCAGCGTCCGCCGGCCCCTCCTACGCGGGTCCTACCCACCCTCCCTCCGGTGGGCTGGTGGTCACGGCGCCGCCCCCCCCGGGCCCCCCGCCGCCGCCGCCGGGCCCTCCAGGTGCCGGCTCTTCGCTCTCCCCCTCCCCGATGCACGGCCCGCCGGGAGCCGAGGCAAAGAGGCCGGAGGCTGCGCAGCCGCCCGTGAGCGACGCCCGGAGCGACCTCCTCGCTGCCATTCGGATGGGTGAGTGCGCGTCCCGGGACGCTGCCCCCTGTCCCGGCGGCTGCAGCCTCGTCTGCTTCCAGGGACCCCCTCTGCCCCAGAGGGCCGGTAGAAGAGGGTTGAAGGAGCCTTGTTTGGTTTTCTTTTTTCTTAATAGTGGATACATGTTTTTTTCAGTGCAAAGTAAGCTCAGTGATAAAGCACTGAATTCAGGAAAGCTTTACTTGAGCAGAAACGGATAATAAAAATGATCATTAGTTAATTGGATCTTCTTTCTCTGCGTTCTACTCTAAGGGCCAAAGTATAAATGAAAGAAAATGAGCTCATGTCAGTGATTTAGTTTTTTAGAAACCTAGGATGTAACTTACTTAGCCTTTTCATATTTTTAGTTTGATGTACTAAGCCAGTAGATTTTCAACATGTATTTAAGTAGCAAAACCCTTGTCAGGTGAAGGTCCTACACCAAACCCCAGAGCACGAAACCTTAAGAAGTGGAGCGTCTCTGGTCAGATCAGGGCGGGGAGCTCTTGTATGCATTGACGTTACTGACGCACGATGATTTTGTCAAGAAGAAAAAGTCCCAGAGTCAGAATACCTCACTGATCACGCGTTTGCGGGCCTGGTAGGACAGTGTTTTGCTTTTTGACACCTGTGAGCCTTGTCCAATGAGAGGGATCCGTAACCTGGATGTGTCAGAGGAAACCTCTGAGGGGTCCACATCGAGGGACGTCCTACAGAAACGTGAAGGTCGTAGAACACAGAGACTAAGGGAGGTTAATGAAACGTGGCGAGTAATGTAACAGGTGAGATCCCATGGCGGATCCCAAACCTGGTGGAAAACTTTTTTCGTTTGTTATATTAGGTCTATTTGCAAAATTTAAATAAAATTCGTAGAATAGATGGTACTATTGTATCTCTGCTGCTAGTCTGATTTTGATCAATTTTTTTTTTAGGAAAGACACATGAAGTATTTTAGGGGCAAAGGGACATTATATGCCACTTAACTCTCAAATGGTCCAGAAAAAAAGTATGTGTGTGTGTGTAAATGAGAGCGAAAGAGGATAAATTTGGTCAGATGTTACCAGTTGGGGAATCTGAGTAGGTTATATGGGAACGTTTTTCTACTAGTCTTACGGCTAGTTTATAGGTCTGAAATTACTCTGAAAGAAAAGGTTAAGGAAATAACACAGCACATTGTTAGATATCCCATTTTGTTACTTACAAAAGTAAGAGAGTAAGGTGATTGCGATCTCATACCCATTTTCAACGGTAATTGTTGAAGTTGAGCTTTCTCACTTACCTCGCCCGCTTAGCCAGAAGCTTGGCTCTGTTTCCCAAGCCTTTGGGTCCCAGGCTGTCCAGGAACACGGTCCACTATGGGGGCCACCGGCCACCGTAAATCTACCTTGAAACAGCCTCTCGTGCCTGGTGGCTGCCGGGTCAGGCTGTGCCGTCCTGGAGTTTTCTTTCACGGTGCTTGTGTGCGCTGAAATTGTAACTGACTTTCTTACATTTCAACGCACCGCTGTAAAGAACCTTATGACTTCGCACATTCCTTTTTTCTTGCTCATGAAACTCTGTTTCCCAAGCTTCTCCCCTCAGATTTCTCAAGCTTTTTCTGAGAGTGTCAGTGGGGAGAACAGCAGCCGGGTAGACTTCCCTGTCCGTTCTGTGTGATTGGAGCGGTAAGCCAAGGGGTGTCGTTCTAAGCCGTGTCCCGTGTATCCAGGAATTCAGCTGAAGAAGGTGCAAGAACTGCAGGAGCAGGAAGCCAAGCGCGAGCCCGTGGGCAACGACGTGGCCACCATCCTGTCCCGCCGCATCGCCGTCGAGTACAGCGACTCGGACGATGACTCGGAGCTGGACGAGAACGACTGGTCCGACTGAGGCTGGCGCCCAGGGCCCCGGGCTGGGGAGTGTGCTGACGATCTCTGTGGCCCCGGCGCCCACATAGTGGTATTATAATCCCGTAGCTTAGCGACTTTTGTATCGATAACGTGAGATTGCTCTTGCACATGCAAAAATTCTGGGTTTTTCAGTATTTACTGTGGAATACTTAAGTGCCACGAAACATAGCAAACCGTGCTGCACACGAGGAAATAAGCTGTAACTATTGCATTGTCCCGAAAACAGCCTTCTGCTTCCTTCCTCCTGGCCACGAGAGTACTTAGTGCAGTTTGGGTTCACTCCCCTTGATCATTAGAATCCTGCAGACTCGCTGTGCGTTTGTGAAGCTGCCTGATGTCTGGTCTTTGCAAGATTAATGACTGTGCGTCAGACTGATGTCTTCCCATCCGTAAGAGATATTGTTTCCACTTTTTTTTTTTTTTTAAATGTGTTTCAGAAGAAGTTGGTTCTAGAGAGAAAGATTTGACAAGTAGGAGAGTTAGATGTTTCTGTTTTCAGTCTCTCTGGCCTGGTAGCCTCTGTGCGTGGGAACGCTCTGTTGAAGAATTGCGCTTCCTTTGCTCCCTCTTGTGAAATGGGAACTTGGCCCTTTGCAGGCAGGATCCCCTGTGGGCATCCGTGGAGCCGGTGCTTGTTGAGGAGTTTTGTAAGAGGTTTCAGCAGCGCAGCCGTAATGAAAGTGGAGATCAGCCCTTCTTCCTTCAGGGCCACTGCCGTCTGCGATGGCATGCAGAGCCCTTGGCGGTCCTTGCAGCTCGGGTGCCAGCCTGCCCGGCCCCGGGTGGCCCCGGGTGTAGAGCCCTGCACAACCTCTCTTCCGGAGCCATGTGCCAAGTGAGGCCACGTGGAGGCCTCGGTGCTGCAGAGGAGGGGCCGGGCGGCACCTCGCCCCACCTGGTCTGAATCCTGACAGCTTCAGTTTAGGTGAAAGGAGACTGGGGCAGCTTTTCACCTTTCCTGGCGCGATGGCCAGTTAGGGACCCAGCACGAGTAGGGCCTTCGCTCTGTCCTAGAAGCACATCGGTCCCTTTCCCACACGGTTGTCAGCACACGAGGCTGGACCAGGTACCTCAGAGGAGAGTCGCCCCTTCGCTGGAGCAGGTCATGTCCCTTCCTTGTCCCCTCCCACGTGGTGACACGCGAGCCCAGGCAGATTTTCCTGCCCAAGGCAAACCCCTGGGAAACTCATGAATGAGAGCTTACATTCTGTAATGCTGGGTGAAGGGTAACTGCTTGTTTGGAAGGAATAAACATCCCAGGCTTTGATCTCAGATATAACTTCACAGATGTACGAGACACTTTACCCACTGAGCAGTTCTTTCGTCTGTACCGTGTGTCAAACGGACTGTGGGTCCTAGTGACTCAGTTGTGGCCCAGGAATCTGTAGCTGAGACAGAGGTGTTTGGGTGGATGGTAGAACGTCAGCAGGACCCTGACTGCCGGCTTTTGTTAATGAGTTCTCCTCAGGACGTCACCGGCCCCCCCCATCACGTCTGTGTCCCCGAGGGACACTTGTGGCCTGTGGAAGGTCGTGGTCATCCTGTAAGGCCAGCCTGACGGGCTTTTAGTCACCTAGGTTGGAACTCTGAAAAGCCTCAGGTCTGTATTACCTTTCCCAGTGCCCGGGCCAGGTTATCTGAGTCTTTTCAGCTAAAGCCAGCTGTCTGGGCACGTGGTTCTTGATTGAGTTTCTGTGTCTTGGAGCTCGTCACCATACGTTTATTGCCTGTAAGTAGTAGCTGTTAATGAACTTTTCAGTTTCTCTCTTTAATTTCTCTCCTTTTTTTCCCCAGTGTGGAGGCCAACTGTGTTGGCATTTTCCTTGGGACTTTTACCACTTTCGATCGTATTTTGTCTTTCTTATAATATTTCGTCTTTAGCTTTACTTTGGATAAGGAGTCACCTGTGTCATTCTAGAACTTGTATTTGGAATGCTTCTTTGGTTTTTCTTACGGCCCTTCTGTCCTCAGGATGGAGAGAATGCGTAAAGCTACTATCCGTGTCAGGATTTCTTCTGTTTATATCTCATCACGATAAAATTAGTGGCACTTTATCCGTAAATATTCATGAGCCTGTTAAGTATTGGTTGTCTTCCTGTAGTTTAATTAGCAAGTTATTTTCAACTTGATATTCTGACTAGTGAAAAAGCTTTCGCCCTGATGTGTTACGTAGCCCTTAACAGAAGGGGAGAGGACTAAAATCCAGTGTAGATTATTTTTTGCAGTATTTTTCTCAGCGCATTTGATTTATTCTAAAAATGAAATCCAGACTTTTTCTAATATGATAGTACATGAAAAGGAAAAAGTGACTATTTTGAATTGTCCGTTCTCATTTGCAAAAAGTATTTACAAAACAGATGGAGAAAAACATGTAAATGCATCCTTCATATCCATGGATTTTACATTTTAAAGTAGTTGTATGTGGTAAGGTTATTTTAAATTGTCCCGTTTCCCCTGGCGTGTATTTAGTTTAATTTCTTACAAGCTTTTCCTCACGTCATAGATCAGGCAGAGGGATGAGAAGATGCCTCAGAACCACCCATGATGTGGTTGATTTTCTGTTCTTGGCCCCAAACCATAAGATTTGGTCACTTTTGGTTTTCTTCAGTAGAAGTATACTGTTGGAGAATTAGCATTTTCATTTCAGTAAATTTTTAGAATATCGAAATCTTTTCTGAGCACCAAGTGGCTAGGTTGTGAAAGTTTTGTAATAATTTGCAGCTGAAATCCATGATACATTTTCATCCATTGAACACTCATGGGAATGTGTCAGCGACAGTAGCAAGTAATTTTTGTTTTCTAAACCAGAGTCTGTCATCTTGCAGTATTACCAATGCTGTTGTACATTGAATTTAAAGTGGTATAAAAAAAAAAACCTCCTAGTAAACAATTTTTATCTGTTTGTATATCTTACTATAGATTATGTACAAGTAACATCTAAATAAAATTACACTTTTCACCCTAAACACGTTTGCTTATTGATAAGTGTTGTATGTTTCATCTTTGGCGGGGAGGGGGGTAAGTTGGGGGTTGGGTGGGGCTTTTTTTTTTTTTTTGTGGTACGCGGGCCTCTCACTGTTGTGGCCTCTCCCGTTGCGGAGCACAGGCTCCGGACGCGCAGGCTCAGCGGCCATGGCTCACGGGCTCAGCCGCTCCGCGGCATGTGGGATCTTCCCGGACTGGGGCACGAACCCGAGTCCCCTGCATCGGCAGGCGGACTCTCAACCACTGCGCCACCAGGGAAGCCCAAGGGTGGGGCTTTTAATTAGCATTTTCCTTATTAGGTAACAGAAGATACTGCTCTGATTTCCATTTAAATTTCTGCACAATTCTTGTGTAGCCAAGAGTTCAGGTTGGATTCTCGAGTGAGTCGGGAAAGCACTGGTACAGTTAGAAAGAAGAAGCCGTTCCCAGAGCAGGAAGCAGCCTGCCCAGAAGACAGAGGCGTCTCGACCGCATCCAGTCTCAGTTATCATAGCGACTGATACCCTGAGCATTGATTGCTTCTGAGATGCTTCCGTTTAACCTTTGAAAGGGGCATCCTCTCTGCGTCCTGTGGGAGGGAACGGAGTGAAGATCAGCTGCTGGCCCGGGGAAGGTTCTCGGGGGATCTGAACTGCAGCATTGCGGGGGGTCGGGGGGTAAGAGGGGCGCCTTAGCAGGAGCAGGCTGGCGTCGAGGCTGCTGTGGCCGCTGCCCCGAGCTGCCCGTGTGCATGGTGTGCTCCGCGTGTGCTACGTTCCTCTGCATGTCCCGAGACCCTCCCGGCACGGCCCGACCCCTCGATGGTGAGCAGCTGCTTGTGCAGTGATTGGATGAATGACAGATTTTCCAGTTACTTTTTTTCACCAGAAGTTAATTGTGTGCCATTTTTACAACATGAAGCATTTTGCCAGGTACCCCATGTTTCCTCCTTGTCCCTGGACGCACGGCTCCCACTCTGTCTGGGTGTGTTCCCAACAGCCTGGGCTCCGCAGCACAGACCTGGGGCCTCGTGTTTACTGTTACAGCCTGTTTGTTGAGCACAGCACCTGGTACTTCCTAGGGGCCCACACATCTTTACTGACTGATGGTCGTTTGCAGAAGAAAGAGCAGAAGAGAAGCCTTCGTCAACACACACTCGAAGGCTTAAGAAGAGTGTAAATGCAATAACCCGCGTAAAGTGCACAGAACTGTGCTGGACACCTTGTCGACAGATGGGAATGTTGGCTGTAGGCATCTGCAGGCCACTTGCTGAAGATGAGGCACAGGTCGGTCTTAACCCTCATGGAGCATCTCGTCTAAAGAGAAAGACGTCATATGTTGTCGAATAAGTAATTTTGATCATTGTCTGTATACTTTACTCAGGGGTGAGGTGAGGTCTGCTCAGTCTAGACTGGACCAGGGGAAGCTGAGGTCTAGGAATGGACAGAAATTAGCTGGGAGCCAAGGGCAGGGAGGGGGTTTCTCAATAGCGGGGACAGCGTTGGTGTTTGCTGAGTGGGAAAGACCGTGACAGGTGACCATGGAACCCAGGGATCAGTGAAATGGAGCGAGAAGAAGGACAGTGTCATGAGATGGGGTACAAATAGGGTGGAGACCTTCCTGGGCCCAGTACTCAGGACCGAGGGGGCTTTTTGTTTTTTTCGGCTGCATCAGGTCTTCGTTGCTGTGCGCGGGCTTTCTCTAGTTGCGGCGAGCGGGGGCTACTCTTCGTTGCGGTGCGCAGGCTTCTCATTGCGGTGGCCTCTCGTTGCAGAGCACGGGCTCTAGGCGTGCAGGCTTCAGTAGTTGTGGCTCGCAGGCTCTAGAGCGCAGGCTCAGTAGTTGTGGCGCACGGGCTTAGTTGCTCCGCAGCACGTGGGATCTTCCCAGACCAGGGCTCGAACCCATGTCCCCTGCATTGGCAGGTGGGTTCTTAACCACTGCGCCACCAGGGAAGCCCCTGAGGGGGCTTTTTAAGCCACCACAGCTGCAGCTTCAAACGTATAGAAAATCTCTCCATATTTGCAGCATGTTGGTTATTCATTGATCTCGACAGCCTCGTGCCTTAGTACTAATACTCTATGTAGCGTATTAGTTTTACTTAGGTCAGTTTTACTTATTTATTTATATTATATTTAGAAGGCTTCTTAGTGCTAGGCTAGTCCAGCTCCCTAGCCTTAAAGATGGGGAATCTGGCCATCGCTTGGGTTGCAGAACTTGGTCTCTTAAGTCTTATTTTCAAACGGTGGCGCCCCTGTTCCACAGCAGACCTGTTCAGTAAATGCCCACGCACCTGTATCTATCCATCCACCCATCCATCAATCCACCTTATTTCATGCATTTCAAAGTTCCAGTATACTTCACCCCTGAGCACTTCAGTATATCATAAATTAGAGTTTAATATTTGTATTTAATGTTTTAAGGTAAAAGATACTTAGAGTGAAATGCACACATCTTAGGTATACCATTCAATGAGTTTTAAAATGTGTGCGCTCGTGTAGTGCAAATCCCATCAAGATAGAAGCATTATCCTCACCTCAGAAAGCTCTCTCGGGCGCTCTCAGATTCAGTTCTCTCCTATTCCAGTCCCCAGAGCAACCACTGTTCTAGCTTTTTGTTTGTTTGTTTTCCATGGGTTAATTTAGCCTGTTTAGAACTTCATCTAATAGAATAAAACAGTACGTGCCCTTTTGCTTCTGGCTTCTTTGAGCGTAATGTTCTTGAAATTCATTCACGTTATTGCATGTGTCAATTGTTAGTTCCTTTTTATTGCTGAGTACTGTTCCTTTGTATGAATATACCACAGTGGGTTTATCCATTTTCTTGGATAAGACTTAACACAAGTCCCTTCTGGACATACGTGTTCATCTATCTTTGGATAAAAGTCTAGGAGTGACATTTCTGTATCGTCGGTAGGTGCCTGTTTAGTTTTATAAGAAACTGCCAGACTTCTGCAAAGTGGATATACTGTTTCATCGCCATCAGCAACGTTGCTCCACATCCTTAGATGTGATTTTCTTTGTATTTATCCTGCTTGGGGTTCACTGATATTGAATCTGTAAATTTATGTCTTTCATGAAATCTGGGAAATGTTTGGACATTATTTTTTCAGATATATTTTCTGCCCCTTTCCATACTTGCCTTCTTATACTGCTGTTACAGGCAGATCTCGTTTTGTGCTTTGCTTTATTGCACTTCACAGATACTGAAATTTTTTCAAATCAAAGCTTTGTGGCAACCCTGCCTCAAGCAAGTCTGTCGGTGCCATTTTTCCAACAGCATTTGCTCACTTCGTGTTTTGCATCACATTTTGGTAACTGTCTCAATATTTTACTTTTTCATTATTATATTTGTTATGGTGGTTTGTGATCAGTGATCTTTGATGTTACTATTGTTAATTGTTTTGGCATTTTTTAGCAATAAAGTTTTTTAAATTAAGGTATTTACATTAATTTTTAGATATATTGCTATTGCACGCTTAATAGACTACAGTATAGTGTAAACATAAATTTATATTCACTGAGAAACCAAAAAGTTCACGTGACTCGCTTTATTGCAGTGTTCTGGAACCAAACCCGCAGTATCTCCGAGGTCTGCCTGTATACATATGTTAGACCTTTTGATGTTGGCACACAATTGCTTGGGACTCTTTCGATTTAAAAATTCTTTTTCTTCCTGTTTTGCGGATTGGATAATTTTTATGTCTCCATCTTCAGGTTCACTGGATCTTCATATGTAATCTGTAATTTGCTCTTAAGCCCATCTAGTATATCTTTTATTCATTGTTCTTTTTTTTCCATTCTAGAATTTGCTGTTGGTTCTTTTTTTATAGTTTCTCTGCTGAGATTTCCTACTTGTTCATTTATTAAAAGCTTATTTTCCGGGACTCCCCTGTTGGTCCAGCGGTTAAGACTCTGAGCTTCCACTGCAGGGGGCACGGGTTCGATCCCTGGCCGGGGAACCAAGATCCTGCCTGCCTCGCGTCACGGCCAAAAAATAAGAATTATGTTCCTTTACCTCTTTGAACATAGCTACACCAGCTCTTTAAAAATTTTTGCCTGCTAATTCCAACATCTGGATCTTTTCCGGATGAGTCTCTATTGATGGCCTCTTCTCCTGAGTGCACAAGGCCTAGTAGTTTGGGTTTGTATCCTAAACTTGGTGAATAACGCATTTCAGAGACTCTGGATTCCATTATGTTCCTCTGAAAAGTGCCAATTTTTCTTTTTTTTAAGAGAGACAGTTAACATGGCTAGAATTAAGCTCCCAGTGCTTCCCCACTCCCCTTGCAATGTATAACAGCAGAAATCTTTTAGGTTCTTTTAGTTTAGTCAGGCTGCCTGGAGTTTGCGTTGCTCAGGCCTAGTTGCAGGATCAACGGGAGGTGGGCAGTTTTTCACAGAATGTTTGGGTCCCTTCTCAGGCTCTCCTTTCTTGGATCCTCCTTCACTTTCTATCTACTCTGGTCTCTCTGAACTTAGTCCTCTTATTCTTTGAGCCAGTGGACTTTGGGATACGCCAGCAAGGCTTCAGGGTTTCTATTCAAGTTTAGCTGCCCTGCTTGGCAGGACGGAGCCTGTCCTCAGGCAAAAAAGCCATTAAAAAACAGGAAATGCACCAAACTTCTTTCCTTCCAAGCGTCAACTTCCTCTACTGTCTTTTTGATTTCTCTCCAGTGCCTTAAATAGTTGTGAGGTCTATTTTGTCCAGTTTATAATTGTTTTCTGTAAAGAATTGGTCTGGAATGGGTTAGTCCTTCATTCCCAGGAGCCCTCAGTCTGTAAATATTTGATGCAATGTTTATTTTTAAAATATTTTTAAATGTGATTTTTAAAAATGCAGACTGTTGTTGAATACCAAAATATAACAGACCACCAACGGTTCAGATTTTCTACCAGGCAAACCTGTTTTTGCAAGGACTCTGCAATAAAACTTGCGATATCTTTATTCATATGGTATAGAAGGGTTGCACGCATGGTGTGCTCTGAAACACGTGCTGTATGCATCTCCTTGTGTCTGTGAATCAGGGTATTCTCTAAACCGCCGGCAAAACACAGTACATAAATAATGTGGAGATTGAAGCTACTTTTGCAAATTGCCGGCCTTAATTAACCCCAGTCTCAAATTTTTATGTTCCCCAAAGAACCTTAATGTTTTCACTGAGTGTTAGAAATGGAAATTCTATTATTGGGGGTTCCTTTGAAAATATGGTTTCACTACTTAACAGTTTGAGAACCACTGCTTGACATCATCACTCTCTGATTTTCTTATCCTTAGACCAAGAAGCATTCACACCGCTAACAGCGCATTGTACTGTGCGCCGGTTTTGTATTCTGCAAAGGCAGTGCTAATACAGAGGTATGTCAAAGCTTGAGAAGACTTACGTATTGAATTTGCAGGTGTGAGTAACTTGTAGAGGTATCTGTCTTGACAGGGACTTAGATGAGAAAGAGATTTGCTTTGAAAGTACACTTTCTTCACAGAGCTGACACCTGCTGGACATGGATTTGCCCAAACACAGTAGCTCTGTCGTGAATATTTGCTTCTGTCGTCTTTCCAGGTCCCCCACTGCATCCGTCCCGCACATTTGTGATATGAGTAATTAGCGTCAAACACAGCGCCGTGATTAGCTAGAGGTGGTGCATTGGTAGCGGATTCACAATGAAGATAAATGAAGAAAATATGCCCTTTGAGAGTAATTTAAAGCCTACCAAGCCTTCCCATGAAGTGACATTTCAAAGCATTTAATATTCTAGGATGTGCTTCGGCTGTTCTGGCCTAAAACCAGTTTAAGTTGAAGTCGGGCAATTGAAGAGTACGTAGCCTTCGCATCCCGCAGACGTGAGCGTAACTTAGCGTTTGCGTGGATCAGACGTTGCCTTCTGCGAGCGCGCGTGACGGTGGCTCGAAATGTACCCTCTCGAAATCGAGACTTTATGACCTTGATAATTAAGGTCGGGTGTTGTTACCTTTGAGCTCCTTTGAAATATTTCAAGGACCCAGGCATTCATTTGATTTGTAAGTTAGAGAGTTTCAACGGCCTGTGCATTGAGGCAGAGCTGAGCGAGTCACCGCGGGGTATTCTCGTAATCCCCTCCAGGGCGCTCCCGCCCCTCCACTCCCCCCCCACCGCCGCCGTCCCCCCCCCCCCCCCCCCCGGGCCCCAGCGGCCAGCTGGCGGCCACAGCGGGTTCTGAGGCAACGCTGGGGGCACAGGGGCCCAAGGCAGTTAACAGAGGACTCAGCCTGGCATCGGAGCCGAGGTGCTCCTGAATGTGGGGGGAGGAGCCAGGCCAGGCGCCCCTTCCCTGTCTTACCAGCAGAGCCGGGGTTTTCTCCCAGGGCGGTCCCCCACCCTAGCCACCTCAAAGTTACCTGGGATGCGTATTAGAATGCAGATTTCCGGGCCCTCTCCCAAACCTTGAGCACGAGACTGTGGAATCCACAGTTTATCCCGTCACGCAGGTGTTTCTTAGGGACACCAAAGTTCCAGAAACGCCAGGTCAGCACCTGCCCTTCCATGGTTGATAGGAGCCCAGAGATGCCCCTGTGGTGACCTAGGCTGTTGCTCAGCCGGCGGAGGCACCAAGCGGACTGGACATTGGGCCCCAGACCACAGGAGGGGGCTGTGTGTCACTCTGGCTCCTGAAGGAGGCTCTGTGCAGCCCTGGTGCACTCAGGGGCGAGCTGAGTCCCTGCTGGCCATCTTCGTCTTTGGACCCCAGGTGCAGGGATGCAGAATCACCATCCCTGATTTCACACCCGGTGGCCCAGCTCCATGTTCCTTTCAGGGCAGCTGTCCCTTCGCTTCCAAGCCTGCCTGCGGCTCGGCACCTCCACCAAGCTTCTCACTTGTTTATATCGATGGGTCCTGGCTGCCCAAAGCCCCTGGGAGATGTTATGGTCTCGGGGCAGGTAAGTTAGGAGCCCCTTTGAGCTCTTGGCCTCAGAACCTGGGAAGACAAATGCTGGGGCCTGATCCTTGCCTGGGGGCTGTCCCCGTTGATGTCACTCACTGGACAGGGCTTCGTCCTCCCGTGGCTGGACTGGGAGATGTTAGTCTGAGTCTCTGCTCTGTTTCTACCGCCATGGGGTCCTTGGGGTGGGAACAGGTGGCATGATGCACGCAGGTGTGTGAATTGGCCCCAGGCTCCCGGGACTTCTCTCCTGGGCTTGTGAGCACCTACTCTTAAAGGTTCCCTTATCTCCCTTCATGGCCCATAAAACCAGCTTGTGGGGCAGGTTACGATGGCGGGGGGTGCCCTGCCCCTCGGCCCCGCGGGGCCGGGCAGCGTCAAAGGCGGCGTGAAAGAGAGCCAAGCACTTCCTTGATTTTCTTTGGGCCGCGTGTCTTACAAAGATGCTGCTGTGGGGTCCTGGCCCGTCACGCAGGGCGGGGAAGGGGGGAAGGGGGCTTCCTTGCCCCGGGTGCAGTTGGTGTGCAGAGCTGACCCAGGCGGGTGGGTCCCTAACCACCGGTCCAGGGTGGGGAGCACCCTAGGTTGTCCTTTCCCATGTGGTAACTGCCTTTAAGTGGGAAACAGAATAAACATCCTCCAGTCAGCCCCACACCTAGTACCATGGTTATGTGCCCTCTGCTAAGACAAGCGGTCAAAGAGACTAATGAACGCCCCGCCGGGCCCTCCACCGCTGCATGAAAAAGACGCGCCTGTGCTCGGCCTGGGGGCCCAGGGAGCCTGCTGGAGCCCCCACCCCTCCCGGCCCTGCCCGCTGGACTCATACGCAGTCTGTTCCGAGGCCACCGCAGGAAAGCAATCCCGAAAGGAGGTTAGCAGGGGCCTCGCTTCCGACCTGGGAGGGTAGGAGGCAGGCTCCTTAGTGGATGTGGATAGAGGGCAGTGAGGGGCCAGCCACGGCATGGAGAGGAGGGCACCCCACCCCTCTGTGGCCTGGAGCCACCAGCACCGGGCTCAGGGCCAAGTCCAGCATCCATTTAGTCCAGCAGAGAGTCAGGCGGGGCTGGGCCCTGGTGGAGCCGGCACCCGGGGCCTGACACTCAACCTGCCCCCCAACACAGGTGATGCAGGGGGAGCAATTGCCGTGTCCCCAAGGGCCCGTCCACATCAGCTGGAGAAACAGCGTGGAGGGGAAGCTGGAGGGAGGCTCGTGAGCCCCGGCAGCCTTGGTGCTGAGTCTCAGCGTGACCCGCCTCTGCTGTGAGTGTGGCCAGGACGCCTGCATCTCCCGTTTGGACGAAGGCATCAGGGCTGGGAGCTGTAAGGTCAGGGCAGGGCCAGAGTGGCGGGACTGGCACAGGGGCTGGCCCCCCCCCGCCCCCCGTGGCAGGCCTCACGCTAGGATGGCTGCGTGTGCTTTCTGACTGAACACAGCGATTCTGTGCCGTGGGGGCTGTGATCCGTTTCGTAGGTGAGAAAAGTGAGGCCACGTCACCCGCCCAGGGTCCCAGGATTGAGGTTCAAACCAGGCCTTCCTGATGGGACTCCGCGCCCCCGCCTTCCCAGGCGTTGGAGGAATTTGCAGGAGGACTCGTTGGGCAGCCTTCCCCGCTGCTGGACTGAGGCTGGACTGCAAGGTGGAAGCGAGGGGCTGGGGCACAAATGGACCCCAGAACTAGACGAGTCCGTGCAAGGGGCAACACGGCCTCTTCATGGCAGGCGGCAGGGCTCAGCGGAAGAAGGCTGCTGGTCCCCCACTTTGGACTAAAAGCAATTGTTGGATGTCCCGAGGCGCTGTGCTGCTTCCCGCGACCCTCCCTGACTCCAGCAGGTCCCGAGCCCCGCCCGGGACTCAGTGGTGGACGCGGACATCCCCACTGGGTCTGTCAGGAGTAGGCATCTGTATGATGATGACACCAGGGCGGGCCTGCATCTCAGGATGCGAGGTTCCGCAAACGACCGTGTGGGCAGATGTCTGCAGAGTGGGTGTTGCTGCCCGTAGGATGCCACGCCCGGAGCCGACGCCCGTGGTCTCGGGGGCCTCTGGTCTGGGGTCCCTGGAAGCGACTGAGGATTCTGCACGCAGGAGGGCGGGGCGAGGAGCAGCGCCCCTGGAATCACCTGGGCAACAGCCGGAGCGCGGGGCTCAGTATCCGCACGGTCTCTGGGCCGCAGAGCAGCATCTCCTGTTCTCCCGGGGCGGAGCGACTCCCGGCTTAACACGGAGGCCGTTTGGAAACCTGCCTTTAAAGGAATTGCATCACCCCCTGAGGTCCCTGCAGAAGACAGGTGGGTTCTGAGTCCCGGTCCTGTGGTTTTGGGAGGACTCTCCACGGGGAACAGACGCCCCCTGTACAGATAAGCTAGAGAAACGGAAATCTGTGATCCCGGCTCCCCTCTTCCGTCCACCGAGGCATCCGTGCCGTGTGACCCCGAAGTACGGACCGGATGCAGGGAGCTTCCGGCCTCCCTCTGCTAAAGTGCGTGTCACCAAGTGCTAGGGAGCCTCCCGAGGGCGCAGCTCCGCCCCCCAGTGGCCACATGGTGCACCAGCTTCACTCCTGCGGCACATAACCCGTTCTTTCCCTCAATCCGTCCTGCATGTGTTTCTCGCGCCCTGCTCTTAGGAGTGAATTGGGACACATTCTCCAAAGGGCAGTTAGCAAACATCTGTCAACACTGACTGTACCTAGAGATTGTCATACTGAGTGAAGTAAGTCAGACAGAGAAAGACAAATATGTGATATCGCTTATATGTGGAATCTAAAATATGACACAAATGAACTTATTTACAAAACAGAAATAGAGTCACTGAGGTAGAAAACAAACATGGTTACCAGGGGGGAAACCGGGGGGAGGAGGAGGGATAGACTGGGAGATTGGGATTGACATATACACACTACTATATATAAAATAGATGACTAATAAGGACCTACCGTATAGCACAGAGAACCCTACCCAATACCCTGTAATGACCTGTATGGGAAAATACTCTAAAAAAGAGTGGATGTATGTATACGTATAACTTATTTACTTTGCTGTACAGCAGAAACTAACACAACACTGTGTTGATAAATCAACTGTACACCAATAAAAAATTTTTTTAAAGTAATGGTAGGGGATTTCCCTGGTGGTGCAGTGGTTAAGAACCCACCTGCCAATGCAGGGGACACGGGTTCGATCCCTGGTCCGGGAAGATCCCACATGCCGCAGAGCAACTAAGCCCATGCGCCACAACTACTGAGCCTGCGCTCTAGAGCCCACGAGCCACAACTACTGAGCCAGCGTGCCGCAACTACTGAAGCCCACGCGCCTAGAGCCCGTGCTCTGCAACGAGAAGCCCCCACAATGAGAAGTTCGCGCGCTGCAACAAAGAGTAGCCCCCGCTCGCCACAACTACAGAAAGCCCGCACACAGCAATGAAGACCCAACACAGCCAAGATGATAATAATAATAGTAATAATGGTAGGCAATGCCAACAAAGAAGGACAAAAAAGAAAAAAAAAAAAGACTGTACATATGCGTGATCAAGCAAATCTACATCTAGAGTGGATTTTCCAAAAGTGTGAGGACAGTATTTTCAGCCCCATGTTCTCCTCCAGCACTTTGCCCCTCCACTGTCAAGAGGTGGATTCTATTTCCCTCCCCTTGGAGCTGATGGGACTTGGGGGCTGCCTCACTGCAGGCCTGACTTCCAAGGCAAGGTCACAAAGGCAAGAAGCCTGGCTCTCCCTCAGGACCCCCCTCTGGGCTTAGCCACCATGTTGTAAGGAAGCCCAGGCCACCTGAGGGGCCACATGCAAAGTCTGGTTCCAGCCATGGTCCCAGCCAGCAGCCAACATCACCTGCCAGCCCCATGAGTGGGCAAGACCCCTTCAGAGTCCCCGCCATGAACTGCCACAGGTGACACCTGCTGAGGCAGGGACATCCATCCCGACAGAGCTCATCAGGGCAAAACTGCAGATCTGTGAGCAGAAATAAATGCCATCATTTTAGGTAACTCAGATTTGGTGTAACTGGTTATACATCTTTAGGAACCGAGACAGATTCCAGTAACTGGGACGGATAGGTATTTCAGACTTAATTGAACATGTGCAAAATGACATATTCCCCACAGTATGGTTTAAAATAACAAAAGATTGGAGACAACCTACTGTTCTAGCAACAGAATATGGATGACATTATAGTACATACACAATGGAATGCTCTGCAACTGTACAAAGAATGAGGATGTTTCAAATGCATTCATGTGATTTTCAAGATAGATCATTAAAGTGAAGAAACAAAGAGCAGGAAAATGTGCATATATGCTATTCATTAGATAAAAAGAAAAAATATATGTCTTTGTTTATATGTGCATAAAACATTTCTGAAAGGACCCATAAGATTGTGACAGCATTACCTCTGGAGGGCACCCGGCTGTCTGGGGGTGGGGAGGGGAATCTGTGCTATGTTCCCCTTTCAGTACCTGTCAATTTTGTAACCAAGTAAATGTTCACCTACCTAAAAAAAACTGATCAATTATTTTTAAATGTATAAAGGCCTTTTGATATGCTAGACATGGTGATATAGAGACGAAAGACTGCTGCTGACCATTATAACATTCACCTTATTTTTCTATAATTAAGGGAAACAGTAAAGTACGACAGTAAAGAGTGAGGCTCTAGAATCAGGCTTCTGGGGTTCAAGTCCTGCCTCTGCTCTGTGACCTTGGGCAGTTACTCAAATGACCGATTCTTTAGTTTCCTCCTCTGCACAGTGGGGAGTGATGGTGCACTCAGTTCAAGACATTTTCCACTTTGTGTGAATTATTTAGAAATGTTAATTTCCAGATGAGGATTTTCTAGGTGTTTTGGCTTGTTCTTGGTTTCTAGCTTTACTGCATGTAGTTCTAGAACATGTCTCTCATGATTTCACGCATGCTTTGTAGGAAATTTGATGAGATTCACTTTACGACCCAGTATACGGCAAATTTTGGAAAATAATGTATACGTTATCGGATGCAGTGTTTTATGTGTCCATAGACTTTTTGTATTGTCAACTCTTCCATATTGCTACTGAATTTTTAATCACTCAGAGGATGTGTTTAAAATAGCCCATTGAGAATTTGGACTGGTATCTGTTCATTTCTGTCGTTCTGTTAAACTTGTCTTCACGTATTTTGATGCATGTTATTAGGGTTTGCAATTTCATGCCCTATGTGTGTAATGCCTACTGTGTCCATACATGGCAGGCATTGTTCTAAGTGCTTTAAATATATGCTAACTCTGTTATCCTCTTAACCATCCTACGGGGTAGTTACTATTAGTATCCCGTTTACGTGTGGAAACTGAAAACTACAGAGACGAAGCAATTTGCTGAAGATCACACGTATAGTAAGTAGCCGAGCTGGAACTTGAACAGACTGACTCTGGAACCTGTTCTTTTAACCACACTGACATTGTTCTACTGAAAGAGCTTCTGTCATTATGACACGAGCTTCGTCCTGGTGATTATCTTTGCCTTAAATCTATTTTGTCCAATATTTATAATGTTCCAGTGGCTTTTTTGTTTTTGATTAACATCTTCCTGTTGCATCTTCTACTGTCCTTTTACTTTCAACGTCTGTATTCTTATGTTTTAGATATGCCTCTTGTTAGCAAATATTTGGATATTTTCCTCATTCTGACAGTTTCTGTGTTTTAAATGGAAAAATTTTAATGGGTCATTACTCTAAGAATTATAATATGAAAGCTTAATTTATCAAAGTCTAAAGTTAGTCAATAATTTTCTGCAGAGGTGATAAAAATATTTGTTTTATGACACACACGGACCAATCAGAACCCTAGTGGCCAATTCACTTGGGATGATGTACAGGTTCACGCCGCCTGGGTGCCAGCCCTGTCTGCTCACTCCTTCAGGACAATACAAGGGTCTTTGCAGCATTTATCCCTGTTTTAGCTCAGCTGCCATAATGAAGTACCACAGCCTGCGTGGCTTAAACAGCAGAAATGTATTTTCTCACAGTTGTAAAGGCTGGAAGTCCAAGATCAGGGTGCCAGTGTGGCTGGATTCTGGTAGGGCCCCCCGTCCTGGTTTGCAGACAGCCGCCTTCCCACTGTGTCCTCACACGGCCGGGCAGGGGGAGAGGGAGAGCTGTTTGGGGTCTCTTCTTTTTCTGTTTGTTTAAGATTTACTCTTGGATGTGGGCCATTTTTAAAGTCTTTATTGAATTTGTTACAATATTGCTTCTGTTCTATGTCTTGGTTTTTTGGCCACGAGGCATGTGGGACCTTAGCTCCCCGACCAGGGATCGAACCTGCACCCCCTGCACTGGAAGGCGGAGTCTTAACCACTGGACGGCCAGGGAAGTCCTTGGGGTCTCTTCTTATAAGAGCACCGATCCCATCATGAGGGCCCCTCTCATAACTTAATCACCTCCCAAAGGCCCTGCCTCCAAATGGTATATCACAGTGAGAGTAGGGCTTCAACGTGTGAATTTTGGGGAAATACGATTCTGTCCATAGCTCCCCCACCCCGTCTGACTTGCATGTTCCCTTTTTTCAACCTTGTAAGATAGCATTGTTTCATGTCCTTTTAGATTTATCCCAATATTTATCATTATTTTTGCTCATCCTTTCTTTGCGTATTTCAGACTTCCATCTGGGATCACTTCGTTCTGTCCTGAAGTATGTTATTTTAGAATTTGTTTCAGTGAGTATCTGCTGATGGAAAAAAACTCATTCTTTTCATCTGAAAATATCTTTATTTCACCCTCAGTTCGTTGTTGAGTGATTCTCCCGTATCTCCACAGGCACGCCCCATCCCCCAACCCCCTATCCCCACTCTGCTTTGTGCCCTGGGGCGGGGAGTCTGCCAGAGACACTCCCCCTCTTGCCAGCCTGGAGCTCGGCTGGGGGCCTGTCAGTGTCCAATTGGGAGACAGAAACTTACTGGTTATTTGAACAGGGGTATTTTAATATAAAGATTTTTTTTTTTTTTTTTTGGCCCTGCAGCTTACGGGATCTTAACTCCCCGACCAGAGATTGAACCTGTGCCCCCCGCAGTGGAAATGTGGCATCCTAACCACTGGACCACCAGGGAATTCTATAAAGAATTATTAAGTAGAACAAGACAAGGTGGTTAATTCCTAACAGGTGAAGTCCTACCAGGTGGTTAATTCCTTAAGAGGACCCCGAGGAGTACAGAGGTAAGAGGTATGAAAGAACAGCTACTGCTTCTCGGCTGGGCAAGAGGGGGCAATGAAGGAATGAAGGATTAGGGCAGGGACCCCTCCCACACGGCGGTCCCGCAGGAACCCGCAGTCTGCTGGGGGGAAACCAGACTCAGACAAAACAAGCCCTTTGCCAGGCTGTGGGCTGACACTGGTCTATACAGCGGCCACTATTCCTGGAGGATGGGCAGGCAGGCGCCTGGCCTGGCCAGAGGGTGTGGTGCAGGGGGGCTGGGCTCAGGAGAGGGTGTGGCTGGGCCAGGGCTGGTCTGAGAAGAGCGGCCAGCACGATGTTGAAGGAGGAAACAGTCAGAGGGCTGACGCTCCTGCTGAAGACTCACTGTAACGCTGCAGTGATCAGGAGAGGGTGGGGTTAGGGGAGGGGCAGCACGGAGGTAGAGCGGGGAGCAGGGCCCTGCCTGTGGCCGGAGCTCTGGTCGCCCATCGGCCCTCCGCTGGCTGCATGGCCCTGGGCAGGTCACTGTAAGGAACGGCACCAAAAGCGGAGGAGAGCTTAAACAAGCTTTATTTGGGAGCGCTCCCGGGCGAGGTTCACTGGTCCGAGAGAAAGGGGCCAGAGAAGTCGCGCCCGGGTGCGGGCGCCAACAAAATTTATAGGGTGGACGCAGGGGAGGCGCTTGCTGTGTGAAGCAGCCCCCTTTTGTGGTAACCTTTCGGGTGTTGTGGCAAGGTTGGGTGTCGGCTGCATCCGCCTCAGAGCCGTTGGTTCCGCCCCTCGGGGAGCGGGAAGACCGGTCGGCTGCATCCGCCTCCTTGGCGGGGGTTCCGTCTGGCTCCCTGGGCCCTTCCCCGGACTTGCTGGCCTTACGTCCCGACTTCTTTGGTGTAATGGGGCGACGTTTGGTCTCTGGCTACTTCCTGCTGTACGGGGGCGCCGGAAGGGAGTCGGGCGGCCAGCGGTCCGGAGGTTAGGGGAGGGCGGCAGCGGGGGGTTCTGTGGGTAGTAAGGCATGTGGGTGGAGGAGCATCTGATTCACCGCCACCCGACAGACTTCTTGTATACGGCTGCGGAGAAACCTGTTGAACCACCTGTGAGATGAAGGCGGGTCCGTTGTCCGACTGGATGGAGATCGGCAGGCCAAATCGGGGGATGATACGTTGGAGAAGGATGGTGGCGACCGTGTCTGCCGTTTCTCGGGCCGTTGGGAAGGCCTCGATCCAACCTGAAAAGGTGTCAACGACAGTGAGCAAATATCGGAAGCGTTTATGGCGGAGCACATGGGTGAAGTTAGTCTGCCGGTCCTCGCCAGGTTGGTGTCCGCGCATCTGGTGAGTAGGGATTCGGGGCCGTAGGCCTTCTTGTGGAGAGACGGACGCGCAAGTCTGGCAAGCCGCGTGAGTTTGTGAGATGGCATCTCGAGTCCAGGCATGTAAAAGAGGGGATCTAGGAAACGGAACATCTCCCTCGGGCCAATGTGTAGGGACTTGTGGATGTCTGCTAGGAGGCTGGCCGCTTGGGCTGAAGGGAGGGCAACTTTGTTGTCCATAAAAATCCATCCTTTTTCGGCCTGGTGGCCCCCTTTGGATAGTAGGGCCGTCTCTTCGTGGGGGTCGTATGCGGGTCGGATTGAGGTGGTGAGGAACAAGATCGGAGCTGGAGGGGCCTCTTTGGCGAGCTCGTGGGCCACGGAGCCGGCCTCTGAGTTACCGTGTGCTGTTGGGTTAGAGGGAGCCTGGTGGCCCCTGCAGTGGGTGATTGCCACCTCCTCAGGCAGCTGGAGGGCATCCAGGAGTTCTGCGATGAGGGAGGCGTTGACCACCGGGGAGCCCTTGGTGGTCAAAAATCCGCGCTCCCTCCCAAGAGCCGAACGGCTGTGTGCGATCGGGAAGGCGTATTTGAATCTGTGTAGATACTGACCCTTTGGCCCTTAGAGAGGTCGAGGGCCCGCGTGAGTGCGATCAGTTCAGCCCTTTGAGAGGCTGTCCCTTCTGGGAGCCGGTTGGCCTCGATGACGGTTGAGATGGCTACCACCGCGTAGGCCGCCCGGCGGCGTCCGTCGGGGCCGAGTATTAAGCTGCCATCTACGAAGAGGGTGCGGTCCGGGTTTAACAGTGGAGCATCAAAGAGTCCCTCCCTCGGCGGGCTGAGGGCCTCTACGACTTGGGGGCAGGAGTGGGAAGGGGAGGTCCCGGTATCGGAGATAGGCAAGAAGGAGGCCGGGTTTAGGCGGGGGGAGAGGTCGAGGGAGATAGCAGGGTTTTCAATGAACAGCAGGTGGAATTCCTGGATGCAGGAGGGGCCTGAGAGAGAGAGAGACTTGTGGCCTAGGAGGTCGGCCAGTCGGTGGGAGGAGAATACAGTCAGGGGCGGGCCAGGGTCAGTTTGAGTGTTTGTTTGGTCAGCTCGGAGGCGTGGTTGCCGTCCCCGAACGGTCGGGTCAAGTTGTTTGGAGAGGTAGGCCACGGGGCGAAAGGAAGGCCCTACGGGTTGGGCAAGGGGTCCAGTTGCTATTCCGGTCCGTTCATCTGCAAAGAGGTGGAAAGTACGGTCTGGGTTAGGCAGAGAGAGGGGAGGGGAGGATAGCAGGGTGTCTCTGAGGGTGAGAAAGGCCCGTTGAACAGTGGAGGGAGAGGTAAGGGGTCCTTGGGGGGTTTCTTTAGCAGCTAAATATAGGAGCTTAGCAAGAAGAGCAAAGTTAGGGATCCAGTGTCGGAAAAATCCTGTTAGGCCCAGAAAGGAGAGAATCTGGTCAGCTGTCTCTGGAGATTGGAGGTCGCGGATGGCCTGGGTGCGGTCGGCTGTCAGGCTCCTTGTGGGGGTAAGGTGAATCCCCAGGTAGGTTACTGAGGGTGTAGACAGTTGGGCCTTGGCTGGAGAGACCCGATAGCCGCGAGAGCCGAGATAATTGAGGAGGTCAGCAGTGTGCTGTTTTGAGAGGCTGAGAGATGGGCTACAGAGGAGGAGGTCATCCACGTATTGGAGGACTATACTGGGAGTGAGAGGGCAGGAAGCGAGGTCCCGCGCCAGAGCCTGGCCAAAGAGGTGGGGCTGTCGCGGAAGCCCTGGGGAAGAACCGTCCAGGTGAGCTGGCGGGAAGCCTGGGTGTCCGGATCTGTGCAGGTGAAAGCAAAAAGGAAGTAGGAATCAGGGTGCAGGGTGATAGAAAAGAAGGCGTCTTTGAGATCGAGGACCGTAAAATGGGTGGTGGACGGGGGAATATGGGTGAGCAAAGTGTACAGGTTTGGCACAACTGGGTGGAGGGGAATTATCGCCTCATTGGTCAGTCGGAGGTCCTGGACCAGGCGGTAATCTCCTGAGGCCTTGCGGACAGGCAGGATGGGGGTGTTGCAGGGAGAGTCCGTGGGGACGAGGAGCCCCTGGTCTAAGAGTCTGGTGATAATAGGCTGTAAGCCCCTTAGATGAGTCTCAGAGCTGGGGAATTGGGGCCTGGATGGAAACTTGGAGGGGTGTTTAAGATGGATTAGGACAGGGGGGTGGTGTATCACTATTATGGGTTTTGATGTATCCCAGACCTGGGGGTCTATCAGGTTGGGGGAGATGGGAGGAGGGAGAGAGGAGGGAGAGGGTTCCGCTACCAGACCGAGGAGGGGGAGCAGGAGTTGAGAGGAGGGGGCCTTAGGATCAAGCCTGGCCAGTTGGAGAGAGGCCCCTAATTGGAAGAGAACATCACGACCTAGCAGAGGAACCAGGCAGGAGGTATGACTAAGAAAGAATGAGTAAAAGGGAGCCTCTCGATGTAACATGAGAGGGGGCCGGTCTGGAGCGGGAAGGACGGCTTACCGTTGATGCCCATAACCGAGATCTGGGAAGGAAAACCTGGCCCGGAATATGTAGGCAAGACCGAATAAGTAGCCCCCGTGTCCACCAGGAATGAGATGGACTTACCCGCTACCTGTAGTGTTACCCTGGGCTCGGCGAGGGTGATGGGGGTCTTTGAGTCCGGGTGATGTCAGTCGTCAGCCAATCCCAGGAGTTCGAGTGGTAGAGCCGTTGGGTCGGTTCGCCCTCCGCGTGGAGGCGCTGAGGGAGGGCCGGCCGTAGGGCAGTCACTCTTCCAATGGCCTGTTAGCCCGCAGCCAGGGCAGGGCTTGGAAGGAGGCCGGGGATTGGGACATTGGCGAGCCCAGTGCCCCTCCTTTCCGCACTTGAAGCAGGCCCCTGGTGGGGTTGCCTTCGGCGGGTCCCGTGGATGTTGTCCATGGGAGATGGCCGGCCGCAGGGCGGCTACGAGGGCTTGGGCTTGGAGGGCCACCTCCTGGTGCATCCGGGCCTGCCGGCTGGACCCTACCAAATCTTCACGGGCATTGTAGACTTTAAAGGCCTTTTTTAACCAGGTCTCGAATGGGAGTCTGGGGGCCGTCCTCTGCCCGCTTAAGTTTTTTTCTGATATCAGGGGCTGATTGGGTGGTAAAGTGGGTGGCCAAGACCGTTGCGCCTGCGGGGGTGTCAGGGTCCAAGCGGGTGTAGAGAGTTAGGGCCTCTGTAAGGTGGTTGAGGAAAACGGCTGGATTTTCACTGGGCTCTTGGGTTATCTCTTTTAGCTTTTCGAAGCTGACAATCTTGTGGGAGGCAGCCTGCATACCAGCCAAGGGGCATTGGATCATTAGATCGCGTTTGCGGTGACCGTCTTGGCCGTTCTGATAACTCCAGCCCGGATCAGTGCCAGGCACGGCAGAGGCTCCGACGGGCATAGAGTTATCAGTGAGGTGGACCTGATCTGCGTGGTTACGGGCAGCAGTTTGAATTCATTCCCTCTCGGGGGGTCAGAGTGGAAGATAGGATCACATAGATGTTGTGCCAGGTTAGATCATAAGCTTGAGAGAGGTAGCGAAATTCTTTGATGTAGCGGGAGGACTCGGCAGGAAAGGAGCCTAATCGCTTTTCTATTTGAGAGAGATCTTGGAAGGAAAAGGGAACATGAACCCTAACTAATCCTTCCGCTCCGGCCACCTCTCTTAAGGGACAGAGAAGGTTTGGGTTTTGGGAGTCGTGGTGGTGAGAGCGGGTGTGTGAGCTGACCGGCGAGGAGAGGGGTGATGGGAGAGAGACTGAGGGAGAGGAAGCGGGGGAGAGGTGGGGGGGGGGGTGCTGGAGTGGGTTCGGGAGGGAGAGGGGCCGGTCCAGGGTAGGGTGGGGGTTGGAGAGGAGCTCTGGACGGGGGAGAGGCGAGAGATTCGGGTGGGTCGGCGAGTGGAGAGGGGTCATCGTCAAAGGAAATTAGGGGCTTGGATGTAGGAGATGTCTGTTTGGCAAGAAGGATCTGGGAGGTGGAACAATCGGCGCAGAGGGAAGGGCGGGAGGGTAAATACCAGAAGGCCTGGGCGTAGGGGACCTCGGACCATTCACCCGTCCTGCGGCAGTAGTTATCTAAATCGCGGAGGATGTTGAAATCGAAAGTCCCTTCAGGAGGCCATTTAGATTGATTTTCTAGAGGGTACCGTGGCCAGGCCTCGGTGGAATAGAATACGAGCCGCCTGCGGCGGAGATCTTGAGAAAAGCCGAGTTTTGAAAAGTGGGCCAGGAGACACCCCAGGGGTGCCTTAGGATCTGGTTTGGATTCTGAAGTCCCCATGACCTCCGGTCTGTCCCCGGGTGAACAGAGAAAGAGAGAGACGTCTCCGGTCTCAGTCTCTGGCCACGGCGGATGGGAGCGCAGGCAGGCGGTTGGGACGTCGCCACAATCGCCCGAGGCTCGGAGGGAGGACGGAGGAGTCCCTGACGCGGCCGCGGTTAAGGACAGGGAGTCCAGTGGGTAGGGACCCCGGGGGTCGAGGGGAACGAAGGAGGAACTTACCCCGCTTCTGCCGGATCGGGTGGGTGAGCAGAGGTCGCCAGTCGTCCCCTGGGGGGCCGGGGAGGGATGGCCCTGCAGTAATTTGTGGGGCTGGGTACCCCTCCCGGGTTTCGGCACCAAATGTAAGGAAGGGCACCAAAGACGGAGGAGAGCTTAAACAAGCTTTATTTGGGAGCGCTCCCGGGCGAGGTTCACTGGTCCGAGAGAAAGGGGCCAGAGAAGTCGCGCCCGGGTGCGGGCGCCAACAAAATTTATCGGGCGGACGCAGGGGAGGCGCTTGCTGTGTGAAGCAGCCCCCTTTTGTGGTAACCTTTCGGGTGTTGTGGCAAGGTTGGGTGTCGGCTGCATCCGCCTCCTTGGCGGGGGTTCCGCCCCTCGGGGAGCGGGAAGACCGGTCGGTTGCATCCGCCTCCTTGGCGGGGGTTCCGTCTGGCTCCCTGGGCCCTTCCCCGGACCTGCTGGCCTTACTCACATACGGTTTCTGAGCCTCAGTTTCCTCGCCTGTAACAAGGTGAGAATGATGCCTACTCCATAGCGGGAGCGTCGGTGGACCCAAATCCAGCGATACGTGGATTTTAGCGCCGCTGCTACACGTGCTGTCAGGAACCAGCTGGCTGGGAAGCTAGTTCACGGAGAAGTGCAGGGACCTTCCACAAGGGGTCAGCACTGCCTCGTGCACCTCGGAAGCTTCCCGCCTGGATGTGTCTGAAAGAACCAGGATGAGGTGTCACCCGGCGCAGGGGGCCTCCCACCCGCCTTGTCATCCCCTGCCCTCAAGTGACCAGCTGCCCAGTGCAGGTGGACATCGCCGCTGGGCCCGTCCTCCACCCCCGGGGTCTGGAGCCCAGCGGCTTCCCGGCCCTCCAGCTGAGCCTTCTGCGTGTAGGGTATGCAGTCAGAGTGGTCTAACCCAAAACTGCTTCCCAAGGCTCTTTCTGCCTGAAAATAGGCATTTCCTACCGCATGGAACGTGCCCCTGATGGAGCCTGGGAGAGCAGGGTGGTGTTGGTGCCCGGCCTGGGTCCTCACTCCTGCCTGGAAGGAGCAGGTATTAAATCGCCCTCCTCCAACTGCAGGCCGTCAGTTCTGCGTCCAGACGTGGGTCTGAGCGGGCGGGTCCTCACAGGCAGGATGCTGTGTCACGTAGCCCTCGTCTGCTCTCTAACCGCTGCCTGATGGGCACGAAGGACACTTTAAGAGACCTCGATGGGGGGTTGGGGGCTGTGTGGACAGAGCTGCGTGTTCAGTGAAGGTGGCTGTCACTTCAGACCGAGCAGCCGGTGGGTGAGCGCCTCCCTGACCTGGAAGCTTTTCCCCACAGCATCTTCTGCTCCACGGAGCCGCTGACTCAAAAACAGAAGTGACAAGAAGCACAGTAAGTAAGTTCCCTGTTCGGAGCTGCCAGGCTGTTGTACAAGAGAAACCGAGGCTGGAGCAAGCTGGACCGGCCAGCTGAGGCTGCCGTGGCCCCCGGACGGGCTGGGATGGGGGCTGGGTGGGGGAGGAAAGCCACAGACTTACCTGCACCTGTGCTTTGGGACCCTGAGGCCCTCTTGGGGGCTGGACGGAGGGAGGGAGGGCCGGCCTCCGAGGATGGCGAGGGAGGATTCTGGCCGTGCCGCATCGTGTGCACCCCCGTCCCCTTTCCCTCGCCTCCCTGGCCCCCGCATCCCGTTCCCATCCCTGGGCCGATGGGAGGAGGACCCCTTACACTGTGGGAGGGGACCCTGAGTCTCCTGGACTCAGCAGCTGAATGGCCAAAGGCACCTCAAGTGAAAGAATGAATTGGTCCCCACCTCTGCTACTTACCGCCTTGGGTCTGAGAAACCCCTTTATCCACCGTAATCTTCCTGCCAGCAGGTTCATTACGGCTCTCTGGTTTTGTGCTTCACCTCGCTGAAGACTTTCGAGTACTTTTCTTTTCTCCCAGAAGTAGAGGGAAACGGGCACATACCAACTGGCCCTCTGGTGCTGGAGGTTAGGGTACCTGTGCAAAGGAACGGAGCAGGCGGGCTGGCTCCACGTAAGGTTTCGGAGGATTTCTTCTGAATCAGTGCTTTGATTCTAAACACGTTACAGTGTGGAAATCTCAACTGAGCTGCCTCCGTGACAACACAGCTCCGTGGAGGGCACGGTGGGTGAGACAAGATTATCATCCCTAAGTTCTAGTCTCTTTTGGAAGCCAAGACCCACCTGTGGAGGTCGACAAGCGTCGGCAGGAAGTTGCCCTGCATCCACCAGGCCCACGGGTTCTCAGCGCCGGGTTCTAGGAGGTGGACACCTCCGTTCTGCCCTTGACCCTGATCTGCTCCCCACGCAAACCCTCCGCATGGCTGGGCTCCCAGCTGAGCGCACTCCCCGCCTCCCTGCCCTGTCAGCTCTGCATCGTGGGGGCCTGGCCTCGTTCACTCTGAGCCGTCAAGTCTTCCAGCCGAGGTGCACTGAGGGCCGAAGCTCCCGGGCAGGCTGGTGCTGTGAGGAGGATTATGTTGCCGTGTGGGCTTGGTAAGAAGGCTCAGCAGAGGAAGGCAGGAGCGGAGGAAACAGGGCCTGTCCCTGTGGCACCTGACCTTGCCTGGCCTGGGAATCTGCAAGTGGAGGTGGCGAGCCCCATTTCCGAGAGCCTGGCTGTGGCCGGAGCTGCTCCCTCCTTCTGCCATTCAGCCCCGACCTACGGGACAGAGCTGAAGCAGAGGGTCCCGGCGAATGTCCTAGCGTGAGAGTGAGGGTCCCCTGGGGCCAGGTCCCCCGAGTCCTGTGGCTACTCGGGCTTGATGCACGCTTCCCACCGTCCGGAGAAATAGGTATGAAGCAGGGTGAGCCTGCCCGGATGCAGAACCGTTGTCTTCATGTCCCCGTACTGGTCAGGATTCCCTGGAGAAACAGAACCAATGGAGCCGTGGTTTCGCGTTGGAACCTGGGAGCAGTCAGCGTGGAGCTTGTGAGAAGAGACTGACCTTCTGATAAAACAGTGGACTTGCTTGTGGACCAGTATCACTAGTTCACCTGTACTTTCTTCACTCAAGACCATGTCAGTTCTCCAGCTCTGGACTGCAGTTTAGCCTGAAGAGACCTTGGTTGCCTCCCTTCTCATCCTGAGATCTTGTGTGAAGTCAGGAGCCGTGGCCGCCAGTGTTCATGAAACAGTGGCTCTGCAAGTAGATAAAACGTCAGACCCTTCCCAGGTCCGGTCAAGAGCCTGGGATTCACTGAGCCTCTGAATTCCTTCACCCTGCAACTCCCTCCCTCCACAGCCAAGTCCTTATAATTTCAGCCACTGTTCTTTGATTAATTTAAGCCTCTTTCCTTGCAGCCAAATGCATCTGTGGAAGACAGAGTGGATTGGGTCCGTCCACTCCATTCCCCGTCCCAGCCAGCATCGCCTGCCAGCCCCGTGAGTGGGCAAGATCCCTTCAGAGGACTCTCGAGTCCCCACCATGAACTGCCACAGCTGACACGCGCTGGGGCAGGGACATCCACCCGCTCTGAGATCTGCCGGCCAAAACTGCAGACTTGTGAGCAAAATACGTGTTTTGAAGTATTTTTTCTCGATTTTTCTTGTTCTTTTTTTTTTTTTCCTGTGGTACGCGGGCCTCTCACTGTTATGGCCTCTCCCGTTGCGGAGCACAGGCTCCGGACGCGCAGGCTCAGCGGCCATGGCTCACAGGCCCAGCCGCTCCGTGGCATGTGGGATCCTCCCGGACCGGGGCACGAACCCGTGTCCCCTGCATCGGCAGGCGGACTCCCAACCACTGCGCCACCAGGGAAGCCCGATTTTTCTTGTTTTGAAGTCCACTCAAGGTAGTCACTCTAGGGGCTTCCCTGGTGGTGCAGTGGAACCCATGTCCCCACCCCCAATGCAGGGGACACGGGTTCGAGCCCTGGTCTGGGAAGTTCCCACCTGCCACGGAGCAACTAAGCCCGTGTGCCACAACTACTGAGCCTGCACTCTAGAGCCCGTGAGCCACAACTGCTGAGCCCACGTGCCACAACTACTGAAGCCCGGGCGCCTAAAGCCCGTGCTCTGCAACGAGGAGTAGCCCCGCTCGCGGCAAATAGAGAAAGCCCGCGCACAGCAATGAAGACCCAACGCAGCCAAAAATAAATTAATTAATTAATTAAAAAAATAGCCGCCCTAGTTTTCTTAGGACTAGATTTGCATCATGTATCTTTCCATCCTTTTACTTTTAACCTGTATGTGTTTTTATACTTACTCAGCCACGCAGGGACTGATGACTGTATCTTCATATCCCCAGAGTGTGACTAAGACCAGGCTGGACTTCAGAGAAGCCTTTCTCTAAGCCTCAGGAAGCTCGAAAGAAGAAAAAAGAGAGAGCAACATGAAACTGGATTTTCTGGATTATAAGGTATGACCTATTGACCTTCACCTCAGGTGTCATCCCCGATGTGGCCTCAGGTGACAGCCCTTGACACCCTGTCCGTCACAGTGTGAGCAGGGGTGCAACCCTAGATGCTGCAGGATCCCTTTCCGAGAGGACGAGGGCCAGCAAGTCCCAAACACACAAGTCTCACCAGCATAAGTCCTGCCTTGAGAATTGTACTATTCTGCTCAAAGACATGAAAGTGACCCCCCTCTGCTTCCAGATCCAGTAGATCCGGGGTGAAGGGTGAGGCCACAATAGGACAGTCGACAGCGCACAGCATCGGCCGCTGACGGTGTGCCCACCAGGGACGCACCTGCTGCCCACACGGGACTGTGTAAGGGGTTTCTCGCTGTCTGTTGCTCAGGGTCTGACACCAAGAGCGCGTGGCCTTGGGAAGAACGGTCTGTGGCTCTTACCCCAACGTTGCGGCTGTCGCCCCGCCTCTCTGCCCCCTACGATCTGGGTGCTGCGCGATCTCACTGGTCTTCACTCCGGTACGCTTCTTACCCTGCTCAGTGCCTCCTTTCCAAGGTCCCACTTTTCCTTCCCTCATCTGCCCTGTTCTGAGGACAGACCCTGGTCTCCCTGGCTTCTCAGAACGGTCACCAGCGTTACGAGTCCCGTCTCTGTCTCGAACCGCTGACCACATTGACTGTCCTGGCCACTCTGGCAACGTTTGCTACTGTCACCAAGGCCGGTCCACACTGAGTGTACATTTGTCATGACAGCCCTCCTGTCTCCCTGTTTCTAATGTTTTCTAAAGGCTCTGTTGGCGATTCCGTGAGTACATAAGTGACTGTGTTTCCCTCATGGGGAGCGAGACACACAGCTGGTCCTCAAACACCGGCGGCCGGCAGACTCACCTGGGGGGCATGTTAAAGCCCAGATGGCCGGGGTCCCTCCCTGGGCTTCTGATTCAGTAGGTCTGGAGTGGGGCCGTTGCTGAGTCGGGCCCCCAGTGGATGAACCCCTGCAGGATGTGGTGCAGCACACCTGCCCCGGCCACTGGATCATCCTCCCCCGGGGTGAGGGGCTTAGCCTGAAGCAAAGCCGCATCTTACCGCGTCTCATGGCACCTGGTGCCGTTGGCTTCCTGGTGGGGTTTGGAAAAGTTACTGAGGAGCTGTCCCAGGTCACCAGGCACCTGACATCAGGAGCTCTGGGTTTCCTCTCCCTCCCGCCTTGGAGGAAGAATCCCTGGGCTCAGCCTTCGGTGGGAGGAGCCAGCTGCCGGGCAGGCAGTCGTGGGCTCAGGCATTCCACTGCTTTTCATGCCCTAAAGTGGGTCTCAGTCCCTCTATTTGCTCATTTCTCGGCACGTGGTTTTTTTTAAATATAGTTTATCTTTTTTTATTGTGGTAAAATACTCATAACATAAAATTTACCATCCTAGCCATCTTTAAGTGGACAGCTGAGTAGCGTCGTGTGTGTCCGCATCCCTGGGCATCCATCTCCAGAAATGTTTCACTGTGTCCCCGTTAAACACTAACTTCCCTTCTTGCCACGCCCAGTCTCGGCACCCGCCATCCTACCTTCTGTCTCTGTGATCTGACTGCTCTGGACACCTCGTGTCAGCGGAGTCACCCAGTGTTTGTCCTTTTAGTCTGGTTGATTTTGCTTGGCATGGTGTCTTCAGATCTGAACTGTTTTTTTTTTTAATCTCAGTTGGAATTATTAAGCCAGAGTGATGCAGACAGAAGGATTTTGCACTCAGAGGTGCCCAGCTTTGAGTCCTGTCTCTGCCTTTCCTGGTTGTGTGATTTTGGACGATTCACTTCATGTGCCTGGGCCTCCATTTCACCTGAGTTAAAGCAAATCTTAGAATTTCTCTCATTAAGTTGTAAACACAGGGGCCTGGCCCAGCACCTGCCCCACACAGGTAGTGAGAGCTGGCTTCTTCTCTTTCCTGACCTGAGGAAACAGGGGCTCAAAGAGGTTAGGTGGCCTCGGCAGGGGTGTGTCTCCAGCCGGGCAGGTCGTGAGCCCCGAGTCACGCTGCTTCCTGGGCTGCTGTTTTCCGTTTCCTGCAAAAAGAAGTCTTGTTTCTACAACATGAGCTGGGACTAAATCCACGTCTGCCACGCTGGCGTGTGTGAAGGGCTGCTTTTGCCTTTTAGAGTATTTTTAAATGAGCTATCTGCTCTGTTCTTTTTTCTTTTCCCTCTCTCTCTCATGTTTAAAATGCAGCGTGAACAAAATATTTCTGGCCTAGTAAGCATAATATATTGAGAGATTTTTATAAAGAATTAATGTAACTTGGAATCCAATTAAGACTAAGAAAGTAGTTCTCATTAAGATTGCAAATTATGCCACGCACTCCAATGTTAGGATGATTAGGATGGTGAAATAGCAAGATAGCTGACTTTTCTTAGCAGGATGCAAACTTGCTATTATGATCACGTAAAGCCGCCTGTTCATCAGGCCTCGGTTGGTGGGTCAGGGGTGCCTGAATGCCCTGGAGCCGGGGTTCCCAACATTGGCTGTGTATAAGAATCAACTGGGGCGATTTTGAAAGTCCCAGTGCTCAGGTTGTGCTGGTGAATAGGAAAGTGGTTGACTTTTGTGTATTAACCTTGTATCCTGCAACCTTGCTACCGTTGCTGGTAGTTTAGGAGATGAACCCTATTCATCTCGTGCGTAGCCCTTAGCCAGCTGCCAGTTTTCAAGTAACTACCATTTATATTGGACTCACCACGTGTTGAGCCATCTTCTAAGTTCTCTGCATATGTTAACTTCTCCGTGCCTCAGTTTCCCCATCTGGAACACAGGGAAGGGGGAGCTGTATTGAGGATTGAGTTCACGTGCCTGTGTCACAGAGGTAGAATGAGGATTTGAAACCCAAGCATTGTGACTCCTAGGACCACGTTGGAAGGTGATCCCATCACTAGCACTTTGAACCGAACAAGCCACTTATTTGGGGAGCCCTTGGTCCTTCCTGTCCCCAACCCTAGTGTTCTTTTGAGTCACTTATTACTTTCCTGTCTTTCTTCTTTGCAAAGATTGGTTATACTGAGATCTTACTCTCTCCCAAAAGCTCAGTTTGGGTCATTTTTCAAGACATCATCCATGCGTTTGTCCCAATCAAGTGCAGTTTTACAAAGAGAAGAATATACCTGCAGAAGAAGGGAATCCATCATTACCACAGAGTGACCAGCATCACAGGCTCCCAGGGCTCCGGTGTCACTGAATCCCGTGGCAGGAGAGGGCACATCATTGTTTTTAAAGAAGCAGAGCTTTAATAACTGAGGAAGTTATATTAAATATTGATCATGTGCAATGAACTAAGCTCTTGAAGGAATGATCAAGATGTCGGATATTAGATCCCTTGTCCTCTGGCTCAAAATAGAAATGCCCCCATTATTGACATAAATGCTAACATGAGGGATCCGCCCATATCTCACAGGTAACGGTGGGTGGCTCTAGCTGCCACACGCACCAAAACAGGCTAAGGGACACGGCAATATTGCCACTAATAATGCCGCTGAGGGACATAGGCAAGATTTATGGGCCACACGCATAAGACTAAGGAGATGGCCACAGGCTCCTTTCCCGATGCTCAGGGTAGGTGCTGGGTTCCGCAAACACGCCCTGCAAGACACATCTGGACACTATCCCCTTCTCTCCGTCCTCACGGCCCCCCTCATCCAGGTCAGCGCCCTCTCCCTCCCTCTCCCTCTCCCTTTGTCGGGTGGGGCGTCCCCATCCCACTAGCCTCTGTTCAGCCAGTGACTTTAATTAAAAGCTTTATGCAAATGTCTCCTGAGGCACACTTGGCCCCCGGTCCTAGCTGTGTGCACAGTCCAGTGGGGAGAGGGGCCCACCTGCGTCCCCACTCACAGCTGAACTTCATTTAGTTAATCCAGAGCCCAAGGCCGTGCTCCCTGTGGCCACGCTGGGGGCACCTGCGGAACCAGGGTGGGTCTCGTCGGAAGCTGGCCCCAGGGGTTTAAACGATGAACCCCACACACGCCAAGAAGGTACAGAAGGTTCTTTACTCACACAAGGAGGCTTCCTGGGGAGAGCGGGCAGGCTTCCCAAGCAGGTCCCCAAATGAGGTTGCAGGGGAAGACGGGCGTGGGGTTTTTCTGGTATTTAGGGACTGGGGCCAGGGCGAGGGTCGTGCACAGGCTGGGAGGGACTCCTGTGGTTCGAATGTCTCACAGGCATAAAACGTACCACAGGGGGCTCCCAACCAGCCGTGAACAGGTGCAGGGGGGCGGCTTAAAAGCTATCAGCCTGCGTCTGTCACGCCTGCAGTCTGTTCACCCCTCTCCTCTGGGGCAAAGGCTCCGTGCCCCCAGCGCCTGGGCTCAGACCCACAGGCTTCCTGCCTCCTGTGGCTGCTGGGATCTCGCGGAGGGGCTGGCATTTCTGGGCACCACGATGTGTGCCCAGGTCCCCACGCCCCTCAGTGAGATTCCGGGGACGGCTGTGAGGGTCTGGGAGCTTCGCCAGGGCGGCTGTGACACGGGTGCACTGAGAGAGGTCACAGCCGAGCAAGACGTCGTCTTTAAGGGGCAGACATTTACAGAAAAATGACTGACGGGTTCTCAGTGTGATTCTGATTAGATTCCTGGAAGGTTTGCCTAGAACGTCTGCCTCAAGTCTGTGGCTTCAAGTCAAGAAGCTTGCGTGCGGCCTGGCGATTTTCAAGCCCCTATCTTACGATCTCTAGGACGAACATTCCCTACTTGGGTGGTGGTTGTTTTTTTTTGTAGTTTAGATTGTGGTTTTCTTTTTTTTTTTTTTTCCCCCACAAACCACCCAAGGCTTTGGCTTCTCCGCTGGTCTGAAAGCAATCATTCGAACACTGACATCAGGCCTCACGCAGCGGTCCTGGGTGACTCTGGGCACCCTGCACAGGAGGCCAGGTGCCACCCACCCTCTGTGGAGGGCTGGCAGGGCCACCAGTGTTCCACCTGGTAGGCCATATCTTCCTCTGCCTGCATGTCAGGCCCTGCAGTTTTCTCCCAGTCAGTGACATCCAGAGACAGAAGAGAACCTACCACCCTGATGGTCCCTCGGGGAGGGGCCCCCGCACGTCCCAGAGTCAGCTACTCTGCTCCTCAGGCCGCACCATGAGTGTGGCCGGGTGTCTTGGTGAGGGTGGGTCTAAGTACCACACCCTCTGGAAACTCGACCTGGAGGGCGGGCTGTGTGTTTTGCGCAACCTCCTCGTCCCCGTGGTGCACTCTTTCTTGGGAGGCGATAGCGCTCACTGAAAACTGACCTCGATCTGCCACCCCCGTCACGTATGTCACATGGGCCTGTAGACGCCTGGGTGTCAGCTGTAGACAAAGGTGGAGTGTTTGCCCCCAGCTGAAAATTAGGGCCATGAAGAGGCTCCTGGAGAAGCACGGACTCTACTTGCTGGACAGTTTGAGCCTCAGCTCTGGCCCACCCAGGACACCTGGTTAACGACATTCAACCATCAAGGGCAGGGGATGAGGGGAAGATGGCGGAAGAGTAAGACGCGGAGAGCACCGTCCTCCCCACAGATACACCAGAAATACATCTACACGTGGAGCAGCTCCTACAGGACACCTACTGGACGCTGGCAGAAGCCCTCAGACCCCCCAAAGGCAAGACCCCCCCCCCACGTACCTGGGTAGGGCAAAAGAAAAAGAGAAAAAACAGAGACAAAAGGATAGGGACGGGGCCTGCACCAGTGGGAGGGAGCCGTGAAGGAGGAAAGGTTTCCACACACTAGGAACCACTTCGCAGGCGGAGACTGCGGGTGGCGGAGGGGGGAGCTTCGGAGCCGCGGAGGAGAGCACAGCCACAGGAGTGCGGGAGGCAAAGCGGAGAGATTCCCGCACAGAGGATCGGGGCCGACCGGCACTCACCAGCCCAAGAGGCTTGTCTGCTCACCCGCCGGGGCGGGCGGGGCTGCGAGCTGAGGCTCGGGCTACGGTCGGAACGCAGGGAGAGGACTGGGGTTGGCGGCGTGAACACAGCCTGCAGGGGGTTAGTGCACCACGGCTAGCGGGGAGGGAGTCCGGGGAAAAGTCTGGACCTGCCGAAGAGGCAAGAGACTTTTTCTTCCCTCTTTGTTTCCTGGTGCGCAAGGAGAGGGGATTAAGAGCGCTGCTTAAAGGAGCTCCAGAGACGGGCGCGAGCCGCGGCTAACAGCGCGGACCCCAGAGACGGGCATGAGACGCTAAGGCTGCTGCTGCCACCACCAGGAAGCCTGTGTGCGAGCACAGGTCACTATCCACACCCCCCTTCCAGGGAGCCTGTGCAGCCCGCCACTGCCAGGGTCCCGGGACCCAGGGACAACTTCCCCGGAAGGACGCACGGCGCGCCTCAGGCTGGTGCAACGTCACGCTGGCCTCTGCCGCCACAGGCTAGCCCCGCACTACGTGCCCCTCCCTCCCCGCCGGCCTGAGTGAGCCAGAGCCCCCGAGTCAGCGGCTCCTTTAACCCCATCCTGTCTGAGCGAAGAACAGACGCCCTCCGGCAACTTACACGCAGAGGCGGGGCCAAATCCAAAGCTGAGCCCCGGGAGCTGTGCGAACAAAGAAGAGAAAGGGAAATCTCTCCCAGCAGCCTCAGAAGCAGCGGATTAAAGCTCCACAATCAACTTGATGTACCTGCATCTGTGGAATACCTGAATCGACAACTAATCATCCCAAATTGAGGAGGTGGACTTTGAGAGCAAGATTTATGATTTTTTCCCCTTTTCCGCTTTTTGTGAGTGTGTATGTGTATGCTTCTGTGTGAGATTTTGTCTGTATAGCTTTGCTTCCACCATTTGTCCTGAGGTTCTATCCATCCTTGTTTTTTTAAATTTTTTTCTTAATAATTATTTTTTAATTTAATAACTTCATTATATTTTACTTTTATTTTATCTTCTTTCTTTCTTTCTTTTTTCCTTCCTTCCCTCCTTCCTTCCTTCCTCCCACCGTCCCTCCCTCCCTCCGTCCTTTCTTTCTTTCCCTCTTTCCTTCTTTTCTTCTTCCTTCCTTCCTTCCTTTCTTCCTACTTCTACTAATTCTTTCTCTCTACTTTTTCTCCCTTTTATCCTGAGCAGTGTGGATGAAAGGCTATTGGTGCTGCAGCCAGGAGTCAGTGCTGTGCCTCTGAGCTGGGAGAGCCAACTTCAGGACACTGGTCAACAAGAGACCTCCCAGCTCCACATAATATCAAACGGCAAAAATCTCCCAGAGATCTCCATCTCAACACCAGCACCCAGCTTCATTCAACGACCAGCAAGCTACAGTGCTGGACACCCTATGCCAAACAACTAGCAAAACAGGAACACAACCCCACCCATTAGCAGAGAGGCTGCCTAAAATCATAATAAGTCCACAGACACCCCAAAACACACCACCAGACGTGGACCTGCCCATCAGAGAGACAAGATCCAGCCTCATCCACCAGAACACAGGCACTAGTCCCCTCCATCAGGAAGCCTACACAACCCACTAAACCAACCTTAGCCACTGGGGACAGACACTAAAAACAACAGGAACTACGAACCAGCAGCCTGCAAAAAGGAGACCCCAAACACAGTAAGATAAGCAAAATGAGAAGACAGAAAAAAACACAGCAGATGAAGGAGCAAGATAAAAACCCAGCAGACCTAACAAATGAAGAGGAAATAGGCAGTCTACCTGAAAAAGAATTCAGAATAATGATAGTAAACATGATCCAAAATCTTGGAAATAGAATAGAGAAAATGCAAGAAACATTTAACAAGGACTTAGAAGAACTAAAGATGAAACAAACAACGATGAAAAACACAATAAGTGAAATGAAAAATACTCTAGATGGGATCAATAGCAGAATAACTGAAGCAGAAGAACGATAAGTGACCTGGAAGATAAAATGGTGGAAATAACTACTGCAGAGCTGAATAAAGAAAAAAGAATGAAAAGAACTGAGGACAGTCTCAGAGACCTCTGGGACAACATTAAATGCACCGACATTCGAATTATAGGGGTTCCAGAAGAAGAAGAGAAAAAGAAAGGGACTGAGAAAATATTTGAAGAGATTATAGTTGAAAACTTCCCTAATATGGGAAAGGAAATAGTTAATCAAGTCCAGGAAGCACAGAGAGTCCCATACAGGATAAATCCAAGGAGAAATACGCCAAGACACATATTAATCAAACTGTCAAAAATTAAATACAAAGAAAGCATATTAAAAGCAGCAAGGGAAAAACAACAAACAACACACAAGGGAGTCCCCATAAGGTTAACAGCTGATCTTTCAGCAGAAACTCTGCAAGCCAGAAGGGACTGGCAGGACATACTGAAAGTGATGAAGGAGAAAAACCTGCAACGAAGATTACTCTACCCAGCAAGGATCTCATTCAGATTTGTTGGAGAAATTAAAACCTTTACAGACAAGCAAAAGCTGAGAGAGTTCAGCACCACCAAACCAGCTTTACAACAAATGCGAAAGGAACTTCTCTAGGCAAGAAATACAAGAGAAGGAAAAGACCTACAATAACAAACCCAAAACAATTTAGAAAATGGGAATAGGAACATACATATCGATAATTACCTTAAATGTAAATGGCCTAAATGCTCCCACCAAAAGACACAGATTGGCTGAATGGATACAAAAACAAGACCTGTATATATGCTGTCTACAAGAGATCCTCAGACCTAGAGACACATACAGACTGAAAGTAAGGGGATGGAAAAAGGTATTTCATGCAAATGGAAACCAAAAGAAAGCTGGAGTAGCAATTCTCATATCAGACAAAGTAGACTTTAAAATAAAGACTATTAGAAGAGACAAAGAAGGACACTACATAATGATCAAGGGCTCGATCCAAGAAGAAGATATAACAATTGTAAATATTTATGCACCCAACATAGGAGCACCTCAATACATAAGGCAAATACTAACAGCCATAAAAGGGGAAATCAACAGTAACACAATCATAGTAGGGGACTTTAACACCCCACTTTCACCAATGGACAGATCATGCAAAATGAAAATAAATAAGGAAACACAAGCTTTAAATGATACATTAAACAAGATGGACTTAATTGATATTTATAGGACACTCCATCCAAAAACAACAGAATACACATTTTTCTCAAGTGCTCATGGAACACTCTCCAGGATAGATCATATCTTGGGTCACAAATCAAGCCTTGGTAAATTTAAGAAAATTGAAATTGTATCAAGTAACTTTTCCGACAACAACGCTATGAGACTAGATATCAATTACAGGAAAAGATCTGTAAAAAATACAAACACATGGAGGCTAAACAATACACTACTTAACAACGAAGTGATCACTGAAAAAATCAAAGAGGAAATTAAAAAAATACCTACAAACAAATGACAATGGAGACACGACGACCCAAAACCTATGGAATGCAGCAAAAGCAGTTCTAAGAGGGAAGTTTATAGCAATACAAGCCCACCTTAAGAAACAGGAAACGTCTCGAAAAAACAACCTAACCTTGCACCTAAAGCAATTAGAGAAAGAAGAACAAAAAAACCCCAAAGTTAGCAGAAGGAAAGAAATCATAAAAATCAGATCAGAAATAAATGAAAAAGAAATGAAGGAAACGATAGCAAAGATCAATAAAACTAAAAGCTGGTTCTTTGAGAAAATAAACAAAATTGATAAACCATTAGCCAGACTCATCAAGAAAAAAAGGGAGAAGACTCAAATCAATAGAATTAGAAATGAAAAAGGAGAAGTAACAACTGACACTGCAGAAATACAAAGGATCATGAGAGATTACTACAGGCAACTCTAAGCCAATAAAATGGACAGCCTGGAAGAAATGGACAAATTCTTAGAAAGGCACAACCTGCCAAGACTGAATCAGGAAGAAATAGAAAATATGAACAGACCAATCACAAGCACTGAAATTGAGACTGTGATTACAAATCTTCCAACAAGCAAAAGCCCAGGACCAGACGGCTTCACAGCCGAATTCTATCAAACATTTAGAGAACAGCTAACACCTATCCTTCTCAAACTCTTCCAAAATACAGCAGAGGGAGGAACACTCCCAAACTCATTCTATGAGGCCACCATCACCTTGATACCAAAGCCAGACAAGGATGTCACAAAGAAAGAAAACTACAGGCCAATATCACTGATGAACATAGATGCAAAAATCCTCAACAAAATACTAGCAAACAGAATCCAACAGCACATTAAAAGGATCATACACCATGATCAAGTGGGGTTTATCCCAGGAATGCAAGGATTCTTCAATATATGCAAATCAATCAATGTGATAAACCATATTAACAAATTGAAGGAGAAAAACCATATGATCATCTCAACAGATGCAGAGGAAGCTTTTGACAAAATTCAACACCCATTTATGATAAAAACCCTCCAGAAAGTAGGCATAGAGGGAACCTTCCTCAACATAATAAAGGCCATATATGACAAACCCACAGCCAACATCGTCCTTAATGGTGAAAAACTGAAAGCATTTCCACTAAGATCAGGAACAAGACAAGCTTGCCCACTCTCACCACTCTTATTCAACATAGTTCTGGAAGTTTTAGCCACAGCAATCAGAGAAGAAAAGGAAATAAAAGGAATCCAAATCAGAAAAGAAGTAAAGCTGTCACTGTTTGCAGAGGACATGATACTATACATAGAGATGCACAACCCAGTTCAGCCCCCAGGAGGACTGTGGTCGCCTGTGACAGAGTCCTCGGGAGCCAGAGAGGCAGGAGCATCCTCCACTCCCTGGGTGGAAAGGGGGCTCCGGGAGCACGAGCTCTCCTCATGCCCCTCCCACATCAATATCCACATCAGTTTACCCAGCCAGGAAAACTGCCTCTAATGAGCCAGCTCCACTCTGGGAGGCCTGCCCGGGAGACACATGCTGCCTTCAGGCCCCTTCAGCTATTTCAGGGCCCTGTGTGCCTCCAGACTGTGCTCTGACAGCACGCAGCCCCTGCACGGGCCTCTTGCAGTGTCTCCAGACGGTTCCAGAAACTGGCTATTGGTCCCCACGCAAAGCTGGCTGGCAGAGCGAATACACTGCAGAGTGTTTCTCCAGAGGGCGTGTGTGGGGCAGTGACTTTTCCCTGTTCTGCAAAAAACTAACCCTCAAAGCAGTCCCTGCAGGCTCCACGGAACAATGAGTGCCACGTTTGTGCCTGGGCAGTCCCACCTGACTCCTTGTGGTGGAGGAGCACAGCAGGAGGGCGGAGGAGGACCAGGTGGCACCCTGCAGAGCTGCCCTGAGCTCCCGCAATTAGCCTCTGATCCCTGTCCTTACTGGGTGTGTTCAACGAGCCTTTCAGCCACGTCTGCCCGAGAACAGCTCATTGAGGTTACTCCTGAACAATGGACGGCGTGCTTGGGGCTACTGTGAGCTGTCCATCAAGGAGGGGTGGGTGGGTGGTGGGCTGCGCTGCCAGCAACCTGCTGATGGAGGTGACTATTTTAGACTATGCTTTATTTTCCCCTAAAATACAGCATTCATTCTTGGCTGCAGTTGGTCTGCCTCCACAGCCCTGCCTTTTATTTTCATCTCTGTACGAGTCAGGGATATTCACTCTTTCCCAAATGCTCATTCTATGGAATTTTCATCTTTCCCCCAATAAAACAATAATATATTGAGCCCCTATTACATGCAAGTTCATATCAAAATATCTGATTTTGTACACCTCCTTGCCCCTGAGCACCTCCCCCATCAACGGAGGGCAATTTCTCAATAATCAAAGGAATCTGTTTAATCCATATAAGTGGTATGGACTGGAATGGGATGCCACATGTCGGGGACCCAGATCCTTCTGCCTTGATTCTCAGCAAAACAGATTTCATGTCAAGGCTAAGATAACTGCTGTAGCTCCAGCCATCGCATATGCATTCCAGCTAGCCAGAAGAAAGAAGGGAGGTAAAGGTGTGTTTCTTCCTTTTAAAGACATTTCTAGGTAGTTGTGGACACCAATCCTGCTTCTATCCCATGGGCCATCCCAGATGCAAGGAAGGTTAAGTGTAGTTTTTCTTCTGGGCAGGCATGTACCCCAGCCAAAATTTGGGCATAATACTAAGAGAAGGAGAAAACTCATATTGGAGGATAAATCTTATCCCAGCATCCTAAGCAATTTTTATTTTCATACTAAAATGTGTGGAGGACCTCAGGAGACCCAGCTCGTATCCTCAAGGAGAGGCTCACACAAGGTACCAGTAAGACGAAGCAAGATCACGCCTTCACAGAAACTCAGAGGGCTGGTGACATTCCCATGCTATTCATCATTTTGGATATTTTGTGCCACTGCTTATCTTAAAAGCGTGGCGCCTTAAGAACTTTCTGGAAGAGATGACCCCTGCACATGGCCTCCAGCTGATTATAAATTCCTTTATGTTCAAATCCCAGTTACCCCTATAGACTTTTTCTTGTCCACAGACACTGTTTTACTGAAATGATAACGTTACCTGAAAACCAAAGTACGACTAAGGAAAATACAGTAACTTAGTGGACACAAAATTCCACAAAGGCAGGGCCTGCTTTAAGATAGCGTTACCTGAGAAGAACGAGCCGTGGCGTCACTTTATGTGTCTAATCTCCCACGGCGGCCCCCAGGTTGTTCCCATAGCAACACTGACTGCGCTGCAGCCCCTCCCCAGAGCAAGCCCACGTACAAAGCACGGCTGAGCAGTGCCGATTTTCCTTAAGAATTCACAGGGGAATGGATGACAGGATGTGACCTCCCACACTTCACAGCAACCAGCTTAGTTAAATCCCCATTCCATATTTTTGTTTTCTCTCAAAGTTGTTCTTCAGTGGCCACTCCTGGGGTCTCACTCTCTCCGTTTTCCCTGTCTCCATTCTACCTTTGAGTCTCCCCATCCCCATTTCATTATGCAGAGCTCGTTAATCTGGACATCCACGGGCTTCTACCCTGGCCATCACCAACTCAAACAAAAGCAGCTCTTCTCTAGAGAAGATTCTGCTGACACGAAAAATAAGACGTCCCCAATTTTTGACCCTGCTTGAAACTTAGGACCTGCGAGAGAAGGCCAAATACGTCCCCGTAACCAATGACACAGGACGCCCTGCTCGTGGCCTGCCTGCTTCCAGCCTCCCCACACCGGCAGCCTCCGGTCAGGGCCCACCTGAAACCTTCCCTTGGGTCCACTAGGACCTCCCACTCTTCTGCCTGCCTTGGAGTCTCTGCCCAGACACACGTGATAGAGGCCGGGCAGGCATGGAATACATGGCCTGCACCTGTTGCTCTTCATTTATTTCCACATAAGTTAACACGATATGCTTTTGATTATTCCGTACCTTATTCACGTAAGAGCTGGCTTTTTGAACTTTAATGAGTGCATCGCGTTGCATTGTATGGAAGGAACTTCATGGATTTAACCCTGATTTATTAGTGGATATGAGTTGGTTTCCAACCTGCCATTTTTTGTTATTGCAAAGGGTGCTGTGATAACTCTTGTTTGCTCTTTTCATCCCACATGTGTGTGAACTACCCATAGAACACGAAGGTGGACTGGCTGAGTGGTGGAATTGGTCTTATTTATTCAAAAGTGTTGAATAAACAACAAGGTCCTACCATAGAGCACAGGGAACTCTATTCAATATCCTGTGATAAACCATAATGGGAAAGAATGTAAAAAAAGGATATCTATATGACTGAAAATCTATATCTATATATATAACTGAATCACTTTGCTGTGCAGCAGAAATTAATACAACACTGTAAATCAACTATACATCAATTTAAAAATAAAAGGGTCTCAATAGATGCAGAGAAAGCTTTCGACAAAATTCAACACCCATTTATGATAAAAACCCTCCAGAAAGTAGGCATAGAGGGAACTTTCCTCAACATAATAAAGGCCATATATGACAAACCCACAGCCAATATCATCCTCAATGGTGAAAAACTGAAAGCATTTCCACTAAGATCAGGAACAAGACAAGGTTGCCCACTCTCACCACTCTTATTCAACATAGTTTTGGAAGTTTTCGCCACAGCAATCAGAGAAGAAAAGGAAATAAAAGGAATCCAAATCGGAAAAGAAGAAGTAAAGCTGTCACTGTTTGCAGATGACATGATACTATACATAGAGGATCCTAAAGATGCTACCAGAAAACTACTAGAGCTAATCAATGAATTTGGTAAAGCTGCAGGATACAAAATTAATGCACAGAAATCTCTGGCATTCCTATACACTAATGATGAAAAATCTGAAAGTGAAATCAAGAAAACACTCCCATTTACCATTGCAACAAAAAGAATAAAATATCTAGGAATAAACCTACCTAAGGAGACAAAAGACCTGTATGCAGAAAATTATAAGACACTGATGAAAGAAATTAAAGATGATACAAATAGATGGAGAGATATACCATGCTCTTGGATTGGAAGAATCAACATTGTGAAAATGACTCTACTACCCAAAGCAACCTACAGATTCAACGCAATCCCTATCAAACTACCACTGGCATTTTTCCAGAACTAGAACAAAAAATTTCACAATTTGTATGGAAACACAAAAGACCCCGAATAGCCAAAGCAATCTTGAGAACGAAAAACGGAGCTGGAGGAATCAGGCTCCCTGACTTCAGACTATACTACAAAGCTACAGTAATCAAGACAGTATGGTACTGGCACAAAAACAGAAAGATAGATCAATGGAACAGGATAGAAAGCCCAGAGGTAAACGCTTTTTCTTTGATAAAGGACGCAGGAATGTACAGTGGAGAAAAGATAGCCTCTTCAATAAGTGGTGCTGGGAAAACTGGACAGGTACATGTAAAAGTATGAGATTAGATCACTCCCTAGCACCATACACAAAAATAAGCTCAAAATGGATTAAAGACCTAAATGTAAGGCCAGAAACTATCAAACTCTTAGAGGAAAACATAGGCAGAACACCCTATGACATAAATCACAGCAAGATCCTTTTGACCCATCTCCTAGAGAAATGGAAATAAAAACAAAAATAAACAAATGGGACCTAATGAAACTTCAAAGCTTTTGCACAGCAAAGGAAACCATAAACAAGACCAAAAGACAACCCTCAGAATGAGAGAAAATATTTGCAAATGAAGCAACTGACAAAGGATTAATCTCCAAAATTTACAAGCAGCTCATGCAGCTCAGTAACAAAAAAACAAACAACCCAATCCAAAAATGGGCAGAAGACCTAAAGAGACATTTCTCCAAAGAAGATATACAGACTGCCAACAAACACATGAAAGAATGCTCAACATCATTAATCATTAGAGAAATGCAAATCAAAACTACAATGAGATATCATCTCACACCAGTCAGAATGGCCATCATCAAAAAATCTAGGAACAATAAATGCTGGAGAAGGTGTAGAGAAAAGGGAACGTTCTTGCACTGCTGGTGGGAATGTAAATTGGTACAGCCACTATGGAGAACAGTATGGAGGTTCCTTAAAAAAACTACAAATAGAACTACCATATGACCCAGCAATCGCACTACTGGGCATATACCCTGAGAAAACTGTAATTCAAAAAGAGTCATGTACCAAACTGTTCATTGCAGCTCTATTTACAATAGCCCGGAGATGGAAACAGCCTAAGTGTCCATCATTGGATGAATGGATAAAGAAGATGTGGCACATATATACAATGGAATATTACTCAGCCATAAAAAGAAACGAAATTGAGCTATTTGTAATGAGGTGGATAGACCTAGAGTCTGTCATACAGAGTGAAGTAAGTCAGAAAGAGAGAGACAAATACCGTATGCTAACACATATATACGGAACTTAAGGAAAAAAATGTCATGAAGAACCTAGGGGTAAGACAGGAATAGACACAGACCTACTAGAGAATGGACTTGAGGATATGGGGACGGGGAAGGGTAAGCTGTGACAAAGCGAGAGAGTGGCATGGACATATATACACTACCAAACGTAAGATAGATAGCTAGTGGGAAGCAGCCACATAGCACAGGGAGATCAGCTCGGTGCTTTGTGACCGCCTGGAAGGGTGGGATAGGGAGGGTGGGAGGGAGGGAGACACAAGAGGGAAGAGATATGGGAACATATGTATATATATAACTGATTAATTTTGTTGTAAAGCAGAAAGTAACACACCATTGTAAAGCAATTATACTCCAATAAAGATGTTAAAAAAAATAAAGATTATGTGGTATAGTGGGAAGCAGCCACATAGCACAGGGAGATCAGCTGGGTGCTTTGTGACCACGTAGAGGGGTGGGATAGGGAGGGTGGGAGATGCAAGAGGGAAGAGATATGGGGACATATGTATATGTATAACTGATTCACTTTGCTATAAAACAGAAACTAACACACCATTGTAAAGCAATTATACTCCAATAAAGATGTTAAAAAATAAAATAAAATATAAATAGTTAAAAAGAAAAGTCATGTACCAAACTGTTCATTGCAGCTCTATTTACAATAGCCAGGAGATGGAAACAACCTAAGTGTCCATCATCGGATGAATGGATAAAGAAGATGTGGCACATATATACAATGGAATATTACTCAGCCATAAGACGAAATGAAATTGAGCTATTTGTAATGAGGTGGATGGACGTAGAGTCTGTCATACAGAGTGAAGTAAGTCAGAAAGAGAAAGACAAACACCGTATGCTAATACATATATACGGAATTTAAGAAAAAAAAATGTCATGAAGAACCTAGGGGTAAGACAGGAATAAAGACACAGACCTACTAGAGAATGGACTTGAGGATATGGGGAGGGGAAAGGGTAAGCTGTGACAAAGCGAGAGAGAGGCATGGACATATATACACTACCAAACGTAAGGTAGATAGCTAGTGGGAAGCAGCCGCATAGCACAGGGAGATCAGCTCGGTGCTTTGTGACCACCTAGAGGGGTGGCATAGGGAGGGTGGGAGGGAGGGAGACGCAAGAGGGAAGAGATATGGGGACATATGTTTATGTATAACTGATTCACTTTGTTATAAAGCAGAAACTAACACAATTATACTCCAAGAAAGCAATTATACTCCAAGAAAGATGTAAAAAAAAAAAAAAAATTAAATGAGATAATGCATTGAAAGCCTTTTCATTGTATCCAACTGGAAAAAATCCAGTTTTAATATGATCTATCCTTCTTATTCAATACTCCATTCATACTGAAGAAAACGCTCTCTTTCAAGTTCTTTATAACTTTAAGGTAGTAATTAGGTCACTAATTGGCCTCCTTTCCTCCAGGACAGATAATCCAATTCTTTTCATCTTTCCTCATCGACTCTATTTCCGGACCCTTTAATCACTTTTTAAACTGAATTTATTCCAATTTATCTGTAACCATTTCCAAATATGGTGTCCCCAAATGGGCGCATCGACTAACAGAAATGCAACCGGTGCCGAGGGGAGGGGCGAGGTCGTCCTCAGCCCTCCTTCCCCATTTGCCTGGAGTCTTACATCTCTCCTCTTTGTGCCTCTGGGTTGAGATGGAGCCCACTGTACCATTGGGGTATGACCTACCAGGCCGTCACTCACTCAGCAGAATCATCCGAATCATCCTGGCTTCGTCATGTGTGCAAACATACGTAGAATAAAATCGAAGCTACTGAGGACATCTGCACGAATTGATGGTAGGATTGTGAATTGTTACCTGGAGGGCAGTTTGGAAATTTGATGCAGTAATTCCTCTTCTAGGATTTGTTCAATTAATTACTTTGTTTTTTTAAAGGATGCAAATAGCATCATATTATTTTTTATACAAATGAAAGACGAACAATACTAAGTTATGTAGTGTTTGTTTATATTTTTGCCGCGCTCCACATCTTGTGGGATCTTAGTTCCCTGACGAGGGATTGAACCCCGGGCCACAGCAATGAAAGCACTGAATCCTAACCCCTGGACCTCCAGGGAACTCCCCCACTTCTAGGATTTTTAGAGAAAAAGCCTAGATGTGGGCAAATGTGCGTTCGGGGCTATTCCTTAAAGTGTGTTTCCAATAATAAAACTGGAAATTGGCTAGATAATCAATAAAAAGGGGACTGGTTAAATAACAACAGTATTTGCATCCGATATAATTCTATAGAGTCACTAAAAAGTATGTATGTGGTCAGAGACCAGGCCATGCCTGTGGAAATGTCTTCACCATACATGAAGTGACACAACAGCATGTTAACAAATTATGGTCTACAACAGAATGCAGGTGAGGCACTGTGCCGGGCCCCGTACGTGTTAGCGATCATCACTTACAACAGTATGAGCTGAGGTTTTAGAGAAGCATTCATGAATAATGAAAGAAAATACACAACTACTCCAAGTCGTTATCAATGGGTAGAAGAATGATAGACGGGGCTTCCCTGGTGGCGCAGTGGTTGAGAGTCTGCCTGCCGATGCAGGGGACACGGGTTCGTGCCCCGGTCCGGGAAGATCCCACATGCCACGGAGCGGCTGGGCCCGTGAGCCATGGCCGCTGAGCCTGCGCGTCCGGAGCCTGTGCTCCGCAACGGGAGAGGCCACAACAGTGAGAGGCCCGCGTACCAGAAAAAAAAAAAAAAAAAAAGGAATGATAGAGGTATGAGTCCTACTTTGTGCTTTTCTGAATTTTCTGAAGTGTCAGTCAATGAACCAGGACTTCCACTTCTTTAGTGTGACAAGAGTCTCACTGAAATCTGCTAAGTTTCCTCTGCTTCATCACTTTAGACCAGCCTCAGACGAAGAGCCCTGTGCTGGGAAGCGGGAGGTGGACCAACCCACTCCGAGTCCTGTGATTGTGGATGCCGCCCTTCATCTCTCTAGGCTTGCTTCACCCGTTTGGGAAATAATATCTGACTTTTTTTAGGTTAGGGGACACTTGCTTATGCTGACACTCAGGAAGATTCTCGTTCACAATAATAACAACAGCCCCCTTGGGAGTCCGTCAGGCATGCAACTGTATCTCCGTGATCTCAAGAGCAGCATCTCACAGAGGAGGACGTTTGTGCTTACAGGAGTGAAACGACTCACCCGAGGCGGTGCAGGCAGAAAGCGAGAGCCCAGGACTCGGACAGGCGTCCCCAACGGCAGGCACAAACCAACCACCTTAGCACAGGACACCTGGCCCGAGACGGTGTGGCAGCCAGTAAACCTGGGGGCTCGGATCTGACCCAGACCTCAGCGTCCACACTCAGGAAGTTGTGAGGCGGGAGGTGGACCCACAGGGAGGGGTCTGAACTGACGCCACGCACAGCAAACAGATCATGTGGGTGGGAAGCCGGGGGGCTGGCTTGGTTGTCTGGGGCTGGCTTGGGGGGTATGTGTGCATCCTTCACGGCTCCATGAGTTGCTATCAACCCCAAAGGACTGACCCATGGAGAACTGTTCTCAGTAAAGCCGACTCCACGCCCCCGAGACCCATTGCTCTAGGAAGCTCCCTGGGTGACCCTTCTCTACATCCATCCCAGGATCCTGGGCATTCCCTGCCTTGGCTGAATCCTAAATCAAACAAACCCAAAGGAACTCGTCTTTCTTGTGGTTGTCTCCATGAGAGAAGTAGTGCATCTCTAGATATGTGCTGTGCAGTACAGTAGCTAAGAGCCACGTGGCTTTTTAAATTTCACTTAAATCGATTGAAATGAAACAAAATTAAAAATTCAGCTCCTCAGTCTCACCAGCCACATTTCAAATGCTCAGTAGTCACACAAGCCTGGCAGTTACTGCACTGAATAGCACACACGGAACTCCCCCATTGCCACAGGAAGTTCCGTCAGACAGCCCCGCTCCAGAGCTTTTCTAGGTGATCAAAATAGATAGACACACATAGGAATAAACAGAAATAGGGCTGATGGTTATTTTATTTTACTTCTCTTAAGTAACCAGTGATACAACTTTTTATTTTCTTTTTTTTTTTTGCGGTACGCGGGCCTCTCACTGTTGTGGCCTCTCCCATTGCGGAGCACAGGCTCCGGACGCGCAGGCTCAGCGGCCATGGCTCACGGGCCCAGCCGCTCCGTGGCATGTGGGATCTTCCCGGACCGGGGCACGAACCCGTGTCCCCTGCATCGGCAGGCGGACTCTCAACCACTGCGCCACCAGGGAAGCCCGATACAGCTTTTAATAGTAACTGTTTAGATTTGACAGTTCTAAATATTTACCAAACAAAATTATACAATCCAAAATATGTAACACTGGCATTAAGAATAGCTCACTAATTATGGAATTGTATGCTTTTAAAAGTATATAAAAACACGTTTGGAAAAACTGAGTATGTGTTCTTGAATGCTTCAGTTTTGTCCTGTTCCCATTTTGTTTCATACCTTTTGCAGAAAAATCAAGCTTGATTTTATATATCCTCAACAGTTTCTCAAACTGTTTCAAAACCTAAGATGAGACTACATAGGTTACACACACACACACACACACACACACACTCCACTGAATATCCTCTTGCTAGATGTTGCTTGACGTAAGGATTATTATTCTTGGGTCTCAAGTTCTATGAGTCAGTTGACTGCTATACTGAAATGAACTGCCAAATCCATCATTTTCAGTGAAATCTTTTATCAAATATATAGACCATCTTCTTAGAAAGCCTGTAAACTTGGCTGACTGGAAAATAGACAATCTGTGCTTTTCTCCCTCAGGAGAACTAAGAAAGCAGCTGTCCTGCTTTGTAAAAAAATTCTGTTTTTGTTGGTTAGCATATTTTGAGAGTTTCTTCAATTTACCTATATTCCTGTAATTGCAAATTTGCAAATCCCTCTTCCAAGCTTGCCAGCCCTGCTGTGACAAAGAACGGCATTGACTAGTGCATCTGTTAAGTTTTGTACTGATGTTTTGGGCATGCAAACATCATAGCGCCTGTGTTGAAAATGCAATGACTTCTGAAATGCAGCGTCACTTATTAAGCGAATAAATTGTTGGACGATTTGGGCCCAGAAGTGTGTTGAGCTCCAGGACATGCAGAGCAGAGCACCAGGGTCCACAGAAGGAAGAGCCTTGTAGGACTGGCTCTCAACCTGCGATGTGTAAGCATCCCCCCTTTGAAGGCTAGTTTTCAAATACTACCTTCAAGGGTATGAAGAATGAGTAAGTCGGGGCTTCCCTGGTGGCACAGTGGTTAAGAATCCACCTGCCAACTGCAGGGGACACGGGTTCGAGCCCTGGTCCAGGAAGATCCCACATGCTGCAGAGCAACTAAGCCTGTGAGCCACAACTACTGAGCCCGCACAACACAACTACTGAGCTCGCACACCTAGAGCCTGTGCTCCACAACAAGAGAAGCCACCGCAATGAGAAGCCTGTGCACCACAACGAAGAGCAGCCCCTGCTCGCCGCAACTAGAGAAAGCCCGCACGCAGCAACGAAGACCCAATGCAGCCAAAAAAAAGAATAAGTCAATACACCCATTAGCAGCAGCACTAATAATAATACTAATGCAAAATAACATTCAAGTAGGTCTGTGCAAAGCGCTACATGCTAAACCCTTCCTGTGTCCCATATCACCAGGCTGTGTGGTGGGTTTCTAGGTCATGCTCATTTCATAAAACCAGGACACAGAGGTTCAGAGAGGTTGTGTAATGCACCCCAAAGCCAGCAATCGGAAATGATGTGAAGCCAGGTGGTCTGTGTCCAGAGCCCGTGTTCCCAATCATTTTATTCATGAAGACTACGTAGCCATTGATTGACATCTTCCCTCTTACAATCATAAACCTATTTTTACTCCAATAGAAATGGTAGCTATGGTCAACACTGCTGACTCAAGCCCTGTCACTCTGGTAGGTCTGCAGGTAGAGGCAGGCACACTGAGGCCGATAGGTTTTCTTTCCCAAACCTCTTCAACCCAGGGGGGCTTCCTGGAGGAAGTCAGTAAGAGCTGGTCAGTAACTAGAGGGGAAACCAAGTCTGAGAGATGGAAGAAACCATCTTCTCACCAACAGCAGGGTGGGATAGAGTGAAATAAGCTTCACTTTTCAAAAATGAAAAGACCTCTCAGGATTTGTCACCTGTCCCAGAACTAAAGCAATGACCTAAACGCAGAGCGATGGCTTTTGAATGAGAACAGCCTGAACCAGGGCCGGCTCTGCTTCTCACCCCGGGTGGAGCCTGTTTACAAGGTTAAGTTTGTTGAGGGTGGGAGGGCTGAGAGGAAGCCCCTGTCCCAGGACAACCTTCCCACGGGGTGGAAACATTCAGAGGGAGCGAGGTCCCTGGGGTAGCGCTGGGGGCTGCGAGACCAGTGTTTTCACTTAACTTCAGTCATAAACTCTGGATTCAGATGTTTCAAAAATACCTAGATTTTCGCTTGAAGACAAGCCAGATTCTCCTGTGCATCCACATCTGTGAAGTATTTGGTCACTGGGCTGGGACAGCAGCCGCCTTTGTCCCAAAGCCTCCTCAGGGGGCAAAGCGCCTCTGTGTCCTTTATTGCAGGATGTGCTGCTTCTTACACTGGATCTTGAACTGACAAAGACAGAGTGTCTTTAATAATCATTTTTTGATCTTTAAAATAGGTTATGTTCTCATAGCTTCAAACATTCCTAAAGAAAAGTGACCAAATCAATGCAGTGATTTGGAAGGGTACACACCCGTGGAAATGACATCCTACTCTGCTGAGTCACCAGATGCAGCTTGGCTCCAGCCTCCAGGCAGTCCCTAGAACCCACAGGAGTCCTGCTCAATACCTGACTATTGCTCTTCTTTCCTGACCTTTCTGGACTGTAAGCAACAGGATGAGGAGGTTGGTGTGTGTACTGGGGGCGGGGGGTGAGGTGACCGCCAGCCTATATCGTAGGAACCGCGCTCCCTGTGTAATCACGTCCGTGTTCTTGTCCTGGCACCACTGAACCAGCCTGAGGGTCAGACACACAGTCAACCACCTTCGAGGCCCTCACCCTCTGGGCATCCCCACCGACGACTTCAGACCTGGGCAACGGAGAAGGAAGGCGGAGGTACGTACAGTGAGAGAGGAGGGGCGAGGGTGTGCTGTGTACATGCACATGTGGGTGTGAGTAGCACGTCCCACGGCCGGAGATGGTGGGTGCGGATAGACAGATGATGCGTGGCCGGACCACCGCCTTGCCTGTGGAATATTCTGGAAGGTTCACAGATAGGTCACGTACAGGAAAAGCACCAGACTAGTCTCTACGATGCCAAGCAGGAGGTCTGGCTGGACTTTTCCCCTCTCACTGAATTGTCTCTACATCCATTAGACTGCCATCCAGCACGACACACGTGGTGCACGACAGTGGAACGGCCCTGCTGGAAGGGGCAGAAGTTCAACTGACCTTGACAAATTAGAAAATAACCCCCCAAAAAAGCGACAAGTGCCACAGTAATTAGTGCAAGGCAGCACACCACAAACCAGAATCATCCAACAGGGCACAGGCAGCAGGAAAGCCAGTGGGGTCCTAGGCCTGATGAGATCTTAATGCCCTTAGTTATGTCAGAACGATGTCGGGATTTGGTCAGAGCTGAACGGCATGGTTCTCAAACTCAAGTGTGCATCAGAACCCTCTGGGGGGCTTGTTAAAAGTCAGACTGCAGGGCCTCACGTCCCAAGTTTCTGAGTCAGTAGGTCTGGGCTGAGGCCTGAGAGGCTGCATTTTAACATGTTCCCAGGAGATGCTGATGCTTCTGGTTGGGCCCCCTGCTTGAAGGCCCATGGCCACTCGGCCAGCAGATGCAGAGGGTAATCAGTCGTTCTGCCCAAGAAGTTCCACATTTAGTGGGCTACTGGAGCCCAGTTTTGATTACTAGAGTTGAAGAGGCTGCAGAGAAATGGTAGATGACATGGAAAAAAGGCTCAAAAGGAAAAGGATCAAAAGGATATAAAATGAAATCAATCCGGAAAAATGATTTAAGTCGTTGGGATAACACTGTTTGAAGAAGAAGAGAATGCCGTTTAATGGATATTTGCAATGTATAAATGTTGACTGTGACCAGGGCCTTCTCTGCATCTCCAGGGCTGGGCCAAGGTAAGCAGAATTAGAGTGTCATAAGGAAGACTGTGATTAGGGATATTAAAATGCTGCTAAGCTTTGAGGGTAAGTGCGGGACTCTAGTTTCCAAAGATACCCTGACTTGGAAGATTTAGATTCGCTATAGAAGATTCCACTCTGTAAATTTCCTTCCGATTGTCAGATTCTATAGCATCCAAGAATAAATCTGCCCCTATTTCAAAAGGATCCTGGAAGGAGTAAGGATAGAGTTGGATCAAACCAATTTTCCCTTAGGTTTTAGCTCAGTAACCTAGACTTCTGTTACCTTTCAGAGAATGCCATTAAGATGTTCTTTTTTCCTTTTAAAATACACTACTTGTAACTGTAGTCAATTACTAGGGAAATCTGTGCCCTAGGAAGTGCTTTCATTTCTGCTCCAAACTTATTTTCAATTGAAAATTTGTTCCCTGGTGCTTTGATGCTATTATTTGAATTTTTATGAGTAAAAAATTCTTAGATTTCTTCTGTAAATATTTTATACTGTGGAGATATTTAAGTTATCTATCAAAATCCACTTTAACTATGTACTTTAACATACTTCTATCGGAAAAAAAAATACTCTTACGTCCTTGGGCCGAAAAGAAGTACAGTGGATGTAATGACCATCATAACTGTTAACATTAATAGCATTTTTAATGCTGAAAATAACAGAAGATTACAGATAAATGTCAAAAATCTAGGTGAGATATTTAAAATTTCTCTGATTTGCCTGGCTAGAAAAGGGTTGCTCTAGGATCAGTTCAGTTGAATTGTAGGACACAGAGAACAAAAGTTTTCATCTCAGTTATTTCAAGATGAAATCATGCAGGCACACACAGCCCCCCAAATACAAACCCCATGTGTCATAGGGAAAACTATCCTTCTTGAAAATATGGAGATGAAAGCCTTTGTTGCTATGTATACTCATGTATATATTGCATTGTTATATTAAGTTCTGAAAGAATTACCCTAAGGTAACGGTAATCCGAATTTCAAAAAGTGAGAACACTAACAAGGAAAAAGTCTTTACTAGATCCTGAGAAATTCTAGGAAAAGTTCAAAGTTCATATCCATTAAACACAGACTAGTTACCTTTTAACTTCTGACAAGAATAAACACTTTAAATATATATAATATATATTTAATATATTATAATTTAAATGTGTATTGTATTTTATTGGTATTGTATATTATATAATTATATTTATATAACTTAAGTGTGTATTTATATTATAATTATTATTAAAAAAATTATTTATCCTTATCAGAGGTTTATATATATATACTTTTTTTAAAGAATGCTAAAGGCGTGACAATTAGCCTTGTGACTCAAAGTACTGGCTACACACTGTCAGCATCACCATCAGCATCACCTGGAAACTTGCTAGAACTTTAGCAACGCCCCAGACCTCCTGAAGCAGAATCTGCATTTTTTTTTTTTTTTTTTTTTTTGCGGTACGCGGGCCTCTCACTATTGTGGCCTCTCCCGTTGCGGAGCACAGGCTGCGGACGCGCAGGCTCAGCGGCCATGGCTCACGGGCCCAGCCGCCCCGCGGCATGTGGGATCCTCCCGGACCGGGGCACGAACCCGTGTCCCCTGCATCGGCAGGCGGACTCTCAACCACTGCGCCACCAGGGAAGCCCAGAATCTGCATTTTAATAAGAATCTCAGATGATCTGTATGCCTTTTAAATATTTCAATTTTGAGGATCCCTAGTCGAAATTACCAGTAATTTTTTCTGCATTGTTTGCCAGAGGCCAGTAGATCTGTTTGCTAATTCCAACCATGTTTTTACTTCCTTGATGTATATAAACTACGTTTGAGGATTCTAAAAGTTCCAACCAGATATCAAAACCATCCAATAATTATTCCATTTTTTAAAGGGGACAAGAAAGCAGTCTGTTCCTTCATTACACCAGGCATATAATCAAAGTGGAAACATAAACGTTGTTTAATAAAACACCATCGCAGTCACTTACTTAATATGTATTTTAAATTTGAAATGGTAAGTTGTCCTAATTTCATATGATGTATATACTATCATGAAATAAAGTTAATCATTATTTTAATAATGGAGTAAGTAGTTCTCTAAAAACAAAAAGTTTATGACGTCGCCAAAATACTTTTATTTATTTCTCATTTTCTATTTTACACGTGTTTAAATCCTGCTTTAAATTCTGGAGGACTCCAAGACTGTTCCTGCCTGCCAAGTCAGTGGAGGAATTTTCCCCTACTGAACATGACTGTTCCCTTTAGGCCTCTGGGAAAGGAGGTGCTCTTCCCATCACCCCCTCTGCCTCCAGGTACCAAGAGGGAAGACAGCCCCCTTTACCGCCAAGAAACAAACGTGACTGAGACAAAGAAACAGAGTTACAGGGATAAAAGGAAACAAAACCCAGGATAGCCACTACCTGGATAATTAGCCTTGACTAAGGATTCTGGTAAAGTAACTGAACTGTCATTGTTACAGGATAATTCTTTCTACTGGAAATAATACAAATATCTTGGTAGCTGAAAGTTTTAATCAAATAGAGTAAAAGATTACCTGCTAACCTTAGCACTGTTGGAAATATGATTGTTTTCTATGATGTTTTTAGTCCTGTTGCAAAGTTCACATTCTTGAACGTATATATGCATATATAGATGTATACATGCACACATACACAAACGTACACACATATATCAAGACGTGCACATTTCTTAATCATTAACCCCACAGAAACAGAGAAGCTTTGAGGAAATCACATAAACATCCAGAAATCTTCACAACTGAAAGTGAACAGTAAGAACATGTTACAGTTGAATGAAAAAATCTCAGCTGAAATCAGATGTTTTAAAAACAGGAGGCAAAAGCGGCCATTTAGCTAATATTTATAAGGCCATTATATACTGATGTAAGTATATAACAGGAAGTTTATACCGATGTAAGTATATAACAGGAAGTTTAAAATAGTAAAGGAAGGGAAAATCTCTGCACAATAAGGGTGCCCTCACCTCTTTGCATTAAAATATTGCCATGTGCCTCTGGGGGATGGCCTTGGCGCCAAACGGGGGAAATGCTTAGGGAAGAAGAGAACTGAATATAATAAAAGCAGGCCTCGTTCCTGTAGGTAGGACCACGTTGATAGTCACAAACCATGTAATCTTATTTTATTTTTTTAAAACACTGTTGTCTAATAGAATGTCCTTTTATTTTATTTTACTTTATTTTATTTTATTTTTTTATTTTCTGTCTGCACCACGTGGCATGTTGGATCTTAGTTCCCCGATCAGGGATTGAACCTGCGCCCCTGCATTGGAAGCACGTAGTCTTAATCACTGGACCGCCAGGGAAGTCCCCCACGTAATTTTAAACAGGAAGCTTTATGTCTCAATTGTAGGACTAAAACCTTAGTGACATTAACATATTACATATCATTTCCCTCATATCCAGGTAGGCATCAAAGTTAGTCCCGTGCAGGGAAGGAGACAGGCATAGACTCCGGAAACCCTGGATTCATATCCTTCCTTTACCCTTGAAGCTCTGTGGCCTCGGACAAATTTCTTAGCCTCTCTGAGCCTCAGTTTTCTTAACTACAAATGTGTGTTTTTGTGAATACAGCAACAGAGCAGGTAACGCGCCCAGCATGGGGCCCGGCACACAACACGTGGTGAAAAACCGTACTTATTATGATCATTATAATTACTATTAGCAATATGCAAATGGCAACCACCATTTCTACAAAAACACATTTATTGCTTTCAAACCTCATTATGGATATTTCCCAGCTCTCGTCAAAACCAACTGACCTTAGTCATTTCTCCCGTGGAGATGCTATTAACTTTCAAGTGATTAAAAACAAACAACACTCATCACATTCAACCTACCAACTCCATCACATGTTGAAGAATTTGGGGGTTTTTTGTGTTTTTTTTTTTTGCAGTACGCGGGCCTCTCACCGCTGTGGTCCCTCCCGCCGTGGAGCACAGGCTCCGGACGCGCAGGCTCAGCGGCCATGGACCACGGGCCCAGCCGCTCCGCGGCACGTGGGATCCTCCCGCACCGGGGCACGAACCCGTGTCCCCTGCATTGGCAGGCGGACTCTAAACCACTGCGCCACCAGGGAAGCCCTGAAGAATTTTTTAAAGGTTGAGATGGGTCATCCAGTTCTGTGGACTGAAAATCCTTTCCCACTTCTGAAATGTTTCAACCCTTCTCCTCTACCGTAAGTGACATAAGAGAGGAGGCACGGATTCAAGTGTAGGATCGATTCACACTCGCGCTGCACTGGGAGGTGCTCTGGAGAGAGGGCTTCAGCACGCAGGCTGCCAGAATGGACCTCAGACCACCGTGGGCACAATGTTTGGGAGGGACCAATGAGGTTAACTGATTACAGATGATTCCCCAAGGACCCTGAAATACTGGTCTTCCAACATCTGAATGGGTTAAGTTGATGGGCTGCCCAGAAATTCTCCCACTGGTTGTATAGACACAGCTATAAGTACACTGCAAGTGGAGGGAAGGTATCTGTGTCCAAAACATCTGTCTGTGCTAACAGAAATGACGATCAAACACAATCATTATACGGTATGTTTAAAATTAATTCTTCTGTATCATTTCCTTGCTCTCTGAAAACAGGCAATATAGTTTTTATTGAATTTAAGTTGCTTTCTGGTGAAAAGAAAGAAAAGGGGCTCAAATTTAACTTTTCATGAACAGCCATGTGGTCATTCTGCTTGCAAACTTACATAATGTAGCTGATATACATCACAATCAGATATGTATATTATTTACTCACAACTTAATCAGTAAAGTGGGAGACCACTTGTTTCAAATGCATTGACACCACAGACAGTATGAACCAGAAATACTTGGTCTACAGTACGTAATACTATTTATCTCAACCAAGAATAACTATTAATACATTCTTAGATATAGAGAAATGGGACAAGTGATGCTTTTCATATTTTGTGATATAGCTTTACATTAATTAGTTTTTGGAATATACTAAAATCAATTTAATCCACTTTGAATACTGTTATTAATTTTTTTCTTTTGTTTCCTGAACAGAGACTGTAGCTTAAAAAACTACTGTGGTGTACCTAATCAATCCTACTTCATATGTAAATCACAACGTATTTCATTTTAGAAGGACACATGGAAAAACCATATTGAAAAGTGACTCACTTGATTCCGGATTTACATAGCAACATTTGAAACTAGTGGTCTAGCTGACACAGGCAGCCATGCAGAAAGAATTACAACCATCCTAGGAGTACCAAAATAATTTTTGTGAACAGTAATTGCTGAAAGTAAAGAAAGAATGAAAAAGAATGGGTTCATGGTTTCAGTGTTGGTAACTTATTACTGAGTTCATGTTAATAAAATCATGTCCCTTCCAAACGTAAATCACGTAAACTATTTCCACTGGCTTCAGAGTGATTGTATTGTTAGATACATGCAGCACTGAAAATCTACCTTGATGTTAAAAAAAAAAAAAAAAAAAAGGTCTGGAAAAAGTAATGTCTCCATTCTCCTCAATAACTCAGTTTTATTTTAAAGTCCAGGTAGAAACTCTGGGACCAATTTACTTTTTATAATTTCATGGCCATGTCATACCCCTTCCTTTCCCCCCCGCACTACCAATCTTCCAAACAATATGAAACAAAAACCCTACCTCCAAATAAAATACTTAAAAAAAAAAAAAAACCACCCCAAACAAAACGAAATTGTATTGAGCAAAGAACTCAATTGTTTTCAAAGGGTGAAAACACTGGTAACATGATTTTCACTTCAATCACTTAACTTATCTAAATAAATGCTTCAAAGTGCTCCTGTGGCTTCAGAGAGAATCCAACAGAAAGAATTTAAGGAGAGCATCTCAACCGCTTGGCCAGGCAGTGGGAGAGCTTGGTAATGCAGGCTCCTAAGTGGAGGGCCGCTACACGTCGCTGGGTGACGGCGCTCTCTGCGAGAGGCTGGACGGGATGCAGCCGCAGCAGATGAGGCAGAGCGCTTTCTGGATCTCTTGGTTTCTGAAAGCATATATGACAGGATTGATGATGGAGTTGTAGGTGGCGGGCAGGAGGGTGGCATAGGTGTAGATGGAGGGGTAGGTGTAATCAGCTATCAAGGAATAGAGGGTGAAAGGCATCCAGCAAGCAGCAAAGGTCCCCAGGATGATGGCCAGGGTCGAGACCCCCTTCCGGGTGGTCACGTAGTGCGAGGTGGCCAGGAAGTGGTGCTGCAGGGCTATCTGGTGGGCGTGCCTCATCACGATCTTACAGATCTGGATGTAGAGCTGAAGCATGAGCGCAAACATAAAGAGGAAGGAGATGGAGAGGATGGCGGCGTTGTTCTTGGTGAGGGGTCTGACCACGCTGCAGGTGGACTCGTCTTGGAGGCAGTTCCAGCCCAGGATGGGCAGCAGTCCCAGGCAGACAGACGTCCCCCAGAGCATGATAAGCATGACATAGGTAAACGTGACTGTCCTCTCCGAGTGGTAGGTCAGAGCGTAATACAGGGAGAGGTAGCGGTCAACAGTGATAGCCAGCAAGCTGCAGACAGAAGCTGAGAAAGAGGCGACAATCAGTCCAATGGTGACCAGCTTGGTGGCTTCTGACTGCAGCAGGTAGGCGAAAACGAAATTGACGATGAGTCCAATGCCGGCCAGCAGGTCTGCAAGCGCCAGGCTGCCTATGAGCAGGAACATGGGCGCCCGCAGGCTAGGGTTATGGAAGATGATAAGGACCACGATGGCATTTTCACAGGAGATGAGGGTTCCCGAGGTACACAAGACAATGTCCCACGGGTTGACAACCAGCTCTGGCTCTGGCTCCACGCCAGGAACCTGGGAAGAGACAGCAGCCGAGACGTTCCCCGCAGCTCCGGCATCTAAATAATCCCGAGGCAGCCCGCTTACATTGACCTTCAGGTCTTCATTCATTTTAACCCCCGTCCTCTTCAACGAAAAGACAGTCTGTTTAATGTTGAGATACAGCAGGGTGACAATCTAACATCACGCAAAACCCACACGAACAGAAAGCCAGCCCCTACTCAGATACTGCCCCCAAATGCCACAGCTTCCTGAATTACAGACTGAGAGGGAATAAAACAAAAGCCAAAGTCTCCGTGGCTTAAAACCCACCACAACCAAAAAAATGCCCTTTGGCGCTGGGGGGAACACAGGATGGGATTTGCACACACGAGCGTGAGCGGGGCGGGCACACGCGGGACCGCGGCGGCCGGTTTGCTAAAGTGCTGGGGACACACGTGAAAATCCGTCTCGCGTGCTGCAAAAGGAGCCTGGCACCGGGGCTGCCGCTGGGGGACCGCGCCACGGCGACAGGTCGCGAGCCGGGGCCGCCCTCCTCGGTGGAATGTTCAAAACTCCCCCCCCCCAACAGCCGCCCGGCGCGCGTGCACACACTCACACCCCGGCCAGAACAAAGAGGGGTCCGGCCTCCCCCGTGCGCACGGGGCAGTCGCGGCAGGGCCACGAAAGGCGGGCGCGCGCGATGGAGGTGTGGACAGACACAGAGACAGACAGACGCCCATGCACCACGGCCGCTGCCCTGGCGGCGGGGGCGCGGCGGACGCGAGGGGACTCACGGGGCGCCGCGACAGGCTGCCCGCGGGGACGGAGGCATCGCGGGGGTCACCTTGGCGCGCCCAGGCCGGGGGGCTCCTCCGCTGCTCCCGAGGCGCGCGGGCGACCCGTGTGGCCTGTCGGCGCAGGGCCCGCGGGGCGAGGGGCGGCTGCCGCGCTCGGTGCTCGGCCGGGAGGGCGGGGGCGCGCTCCGCGCCAGGTGAGCGGCGGCGGCAGGTGAGCTGCGCGCTCTGCTCGCGCGCCCGGCTCTCCCCGCCCGGCCGCCCGGCCGCCCGCTCGCGGCACGCGCGCGCGCCCCCGCCCCGTGCCCGCCCGCGCGCGCCGCCGCCGCCGCCGCCGCCGCCGGAGCCCCGAGAGGCCGGCGCGCGCCCCAGGGGTCGGGGCTGCGCGGGGCGCGGGGCGGCGAGAGCCCCCCAGCGCCCTGCGGGAGCGAGACGACCCGGAGGCGGGGAAGTGCACTGTCACCCTCGCTGCCGCGGCCCCTCATCCCACCCCGGCTGGCGGTCGGGGCTTGCACCGCGCGGGGGCGGGGCAGCGCTGCCCGGGAGCCCGGTGACCTATTTCGTTCCTGAGGTCCCCCTGCGGAGTCCCGTTCTCCAGCGGCCCGCTTCTCCACGCCTTTCCCTAAACTGCTACCTCCAGGGTCAAAAGAATTTGCTTAGGGTGGTTTTTCAGGATCAGCAGTGGGGATGGATACCGGGCGGAGCAGGTTAGGGAAGCAGATCTTTGAAGCAGGAAAATGCTCAGCCAGCTGTTTCGGAATTGCCGTTGACCACATCGCATTCGGATCCCCAAGAGGCCCCCTTCCGTGGGTGTGTCCTGGACTTGGTTTTCTAATTACTATTCCCCGGAAGCATTGGCTTGACGGGATTCATAGGGAGCTGCTATGTGAATCATCATCATCAAATTGCACTTATTAAGTGCTCCTTGAGCTGTGTTTTCAAATGGAAATCATTTACTGAGTTCCTACAGAAGCAGAAGTGCCAAAACCCGATTCATTCAGGGACTGGAGTGGCCGTGCTAATTTATGTTTTCATTTTAACGCATCAGTAGTTTCTAAGATTAAGCACCTGATCGCCGTCTGCTTTTATGAGCCTGTCTCCCCTGGATACAAAAACCGGAGCACCTAGATCCTAAGTTTAAAGGTGGGAGAAGGAGAAGGCGTGATCTGCTGGTCTTTTCCCGTCAGCAGTGAAGGTTTTCTCTACTGCCTTTCTCCACAGCGAGGGAGGGGGTCCTGTATGAATAAAGACGGTCTGCAGGGCACAGGACCCTAGAACTGACTCCTTCCTACAGGGGCATCCTCCTCTGGCTGGCCGGTCTTCCCCTGGGGCTCACTGTCATTCCTCACTCCAGCCCTGCAGGCTCATCCACCCCTGACTCCCCCTCCTTCTCCCTTCTCCCATCAATCAGCCCCTGACTCTGCAAGATCACCCCAGCTCTCTCTGCACGCCAGGTAGCAACTCCCAATCAGCAGTTCCGGGGTGGGGCCCAGATTCTGCATTTGCAGCCCTCTCTCCTAGTGATTCCGACGCTGCTGGCCCACGGGCCACACTTTGAGAAGCAAGGCTCTATAGAGTTGTAAGAATCGCTTGCACCTCGTGGAGACGCGTCGGACACCGCGACTGCCCAAGAACCATGCTAAGGGCTGGACATACAAATTCAGCAAGACGTGCTGTCTCTCCTCGCAGGCATGTACAGTCTGGTGGTGACAGATAAAAAGCAACAGTAATACCAGGCAGCACATGCTGTAACGAAGAGATGTACATCTTCCTCTCAATTTCTGTGATGATTCAAAGCATTTTTAGAATAAAGCGATGGAAAACCGTCATTTAAACAAACACATAGGGCTTCCCTGGTGGTGCAGTGGTTAAGAATCTGCCTGCCAATGCAAGGGACATGGGTTCGAGCCCTGGCCCGGGAAGATCCCACATGCCGCAGAGTAACAAAGCCCGTGTGCCACAACTACTGAGCCTGTGCTCTAGAGCCCGCAAGCCACAACTACTGAGCCCGCGTGCCACAACTACTGAAGCCTATGCGCCTAGAGCCCTCGCTCCGCAACAAGAGAAGCCACGACAATGAGAAGCCTGCGCACCGCAACGAAGAGTAGCCCCCGCTCACCACAACTAGAGAAAGCCCGGGCACATCAACGAAGACCCAACACAGCCAAAAATAAATAAATTAATTAATTTTTAAAAAATACACATAGGCTTTTCAGTATGACACAGTTCAAACCACCTGCCAAAATTTTAGGAGCCTCACATCAGCAGAGCAGTTTAGGGAAAGTGAATGACAGCGCCAACCAGACATCACTGTTGTCAATAACACGGAGATGGACCCTGACCTACAGAGCTTACAGTAGTGGGATTTCTTCCCTCTTTAAAGTGTTTGGGAAACAAGAAAAAAGAATGGAGTCTTGGGAAGGGAAAGGGTAATAGGTGGATGGCAGAGATATGTAGGTTTGTGCAGTTTTCAGACCCGGGAAGAGTTAAAGGAAGAGACTGAGAAAACTCACTGTGGGGCTTGGATGCGGCTAAATGGCAGACACCTGGGAGCCAGGGGCCAGGGCAGCTCCTCCGATTGCCAGGGTCAGCCATGCATCCACAGTCCTGCTGTTACCCCTTCCCCTTGAATGACTGCTTGTGACAAAAAGAAGGATTTAAACTTTACTCCAAATTTCTATGTTTATCGGTGTATCTGTTAGGACTTTTGTTGCCAAGGGGCAGAAACGCAATTCAGACCAACTTAATTTAAAACGGATGTTGCTGTCTGGCACGGCTGGGAAAGGTCCTGGAGAGGCTCAAGGCAGAGGAGGGGGAGCTTCAGGAACAGAGTCCCACCCGTGCGCTGAGGCCCTCGGTCAGCCCGCCCCTGACGTTGCCAAGCTCAAACGGTCCTTTCCTAGACCAGCATCTCCCGTGAAGCCATGAAAGTGCCCCCAGGCCGCCCCAGGCTGGCACGCTGAGACCATCTTCCCAGCTGGAGAGAGGAATTCCCACGGAGGACTCTGGCCCGGCCTGGTGTGTGCCCAGCTCTGAACCAACCGTGCGTTCCGACCGGATGAGGTAAGTCCTGTGTGGAGTCCTGCAGTGAAGATTCCGTCTGAACTTGGCCGAATGAGCGTTTCCCCAGAAGAAAAGAGAGGTGGGACGCCAGGCAGTGAGATCCCGAAGGATGTCCTCCGTGGCTTGGAATTCAGCAGATCGGGAGGTTTTGCTTGGCTTTCAGGAATGAGCAGGGCTGTGTTCTCAATTCATTCACCACCACACCCCCGCCCATTACAGGACACTGCAGCAGACACCATCAGTGTGCAACGCTTGTTGCCTTTTAATCGCTTATATTCTTCATTTTTGTTTCTATAAATTTGGCAAGAAATCGTGTAGGAGGTAAAGCATCTTCCCTCTCCTTGACTCCTTTAGCAAGACAAAGAGGTGGGGGGGTGGGAAATTTACACCCCAAATTCTGCAAGGTGTGTACACGGGGTGTGACAACATGTAGCTAGAAGTGCTCCGGCAGCGGGCTTGTGAACAGTGAAGGAGAATGACTAGCTCTGTGTTTTCATCTCTGGATGACGCCGCCTAACGCAGGGTGATGTGGGGGCGGGTAATCGACGCATACTTCCCCTGGCAGTAGAGTTGACCTGTCCTAACTCTTGATCATTCTACATTTGAGCTCACGTTTCTGATTGCTTTTATAGTCAACTGAGTTTACGTCGATTATGTAAGGTCAGTGACACCCAGAAATTTGGATTTCATGGGTTGGTAAGTTTCCTCGCTAGCAGCAGCAACAACAAAAAGGAGAGACTGACCTGGGGGCTTTTGCTTTGCTCCATCAATTCATTTAGGCAAGCGAACTTCTAACTACTTTCATTATTATTTCATAGGGGAAAAAAAGGCATTTTTAGGCTTTAAAAACAGGACATATCTCAAACGAAAGGATCGGGCTTTAAATGAAATACATCTTGTTTTATGAAAATTCACTGCCGTGTTCTGACTTTTTTCATTCTGCCCCAGCTGGGTGGAAACTACCAGAGCCCAGATTGGTTGGGGGATGGCTCTTGAGAACCACTGATGGACACAGTGATTTTGTAGCCAAAGGGAGCCTAGAAGAGATTTAATACTTTGGGTCAAATCAATAGGGGAAACGTACAAGTCAAGTTTCAGATTGTACAAGTTTTCGTTTAGGCACCCAGGTTACCCACGTTTTGTTACTCGCCTCTCCAAGCTGATGGCCTGTGTTCCTGGAGCACCCACTGTGTGCCAGGCTCTGAACCACGAACTCTTCACTTCACCAGAATTAGAAAACACTGCTGCCAGCATGTTGGATGTTGTCACCACGGGAAATGGTCAGCCAGCTTCCTCCCATGAATCCTCACATAGTGACATTCATTTCTCTGAGGATTTACCCTGGTTTGGGGAGCTTTCTATTAACCAGGCTGATGTGTTTGCGTAAAAACGCCAACTATCATATAATAAATATTTACGGTCTCAGAAGCCAGGTATGAGCAGACCTGGGTGCCCTGGAGCAAGGAAACAACTTGCCTCTGTTTCCTGTTTGTAAAATGAGGATGTTAACAGCATCTATTCCTAGGGCTGGTGTGAGTGTGACACGGGATAAGGGGCACGGCGCACTTATCCCAGCCTGGCGGAAAGCTAAGGTCCGTCAATGAGAGTTACGATTACTTGTGTGGCCACTGTTAGCCCATCATCTCCCTGTCCTCCTGTGTGTGCGGGGATCCGCGGGAACCCTGTTCTCTCAGCTGCAGTGGCCAAATGCCTTGGCATCCTCTTTGGGGCCATTACTCACAAAATACCCAAAGTGTCAGGAAATTCTGTTGACTTTACCATCAAAATACACCCCGAATCCGTAACTGCCCAAACTTGGAAGCAGCCAAGATGCCCTTCAGTATGTGAATAGAAAAGTCAACTGTGGTACATCCAGACAATGGAATGTCATCAGTGCTGAAAGGAAAGAAGCTCTCAAGACATGATCTTAATGCCTTTCATTAAGTCAAGAAACCAGTGTGAAAAGGCTACTTCCAACCATTCAGGAAAAGACAAAACTATGGAGACAGTAACAAGATCGGTGGTTGTCAGGGGCTGGGGGAAGGATGAACAGGAGGAACACAGAGAATCCTTAAGGGCAGTGAAGCGACTCTCGTTGATACTGTGATGGTGGATACGTGTCACCCATTTGTCAAAACCTGCAGAATGTGTGACAGCAGAGTGAATTCTAATGTGCACTGTGGACTTTATATGACGTGTCAGCGTAGCTTCATCAGTTGTAACGCGTGCTCCACTCTGCTGGGGATGTTGGTGGTTGGATGGGCCTCAGTCAGCGTCTCCACCGTGACCCAAGAACTCCCTTCAGAGGAACATGTTCTTTGAGACACGCCCGTCTACAGGGTTGGGTCTGAGGCAGGTCCTGCTCGCTTCACAGCCCTTTGGTGTTTCTCAAATGACTTGCCTTGATGCCAGTGGAGGGATAAATGGCTTAGGGGCTGAGTTATGTTCCCCCAAAATTGGTATGTTGAAGTCCTAGCCCCCAGTACCTCAGAGTGTCTCTCAATTTGGAGAGAAAGCCTTTAAAGTGACGATTCAGTTAAAATGAGGGTGGGCCCTAACCCAATACAACTAGTGTCCTTATAAGAAGAGGAGATTAGGACACAGACTCACACAGGAAGAGGGAAAGCCATGTGAAAACAGGGAGAAGGTGGCCGTCTGCAAACCAAGGAGAGAGGCCTCAGAAGGAACCAACCCTGCCCATACTTTGCTCTCAGAGTCAGAGCCTCCAGAACTGAGGAAACGAATTGCGGTTTTTTTCAGCCACCCAGTCCGAGGCACTTCGTTGGGGCGGCCCTTGCAAACTAATACCGGTGAGTATGAGCAGGCGGGCAGATTCTGACCGGAAATCGAACTCTTCTGGGCGGCCTGAAATGGGTCTGGAGCAGACCTTTCCTAACTGCATCAAGGAACATCACTGTCTACAAGACGCTCGTCCAAGGCCGAACAGCGCACCGGGTGCTGTCGACCCCCCGCACGTCCCCTGGCCCCTCAGGGCACACCAGGCAGCTTCCAGAACCCAGCACGTGCATCTCCAGCCTGAGGACCTCCTCTGGTCTAGAGGCTGCTTTGCCACCTGCGCCGCAGGTCGGCAGTGCCAGGAAGCTCATGCCCCGGATGGGATTGTATACGTATCCCGCCTCCCTCCCTCCTCTCTGAGTCTCAGGACTACCAAGTGGCATAATTTTTTTAGACTGAAGAAGCCCCTGCAGCCCAGAGGATGTGGGAATTGCTCTGTTTATGCTGCCCACCCGGTTCCAGGCACGCCAATCCCCGCAGCACGCGAAGCTCCCTTTATATCCTGTTATTGTTCGGAGATGTCGGCCTCAACCTCCCCAGTTTGTCTCCTTGGGGTTTAACCAAGTCCCCGGTGCATGTCTGCCTCTGACCCTCAGCAGGATTAAGCTCCTTACTCACGATGGGAAGGTATGAGTCAGATTGCGCGGCCACAACAAAATGCCACGGACTGGGGGGCCGAAATGGTGAAATTTTATTTCCTCACAGCTCTGGAGGATGAAGGTCCTGGCAGAGTTCAGCTTCTGGTGAGGATCCTCTCTCTGGCCTTTTCACTAAGCTCCCCCATAGCTTTCCTCGGTGAGCGCACGTGTACGTGTGGAGACAGCAAGCAAGCCCTCATCCTCTTCTGATAAGGACACTAACCCTGTCGAATCAGGCCCGCACTTATGACCCCATTTCACCTTAATTACTTCCATAAAGGCCCCATCTCCAAATACAGGCACACGGGGGCTAGGGCGTCAGAATATGCATTGCGAGGACACAGACATCCAGTCCATTCATTACAGGTAACTTGCTTTAAAACCCCGCTCATTGCTCTATTCTCTCGCCTGTCTCACTTCTCTATCCCTACCAACGTTTCCTGGGATCACACCCAAAACAGATTACTATACTAAATCTTTGTCTCAGGGTCTGCCTCTGGGGAATCCTAACCAACACAGAAAAGCTGAACGCCGTTAAGTCCTTCTAGGAAAATTACAGCACTTGGTAGCACGTTAGAGGCTCCGAGAAGTCTTCCCTAAGGAAGCATTTCACTGAGTTTCACCCCGGGCTTCACACACTTTCTTAGCCTGGGATCTCTTTCTTCACCCCCTTGGAATGCCCTTGAACACGTCCCAGAATTTATTTGGAAACGTTGCTATAGGGTTGGCGAACGTCAGATGTGCATGCGGTTATTTTAGGATTGTTGCTGGAATGAAGGCTGCGGGGTGAGGTCTGGGAGGACCTGCAGGCTGATGGAGTCCTCGGTGGAGGAACGTGTGTGAGGGCAGAGGTTGGCGTCCGCACGTGGCAATACTGGCCATCAGCGCTAATAATTCATCCAAAGGCACTGGGTTAGAGGCCATGATACGAAGCCCCAGAAGACATGGGGACGTGACTCCTGCTGTCACCGGGATCACAGGGTAGTGAGGGAGAAAGGGGAGTGAGCCGCAATTGCAGCGGGGTGACCTATGACATGATCCCCATCACGCGTGCTCTGTGCCTGGCCCCAGGGATGTTAATGATGAAGAAGAGAAGGGGTCATGTACCTGCCCTGAGCCCCTAGATGCTTCAGAGATGCTGAAACCCTGGGGGTTGGCTGCGGGACAGTGTTTTATTCATCCGTTCCCAGGTTTATTAGAATTTCAGTCAGCCACTTCCGTGGCCACTAAAAATGCCTCCTTCGTTTCCCCTGAGACGAATCAGATTCAATGATGGTGAGATAATATCTTCAGTTCAACATCGAATTGCATGTATTCATATTCCAACCATTTAAAAGTGTTACTGGCGGGCTAATATTCGTCCTATTAAAATTAAGTGGCATGAAATTTGAATTAGCTCAATTGAATTCATTTCCTTCTCGAATGTATTTATCCATGACTCAGAGGACTCCGGGCAAAGGCCATCTTGGTTTCCTTCAATAAGACGCATTCGGCTCCGCGCTCCCTAATTTGGAGTTTGAAAGTCCCTCTGGGCCTGGAGGAAGTGAAGACTCTCCGCCGCCTCCTCCCGCCATCCTTAATCGGTTTAGCTGGAACCAGGGATAGAATGGTACCAGCTTCACAGAGTCTGCTTTCTGAGATGACGTTAATGGACGCGCTTGAAGCCCTCGATGCAGGGCCTGGTACCCAGCAGGTGCTCGTGACGTGCTCAGGTACTACGACGTTGTCGTCACTCCTGTGAGCCTGCTTCCGTTCAGACACAAGGACTAAATACCAGAGGGTTGGGCCAGGAGCCAGGAGCCCCGGATTCTTGTCCTTCGCTCGAGGGTGCCCTAGGCCTTGTTTTTTCCTCTGTTCCAATTTTCTGATCCACAGAGGCAGCCACACCCTTCCAGGCTGGAGGACGTGCTGGGCGTGGCTGCAGACGAGCCTCTGGGGCTGTGGTTTCCCAGCCTCAGCAAACTGAAAGCTCATTTAGGACCCCAGGAAACGAGGACAAGAGTTGGCAGATTCTTCAATCACGCAATTGCTTCAAGGTCTCAAAGGCAAGGTCTACGCCGACTTTCCTGGTTCCACCCAGTCCCGAGCTGTCTTTCGATGCCGGGATTTGCTGTCCAGTGCAAGGTCCGGGGTCCCACTGGACGAGCAGAACGTTCCCCTCTGCATCGATCGCCACCCTGGAGGTCCCAGAGCCTTTAACAATGCAGGAGCTCAGGGATTCACAAACCTAAGTGTCGCAGTCATAGAAACTCCCAACAGCAAATTCACGCCCATCAGCCCTTCCAGTTACCGCTGAGCGACAGGCAGCGGGAGGAAAGGACCCATCCCTGCCCTCCCCACTTCCATCTCTTCGCTGCCCATGTCTTTGACCTTGATTACATACCACTGTGCCCACCTCTCATTTTCCTATGCGTCCTCAGGGAGTGAAATTAATCTCAGTCAACGAGAATTACCACCCCGCCAGAATTCTCCATCAGAAAGCAGGTTTTTTTTTTTCCCACTGGCCTTTTACAAGAATGCGGCAAATGACAAAGATAAGATGACATTTCACTTTCAAAACGGCAAATACATCCCAGCGTATGCTGGGCTTACCTTGACTCAGCCAGTTCGTTGTCGAGAATCGTAAACAGCAACAATGGGGATGGTGGTTTCCAAACTGTTTTTGAAATTTATTAGCAGGTTCTGAAGTCAGTGAGCAAAGTTTCCTAGAAAATAAAATAGAAGAAAAAATTAAAATGTATCACAGAAGAGTAGGTGTTTTTCATTAAACTTTGTGTTAAGCCTATATAAACATACTCCGAAAACCAATCATCTCAAATGTGGGATGCAGTCAGACAACGTGATGGACACCAACGTGGTCCATCGCCATCATTTTTCAGGTGAAGACATACAGGTCCGCTTGGATTAACTGCTCTGCTCTCACTCCCCAGCTGCGTGTCGGGGAGAGGCTGGGCTCGTCCTCAGCTCACTGACCCACAGCGTTCCCTTCTGTGGACCTGACTCTCTCCATCTCACCATTCCAGTGCTGGATGGCCAGAGCTGGCGCCTCAGTGGCCCCGTGAGATTCTGTCATCACTAAAAAATGAGATCTCATTTAGCAACTAGTATTTATTATTGCAAGAAAGTGGACTAGGGCTTCCCTGGTGGTGCAGTGGCAGAGAGTCCGCCTGCCGATGCAGGGGACACGGGTTCGTGCCCCAGTCCGGGAGGATCCCACATGCCGCGGAGCGGCTGGGCCTGTGAGCCATGGCCACTGAGCCTGCGCGTCCAGAGCCTGTGCTCCGCAACAGGAGAGGCCACAACGGTGAGAGGCCCGCGTACCACAAAAAAAAAAAAAAAAAGGTGGACTAATCCATTTTAGAAAGATTTAGCATGAGGGTTGAAATAAAAAGTGTTTCCTAGTGCATATACTTCATCGATGAGAAAAGACCGCATCAATTAGAACCAGCCCATCTCGCTCTCTGAGGATTCCAGGAGACTATACATTTTCATAGCCTCCTGTCTCCTGACCCCATCCCACCCCTGTTCTCTAGCACCATGTTGGGCACACATGTCAACGTGAATCTGTTTTACAATTGCCTGGGTAAAGGGAATATTATCATTTCCCTGCCTTTCTGGGAGGCGTCCCAGTGCAGAGCTACAGGAACCCGAGTTTTAATCCAGTTTCTGGGAAGTCTTCTTGAGCTCTCATCGGATTCGTCCAGATATTACTGATCGGTTGGATGGGGCAGCCCTCCCAACTTCAGTCCGCAAATTATGATGTGTTTTGACTTTTGGAGTCAAACAGACCTGGGTTCACATCCCAGCTCTACAACAAAATGACGTGTACTCATGGGAAGTTCTAGAATCCCATTAGCCTCACTATTTCCACGATTCACTGAACAAATATTTCTTGAGGGTCGAGTATGTGCCACACACTGTGCTGGAGGGCGAAGTCAGAGCAAGGCAGCGCCTGCTCTCATGGGGCTCCCTGTGCCGGGGAAGAGGCTCTTCACACAAACGGCCACCTAACTGTAACTGGAGTGACACATCGAGGAGATCCCACGGGGTTGATCAGAAAGAAATAGGAAATATCACAGGACTATTCAGTAACGGAATACTACAGAGTTAATCAATAAAGGAATATGTTAGGGTGCTGCGAGACCAGGACAACCTGGCCCCATTAGCCTTGGAGGACAAGAGAAGCCACACTGAGGCAGTGATACCTGAGGAAGGTCACAGCCAGGAGGCTGATGGGAGCGGGGGAGGAAGAGCGCTCCGGGTGGAGAGCAGCACGTGCAAAGGGCCTGAGGTCACAGAATGTTTGATGCATGCAAGCAAGGGAGGGAAGGTCAGGGCAGCCTGTTGACCAGAGCTGGAGGGACAGAAGGGTGCCGCACGAGGGCCTGAGGGATTTCAGGAACAGGAAAATAAAACCCATGCTCCGGCGCTGCTGTCAGAATTAAATGAGTTAAGATACCTAATGCATCCAAAGTGCTTCAAACACAAAAAACTAATAGCTATTATGAGGGGGGTGCTTAATAATTTACACACTGTAGTTGGAAGCCCTTATTTTGGATCACATCCACATTTCTCCTGCCAGCGTTTCTCCCTAAAGAATCTCAGAAGATAGTGTCAGCTACCTAGTTTCTCAGGCTCCAAACCTAGGAGGCATCCTTGCCTTTCCTCCTAGCTCACAGTTAATCCATCAGCAGGCCCCACAGCTCTCCCTCCCACATCTTCACCCTCTCCACCTCCCGCATATCCACCGCTGCCACCCCAGGGTCCACCGCTGCCACCCTAGGATCCACTGCAGTCTTGGGGAGAGTTCCCTGGGAGACTGTCTACGCTGAGCACTTGCACGTAGGAAGGTTATTGGGATCAACTGCTAGGAGGGGGCGAGGAAGCAGGGTTGGGCAGAGGGCAAAGGACGTTAGTGGGAACAGAAGCCCCCGCCGATCCTGTGGGGCGCTCTGGGATGGCCCTGAGCGCAAGATCAAGTCCACTCTTCATGGACCAGTCACTGGAGGGAGGCTGCCCTGGGCGAGGCAGCTCCCTGAGACGACTCAGCTGTGAGTCCCCCAGCTAGAAGGATTGACCCCACAGGGGTCGTCTGTCTGCTTCCTCTAGAAGCTGATTTCCCAGGAGAGCTGGAAAGTTGTCTTGCCCACCATGGTGTCCCGAAGAGTAGGTCTTAATAAATACTTGTTCACTGGAAGCCAATTATTCGATTATAATTCAACCAATTATTTTGAGACGTGAGATAAGATGGGAGTGGATATGAAATTCTCACAGGACTGCTGGTGAGATTTTTAAGGAAAGGAGCATAAGGGAGGACAGAAAGTAGATGATCTTTTTAGGAGAAAATGTATATAGTTGTTACTACTCTCACAGATACCATATAAAGGATTATAGAGTTAATTTAAAACAGTGGTCTCGGGCTTCCCTGGTGGCGCAGTGGTTGAGGGTCCGCCTGCAGATGCAGGGGACGCGGGTTCGTGCCCCAGTCCGGGAAGATCCCACATGCCACGGAGTGGCTGGGCCCATGAGCCATGGCCGCTGAGCCTGCGCGTCCGGAGCCTGTGCTCCGCAACGGGAGAGGCCACAACAGTGAGAGGCCCGCGTAATGCAAAAAAAAAAAAAAAAAAAAAAAAAAATTAAAACAGTGATCTCACCTTTTAGATGTTCAAAGTGTGAGGAAATTTTTTTCCTCTCGTCAGAAGGAATTCCTATTTCAAAAACTTTATTGATTTTTCAAAAAGCTTTTAGGACCATAAATGTCATGTTTATAGGGACATAAAACAGTGGTCTCAACAGTGGGTTCCCACCTCACAGACTCTGATTTTGTTCAACTGGGGTGTGGACTGAGCATTGGGATTTAAAAAATCTCCCACATGTTTCTATGCGTGGCCAAGGTTCAGAACCAGTGCTACAGAGGTGAGAAGGGCACGACGATGGCGTTGGACTCAGCGGAGGCCATCTGGGAAATCCCGTGCATTGGGCAGTATCCCGCCTCAGTCTGACCGAACGTGGGCGCAGGTTCCGGAGCCAGCTGTGTCCATGGGGCCGGGAAGCCAGGGCGTACGGACATCGGAGGTGAATTTGATCTTCATGGAATTTAGCAATTTGCCAACCGCTGGGAGCAAAGTTCCCTGGTTCATGCGACATGGTGTCTGCTTTTATTTATCATGAAGATAGTTGAAAAAAATTCCAAATAAGATCAGCTGCACCTGTTTCTATAAATGCGACTGTGTCCTAGTTTTCTTAAAGCTGAGATTCTCTTCGTTCCCCCTTTTCGGAGTCATAACTGCTGCAAATTCAGAATGTTCACACACAGAAACAAATGGTACAAGGCCGAGTAGAAGATTTTCTTAGTGGACGTAATCAATTCCATTTGCTTCCCTTGCCTTTTAGTTTTAGGTATATGTTACTGCCTTTTGGGCTCATGTTAGTACCTCAAGGAGAAAGCATTTCTGCAAAACCGAAGTTATCTTCGTTAGCACTAGCGATTCTCTTTTTCACTGTGGTAAAAATACATAATATAAAATGTACCATTTAAATAATTCTTAAGTGTGCAGTTCAGTGGCATTTTGTCCATTTCCACTGTTGTGCCACCGTCACCACCGTCCATCTCCAGGATCTTTTCATCTTGCAGAGCTGAAACCCTGTTCCCATCAAATAGCAACTCCCCATCTGCCCTCCCCCAGCCGCTGGGAACCACCAGCCTACTTTCTGTCTCCATGAATTTGACTGCTCTCGGTACCTCAAGTGGAATCATGCAGTACTTGTCTTTTTGTGATTGGCTTACTTCACGTAGCATGATGTCCTCAAGATTCATCCATGCTATAGAATATGTCTGAATCTCCTTCCTTTTCAGTGGCTGAATCACAGTCGCTTGGATACAGACACCCCTTTCTACTTATCCATTCATACATCAGTGGACACCTGGGCTGCTTCCACCTTTTGGCTGTTATAGATAATGCCGCTGGTTTGGGTGCACAGATGAGATCAGCAATTCTTGAGTGAGTTGCGTGAGACGTGAAGACACGACCCACAACCGAGGCTGCCCGGGAGACGTGGAATCAGCATCTCCAGTGGGTAAAACTTCACACCCCTGTTGAAAATATCTGGTTACCTTCTGCTGGACTGTGTTCGGGAGATTTTCTTTCTTGGCATAAACAGGCGAATGTAACTCTGGGCGACTTCAGAGAGTCATCTGCAACCAGAAAGTAGTTCTAGTGGAGTCCTGTAAGGTCGGTTCCTCAGGAAGCCATCGGATAACCCTCACTGATTTAACCAATGACTGAGCGAGGGGGGAACTGCTCAGTGCCTGAAATGTTCTTTTCAATGTTAGCTCCTCGAACACCAGGGGCCCTATATTTTTCTGTAGGTTTCCCAGGTTGTGGAGTCTGCAAAGCTGCATAAGATATAAACGTATTTTAAGAAGCCTAAAATCCGAGTCGAGACCACGTCTCTGTGCTCGAAATGTTCTCTGTGCACGAAGTGAGCTGCAATGACAGCAACAGGAAGCAAAACCTAGATGGACAGTTATGCCTGAGACATTTAAGAATGGTAAGATCAGGGAAGGACGGAAAAGGCTCCACCATGAGACCAACACCCTGAACAAAGGAAGGAAGATAAGTGAGTAGAAGGAGAAAAGATGTGCAGGCTGACTTTTATGGGTGAGCCAAAAAATTGGGGAGACAGGCCCATAACCCATTACTTATAATTCCAATGTCCAGAAACCGAGAGGGTTTGTGGGGTTTTTGTTTTTTGTTTTGCCTTTTATATTTAGAGGCAAAACCTGACCTAAAACAATGTGAGGCAAATTAGGATCTTAATTCATTACAATTTAGGATCTTAATTCATACCCTTGGCTACAGAAATGTTAATGAGTTTAATTAGGAGGTGCTGTTCTAGACCCCAGGGCTGTTACATAAAGTATGATATCTGCACCACGTTACCTTCCTGAAATCTGAACATTTTTGAAATGTGAAACCCATCTGGCCTCAAAGGTTTTGAGTAAGAGATTGTGGATCCACTCAGCACACCCAAGAGGCGGAGAAAAGGAGCTACAAGAATGACAAGTAAAGGAGCAGCCCTGACTGCTCTGGGCATGCCGTTTTAGCTGTGTGGTTCTCTCTTTGGGAGATGCAGTAACTTAGCGATAATTAGACACACTTCGGCACTTGTTTTCTGGATGAAAAGGCTTCACATGTGTGTTACTTTCCCGTGGCACTGAGTTCTGAGCAAAACTACTGGGTTAAGTGAGTGATAAAAGAAACAGAGCTGGTCCAGGAGTTCTGTGCACGGCTGACAGGAGCAAACTGTGGTCCTCTCAGCCTCCCACACCCCACGTGTGTTTGTGTTTTGTGTGTGTGTGTGTGTGTGTGCGCGCGGTGTGTGTGTGGTGTATGGCATGTGTTGTGTGTGTGTTGTGTTGCATGTGTGTGTGTGTGTGTTGAGATGTGTGTGCTTAACACCCCTCTTGGACCAGCCCCACACGATCTGGTAAGTTCCTGCTACACTGGCCTCACGGGTACCTGGGGTCCTGCAAACTGGCTCTGTGGCAGGCCGGGGTTTTCTGTGCCCTTCGGACACTGGGCAAAGCCGGTGCTAGGAAAAGTCTTGAATTGCCCCAGAGGAGTTCAAGGCCTTCAGTTCAATGTCGAGGTGCTTTATTCTGACCTGGAGCCCATTAATTCATTCCGCGGGGAAGCCAGGATCCCCTCGAGTGTCATGGTTCCTGCAGCTGTGTCCTGAGTGGGAAGACCATGGGAGCCCATGGAGAGCCTGGGGGTCTTGCCAGCCCTGAGGAGGGCTGGGCTGTGGGATGATCTGGGTGGTCTTGGATTCTCTGTGATTCAATCCCACCATGGAATTTACATTTCCCTACAAGCGGGGCAGACGTCATGGTCAGTGTTGCACGTGACGATGGGAGGTGACGGGACTCAGAGACTCCGGGGCTGGCGGATTCACGTCTCCACCCGAAGCACATCCACACCAAGTACGGGCGAAATCTCGGCCCCAGAATTAAAGTATGAATATTGAGGACAAAAGTGAGGAGAAAAGCGTAATATGGATTTTAAGCATTGCTAGCAAATTCTTTCATCAGAAAGAAAATGTGTGAAATATTTGGAAATATCGTTTTCTTGCATCATGACATCTGTGAACCTCCAGCTCTTACAACAGGGTCAGCTCTCTGGCTTGAACAAACTCAGCTACGCAGAGGCCAGAAAAGTAGGAATCTTGGTCAGTAAAAATGCCAGAGGCAGTCGCTAAAAAGCATTTCTTGAAGCAGCCGGACTGTAGCTGAGTTTGTGTTTATTAATATAGTCCTGTTTTCCATTTACTGCTGGTTGCATAAAGCATTAAGGCTTCTTTTCCCATGAAGCCTCCAAACTCATTTTCTGAAGACAGTTCTAAAAGCCTTGTTCCAAAGTGTATAGGGGAAGATGCCCACCAAGGTGATGATTCTGTAGAGAACAGTGCTCCTTCAGACACACATGCGGCAGGTTCCACTGGACTCGGGAAGGGTTACACGAAGCACCTGGAGTGAGGGATGCAGTGCAGGGGTCCCCTGTCCCCTCACAGCGCATCACCCGTCTCGGGGGAGGGAGACGGGGACATACAGCAGGTAAGTAAACTGCAGCCGGTGCCGTGGAGCAACTCTGTCAGGAGGGAGGGTCTGCAGAGCAGAGCTTGCTAACGGCAGTCCTACCCCCTGTCCGCGTCCGTTGCTGCACACCCACTCTGTCCCAGTGACAGCGATGAGCCCCAACAGGCGTGCAGGGGCCTGGAGTCGGCGGGTGCCGCTCAGCAGGCGGCCAGAAGCTCTGGGGGTGCAGGCACCCCAGGCCTGGGCCCCAGGAGCAGGCGCCCGGTGCTCTCGACGCAGGCCCCATCTCCAGTGTGACTCGGCCACACAGATGCTCCACAAACCAGCATCCCTCCTCCCCACAGCCCTGATTCACTGCTGTCCTTCTCTGTGCTCCGTCCCCGTGCCACCCTCTCAGCCCCTCCACACCTCTTGAGATCCTATCTTACAAGATTCTAGCTCTCCGAGAGCCTCTGCTCAGCTGGGTCAGTCGTCATCCTGTACAGAGGGTCGTCTCGAGCGGGGCTTTTGGGCGTCAGGCTAATCCCTGGGCAACTGCCTGATTCTCTGACTCTGGGGCCCCTGCTACCACCTTTATGCAAATCGGAAAAAGACTCCCCTTCAAGGCAGGTGGTTATAAGAGAGCCTGTCTCCAGGCGGACAAAAAGGAAAAAGAGCCCTTTTCTAGGCTCTTGCGCCCATGGCCAGCACTTGCTTTCTCCAATGGAGCGTGGGTTTCAGTCCCCAGCATCCTCTGGACCAAGCGTCCTGTCCAAGGCACAATCTAGAGGGTCCCTGCAGCGGCCCCGCAGGTGTGCATCCTTGGTCCCACCTGCGTGCTCCGAAGGAGTGGCTGGGTGATGTAAACATGCCCTCTGGGCTGGCACCTGGGCTTTCCCAGCCTGGGCTGCAGGCTCTGTGATCACAGGAACCACCTGAGCTCCAGGGCACACTCCTCAAGGGCAGGGAGACAGCAAAATATGGAGCCTGGCAGCACTGGGCACCGTGTGGCTCATGATACGTTAATTAGTGCTGCACTGGGGTTGCAGTCACCGGTAATGGGAAAAGGTATCCTTTCCACTTCCCCTGGGCCTCTGGCTTCCAGAGTTGTGGGCTCCCTTGCCTAGCGGAAGCTGACAGCCTTTTTGTGTTTCAGGCAAGGTGCGGGTAGGTAACCCCCCAAATCACCCCCAGCCCCAAATGGACAGCTCCTTATTTGAAATATCTAGGCTGATAAAGATGACACAGCCAAGAGGGAGAGGAGGTGGAGGCTGGGAGACAAAAGAGCTGAGGGCGTTCAGGAAAGGAGACAGGATTGTGTGGTCCACTGCTTACGGCAAAGCCCTGGATGCAGGACCAGGGTAAGGAAGGCTGCAGAGATGGGGGCGCAGACCTGGCGCCGTCCCCGTGGGAGCCATAGTGAAACTCCCTCTGCACCGCCAAGCTGGCTGGGGAAGCGGATCCCAGCAGCAGAGCTTTCCCCCTCCAAATGGTCTCTGAAGGACAAAACGAAGGGCACAGGTCACAAGGAACCACTGACCAGCAGCTCTGCCACAGGAGAGAGGCGGCACTCAGCTGTGGGGTAGGTGTTTGGATTAAAAATAAATGTCTCCAGGTGGTAGTGCCCCTTGCTACGGTTTTGACTTTTAGACAAGGACAGACGGCTAGTACTTTGGGCCATGCAGATCCAAATTCATTTTAGAATCAGGCAACAGAGTTCAGTCTAAGCCTCTCTAGATGGAAGTTGATTGGAAGCGGTGAGAAGATGCGATGCCAGCCCTGCTTCATTTTTCCTGTGTCATCCCTGAAGGGACCCCAGGGATGGGGACAGTGTGGGAGCCGCGTCACTTGCTTTCAACGATCAGTGGTCTTTTGGCGCTAAATCCGGCTTGATTTTGAAAAAGAGAAATGGAGCCTCTCCTGCCCCTTGAGAGTCAGGGGCAACTCGTGCCTGTTACCCCTGCTTCTCCACAGCCCGCTGGAGTCCACACAGCACTGCCTGGGGCCTGAACCACGTCCAACAGCCCCTGAGCCAGCCTGGCACTCACGCGGCTGCAGCGCCTTCCCACACTAGCCAGAGAGTTTTCAAGTTGAGGTGTGATCAGCTCACCAGCCTGCGCTCCTTGCCACTAAAACCCTCTTGGGTGGCTCTGAGCGCAAAGACCTGAATCTACGATGCGTTTACGGGACCTGCATACGTGGCTTCAATTGCTCCACGATCCGCCTCACTCTCCGAGTGAGTCGTGCATCCCACGACTTTCTTCCTTTCTCTTGAAAGCATCCAGATCCCTTCCATCTTGAGCCTTTTGCACACACCACCCTCCCACGAACGCCCTCCCCTCCAGCTAAGGCACGTTTGTTCTTAGGCCTCTGCCTACCCCACTTCCCCAGGCAGCCTTTCCAGAACCTCCTGGCTGGTCAGATTCTATATTTATTCTGCACTCTCATGGGGGGTGTACCTCTGCTCCGTGCATGGGTCACAGTTAGATGTTTACATTTGTGATATGATTTCGTGAATGTCCTTCCCCAGAGACGCTAAACGCCAGGTGGTCAGGGACCTCCACCTTTTTGCTCAGGCTCGTAGCTTCAATGCCTCACGCTGTGGCTAGAATAAGTAGGTCTTTATGAGCTTAGGACCATGGAGCGTTTATCAACAGATGGCCCACAGGCAGTGCCAAGAAACTTAGGATCCAGGCAGTCTGAAAACAAAATGGCTCTGAGATTCCCTAAGGACCTGTGAGGCCATAAAATTGTAGGACAGTGAGGGAGGATTTCTAAGCAAATGACCGACGGAACAGAGCATGTAGGAAATAGGCCAGCAGAGGGGAAAGAACCTCCATACTGTTTTCCATAGTGGCTGCACCAACTTACACTGCAGGAGGGAGCACAGGGAACTACAGTCAATGTCCTGAGATAAACCACCACCGAAAAGAATATTAAAAATTGTATATATGTGTAACTGGTTCACTTTCCTGTACAGCAGAAGTTAACACGACATGATAAATCAACTATACTTCAGTTAAAAAAAAAAAGAAGCGAAGGAAACAGAGCACATGGTCAAAAGGTATTCTTTTCTCCCCAAGCTCTTTGCAATGATTTCTGCCTTATCTGTGGAGGTAAATGCTAGTTGAAGGGAGAGAGCAATACATCACCCAGGGAGAGATGAACACAGCGATATTATTCTCCATCATCTAATCAGATTTTACATCATAATGGACTGTGGTCATTGAATTCGTTTATTGTGATTTCATTAACTGCTCAGCAATCCGTGTGCTTGTGTTAACCTCCGGGCCCCTTTCGTGTAATTGAACGTAATGGCTTGAAAGGGTTCGTTGACAACGAGGTTAGGGAGGGTCCGTGCCCTCAACTGGATTGTCTGCAGTCTCCAGAGGCTAGGTTTGCTCCCTTCTGGGCAGTGGGGCTTCCTGCATCTTCCTCAGGACTCCCCCCAGCTCAGCTCCTGTCCCCCGCTAAGTCACAATCAACAACCACTTCAGGGGAGAAGCACATAGAAACTTTGGAAGCTACCAGCTCTGCTTCTGTGAAAATATATTTATTTAACTTAAGGGTTTATCTCAACTCAGTTCGATCCATTTTGTTTAAAAAGGTCACTACTGGGACTCCCTGGCGGTCCAGTGGTTAAGACTCCGCGCTTCCACTGCAGGGGGCACGGGCTCCACCCTTGGTCGGGGACCTATGATCCCACACGCTACGTGGCAAGGCCAAAAAAAATTAAATTAAATTAAATTAAAAATAAAAGAAAGGTCACTAATTTCTGGATGGTGCTTTTTTTTTTTTTTTTGCGGTACGCGGGGCTCTCACTGTTGTGGCCTCTCCCGTTGCGGAGCACAGGCTCCGGACGCGCAGGCTCAGCGGCCATGGCTCACGGGCCCAGCCGCTCCGCGGCATGTGGGATCCTCCCCGGACCAGGGCACGAACCCGTGTCCCTTGCATCGGCAGGCGGACTCTCAACCACTGCGCCACCAGGGAAGCCCTGGATGGTGCTTTAAAAGAGCTTCAGTAGAACTTATTTAACTGACTTGTTACCCAGAGACCCAGCAAGGGGTCTGAATCCACACATTCGTGGGCTGGATATTCGGTGGGGCACAGGCGTTGCCGGGGTCACTGTCTGCTCACGCCGTCCCTCTGCCTGGAGAAGTGCAGCTCATCCTTGGACTCTCGGCTTCCGGAAGCCTTCTCCCCGGACCCTCTGAGCCTGACTGAGGCGCTGCCCCTCTGAGCTCCCAGCACCTGTGGGTCCCCCGAAACCAGTTTTCAAGTTCCTTATTTATCTATTTCTATCCCCCATCAGACCTAAAGCTGAGTGAGGGCAGGGGCTGTGTCTAGCCAATGCCAAGGTCCCAGCACCTAAAACATGAAGTCCCTACTGGCACACAGTAGGGACTTAACAGATACTTGCTGACTGTCCAGTGAGCTGGGTTCACCGTCCCTGGGAATAAAGCCCCTGAGACACAGCACATGGACAGAGCCGGGCTGTTCCCTCGGGGCCAGAGGTTTGGGACTGGCCTGGAGTCGTCGAAGGCTGGCCTGGCATTCTCCCTACCAGTGTGCACACAGTCGGTGAGGTAAAAAGCGACTCTTTGTTTATTATTTCATTAGACGCCTCCTTTATAACAAGGTTTTAATTGTGCCGTATACCTTGAGGACAATCTAAATGCTTATTCCCATTAATCATGATAAAAATAACAAATAAAGTCAATGGTGAAATGTCATATCAATTTGATTAACGTAGCCCTATACTGAGACAGCGTTTCTTATTAGCTGTAACCTAGATTTTTGCAAGGAGAGTCACGCTCACGGTTGCCACTTAATTTAAATATCTTTCTGGGGATAATATATGTCAGGGTTTGTGTGTTTTTTTCAAACATTCTCCATCCACGTTCAGCGTTTAAGCAAAACCTCTTAGCAGTTGAGTCCACCATCTTTTTTGGGGGCTCATCACAGCCTTCTGATGCTTTACAATTCAAGTAACTTGCCTGGAGGCTGGATAAGACCATTTTCATAATTTTCAAGGGAAAGGAATTTCTGTTCTTCACATATTCTGATTAGGCGCTCAGCTTTCAGCAGGATGCCGTGTCTCAGATTAATTCTGCAAACGGCACTGACAGGGGCCCGTGGACCAGCCCAGGACTGCGTTCCAGAGAAGGCCGTGCTCGGGGCCCCGGTCCGGCGCCAGCAGCCTCCTGGCTTTCAGGACATAGGATATACAGTGTTTATAACAGCGTCCTCACCCTTTTCATGTCAGCTGATGGCGACAGTATGTCTCTGGGTTTCCTTCACATAAATTCTATATTTTGTGTCACCTGTGAACACTTTGGAACATCTGAGAGTGCCCTGCCCACGAGCACAGGCAGGACGTGGGCGTCGCCCTGGAGAGCAGATGCACAGCCGCGGGGTCAGGGGACCGTCCCGCCCCCAGTGCTGGTTCCTGCCATTCTAGCCCTTTTCCCTCTGAGGAGGGATGGATGGTCTTCATTGTAACAGGTAGAGCTTCTAGGGCAGACAGATTCAAAACTCACTCGCAGTCTAGGGGATGTCACTATGGCCTCACTGCCCGTAAGAAAATCTGACCTGAGTGCTTCCCTGGTGGCGCAATGGTTGAGAGTCCACCTGCCAGTGCAGGGGACATGGGTTCGAGCCCTGGTCTGGGAGGATCCCACATGCCGCGGGACAACTAAGCCCGTGCACCACAAATACTGAAGCCGTGCTCTAGAGGCCACAAGCCACAACTACTGAGCCCGTGTGCCACAACTGCTGAGGCCCGTGCGCCTGGGGCCCGTGCTCTGCAATGAGAGAAGCCACCACAATGAGAGGCCTGCACACCCCAACGAAGAGTGGCCCCTGCTCAGCGCAACTAGAGAGAGCCCGCGCACAGCAACGAAGACCCAACGCAGCCAAAATAAATAAATAATAAATAAATTTTTTAAAAAAACAGAAAATCTGACCTGAGAAAACACAAGGAGTAGGCTCTGCGCCACCAGAAGGGAGCCTTTGCTTCTTCTGAAGCTCCATTTACAGGTCAGGCCCATGGTTGTGATGGGGCTGCAGGAAATGAACCTCATCACTCACTGGAGGGCGGGTACTGAGCCCAGGCCTCTGTGCAAGGGATGGCCGGGCACTGGGTTAGCAAGATCTGGAAAGGCCGCCTCTGCCCGCCAGGACATGACATGCACATAAATACTGCAGAGAAACGGGGAGGGACTGGAAAGTGTAAAGGCGAATAGAGGGCGGAAGCTCTGATCGCAGGCACCAGGGTGTGGGGCAGTGCCTCTCGGCTTCAGCTCCGTCCAGAGCCAGGCCTTCCTTCACCTGCCCCTCTGCTTGGATGCTCTCCCTGCCAACAAACTCCTGCCCAAGGGCAGATGTCAGCAAAAATGCCGTCTCAGAGACCCTTTCCTGATGACAGCCCCCCAGACCTAAAACTAGGTCCTCATCGGCCCTCCTAGAGTCCGCCTACCTCAGAGCTGTTGCCCCGTTGCGAGGTCCGGGTGGGGTAACTGACATTGGTGTCGCTCTTCCTGTAACATCACTGGCATCTTTTAATTCGTCCCCACGTGTGCAGTGTTCTCATCCTTTCCCAGGAATTCACCGCCCTGGGTGCCCTCCACCAGCCTCCCCCAACATGGCCGACTCTCCATTATCCTTGGAGAGCTTCGAGGTGCACATAATACTCTTGTGGTAGCTTTCCCAGCGCCCGCCGGGGCTGACCCGAGCCTCTTCCCTCGGTGTGTTTCCCCCCAACCCGCCGCCAGGCACCGCGAATACCTGTGTGTCCCTCCATCCTCCCTCTGCAGGTAGAGGGGCAGTGGGAGTTATGAGGCTGCAAAGGGAGGTGGAGGCCAGAGCAAGAAAGGCCTTAACGCCACTGACGGCCCTTCGAGGCTCAGGCTGAGCCCTGGTGACTTGGGGCACCTCTTCTCTCTGTTCTGCACCTGAACGTTCTAACGCCAGCGATCATCACTCGGCGGGCGTGCGTGCGCACAGGGTGGGAAAGGTGTTAAGGGGCACGCATCCTATTACGGTTCTAGCACTGCTTTACTATTCCTGATCATTACATGTTCCAAACCAACGGCCTGCAAACTGAAACCATCACCCTGCAAGAGAACTAGTAAATGGCCACCATCTGTCATGTTTAGACGTTATTCAGAGGGATTAAGTCAGGCCTCTCGAGGTAGCCACTGAATAATTGTCATGCTTTTAAAACACGTTTGTGTGGATCATACACCATGATCAAGTGGGGTTTATTCCAGGAATGCAAGGATTCTTCAATATACACAAATTAATCAACGTGATACACCATATTAACAAATTGAAGGAGAAAAACCATATGATCATCTCAATAGATGCAGAGAAAGCTTTCGACAAAATTCAACACCCATTTATGATAAAAACCCTCCAGAAAGTAGGCATAGAGGGAACTTTCCTCAACATATTAAAGGCCATATATGACAAACCCACAGCCAACATCATCCTCAATGGTGAAACTCTGAAAGCATTTCCACTAAGATCAGGAACAAGACAAGGTTGCCCACTCTCACCACTCTTATTCAACATAGCGTTGGAAGTTTTAGCCACAGCACTCAGAGAAGAAAAGGAAATAAAAGGAATCCAAATCGGAAAAGAAGAAGTAAAGCTGTCACTGTTTGCAGATGGCATGATACTATACATAGAGAATCCTAAAGATGCTACCAGAAAACTACTAGAGCTAATCAATGAATTTGGTAAAGCTGCAGGATACAAAATTAATGCACAGAAATCTCTGGCATTCCTATACACTAGGGATGAAAAATCTGAAAGTGAAATCAAGAAAACACTCCCATTTACCTTTGCAACAAAAAGAATAAAATATCTAGGAATAAACCTAACTAAGGAGACAAAAGATCTGTATGCAGAAAATTATAAGACACTGATGAAAGAAATTAAAGATGATACAAATAGATGGAGAAATATACCATGTTCTTGGATTGGAAGAATCAACATTGTCAAAATGACTCTACTACCCAAAGCAATCTACAGATTCAATGCAATCCCTATCAAACTACCACTGGCATTTTTCACAGAACTAGAGCAAAAAATTTCACAATTTGTACGGAAACACAAAAGACCCCGAATAGCCAAAGCAATCTTGAGAATGAACAACGGAGCTGGAGGAATCAGGCTCCCTGACTTCAGACGATACTACAAAGCTACAGTAATCAAGACAGTATGGTACTGGCACAAAAACAGAAAGATAGATCAATGGAACAGGATAGAAAGCCCAGAGGTAAACCCATGCAAATATGGTCACCTTATCTTTGATAAAGGAGGCAGGAATGTACAGTGGAGAAAAGACAGCCTCTTCAATAAGTGGTGCTGGGAAAACTGGACAGGTACATGTAAAAGTATGAGATTAGATCACTCCCTAGCACCATACACAAAAATAAGCTCAAAATGGATTAAAGACCTAAATGTAAGGCCAGAAACTATCAAACTCTTAGAGGAAAACATAGGCAGAACACCCTATGACATAAATCACAGCAAGATCTTTTTTGACCCACCTCCTAGAGAAATGGAAATAAAAACACAAGTAAACAAATGGGACCTAATGAAACTTCAAAGCTTTTGCACAGCAAAGGAAACCATAAACAAGACCAAAAGACAGACCTCAGAATGGGAGAAAATATTTGCAAATGAAGCAACTGACAAAGGATTAATCTCCAAAATTTACAAGCAGCTCGTGCAGCTCAATAACAAAAAAACAAACAACCCAATCCAAATATGGGCCACTGTGAAGAACAGTATGGAGGTTCCTTAAAAAACTACAAATAGAACTACCATATGACCCAGCAATCCCACTACTGGGCATATACCCTGAGAAAACCATAATTCAAAAAGAGTCATGTACCAAAATGTTCATTGCAGCTCTATTTACAGTAGCTCGGAGGTGGAAGCAACCTAAGTGTCCATCACTGGATGAATGGATAAAGAAGATGTGGCATGTATATACAATGGAATATTACTCAGCCATAAAAAGAAACGAAATTGAGCTATTTGTAATGAGGTGGATAGACCTAGAGTCTGTCATACAGAGTGAAGTAAGTCAGAAAGAGGGAGACAAATACCGTATGCTAACACATATATATGGAATTTAAGGGGAAAAAATGTCATGAAGAACCTAGGGGTAAGACAGGAATAAAGACACAGACCTACTAGAGAATGGACTTGAGGATGTGGGGAGGGGGAAGGGTAAGCTGTGACAAAGCGAGAGAGTGGCATGGACATATATACACTACCAAACGTAAGGTAGATAGCTAGTGGGAAGCAGCCGCGTAGCACAGGGAGATCAGCTCGGTGCTTTGTGACCGCCTGGAGGGGTGGGATAGGGAGGGTGGGAGGGAGGGAGACGCAAGAGGGAAGAGATATGGGAACATATGTATATGTATAACTGACTCACTTTGTTATAAAGCAGAAACTAACACACCATTGTAAAGCAATTATACTCCAATAAAGATGTAAAAAAATAAAAAAAATAAAACACGTTTGTGGACATGCAGAACACTCCCCCTTGCTTTAGATAACTATTTCTCTTAAAAAAAAATGTACACCCTTAGAGACTATGCTAAATGGAAGCTTATACGGAGTTCATTGTAAACGCTGGTCTTTCTTTTTTGTTTGCGGTACGCGGGCCTCTCACTGTTGTGGCCTCTCCCGTTGCGGAGCACAGGCTCCAGACGCGCAGGCTGAGCGGCCATGGCTCACGGGCCCAGCCGCTCCGTGGCATGTGGGATCTTCCCGGACCGGGACACGAACCCGCGTCCCCTGCATCGGCAGGCGGACTCTCAACCACTGCACCACCAGGGAAGCCCCAAACGCTGGTCTTTCTATGACAGACAAGACTGTGTCAGCTCCCAAAATCTGCCCTTCACCTGTTCTGCTTCAGGCAGAAAGCGTGTGCTCTGGGCTGGCCTTAGGTTTTAGACTATTTTCTATGCTTTTCCTGCCTGCTGTATTTTGGTTTGTTTTTATTTTCCCAGCTCCAGTGTGTCTGATATAATTTATTTTAAAATTCTGGAGGGTTGAATTTTTATATTGGAACAAAAATTTTCAGACACGGGTTTCCTAGTCCTTTGACAAAGGCTGCCTAAGCTCTCATGTCACTGTGGTTCCATGATTGGATAGATTTTCTTAAATGTGAGTTTTCTGGGTTCACCTTTTCCTTTCACAGCCAAACAACATAACTTGCTGCCCCGTCCCTGACTGCAGGAGCTCAGTGCTTGGCTCTAGGTCCAAACACATCTTGCCTCTAATCCCTCTGCTGAGCTGGCATGCCCCGTTTTCTCCACCCACGTCGCCCGAAAATGTGAAATTCGCTTGAACAAAGTCCCCTTAACAGATGGCTCACGGGAGTGGCAAAATTGTATTAAACGGTCGGAGAGTTTGGAGATAATGGAGACTTATAACCGATGAACAAGTCAAACAAACAACACAACAAGAAGAAAACCATCCCAGCCAGGAAACAGGAGTATCTGCGGCGGGGTCCTGGCAGGGTGAATTTCAACAGCAACTTTCCTGGCCGATGCACCGAACGATGGTAAACTCAACGTTATTTTACACAGACTTTAGTAAGCACTTTAGTTGTTTCCCCTACCCCTGAAGAGACCTTAGGACTTTCACACCAGGAGCAGGGTCTCTGGACCCTAAGCCCCTCGCTCTGTGTCCTGCACACATCTTCCCACGGGGGCCAGGAAGCCCTCGGGTGGTCCCTGGGATAACGCGTGTCCCCAAGCAGAGAACACGAAGGGCTGCTGGGCCTGGAAGGTACTGCCTTCCCCTAAAAGTCCCTTTTTCTATCTCGGAGCAATTCAGGTCCTGGGGAGAACGCCATTTAGCGCCTTTTAACGGCTCCTAGGGCTGGGTGTGCGGGGGTCTGCCTGACACAAGCCTGTGTTTTTCAGGAGTTTCGGGGAAGTCTGGGCATGTGTGGCCGTTTACAGCGCAGGCTGTGGGAGCCTATTTGCGCCACAGAGCAAGGGCCCTCCTGGGGCAGAGCAAACCCAAGGGAAGGGGTTCCAGGCACGAGGATGAACACTGCGAATTGTTGGCGGCTCGGCAGGGCCCTGGCCGCATTTTGTTTTCCTGTCTGGCCCCATGAACTTGTTCCGCTCTGAGCTCTGGTGCAGCAGGGGGTGTGGGCAAAAGCAGGAAGAACAGCCTTCCCTCAAACCACGGTGGCTCGGGGGTACCGACGCCAGGAGAAGGGGTCTCCCTGAACTAGCAGAGATCCCACTTGGGCTTGATGCACCGAGGTCTCCGGGACATTCGATAGCAGCCTCAGTAACACCAGAGGCTCACAGGGGAGGCTCAGTGGGCAGCCTGGCGCTGGCCCAGGGGCCCAGGGCACCGACGGGAGCGGGCAGCAGCAGCTTCGGCTGCGATGGGGCGTGGTTTTCCATGACACGGTGGGGCGCTCATTGGCTTTGGGGCACACAGGCAGCGTCAGAGGCAGGCGGCATGTGGGGCAGCCACTGCAAGGACCGCCCTGTAAGCGCGAAAATGGCAGGGGGCAGGGGGGAGAAGCCAGGGCGCGCTATTTATGCTATTTTTGTGATCTTGATTTTTACCCCAGGCTTGGGGGAACCCATGTGCTACAGTGGTCTAAATCCACAGGCTGAAGGAACATTCTTTCTCCCCTGGCTCCAAGCAAGAATAGAAACCCTCATAACACTAGGCTGCAAAGGGTGATTAAATCCCCCTGGGTCGCCCCTTCTAGGACAATCAGGGCAAGGCCAAGACGTGTAGGTGCCCTGGGCAAGGCGGGAACGTAGCACACTCGGGCAGGATACCTTATCACCCCTTCCAGCCAGTACTCTTTAAATACGTGTCACTGTTTTGTGGGGAGAGAGAGCGAGGAGTGAGCAGAGACCACTGCTGGCAGGAGTCCATGTCCCCTCATTACCATCAGCATTCGGGTGGGACGACTCTCCATCGTGCGGACTGTCCTGAACTTTGCAGACGTCCCAGCATCCCCGGCCACTGTCCCCTAAATGCTAGCGGCTGCCCCTGGTCTCCGGTCCCAAAGGCCCCTCGGGAGGCAGCGCCGCCTTGCCGAGAATCAGCGGCAGGCGTTGCCGAGCGAAGCAGAACCTCTGCGGTTAACCAGACCTACCTCCTCACGACGAAGCCTCTCAAACATCCGACGGCGTCCAGGGCATACCTTCTGGGGGTCTCAGCCTCTCAAAGTGACTTACCAGAACGCTCCTTTCAGCCCCATCTAGGACACGCTAAACTCGAGAGAGGTTCTGGAGAAGAAAATATTCTCCACCTCACTACATGTGCTGCAGCCCCACTGCGCCTGCTGCCCCACCCTGTAATCCAGCTCTTGGGGTGATGCCACCCCATCAGCCAGAAAGTGTTTTGTGTTTGTTTTCTGCTCACTTTCATCCTGCTTTGCTGATTTGTGAAGCCAGAGCCGCTTACTCAGCTTTGGGTTGAGGATCAAACTCACTCCTTTTTAAGAGCAGTGCATTTGAAATGCCATCTGTGTACCCCTCGTGCTCATTTTCTTCCTCCCTTCAATTAATCAAACTTAAAGTCCGTTTATCAAGTGTGTATAAAATAGTTTACTCGAAGCTCAGATCGATGAAGCCATTGAATGTTTGCTTTTAGAGAACAGCACACTCATTTGATACCTAGTTTTGCCACACCTACTCCACCAACAGATTCTGAAAGCATGTTTCAAAAATGAACACCAGCTCACAGAGCTCTCGATGCTCCTTCAGTGGCTCCGTAACACCCGTGTGATAAGAGTCGGATGAGAGTCTCGATACTCAGGCCTGTCCTGATCAAGCCTCACCTTCTTCTCTACCATCCTCTCCAAGAGTCCCCTTCATGCCCTTCATCCTGTACTCACGCTGAAGAAGGTACGCATAGCAGTAGCTTTTTCAGGACCACAAAAAATAAAACGTCTCAGAGACAGACAACCCCATCGTCCAGCAGACTCCCAGGACACTGTACGGACTTCCCGATACATCTGGGAAAACACAACGAGATGTGGTATCTCCAGCTCAACTCATAGTACGAAACAGGTAAAACTGCAACGTGCACCAAACCAAGCACACAGGCTTCCCTGGTGGCGCAGTGGTTTAGAGTCCGCCTGCCGATGCAGGGCACACGGGTTCGTGCCCCGGTCCGGGAGGATCCCACATGCCGCTGAGCGGCTGGGCCCGTGAGCCATGACCGCTGAGCCTGCGCGTCCGGAGCCTGTGCTCCGCAACGGGAGAGGCCACAACAGTGAGAGGCCTGCGTACCGCAAAAAAAAAACAAAAAAAAAAACCAAGCACACAGTTCAAATCATCCAGTCTCCTTACTCCTCACTTCCTTATATGACCACAGCAGCCCACACTCAAAATAAACAGCAAGGACCCCCACAAGGGAATGAATGACGGCATTAAACTTTAGTGTTCGCACTCTAGGGTCTCGTGCCGTTATCTAATTTCCCTCTCCTCAGCCCCTTGATATGCTACGACACACAGTCCTTGAAAGCCTCATCTGCATCAGGAGGCCCACGATGGAATCACAGAATCTCCCCCAGCCTTAACAGCTGGGAAACTGGGGCAAATACATGCCGTGAGAATTTTCATTCATTGGACAGCAGGCAGCACAGGACACTAATCTCAGGGAAGGGAAATATTGAGATGAGTCCTACTGCTGCCCGTAGAGTTTCCAGGCTGACGTTCAGAAAGGGCGGAACGATCTAAACAGAGCTTGGTACTTTGGCTCAGTTGAGTAGACAGAGTTCAGAGTGTATGAAGGCCAAATTGGCTAGAATTTCCAGGGCAAGATACCAGAGGGGAAGGAGCGTCACAGAGAAAGAGCTTCAGAAATCTGCAGAGGGGTCCTGTGGAGGGTGTGTGTGAGGACTGGCCCGTATGGACAAAGAAACTACCTGAGGCCAGGGAAGAACCATCCCAAAGGAGCAAGCAGAAAAATCAATGGAGATCACACAGGGCTGGAAATAATGTGTTCCCATCAGCCAGGGTGGAAAGACCATATAACACACTGGGTATTGAGTAGAGATTTCAGAGGACATTGCCTTAGTGCTGAGACAAATTTAGCCCTAGATTTGCCCTAACAAAACATAAAAGCAAGCCTTGAAATAATTAACTTGTGCCAACAATCTACAAAGGAATAAAACATAATCCATAAACTTATACTGTTCAGAAGCCAATTAAAAATTACCAGGAATACAAAGAAGCGGGAAAATCTGACCTATAACTAGGAGGAAAAATCAATAAAATAAATACATTTTTAAAAGATGCAGATGACAGAATTAGCACACAAGGATGTTAAATCATCTACTATAAATATACTCTTTGTCTTCAAGAAGATAAAGGAAAACAAACATGATGAAAGACATGGAAGATATATAAAAGCCCAAATCATTTTTTGAGAGATAAAAAATACTATATATTAAATGAGAAATACACTGGATGAGAGTAACAGCTGATTAAACATTGCAAAGGAAACATCAATGAACTTGAAGACATAGGAGAAGAAATATGTAAAATAAAACAGAGAGTAAAAAGATTGTAAAAAATTGAGAAAAGTATCAATGAGCTGTGAGATAATATCAAGCAATCTAACATATGTATAATTGGAGCTTCTGTAGAGCAGGGGAGACAGAAAAACTACTTGAAGAAATGATGACTAAAAAATGTCTAAATTTGATGAAAACTATAAACTCACAGATACAAGAATCTCAACAAAACCCAGGCACAAGAAATATGAAGAAAATGACATCAAGGTACATCATAATCAAATTGCTTAAAACAAATGATAATGAGAAAATCTTAAAAGCAGCCGGAGAAAAAGACATATTACACAGAGGGAAAGAAGACTGAACTTCATCAGAAATCATGCAAACCAGAAGACCACAAAGTGACATCATTAAAACACTGAAAGAAAAATTGTCAGCATAAAATTCTATATTCAACAAAGACATCCTCAAAGAATGAAAGCAAAATAAAGACTTTTCTGGACAACCATAAGTTGACAGAAGTTATCATCAGCAGACTAGCGTTATTAGAAACGTTAAAGGAAGTTTTTTTAGGCAGAAAGAAAATGACAGCTGATGGAAAGTTGATATTATACAAAAGAATGAAGAGCAGTGGGAATAGTAAACATGTAGGTAAATGGAAAATATGTTCTCATTTTTCAAATATCTTTAAAAGGTAACTGACTGTTTCAAGCAAAGTAATAACAATGTACAGTGGAATTTATAACATATGTAGAATTAAAATGTTTGGTAATAACAGCAAGAAGGCCAGGAGGGGGGAAGTGGAAGGTTCTTAAATGATACACAAAGTGGTGTAACATTATTTGAAGGTGGACTGTGGTAAGTTAAAGATGTATATTGTAAATCTTGGAGCAACCACTGAGACGAAACAATGACTTATAGCTAATAAGCCAATAACAGACCTGAAATAGATTAGTACAGGGACAGGCTCAAGGTCATCAATACCTACCATCCATACAGCAAAGTGAAGCAAACACGAAACTACAGAGCAAACACGGGGAAGGATCTATGTCTGCCTGTCTAACTGTAGCCTGGTCACGAAACACAACAACAAGGTATTCTCAGATAAAAGATAATGTGAGATGTCACTGGCACCACCAACCTTAAAGACACATATGTTGTTAGAAGTGATATTAACCATCACAAGAGGCACTACCCAAGGACACAGAGAGGGAGAGAAGTTCATGCCAAGTTGGTGAGACAGGCTTACAATATCAACTCCACCTTTTCCCCTTCAGCTGAGGACTCAATCTAGATCAACCCAATTCCATTTTGAGTATTCTTCTTTTTTTAAAAAAACCTATCTACCATGGACTACTTGACGTTACCCAAGTCAACGTGTTCACTCATATGTTCTGTTCTTTCCTCTGCCTGCAATGTCCTTCCCTATCTTGTTTCCCCGGCAAGGTCCCAACCCACCTGTAAGGTTCAGTTCACGCATCACCTCTTCGGTGATGCACTGCCTGCCATCCCCACGTGATTGCCACAGGGCTCCCATAGCAACCAGAGCCCAGCTCTAGCTCAGCACTTAGCCGCAGAATTATATTTTCCTATCTTCCTCTAGACCGGTAGTTCTCAAACTTCACGTGCATTGCAACCACCTGCAGGGCTTGTTAAAATGCAGAGTCCCGCCCCCTCCTCTCCACCCCCAGAGTTTCTGATTCAGTAAGTCTGGGGCGGGGCGCAGGAATTTACATTTTTAACAAGCTTCCAGATGATGCTGATGCTGGTCCAGGGACTACACTTCAGCAAACATCAGTCAAGACAGAAAGCTCTTGGGACGTCCCTGGCGATCCAGGGGTTAAGACTCCACGCTTCCACTGCAGGGGGCACGGGTTCGCTTCCTGGTCAGGGAACTAAGATCCCACAAGCTGTGCAGCGTGGCCATAAAAAAAAAAAAAAAAAGACGGAAAACACAGGACACAAATAATGCTGTATTCTTCTTTGTATCCCTCACACCTAGAATGGTGCTGGCACAGAGTTGATGCTTAATATATTGGGCTGGCCAAAAAGTTCATTCGGTTAGTGAATATGTTGTTTGGTAAAGTTCTTGGTGAAAATGAAAAATGTCTTTTAACTTAAAACCGAACGAACTTTTTGGCCAAATCAATACACATCTGTGGCTACTAACACCTCGTTAGGAATCATTATAGCTTCTTTACCAAATACCATATTGCAGCAGAGTACTTATGTTAAAAAAAAAATCAAAGAAATATTTAGCTATTTGTCATTTATACCCTGTTGTCTTACTCTCCTACAAAATACCTTCGAGACAATTTTGAACGTTAAAACATACAGTTTTATAGTATGGTCACCACGTGGTACATTTAACCAAGGAGGTGAAAGACCTGTACACTGACAACTATGACACTGAGGAAAGAAATTAAAGAAGACACAAATAAATGGAAAGATATTTTGTGTTCATGGATTGGAAGAATTAGTATTGTTAAAATGTTCAAACTACCCAAAGCAATATACAGACTCAGTGCAATCCCTATCAAAATGCCAGTGACATTTTTCACAGAAATAGAGCAAACAATCCTAAAATTTGTACGGAACCGCTAAAGACCCTGAATAGCTAAAGCAATCTTGAGAAAGAGGAACAAAGCTCCCGATCTCAGGCCATTTTACAAAGCTACAGTAATCAAAACAGCATAACAAATGACACATAGATCAATGCGGCAGAAGAGAGAGCCCAGAAATAAACCCATGCATAAATGGTCAATTAATTTAAGATAAAGGAAGCAACTGATTTATGATACAGTGAGGAAAAGGCAGCCTACTCAATAAATGCTGTTGGGAAAACTGGACAGCAACGTGCAAAGGAATGAAACTGGAGCCCTGTCTTACACCATAGACAAACGTTAATTCAAAGTGGATTAAAGACTGGAATGTAAGATCTGAAACTATAAAACTCCTAGAAGAAAACATAGGCAGTAAGCTACTTGACATTGGTCTTCATGATGATTTTTTTTCATTTGACAGCAAAAGCAAAAGCAACAACAGAAATCCACAAGTGGGACCACGTCAAACTAAAAGACTTGTGCGCAGCAAAGGAAATCATGAACAAAATGAAAAGGCAACCTGCTGACTGGGAGAAAATATTTGCAAGTCACATAGTTGCTAAGAAGTTAATATTCAAAGTATGTAAAAAGCTCATACAACTCAATAGCGAAGAACCAAACAATTTGATTAAAAAATGGGCGGAGGATCTGAAAAGACATTTTTCCAAAGAAGACATACAGATGACCAACAAGTACGTTATAAGATGTTCAACGTCAGTAATCGTCAGGAAAATGCAAATCAAAACCACAGTGAGATATCACTTTATATCTGTAAGAATGGCTATCATCAAAAAGACAAAACATAGCAAGTATTGGCGAGAACGTGGAGAAAAGGGAACACTTCCATGCTGTGGATGGGAATGTAAACTGGTGCAGCCACTATGGAAAACACACGATGGAATATTCCCCAACCATAAAAAAGAATGAAATCTTCCCATGTGTGACAACATGGATAGACCCTGAGGGCATTATGTTTCGTGAGATAAGTCAGACAGAGAAAGACAAACACCGTATGATCTTACTTATATGTGGAATCTAAACAAACCAAGCTCATAGATACAAAGAATAGATTGGCGGGTGGGAGCTCACCCAAATGGATGAAGGAAGTTAAAAGGTACAAACTTCAGTTATGAAATAAATAAGTCCTGGGGATGTCATGTACAGTGTGGTGACTATAGCTAAGAATACTGTATTGCATATCTGAGAGACTTGCCCAAGAGTAATTCTTAAAAGTTCTCATGAAAGAAAAAACTGGGTAACTACGTATGGTGATAGATGTTCACTAGACTTATTATGATGATCATTTTGCAATATATACAAATATAAAATCATTTACATTGTATACCTGAAACTAATATAGTGCTGTATGTCAGTGCCTATGTGGTGGGAGCCCTGTGTCCTTCTCAGAATGGAGTAATCGTAGAGCCGACGGCGGTGCTAAGTGAACCGCCACGGCCATGAGGAAAGACTGAGAGTGAGTGTTAGGCACGCTCTGAACGTCCAAATGGGGCTTCCCTCAAGGAGCAAATAGGGAGAACTAAATGGATGGAAAGGATGGAACCAGGCTTTTACAGAGATGACACTTCCTAAGGAATGGCTTTTGACAGGGGAAGGGGATCCTCAGGAAAGGACGATGACCGCAAGTGGCTGGAGGAGGCCAACCTAGCTGTAACTGATGGCGTCGCAGGATGGCGGAAGGAAGGCTGCGGAGAAAGCCCGGTGCTGTCCAGGGAGAGGCACCTGCACTCTCCTGTGGAGGGAATGCCATGGTCCCACCTGGTCTGAGTTCTCTAGTCCCCTGGGCGGCCGTGTGTCTCACAGTAAGTGACTCATTTAACATCCGCTATTTGCGTTCTAGGAGCTGCCTCCACTCTCAGAAGTCAGCTTTGCTTCTCTTTGTTTGCAAGTAGATGATCACTCAGGCCCCCAGTAGACAAAGACGACATGAAGTATGGTCACTCCAAAGACGGTACAAGTAACGTGCAGATGTCGCCCCCTCTGCTCCTGCTGGGTCCCCAAGCTGAGGATGCGTCATCTCCCTGGAGGGCCCTTGGTGCAAAGCACGTACTGTTTACAGCAGGGGGAGCAGGGCAGGGAAACCACTCAGGGGACCCTAGAGGGGTGACCTGCGACTCACAGCCAGGCCTCAGCCACCAGGTGCCGGTACAGAGAGAGGAAGCTCTTCTGAGCCCTTTTAATTTACCTCCTAAGGGCAGAAACTGAGCTGGTGACGACGTACAGCCATGACTCCCTGACCTTCCAAAGATTAAATATGCCTTAAATAGCTAGACTGGTTTCAGTTTTCTACAGCTGCATCCCGACTGACAGACACACCATGAGCCATAAAATACACCCCACGAAGGTGTTGGGGTCCTTGGGCCCCACGGAGGCCGTTGCTCCGAGGATCACCCTGACAGTCTTTCCCGAGCCCGGTTGGTGGAGGTTGTCCCTAAGAGACTGAACGGAATCCAGTTTCTGAATCTGAAAGGGAAAGCAAACCCTTTCCTTGGGGGCCTGAGTGAGGCCCTGGAGGGCTGTCTTCTGAAGTGACATCCTGTTTTTCTAACCACAAATGGTAAGGGGTTTATTGTACTTTGCAGGTAACATGGTATAACAGGCGATTACTACAATTTCTCCCCATTCCCAGGTGAGACTTTTCTGAGGATGGGACAGGTGAGTGATTCACGTACAGCCTCAGAGCCTGGACACAACCGTGGCGCACCGATGCTCAGGGCTGCCAGCTACCCTGTCGGTTACGACTGTGCTTCGAACGGCATTGTATTCCTTGATCTAGAAATGCTGCCTATCTATTTTTGTGTCTACGTCTGCAAGTTTAACAAGTGTCAAAACAAAAACCCCACAAAGAGAAGTACATTTTGTGTGTGTGTGGGGGGGTACGCGGGCCTCTCACTGTTGTGGCCTCTCCTGTTGCAGAGCACAGGCTCCGGACGCACAGGCTCAGCGGCCATGGCTCACGGGCCCAGCCGCTCTGCGGCATGTGGGATCCTCCCGGACCGGGGCACGAACCCGCGTCCCCTGCATCGGCAGGCGGAATCTCAACCACTGCGCCACCAGGGAAGCCCGAGAAGTACATTTTTGAGTGGAAAAATAAAACCATTAATGGTAGAGACAGAACTGACATTAAATTTTCATTACTGGCTTTAAATACAGTATCAAACTCCACAATTCCTTTTATAATCGTCACGTGTTGGGACCGGGAGAAAACCTTTTACCATCTGTGATGCTTTCATACTCGGCATCTTATGAAATGTCACTTTTCAACAGAAGAGCTGCCACCAATCTCAGGTCAGGAGAAGTAACGGATGATTAACTTTGTTTTTTGGAGACTAGAATTTTTGCTTATCGTATTATACTCATAAACGAACGGATATATACTTAAAAGTAGAATTAAGAAGATACTTAAGGTTGTGGGTTTCCATTTCTTATAAAGTGTGTGCCGTGTTCTGGCATTTCTATTGTGGTGCTGTTAGGAAAAAGGGATGTATCCTTCCATCCCCTCTAGTACGAGCAGGTCTCCTCTTGCAGGGCAGCAAGCTCTGGGTCTGGCTGGGCAAACCCAGACCGCCAGCTGTGCCTCGGCCTCTGCCACCTCCCTGCTGATGAAGCAAGTTCTGCAGGGATCCAGCTCTGTGTCAGCTGGGTTAAACGTTTCAGGACATAATCAGTTTTCTTTGTCCGTTTCTCTTCTTTATCTGATTACAAACGCTTTCTTCTCTAAATTTCACTTTATATAATAATCAGGCAGGAGATCTGATCCTTCATCGCTCACTCCCTCTGCAATAACTTTTATTCTGTAGCCTGTGATACAGCCTGTGATCTGTGCTCTAATCCACGGGGATGCTGGAAGCCACACTTTGAGAAAGCCCAGGAGGCAGGGGGGTGGGGGGACACTTAGACCTAGACCTTCTTCATATTTTCTTTGGCAAATAAAGTTTGTTTCTTTCATTAATAGTTATTTTTTTTAATTGAAGTATTGTTGATTTACAATGTTGTGTTAGTTTCTGATACACAGCAAAGTGATTCCGTTATACATATATACACATATTCTTTTTCATATTCTTTTCCATTATGGTTGATTACAGGACATTGAATATAGTCTGCTGTGCTATACAATAGGACCTTGTTGTTTATCTATTTTACATAGATAAACAACAATATAGTAGTTTTATCTGCTAATCCCAGACTCCTAATTTATCCCTCCTCCCCGCATTAATAGCTATTCTTGAATGAGGGCGTGAGATAATAGTAAAAAAATATTGGTCTCTGTCCCAGTACCTGGCCCAGAGCTCCTCGGCCCTGCGGTACTGCCTGCAGGGCACAGGGAGACTTCAAAGAGGCAGTGAAGGGTCAAGGGCAGTCCCAGAGGGCCGGGTGCAGAACTGGGTGCGCTGGGTGGTCTTGACATGTTCCTTCAGTTCAGTGGCATTTAACGAGCATTTCCAGAGGCACGAGCATGGTGTGTCAAGAACTGGGTCCACTGTTGCTGCCCACGAAGAGCTCACAGTTTATCGTTAACGGCAACATTTTTATAGAGTGCAAAAACAGTTACGTGACTTTTCAAACCACACTTTCATTTGTCTTGAGCGAGACAGAAAAGTAAAAAGCACTGAAGTCATCAGCTGGGTGCTACAATTGCACAACAAAGTTGTGAGGTGTTGGTTTTCTGCTGGTTGCGAAACAAACAGTAATGGGCTGATAGGAGAAAAGGAGTCAGGGGGGTCGGGGGCACACAGAGGTAGGAATGAGGCTCACGGCCTCACCTCCTCATATCCTGTTCTGATTAAAGAAGTCCCCTTTGTGAGGCTCTGGGGGTGGCAGCTGGTAGCAAGTATGCCTTGAGATTCAAGACAGGGCAAGGGCTCTTCTGCTCGAGGCTTCCCAAATTCACAAGCATTAATTTGCAGGCATTCGTGTAATACAGTCTCTTAATAACAGTTAAATTTAATACAGTGCGTCTTGTTGGGATTTGGGAGCTAGACACGCCTGTATCCTGTCTGCCATCACTCTGCTAAGGTACCACCTGGTTCAAGAGGTTGAGTCTGCTGTTTCCCGCTGGCAAAATGGGAATAATAATAACAATTTTCTAGCATTACAGTGAGGATGGGACAAGATGGTACACTACAGACGCTGGCCTGATCCTGGCACACAGCAGGTGTTTATAAAAACGTTCCCTAGGCTTGCACAAACAGACACGGCTGTCCTCACGGTGGTTTCATGGGAGTTTGGAGAAGCCAGTGCTGGGACATTATGGGGCCAGGCCTGGGGTCCAGGCAGGAGACTGACAAAGAGGGGAACAGACTTGGGGAAGCAGAGGCCCAGGAGTCTCGGGGTGAGGTCAGCATCAGGAACGTCAGAACCACGTCCGAGCGAGGCCGGGAAAGCAGGGAGGCTGTGCTGGGCAGGTGTGGCTCCTTCCCAAATACCTGTGAGTCCATCCGCCCCACTGCCACTGGAGATCGGGCCACCTGGGCTCCTTCAAGGTCCTCCTAACTCACCTCCCTGCCTGCCCTCCCATCGCCTGTCTGCTCTTCCACTCCGAGTAAGAAAGATCCCTATGGGGGCTTCCCTGGTGGCGCAGTGGTTGAGAATCTGCCTGCCAATGCAGGGAACATGGGTTCGAGTTCTGGTCCGGGAAGATCCCACATGCCGTGGAGCAACTAGGCCCGTGAGCCACAACTACTGAGCCTGCGTGTCTGGAGCCTGTGCTCCGCAACAAAAGAGGCCGCGACAGTGAGAGGCCCGTGCACCGCGATGAAGAGTGGCCCCCGCTCGCCGCAACTAGAGAAAGCCCGCGCACAGAAACGAAGACCCAACACAGCCAAAAATAAATAAATAAAATTAAGAAAAAGAAAGATCCCTATGGATGCAAATCCCATCACACTCACCAGGGCGCAAAGCCCTCCATGAGTGCTAGTTGCCTTTAGTATAAAGTCACATTTCCTCCCGTGGTTTACAATCCCCACTGGATCTGGTCCCTCAGGTCCTGCCAGCTTGCTGCCCTGCAGACTATGCTGAAGAAACGCGGTTCCTGCTACGTACCCTGTTCCCTGTGGTCTATGGGCTTTTGCACGTTCTGTTTCCTAGGCTTGGAACATTCGTACCCTGTAGGACAGTCTCTAGATCCATCCAGGTCTCTACAAATGACCCAATTTCGTTCCTTTTTATGTCTGAGTAATATTCCATTGTATATATGTACCACATCTTCTTTATCCATTCGTCTGTCGATGGGCATTTAGGTTGCTTCCGTGACATGGCTATTGTAAATAGTGCTGCAATGAACATTGGAGTGCATGTGTCTTTTTGAACTATGGTCATACAGAGTTAAGTCAGAAAGAGAAAAACAAATATCGTATATTAACGCATATATGTGGAACCTAGAAAAATGGTACAGATGAACTGGTTTGCAGGGCAGAAACAGAGACACAGATGTAGAGGTCATATGTATGGACAACAAGGGGGGAAAGAGGCAGGGGGCATTGGTGGTGGTGGGATGAATTGGGAGATTGGGATTGACATATATACACTAATATGTATAAAATAGATAACTAAAAAGAACCTGCCGTATAAAAAAATAAATAAAATTAAATTTAAAAAAAAGAACATTCGTACCCTTGCTCTCTTTTGGGTCATCTTTCAGACTCCTGATACATATGTTTCTTCCTCCAGGAAGCCCTCCTTGCCTACTGCCCAGCCCAAGACTGAGTTGATATCCACGCTAATCCCTAAGGTGCTTAGAGGCACCTCACACGGTAGCTGGCATACAGTGACACTCAGTAAACGTCTGCTGACTGAACAGATCTACCTGGCAGGCGCTCTGCAGGCTCAGTTGGCAGGTAACTGAGATAATTCACCCGGCAGCTCTCTTAGGTTTTTCCCACCTGTGTCAATCAGGGTTCTAGCAGGAAACACATGGCTCAGTCAGCTGGGATAATCAGGAGCCTGGGACCAAGAGCCTTTCTACAAAGGTAGAGACAGGGTCAAGGCCATCCAACAAGGGAGGACAAAGCACCTGCTCTGGGACTAAGGATGGGGGGAAGCCGCCACTGCCCTCGGCCCGACCAGACAAAAGGAAGAGGCAGTCGCAGACCCTCAGAACTGCAGCCGGAGGAGAGGCTGCTGGGCGTGAGCTGCAGCCCCCGGAGAGAGGGACGCAGCCACTGCCCGCCGGTCCTCCGTCTCCCATCTGGGCCTCCATCAGCCCAATCAATCCTATGGGCAGTGGAGGGCAAGAAGCCCGGTCCATGGGGTCACAGCCCTGTGGGCTCCCAGTGGAGTGGAGACGGGTGGTGTGTGATCCGTAGGAAGAAACAGAATATCCAGCTGTTCTAATAACCTAATGACCTGTTCTAATCACTCGTCCTAAACTGTCAGAGTGGTGGATCCCACCAGAGGGCGGTAACACTTCTATCCCTCGGAGTGGAACGGATTGACCTGCCAACTGCATAGAGATTAAAAATATTTTCATTGAATTTAAAAGATTGAGGCTCTTTTTAAACTTAGCTTTACTTGGACTCAGGATTTTATTTGTAATTTCATAAAAGCAGCTTGTAAATTTTAAGTTTTAAAAATCTGCTTGCAGATTTGTCCTGAACTGGGACAGAATTCAGCCTCCAATCTGCGGATGGATTTGCCCGCTGCCAAACGGGCTGAGGTCTGAGCGTGGGCCTCTCATCTGGACCAGAGGTGTCCCTTCCTGAGGTGTGGAGCACATCAACGGAGACGGGTGTGACAGTCTCCCCACCGTCTGCCCGCTGGTCTGGAAATCAGATGTTGGACCCGGAGACAGCTTGCAATTCGAGGGTTAACGGGTTGTCAGCTGGAAGATGTCAGTGTGTTCCTGCCTGAACAGACACACGCGTCTCAGCTTGTGAATCCACAGACAGCCTCTTGCCTGCTGCGTCCGGTGCACTGCAACGATTCAGAGCTGTGCGAAGGCTCCGGTGTGCTCGAAGGGCTCCAGCGCCACCGGCTTTTGTCTGGATTTAGGTGCCCCGCTTTTTGGCTCAGGGTGTCAGCGAGTGGAGGCTGCGGGGGCCACAGGCGAGCCCGGCCTCATTCCACCCAAGGAAACAGCATCAGAGGAACCACGGCCAGGACTTTTGCACGTGTGTCTCCTGCTTCCTCCACCCAAGCTCCAGGCCTGTCCTCTGGGAACCCAGCTCTGGTGGCCACACGTTTGTGTCACGCAGTCCCTGCTGTTTCAAGACTGCTTGGGGGAGCAAAGCTGGGGCAGTGGAGGGGGGGAAGGGAAATAGGGTTCTATCTGGGTGCTCTCAGGGGTCCCTCCGAGTGGCTGGTGCAGAGAGGAGGGCTGCACCCTGGATGGCAGCCAGGGTCACGTGCAAGAGTCTGGAGCAGGGCGTCCTCAGGGTGTGGAGCTCAGCGTCCCCAGGCAATGTGGCTCCGGCTAAGCTACACAGAGGCAAGTGCAGGCACCCGAGGAGTGGGGGGTCTGCCGTTAGAACCCACAGAGGTGCCATGGGGAGGGCAGGCCCTGGGGAACTCGCAGGCAGTAACTCTCCTGGGCTGCAGCTTCCTGGGGGGGCCCCAAGTCTGAGAGGCACGACATCATTCAACCAGCACAAGACAAAACTGCAAAGGGGAGGGGGTGATGTGGATTTGGAGTCATGGAGTCTGGACTCCAATCCCCCTTCTACACCGACCAGCTGTGACTGACTCCAGTCACGGGTCTTCCCTGAACCTCTGTCTCTTCCTCTGTGAGATAGGGGATAATAGCGCCAGCCTGGCACGGCTTTGGTGAGGACTGAGCGTGATGTGTGCAAGGACCCCACACACAGTGGGTTCTCAGTAACAGATGGCAGTCGCCACTGCTAACGCGGGAGGAGTGAGTTGGATCGGGTAGATCTTTCGGCATCCACGGTGTTGGCTGCCAGCCGTGTATTCCGCCGACACTTATTAGGAAGCATCCTTGTGTCTGGGGGGCTGTGAGCACAAACCTGGCCAAGCCCAGGGCTTCCCCAGAGAAGCTCCACAGGCAGGTGGAGGATCGCGGGGTACACGGAGAGCCCCCTGCTCGTTCTCCGCAGAGTCGAGCACTGTCCGCAGAGCTAAGCAAATAAATGAACCGCGCACCCAGCTACAGACGGTTCTCATTCTGTGCACCTGCCTGGCCTCCAGATACTCAAGTCAAACAGAGTAAACGTGATTTCCTTTAACCACCACCTTCCCTAAGGTCGAGAGTATTTGCGGGTAATCTCTGCGTCCCCATAGAAAGCACCTCTGGGGTCTCCCAGGACTGTACTGCAGCGAATGAGAAATGGCCGCCTGAGGCATCTGGGATGTAAACGTGGTTTCCTGAGATGTTAGCTGGTGCTGTTTCAAAAAACACAGGCTGTGAGATGAGGGTTAGGAGAAAATAGGAAGCTGGAGCTGCAGATGGGTGGAACTCTCACGGATTCCTATAGAAATAGAGCATTTAAAATTAGCTTGGTATAAAAATAATCAGGGATGTGGGGTTGATTTACTATCTATATCCCCCACTACTGATTCAATTTCTGTTTGAAGAAATGTATCACGCTTGCAGATTCCTCAAAGACTCAGTCCTGGCTCTGGCCTCAGTAACTATGACGATGGCTCCTTCCCAGGGCCCACATGTGGGCCAGCAGGGGCAGCCCTGGATGTCCTCGCAGCCCGGCCTTTGACCTCAGAGTCAGCCTGTTGTTGGTACTTGTCTGGGCAAAACTCTTTTTTTTTTTTTAAATAATTTTTAATTTTATTTATTTTTTTATTTGGCTGCATTGGGTCTTAGTTGCGGCACGTGGGATCTTTTCGTTGAGGCGCTCGGGCTTTTCTAGTTGTGACGCGCAGGCTTTCTCTCTAGTTGTGGTGCACAGGCTCCAGCGCGTGCAGGCTCAGTAGTTGCGGTGTGCGAGCTCTCTGGTTGTGGCATGCAGGCTCCCACGTGAGCTCAGCGCAGCTTAGTGCCCCGTGGCACGTGGGATCTTAGTTCTCCGACCAGGGATCGAACCCTCATCCCTTGCATTGGAAGGGGACCACCAGGGAAGTCCTGTGGGCAGAATTCTTGGTTTCTTCCTTCATGACATGTTGTCACATTCCAATGGAAGTCCAGAGACCCTGGAGCCTTTCTATTTCATCTGATTCATCTCTCTTCTCTGAGAAGAGAGCTACAGCCACACAAGGGAGCCCAGGCCCAGGTCTTGATAATTAATCAATAAGCAAGTAAATATTTTAATAAAGTTGAAATTTGAGAGTCTCAACCAACAAGACCAATGACCAAGACTTCCCTGGCTGTCCAGTGGTTAGGACTCCGCGCTTCCACTGCAGGGAGTGCGGGTTCCATCCCTGGTAGGGGAACTAAGATCCCACGTGCCTCACAGTGTGGCCAAAATAAACATTTTTTTTTAAAAAAATTGGAAAAAAAAAAAGAGATCAGTGCACTTAAAAAAAAAAAAAAAAGACCAGTGACATTTTGGTCACGACAATACCTTGTGTTTATAAAGTAATCACATTCTCAGTCATTTCTGCACGCGGCCCAGCGCCCCACCACTGGGGTGGGCCCACGCATGACTCCGCATTAGGGAGACAAGATGCCCTGGCGCCTGCGGGCCTCTGGAGAACCCTGCCTTCTTCCGGCCTCTGCCCACAGCCTGGGGTCCTCCTGAAGGCAGGGCTGCACGGCCCTCGCTCCAGGCAGGAAACAAGGAGGCAAAGATAAAAGGCCAGAGACAGGCTGAAGAAACTAGCATCCGCCTGTGCTCTGGGGGTGATGAGTCGAGGTCAGTCGATAAGAACGTCGTCACCACTGATAGGCGGAAGATAATATCGGGGAGGGGGGCTCGGGGCATCTTGGGGTCTGGGGCGGCCTCTGAGGCGCATCGTCAGGACAGAGCCAGGAAATCTGGCTGCTGTGAGAGGACAGGCTCACAGATGGAAGAAAGGTGAGGAACAGAAAACAGGAGGCACGCAGCCGACGCTGCTGCTCCCGTGGCAATTTCTGACCTGGACTCTTCTTTTCCGAGGCTGAGTCATAGCTGGGGCTAGAGGGGCAGGAGACTTTCCATGTCCTTGCTTCGTACTGAATGTCTTTTAGTGCTAGATTGCTTTCTCAACACGCCGCCAGAGGGACGCGGACAACACACGGCAGGGGCTGCGGTCACCTCGCTTCCACCAACCCGCGGAGCTGTCGCGACTGCCCTGGGGACCCTGCGACACTTTTGGAGGGTCTTTTAACCCCAGTAAAGATCAACAAATGCTTTACTGATAGGGATTTGGGACATCACCGTAGTGTCCCTCTCACAGGAGGCCTTGGAATAAGTCTGCCATTGCCGGGGTGACCCCCGGGGCAGCGCAGGACCTGTTTCCTTAGGGGGCGAGAGGAAGCAGGACACTAAGACCAAGGGTACGTGCGCCAGGCCTGAGCTCAAACCCAGTTCTGACGTGGATTTGTGAAACCTTGGGAAAGTATTTAATCTCCCTGAGCCTTGGGTGACCCACATAACGAGATGGAGAAAATCATATTCAGCAAAATTCTTTTGGGGGAGAGCACACTAAATTTGTGCAGGAAAAACACACTGTGGTCAGGCGCGAAAGCTCAAAAAACCTGCCCAAGGAAATGGACTTCTAAAGGGAGAGAGTCTTGTCACCGGGAAGCCCAGCTGTTTTGGGAAGCAGGCGAGTGGTGGATGTGTCAATACTCGAGACATAATGTATTTTCGGACGGAGGAAAAATCTGGCCGGGAGGGTCCAAGGCCCCGTCCCCAGCCCCGCTCCCAGGACTCGCCCTGGTCGGTTGCAGCCCAGAAGGGCCTCTGGGGGTTGGACACGCCGTTAGGGGAATCTTACATTGTTTGTTTTAGGACATCTGAGGTAACTTCCTCCTCTGTCTTCCCTAAGAAATCTTCAGCAAACTTACCCTACCACTCTGCTACGGGTGGATGGGATTTGATCAGGGCGCTCCAAGAATTGCCGAGGTCTGTGCTGAGGCTGGCACGGAGCAAAAGACCACATTTCGTGTATACGGCCGCAGCTACTGACTAGTTACACACACAGAACCCGGCACAGAGTCAGTGTTCCATAAATGGTGCCCACGGGCATTTTCACCATAAGAAAGACGGAGTCTCCTCATCCCATTTTCCTGCCTGGCGCTGCCGGGGCTCCGGCTCCCAGCTGGCTGGATGCCGCCCCTTGGCCGCTGCATGGCCAGGGAGGACACGCCTCCTTCCCTGTGTTCTCTGTGTGGCCTCCTGGTGTCCCCTCATCCTGCTGCAAAGGAGGAGGCCACAGTGTCTAGTAAGCAGGAACGCAGGTAGCCCCCAGACCCAGTTCGGGACCCCAGTCTGAGCCCCTGTAAGGGGGACGCAGCACAGGTCAGCACTACACTCGGCTGGATGCTAGTGTGCAGGCTGTCCAGAGCACCCAGGCGCCTGTACGTACTCTCTGACCTCACCATTCCTCCATGAGGGGCCCTGGCTTATCTACTGCACCTCTTGGGTGGCACTTTTTAAAGTTTGCTTTTGGGTTATTTTTATGCTTTTGAAACTATCGCACTGTATGTGGTTTGAGCTCCCCGAGGACAGGGACTTCCCTCCCCGGCCTAGATGTGCGCGTCTCTCAGGACCCCCTTCAGACTTTTGCAGATGCACAGAACTCCCCTCCCAAACGCCTTCTGACAAGCGTTTTAGAAGCCTCGGTGCCCAGAGCCTGTGCTGTCACCTAGGGTTGCCCGTGCCTCTCTGAACATAAGTGAGCGTGGAGGCCGACATGCCTCCCTGGTCTTTAGAGCTTCGTGACTGGGGTGACCACGTAGCTTATTGCCCAGGCAGGGCACACTGAGGGTGAGATGGGGCTCTGCTCAGAGCTGGTCAGGACAGCAGACATAGGACGGTTTTCCCCGAGGCTCGGGGGCATCGCACCTTGCTTGTGTCACACCTCCAGCCTCGGCTGCCCCCATGCACTCCAGCAAACAGAATTTGAATGGCTGCCCTATGGTCTCAGAATTGCTCCAGAACTACACTGGCCTCTCCAACAAAATAGTGTGCACTTCCTATGAACCATACACTGGAGCTGGAAGGAATCTTTAATAATTTCTAGTAGTGTCGTTCTACAGATGAGAAACTACGGCTGAACTTACCCACAGCTACTTAGTGGCAGAGTCAAGATTAGACCCTATTTCCAGAACCTCAGGGCAGATCTTTATTCTTTGACGCTATTTTTAAAATGCTTTTCCACCCAATGAGTCCTCTTCAACCCATCTGTCTGGTAAGTAGGTGTCTACTCATTTATTCATTCATCCGCCAGGCTTAAAAACATGAACTCTTGTGTGCGATGTAAGCTCAGGACACGATGGCGGCCGGAAAGAGCAAGGACAGCTCTCGGGGGATTGCAGTGGATGGCGATGTGTGAGCTGAATCTTAAATCATGAGCAGGTTTTCTGTCTGTTTTGGTTACAGCTTCTAGATCAGATCTCAGAGCCATTCCCTCTGAAATGACCAGGAAGGGGAGGAGGGTAGCCATCAGGAATTTAAATTATTCCAGTTTTCAAAGACCATGTTTTAAAACTATGGGCCAATTAGTCTAATACCTAGCTTTATTTAAAAATCTAGACCATTTTAAAATGCTGACTGGGATGGAATGCAGAGGCTTTCAAGTCAGATGGACCCGGGTGGGTATAAAATCTTTCTGGTTCTGTGTCCATGAACAACTTTTTGAACCTAAGTTTTATTGTCTGTAGATGGGGGATTAAAATGTTTATCTCAAGTAGTCATTATGAGAATTAACTGAAAATGTGAAAAGCACTTTGCCCAGTGTCCAGCACAGAGTAAATATTCCCTATAATGTGCTATTATATAGTTTGTAACACAGTATATAATATGTACAGTATATATCACGTATAATACAGTATGGTGAATAATTAGGAAAGAATTTGGGTTCACTTAGAATGTTAGACTAATTTAATTTTTATTTTGGTGTCGTAGCTATAACCATGGTAGATCGGAATCTGGGCAGAGATTTTGACAAAGATCCCTCGGAACTTCCTTGTGCTTGTGATGGGAATTTGGACAGTGATTAACCCCCATGGAGGCAGGGAGTCAAACAGATCGGGGGCAAGGACACAGGAGACATTCTCTACATCTGCTACGTTTTCTTAATTAAATAATTCGAAGGAAACGCGACAAAATGTTTGGGTTGAGAAAACTCTCTTCTGACCCATAGCTTGTTTTTCTTCCAGCAGTGATTTTTCCCTTGGAGACCCATCAACAGCCTGCAACCTGACTAAACTGCTCATCTTAGTGTGTTCGTGCTTCTATAACAGGGTACCTCGGTGGGGCGGCAGGCTGGGCGGGGAAGGGAGGTGACGTAAGCTACAGAAACTTACTGCCCACAGCTCTGGAGGCTGGAAGTCCAAGTTCAAGGTGCATTCTAGTGAGAGCCCCTTTCCTGGTTCACAGCGCCTTCTCGCTGTGTCCTCACATGGTGGAAGGGGCTAGAGGTTTCTCTGGACCCTCTTTTGTCAGGGCACTAATCCCACTCAGGGGGCTCCATCTTCATGACCCAATCACCTCCCAAAGGTCCCGCCTCCAATACTATTATACTGGGCATTAGGATTTCACTGTATGAACTTGTTGAGGACGCAGACATTCAGACCATAGCACTGCTCTTGGTTGAAATTGCTACCCGAACTACGTCGGATCTTCTGCGACAGATCACTACATTTTAAACAATGTTTTAAAATCGATAATGAAGGTGCTTCCGCACATAACATCACAGAGCCAGCAGTAGGTCTGGGATTGGAAGCTAAAAACAACAACAAAACATTACAGCACATCCTGTATGGTTCCTCACAGGAGAATGCCATTTCTAGATTCACACCAAGACACTGAAAGGAGAGGCCTGAGCCCTGACTTGTGAAAGCCAGCTGAGATGCAGAACACGGCCTTCCCCCAAATAACTGTGGACAGAGTCTTTCCTAGAATGCAACCAAGACTTTCCAGGAACCACTTTTAAAAATTTGACCCTGACATTTTAAAGCAATTATGGTGAAAGTAAATTTAGTGAGTACTTCTGTTGCCAACCACATCAGATTGATTCTTGATTTTAGTTTCTTCTCTTTAATAAGTAAAATGCAGGTTAAATAGATCTAAATTATATGAAATACAACCACGGCTCTTACAAAATCTAAGTAATATTTTACTATGCAGTGAAAAGTTAAGTTACAAATCCAGTTTATGCCGGGTCTGATTTGAATTGGCTAAAATAATACTTTTTTTTTTTTTTTTCCCAGTAGGGCTGATAGTAGAGGAAATCAGCTTTGTACGATGTCTGTAAGATAGGGGACACTCGCTGTGTACACACCTGTATCAGTTAGCTACTGCAGCATAACAAACCACCCCAAAACTCAGTGGCTTAAAAAACAGAAACACTGGGACTTCCCTTGTGGCACGGTGGTTAAGAATCCACCTACCAATGCAGGGGACATGGGTTCGATCCCTGGTCTGGGAAGATCCCACATGCCACGGAGCAACTAAGCCCGTGCACCACAACTACTGAGCCTGCGCTCTAGATCCCGTGAGCCACAACTACTGAGCCTGTGTGCCACAACTCCTGAAGCCTGCAAACCCTAGCCCACGCGCTGCAACTACTGAAGCCCGCACACCTAGAGCCCGTGCACCTAAAGCCCGTGCTCTGCAACAAGAGAAGCCATCGCAATGAGAAGCCCGCGCACCGCAACGAAGAGTAGCCCCCGCTCTCCATAACTGGAGAAAGCCCGTGCACAGCAACGAAGACCCAACACAGCCAAAAATAAATAAATAAATTTATTTTTTAAAATTATTGATTTTTGATTATTGTTCATGAGTCTGCACGTCAGCCAGGCAGTTCTGCTGATCTGGGCTCAGCTTTGCCGACCTTGGCTGGGTCCTTCATGCTTCTTGGGTTTGCTGTGGGTCAGATGGGGTAGGTGGGTTGGTCTAGAATGACTTCGTTCACATGACTAGAGGTTGGCGGGCTGTTGGCTGGGGCACTGAGATAACTGAGGGTGTGCACACATGTACACGCATGTGTGAGAGGAGGTGAGGAACAGGGATCACCACCAGGGGAAAGAGGATGTCACATGTAACCGGACAATGGGGAGGCTTCTCAGGACTTATATGACCTGCTTTGCATCTTTACCCAAAGCCCTGGAACCTCAGAGGTTAAGAGGACAGACTCTGAAGTCAGAAAGACTTGGGTCAAAGGATTTGGGGCAAGACCCTAAACTTTCTGAACCTTAGTTTTCTCATCTCTAAAATGGGGAGGGTGATACCTGCCTCTCGGGAGTAAGATTAAGTGAGATGATGGTCCCTGGCACGCGCTAGATGCCCAGCAACTGGAAGAAAACATTAGATTTGTACCCTTTTAGGGATTTAATTGCTTCCATGACTCTAGACCTCCCTAGAATCTTCCTCTTCTTTTGCATGTAGATATGGGTACCTTGGTGTGATCCTAGGTAGAATGGGACCCATATTCTCTTTATATTATCATCAGCAAAGGGCAGGCCAGGGCAGCAGTCCTTGTTAAAGGGCTTTGTTGGAAAGACACTGGTCCCACTCAGCCCTGAGACTGGCTCCTCAGAAAGATGGAACGGAGGCATCGGCTGTCCCTGCTCGATGAGATTCCAGCCCTAATTCCCGTGTCTTTCAGGAAACTCTCAGGAAATAGAGATTCGATTTATCCCTACTGCTGGCCACCAGCTACACCTAGAAGAGCTGTCCAGCGTGAGTTCTGGACATGGGCGTATGGGGGCATCTGTCCAAGGTGATGCTCCACGGGTGCTGGGCCAAATGGCCCTCAGATCTGCCCTTGCCTGTTGGCTTACAGGTGCTCCCAGCCAAACTCTACCCCTCTATTTAAGAATGTGATCCCTAGTTAAATGCAACAGTCCTTGAGAAAGGCCATATTTGGAGTAAAAGACACCATCCATCAGCAGACATGAACGACTCAAGATCTGCCCCAGAGCTGCTAGGGATCTATGGTGCATGGCTTGAAAATCACTGGAAAAGTCCATCTCTCAGATTTAGCTGCAAAAATCTAACATCCTCTCTGGCAGCATTGCTGGAGCAGACCCTGGAAGTAATGCCCCGGTGCTCACTGAGTGATCCACCCAGAGTCTCCCCAGGGCCACATCCTGGCATTCATACCCATCTTGTCCACGGGAACTCAGCCCCTTAGAGTTTTCCTTCTTACAAAGCACTTCCAAAGCCATTTCACCATAGCTGGAGTGAGACACCAGAACCGGTCCAGAATGGGGGCAACGACTTGCCCTTAGGCAGAGACCAACGGGGTGGTCCCGCAGCCAGGTGCCAGCCCCACTGCTTGAGGACAGCACGCCTCACTTCTCAGGCACACACACGCTCACGCCCATACATGCGCACGAGCACACACACGCGCGCGCGTCCTGGAACCTTCCACCCCGCCATCCTGGCTAGCACCGGGGCTGCCATTGAGCGGGTGCAGTGAGAGTTGTGAGCACATGACAGATTGGGGGTTATTTTTAAACACCCTTGCTGGGAGGCAGCAGTGACCTTAAAGTAGGTTGTCTCCTTTCCTGGCATTTCAGTTTTATTGTAAAAGCATTTATTTGTAGAAATAGAAAACGCCCAAAGCACACACGTTAGGCAAACAGCAGATGTCGCCTGTTCCCGCACTGGCGAAGGGGAAAGGGAGCAGCTGTGACACACCCTTGGGGTCAAGGGGGGCCACTGGCGGCCCTGTGTTGAGAACGACCATCCTCAGGAAACACGCTCCTCCTGAGACCCGGGGACCCTGTTGGGGACGGGGGGTGGGGCTCCTGAAGGCAGGAAGGCACCCCCAGGCCCTCCCAGGCAGAGGGAGCGGGTTTTGCTGGTGGAATGGTACCATCCGCTCTCCCCCTGCAGCGCCCTTGTTGCCTACAGTTGCCCAAGAAAGCTGGTGGCATTTCTTACCTTCCCCTGGCCGGAGTGAATACACTTTCCTATTCCATTAAAAACCAGAAGAGATGAAAAGGACTTAACTTCACTCAGGCAGCCAAGAAGTATGATGGGTGCCTGAAGGTTTGCAAGGGTCCTCAGGAGTTGGGTCTCTTAATAATAATAATAACAACAACAACAATATAGCAGCATACTAATATATTACACTGCTATATTATTAACATATGAATTAAATAATATGTGGATTATAATATATAAAATGAAATAATGATATCTTAATAGAATACTTAATACTATTATTCTACTATTACTGTATCATCATCACTTCAACGAGCACGTCTGCAAAAAGCCATCAGATGCCTTACGTACGTCAACACTTTACTGAATACCAGGGATCCAAAACCCTCAGGGGCTTCCAGGTTAGGGGGAGAGAAAGACGCACAAGCAGAGGGTTTCACTAAAACACAGCAGTGGAGCCATGGAGGGGGGCGCGACGAGGAGGGCGCTCGGCCAGCCCAGGATGGAGGCGTAGACACTTGCTGGAGGTACGGGGTTATTGAAAGGGTTAGAGGCCACGTAAACAAGGGAGCCCTCTGAAAAAAAGCCCCTGTGGATGTTCTGTTCTGTCCCTGGACATGCCTGCGGAAGCCCCCCTGAGGGCTAAGCTTGACTCTCCCCGAGGCGAGGAGGCCCCCCTCAGCTGTGTGCCCAGCACCGTGCGCCCCCTACTTGCTACACTGCAGCTTCCTGCTCTCTTCGCGCCCTCTCTCTCCCACTGGACCAGGGGCCCAAAACGATGTGCCTGTCACCCCTTCGTCCCCAGTGCCGGGCACTGTCACCCAGCGGGCCATCAATACACACGTCTGGAATAAAAGAGTCAGCGGTGAAATGAAAAGCAGTGGAGGAAGCTGGGCTGCCCTTCGACTCAGTTCACTAAGGAAGCTTGAGTTCCTCCAGGTTGAACGCAGCCGGCACCCAGATCACTGCCCCTGGCTTTCAGGCCCAGGCCAAGCAAGACTTTTTGCATTCAGGGGCTAAAATAAGGAGCAGGGGGCCTTAAGCAATTTCTTAAGACAATGGTTACAGCTCTCCTCTGCAGCGGGAAACCCGCGCATCAGAAAAGCTCACTGGTCTCATTCCATGACAGGAAACCTTCAACAGAGAGACCAAAACCTTCACCTCAAGACAGACTGAAATCCAGAGTCTCTGGCCTCCACCCCTGGGCTCCCTACAAGCTTCTGTGCAGCTTTTTTTTTTTCCCAATTTCACTGAGGAAGGAGTGAATATATCCAGGTGATGTTTATGAACCTTTTATGAAATCACAGCCTCATCCCAACTCTTCAGGATCTGCATGAGAATAAAAAGCCACATGACGATGACCATGCTGGTGAGATTAGACAAGGAAAAGCCTGGGATCTCAACGGAGTTTGCTAGAACGGTTTTCCCCCATTACCATTCACTTCTCAGCAAGAATCCCTTACTTCGTTCCTATCACCAGATTTACTCTAACCCAGATGTCCAGGGCCTGCTCTTTGGAGCCACAAACATTAGGAGGTAGTAAAAGCCGAAATGAAAACCCAAATTTATCCCAAAAAAGCAGTATCTCCCCTTTATTCTGCGGAATTTTCATTGAGCCAGGAACGTGGGCACAGACTGCCAGTCTCCAAAACGTGAACCGAAGGGTCCTGGAAACGACCCGTTTCTTCCCTGACAAAGACTTATTAAATAAACTATGATTCCAGCAAGTCAATGCACTCGACTCTTGTTATTTGAAGACTTCCTGAGCATTATACTAGATACAACAAAGCCAAACCCTGAATATATATGTGAGATAAAAGGTATTCTCTTCCTTCTCCATAAAGAAAAAAAAGAGTCAATTAGCATTTTATTATGCATATCGCTATATACAACTGCATGCTTCCCTTAAAGAGATGGAATTTGAATGATTTTCTGAGGATATAAGTTAAACCTGTAAGGACTGAGATGAGCATGTTTTTACTCCTGGGCAAACTGAAAAAGGTCTTTTATGACCCATTACTTCTTGCCATTTGGACTCTCACGATGAAGGTGAAGAAGGATTTAAATAGGATTTCTAAAAAAAAAAAAAAAAGAGGGCTTCCCTGGTGGCGCAGTGGTTGAGAGTCCGCCTGCCGATGCAGGGGACACGAGTTCGTGCCCCAGTCCGGGAAGATCCCACATGCCACGGAGCGGCTGGGCCCGTGAGCCATGGCCGCTGAGCCTGCGCGTCCGGAGCCTGTGCTCCGCAATGGGAGAGGCCACAACAGTGAGAGGCCCGCCTACCGCAAAACAACAACAACAAAATATATATATATATGATTTCTCACTATTCTTCACTTTGTTATTGTGGATTTGCTCTCATATAAATAAGATGTCCACAGATATTTTCCCTATGCTTTGTTAATATTTATACCCAATATTTCTGTTTCCTGAGATGCTGCTTTGAGCAGCTGACATTCAGTAAGAGAGGTGCTATGAGGGAAACTCCACAGACAGAGCCTATGGTTTTGAGTCCTGGAACCTGAGTTCAAGTCCCAGCTCTGAGCCTTCCTATTCACGCACCGCTCAGAGCCCCTCTCTCTTCCATGGGAAGTGGAGACAATGATGCTTTCCTGATAGGTCTGTCCTGGGGGCACAGACACACTATGGGGCGTGCAGCGGGGGACAGTACCTGGTAACACTCACTGTTATCTTCATGGCGACTGTACCGCCCCTCTCCTGGCCATTCCCCTTTGACAACCTCTACGATTTCACACTAAGCATGATGCCGGCTGTCAGGGGTTCCGCGTGAGCTTCATCATTCCTCCTCCTTTTCTCCAGATTTCAAGCTAATTGAGAAGCAGACACAGATCCCAGAGGAAACAACACACAATATTCACTTAATTGCTGTCGTGGTTACACTGGAGAATGCAGAGTGCACCCGCTGCTAAAGTGGATTCTCCTTCTGTCTGGCCTCTCTCTTGCAGTCCAAACCTCGAGACTTACGGGTCCAGGGAGTGGGGTCAGCATACCCTCCCCCAGCCGTGGAGACCTGCGGCTCCTCTGATTCCAGGGATTCAGAGTAACTAAGACTCAGAGAGCCAAGCCACGGGTTACATTCAACACCTTACATCCAATCATCTAGAAACAGAGGCCAGAGAAGGTCAGATTTTCACCATTCTCTCATGCGAAAGAGAGAGGGGGGAGGAGAGTGGAAACAAATAAACGAGCAAAAGACTTATTCCCTAATTCTTCCCCACTGAGGCAAGGATTGTTGGGGACACACCCATGTTATAGACCAGGGCAGGAAGAGGAAGGGAAAGGAGAATGCTTCTGCCTTTATTGGCTATTGGTTTAAGATATACTTTTTTCTAAACTAAAAATAAAATTACCAGCTGATCCAGCAATCCCACTCCTGGGATATATCAGGACAAAACTCTAGTTCAAAAAGATACATGCACCCCAATGTTAACAGAAGCACTATTCACAACAGCCAAGACATGGAAGCAACCTAAGTGTCCACTGACAGATGAGTGGATAAAGAAGACGTGGTACGTATATACAATGGAATACTACCCAGCCATAAAAAAAGAACGAAATAATGCCAATTGCAGCAACATGGATGCAACTAGAGAATATCATACTAAGTGAATTAAGTCAGAAAGAGAAAGACAAATATCATATGATATCACTTATATGTGGAATCTAAAATATGACACAAATGAACCTATCTATGAAACAGAAACAGACTCACGGACATAGAGAACAGACTTGTGGTTGCCAAAGGGGAGGAGGGTGGGGGAGGGATGGAGTGGGAGGTTGGGATTAGCCGATGCATGTAGAATGTAGAATCTACATGCATGTATCCATGGAGAATGGATAAACAAGAAGGTCCTACTGTATAGCCCTGGTCCGGGAAGATCCCACATGCCATGGAGCAACTAAGCCCGTGAGCCACAACTACTGAGCCTGCGCTCTAGAGCCCGCGAGCCACAACTACTGAGCCCATGTGCTGCAACTACTGAAGTCTGCGCGCCTAGAGCCCATGCTCTGCAACAAGAGAAGCCACCGCAACGAGAAGCCCGCGCACCGCAATGAAGAGTAGCCCCCGCTCGCCACAACTAGAGAAAGCCTGTGTGCAGCAACAAAGACCCAACGCAGCCAAAAGTAAATATAAATAAATTAATTTAAAAAAAAAACCATCAGTATCTCCACAGTATCACAGTGGGACTCAGAATGTATACAACATAACATTCACAATGTCCAGGATACAATCCAAAATTGCCTGATATACAAAGAAGCAGGAAACGTGACCAGTTCTCAAGGGAACAGGCAACCAACAGATGCCAACCCCAAGATGACCCAGATGTTGGGATTATCAAAGACTTTAAAGCCACATTAAAACTATGCTCCATGAGGTAAAGAAAAATACACTTGAAATGAATGAAAATTTAGGCGTTCTGATCAGAGAAATTAAAACTATAGAAAAGAATTAGGTGGAAAATTGAAAAATATATGAAGTAAAAAATTCACCGGGTACAGGCTCAGTAGCAAAATAGAGATGATGGAGGATAAAGTCAATAAAATCTTATCCAACGTGAAGACAGAAAAGACTGAAAATAAATGAATGAACACTCAGGGCTCTGCAGGACAATATCAATAGTCCTAACACACGTTTCACTGAAGTCCAACGAGGAGAGGAAAGAATGATGGGAACAAAACAATATGTGAAGAAATTCTGGCCATCCTCTTAGTCTCTCCTTGAAGGACCGTGTCATCACAAAGCCCTTCTGGGCGAGCACCAGACCCCTTCCAGCTCCAGCCCCGATGACCACACTTCTAAGACCCTGGGATGTCTGTGTCTGTGTCCCCTGTAGGCTGTAACTCCCTGGCCAGCACCCTGGTCCAGCCTTTGCTGCGGTCTCAACGGACCTAATGGGGCGCTGGGTGCCCTGAGAGCCACTGGTAACAACCCGCTGACTCGGTGCCCAGCAGGCCGGAGGCTCCCTGTGCTGCCCCTGCCCATACATAGTCCCTGCTGAGGAAAGGGTCCCACGGGCAGCCCTGCTCCATGCGAGCCCACCATCCTGGCATCACCTGGTCTGCTCAAACCCCCCAGGAGTCCAAGGTTACAACTATAGTGTATTCTTTGTGACTTTTCATTCTAAGCTTAAAAATGAATGCTAATTTTGCACTCATCTACATAATAAACCTCTGCTAATCCTAACAAAATCCTGCCGTCCAGTATTGAAGTGCACGAAGCTTTCTGCGTGGCATTCCTCGGGCGGTTTGGGTTGTCTACACAGAGCACCAGGCTTCCGGGGCGTGTAGACCCAAGTGGGAAGTGCACAAACCCGCTCACCTTAGAGAGGCTCAGGGCTGAAGAATCTGGAAGGACTGACCACGGGCTCCTCCCAGAACTGAGATCCGCTCCAGCCCCCAGGATGGGACCAGGCCCTGGGGTGGAGGGGTCTAGCAACAGGCTAAGTGGCTAAGGGTATCAGTGGTGGGCCGGGACCGAGGGCACCCAGGGGCCTCCGAAACCCATCTGAGACTTGTTCTGAGCAAGGTGACTTGAGGGCAAAAGTAAAGCAAGATGTTTTGCACCATCCGCTGGACACCTTTGTGTGGCCGCGGTGGCGGGGGGAGGGTGACCCGTTTTCCTTCCGGTAATTGATGGTCTGGGCACACCTTTCCCAGCACGGCTGGGCACACCTGAGGCTTACCGTCAGTAAACAACACGCCTCGGGATGCGAGAAGCTGCAGGGCGAAACACATTTTTTTCCTGTTTTGAGTCGCTCTGTGCTTTTCCAGCAGAAGTGTATCATCTGGTTTTGAACGGAAACCAGTCTTCAGCCAGACTGCCTTCTCCTTTAAGCAAGTTGTTCTCAGTTCCCTCCAGATGGATAATGGATTACAGTGTCTTGCAGGGCCCTGCTTTTAACTGCCAGCTTATTCCCCCTTAAACATCTCGTGCTTTATGGCCCGGCTACGCATCGGCGCTGGATTACGGCTTCCAGAGAAAGGGCGGAGCTGCGGCCGGCTCCTCCAATGATGACAACCCCAGCAGCGAAAGCCCACAAAATAAACCCGCCCCTACTGCCCCTTTGTCATTTATCTTTATTGCTCAAAGAAAATTCATGGAGAAGAGGTCCTGAGCTCCCCCGTCACCAGGTTTTTGCAGCCGACGCTGTGATTATCTTGCAATTGTGAACATGGACGAGATCATTCATGTTCGCCTTTTCAGATGGAGGAGTAAAATGACATGATGGATGAAGAAATATCTCCAAGTGATGTCATCTGTTAAAGATGTCGTTTCTGTCTTCCATTTTTGGCAGGCTGCCCTCAACTCTGCGATCGGCCTCCATAATTCATTCGCTCATTCAATTCCTCCTAATACAAGGTCCCAAAATAGATTCAGTCTTTTTACCTTGACTATGGTGTATTTTCCCCAAGAGGAACCAGGGAAGCTTCTTTGTGCCCTGGAGAATTATTAACAGGGGGACAGGCCTGTTGACAAACCCGGCCTGAAGAAGCAGCAGAAAAGGATTTCTGTATTCCAAAAGAAAGGGGGATTCAAGTCTGCATTTTAGTCACAGGACACCAGCTGCTGATTAGTGAGCCTAAAACCTACAGGGAGGAGCTGATAAAAATTCTTGTAAAATACTGAGAGTTTTAATGGAGTTCTGAAACAAGGAAATCATGGAACAAATCCATGAATTTTTTTACTTTCTAAGAAATACAGAAAACGTGTATCTCACCATTTCTCAGAACTCAAGAAGGAAATAAAGAATTCAGTTTTCCTCAAAGGCTCGATGTGTGAAGCAGTCTGCTGGGCAAAGCAAGGAGCAGGCTGGTTTTTCTGCGTTCCAAGATGAACACCAACCACGGGAGGCTCTGTCCTTGGTGCTTATGCAGCTGGTCCATGAGAAACTCAGAGGGTGAAGGTGAGACCCTGGGAGGGCACAGTCCAGGGCCCGGGGTGCTGGTCCCCACTCGGCCTTTCACGTGTGTGAACTTAGACAAATCACTGGGCATCCCTCCAGGGCTCAACACTCCCATCTGCAGTGGGCAGAATACTCCCTCGGGGTGGGAGAGGAGATTCAATGAGGTGACACATGATAAAGAAAGCAGGGGACTCTGTAACCACAGCACACTGTGCCTCCCATGCGGTTATTACTGCTTCCATCTGGGGCATTTGTCTCTGAAGACTCAGGGTTTTCTGCACGACACTTCAGCTCCCTTCTCCTTTTACAAGTGATGATACCTTTATATGATGATTGGACGGTATCATGTTTGGTGATTTAAAAGACCTTTTTTTTTTTCCTGAAAGGAATTAAGAGGAGAAGGGGAGGGGGAGAGGAGCCAGGGCAAATGGGAAGACCTCTGGCCCCAGGTAGCGGAGAGGCAGGATGGAGAGTCAAAACTTCTGAGTCAGTATTCTGGTTCTGCCTCTTCTTGGCTGTGTGACTCTGGGCAAGCTACCTAACTGTTCTGGGCTGTTTCTTCTCCTGTACAATCGTGATTCTAATGGTACCTACGTACTAGGGCTTAGTGAGATTCAAACAGAATGGTGCATAGAGAGCACTCAGCACGGTGCCTGGCTTACAGTAAGATCTCCCCAAATGTGCACTGTTATTGTTCTGTACACCTACGGCCTTAATAAAAATTTGCTGAATGAAATGAAAAGTAGTATGAAAAGTAGTAAATAAAAAACCAAAATGGAGGAAATTAAAGAATGAATTCCTTCCAAAAGTCTTCTGTGAATCCCAGTAATGCCCTGTCTGCTGCCCTGTCTCCCCTCCCCCGCCCCGTTCCAGCCTCACCGGACACACGGCAGTTTTCCAAATGCTCCCAGGCACCCCGTGCTTTGCGATGGCGGCCTACAGAGCTGCCGTCCCTTTATTACTCACTGACGGAATCTTAATTCGTCAAGGCTCCGCCCAGATGCCACCTCCTCTGCAAGTACTTGCGGAGTCACCCTGAGTCTAACCGATTTGTTTTTGACAATAGGCTAGCAGCATTTTATTGCCGTCGTTATTGACGTTTGTCTCACCAGCTTGGACATCTCCGTGTGGACCCCTCTTTCTCAGCAGTCTGGTGGGCCAGTGTCCCGGGTACAATGTGAGCGGCGGTCCGCACTCACCCCCAGCACCAGCAGAGGCACCCCGACACCCCCTCCCCCAGGCCGCGGTCTCCTCCTCGGAGCGAAGCCCACTATGTGTGGAGAAGACGGGTACCTGCTTTCTTGTGTGCAGAGTGAAAGGGCTGGGCAGGCTGGCTGAGATTCCTCAGGCCTTCAACTCCCCCTGTCCCTGGGGCTCGGTGACCCGCGCGAGTCACCGGTGGCCATCTGTCACAGTTCCAGCCCATAACCTCGAGCCCGCAAACATACCGTAAGGGACAACCAAGATCCCTGCCCATCTCTTCCACACACGTACAAAACCTGCAACTCATCCCCCGAGGGATTCCTGATCGCGCCCTAGGAACCCACAGCGATTTGCAGGTTTACAAAGCTCCTTTGGGACTTCTTGGTATGGCCTCATCTCCCAGGTTCAATGTGATCTCTAATATGATGGCGGGACTGAAAGGAGACCGGCCGCCCTAGAGAGAGGCTGCGAAAGACAGCAGGTGGGTGACAGACCCGGGAGCCCTGAGCTGTCTGTAGTGTGCGTGTTTAGAGGCCGTGGGTTACCGGAGTCACCCTCTGCTCAGCGAAAGATGCAGTCCATCCCCCCGGCACCATCCCCCGCCTCCACACTCCACAGACACCACACAGGGGAACGCTCAGCCTTTAATGTCCTTTTGTAGAGGCAGAGCATGTGATTACGGTTAAGTTCTTTTTCGCCCTGCAAGCCTTCGTTGGATGAAATGCCATTTTATTATGCTGTGATAGTAGTTATGATTACATGGGGCACTGAAAAGGAGAAATGATGACTGAGCAACAAACCGAAACGCAGGCAATCTCCCCATTTTTGGAGGCTCCGTGATTCCAGGACCAAGCGCCATTCTGTCTTTCTACTTGACATTCTATAGCCATTGCCTCAGACTAATTATGACTCATCCAATTACCTAATTCTAATGATCTAATTTTATCATTCCGCAATTAAGCTTCTTCTGGCAGCATGCTACTTAGCCATAAAAAGAAAATACTTCTTTTCCCATTTTCAAAACTAGTTGAGCGAGACAAGGAAAGGTAGTCACATCCACTTAACTCTCCATTTGTTTTGAGCAATGGTTTTTCTCATTGACCTAAAGAACTGATAGATTAGTCCAAGAAACAGCTTTTCGGTTATAGGATGTTTGGAGCATCTTTTTTCTTAGAAAGACAGCAGTAGATCAGCCAATATTAATCAAACACTTTAATCACAGCTTTGCAGCTATAGACCCAAAAGGAGAATGAACAAGCTTTCCTTAGCAGTCTGTCCTACATTTGATGATACTGAATATCTGAGAGGCTGAGGCTGCGCATGGCTTATACGATATCAAATATCCTGTGACTGAACTGTGGGTGGAAGGTACTGGGCTAAAGAACTACATATCCCAGGCTCCCTTGCAGAGAAGGATGGTCAAGTGACCAAAACTGGCCAATGAGACATAAGTAGAAGTTAGCCGGGGCTTCTGTAAAAGATTCTGGTAAGAAGAGTAGACTCAGCTGGAGGTGTGTCTTTGGCACGTCTTCCTTCTTTCTTCCTAGAAAAAGAACTTGATTCCTGGAGCCGAGGCAACCTCCAGCGACCATGAGGGAAAGCCAAGAGAATTTTGGAGGTCTCAGCCCTGATGTCCTTAAACCAGTAAACCAACCCCAGCACCTGTTGGCTTCCGGCCTTTTCATTCTGAGTGAAAAATAAATCCCTGTGTGGCTTAAGTCATCGGCCATTTGACTGACAAACATGCACGCGTTTATTTGTTTATTTGTCTCTCCTCGCTAGAATATAATTCCACAAGGGCGTCAACTTTGCTCATTGCTGTATATTATGCCTGGAATATAATAAGCACTTCACAGTAATTTGCTGAACACGGAATGAAAGCAGCTGAATTCCTTACTGATACAGGCTGTTAGCCAGTAAACGCTAAAAGTTGTCTCTGGTCCTCCCAAGCCACACCCTCTCTCAGAAGATACTAAAAAGCCAACTTACTTAAACTCTTCGTCCAAACCGTGAAATCAATGATATTTCTACACGGAAGTCAAGTTTCACTAGTTATTGATGACCTCTCATTAGAACACCTCCAAAATATACAATCATAGAGTAAAGGGGGAATTTTAGAGACTGCCCCCAGAAAAACACACCTGCCACGTGGTCCAGTGCCATGTGGTCCAGTGCCACGCAGAGCCCTCTTGGCGATGGGAAAGGCTGCCCTCAGGATCCTGAAGGCCAGGCTGACACCCTGCGACGTGGCCCTTTGGGGAGGGCTGTCATCATTGCTACTCGACACCTGTCCCATCCATCGTGAGGCAGACACACCAGGGAGCCCTCTCACCTCCTTGTCTAAGGCGACGGCAGGCAGGATGAGGGCTGGGCTTGGCACGTCTGCCTGGCCAGCACCTCAACGAGCTTCCCCTCTTGAGAAACCATATTCAGTGGACTTGGACCCTCCAGGCTCTTTCTAGTTAAAGTTTCTCAGTGTGTGTGTCTTGCTATCAACTTAGTAAATGTGTTCTCCTTGCTTACCTCTTTGCTTTGGACATATAGTTTAAACTGGATGAACAGGGTCACTTGTCACTCAAATTGTTCCCTCTCAGTTCTGCTGTATCTGCATCATACTGTACTTATAAAAAGAGTAAAGATTCCAGGGGGCTCAGAAATGCCACAATTCTAAGAATTTTGATAAGAAGTGCTGGTGTGTTCCTATCATCTGCTTCCTCTCAGTTTTCGTGCATATAAAGTGAGTTTTATTGACACGTGACGATCAGTCATCTCTCAGTTATCCACGGAGAAAAGGGACACTTGGTACTGACGACAGCTGTGCCAGCCAGAGGCCGAGGTCCTACCTCCCAGGGCAGGAAGGGACCTCGGGACTTCAGTGTCATCCAGTCTGACCAGTGTGGTGGCAGAGGGGACAGGCTGGCCCTCAGCAGGACTCTGTTCCTGGCCCCCAACCTCAGTGTCCCTTGATCTGGGCATTGGGTATATGCCCAGTGTGCAAGCAACGTCCCGGGGCCAAATGGGTAAGAACTGTGCGCAACCCATCACAGCACCTACGGCTGAAACTCCACACACCCGGGGCCTGTTCTTGTTTCCCCTCCTGCCTCTCTTCACTGTTGCTCATTTTGGACGACAGGTTCCTTGAGGGCAGGAACAGGGACCATGGTTCACATTTGCTCTCCGCACACCTAAGGGCTCGGTTAGTGCCCACAGAGGAGGATGCAGTCAGAAAACTCAAGTCCTCTCCCAGGGACAGCACCTGCTCTGGCCGCTTACTGCTTCAAAAGTGCATTTCTCACCCGCTAACATCATGTCTTACTTGAAGAGGAAATAGATGGACCTTCATTTCCCTGTCTTTTTCCAGGTGACTGAAATTACGTGACCCTGAAGAAAGTCCACACTTAGGTGGCTTCCGAATGGCCTCCCTGCTTTCTAAAACAGGACAAGAAAGAACAAGCAATAAGCCTGAAATAGCCGCTTCCATCCCGAGGTGCTGCGGAGGGAGGCGAGCTTGCCCCACGCCCCCTCTGCCCGTAGTGGAGTCTATTTGACTTCGCAGATGTCAAAGCTTAAATGTTGACGGGTTTGCCTGTTTCATCAAATCACTAGCTTTTAAAAAGCTGAACAGCTAGTCATTTCACTAATCAGACAAACCAGTGGGTTTCTTTGGTGGCAGAAGTGGTCTTGATCTCCGATTTCCCGGCTTGGAAAGGCTTTGCTCCTTCTCTATACCCTGTCCCCGTTCGCCACCCCAAGCTTGAATACCAGTCTCTCTTCTGCCTGAGGAAACGGCTCCCAGCCAGTCCAGACAGAAACAAAAAGCCCTGGCGGCCTGGCGGGTGGCTCCAGAGCACGTGCTTGCTCCCCAGAGAGAAGGGAGAACGGCAGGGGGTAAGGGAGCTTACAGCGCGGGCTTGCGTGGGCGCGGGAAGCTCAGGGAGGGTCTACGTGGATCTCCAGACCCCTGCCTGGAGGGGGCCGCGAGGGATGCTGGGAGCCCCTACCTTCCAGGCTGGAGCTGGATTTTCCATTTCTCTCAAACCAGCCCATTTCCAGAAGCTGGGCCCGCGGCCCCTCCACCTCACGTCCCCTTGGACACACTTCCCTGCACACGATCCAGCTGGGCATCAGAACCCCACCACCTCCTGGGGTCTCGGCAGCCCTATCCCATCTCGCTCCTGCCCCGGAGTCTGACTGCATTTGGGGCTTGACCTGTGACTGTAAGCCCTCTCCCCAGATGTGTCTCCTTCCCGTGCCCTCCTAGCCCAGCCTCGTGCCCCTCACCCCCAGCGAGCTCTCGGGCTGGGGTGAAGGGTGCTTTGCCATCCCAGGGTAGGGACCATGCCTGTGCAGGTCGCTGAGGTCACCTGGAACCCCAGTACCTGTCGAACAGCAACACCCTGCACACATCGCTGAATAAAGGGACAGCATTTGCCTTGTGGGAGATATTCTTGGAAGTCGTGAACAGAACAGGCATCGGATTACTGTTATCTGTCCCAGAGAATCACGTATGTCCTCAAATGTGAGACAACTCCTTCGCTACAAAGCCAATGCATTCTACACACGGCCAGACAGCCTTTCCCAAACACTTTTCGTTATGCGGTTCCCGGCTCAGAAGCTCAGTGGCTCCTCTCTGAACGCCACCCTCCTTAGCCCGGCAGCCGAGACCCTGCACAAGCCCACCTCTCCCTTTCTCTTCCATCATCACGCTGCACAACCTCCGTCCCAGCTACACTGTGCTGCTGGCTGTCCCTGGGCACAGACGCTCATCCCTGCCTCCACTCATCTGTCACTGGACCCTCTTCCCTCCCAGTCCCTGCCCGTAAGCCGACTCCTACCCATACGCCAAGGCCCCACCCACTGGTTCCTTTGGCTGTGAGTCCTCCTTGAGTATTCCAATTCACATTAACTCTGTCCACCCACAGACCTATGGGACTGACAGCGTCTGCACAGGAGACACTGCAGTCTTGCGATGTCATCTGTGTTGTTGCCATGCATGATCCAACTGCATGTGTGGGACTCCTGCCCGTGTTAACCAGACCGTCAGCCTTCATGCTCCATCTCTCTGTACCCTCAACGTGCCTACAGCAGCACACACAGTAGCTGCCTCCCGAGAGTTGGCTGAATGAATGATTGAAGGGCCAAGACTTCTTCCCCTCCTTCCCTGGACAGGCTGACCAAAGCCTGCAAAGGCTGTTAGAAGGGAGAAGTGGAGAGACAGCTCCACTCTGTCTGTGGACCTTGGGCACAGCCCAGGGTGATAGGGTGACTGGGACTGCCCTGGGCTGAAGCAGGTAGGGGCAGCTCCCAGGCAGGCGGGGCAGCTCCCACTGTCACTCCTCACCCGGAGCAGCTCCCTGGCTGCCCAGGCTGCGGACACGGTTGGCTGCTGAGAAAGAGGCTAGTGCCCCCAAGGAAGGGCTCTGGGACCAAGCCAGTGGCATGCACGCCGTAACTGTAGCAGCCACTGGGGCTCTTCTCCGTAAGAATCATATATTTTAGAATATCTTGTTAAATGCAGATTTATCCCTCAACTCTGAAAACACGATCTGTTGCTTCTGTTATCAAACCAGCTGGCTTCATCGTATCTATGGACGGCATATTTTCCAGGAACGAGTCTTTAAATCTCCTCTGGCAAGTGTCTCCTACTGGCATTTCCCCATCGAATGTGCATCATCCTTACACACAGCAAAACTGGTTTTCCTTTAGAAGCTGGCGTACAAGTAACTATCATGTAGTGAAAGGACACGTGACGTGTCATAATACACAATGTCATTATTATTAATGTGTTCGCTCTGTTGGTTACTGAAAATCGAGAAGACTCTGGCTTAGAGTCCTGGAATTTCTCCAGCAGATCATATGCGCTAGGATTTTTCCTTTGAGATCGTAACAAAGAGCTTGTTGTCCTCCAGTATCCAATCTCCCCATTTTAGTTAGTAGGAGAATGCTTGATTTTTAGCTGGACACAAGATTTCTTGACATAGATATCACATTTCCAGCCCCCTTCAGAGCTAGGTGTGCTCATGTAACTAAGTTCCGGCCAATAAATGAAAGTGTCATGTGTGACTTCAAATAAGTGCCTTTAAAGTAAGGAAGTGTGCTCTCCTTCTTTGCTTTTCTTTCATCTTTCTGCATGTTGGGATGCCAGCATGATGTCTGGAGCTCAAGCAGCCATCTTGGACTATGAGGTAATATGCTGAGGAAGTGGAGTGTAGCTAGATAGAAGGAGCCTGGGTCCCCAATTATTGGGAGCTAGATAGAAGGAGCCTGGGTCCCCAATTATTGGGAGCTGACATATCAACCCTGGGCTTCATTTACAAGAGACAAACTTCTAAATTATTTAAGCTATTGTTATCCTGATTGTCTGCCATGGCAGCCAATCGTAATCCTAATTGTGGTGTTTTTTTTTTAATGTCTAATTCTACCCATACGCTATGGGCTTTATCACTTGTCTCCCTTGTCCTCTGACTTTTGATTAGATTTAGGCAACGGGAGGCACTGGCAAGAGAATGGAGGGTGAGAGTTGAGAGAGAGAAGGATATTTTTTCTTCCTTGCTTCCTCCATGCTTTAGTGCCTTGATACAGCAGGGTTTGCTCTTTCTCACCCTACAGTTCCTGCCAGGGGGCCTCTCCTCCTTATCTCCAGTTTTCACTGGGCTCTGGCAACACTCTTTTTCCTCTTTTCCCTTTAGACCTGGGGTAGTTATGGCTTCTGAATATTGCTAACCTCTGGGATGCTCAACAACCTTTGTGGGTTCCCTTAATCGTGCCCACACCTCTGGAACTGTCCTCTTATTAATTTGCCTCTAGTTGTACATTTTAGTAGAATCCTGTTTTCTTCTAGGACCCTGCCTGATGGACCAAGGACCAATGGGAGAATATCTTATCTTACTAGTCAGCACCTTCATGGCCAATCAATAAATAGCATTTTACTAGTTTACTTTACACAGACGTTTACCCTATTGCCCACAAGGACCACAACCCGCAAGGGCCGCCCCAGTTATGACTGTTGACTATCCTATGAGCTGTGTAAGCGTCTCCTATGGGCTTACCTACTATAAGACATGGTTCTGTTCTCAAGGAGTGTTCAGTCCAATCAGGGACCGTGAGGAATGGAGACAAGGCTTAATCATGTGAGGGGGAGAGTGAAACTACTGTCATCACTGGGGTAAAGCTCATGTGTTAGATAGTAGTGAGCAACAAGGTAAGGGCCTTTGAAACCAGGCAGAGAAAATTGAGTTTAATTAGGACCAAGGAAACTGGCGAATGTAAGGTGACATGATAAAAAGTGCTGCTTCATCAAACTGTATTTGACAAAAGCTAATTGTCTTATTCTCCTTGCCTTCTCTTTGCCCACTATTCCTTTCAGACCTTGTAACTGCTACTTGAATTCATTTTATAAGTCTGGACCTGCTCCTGTCTGCCAATGCCAAAATGCTAAGTCCACCTTCCTTTGGAATGACTTAAAATGCCTCTTGGGACTTCCCTGGTGGCGCAGTGGTTAAGAATCCACCTGCCAATGCAGGGGATAAGGGTACAAGCCCTGGTCTGGGAAGATCCCACAGGCCGCGGAGCAACTAAGCCCGTGCGCCACTACTACGGAGCCTGCACTCTAAAGCCCGCGAGCCACAACTACTGAAGCCCGTGCTCCGCAACGAGAGAAGCCACTGCAATAAGAAGCCCACGCACCGCAACAAAGAGTAGCCCCTGCTCGCCGCAACTAGAGAAAGCCCACGTGCAGCAACGAAGACCCAAAGCAGCCAAAAATAAAATGTAAATTAATTTTTTAAAATGCCTTTTGCCAGCCAGCTCCAGCTAAAATCTCTAGTGTCATCTCCAGACACTTCCATCCACCTGCCTTTTGATACGGCTCCCACGATGGGCCACCAACTCCTGAACGAACCACATACATGCAAGCTTCTGAGCATTTGCATGTGCTGTTCCCTCCAACCCAACAGAACTTTGTGCAGTGATGGAAATTCTATATCTACACTGTCCAGTATGGTAGCCACTAGCCACATGTGGGTGCTGACCACCTGAAATGTGACCAGTGTTCCACCAGTGACTGAGGAACTGAATTTCTAATGTTACTTAAGTTGCATTGATGAAATTTAAATACCCGCAGTCACACGTGGCTAGCAGCTACTATACTGGACAGCACAGCTCTCGCCAAAATGTTCTCTACTGTTCTCTCCTCCCCTTACTCCCACAAGGGGTCCAGGAAACCCCTAAGGGTCATTAGGACAAATTTAGATGTGCTGCCTCACTACAGCTTTCTGTCACCTGACCCTCATCCCCTGAGACTTAATCACTCCCTCAGCTACGTTCCTCCAGCACTTCACACATGCCTTTATCTATCACACAGCACAGGGCCTCTCCCCCTCCTTCCTGGCACCTTACTGTTCTCACACTTTGCTGTACAGTACTAACTGCATTTCTCTAGGTGAGCCTTGCCCTCTTGCCTCTAGGCGTTGGCATACGCTGTCACTGCTGCCTAAAGCAGTCTTCCCTACCCCTCTCCCCTGGCCAACTAATGCCTTAAGATTCAAACTTAGATGTCTCTTCCCTTATGCCATCTCCCACCCCAAAACCAAATTAGGGCCTTTCCTTCCTAAGTACTCTCATAGTGTCCTATATTTACACACCCCAGTTCTCTACAATGAACCTGTGTTTGTAGCCTGTTTCCCCCTCTGTACTTTAAATCTCTTTGAGGTCAAGGACTGATTATTATTCAAGCATCTATCACAGTGCCTGTCACATAGTAACATGAGCTGAATATGACCAAAATACTCCTGCTGGGATGCAGTGGGGAGAAAAATTGTGGAGCTGCTGTCCAGGGTCCTGAAATAGCACAGCTGGGTAGTGTGTGGATTGCTGTATGTCCAAACTCTCCGGCAAAGTAGAAACCAAGCTATAGGATGTTACGGGGAGAGGAGAGAGCAGTTGAGATATAGATGACAGGAGAGAGAAAGAGACAGACATGGGGGGAAAAAGAGGGAGGGATGGAGAGAGAGAGAGAGAGAGAGAGAGAGAGAGAGAGAGAGAGAGAGAGAGAGAGAGAGGGAGGGAGAGAAAATGAATAAGGAACTGACTTAGATGATTGTGGAGGTGTGATGAGTCCAAAATCTGCAAGGTAGGTCGGCAAGCTGGAGGCCCAGGCTGCAGTTGCAGTTTGAGTCCAAAGGCAGAGTCTACTGGAAGAATTCCTTCTTGCTTGGGGGAGGTCAGTCTTTTGTTCTGTTAAGGACTTTCACAGGCTGGATGAAGCCCACCTACGTTATAATCTGCTTTACTCAGAGTGCACCAGTTTAAATGTTAATCTCATCCCAAAACCACAGTCACAGAAACATACAGAATACTGTTTGACCAATTATCTGGGGACCGTGGCCCAGCCAAGGTGACACATAAAATTAACCATTGCACAGGTTATAGGATATGTTATGTTGAGAGAGAGAGGACAGAAGATATAGGATACAGGAGTGAGGGGAAAGAGAGAGAGACAGAGAGAGACAGAGAGAGATCCAGCAGCATAGCTACTCCTCAGGAAAATAAAATTTTGCTGTCTCATCCAAATCGTTAGTGTTAACAAGAGAGAAGCTACAACCCAAAATAGAGGAACCAGTGGACCCCTAAAGGAAAGTAAGAACTGTGTGCAAGTGTCGCCTTGAACAACCACATTCACATAGGCTAGCAATGCCAACTACGTATCAGGGACGATTCTAAACTTTCTCCGTGGATTACTCATCTAATCCCCACAACAACCCTAAAAGGAGGCATGACTATTGTCCCCATTTTACAGATGAAAAAACTGAGGCACAGAGGTGTCAGTAACCCCTCAAAGACCCCCCACTCTAGGAAGCAGTGGAGGCAGAATTAAAACCCAGGTAGTCAGTGCTGAACACGAAGCTATTTCTAACTGAATCCCAGGCTGGGGAGGTTATGTCTGCTCAGCTGTCAGTGTGGAGCCCTTTCCTTTAATGACACTAACTAGCTGGTTTGTTCTGGGCTCTGAGGAAGAAGATTGACCTGTACTACACACAGGCAAAAGAATATGTCTTTTGAGTATACACCTTGATCTAGGAAATAGCAAGCTGTTATTTCTCAACTATACTTCAATATAAAATAAAATCTAAAAAAAAGAAAGAAAAACATCAAAGCTAAGAAAAAGGGAAGAATACATATGAGCTTCACTTGTGTTATTTCCTTTTAGGGTGTAATATTGCAAATCTAGAATTCTACATGTTCTGTCCTTACTTACGAATATACCCTTAAGCAAAGGAAAATAAGGGGCCAATATTTGGTCACCTCCTTTGACCCCAGGAAAGGCTGGAACCGTGGGAACTGCTGTCTACTAACTTAGAACAAGACTGTGCACCGTGGGAACAATTCTCGTCCTCAGGTGGAATCGCTGGGTCCTAAAGCTGATCTCACCCCCGCTCCTTAGCCGGATGCTGCCTCTGGTCTATGAACATCTTTACTCTCTCCTGGAAACCCCTATTTCTTTGCATCAGGGAGGCTTATCGAGTTTTAAATTATTACTAGTTCTAATTATATGGAGTGTCATATGCTCTGTCATTATATATAAAACAGTGATTAGTAATTGGGATACAGTATGTGGCGTGGTAAGTGCATTGCTTTAGTGCCATGCAGACTGGGAGTCAATTTTTGTCTCTGTCCCTTACTGTGGTGTCATCTTGGGCAAAGTCATCAGCCTCTTTGAGCCTCGGGTTCTTCCTTGACACTCTCAGCGTTGCTGTGGGCATCAGGGAAAATGAACGTAAAACACTTCGCACGGCCTGGGACATAGCCGGGCCGGAGAGCACTGGGTGTTATTATCACTATTAGAACACATCAGCTGGGGCCTTTCAAAAGTGACCTGCCAAGGTTCTGATCACCACTTCCTCTGTGCACACAGGTGGCTACCTTCTCAGGTGAGCAGCAGAAAGCCTTTTGCCGGGAGGTAGAAGGGAGAAGAACGGCCCAACAGTGAAAAGAAATCCCATCAGCGGTTTCTTTCTTTTCTTTTTTTTAATTTTTCTTGTCTTATTTTTTTATTTTAAGTAGAGTTGATTTACAATGTTATGTTTACTTTCAGGTGTACGGCAACGTGATTCAGTTATGTATAAGAATCTTTTTCAGATTCTTTTCCATTATAGGTTATTACAAGATATTCTGGAATATAGTTCCCTGTGCTATACAGTAGGGCCCTGTTGACATCAGTGGTTTCTGACCCCTGCGTGAGGCTGTTCTGTAGTTGAGGTTCGTATACGCTGATCACACAGTCTCCCTCCGCACTGAGGCCATCGCACTCCCAGCTCCCTCTCTAATCTGTGGGCCTGGGTGAGCAGCGGGGGTGTCTTACCCTATACAGGCTTCCATTTCTCCTTGGGGTTCATGGGTGCACAGGAAACACCAACAGTTCTACTCTTACTTTCTCCCAGGATGCTCACCTCCCTGCCTAGCCGAGCTTGAAGACATTCTCCTGCGAAGCCACGTCTTACATGAGACCAAACTCCGGGCAGAGGAGAGAAGCAGAAATGGCCCATCTAAGCAGGCCCTGCTCCCGTGACCCCAGGGAAATGGCGCCCTCAGGTGCTGGCTCAAGAACTGTGGGTCAGCCTGGGAGCTGCCTGATTTCTCTTTGAGAGCCAAGTCTCTACAAAGCAAACCTTTTATGGAAAGTCTTAGTTTGCAGAACTCCTCTTCTTTGAGAGAGATTCTCTGGGTGAAATGCGCTGGCCTTCAATGAGAGGGGATGGAGTTACTCAGAACTCAGCTTTCACCTGGCCGGGTTATCACGTTGGGCCACTTTTCGCCCCGTGATCTTCGAGTGGAAAACAAAAGCCATGAGGTAGGGGAGGACATGCCTCCTCGGCCCAGGGTCTGTGTCTCTTTCTTTTAAACCTTTCACTCTGATATTCCAGGGAGTGTTCTGGAACAGCAGAAGTGACTCTCTTTTCCCGGCACGACAAGAATGACCTGCAGTCCGTTTTCTCTTACACGGTCCTTGTGAGCCGTGCCCAGAAGAGGCAGAGCCCCGTGCACTGCCAGCTGACTCACTCCAGGCCTTGAATCACACCACTGAAATGAACCGTCCGGGGCCTGGGGGGACAGGGCCCTCCCAGCCTTGGACGGGTTACTCCATTAGATGAAAAGGGATTTGGGAGGCAGTTTCCTTGGCTCTAGGACACTGTAAACACGAAATCCTCTGCCCGCTTTGCATCCTGCCAGCTTAGGGAAAACATCCCGGTTGACTGTCAGGGTCGCAGAGCCAGAGCTGGGTGAGTCCCATTGTCAAAAGGGAACATGTGGGCTGTTTTCTTCTTCGTTTATTTTAAATATTTCCGTAACCAGGAAGAAAATGTCATTGAGACTTAGATCCTTTCTCTGGGCGTTGTGGGATGAACCACGAGTGACCCAGTAGGGGCAGTTCCGTGCCAGAGTTTCGGAGAGTGTGAATGCACGACAATAACTAGGTTTAATAATCGTCTTAGTACTAGACCTCGGGGGATCCCTGGCAGCCTCGATTACTCTGATTCTTATTTTCCTTTGCCCTGTATTGTCTTTAGTCACTCTTGAATACAGAGAGACTTTTAGCCAGGAAGTTTGGGTTTCCTATTTCAAACCTGCCGCAGAGAATGTCACCCACCCCCACTTACAGTCTGTGTCTGTGGTACAGATAGTCTGAAGACAGTGTAAACCGTGTCTCAGCTCGTGTGATCCTGCCTGCCTAATGATGGTTTTCTCTCTTAATTGCTAGCGGTAATCTAACTCTAACGTGCTTGCTAATAAGCACAGCTTAGAAGCTCCACGTGTAAAGGTCTGGAAGAGTCGTTCTTTCCTTATTGTCACTACATATTCTCATTTCACATGTGCGGAGGCAAAAGTAATATAAAGTATAAAATTCTCTGGCGATAAGAAGTATAATCTTCACCAAGAGAGAGTTGTGGCTTTAGCTTAGACGTATCAAATGCTAGTGTTGAAAGGACATGGAAAGATCATTTATTTAGACCCTTTGTTTTTATACGAGGAAACTGACGCTCAGAGAGACGCAGTGCCATTTGCTGGGGTCACACAATTGCAAAGTGGGGCCAGAACCCAGGCCTCCCAACTCCCCAACCTAGAAGGCTGGCAAGGCAGAGGCTTCATACTTAAGGATGGATTTGCATGTCCTACTCTCGGACTAAGCTTTCACAAATACATGGACCAGATGTCCACTGCAGTATTAATTATAACAGTGAAAATCTGGAAACAATCTAGATGGCCAACATTAAGAAAATTATAAAATAAGTGGTGATATACTTAATATCTAAATATTATACAATTATAATTATATGTTGCCTGTTGTAATTATATGTTATGCAAACATTACAAATCATTTTTGGAAAATATCTAATGACCAGGTAGAATACTCACAACATAACGCTGAATGAAAAAAAACCAGGCTGCAAAACTGAATACATATAGTGTGATAGCACTTTTGTTTCATATAAGAGTAGACTACATCAAAGAGGGATTTTTTTGAGATGGTAGGATTATGAGTTACGTTTGTTCTCTTTCTTAAACTTTTCCATGTTTTAAGATTTTCTACAATTTGCATGTTTTAATTAAATGTAAAATTAGAACAAACTTGTGATTTTTTTAAGAGAAAAGATATGATCAAGCCTCAGTCACTTGAAAGAACTTTTTCTCAGACTGAGAGACGGCGATTACAGAGGATTATGAAGAAATTCCTGGAAGCTAGAGAGCTATTTGCACAACTGCTGTCGAATTATTAAATGGCAGAACTTTAGCGAAAGTGAAGAAGACAAGTCAACACCAGGTGCTCCTATGTTTCCTCCGGTCCCTTCTTTCTGCAAACAGTATCTGCTGTCATGAGTGGAGTGTGGTTTCTGTGTGTGTGCACATGCGTGTGTGTAAGTGATGTGTAGCACCGGGCTACACGGAGTGCCCAAAGAATTACAACTCTCCACCGTAATATTCCACTTACTAGAAATAAAACAAATTTAAATTAAGCCAACCTCATCTTTTTTGCATATAAAATAGAAATTATTTGTTGACACACAGTGCTTCAGAGGACATAACAAAAATTACTTAGCCTTTGATCCAATAATCTTATCTCTGGGCATTTACATGAAGGAAAAAATTAAGAAGAAGAAGGAGCTCAAGATATCTGTTCCCAGATTATTTCAAACAGCATAAAATTGGGAACAACAAAGAATTCCTAAAAGAGGAGCATTTGTAATAAAACTATAGCACATTTGGAATGATATTATGAAGAAAATCGTTATAAAGAATTGCTTGTGATCTAGTATTTTAAAATCAGAACATTAAAATGTATATTATTTTGTCATCATGAATATAATTATCTAAAATATATGCAGAAAGAGAAAACTACTAGCTATTTTGTTAGAATGGTAGGGTTTTGGATTACTTTCTCTATTTTCTGATTTTTTAATACTAAAAAAACGCTGATGGGCTTCCCTGGTGGTGCAGTGGTTGAGGGTCCGCCTGCTGATGCAGGGGACACGGGTTCGTGCCCCGGTCCGGGAAGATCCCACATGCCGCGGAGAGGCTGGGCCCGTGAGCCATGGCCACTGAGCCTGCGCTCTGCAATGGGAGAGGCCACAACAGTGAGAGGCCCGCGTACTGCCAAAAAAAAAAAAAAGCTGACAATTGCTCCACTGGTTTTGGGAGTTGCCTCCTGCTGGGCTTGTTTATAACTGTCAAATACAGCATCTATAATATGCAGTGGTAAAAAGGCCATCTCTGGACTCAGACTGCCTGAGTTCACATGCCTGGTTCTCCCACCTTCTGGCTGTGTGAACTTGGTGGTTTACTTAAGCCTCTGTTTTCTCATCTGTAAAATGGGAGATCATGAAAGTATGTGAGCTTTGGAAAATATCTGTAATGGTTCACATCTCCCAGGGTGAACTGGGTGGTAAAGTTTCTACCACAAACCTTCATGGAGAAATATATTGCACTCTTGGCTGTGGGAGAGGCCAAAATCAAAGGTGCAGGCAAAGCTGCAAGTAGGGGTGGAATCCTAGTTGACAAGTTAGAGAAGCAGGTCCAAAGTCTTCACCTACTCCAGGAAAAGGCCTAGACCCTGCCAGAGAGCAGCAAATGGACAAATTGAGAGAGGGAAAGTAGGTAGTCCTGGAGCAAGGGCCTAATGCTGAATTTTTTTCGCCTGTACCTTTATCTATCTATCTATCTATCTCTATGTATTTTTAACTTTTGGAAAATTTCAAACCTGTCCAAAGTAGAAAGAATGATATAACAATGTACTCATTACCCAACTTCAAGAAAATGAATGTTTCACCTAATACCCCACCTATACATCCTCCTTAGATAATGCTGAAATAACACTTTTATCCCTCCATCTGTAGGTACTTTGGTACATATCTCTAAAAGACATACTCTTTTATTTAGCATAACCACAACACGATCATCATACCTAAAAAGTTAGCAATAGTTAACAGTGCCGTTTGAGGACTCACCCTACAGGGAGGTTAGTGGGAGGCCTTGTGCATTTGAACAGTCGGGGCGCAACTGGGAGCCCAGGCCTGTTCATCTGACATCACCCCTTCCCCCAGCACCGCAGAAAGGGCAGCCCTGAGAACTACCAGAGTTGTAATCCAGCTGGTGGGAGGCTGGCAGATTCAGCACAGGGCTTTGCACTTCTGTACGTCCTGAAAGACCAAAGTCAGGGCTGGAATGATGAAGGAATCTTCCAATAGACCCCAAACAAACAGCCTAGAGGGTGCTGTAGGGAGGTGGTTTTTAAGCAGAGTTCACAGCACCCAGGAACACTGAAGAGGGAGGAAGGAGTGAGGAGAATGAAAAGGCTTTGTCTCTCATGACTCAGCCATGAGTCTCTTTCTGTCTCTTTCATCTACTGGGCTTCTAGAGCAGGGTCGTCGAGGGAAACCTTTCCATGGCCAAAGCTTCCGCTGGAGAGTTTCCCTTGCTAGTCAGGGGGGCACCTGTGTTGAGACGGGCAGAGGTGGGAGAGCATAGGGTGGGGAGCCCAAGACCCCCACCTCCACTGACCTCAGACCAGCCATTTACCCTCGTTCATCTTCTGTAAAGTGAGGACAACACTGGTCTTTGCACGGATGAAATGAAGTTAGGTATGGGGACAACATCTAGCAGATATTGGGTATTTAGCACACTTTAGTTGCTATCATCTAAATATATCTGCCAAACTCAGGCAGTACCATATTGAGACGCTTACAAGATATTATTTTTCAGGAAATTTGGGAAAACGTATTATCATATTTCCGCATCTTGGTACATGTCCCCTGACATAACTTGCCGTGCCACTCTCCCGATGACCCCATTCTAAGCCTGTGGAATAAGCTAACCTCTAGCAAGCACACTCCAGGCCGGCGAGTGCAGTTTCTGCACAGGGTGCGACAGTGACATTCTTTGGCAAAGCAGGGACATCTAAGGAATTAGTCTCCTGAGCATGACGTAGCCGGAGGTAAGGGGACCAAGTGACAAGCGTCCCAGATCCTGGGACCATTTGGTGGCCCTAAGGATGGGATTCTTCCCCACTATGCATCTTTCTTTTATTGTTTTATCTCGAGGAGATTAGACTTAGAAACACTTTGGAGTGTGATTCATAATGACTCGACCCACATAAAATCGGGCCTCAGAGCTTCAGTCTCCCAGGGAAAACGTTATGTGACATCCTTTGCCGTGATTCACCGCTGCATATCAAAGAGAAAAGATGGGCCCCTTGTATGGGGGCCGGGGCTGAGCGGGAAGGGAAGGAAGGAGAATGCTGGTGAGGACAGCTCACCAGCTGCAGCTCACCAGCTCCCAGCAACTCACCAGTTGCTGGGAGTCAGCTGGCTGGTGCAGTGTGAGGTCCTGGAAGGAGGATGTGCCTTTTGCAGGAACACAGCTGAGCTCAGCTGAGACAAACAATAACCTTTGATGTATCCAAGTTGCTTTCCCGTTTTAGCTTCCCCCGACAGACGGATGCGGTTTTCTGGATCTTTCCTGCTCCCCAGGAGGACCATTCTCCACTCCCCTCGGGTAATGGGCTGTGACTGTTGCCTGATGAGATAGCCACTGCTTCCCAGCTCGCCAGAACAAAATCTGGCTCTTGGCACAGAAATCGACACTCCCCACCCCTCCGTGACAAAAAAAAAAAAAAAAAAAAACCAGGAATGAAATGTTTGCCTGGCACTTGTCAGCCCAGAATTCTGACTGAGTGAATTTCTTTAATCCTCTGTTGTCATGGAGATGTGCATAGGAGCCTCCAAATCGGGCGTGCGCAGGTGAAACCACGAAGATGGGCAGTTGGTTTTTGAACTGATGGTTTCCTCTGCTCCCCTGACATTAAAAGGCAGGCTGGGGGCTTCCCTGGTGGCGCAGTGGTTGAGAGTCCGCCTGCCGATGCAGGGGACACGGGTTCGTGCCCCGGTCCGGGAGGATCCCACATGCCGCTGAGCGGCTGGGCCCGTGAGCCATGGCCGCTGAGCCTGCGCGTCCGGAGCCTGTGCTCTGCAACGGGAGAGGCCACAGCGGTGAGAGGCCCGCGTACCGCAAAAAAAAAAAAAAAAAAAAAAAAAGGCAGGCTGGGGAGGGCTCCCTTCACACACATCACACTCCCAGATCCGCTCAGCTGTGCTGGGACCAGACCACTGTGCACACCAGCCCGAATATGCCCACCCCACACCGTCATAAATCCTTCCTCCTCTTTCTCTCAAACACACCCGCTGCATTTGACTGATGTTAATAGAGGGTTTCTGTGATGGGGTCCCAGTTCCCTGAGAGCTGTCCGTCCCTGATGTCAAAGGAGCCTCTGGTTCTCTCTAACCTTTTCTCAAACAAAGGACAACAAGAGAATTCCAAGTCCTGCACAGATTGTTCTCTTTGGACAACTGAAATAGTTAGGAAATTCATTCCTGGGAGCAAGTGGTGGCAGGAGGATTGTGTCTTGGGACAAGAGGGCAGATCTATCAGGTCTTGGAGGCTCTGCCTTTGTTTCTAAAGGGCAATCCTGTTATAGCGCCAGGAGGACAGGGGTGCATAACACCTGTCCTGTGGGTGCTCAGGTGAGGTCGGACCAGGGAACTGGAGACAGTGAGAGGCAGACCCTCAGTCTAAAGGAAGCCAGAGACGTCCCTGGAGGTTGGCCGGGGACATGACACATTCATCCTGGGGAGAAAATCTGACAGATGGGGAGGCAGTCCTAGAAAACAGGCTCAGATCCTTATCTCAGACACAACGGGATTTAGACGCAGTTTCGCTCTTGTCAGTGTCGGGAGGTCCAGGGCACAGCCTGGTGGGCTGGTCCCGGCGTTGCTGCCTCCTGCTTTTTCATGTTTTGACAGTACTGCTCCTGATGCTGTGAGCGACATAAAGAGGAAGAATGCCCCTGACCTCAAAGGAGCGCGTCATTCGCCGGGACAGACAGATAATCAGTATCCTGAACGATGGGGAGGTGAGAATGGCTGCCTTGCTGTTCACATCCAGACACATCTCTGCTCTTCGCTCCAGTCTCTGCCCTCAAGTCCGTGCTCCCCTGGGCGGGCTCTGTCCGTTCGGTCATCCATCCCGGATGTCTCAGCTGCACGCCAGCCCCCCACCCATGGTGTCCCCTGTTCCCCTGGCCTCTCCGGCATCCCATCCTCACACCGGCCCCTCCCCCCGGCCTTTTCTCATTCTTACTGCCGACACCCTTCTTCTTCCATCTCATCACAACGTGCCGTCCTAGATGAGCCACGTTGTTCTGGCTTCCGTCCCTTCCCCATCACCCCAGAGCCCACGTCCACCACTGCGATTTTCCTGTCCCCAGCTCTCTCCCATCACACGCGACCTAAGGACCCCCAGCCTTCAGGGAACCCAGCCATTCGCTCCTTCAGCCCTTTGCCCAGGCCCCTGAGTGCCGCTGGAGGAGCAGTTGCTCTGTGCACACGGCTGCTGCTGCCACCCAGCTGGGCTCTGGTGCAGCCTCTTCCCCAAGCCCTTCCTCTCTTCACTTCTGGCAGATAACTTTGGCCTCCCATTTTATGGAGAAAATGACTGTCTCAAGACAAGGCCATCTAAGCAGCCCCTCCCAGGGAGTCTTACAGATTTACCCCACTCTGCCCACACCGTGTATTTCTGGCTCCTGGCCGGGTCAGGTGGGCGTGTGCTTCTGCCTCTAAGGTTAATCTTCCCACCTGTGTTGGGGACTCACCCCCTTCGTGCTTCCTTAAAGACACTGCTCAAGGAACTTCTCTTAGGCTGCCTTCTGAGGCTGCAATCTCCTCTCCGTAAAGTCTCTTTTGTCAAAGCCTTATGAACATTCTTGCCTCTTCCATCTTTCAGAAAAGCCAAACCACTCAATCCCAAATCCCCCTCCAGCTACCATTCATTCTTGAGTATGTGTATGAGTATCTCTCAACACTGCAAACCACACGCCTGAAACTGCTCCCTCTAAATTTATACAGTGGTTTCCATCTTCTATATACACTTTCTCCCCTTTCCTTACTGCATAATGTACACCCCTGCCTTGCATTCAGCGCTAAGGATAGATCCTCGATTGGAAAGTCGTTCTTCCCTCGGCTTCCAAGACGCCTCTCCCTTCTAAAGCTTTCCTGCTACCTCTCTATCCACTTCTTGAAAGTACTCATTATGGGCTTCTCTTTCTCTGTTTACCTCTTAAATAGCAATATCTATAACGTTTTCCTTTGGCCCTTTGCCTTCCTTACTCTGTGTACTTTCTTGGGGTGATCTCTCCAAGCCCGAGTTCTAGCTAACATTTATATTCTTTTTTTTATGTTTAACGTCTTTTTTTTCTTGACATATAGTTGATTTACAATGCTGTGACAGTTTCAGGGGTAGTGAAACTGTCACAGCATTCAGTTACGTATATATACATATCAATATGTTGATACGTATATATATTCTTTTTCAGATTCTTTCCCATTACAGGTTATTACAAGCTATGGAGTATAGTTCCCTGTGCTGTACAGCAGGTCCTTATTGTTTATCTATTTCATATATAGTAGTGTGTATCTGTTAATCCCAAACTCCTAATTTATTCCTCCCCCCTCCTTTCCCCTTCGGTAACCATAAGTTTCTTTCTATGTCTATGAGCCTGTTTCTGTTCTGTAAATAAGTTCAGTTGTACCATTTTTTTAGACTCCACGCACAAGGGATATCACGTGATGTTTGTCTTTCTCTGTAGGTTTAACCTGACATTTACATTCCTATACTCCTGAGTTCTTGCCTCCAGACCTGATCACTTGTCTAGACCTATGCCCTACCCTGCACCTTCTCTCGAATGTCTGCATACACCCCCTCATCTGCAGACCCTGGATTAGACTGTGGGGAGTGAAAGAGGTCTCTAAATTATAGGGTCCTTAGTGACTGAGATCATAGGGTTTTGTGATCTTTGTTAACTATACTCATTCAATATGCTTTGCCAGTGGTTAATGGATCCCATTTTAATTCTACCTTTTTATACAACCAAGAAAGCCACAAGAAACCCAGATCCAGCATCAGAACATGCCTTCTGGGACATGGATCTCACACCGTAGGCTACGATAAACAGGTTGGACGCATTCCTACTGATAAAGAGTGATCCAATCTGGACTTAACAAAGCTCTCTGGATCGACTAAAAGAAATCAAGATCAAACCCTGCAGTGTGTGATCCCAGTGAGGAGGGATTCTAAAGGAATCTGGGCAGACGTGAATCCTAATAGATCAGATACAGACAAGCTGTCTCTCCTGGAGATTATCCAAGGATCCTCTGGGAACTTCAGCTTTCAGGGTCTCTGTCCACCCACCAAAGGTACCAGGCAGGGGAAGCTTTGCCTGGTTTTTAATTCTAAAGATGGTGAACATGTGCTCCCCGACTTTGTGAAAAGAAATGAGTTCCCGCAATAGAAATAAGATGTGAAAAATTAATTTTGCTGCTCACTTTTTGGTTCTTGAGTGTGGCTAAAAGATGAAGGTGATTTTTTTTTAAATTAGGGAAGAATTTGGAATTCTCTTACTGGAATATTAATTTCAATATGAAAAATAGCTCTGAAATGGAAAGACACTATTTTAGGCAGTATGTTTTTTTCTCACTGACTTTTTAAAAAAATTTCAAGCTTACAGAAAAATGAATAGAATTGTTTGATGAACAACTGGATCCCCTTCACCTAATTTCACCAATTTTTAGCATTTTATGGTGGACTGGGTTTTTAATTCTTGTTCCTTTTTCTTTCTTTTTTTAAATTGCCTAAAACTTTATTTATTTTTATGTATTTATTTTTCTATTGAAGTATAGTTGAGTTCCAAGATTGTCTCAGGTGTACAGCAAAGTGATTCAGTTGTACATATATATGTATATATCTATACTCTTTTTTTTTCGATTCTTTTCCATTATAGTTTACTATAAGATATTGAATATAGTTCCCTGTGCTATCCAGTAAATCATTGTTTAATCTGTGTGTTTCTTGACAATACTGGCAATTTTGGTGTTCATTTATAATTTAAACAATTTAAAACAAATGTTTATTGAGAAGGAACCCACAGGGGCCAGTCCCAGAGACACATGGGTGATGGGGACACACAAAATCCCTGCCCTGGTGAGGCTTAGCTGCATCTAGCAAGGAAGACAGACAGACGATAAGTAAATATAATATCAATGCAATATAATTCGAAGTAGGAAAAGGACTTCACAGGTTCAGTTTTAAATGCCTGTAAGCCAACTGGCCGAGCTATGAAATTTGATCGTGTTATTCAAGAAATCTGTGAAGTCACCTTTAGGGTTGGAAGCCCACCTGAGCTGCACCCCCCACCAGGCCAGCGAGCACGGGGCTGGGGGAGGGACGGCTCCTTCGAGCAGTTGGCTTGCGGAGGGCAGGCCAAGGGCTAGGCTGGCAGCCAGAGGGGCGCTGGGCTCCACCAGTTCAAGGCTGGGCTGGGCCTTCGGAAGTGCAGGGGGAGGGCAACAGTGGAGAGGACGTTCTGGGAGAAGAAAGAGGGGAGGGCTCTCGGTCAAGGACCCCAGGTCCCTGAGAAAGTGCAAGGCACTGGGAGCCAGAGCCAGGGAGGGAAGCAACCTTCTTTTACTTCATTATTTTTTTAATTGAATGAACGATTCTTTAAATTCTATAGTGCTTTACAATTTTCGAAAGTTTCACACACATGATTTCATATAATCCAATAATAACCTTTCTTTTTCCTCCCTACCTCTAGCTGGTAGCCACTAATTTGTTCTCTATATCTGTGAGTCTGCTTCTTTTTTTGTTACATTCACTAGTTTGTTATATTTTTTAGATTCCATATATAAGTAATATCATACAGTATTTGTCTTTGTCTGTTTCACTTAACTCACTTTGCGTAATGTCCTCCAAGGCCATCCATGTTGCTGCAAATGGCAAACTTTCATTCTTTCCTATGGCTCAGCCTTCCTGGGAGAACATCCACCACGTCCCCTGATGGAAGGAGAGAGGGAAAGGCTGGGAGGGGCCGGCCGCTCCTGGGACTTGGAGACGGAAGCTCTGAGTCCCCACCTCTTCTCGGTTAACCGGGCAGTGAGGATGACAGGGGAGAAGGAAGGCGCCAGGGATGGGGGGAAGGGAGTGGGGAAAGCGTGGAACATTCGTGTGGAGCATCTGAGAGTGAGCTGGCAGTGCCGGTGCTCAGAAAATCTTTCCTGAGTGGATCTGCATGTGTCACTTAGGAAACTCCCACCTGCATTTTAACTGAAGGGAATTAAAAATAAAAAGCCCCGTTCCCACCTCCTGCCAGCCTCCCTCGGAAGCTGCAATGACAGGAGCTCCTGCTCTCGTTAGAAATATAAACGGTGGCTGTGCAGCCCTGGCCGGCAGTTCCGGCTGCCTTTTAGGCTCCCGTCCCCCACGGGGAGGGAACAGAGAGCGTGAGGGAGCTGAGCTCGAGGACGACAGGCCAGCACTGGTCCCTGACACGGGATGGGGACTAGACACGGGTCCTGAGTGGGGCAGAGACCAGCTTCTGCTTTCAGATAGAACAGTGGGGTCCCTGGAGCTTCTGCCCGGCAGTGATGAAAACTGTAGCTTATTAGAGAGGGAAAGCCCTGAATGAACACAGAGTACAGCCTGTGTAAATGCTTAATTAGAGGAGGTTTAAAAACTCTTTTGTGGCTGGTTGATTCAAAGGTGTGAGAGAGGCTATATTTATCACCCCCTCCAGTCCCAGGGAGCTCATTAACAAGAAAATGAAAGGTTCTAAATTTTAACAACCTTTCCTTCTGCAAACCCCTGTAGATTGATCACTAAAGACATTTCCATTTAATTTATAGCAAACCCTCTCCTTTGACCCATGTGTAGGGGGCTGAGGGAGAAGGTAGCTGGGCTGATGGCTAATGACTTTGTGGTTGGGGAAGAGGGAGAGGGCAGGGAACTGGGCTTTTTTCTGTGACCTACAGCTGACACACATTCTATTTCTCTAGCTCATTTTACCCGAGCAATGACCACCTGCGGTAGGAATCCCGCCCTCTCAACTCTCCTCACCCCCGGTCCACTGGAAATGATCTACTCCACACAAGGATCAGACAACCCTGCAAGTTGCTTGAAGATCCAGAGATATTAAGAGAAGGACCTTCCTGTCCCCAAAGCCAATTTAGCTCTGAACTAACTATGCCATATGGAGTCCCAGAGTTGGAAAGATGGTCTTAAGAAAAACAGTATGTATGTGATCTTCCGGTTCAGATGGCTGGAAAATTCTCTCTGTCAGTAAAGATACACAGGGTGCCTGCTATGACCCAGGCTGGGTTGGTATGTATTTCAGAGAAGAATAAGGTACGTTCCCACCTGCAGGAGCCCAGAGAGACCCAAATATATCTGGCGTCCCCTTGGTAGGGCCAGCACTGTGCTATGGAGGAACCAGAAAAGGAATGTGAGCGTCCCTGGCTTCAAGGAGCATGGCTGGGAAGAGAAGCCATCCAGGCAGGAACGTCCAGGAACAAGCTGACACCCGATATGCCTGCTAGTTAGGTAAGAGCATGTATGAGTTAACAGAGTGCTTCCGTAGTGACATGGGAAGACGCAGCTGCTGGGAAGAGGTTTCTGCAGGCAACCAGTCATGACCAGAAGATGTATCTAGAGAGAACCAGGCAATTTTACGGAAACAAACAAACAAACCACACATCTAACCTCATCCTGGTAAAACTACAGGACTCCAACAATGGAGAGAGAGTTGGAAAACTATCAGAGGGAGGAAAGCAAGTGGCTTCCATAAAGACAAGAATAAAACTGTCCACAGTCATCCTGTCAATGACAACAAAGCAATTCCTTCAAAGTTTGGGAAGTTATTTTGAACCTGGAATTGTATCTCCCATCAAATTGTCAACCAATGGATATCTGAATGGTCAATAAACACTTGAATAGGTATTCAACATGATTACTTACCAGAGAAATGCAAACTAAACCCACAGTGAGATACCCACTAGGATGACTAAATTAAAAGGGCTGACAATTACAAGTGTTGACGATTGACTGCGACTCTCATCCTTTGCTGGTAGGAGTGTGAATGGCTCGATCACTTTGGAAAACTGTTTGACAGTGTCTACTCTATATCCAAGAGATGTTCACAAAAAGACACGTACAAGATGCTCATAGCACCTTATCTGTAACAGCCAAAACCTGGAAAAAATCCAAATGTCTACCAGTAGAAGAGTGGAGAATCTCCTTGCTACACAGCAATTTTAAAAGCACGAACTACTGATACACACGATGACGCAGAATCTTGTCGTTAATAAGAAGGCAAATATGGAGTAGAAACTGAGTGATTCAATTTATATGAAGTTCTAGAGCAGGCAAAACGAATCTGTGGTGTAGAGACCACAACAGTTGCCTGCGTTGTTCTGTGTCCATGCCACTGCCCCAGAAAGGGCACACGGGTATTTTCTGGGTGATGGAAATGATGTTCTTTTATCTTAAGATGGGTGGTGGTTACATACGAAAATTCAACCTGCTGTACACTTAAGATCTGTTTTCTTTACAAACGCAAATTATAGATCAACAACTAGCAAAATAAATAAAAGCAAAAAATTGTCAAACAAATGGAAGAAAGACATTTGAGGGACTGCAAAGACTCAGAAAAAGTTGTGCATTTTCACAAACTGTATACAAACAGAATTATTCCTGAATCCACACCAGCAAAATACAGAAAAAGAATCAAAGAAGGAGAATGATGTGGGAAGGATAAGCCGTCACCGAGTTGGCTACGGATCAAAGACAACCATTTTCACTTTACGCTTGGATAATTCTCCTTTGAGAGGCAAGATTCTGAGGACAAAAATTATGTCTTCTTTTCTAGAGCGTCAATAACATTCTCATTTATGCAATTTTATAATTATATTAAAATGTTTATATAATTACCACTTAAAATAATTCCTGTAATGATAATATTATAGATCTGTTTATGCAAGTTCAATGTTGAAAGTCAATGAAAATATGAAGTATGAAAGACATATTTAGTCACAAAACTGAATGTAAAGTTTATAAGCCTAGGCAATGTCAAACTGATGAAACTAGGGGTAAGGGAGCGTACATATTTCTTAATCTTTTGGTTGGGACTCCACAGATACAGTCCAAGGTGAATGAATCAAAAACTGGAGTTTATGTACATTATTTAAAGTCATAAAGGCAACTAGCTATTAGAAGAAATAAAAACAATACTACAACAAAGATTGGGAAAGGGAAGGCAGAGGAGTAGATGGTGAGAGTAGTATAAGGTAAATTCCCTAGATTGTCCAGAGTCACAACTTCTCCATCTATGGACAATCTGCTCTGAAAGATAAGAAACAGAATTATAAGTAATCACCATAAGAGCTTTAAAAATAAAAAGGGAAAGTGTTAGCTTCCCGAGAACAAGTCCAGAGATAGAACTGTAAGAACAGGGATGGTTACGTTTTATTTGTTTACGTCCTCCTGTATGTTAATTATGTTAAGTATATTCATGAATTATTTCAGGAAGGAGGGAAAGGAGCGGGGGAGACGAGGAGAAGGAAGACAGACCACATCTCTTCTGCCTGAGGAGCGCTTAGACAAAGAGCTAAGGCAACAGAAGTAGGTCAGCTGAGCTGGAAACTAGGGCTCCTTAGAAATGCGTTTAAATGGCCCTTTAGGAGGAAAGGCGGAAACACATTCTTCTGCCCGTAGTGACCCACGATGGGCGGAGAAGAAGAGAGTCAGCGCAGCAGGTTCGAGCCTTGAGGTCCCGGAAGAGATGGGGTCCGCAGGTGGAGGGTGAAGAACGGGCCCCCAGCTCTCGGGAGCACGGTTTTCCGTGGACGAGGTGAATCTCCCTGGTCCTCTTCTGTTCAGATGATACTTCTGTGCATCAGACACCATCTCGGAAAGTCAAGTCCCTTAACCCTGTCACTCATCCGCAAAGCCTTACGGAGCCCCGCTCTGGCCAGGCACTGCTGGGCTAGGAGGAACCGGCCAGGAGCCACCAGCGCGATGCCCACCTGGACCCGGCAGCTCAGGGGGAAAGTGCAGGGGCTTGTGACCAGGATGGTTAGTGAGAGGGACGCGAGGGGAGCCCACCAGACTGGCTTCCAAGCCTCGCACAGCCCCTTCCGGATGAGCTGACCTCAGTTTCCTGTCTATAAAATGGGGACAGTAGCTATGAAGTGCCGAGAACAAGGTTCTGGAAGTGCCTCCCAAGGTCAAGATACACGGGAGCGGAGCTCTTGCTGGCCCCTCACCGAGGGGCTAAGACCAGCCCCTTGTTTCTCTGGGCTCCCGGGGGCCACCGCCTCTCAGAGGGTCTGGGTGTCTGCGCACAGGCTGCCTCATTTCTAGCACAGAACGTCAGCTTGGGCCCCTATGCCTCTCACTCCTTCCCCGCAGTACTTCGGGCGCTGGCCAACGAGGTGAGCTGACTTAGTGGCTACTGCAGACGATGCGATGGGTTTACACGTTCAAGGCTCGTAGGGGGAGCCGTGTGGCTCGGCGGCACTGGGCGGGAAGCGAGGCTGCGAGAGAGGGAAGGTGGCCCAGGCAGCAAACGGGCAGCTCGACTGAGCGGGCCAGGGAGCAGAAGGGGCAGGTCCGCGCAAAGAGCCACGTGGCACAACTTCACGGGTGGTGGAGGGGCCTGCAAGGCTGCCCTGGGGCAACACGGGGTCTTCCTGGGGGTGTCAGAGCCCAGGGCACGGACAGAGTCACGGGACAGTGTATCCAGCGGATGGGGAAGAACGCAGAGGCAGAACTGCCCCCCTAAATGCGGATGGGCTGGGAGTCATCAGAAACGGGTTAAATGTGCCCGCAGAGCCACGGTTTCAACTTTAGTGGCACCTTGGAGTCACCTGAACAGCTTTAAAGATATGGGGCTCTACCCCCAGAAATTCAGACGCACTTGGTTTGTGTTGTGACCTGGGCGTGGGTATGTTCTAAGAGCTCCCCTGGTGCTGGTGGAGAGGAGGAAAGTAAGTCTGTCTTAGATGGGGGTCTGGGGGCAGGAGAGGAAGGGAAAGATGGATGGTAGCTGTGCAAGGAAGGAGCGCCTACCCCGATGCAATCTGTGGGCCCGCAATACAGGAGTCGGATTTTGCAAACTAAATCCTATTAAAATGCCCCTCAGACACCTTAAGGCAGCCCTGCGCGGAAGAACGTGATCACCTGACGTGCTTATTTAGTATCCGAGATTTCCATTCCTCTGTCATTCTTTCCCTTGGAACCTGACAGACAGTTGAATCCCCAGGGTGTGGAATTGTGGGATCAGACTCCATTCAGCCCAGCACTTACAGTTCTCAAACTCAAGCGCAAAATAAGTTTGTCTGAAATGCAGACTCCACCCCCCGTGCCCAGAGATCTGAAGGCAGTAAGTCTGGGCTGGGGCCTGGAAAAGGTGTGTCTACCAAACTAAGGACCCCCAGGTAATTACATGACAGAGATGACCTGTGGCCGCACGTTGGGAAACGCCGACTGAAGAACTGGGGATGAGGGTTAATGTGTTCGGTTCTCTAACCCACCCAACCAGCATCCGCCGTGAAGAGCATTCGCGGTTCGATGGAAGCGGCAGAGGGGACAATTGATTCCTAGCGCTCCAATCTAAGTGCGTGTCGACCGTGAGTTGAGGATGTCCCATCAGCTCTGTCCTCACGTGTTGCAAACTGACGCGGCATGCGTAGCTTAAGCCTGTCGAGAGGCGTTTCACACTCCAAGGCTCAAGGCAGCCCCGTATCGGAACTGCCAAGAGCTTTCCAGAGCCTTCCACCCGAGATGGGGGAGCACGGGGCAGCTGGCTGTGCTCGCCTCGCCTGGGGCCCTGGTGGTCTGAGAGGGAAGGCCCTGAAGGTGGAGGGCTGCCCAGAAGTCCCACCTGAGGGACACTGCACGACGGGGGACATGCCGTGAACACTCCCTCATCAGGGCCGAGGCTCCCAAGCTGGGGATGTCCACGAGCTCCAGCCTGCACACGGAAAAGCAGGTCTACGCTAAGGTAAACGCAGTGACAGACCTGCTTCTGGGAGGGGTCACGGTCCCCGCGCTTTCCTGTCTTCAGCTGGGGATGAGCGCTTCTTTTCATTGTTTCACTGGGGAAGCATTTAGCCCTAAGCATCAGGAGAGAGCCCCCGGTGTACACGCTCCTGCGTCTGTCGGGCTAAAGGGAGGGGAAAGGGGCCGGTAATGGGATTCAGTTGAGGGGCCTGGGTGGCCAACCCCCAACCCCAGTGAGAGCCCGGGAGACGGCTCCCCTTGGCACCTCGCTCCCCCTCATTGAAAGGACTGCCTGCCTCCGCTCCCTCGAGGGCTAAGGAGAGGATGCCGGCCTCCAACCAGCCATTTCAGCTGCGAAGAATGGGGATCAGATGGAGAAGTACAGTGCTCATCCTAAAACTCTTGCTGAGAGATCAATAAACAACAAAGTCCTACTGCACGGCACAGGGAACTATAGTCAATATCCTGGGATAAACCATAATGCAAAAGAAAATAAAAAAGGATGTATATATGTGTATAACTGAGTCACTGTCTGTACAGCACAAATTAACACAGCATTAGAAATCAACTATACTTCAATATTAAAAAAGAAAAAAAAAGGAAAGAAAGAAAGATCAAGAGACCATGACAAAGCAGGAAAATCGCTTTATGAGCAAACCAGGGCTTTCAAGAGGAGTGGAAGTGATGAAGCAGCGTCGGGAAGAAATTCAAGAGCTGAAGGAAGACAAGATATTGGCCAAGGCACAGCAGGAGAGCAGCAGAGAAGCGTGGCCAGAGCGCGAGAGCTTCACACATCCCCCGAGGAACCCTGGGAAACTCTGAGGCACATGAGCCGGAACTGAGAGCTCATGTCTGGGCTGCTAACGGCTAACTAAAACGGTGACCTCAGGATAATTACGAGCCTTGATGAGCAGCATTCCATGGCCTTAAAGCCCCCGTTGACCAGATAACTGAAACGGCAGCAGTAATGAGGGAAGCCACGAGCCTGGTGAACAAACGGGTTGCATGAAATCGGAGGAAAAAAATTCAACTTAAACAGGAAATCAAAGATTTGAGAGAAATCTTTCAAACTCAAGACGCATGTTTTAGCCGCATGAAGGATGATGCATAAGAGAGTACAATTTTTAAGTGTCAATCTTTGTCCATTTTTGTCAAGTGACCTGAGCCTGAGGAACTCTGGAAACTTCTGCAACTCGGTGTGCCAAGAGACTCCCAGGGCTGGCCTACTTAATCAATTCATTAATTCATAGAATAATAGGAAAACACTATCTCAATCAGCCCACCACTCACTACCTTTAGATTATGTATAACACACTGGCAAATGACACTTTTAAAAGATGGTTTCTGAAAATGTGTACTAAATGGAGATCGGCTTGATTCTTAACTAAAATATAATTTAAAAATAAATCAATAGCTGAATAGATGAGAAACCCCCATAATGACATCACAGGATAACTCTGTTTACCTTCTGGGGGAACTGCTGTTTTCCAAAGTGGCCGCACAACTTTACATTCCCACCAGCAACGTATGAGGGTTCCAATCTCTCCACATCCTTGTTACTGTCTCTTTTTGACTCTAGCCATCCTAGTGTGTGTGAAGTGGTATCTCACTGTGGTTTTGATTAGCATTTCTCTAATGATCAATAACGTTATGCATCTTTTTGTGTGTGTACTGGCCTTCTTTATATATCATTCTTGGAGAAACGTCTGTTCATATCCTCTGCCCATTTTTAAAGCGGAGTGTGTTTTCAAAGACACAAATTAATCTTCTTGTTATTGAGTTATAAGTGTTCTTTACATAGCCTGGATACAAGTCCCTTATCAGATAGGTGACTTGCAAATATTTTCTCCTAGTCTGTTGATTGTCTTTTCACTTTCTTAATGTACAGTTGGAAGTGTAAATCTTTTTAATTTTGATAAAGTCCAATTTATCTACCTCTTCTTTTGTTGCTTGTGCTTTTTAAGAAACCATCCAATTTCTTAAATCCAGTAGTTCCAGCACTATTTGTGGAAAAGGCTATTCTTTCTCCCCAGTAAATGGTCTTGACATCTATAAGTTGGCCATAAATGGAAGAGCTTATATCTGGACTCTTAATTCTAGTCTATTGACATGTCTATCCTTATGCCAGCACAACGCTGTCGCGATTACTGTTTTATAGTAAGTTTTGAAATTAGGAAGTGTAGGAATTAGTTCTTCTGCTAATTGGGGTCCCGTAGGAATTTCAGGATGTTTGTGAGTCTCTATAAGAAAATCCATCTGGGACTTTGAATCTGTAGATCAATTTGGAGAATATTGCATTTCAGCAATATGAATCAGCACCCCAGCTCCAATAGCTTCATTTAATCCACAGATTTATCATGTCACTGACTACCTCAAGGAAGGACACAGCTACAATTTTCTTTCCATCTAAATTCAGGTTGTGACGCTGAAAAAGCAAAAAAGGCATCACTGGATAAAGAAAGCAGATTGTGCTTCAATTTTTTAAAGAGATTTAGAAAGATTATTTGAAAATCTTCAGCCTTTTCATCATCTCCATCAGTTGTGTGTGTGTGTGTGTCTTTAACTCCCATCCGTGCCTGTACGGTGCTGGCTGCTACAGAAAGCTGGTTTATAATGTACATGTTCTGGTCATCCTTGTGGTTGCTAACAGGGAATTGCTGGCGTCCTGATAGGACAATGTTGAAGACGGAAATGTGGCGGTCTGCTTTACTTTTTTCTCCTAGTCTGTTACATGTCAGTGTTTGTGGTTCCAAGGAGAAAACTGCTTTCCCTGAAAGCTCATCGGCCCTGGACGCGATGGCAGCCACTGGAGTGTGGCGAAAACTCCATGGAGGTTAAGGGCATGCGTCCATCTCATAACTGCACCAGGGTGAGCCCAGGGGTAGCTGGAGCTGGCACACAGCGGAGGAAGACACCCTCCGTTCTTCCCTGCACCTTAGCGGAACACGGCTCTGAGATACAGCAGGTGCAAATTTGCTTTAATTTGCAGAAGTCACAGTCACTAACCCCACCAGGAGGCGATGGTTGTTGTCGGGACCTGCCAGCGTCAGCTCCCAGTCACAGACCTCTCCTCCTGGCACGCCTCCCTCCCCGAAGGAGAGCACACCGGAATTCTCAGGATGGGAATTTCTCGCCCTGGCTCCGCGGGGTGCCCTTGATCCTTTGACCCCTCAGCCAGGTAGCCCCCCAGATGAGACAAACCTCATCCTGCTAACTCCCGGGACCCCTGAGGGCTTGGCAAGGAGGCTGAGGTGGGGAATTCAGGATGCACTGGACGCCCATGTCCGAGGTCTTTAGCTGGAGGCAAGCAGAGCCTCTCGGGGACCAGAGTCAGTGGCCTCTTTATACACATTCTGGGTTCTGCTCCGGTCCTGTTCGATCTAAGACGGATATGTGCGATCTAGTCACAAACACCCCCTTGAGAATTTTCAAATGTTCTAATCATCACAGTAACCAGGTATGTTGTCAACCAGGTGATTTGTACGACACAGTATGATCGCTTTCTTTTGCTCTCGGACAGCAGAACCTGGGACGAAAGGCTGGACGGGTCAGTGGAGGCTCGAGGGTCAGAACCTTGGGACTGGCGTCCTCTGAGCCACGTCAGTTCTCCCCACACAGCTCAACTGCAGTGTCAAAGGAGGCACAGGACTGACCTGGAAAGAAAGTCCAGACCCCCTGAAGTTTGCAGGCCTTGGGTGGGTGGGTAGGGGTCCGACCAGGTATGGGAAGCAGGATCATCGTTGACAGGGAATAACTATGAAATTCTACTAAAGTAGGATGTTGTAAATTGAAATACAGTCGATGTACAACATTACGTTCATTTCAGGTGTACACAGTGATTGGACGTTTGCATACATTATGAAATTATCACCATGAAAAGTCTAGTATCCATCTGTCCCCATACAAGGTTATTAAAATATTATTGACTATATTCCCTATTCTGTACATTACACCCCTGTGACTTACTTATTATATAGCTGGAGTTTTTAACCTCTTAATTCCCTACACCTGTTTTACCCACCCACCCACCCTGCTCCCCTCTGGCAACCACCTGTTTGTTCTCTGTATTTATGAGTCTGTCTTTGTTTTGTTTGTTTGGTTGGTTGGTTCGTTGGTTGGCTGGTTTTGTTTTTTAGATTCCACATATAAAGGAGATCATACCGTACTGGTCTTTCTCTGTCTGACTTACTTTACTTAGCATGATACCCTCTAGATCCATCCATGTTGTCACAAATGACAAGATTTCATCTTTCTGTGGCTACTATTCTGTTGCATAACATACCACGTCTTCTTTATCCGTTCATCCACTGATGGACACTTAGGTTGCTTCCATGTCTTGGCTGTTGTAAATAGAGCTGCAATGAACATGGGCGGGGGTACATATTGTTTTTCAAATTAGTGTTTTTATTTTATTCTGATAAATACCCAGAAGTGAAACTGCCGGATCATACGGCTGTTCTATTTTTAATTTTTTTGAGGAGGCTATACTATTTTCCATAGTAACTGCACCAACTTATAATCCCACCGGCAGTACACAAGGGTTCCCTTTTCTCTGTATCCTCGCCAACACTCATGTGTTGTCTTTTTGATGACAGCCGTTCGACAGGTGTGTGGTGGTAGATCTTTGTGATTTTGCTTTGCATTTCCCTGGTGATTGGTAACGTTGAATGTATTTTCATGTGTCTGAATGCCATCTGTGTGGCCATCTGTATGTCTTCTTTGGAAAAATGTCTATTCAGGTACTCTGCCCATTTTTTTCTACTTTTTTTTTCAGGCTGCGCCGCATGGCTTGTGGGATCTTAATTCCCCGACGAGGAATTGAAGCCAGGCCCTCGGCAGTGAAAACACGGAGTCCTGACCACTAGACCGCCAGGGAATTCCCCTTCTGCCCATTTTTAATTTTTTTATTTTTTATTTTTTTGCGGTACGCGGGTCTCTCACTGTTGAGGCCTCTCCCGTTGCGGAGCACAGGCTCTGGACGCGCAGGCTCAGCGGCCATGGCTCACGGGCTCAGCCGCTCCGTGGCATGTGGGATCTTCCTGGACCGGGGCACGAACCCATGTCCCCTGCATCGGCAGGGGAACTCTCAACCACTGCGCCACCAGGGAAGCCCTTTCTGCCCAGTTTTTAATCAGGTTGTTTGTTTTGATGTTGAGTCATGTGAGTTCTTTGTATATTTTGGATATTCTAAAGCGGGAATTTATTTATTTTTAAACTTTAGGACCAATTCTACTAACAGTACATTTGTACAGTCAGTGAAGTTGCACCCTTTGGTTTCTTTCTTTTTTAAAAATTAATTAATTGATTTATTTATGGCTGCATTGGGTCTTTGTTGCTGCGCGCGGGCTTTCTCTAGTTGCGGCGAGCGGGGGCTACTCTTCATCGAGGCGCGCAGTCTTATTGTGGTGGCTTCTCTTGTGGAGCACACGCTCTAGGCACACAAGCTTCAGTAGTTGTGGCTCGCAGGCTCAGTAGTTGTGGCTCATGGGCTCTAGAGCGCAGGCTCAGTAGTTGTGGCGCACGGGCTTAGTTGCTCCGCAGCATGTGGGATCTTTCCCGACCAGGGCTCGAACCCATGTCCCCTGCATTGGCAGGTGGATTCTTAACCACTGCGCCACCAGGGAAGCCCCGGGAATTTTAATTAAGCCCTTTCACCTGTCAACCACTAACCTGAGCATTGAGTGAATTAATTCTTTTTAAAAATGTGCATCTTTGTTTTCATAAAACCAATAGTTACTTAGGAAGGACTGGATTCTTCAATAAATAGAGAGCTAGGCACTGAGTACCATTCACTGGGTAACAGTGGTAAATAACAGAGACATCCCCCACCCTCTTGGGTTGGCAGTTGTCTAAGGTAGAAGACAGCAAAGACAGACATGAACACGGGACCTGTGTGCAGAAGACCAGCGTTGGGAGGGCAGAGGCAGGGGCGGAGCTGTGGCCAGGGCATTAAAGCTAGAAGGGGAAGAACCTGTGTTTACTGAGATCCTCAAAGAGGTGACTCAGGTAGACGATCTCATTAAATCCCTTGGGGAAGGAATCACATCCTCAGAAACACACAGCGAAGCTGAGGGTCCGAGAGGCTGGCTCACTGTCCGGGCTGTGCAGGAAGTAACTGACGGGTACAGTTGCTCAATTCCAGGCCATCCGACTCCATAGCCTGTGCTGACTTCCTCGTGCTGCCTCATGACACCTTCGTCCAGCCCTTTCCTCGTACAGACGGCCCCTGCGGAGCTGGAGGGAAGCCGACACCCAGAGACTCCACGGCGCAGGAGTAGGGAAGCCCGCCCTGCGTGCATCTGCGCAGGATGTGAATGAAGATGGGCCGTAGGCCAAGGTTCCAAGGAGTCAGGGAGTAAGACCTTGTCCAAGGTCATGGTCAAGGAGACACCCTGCCCGGTTCTCCAGTCCTAACAGGGTGCTCCTGGTCAAGAGCTCCAGAGCTCCTCCGAGGATGCCCTGGCCGCCCACCTCCCACCTCCCTGCCAGACAGTGGCTCCCAGGCTGCCAGCTGTCCCCATCACACCCTGAGCATTGTCCCTATTTTTAAACTACTCTTTCCTGTGCCCTTTTCATCTGACAGGTGAAGAATTACCGTCATTTTTGCACTAACATTCATTATTCACTATCTGTGGTAAAGACCTTATTTACTACCTGGTTACTCCCTCCTCCCAAGCCAAGGCAGCCTTTTTAATACCAAGGGGGGATCGGTCCTGCTTTATACCTGCAGACGGGCGACAACAGATGGAGGACGCGCCTGCGTGTTTCGGGGGAGGGGAAGGCTCAGCTGGAGGCATTTAAACACTGGTCTGCGGTTTGGGGCCCTGAGTCAGTGCCCAAGAAAGAAACAGCTTTCAAAAGTATCTGAGGCTGGCCCAGAGATAAACCCACGCACATATGGTCACCTTATCTTTGATGAAGGAGGCAGGAATGTACAGTGGAGAAAGGACAGCCTCTTCAGTAAGTGGTGCTGGGAAAACTGGACAGCTACATGTAAAAGCATGAGATTAGATCACTCCCTAACACCATACACAAAAATAAGCTCAAAATGGATTAAAGTCCTAAATGTAAGACCAGAAACTATCAAACTCTTAGAGGAAAACATAGGCAGAACACTATGACATAAATCACAGCAAGATCCTTTTTGACCCACCTCCTAGAGAAATGGAAATAAAAACAAAAATAAACAAATGGGAACTAATGAAACTTCAGAGCTTTTGCACAGCAAAGGAAGCCATAAAGAAGACCAAAAGACAACCCTCAGAATGGGAGAAAATATTTGCAAATGAAGCAACTGACAAAGGATTAATCTCCAAAATTTATAAGCAGCTCATGCAGCTCAATAAGAAAAAAACAAACAACCCAATCCAAAAATGGGCAGAAGACCTAAATAGACATTTCTCCAAAGAAGATATACAGAGTGCCAACAAACACATGAAAGAATGCTCAACATCACTAATCATTAGAGAAATGCAGATCAAAACTACAATGAGATATCATCTCACACCAGTCAGAATGGCCATCATCAAAAAATCTACAAACAATAAATGCTGGAGAGGGTGTGGAGAAAAGGGAACCCTCTTGCACTGCTGGTGGGAATGTGAATTGGTACAGCCACTATGGAGAACAGTATGGAGGTTCCTTAAAAAACTACAAATAGAACTACCATATGACCCAGCAATCCCACTACTGGGCCTATACCCTGAGAAAACCATAATTCAAAAAGAGTCATGTACCAAAATGTTCATTGCAGCTCTATTTACAATAGCCCGGAGATGGAAACAACCTAAGTGTCCATCATCGGATGAATGGATAAAGAAGACGTGGCACGTATATACAATGGAATATTACTCAGCCATAAAAAGAAACGAAATTGAGCTATTTGTAATGAGGTGGATAGACCTAGAGTCTGTCATACAGAGTGAAATAAGTCAGAAAGAGACAAATACCGTATGCTAACACATATATATGGAATTTAAGAAAAAAAAATGTTATGAAGAACCTAAGGGTAAGACAGGAATAAAGACACAGACCTACTAGAGAATGGACTTGAGGATATGGGGAGGGGGAAGGGTAAGCTGTGACAAAGCGAGAGAGTGGCATGGACATATATACACTACCAAACGTAAGGTAGATAGCTAGTGGGAAGCAGCCGCATAGCACAGGGAGATCAGCTCGGTGCTTTGTGACCGCCTGGAGGGGTGGGATAGGGAGAGTGGGAGGGAGGGAGACGCAAGAGGGAAGAGATATGGGAACATATGTATATATATAACGGATTCATTTTGTTGTAAAGCAGAAACTAACACACCATTGTAAAGCAATTATACTCCAATAAAGATCTTAAAAAAAAAAAAGTATCTGAGGCTGACACATGGGCAGCCAGCAATTGTCCCCTGTCTAGAGCACAGCATCCAGTACGGGGAGTGACGTCACAGGATAATCAGGGCTGGGGGTTTTTTTGTGTGTTTTTTTAAAAATAAATTTATTTATTTATTTTTGGCTGCCTTGGGTCTTCGTTGCTGCATGCGGGCTTTCTCTAGTTGCAGCGAGCAGGGGCTACTCTTCATTGCGGTGCACTTGCTTCTGTTTGCAGTGGCTTCTCATTGTGGGGCACGAGCTCTAGGCGTGAGGGCTCAGTAGTTGTGGCACACAGGCTCAGTAGTTGTGGCTTGCGGGCTCTAGAGCACAGGCTCAGTAGTTGTGGCGCAGGGCTCAGTAGTTGTGGCACGCGGGCTCTAGAGCACAGGCTCAGTAGCTGTGGCGCACAGGCTTAGTTGCTCCGCGGCATGTGGGATCTTCCCGGACCAGGGCTCGAACCCATGTCCTCTGCATTGGCAGGCGGATTCTTAACCACTGCACCACCAGGGAAGTCCCATCAGGGCTGTTAAACTCCGTGTGCAAAGTTCACTTGCTGGCTCGGACGGACGGAAGAAACACCCATCTCGGAGAGGCGTCTAAGTTCGCACGGATTTAATGGTCACATCTCAGCACCTCCTCCTGCCCGTCACTCGTGTGGCACAAACCCTGCCTCCACCTCACAGCACGTGTAAGAGCTTCCCCTGCCACCCAGGCCCTGGCACCAGCCACCTGGGAGGCTGACTTGAACGCTGGGGCCACTTTTCTGAGGGCAGGTGTCTGGCCAGGTCTCCTAGCCCCCGGCTCTCCTCCCTCCTGCCTGGGCTCAGTGTCATGTAAGTAAACACTGACACCAGCTTTTATCCCCCGAGAGCCCAGGGGCATTTGCCTGATGCTTTGTAGAGCGGCCTGCACTTCAAAGTGTGCTCCCAGGCACGGGGGTGCAGAGCGGGCACAGGCTCCAAAGCTGCTCGCTTGCCTGGGCACAAGTCCAGCTGCAGAGGCTCCGGCCAAGAGGACCTGGGCCTGGTGATGCTGTGACCTGGCCTCTCCTCTTCAGCCTGATCTTGGATCTCAAAGAGCACTTTCATCTGTCTGCTTCCCAGGCTTGATCTGACGGTGCAGAAACAGATCTGAACTTCACACACTGTGCTCTTGTGTTTGCCAGCTGCAGAAATAGCGCAGGAGGGAGAGAGCTGGCCAAAGAGACCAGTTCTTCCGAAATCTGTTTCTTCTCGGCTCTCTCTTGGCCCGTCCCTTCTCTGACGAGGCCCCCGACATGGACGTGGCTGCTTCCGTCTCCTGTGTGCAGGGAGAGCCATGGACAGGCCAGCGGACAGTGGGGAGGGGAGAGAGGTGGCTGACCCCTGCGAATGTCCTCAGGGCGCTGGACCAGATCAAGAGTGAGGGTCCTGGCTCAGAGCTGACCAGAGCGACGCAAACACAGCAGCAGATGGGCAGATCGCAGCAAAGGCAAAACTCTACAGACCACAGCTCCACGGGCCAAAGAAAATGCGCTGCAGCCATCCTTGCGGCTTTTGATGACCTACAGGTGTGGGATCAGTGTCACGGGGTGAAAATGACCTGTGACCACTGTGGTGTGGCCCAGGAAGAGCTGTCTCACAAGCAGAGGCCGCAAGATGATTTGGAAATTGTCTTAATTTTGCATGTGGGGTGTTTCCAGAAAATAAAAATGAGTTGTTTGTGCCCCCATTATAAAATGCTATTCTGATTATTTTCATTTGTGTATCTAGAAATAAAATCCAAATATTAAGAAATAGCTGTTCATTAAATCAGTGTACCCATCTGCAAACAGAACCCCCAAGTTCTTGTGGGCTGATCGCGGTGCATTTCCTTATACGCATCGGGTCCTGCCTGGGTGCCCATGGGTAGGCCAAGCATCTGCGTTTTCTCCTGCGTCCACTTCCTCTGCTGTTATCACTGTTACAGTGTGAGGCCCCTTGGCTGCTGGTCTCCTGGGGGCATCGAGCTGCCTATAAGACAGGGCACCAGGCCGTGCTGAGCCCTACGCTGCTTTACGGAAGGAAACTGCTCCAGGCGTCTCCTGTAACATCCATCCGCCCCCCTCCATGGCGCCTACGGCTCACATCCAGGAATGGGTGAGCATCGGACCCTTGCCCACTTGACTGGAGGAGTAATAGCTAATATTTACAGAGTTCTTACTATCTGCCAGTGCCTTCATTAATCCATTTAACCCTCAACCGTATGAGGCAGCTGTAGTTATCACCCCATTTCTCAGACAAGGAAACGGAGGCTTACAGAGGCCAGGTGACTTGTCCTGGGGCACCGTGATAGAGAGGGGGGAGCTGGGATTTGGGCCAAGGCTTTCTGACTCCAAACCCGTCCCCTGCAACACCTGGCTTCCTGGAGTGGGTGGAGAGAAGAGCAGGGAGTACTCCTCCTAGCGTGCAGGTGAGCTACGCATGAACTTGAAACCCCTGCCTTGCCCATGGCCTCCTTTGGGAAAAGTGGACCCAGGTGGTCTTTCTACCCCAAGTTGTACGTATGCACCGTGTGTCAGTCACATGTAGCCTCTGCTACCCCGACGACAACCAATTGGGACACCAAGCTCTGCGTGAGCAAAACAGTGTCTCAATGTTGGTGAAGCTCCAGGACCCGGCACATAGTAGATGCTCAATAAATACTTGTTGAATGGCTAAATAAATAAATGGATGGATCAGAAAGTGGTGCCCAAGCCTATGGCAATCATGTCTGGGTTGTGAAAGCATGAGGCCCCTGAGGTGGACCAGCACAAAACGGTACCTAACGGGTGATCCACGTCGGATGATGACAAACTGACATCGGACCTTTGGAAAGTGTGGAAGTCAGGTGCGCTCCGAGAGGGCAGGCCTGGTGAGTGCAGGCTGCATCCTCTCCCTGCTGTACGCCCCACTCTGGGACGTGCGGGAGCCCAGAGGGACCACGCAGCTCAGGAGCTGATGTCCTCTGCCATCCAGGTTCCTAGTATCTTTCACTGAACCCCCGGCGTCAAAGGTGACCTGAGATGCTCACTTTCTTAGAACATTAACAAGCTGAGCTTAGCACCTGCAGAACTGGTCCAGTCTGTCCGTGAAACTCGCCAGAGAGCATGCCCCTGTGTTTGTGTTATGTGGGACTATGTGGTCCCACCATTTGGAGCTGTGGGAACCCACAGAAGGAAGAAACATGGCTATAAACGAAAACCACAATGTTAGTAAATATGAGTTAAGCTAACGCACAGTTTGTGAGCTACTTAGAAGTATGAGGACCTAATGATTTGTTTTAGCCTTCAACAGGCTTGGCAACTCCCCATAAACGCTAGTCTTGGGTAAATTGGCTTCGTATTTCAGAAGAACGTGTACTGCCTGCAATTAACACGATGGACTTCTTACTGTTATTGATCCCGGGGCCTGAAACGGTCAGCAAGTGGGCAGGGATCACAAGGCAATTTTCCAGCTTGTTCCTGAGCCGGTAGGCTGTTGCTTTCTGGAACAAAACATAAAGCCTCGTCCTGCAGGCATCCCTTCTGGCAACTGCCCAGGTCTTCTTCCAAAGACAAGCCTTAACGTCACTTCCCACGATGGCTGGCATGCACAGCCCCTGGCATCCTGCCACGTGGTGCTGCCCAGGCAGCACTGGGATGGCATCACTGCCACCCTGACACTCAGCAGCTCGATGGCGTCTGCCCCTTCCCCAGCCGTCAGGAATGTGGTCGTGACAGCACCTCCTAATTAAAGGCTGGAGGAATAATTTTGTGTTGTGACTAGAGCATCAGCTGCAAATGCAGTAACCAGCCTACGCCTGCTCTCCTCCTGTGTTTCAAACGTTGAAACATGTAAAGGGTGGCTGTGCTATAGCTGGGATGGCAGAGCGGTTGCATCTCGGGGACAGCTCTGACGATTCATGGTGGCTGCCTGGAGAGCTCACAAGAACGACTGTCAGGCTGAGTCCAGGCTCAGCAGGCAGGAGCTCAAGACTGATTAGTCATGTCTGCCCTGGGAGCAGGCATGGGGACATGGGGGTTGATGTGTAATATCGTGCCGACCTGGTTTATAAGCAGAGATTCTATCATGTGTCCTGTGATGGCAGCAACCCATCCCCATTCCCCATCCCTTTTATGAAAATATTCCAAAGACTTTCCTCAGGAGACGAAACTGAATCCTTGCTCACTAACTGTCCCCACAAAGCAAAGAGCAGCCAGAGGAAAAAAAAAAAAACCCAGGAATCATGGCTACGTCTGTGATTGTGTGAAATTCCTCAGTGGGACCATGCGGGCCATTCAGAGAGGGGCGTGATGCAGTGTGGGGGGGGGGGACGCTCGGCATTTGAATCTCAACCCACCGCTGGCCACCGAGTGACCTCGAGCAGATGACCTCCCTGAGTCTCAGTTCCTCCATCCCTAACACGGAGCAAACAATTCCTACCCCCTTGAAAGGTTGTGACAATGAGAACTCGTGCGTGCAAAGTTCAGGGAATTGCTCTGAGTCCTAGAGGGAGGACGAAGCCACGAATGGTTGAGGATGGAGCATTCTGGTTAACTGGTCTCCCCACTGTAACCGAATAACCTCTTTTCTCTGGGCCCTTGCGAGCATAACGGGAAGAACTACGGGGTAACAGCCAGGAGACCTGGGTGCACACTCCAGCCAGGCCGAATAAGCTTCAGCAAAACAGCTGGTAACACCATGCTCACCGCTACGATGCCTTTGACCATAGAACCCTTCCTGATGCGCAGAAGTGGCTCAAAAATTTCACATCAAGATCTTAATTTCTTTTAACTTTTATTTGGTAATAGACTTTCTTTTTTAGAACAGCTTCAGGTTTACAAAAATATTGAGAAGATCGTTGAGAGAGTTCCCATAGACCCAGCCCACGGTTTTCCCTATTATTAACTAATCTTACATTGGTATGCTACATCCGTTATAATGAATGAACCAATATGGATATATTATTATTAATCAAAGTCCATAATTCATTCAGATTTCCTTTGTTTTTACCAAATGTCCTTTTTCTCTTCCAAGATCCCACATTCCGTCTGGTTGGCCTGTCTCCTTAGGTTCCTCTGGGCTGTGACAGTTTCTCAGACTTTTCTTGTTTTCAGCGACCTTGATGGTTTTGGGGTGTGGATCAGTGTCTTGTAAGATGTCCCTCTATCGGAATTTGTCTGCTTTTTCTCACAGTTAGACTGGGGTCATGGGTTTGGGGGTGTGAAGACCACCAAGGACATCCTCCGCGTACCGCAAAAAAAAAAAAAAAAAGAAGAAGAAGAAGAGGTTCCAGCTTTGGCCACTGGGAGCGCTTTCTGTTGGCTCCGTGTGCTTTCGACATGCCCCATCAACGTGTATATTTTTTAGCACTTCCTTGCTTTCTGACTCTGCAAGATGTCTTCCAACTTTTTATTTGGAAACAATCACAGATTCACAGGAAACTGCAAAGAAATGTCCCTTGTCCCACCTTGTCCCCAGCCCCCCCTTCCCCGCCCCCCACTAAAGTGACCATCCAGCACAACCATAGTTCGAGGTAAAAACCAGGAAACTGACGTGGGGACCATTCACAGGGTTTATTCAGATTTCTCGCCACGCCGGCGCTTCCTGAGGCGTGTGTGGGTTCCCTGCAGCTAGACCACGTGCGCAGCTTCGTGTAAGCCCTCCCCCATCCAGGGCTGTCCAATCCCCGCACGGCTCCCTCGTGGTACGGCTCCCTCGTGGTACGCCTCCGTACAGATTTCTTCCTCCTTCTGCCTCTAACCCGTGGAACCAGTAACCAGCTCTCCATCTCTGTAGTTTTGTTGTTTCAAGAATGTTATATAAAGGGAATCCCCACCCCTGGCAGAGCTGCTGGGCTGCAGAATCTGGTGCCCCCACGTGCACCGTGAGCCACACTGTCTTCCGGTAGGAGGTGCAAATAATAAACCACCGCAGAGGACGGCGGCAAGGATTAAGCAGACAACGTGTGGAAAGGACTTTCCATTCTAAGGAAAAGTGGCGCCCGTGTCGGGTGCGCCTCTGCTAAGGACAGGACCCGCGTCCTTCCAGAACCCTCTCGCGACCTCGGCCGTGCGTCCCATCTGCTGAGAACCAGTTTCTTCATTTGGAATTTAGGACAGTTCAGAGCTGTAAATATTATAAATGTCATAGTGACTCAAGATTAGAAATAACATCATGTATGTGTGAAACCGCTGGCCCGTCAAACCCACCTAGGAAATCATGGCTTTTACTATTAATATTACGGTGACGCAACAGCCTGTGGCTCTCATCGTGGGGGAAGGATTTTCAGGAGGGGACCCCATCAGTGGTGGCCCCTGAGGGTAACGTCCCCCTCCCGCCACTGCACCTGAGCCCCGGGAGCACGGCCACCTGTGCACCCCCAGTGTCTGAGCGCTCTCACACACACAGTGATCAGCATCATGTTACGCTCCGCCTTCTTATAGGTGAGGAAATGGGGTTCCCTCTGTTCACAGGGGGCAGAGCCAAGACCCACACTCCATAACTTCTGGCTCCAAGTTCAAGGCCCATCCTGGCTCTCCCTGCTCGCAGGAGTTGCATTCGGTAGCAGTTTGCTTTTGTTTTTGTTTTTTTAATAAAATAACGATTATGGGGTCTTCCATCTATAGCATCACAGAGTCTAACACAATGAAAAGGGAGAAGCTGTCAAATCCTTATTCAGAGACGCGTTTGGGTTTCTTTGTGTTGGTTCATTTCTGTTTCACTGCAGCCCTGAGTCTCCTGCCAAGGGATAGCCTGGAACTGATGCAGACTTGGCCTTAGATACCGGGTCTCCTATTCTTGATACCCAGGGCGATGGGCTTCTGTTTCCCAGGCAGAGCAGCCTCCCAGACATCTGGACCCTGAGCCCTTTGACTGGGGCTGGGAGTGGATGTTCGGTTTTTTTGTTTTTTTAAGTTTTTATTATATATGTTACAAATATTTCTTCCCAATTTGTTCCTTATATATATATTTGCTGTTGCTTTGTGTTTTGGACATGCCCTGCGGCATGCGGGATCCCAGTTCCCCGACCAGGGATCGAACCCGCGCCCCCTTCAGTGGCAGCGTGGAGTCTTAACCACTGGACGGCCAGGGAAGCCCCCGGGGATTTGATGTTTTCTCTCCAGCACATCATGCCTAAGCATTTAGGCCTCTTGGACTCAGGCCCCCAGGCTCCCAGTCGATTCGTCTGGGTATGCTCTCATTAGCGTCCCTCCCGGCATTTTCTGGCTCACCGGGTGGCGAGGAATGCCGCCACCACCATCCCATTTTTTGGTAGTGGAGGGAATGGCCTAAGGTTAAAGTGGAGACCCCTGTAAACTGGGACGCCCAGCACCACCAGCGAGTCAACAGCCAGGGGTGGCTCTTGTGGACCCAGTAGAGGCACATCCCCGACTGCAGGCCACCCAGACGATGAAATGACAGCAAGAAGTTAGGGGCCACTTGCCATGTGTCCCATAGTTATTAGATAATTTGACAGTGCATCCTGCTTGCCCTCGAGGAGACAAGACTCATTTACTTGAAATCTGACACATTTTCATGTATAACGTGTATACTAGCGCTATATACTTAGTTGAGTTACAGGACATAGACCAGAGGAGTGTCTAGAAGGGTCTGAGAGTCTACCCCGCTCCCAGTTACGTGAGCCACCACAGTTCCATGGATGACTCCTGGGTCAGAGGCAAGGGACTTTTATTACTACCGGCACAGTGAGAAGCCTGTTCCCCTGCCCCCAAGCTCATGCGCGGTGCAGAGCAGCCCTGGTAGGGGGTGAGTAGGCACATCTCAGGAGCCCTGTGCTTGGAAACGCCCAATCCTCTGCGGCAAACCTGCCCAACCTCTGCCCTGGAGGGAGACGTTATCATTATTATACTGGTCAGGAAACAAATCTGCCTTGTGTCCCAGAGGGAGACACTTTTTCTATCTTTCAGGGTTGTCTGATATACAAACATCCTCGAAAACTCATCCAGAACCAACACCATTGCCTCTGCTCACAAGACGCAGAGGAATGCAGGACACCCATGGAACACCGTCTCCCAAGAAGCTATAAAAGCCTATCCATGAGAAGTTGTAAATTGAGGAAGATGGCGTCTGACTGAAAGGATAAGGGGCATTTCCAGTTGACTGAGGACACAGGCTGTGATTTCTCCCAGCATCTTCTCTGTCTGACTATGTTTAACATTCTGCCCAGAATCCAGAGTGTGTCCGGAGCACGCCCGGGGGGCAGGGACGGCCCAAAGGTTGCTGGGTGAAAGGTGTAATTTTCTTGAAAGTGGTTCAAAAAGAGGCTTATTCGGAGCAGGGGATGGAGAGCTGGCAGGAAGCCCCACAGGGGCAGAGCCCATGGACCGCCTCCTTCAGACTCCTTCCCCAGGGAGGGAGGGAGGTATCAGCCATGAAACACCCTTGATAGGCTGCAAGCTCTGCTCCCTCTGTCCTGTGGGGAGTCTGCCTGGTGATGAGAAGGGTCAGGACCCCAGTTCTCAGCCATCTGAACCCACGGAGAGGTGCGACATCCCAGGGAGAAAACGATCTGACGGTCTTGTTTCTCTTGGCTTGGGAAGCGCTCTGTGATTCTGGAAATTCTTCCTGCTCCAGAAGGAGGAGAGAAACCAAAGGAGCTGCCCGTTCCCTCTTAGGCTCAGGACTGCATCTTTCTCCAGTCTGTACACCCAGCACCCCGCCAGGCCGTACAAGATGCCACAGGATAGAAACGGGGCTCAACTTCTTATTCATTCATTCATTCATTTATTCAGTAATGAATTTGTTCGTATGTTGAATAATGAATTGACTCAATTTGTCATCTGCTAAGCATTTTCACTCCACAGGTAATTCAAATTATTGCTTTTTTTGTTGTTTTTTGGGGGGTTTTTTTGGTAGGAAACTAACATAAATATTTTCAAGTAGGATGAAAAATTCATGTTAACTTTTAAAAATATGCCTAGAGATATTGAAAACATTTCCCTCACTCATTCATTGCACAAAATGTTGCCAAGCAACAGCTATGCACCAGGCGAGCTTCTAGGTATACAGATAAAAGAAGGAGATCATTTTCGGAAGATAAGTGTTATAAAGAAAACATGACTGAGCCCAGGGACAGACAGTGATCGGATGAGGGCTGGCTAACTGGATGGATGCAGAGAGGAGGTGACATTTGAGCTTAGATCTGAATGACAAGGAGAAGCAACAAAACATGGATGACCCGGAGGGTGGTGTCCCAGGCAAACAGGACAGCAAGTGCAAAGGCCCTGAGGTCTGAAGTGTTCAAAGGGTAGGAAGGAGGCCAGTGTGGCTGGGGAGTCATAAGCCAGCAGGTAAGAGGCAAGAAATGGCAGCAGAGAGGTAGAAAGAGGCCACCCTCTGCAGGCTTTTATAAAGGGCCCTGGGGAAAAGCCCCCATGTGATAGGAGGCCTTGGGACGGCTTTCAACAGTGGAGCTATTTTGTCTGATTTATGCTTTAAAAAGCAACCTGGGCAAAAACGAAGGCGGGGAACCAGTTGGAACGCTAACGTTGGTCTGTGTGAACTCTCCTCCGGCATTAAAGGGACCTGGATGGAAAAGGTGAATGAGAAGCCCAGGCTTAAGCAAATATGGGGGCACAGGTGGGAGAACTCCCCCAGCATCCATCTGGAAGACACTGGAGCAGAGACATCCTAGAAGTGGACGAAAATATGCAGCAGAATCTTCAAACTATCAATACATCAACCTACAGACCATCAAGTAGACAGCAGCTATGTAAGCAGGAGCCTTAAGCCAGGAACTGGCCTTCTCGAAATAAAAAAGGCAAGACGTACCCATCTACCTGCAAAGCTCTCCTCCCCTTCTTGTCCCCCAAGCCCAGAACTTCAGATGGGGAGTAACATTCTGACCCCCCTGCACTTTACCACTTGAATCCACCTACCCGGCAACATGGCAATTTGGGAGAAAGAGCTAATAGCAAACAGGAGAGGGGGAGACCAGTCAGGCGCATCACTTGCGAAGAGCACGTACTGAAACCTCCCGTGTGCACAGTGTACAAAGAGAGCTCAGGACGTGGCCCTCTGCTCCTGCAACTCAACGTCTGGGTGGAGAGGCAGGTCCTAGAGGCGTGTCACAGGCTCCTATAGTCCTCGACCCTCCAAGCAACGGAGGCTGAGGTCCACACCCTTTATGGGGCAGCCAGGCCGGCGCAATGCAGCTGAGGGTCAGGGTCAGGAGCTGGGCTGGGGGGGGGGGTGGTGCCCTGACTGGAGGAGCTGCCCCAAGAACACCGACCTCCACAAAGGTGTTAGAGAAGACCCCCAGAAGCCTCCCAAGAGGAAGGCCCTGATGAGAAAGGGTCTCCCTCCAGGGCTGCTCAGGCCACGGCTCACAGCCCAGCAGGCGGCCTAGCCTCCACCCACGTCAGCCACATCCCGCGCAGCCTTCTCTCCTAATTTGTTCCTCTCTGTTCTCTCCCTAATGGTCCTTTCCAGCCTGTTAAAGGGCCTAAATTATTATTTTAGTTTTCCAGGAAAATTGCATGCAATTCAGTTGAGTGCACGGGGGCGTGTGCAGCCTTCCCTTGTAACCTCCCAGGCAGGCAGGAGCCCGCAGCACCCCGGGTTGCCGGGTCTGAGATGCCATCATCTCCCAGCTGAGTCTCCCGCGGAGAACGGAGCAGCCTCAGCCCTCTTGAGTTCTCGGCCGCTTGGTCGTGTAATAGTCATGAGTTGCAAACAACGAAATCCCACTCTGGTTCGTCTGTGCAGAACAGGCCTGCACTGAAAGGGTATCGGATAACTCAGAAAGGAAAGGACGTCTCAGAGAGCGGCCCGAACCAGGAGGTCCAGGCGGCTACGAGGACAGCCGAGTTCACCCACGGGGCCGGGCCGGCGGGGACACTGCAGCTGCTGCCGGATCAGGATCCACGTCGCAGCCGCCACTGCCAACACGGGCCTGAAGCCCCTACATCTCGGCCTCACTCGCTCCAGCAGCAAAGCCTGGTGGGAGCGTCTGCTGCCAAGGGTGTGTTTGTCCTGGGATCGTATCCCGGACCCTGATTCCCGTTCCCAGACATAAGAAGGGCTCCGAGACGCTGTAGGAGAAACGAACGTTCACTGTGGCCCCTGACTGCTCTGTGCTGTCAGGAAAAATCTTCTAATGCTCTGTGCTTCAGTTTGGTCCTGAGCAAAGTCACATTACACTGAAATGACAACAAGTTCTGAAGCCATAAATCAATAGGAAATAATCTGATTATAATATCAGAAGAAATCAGTGCCGCCCTAAGTGAGCTGAGCTAGCACAAGCAGAAAGACCGCCTAGGGCCCTGGGCTGGAGGGCAGCTCTCCACCTGAGATGGACGGGCCGAGTTCCTCCACAACCAGACCACAGACATGGACCCACTAGAGAGCCAGCCACACGCTGGGTTATCGGACACACATTCTTAAATAACCACGATGGAATGTTCAAGGAGTTCAATGATTCAGATAGTAAATTCTAGCAGGAAACTGGAAAGTATAAAAAAGGAAATCCACACGGATGACTGCATCTATATAGCTTACGGTACAGTTTTGTAAACTGCACAGTTTTCAATAACTGTAACTAAAACTTCAGCAGATAGTTTAGGAGTGATTAAATAGCTTTAAGAGAAAATCAGTCAAGAAGATCAGAATCAAATAGTCAGACTAAAGCGTGGAGATCGAAAAAGGAACACGGAAAAGAGCGTAAGAGACACATTAAACGTGAAAAAAAAAAGATTTAAAATATGTGTAACTGGAATCCCAGAAGGAAGAAGGGAGACTTAATCACGAAAAAGCAATATTTCAAGATACACTTAAAACTGACTCAAGACACAGAGCCATGAATTAGGAACTCCAAGCAGTAGAAATACTAAGAAAACCAAATTTAGGCATATTACAGTAAAAGTACTAAAAAACAAAGAGACAAAGAGAAAATCTTAAAAGAAACCAGAAGGGGAAGAAAAGTATGTTTCCTTCAGAGGACCAACAATAAGACTGACCACTAACCTTCATCAGAAACACTAGAAACCAAAAGACACGAAATCATATCTTCAAAGTGCTGACAGAAAATAGCTGACAACCTAGCATCCTATATCCACCAAAACTATTCTTCAGAAATTAAGGTGAACTGATAATCTTTCCAGACAACAAAACTAGCGCATACAAACCGAAGAATAATCTTTAGACAGAAAGAAAATTATCTCAGATAGAAACACAGAAATGCAAGAAGGAATGAGCTGCCCTGGGAAGAGTAAATAGAACAACAGATAAACCTAAATGAACGCTGACCATAATAACAGTAACTGTACTAACGCCTTGCAGGGTTTTAAATATGTAGAGAGAACTTCCTTGGCAATAATAGTACTCAACGCAGGAAGAAAGGATGTTAAATGTCCTAAGGTACTGAAGTGTCCTGGGAAGTGACAAAAGTAGTAATTCATATTAGATGTTAAAAAGTCAGGAATGCATACGGTGATCTCTAGGGAACCACTAAAAATACAGGAAGAAAGCATCTAATGTATCCAATGGAGTAAAATAAAAAACAATAAGAAGACAAAGATAGGCAAGGGGCGGGGGTCAAAAGGTGCAAACTTCCAGTTACAAAATAAGTAAGTCCTGGCAGGTAATGCACAGTGTGGTGACTACAGTTAATAACACTGTATCACATATAAGCCCTCATCACAAGAAAAAAAAATTGTAACTATGTGTGGTGAGGGATGTTAGCTAGACATCAGTGGTGATCATTTTGCAATATATACAAATGTCAAACCATGATGTTGTACACCTGAAAGTCATATGTTATATGTCAATTACATCTCAATTTTTTAAAAAAGAAGATAGGAAAAAAGCAGGAACAAAGAACAGGAGTAACCAAACAGTCAAAAGGTGGAGTTAAACATCATAAGTACAATAAACGTAAATGACTAAAGAATCCAATTAAGAGATCAGTGCTGTTTGTAAGAGACAGTGCTTAAACATAAGGATGAAGGAAGTTTGAAAGCAGAAGTATGCAAAAAATATAGACTATAAATGGAACAGAAACGGGAGTGTGAAGTTACAAGGGAGACGTCCCCAACGTTACAGGACAGCAGAACGAGCTATCAGGGAAAGTTTTTTGGGTGCACTTAAAAATAAAAGATCCTTGTTAGCCTTCCAGAAGGACAGAGCTGGAAAAGGCAGCCTCAGGACACGCCCTCTTGTCATTCCCACGTTTCTACAATATGCCCATAGAGAGCATGGCTGGTCATTAAATAAAACTTAGTAACTTCATTACTGGATGCTGATTGGTCATGTACCATCTGGCTTTGCGTGCTGTGTCCTCAGGATATTTCACTGAGAAAATATCACACTGAAAAGTCCCACTTCGAGGTCAGTCATAGCACTTTCCCCTCCCTGCCACTCTCACCTGTCCCTTCTAACCTTGACCTTTTAATTTTCTAAATATTCTACCACTCAACCTGGGTCAGGTATCAGTACTGCTTAAATCTCTGGACAAGGCTGATCCTGTTCTGTCTGGACCATGGTTTATCCCTTGAGTTTCTGGTCCAACAATGACTACACCTGTACTGACCTCCCCAAGGTGCATGTGTTCCCCTCCCACTGTCCGCCTCCCTGCCCACTTTTTCTGTCCTGTGCTTTCAGGCCATTCTATAGTGCTTTCCCTTGGCTTGACCCCAGAACCCTCAGTTAACTAAGTTCCAATTTCTCCTTGAGTTTGCATCCCAAACTCTCTATGTATCTTCTGTGTGTCCTCTTCTCTTAGCTTCTAGCTTGCTCCCAGCTTGAAATAGGTGGCCCCCCACGTTCAAGTCCTTAAACAATCATTTCTTACAAGAGCTGGTTTGAAGAGGCTCTGATTGGCCAAAGTTGGTACAATTTGAATATCAAAAGAATAGTGACTATTATTAATTGAGGTGAGTTCACAATGATACAAACAAAAGAACACCAAAAAGCCCGCAAAACCTTATTTGCGGGGCTTCCCTGGTGGCGCAGTTGTTGGGAGTCCACCTGCTGATGCAGGGGACGCAGGTTTGTGCCCCGGTCCGGAAAGATCCCACATGCTGCGGAGCGGCTGGGCCCATGAGCCATGGCCGCTGAGCCTGCGCATCCAGAGCCTGTGCTCCGCAACGGGAGAGGCCACAGCGGTGAGAGGCCCGCGTACCGCAAAAAAAAAAAAAAAAAAAAACTTATTTGCCACTATTGGAGGTGCCTACTACACCATCTTCTTCTTCTAAACATTTGTAATTAAAGGGAAAGAGTTAAACACTTACTGCCTTTCTGGCAGGAGCTGTACTTCAGAATAAGCAAACAGCCCCAGGAAATAAAGAAAAGCTCTACTTTAAAGAAGAATGACATCTAATAAATGCAGAGGGATTGACAGAATGTAAAAACCACCATTTTGCAAACCCTAATGTACTAGTTAATTGCAATGCTTGTCCCGAATGCTAACCCCATCCGGTGGACAGCTGGTGGGGAACTGGATTCCACGTGGAGCCGAAGTGTCAGCCTCCAGCTCACTTGCTAACACAAGGGAAACGTCACTTTATAGTAGAGACGCTTGACCACGTCCCCCTCATCCGGTGATTAGACCAAACACCACAACAGTAGACAACCAACACCACGTGACGCAACGTGACATACACAGCATCCCCCCAAATCATAATTCATCGGAATCTCGTCAGGCCTACGATGTAACGTACAGCCTACAGGAAATACAGAGGATAGAGGAACAGGTTAAATACGTAACAAGGAAACAGACAATCTGATGTGCAGCTTTGCACGAAGCAACTGAGTTTCTTCAAAATGTCAACGTCATTTTTAAAAAAAGGAGGAAGACGGGAAGTGTAAGAACAGCTCTAGATTAAAAGAGATCCAAAAGAATGTAAGTCGATGCACCCCTATGGAAAACAGTATGGAGGGTCCTCAAAAGACTAAAAATAGAGGTGCCACGTGACCCAGCGATCCCACTTCCGGGCATATACCCAGACAAAACTATAATTCAAAGAGCTACGTGGATCCCTATGTTCACAGCAGCACTATTCACAACAGCCAGGACATGGAAACAACCTAACTGTCCATCGACACATAAATGGATAAAGAAGATGTGGTACAAAGTAGAATGTTGGTTGCCAGGGGCTGGGGGAGAATTAGTACTGAGTGGTACAGATTTCAGTTGGAGAAGATGAAAAAGTTCTTGGGATGGATGGTGGTGACGGTTGCACAACAATGTGAATGTACTTAATGCCACTGAACTGTACCCTTAAAAATGGTTAAAATGGTAAATTTTATATTACCTATATTTTGCCACAATAAAAAAATAAAAATACAAAATAAAACAAAACAAAAAAGAAAAGATACATGCACCTTTATGTTCACAGTGGCACTATTTACAAGAGCCAAGACATGGAAGCAACCTGAATGTCCAACAACAGATGAGTGGATAAAGATGTGGTATATATGCACGATGGAATATTACTCAGACATAAAAAGAACGAAATAACACCCTTTGCAGCAACATGAATGGACCTGGAGATTATCATACTAAGCAAATTAAGTCAGAAAGAGAAAGACAAATACCATACGACATCACTTATATGTGGAATCGAATACGACACAATGAACATATCTATGAAACGGAAACAGATTCACAGACAGAGAACAGACTTGTGGTTGCCAAGAGGGAGGAAGGTGGGGGAGGGAAATGTGGGAGTTTGGGATTAGCCGATGCAAAATATTATATATAGAATGGATAAACAACAAGGTCCTACTGCATAGCATAGGGAACTATATTCAATATCCTGTGATAAACCATAATGGAAAAGAGTATGAAAAAGAATATATATACATATCTGAATCATTTTGCTGTACAGAAGAAATTAACACAACATTGTAAATCAACTATGCTTCAATAAATTTTTTTTAAAAAGGGAAAAATGTAAAAAAAAGGATGTGGTATATATACATATATATATATATATATAATGGAATATTACTCAGCCATTAAAAAGAATGAAGTAATGCCATTTGCAGCAACCTGGATGGACCTACAGATTGTGAAGTAGGTCAGAAAGAGAAAGACAAATACCATATATCACTTATATGTGGAATCTAAAATATGACACAAATGAACTTATCTATGAAACAGAAACGGTCTCACAGACGTAGAGAACAGACTTGTGGTTGCCAAGGGGCATGGGGTGGAGGAGGGAAGGATTGCGAGTTTGGGATTAGCAGATGCAAACTATTATATATAGAATGGATAAACAACAAGGTCCTACTGTATAGCACAGGGAACTATATTCAATATCCTGTAAGAATATGAAAAAGAATGTATATATACATATAACTGAAACACTGTGCTGTGCAGCAGAAATTAACACAACACTGTAAGTCAACTATACTTCAATAAAATAAATTTTAAACAAAAGAGACCCAAGAGATATGGCAAAGAGCATTCCTGTTTGGCTGCTGGTCAGAACAAAGCAAGGGTGAAAGACATTTTGGGGACAACCAGGAAATGCGAATATGGGTTGCCTATTGGGTGATATTAGAGAATCATGGTTAATTTCATTAACCATGGTATCACGATTATGTGGGAAATGTCTGTAGTTTTTAGAGATACCTACTGAAGTATTTAGGGGTGAGTAACGACCATACTTTAAAATACTTCCTCCAAAACACAGTAGATGGCAAATGTGTCAACATGTGAGCAATTGTTTCAATCTAGTGATGGCCATGGTCATTAGACTCACCACTTCTCTCTACTTCTCTGTATATTTACCATTTTTCATAATAAAAAATTAAGCTTAGGAATAACAAAGGGGGGGGAACATAACAGCATCCCTCCAACAGGGTTATTGTGGGAACTAGAGCTAATGACTAAAAGGTGCTTATCTCAGTGCCTGACACATGGTCATTAATTATTGTTCCTAATAATTGTTTCTCGAGCATTTCCCAATCGTCGCAAAGTACAGCAAGAGTATTAACAATTAAGGAATGAAAAGGAGACCACACAGTTACAGGAAGATCTTACAGGAGAAAGATCTTCCAACCTTGGTCTCCTCCCTGCCAGGTATGGGCAACGTTCAGAGGTGGCTCTGGAGCTCCCTCTAGTGGTGATGTGTGGTAACTGTTCTCTGCCGAGCTGCTAAGCCTTGAGTGGAAAATCAATCTACTGAAGGAATGTTTTAATACAAGGACGTCATTTTCCAGAGCTGGTGGTGGAGCTTTGTGGTTTGATGGGCCTCTTTCCCAAGAACCATGGGTGGCCTGCTAGCCCCTTGTTGACCACCGTTTTGTAAAACAATTGAGAGCAGCACAAGGTAGAGGAGAAAGGCCTCAGCATTGCTGGGTGGGCAGTAGGTATTTGGGGACCTTACAAGGGTTTCTAGTGAAATTATATTATTTGGAAGCATGGTAGTGATGGGAGTTGCTGGCCCATTTCTAGAACCTGTGTCATTAGCTCAGGGCACGTCTCCATCCCCATAGACTGGTAAGCCGGCCATCCTACCAAAGCCACCAGAGGGCATCGGCTGCCCACACAGGCTGCCTGGAGCTGAGTGGCGACGGGGTGACACCAGCGGAAGAGGGTTATGGTCCTAATAATAATCCAGATCCCCTCTGATCTGGTCACCAGCTTTGGACTTCCTGAGTCAGAAATACACTTGCACCATTTCTGAACCATAGCACGTTTGGGGGTCACCACACAGATCCTCAAAGCTCTGGAGGAGGGCCGTGTCACCAGAAGCAGAGAAGGAGTGACCATGTGGAAACTCTATCCCTCACTGCCCTCGTGGACACCGCCTGCACACAAGACCTCAAATAATAAGGCCGGAGCCACACTGGACCCAGCCGGCGGGGGCGGGCAGACATGCAGCACTCCACTATACAAGGCGCTGGCCCTTTCAGCTGGTTTCCCTCGCCCCACGGCCATGTTCCCAGTGGGCTCCAACTCAGCAGTCCCTCCTTCCCGCTTTCTCTCCATTCTCTCCGCAGCTGTTCCGGACGCGTGGGCACTATTCCTGGACCATCCACCCCACTCCCTGCAGTGGCCTTGCCTTCCACCACCCTTGAAATACAGAAGGATTTTCTCCTTTCCCTCATTTCCCAGGCACTCCTTAACCTATTGCTGTCTTTTTCCACCTGAAGCTCCATGAGAAGAGAATCAGTGAGTTGGAGGATAGGAACTTTGAAATAACTGAGTCAGAGGAACAAAGGAAAAAGAATGAAAGAGTGAAAAAATCCTAAGTGATCTATGGGACACCATGAAAAGAATAAATATCAGAACTATTGGAGCTTCTGAAGGAGAAGAGCAGGGGGGAGGGGGCAAAAGTTTGTTTAAAGAGAGAATAGCTGAGGACATCCCAACCTGGGAAAAGACTTGAACACCCACGATCATGAACCTACTAGCTTTAACATTACTTCAATTCAAAACAATCTTCTTCAAGACATATTATAGGGACTTCCCTGGTGGCGCAGTGGTTAAGAATCGCCTGCCAATGCAGGGGACAGAGGTTCGAGCTCTGGTCCGGGAAGATCCCACATGCCGCGGAGCAACTAAGCCCATGTGTCCCAACTACTGAGCCTGCGCTCTAGAGCCCACGAGCCACAACTACTGAGCCTGTGCTCTAGAGCCCACGAGCCACAACTACTGAGCTCACATGCCTAGAGCCCATGCTCCGCGACGAGAGGTCACCGAAATAAGAAGCCTGCGGACCGCAACGAAGAGTAGCCCCTGCTCACCGCAACTAGAGAAAGCCCGTGCACAGCAACAAAGACCCAACGCAGCCATAAAAAAGATAAATTTTTTTTTAAATGACACATTATGGGCTTCCCTGGTGACACAGTGGTTAAGAATCCACCTGCCAATGCAGGGGACATGGGTTCAAGCCCTGGTCCGGGAAGATCCCACATGCTACGGAGCAACTAAGCCTGTGTGCCTCAACTACTGAGCCTGCGAGCCACAACTACTGAGCCCACGTGCCACAACTACTGTGCGCCTAGAGCCCGTGCTCTGCAACAAGAGAAGCCACCGCAACGAGAAGCCCACGCACCGCAACGAAGAGTAGCCCCTGCTCGGTGCAACTAGAGAAAGCCGGCGTGCAGTAACGAAGACCCAATGCAGAGAAAAATAAAAGTAAATTAATTAATTATTTTAAAAGACACATTATAAAGAAACTGTCACAAATCAAAGACAAAGAGAATCCTAAAAGCAGTAAGAGAAAAAAAGGTTGTAAACACAAAGGAACGCCCATTAGGTTATCAGCAGATTTCTCAGTGGAATTCTTAACAGCCCAGGAGAAAGTGGAATGATAAATTCAAAGTGTTGAAAGAGGAAACTACCAGCTGAGAATACTCTATGCGGCCAAGTCATCGCTTGGAAAGGAAGGATGAATACAGACTTTCCCAGGCAAACAAAAGCTGAGGCCGTTCATCACCACTTTGACCTGCCTTGCAAAAAAATACTGAAAGGAGTTCTTCAAGCTCAAATGAAAAGACACTAACTCATAACATTAAGATATATGAAAACATACAATGGTCAAGGTAAAGATACAGTTAGATCTAGAGAATGTCCTAAAATTGACTGTGGTGATGGTTGCACAACTCTGTGAATATACGAAAAGCCAGTGAATTGTACACTGAAAGATGTGAATTGTTTGGTATATGAATTATACTTCAGTAAGGTGGTGATGAAGGGGAAAGAGGAGGGGAGGGTGCAGGGAGGGAGGAAGATTCCTGCCCATTCTAGATTCCAGACACTAGGCTGCGAATCCCAGGTTCAGGCTTTCCCTGCCTGCCCTTGTGGGTAGGGTGGGCGCATGGCTGAGGGGTAAATAGCCCTCCCGCCAACGCCGGGCTCCGGCCGCAGCTCCGCCTCTGCACAGCAGGGTCTCAGGGTGGCAACGGGAGTAGCTGCCGTTGTCTCTGTCACTCGGGGGCACGATTCTGACCTCGGCGCCCGACAGTATGAACGGCTCTTGACAGCGCAGGGCTTTTTACCTCCCCTTGATCAGGAATGGATCTAGACAGTCCTGGGTACAGAAATCCTTTCGGAATCTAGCTTTAGGCTGAAGCTGCTACAGGTGTCCACAGCCAAACTTTAATCTCCCACGAGATGGCAGTGTTGTCTCACTCCAATTCTCACACTCGGCCCCCTTCCAGGCCCTCAGTAAATAAGCACAGGAGATGGAAATGAAGTGGATTCTGGATTTCTGCCTCTGAAAACACGTAGGCCTGAGTTTTATTTGAATAAATGACTATCAGGTAACTATTAAACTACTAGAACTATGATTACTTAAAGTTAAACAACTCGGGAATTCCCTGGCAGTCCAGTGGTTACGACTCAGCGCTTTCACTGCTGGGGACCCGGGTTCGGTCCCTGGTCGGGGAACTAAGATCCCACAAGCTGTGGGGCACAGTCAAAAGAAAAAAGTTTTAATTAAATTAAATTCAACAATTCTTCTTTATCAGACCTCCTTACTGAAAAACGTGTGAGAAAAAAAATATTCCTTTCAAGAATGAAAGATTTCATTTTGATATTGTCTTTAGACGGGACGGACCCCACGCAAATCGGAGCTACCCTAGTGTCCCTTGACGATTTCACTTCCTGAAGTGGGCGGCTCCCTGAACAGCTCATAGCCAAGGGCTAAACAGCAAAGTCGCCGAGGGGCAAGGGCTCCGGGGCCCACAGATCTGGACTTGAATTCGGGTCCCACCCACCTACTAGCTGAGCAGTCTTCACTCACCTCTGTGTGCCGGATTTTCTCATCTGTAGGAAGGAGAACGGTTCCTGTCTCGCTGAGTGTTTGCGGGGGTGGTAAGGGGGTACTTAGAACAGTGCCTGGCAGATAACGTGTCCTCAGTAGCTGATGGTCATGTAGTTGGTGGTTCTCCATTCTAGGTGCTCACTGGCACCGCCTGGAGAATCTTTTTAAATTATTAATTCCCAGTGCAAATCAAAATCATAATGAGATCCCCTCACATCCATTAGGATGGTTATTATCCAATTAAAAAACACGGGACTTCCCTGGTGGCACAGTGGTTGAGAATCCACCTGCCAATGCAGGGGACATAGGTTCAAGCCCTGGCCCGGGAAGATCCCACATGCCGCGGAGCAACTAAGCCCGTGTGCCACAACTACTGAGCCTGTGCTCTAGAGCCCGTGACCCACAACTACTGAGCCAGCGGGCCACAGCTACTGAAGCCCGCGTGCCTAGAGCCCGTGCTCCACAACAAGAGAAGCTACCGCAATGAGAAGCCCGCGCACCACAATGAAGGGTAGCTCCCGCTCGCCGCAACTAGAGAAAGCCTCCGGGCAGCAACGAAGATCCAACACAGCCAAAAATAAATAAAATAAATAAATAAATTTTTTAAAAAATTTTAAAACACACAAACAGAAAATAACAAGTGTTGGTGAGAAATGTGGAGAAACTGGAATCCTTGAGAGTTGCTGGTGGGAACGTAAGACGGAGCACCTGTCATGGAAGACAGACTGGTGGGTCCCTCTGAGTCACACACAGAAAAGCCGCAGGGTCCAGCAAATCCACTTCTAGGTACACACACACAGGACTGAAAGCAGGGACTCAATGAGGTATCTGCACACCCATCTTCACAGCAGCGTTACCCACAACAGCCAAAAGATGGAAACAACCCAAACGTCCATCAATAGATAAATGGATAAACAAATGTGGGACAGACATATAACGGAATATTATTCATCCTTGAAAAGGCAGGAAATTCAGACACATGCTACAACATGGATGAACCCTGCAGACATGCTGGGCAAAATAAGTCAGACACTAAAGGACAAATATTGTTTGATTCCACTGACACGAAGGCCCTACAGTAGTCAATTCATAGAGACTTGAAAGGAGAAGGGTGGGTGCCAGAGGCTAGGGGGAGGGGAAAGGGGAGTTATTGTTCAATGGGGACAGAGACCCAGCTTTGCAAGACCAGAAGAATTCAAGAGATGGATGGTGGCGATGGCTGTAGAACCGTGCATGTGTACTTAATGCCACCCGACTTAAAAGTGATTAAAATGTAGGTTTTATGTCATGTATAGTTCACCACGATTTTTTAAAAGCTTACTTTTACGAATTTTCAAAAACATTAAAAAAGAAGAAAGAAAGAACCTGAACAACAGAGGTCACACTTGTAGAGCAGAGCCCAGGCAGCAGTATCTCACAAGAGCTCCCCTAAGAATGATGCAGAGGGGGCACTGAGAGGTTCCCCAGCGGGAGGGTCACTCCGGGAATGAGGGTGGAAGCCGTGGACAGACTCAGGAGGGCTGGAGCTCCCAGAGCCGCTCCTCTCTGCCCTCTGCTGGCCCAGCCCGGCCGCCCCATGGCTCAGAGGCTGGGAGCCAGGAGGCTGAGAGCTGGCTGGACACTGGACTCACCAAAATTCCAAGTTGGACAGTGGCTTTGGGACCAAAGGTGGTGAAAGCTTCCATTCGGACAGAAATCTGGAAATGAGCCACTGCGAGTGGTACCCTGGATGATGACCAGTGTCACCTCCCTGGGGTGACACGGCAGCTCAGTATACATTCAGCTGAGTGCACTGGTTCCAGCTGGCCTGGGACCCATCTGGACACGATGGCCCTCGCCGAGCTCACCCCCAGTGTCTCTGAGCCCCAGAAGCGTGAACTGACGCCTCCAGGCCTGGGGGCCCCCTGGAGCCCAAGGTCAGGGTGACATTTCTCTGCGGTGATCACAGTTACCCTGGGCGAGGCCCCCAGGAATGCAGAGCTGCTGGAAGACCCCCCAGCCCCCAGAGCCGCCCACCGGCAGAGGGAGCTCAGCACTGCCTGGACGGCCTATAGGACAGCCGATCCAGAGGACAGGCTCCAAAGAAGTGTCTAGAATCCCGGTGACAGGGCTGCTAGCAAAGGGCTGTCCCGAGAGCAGGAGAGCAGCCCGAACCCGCCCAAGCGCCCCCGTGGTCCCCGGGGCTCCCACCATCACCCGGCCTGTCCACAGCCACGGGAGCCAGGGGGGAGGTGACGCTCGTATGCAGAGTCAAAAGACCCACACGTGCGCACACATGCACGCACACACACATGTCACACACACGCGCGCGCATAGACGCGCCCACACAGACACAATGCCAGCGAGAATTTATATTATTAAACGATGCATGGACGTCCCATTAAACACCTAAGGAGGAAGCGTTTGCAGTTCTATGAAAATACTCAAAACTAGCTCCAATAAACTATTGTATTTTTCTCTGGGAACAACAGCGATGTCACAACTCTACAGAAACACTTCAAACAGAAGCCAACGGGAGGCCAGGGGATGCCTGTACAAAACGTTTCTCCCAGGCTCTTGCTAATCTGTATAGAGCAGCAGCGGAATTACCAGGCCAGGAGAAGAGCACTAATTCGATAAAGCTCCCTGCGTCCAGCCCCGTTAGTTAATTAAATTATCGCTTTACGGTGCCTTAAGAGACCTGCAAGGCTAACCCGAGTGTTGCCAGCTTTATGGGGTCTGCGGGCCCTTTACAAGCTTCCTGTGCTCGCAAGTGTCAAATTGGGGCTATATTGACAGATAAAAGAAAAATCGAGCTGCTAGGATTGCAGCCTTTCCCTGCGATATCTTTATACTGCGCTATAAAAGCCTATCACACTTAAAGAGTGAAAATTGTTGACATCTCTTTGCATTGCTAATCTTTAGGAAACAATGAGTGGAATATTATTTGAAATGAATAACTGCTCGCTTTATTGGCGAGTAGTAAAAAGCTAATAGTTGGCAAAACAATGTGGTGTTTACTCTTCAAGATAGGCGGGTTTATTAGCGGCAGCAGAGCAGAAGCGTCACAGCTCAGCCCTCATCACCTTAGGGTGTTTTTGTTTTTGTTTTTTTGCGGTACGCGGGCCTCTCACTGTTGTGGCCTCTCCCGTTGCGGAGCACAGGCTCAGCGGCCATGGCTCACAGACCCAGCCTCTCCGCGGCATGTGGGATCTTCCCGGACCGGGGCACGAACCCGCGTCCCCTGCATCGGCAGACGGACTCTCAACCACTGCGCCACCAGGGAAGCCCCTCCTTAGGGTTTTACTTGGGTTACAGCATCGGGTGTTTTGTTTGCTGTTATTATTCTTGTTTTTTCTTTTTTTCTTTTCCCTTTTGTTCTTCTTTCTTTCTCCCATCCCCCAATATAAGGTGACACTTAAAGATATCATATCAAATGTGGCATATATTCAACTGAACTGAAAAACAGCCTTCGAGAGAAAAAAATGTTTGTCAGACGCTAATTAAAGGTTGTAGTTTCCCAAAGTGAGAACTTTCAGCTCAGCAGGCTGGGAGTTCAGAGATATGACCAGGGCTGGGAGCAAGTCTGGTGGGTTTGTGTGTCCAGGCGGCTCACGTGCGCGCGCGCGCACACACACACCCCCTGCAGCGGGCCTGGGTCTGGGCCCTGTGCCGTCTGTCGCCACGTTTAGTGCCGTGCTCACACGTCTCCTCCACCCTCTGGGAGCCCAGGAGTGCTTGACACACAGTCACTTAGCAAACACTTACAAAATGACGTGGCAAATAAGTGGACTCCGAACCAGAGAAATCATTTTGAGAACAGACTTGCTGTGCGAATGGTACCCACTTCTTTCTTGAGGACGTTTTCCTTGCCGTGTGCTTATGTCACAGCAACATACCCAAACGTCCGGAGCGGGCAGAAGGGCCAGCTGCTCCTTCACGGGACCCCGGTGGTGCCCTCGCCAACGGCGGTCATTTGTGTACAGAAGGAAGCTCTTCCGCCTTCACCGGCCTCTCGGGACAGGGTGACAAGTGCGATTCTTCTACGCGGACACCAGGGTGGGCTATCAAGGCCGAGGGCAGTAGTTCCCGAACTTGAGTGCCCGCACAGCAGCCTGGGAGGGGCCCCAGGAACAGCGCGTTAACAAGCGCCCCAGGAGATCCCAAGTGCTCAGAATTCCTCTGCCCTGAGGCCACATGAGCAGGCGGGCTTTACAAGTTTGCTGTTAGGCCTCACTGTGGGTTCTGAGCTCCCTGCAGGCAGGCCTGAGGCCCGGCAGCCCACAGGACCCTGCAACCCCTCTGGTGGCCCAGCCCGTCTTGGAATCAGGGACCAAAAATCACATCCGTACTGTACACTGAGGTGGAGCCCGGGTGACAAGGTCCAGCATCTCTGTTCAAGTTCCCTGCTGCTGAGACTGTGAAACAGACGGGGAACCGGGCCCCTAGTTCAAAAGGTGACAAGGCCCCTGGACTGAGCCCCAGCTGCTGGACCTGCCGATCACTCCTGCCAAGGAGAGGCTCCTTATCTCCTGAACTTTTAGCCTCTGCTAATTCCAACTAAGGTACATATAGCTTAGCTTTAAGCAATAAAAAGGAGAAAAAAAAAATTGTGTTTATCTGCTGTGGCCAAGCCGGTCTCTCCCAGGTGAGTCTTCTGCAGAACTATTTCCTTGTTCTCTGTGTCCCAGTCTCTCCGGTCAAGGCCAGCCAAAGATCAAGGCTCGCCCAGTGGCCTAAGAACACAGCTCCGTCACCAGGCCAGGCAGAAGGCCCTGAACCCAGTTACCCGATTCAGGGTCACCGCCAAGGTCGAGAGCAGGTGCACAGAAGACGGTTGGCCGCCAGGCTCTCTGCTGCATCAACAATGAGGTGCTGGTCAGCTGGGATTGAAAAACTACTGCCATTATAGAAGGAAATCCCTTTTTAGGCCAGACTGGGCCACTGCGAGGCCAGGGGGACTAACACCTCAGGGAGCCACCACCTGACTCTGGGTGGTACCTGGAGCCCCAAGGTGGCAGCCAGACCGGAGTCAGGCCAGAGACACAAAGCCCACCCGACAACGGTCCGTGCACGGCGGCGGCAGGTGCGCAAGTCGCTTCTTCCCAGTGGCCCTGGAGAGAAGGGACCAGATGGAGGACGGGCCAGCTTCGATGGACACACGGGCTCCATGTTTGGGAGCTGTGCCCCTGACCAGAGCAGGTCCTGGGCCCACAGGCTTGGCCCAGGCCTTGGCCGAGGCTCAGAACAGCTGGTGGAAGTGAGGAGAGGGTGGGCTGGAAATGGGGGAGCCCTGCTTGTTGTCCCTTAGGATGGGAGCCCCAGAGACACATCCTCCAAGAGAAACGGCCCTGCGGCCCTGCTGCCTCAGCGCCAACCCACCCGGCTCAGCCCCTGCGCCACCGCAGCCTCGACAAAGGCAGAAAAGACTTCAACTGGCCCTTTCTGTGAAGGGAGCTTCCTGGCTAGGACTGAGCCGCTCAGATCCAGGCAGTCCAGGGACCCCCTCTCGGTGCGACACCTGCTAACAGTATGTCTGCCTTTCCGCTGCCTCCACTGGATCGTGGTTGGGCCATTTTTATCTTCCCCAGAAGCAGCAGTATTTGGCCACATGTGACACCGTCTGTGCAGACGGCAGAGGCCCCAGAGGAGTTTCTAGTAGAGTGCTGCGTGGAAGAGTACCAGAAGTGGCAGCCACTGAAGATGCCCAGGGCCCACCCCAAAGAGCCAGAGGGCCGGAAGGGGCGAGGGGCCGGAGGGATGCCCGGGTGGGCGCGGGCTGGCCCCTCGGCACCCGGCAGCCCCAGCAGGGAGATGCGAGTCACGGCCAGGGCTGCCGTCGAGAGGGGAAGGGAGGGAGAGGCCGTGCAGACTTGGGGGCGTAGCTCACGGCTCGTGGTGGCTCCCCACGCTGCAGCCAGCAGCATCCGCTTCCAGTGCTGATTCTGCCAGAGCATTAATGATGCTGTAAACTAATAAGGCTCCAGACGGCCCGCACGAGGGCGAGCAGTTGATAAAAGGGAGATTTACAGCCACATCCATCAATTGGATTATCTTTCACTGGGCTTAAACTTAGGAGTAACACTAATCTCTATTTAGCACGCTTTACAGGATCTACGGGCACTTTACAATCTTCCTCTATTCACAAGTGTCAAATTATGGCAATATTGATAAAACGGTGGAGTAAACAGCTAGTGAGACAACCCTAGAACCGGCGAATACGCTTTTTACTGCACCGTAAAAGCCTATTACTCTCTGATTTCGGGTGAAAATTTGTGGCCAATAATCTGAGTTGATAATGTTTCGGAAACACTTGCGCGGATAATAAAAGCTGCCTTCTCCCTTAACGCCACCCCGCTCCAATCCGAGGCCAGCCCCCTCCTCGGACTTGACCATAAAAAGCCGGGGCCACAGGGGCCGAGGTGGAGGCCATCCGGCCATCGGCAGGCACTGCTGCCTCCTTGGCCGAGGGCAGGTCTGGGATGCCCGTGGCCCATGGCCCGTACTGCTCTGCCCACAAGCTCCCCGCGCCCGCTTGGCCTCCAACAAGGAGACAGTCTTCTAGAAGCCCTTGCAGGAACCTGCACTCTGCGCTTTGCAGAGGCGAGAAGGACAGAGCAGCCGGGAACACCGGACTTGGACACTGCCTCCTGGATTGTCTCGAGCCGATGACCTAGCCCCACCGGAGGGCTCTCGGGCCAATATGGTGCCCATGCACCCAACACCCCCAAAAGGACCGCTGCCCGCACCCAGCAGCCTGGTGTCACTCGTTCTCATTCACTTGCTTTGCTGTCAGGCTGAGGTTTCCCCAGTGCCCTCTGAGTGGTGGTCGGTTTAGGTTTTCTCTGTCCAGAACGTGGCATCACATCCTTTGGTGCTTCCCGGCCTGACTTGCTGAGAACTAAGGCCACCAGGCAAACACAGCAGTGCTTTCAAGCAGAGGCTCTCTGCGGGACGGATGGCACTCGTCAGAGGCGCCGGCCAGTTCTGGACAGAAAGCAGGGAAGGCCTGTGCCCACCTCTCTGCCCCTAGAGCCTCCCCAGGGCCGTGCCTGCCTGAAGCACCGGGTAGGCTGTCTCACGGCTGCACCGTGCTGCGAAGCCACCTGTTTCTCCAGGCGATCTCCGCCACGCCCCGGGCACGCCACGACCGCTGGGCCCAGGCTGGAGCTCCGGTCGGGGAAGCACTGGCTCCAGACTCTGGACACTGAGCTCCCAGCGTGGAGCTTGTACTCCAGACCCACAACCAGGCCTCGTGGTCCTTGGTTCTGCTGGTCCGCCCGCGTCCATCCAAACAGGGAATGGAGGCTGGGGACGTGAGGACAGAGTGAGGGGAGAGGGTGTTGGTCGCCCAGCATGCAGCAACCCCGCCAGCCAGCCTGCCGGTCACCACGACCCCTCCCCGACTGCTACGGGTGCAAAGCACTCCACAAACACAAACCCCAACCCTTTCAAAACAGGAGACCCTACCAGCCACAAATTAGATATTATCCTTGTGAATCAGAGACCACCCCTGGTGTGGTGGCCAAAGAAAGAAACTCCCGAACCTTCTCTGAGTCGCGATTATTTGATCTGCATGATGGAATCACTTGCCTTCTCCAAGAGTCTTCATGAAAATCACACAAACCTGTAATTTTTCCGAAAGCTCTTTGTAAACCGTAAAATGATATAACAATGGCAACAGCAACAATGTCACCTAACGGTTACTCACTATGTACCAGGCACCAGGATAAGCATCTCGTGCGTATTAACTCCTTTAGATAACCCCCCGACAAAACCCTACCAGAAAGGTCCTTTTATCATTATCCCCATTTAAATGAAGCGGAAACTGGGGCTAGGAGGCGTGAAGGGACCCAAGGTCGCACAGCTGTAGTGAATGAGAGGTGGCCTAACCCCAGCGCTGCTCATGAGGTGTGAGGGTACAGCTGCACGGCTCGGGTAATGGTCACGTGGGCAGGGTGGCCGACTGGCCTGCTGGCTGCAGGGCCCCAGGCTCAGACAGGCATCTGAACCCAGGGGGACAGGGCAGAGCCAGCCCTCTGCCAACACGGCCTTCTGGATCAAAGTATAAAGGTACGACCCTCTTCGGAGCCCTGAAGTTGCCCAGATCTGAGCCAAGCGAAATACCTAGATACTAACCTAGACTCCCCCAGTTTTGAAGCTGGTGTGGACGGCGTGTTGTGGGAGCTGAGGAAGCTGGAGGACCCTGTAACCCATCCAGGCAGGGAGACTGGTCCAAGGTCACACTGCAGAGGAATGACTGGAAGACGGCTCCCTCCCCTCCCCTCTCTCAGGGCTCGTTCGTCGAGCCAGGTCAGCCTTTGCAAGGTGAGCCGCATCTGCATCAGTGCCCAGCAGGGCGCCCGGGCTCAAATGCAGATTCCAAGGCCACCTTAGCATCCTGCTGACCAGGAGTCTGCATTTGAACAGACAGATATATATACCCTATACACTGTGCCCGCTCCTCGTTCCCAAGGAGATGAGGGGCGCCCAGCGCCGTCTCCGGAGGCCTCTTTTGCTGCACGGGCTACAGGTAAAGGGGCTGGGCTCCGATGGGCTTCTTTCTGGGTCAGTTCTAAGTGCAGGGCTGTGGAGAAGAGGCTGCCCCGTGAGAGTGAATTAATCTACCCCAGGCACACACTGCTGCTTCTGAACTTACACACGGGTCTTTTAAAACCATCTTTCCTTTTTATTTTCCAAAATCCTCTGCCAGGTGTCTTCTTCTCACTCTTTTCAGGCCTGGCCCAACCCAAGGCTGGTCCTTCAGTCCCCATGACGGTCCCACGCCACCTGAGAAGCATCTACGGAACATGGGTGTCCTTTTAGCCTCCCAAAGGCGACTCAGAAGACGACGGGGCCCTGGCCCGAGCTCGTGCCCAGAGCTGGGGAAGGCCGGTCTCTCGACCCCGGAGCCGTCCCGGCATGAGCACCGGTACCTGCATCCAGGTGCAGGAGGGTGAGCCGAAGGGCTCAGAAGCTCAGAAGACAACCGCGGCTTACAGAGCAAAGGTCCGGATCAACGTGCCGGGGCGCGAGGGCACGTGGAGGGATCCTAACGGAGGAAACAGCTAATATCACCACTGGCGTCCGGCGCTCTTCCAAACTGCACACTGAGGGAGGGGCGGTGCACGACAGACCAGAGGCCCGGCCAGCAGGCTCGCCTTAATGGGATTTGTTCATCAGCTTGCTTTCCAAGAGGCCTCGGGACACACCGCAGGTGCATTGGAAAGAGAGATAAAAGGAGAAGAGGCAGCGCTATGGAGGAGCCGGGGGGGAGGGCACCCCGGCAGAGAAAAATCGGGGGGCTCAGGGCAAAGGGAGCTTAGAAGGACGGAAACACCAATCCAGGTGAGCAGAGCTGTCTTCACAGGTTTTCTCAGGATCCGCTTTCCAACCTTTCTAGAACAACGCGGATTATAAAGCAGTCCCTTCATCTGCTGCTGTGGACACGCTCTGGCAGCTGTGAAGAATTACCCGCGTGTGTGCGTTACCACCGGAACATTGCTGATATTCTCAGAGTCAATCCTGAGATAGGCAGATGCCTCAGGCCCATCCCTCTGGCCCGACACCAAGAGCGTAGCCAGGAGCAGAGGGCCAGGTCGCTGCAGAGAAGGCGAGGACACTTCTGGAAAATCAGAGAAACCTCTTTTGATGCAGCAAAGAATCCTCCCCTCTGCCTCAAGAAAAACAGAGAGAGAGAGAGAGAGAGATTTCTAGTGATAAAAGGAAGTTTCCAATTTCCAGTAGTAACGAGATGAAAAGACCATTCTCAAAGATCGCCAAGGCGATTGTAGTAAAACGTCAACAGTGGCTGGAAACAAAGCCACTACAATTCCTCTGCGTGAAAATATAAATATACTAGAGATGACCGATTTGGCCATACATTGTTTCCATGCACACATCTTCCCCCTTTTCCACTGTACGCATTTTAAAATTTGTGTCACTCACATGAACAGAGTGCGGACGAAAGCACTCAGACAATTTTCAATGTGTAAAATAAACATTATTAAAAATTCTAAGAACGTTAAAGAGAAATCGTTTTGGGTTTGAACAGTGACTGGGACACGAGCTGCTTGGGAGGTACAGCTGGTCCCACAAATGATGCAGGAAACAAAGGGCTCCAGGCAGGGAGAGAAAAAGGTACCCTTTCAAGCGCATTTGTTTGCCTTGCGCGTGGAGGCAAGAAGTCAGTTTGGGATTCCGCCCTATCTTATCCGCTCAATCTTATCAGGTGGTAGATCTGTCCTTTGATCCTGTCAACAATGTGGAAAGTTGGAGACAGCTGCCACCACCCCTAGTCGGCAGGGCCTCGCCATTCCCTCATAAAACATTTATGAAACCTGTAATAAACAGGCCTGATAAGGGAGAGGGCTCAAGATTTCAAAACTCAGCAGCTCCGCTGAAAATGCCCTTCTCTGCCTCCAAGGTTCCTTTATTTGAAGAGCAAACACAAACCATCAATTCCCACTGGCCATAAAGTTCCTGAGCAAAGAGTTTCACCAAACCCTGAGATTAGCAGAATTTGTTCGGAGCCTTACCCATAAGGGACAAAGCACCTCCCCTCCCCTGCCCGAAATTCTCTGCGCTGATATGGGCAGGGGCCAGGGTGACCATAAAAATTCAGTCACGGAGAAATAGAATCATTTGATGCCACAAAGTAAACTAATATTCTGTGGTTGAGTTTAGCCAAGAGAAGAGTAGCATTTTCATGGCACACCACAAAACATAACTTTGTTAATATTTATTTTAACTTCTGTTTTGTTTTCTGGGAAACTGAGTTCTCTGAGTTTAGCAGAAGTAGACTGAGTCCTCACGACTCCCACTCTCCAGGAATTTTCTTAGTTGACTTTTCTGGGCAGGTGTCAGGTGAGTGACTTAAACCAGAGGTCTTCAAAGAATCTAGAAATAAAGAAAGCCAAGAGCAAGAGAGGGAAATGCACTGAGAGTGACTGGAAACTTCCAGGAAGACGAATATGCTTCGGGGCAGGGGACGTTGTTGTCTGCACACTGCAGGCATCTGTGGAAGGATGAGCAGGTGAATGGAAGCAAGAGCGGCAGATGCTGCAGGCGTCAAGGGATAACTGAATTGATTGGGGGAGGATTTCCAGGTCTCTCCTCTCTTCTGCCCTAGCCAACCAGGTGACCAGCTAAAGGGAAATGAGAAGGCGGATCCTCCGGGGGGCTGCTGGACAAGCCCCCCAGGGTTGAGCTACCCCCCTGCACAGAAGCCTCTCTCCCCTAGGTTCCCAAGCTGGGAGACATGTTCCCCTGCACCCCCCTCCTTGGCGCTCACCTTTCGGGGAGCTCAGCCCACATCCCTCTACATTGTCCACACCTGCCTCATTGCTTAATGGAAAGTAAATCCTCACACGTGGGCCCCTGAGTGGTGTGAATGTTGTGTGTGTCCACTGTGTTTTCCTCTCAAGTTTTCTGCGTCCAGAGGATGGAGGCCACCTTGACTAACCTCGTAAGCACCTGCCCCAGCACGAGCACCGGGAGCTGACAACCATGGTGGTCCTCTCAGCCCCGTGCTCAGCTTCTGTGCCCAGAGCAGCGCCCGGCAGGCGGGCTCCATGGGCAGCTGGGCTCTGGGGGGCTTCAGTGTCCCAGGCACTGGGGCTAGGGATGCCTAGCTGAGGAGAAGGAGGAGAGACGGGGCTCAGCTGGAACTGGGGACCAAGGATACACAGCCGGCAGCATCTGAGATGTCCCAGCGTGTTGGTCAGCAGTACCGGTCAACAGTGGTCTGGCCGGAACCCACGGAGGCAGGCAGAAATGAACTGACGGTCCCGTAAGACACAGGACCCCGTTAGTGAACAGGCCATGTCATTTAGGATCATAGCTGAAGTGTCCCCAAATGCTTCTGGACCAAGGGGGCAGAGCTGGATTTTCATGGAGAATTCAGCCCAAGTAGCCTTTCTGGAGACCCCATCAGATATGCTGTCTCCAGGCCACGGCGTTCCGGGGCCCTGAACCGTGGCCTCGGGGAGAGGAGGGGGCTGGCTGTCAGGAGGGCTGTGGGAGAGAGATGGGGGGGCTCTGTGCCCCACCCTGTGGGACAGGCCCCAGCATCTCCCGGAAGTCAAGGGGCAGGGCGGTACGCCGGTCAAGGGTACAAGCTCCCTGTCGACCGACCGCTCAGACTCCACGCGCAGCTCTCACACCTCCTACTCCTGTGACCTTGGGCGCCAAACCCTGTGCTCGGTTTTCTCATCTATGAAATCAGGATGGCGAAATCGGGGTTCTCGCTGGATTGCGGTGAGGAACAGACGAGACGGTGCAAGGGTGGCATTTGGAAGCCCTCAACAACTGTTAGCTGCCGTCATCATTATTTTGAGATGTTGCCAGCATTTTTCCCTATTAGCGCTCAGAATAAGTAGCCTGTAATGTTCATGCGCTTTTCGCGTCCACAGGAGACTGTGTGAAGCCTGGGTTTTGCCCTGAAGGTCGGCGCTTCCCGCTCCTATAGTCCACGCTGACATCTCCCACCTCCATCCCTTGCAAACTGCCAACTCTCTTTCTTACAGTATTGCCCATTTAGTTATCTCACACACACACACACACACACACACACACACACACACACACACAACACATAAAGTGGATGTGATTATCAGCCCCATTTCACTGGCAAGGCAACCGAGGTCTGGCAACACACAGGGTTTTCCAAGCACAGCTAGTGGGTGTGAACCTCGTCTCGGAGGCTCCGAGCCTGACTCTGCTTGGACCCGACTGAACGGGCTGAAGAGGGGAGGCAGAGCGAGGGGGACGGCAGGTCAGAGGCAGGGATGGGATGAGAGGGAGGGAGGGGCTGTTATAACAGGTTATGTGGGGCTGTCCCAGGAAGACCAGGGCACAGGGACGCCCTAGTTAACGGCAAAAAAGACCCCAGCCCAACAATCCCAGGCCAAGGTCAAGGTGGGCAAACTCGCCATGATGTTATGGCATGTTCCTCTGTGCAGATCGGTGGGGGGCAGGCGAGGGCTGGCCACGCTCGCCTGTGCGCTGTCTCTCCTCTTCCACCAGACGTCATGCACCCCAGGGCGGCCTCCGAGCATCCTGGCACCCAGCCTTCCTTCCAGGCCAGTGTGGGAGTCTCTCACCCAGCAGACGTTGAAAACTCCCAAACCGTTTAAAGGTTCGGATGTTGATGTTGAGTATCTGTACACCTGTGTTCAGAGCTGCACTATTCACAGTAGCCAAAAGGTAGAAGTAACCCAGTGTCCATCACCAGACAAATGGACAAACAGAATGTGCTGCGTCCATACAATGGAATAGTATTCAGCCTTCAAAAGGCAGGGAATCCTGACATAGGCTACAACATGCGTCACAGTGACATTATACTCAGTGAAGTAAGCCAGTGACAAAAAGACGAGTACTGACAATTCCACTGGGATGAGGTCCCTTGAGCAGTCCGACTCATGGAGACGGAAGGCAGACCGGTGGGCCGGTGGCTGGGAGATGGGGGGTGGGCTGGGAGTGGGGAGCTCGTGTTCAGGGGGGACAGAGTTTCAGTCTTACACGACGGACAGATTCTGGAGGTGGTGGCACGACAACGTGAATGTACTTAACACTGCTGAACTGTACACTTAAAAATGGTTAAGATGGTAAATTTGACGTTATATGTATTTTATCACAATTTCCTTTAAGTTTGGATGTGGTATCCTGACACCTTCAGACACAGTGGGCTGCTAGGTGCACGCCAGGGAGGAAGTTCAGCACGCTCTCCCTGTGCCCTGAGGGGATGCCTGGCCACCTTTCCCAGCCACCCGCCCGCACCCTGCTTGTGCCCTAGGCAGGGGAGCTGCTGCCCCGAGGAAGGGGGTCCTTTCCTCGTTGGTATGGAGTGCCACTGGTCCCCCCAGCCCTGTGCCCACAGGCTGTGTCTGCCCAGAGGGGCGCCTTCCCCAAACCCCACAGGCCCCCGTGGATCGGGGCAGCCCGTCTGGGCTGGGAGCCGCCCAAGGCAGGGGCCGTGCTCACTCCTCTCTGCGTTCCCTGCTGCTCACGCAAAGCCTTGCACACAGCTGGTGCTCAATAGAGACATGTGGAAAGGAGGAGAGGAGGTAGCAGGGAAGGAGGAAGGGACAGAGGAGCAGAGGAGCGGGCAGAAGGGACACACGGAGGGCAGACATGGACAAACATGGACGCGTCTCCACCTCTATGCCTCGTGCGTATTTATGGCCGAGAACCAAGGGGGCTCTTCTGGGGGTCTCCAAACTTGCCATGGTTTGTTTTAGGACTTGATGTGCCCTTCCCTCACCTCACGGCCCAGAATTCTGAAACTGCAGCAGGCTGGGGCGACGGGGCGGGAGTTCCAGGTCTCGCTCGCCCTGGGCGTCTGAGGGCCCAGACGTGCTCTGACACGAGCCTCCAGTCTCAGCTGCCCCTCAGGCAGCGTCCACAGCAAACACCCACGCGACTGCAGAGGTTCAGATTCACCAAGCCCCCTGTCACCACACTCCCCCTGGGCCCTTACAGACGCTCCTCCCCAGTGCCTCTCGGCATCTCAGTGCAAGAAACCACTCCTGGGCACACGTATACCCAGAGAAAACCGTAATTCAAAAGGACACGTGCACCCCCATGTTCACCGCAGCACTATTCACAATAGCCAAGACACGGAAGCTACCTAAGTGTCCACTGACAGAGGAATGGATAAAGATGATGTGGTACATATATGTATACAGTGGAATGTTACTCAGCCACAAAAAAGAACAAATTATGCCGTTTGCGGCAACATGGATGGACTTAGAGATTGTCATACTAAGTGAAGTAAGTCAGACACAGAAAGACAAACATCATATGATACCGCTTATGTGTGGAATCTAAAAAAAGGGTACAAATGAACTTCGTTACAAAATAGAAGTAAAGTCACAGATGTAGAAAACAAACTTATGTTTACCAGGGGATGGGGGGGGGATAAACTGGGAGATTAGGATGGACATACACACACTACTATATATAAAATAGGTAAGGACCTGCTGTAGAGCGCAGGGAACTCTACTCATCGCTCTGCAATGGCCTATGTGGTAGAAGAACCTAAACAAGAGTGGATACGTGGATGTGTATAACTGTATGTGTATAATCACTTTGCTCCACACCTGAAACTAACACAACATTGTAAATCAGCTCTTCTCCAATAAAAAATTTAAAAACTGAAAAAAAAGAAACTCAAAGGCTCCTTGGTGGAGAGATGAAGTATGTCCCTCCTCCGCGGCCACCCTCCCCTGCACCCCTCCTCCGTCCCCTCCTGGGCCCCCATCTCCAGGATCGGCCCACCCCCCCCATCTTTATCTGCACAGACTGTTCCCAGGCGATAAAGCAGCCCAGGTCAGGTGCAGGGAGCTTTGTGGCCCTGCGGAGGCACAGGGATTTTCCTGGCCCATCGCCCCTGCTGTTTGCTCACCTGTCATCTCAGCTTGGTGACAAGGCTGACAGGAAAAGGGGGGGCGGGCGCGTGTGTGGCAGGAGAGGTCGTTTATTGGAAGGCTGCTGGCTGTAAACACACCCGCGCGGCTTTCGACGGCAGCCCTGGGCCCGCCACGCGGCCGGCCCCCTGTTAATGCGTAACCACTGAGCCCCGCTCGGGGCAGGTGCGGGGACGTGGCTGTGACCCCGCCTTTCTTCCAGCTCCCCCAGGCCGGCCGCCTCGTCCTGTGCTCGGGCCAAACCCGCTGAAAAGTGAAGGCCGGGGAGTGTCCCAGCCCTCGGCCTGCCCCAGAGGCCCTGGTCCTCCAGCCCCGGGCGGTCAATGTGTGACCTCTGACCCTGGGGGAGGACGGGGCATCAGGGTCAGGCGCGGTGGCCTCATGCAGCAGAGGGGCTGGCTGGGACGGCACCCCCAGCACGAAGATCCAACATGTGCTGTCTGTTCCCTGCCCCTCGGCTGCAAACAATATACACTGGAGCATGAAAGATTCAGCTCTTGCTCCGGCTGCTGGGATGAGCTGTCCGCGCCCAGGAGGTGCCCCTCAAGCCCTTTCCCTCTGAAGGACACACGCTGGGGCTGCCGGGCAGGCGGCAGTGAGGCCAGTGGTGGCGGGCGGGATGCTAAAGAAAAGACCATTCTGTACGCATACAAGGACAGTGATGGGATAAGGTGGGTTCTAAGGAAAATCTGGAGCTTCCCAGGTAGAACAGCTAACCTCGCAGTGAGGCGCTATCTCCCCTTCTCAGGCTGTCTTGAGTGGTCGATTAGTCAAACTGGCCCCAGCAGTTCCTCAGCTGAATGCATCCAGATTCCCCCCTGGGAAACCAGGATGCACTGCACCTTTGGGGCCGCTCCGCCTCTGTTTCTTTCCCATTGGCGGTACTGGCATCACAGCCCTCGACTGTGAGGTTTATGGGTCTCAGAGAGGCCTTCTCTGCTCTCAGCACGGGGCAAGCCAGTCGCAGGAGAGGACCCATCATCGTAAATCCTGGAAGCAATGCTAACGCGTTGATGAGCCCCTGCCCTGTGCCCAGCAGCCCCTCCGGGGGGGGCAAAGAGACGTTATCTAACTCATCAGAACGGGCCTCCCAGCAATAGTTCACCCAGTTATTATTTTATGAGGTCGTTATCACCTGCAGCCACGGGATTAATAAAAATTGAGGGTAATAAAAGAAATCACAGAGGAAACTAATGCTATCAACTATGTAATAGAAGGGAGGAATAAGGCTTCGTCTGTAGTGACAAATTCTCCTGTCGCACAAACTCAGAAACGAGGGCCAGGAGGAAGGGGGCACAAGGCAGTGTCAGAGAAGGCCACTCACTAGGTCAGGTGACCACCTCGCAATGGTACCTGTGCTCTGCGCAAACCAGAGGTCCGCCGCCAAATGACCTCGGGGGTGCAAGGGGGAAGGGTCTTCTGGTCAAGCCTATGTCTAAGCCCCTCTCTAGGGGAGGCTGCTGCCATCACCACCACCCTCTTCCCGGCTGACAGCGGTGGACGGGCTGTGAGTCTCCGTGGGCCCAAGCCCCAGGCTCCCCCTGAATCTCAAGTCCCCTCTTGCACTGTACTAGTACCAAGCCCAACCCAGCCAGATCTCCCAGGGACACAGATGTGGTCCAGGGCTGCTGAGAGCCCAGTGTCACACACCCACTGTGACGTCCCTGTGTTTGGAGAAGGGCCCGGTGCTCCCTGGATGACACAGAGGAAAGGGGAGCCCAGGCCCGGCCTCGGGCACTAACCCCAGGGAGATCACCCAATCAACTCGATCAAACAGAGCGCGGACTACAGTGCAGACCCGGCTCTCACGGCCGATGGGAACAGATGCCACTCAACAGCTCTGAGGAAGGTTAGGCGTTTTAGGCCATGAGTAAGACGGGCAGTCTAGGGAAGGCCACTGGCTGGAGGGCCAGGGTCTAGGAGGTGGCTGGTGAGGGGAGGAGGTGAGAAAGCAGACAGAGAGTGGGGTGCAGAGACGGGCAGCATCCCTGTGGCTAACGGGCACCAGCTGATGGGAGAGATGGGGACACTGCAGGTTTTGTACTCGGTCAGGGCCAGGCGTTCCTGTAAAACCTGACTCGTTCAGGGGGCATCACTTGGGCAGATGGCCCTGGGACGGATCCTTCACCCCCAACGTTCTTTAATTACTAAGGACTTAGTTATGTTCATCAAGAAAGCTGGGAGATGCTACTGGGGAAAGTCGACCTGCTTTTGCAATAGGTGCCTCGACCACCTCTGGCTGGTCTCAGCTCCCCTGAGGACACATAGAGGAGAAGGAGGGGGATTCCATGAGGAAGAGAGGGTTTCAGAACAGGAAGCCCAGTGGGGCCCAGCTGCCTGGACCCTGAGCAGAGCCCCCCAGGTGCACGGCCGTGACTCATCCTGGCCTCTTGGCCTTCCAGCTCGGAGGCTTCTACTCTCTGCCTGGGCTTCCTGTGCCCCACCTTCACCTCAGGCTTTCTCCGGGACGGGACACGGGGTGCTCAGGGCCTCTCGGCAGCTCGAGGGAGAGGCTACGAACCACCCAGACAACCCAGTTTCCCAAGTGGGGCCTGTGTCCTGACTCCCGCCAAGGCCCCTTGGCCAGTAATAAACCCAGCCGGCTGCAGAAACAGGCCCAGGAATACAGCCCCGGCCGGGTAATGATTAACTGGCAGCGAGGGGGCCCTGGAGGTCACAGTGATAATGAGAAAGTTTCCCTGAGCTATCTCAAGTGCAGAGGGCCTGGGGAGGGGCCCTGGCTGGCGCCCGACTCCCGGCAAATGCTTCCTGCCCCCTCCAGGGCGTGCTCCCTTCAACGACCCAACGCTGCCCCTCCCCACGGGAACAGGGGAACTGACGTCACGAACCTGGGGACACGGGCCCTGGTAAAGTCCACGGTGAGGACGCCAACAGGGGCGTCTTCCCGGGAGGCGGCTTTTCCCCAAACCTGACACAGATAAGCCCTTCCAAGAAGAGGGAGTGCTTTTATCTTTATTGCTTGGCCAGTCCTGAGACCTAGAGGGCCGCTCTGTTGGAGTGAAACTCAAAAAGGATTTTCAGCGGGACTTTCTGCTTTCTGATTTTTTTTTTTATTTCTTTTTAGTACTTTGGCATCTTGCAATGAAATTCTCCAGCAACTTTTTCCGAAGTTCCTAAACAACTTCACAGGCAGAACTCACGCCTCGGTTTACACGAGCGAGGAATGCGAAGCCCCCACGATGGGTCTATCATGATGCTTCACGGAGTTCAAAAGAATCCTTTCACTGGGGAGGCCAGGCCAACAAAGACAAAAAATAATAATAAAAAGGCCTCCAAGATGGAGGATCTATAAAGCCTCCGTGTTCTAGGAAATCACAATGTCGGCTGGAGACGAACGGGGTCTCCCAATTTGGAGACAGAAGTGAAGGCTCACTCGAGGGCATGTGACTGTCGGGGTCAAGACAGTGCCATGAGCTGCCATCCCAACTCTGGCTCTACCACCTTCTGTGGAACCTTCTATTGCTGTTCTTATCCACCAACAGGGTCCCAACTCACAGACGTTTCACACTGTCACTCCTTCACCCTCCACTCCACCACCTCCTCTGAACTGAAAGCAAAGGTTGGAAGCACCTGTTCTACTTAATGTTGAAGCTGGGGACTCTTCCTACACTTTCCAAATTCTTGTTGTAGAACGGAAGCCACGTATGACTCCTTGAAAAAGCTGGTACTGATTCCTACTGACACACCCATCACATGTCCCAGAATGTCACCAAATATTGACATCCGGTCCTGCTGAGCAGGCAGCCACGTTGAAGTAAGACAAGCACCCAGCTCTGGAATCCTCTTACTTCAGGAGGCCAATCACCGAGCAGTGTTCTTACAGTCTCTTATTTGTTATCTAATTCATCGACTAACTTGTATTAAGACCCCACCCAGAGTAAACGGCTGCATTTTCCAGTTAGCATCTATTGGGTAAGTGACGTTTTCACTTTTTTCAGATGTGTGTGATAACACTGGTCTACTTTCAGATATGTTATGCTTTAAAATGCTCACAACACTGTGTGCTCTTGATGGAAATAACACCACCTCCTGTAAAGTAAGTATTCTTTTTTTTTTTGGTACGCGGGCCTCTCACTGCTGTGGCCTCTCCCGTTGCGGAGCACAGGCTCCGGATGTGCAGGCTCAGTGGCCATGGCTCACGGGCCCAGCCGCTCCGCGGCATGTGGGATCCTCCCGGACCGGGGCACGAACCCCCGTCCCCTGCATCGGCAGGCGGACTCTCAACCACTGCGCCACCAGGGAAGCCCTAAAGTAAGTATTCTTTAAAAAAAGAAAAAACTATATATATACATACATATATATATGTGTGTGTGTGTGTGTATATATATATATATGAGCCCAATCAAGTTTCCAGTTTACAGGAAATACAGGACTAGGGAAAATGTTAAATGACACCCAGGGTTGCACTTGGCAGAATCCAGAACGTGGGAAGCCATGCATCAGTTGATGTGCATCCTTGCTGGGTACATGGGGGGGCGGGGCAGTGTCACTGTATTCTGTGCTCTGCTTTCATGAATGTGTGAAACTTTGATAATAAAGGTTAAAAATACGTACAAGTGTTTGACACATACACATGCACCCAAATCCAAACTAACAGCAGACGCCTCGCCAGCACCCACCGTGCTGGCAGACAGCGATCAGGCCAATGTGAAGGGCGGACCCACACCCCCCACCTGGCTCTTCCTCGTCTCTCCCGTCCCCGCGCTCATCTCCAGGGGAGGCCCGAGAAGCACCTGGACCGACTGTTTAAAGGGCCCCTCCGAGCTCTCCCTTCCCTCAGGATCATGACCCAGCAGAGGCCCTGGGCACAAGGCTGTGCTGTCCTCAAGTGGGCCCATCAGGCTCTGAGTCGTGGAGACCCCGCGTCTGGGTGCAGGGGATGCCGACCTGACTCCACCACTCCCCAGCTGAGGGCCTTTGGGCAAATAACTTAACCCCTGTGAGCATCACTTAACCTCTCTGAGTGCTGAGGCTTTCCTATATCAAAAGGGGAGAATTCTTTGTTCAACACACACTGCGGTGGGTGCGAAGATGACGCAAACGGCCATCTCTGCACTCGAGGAGCAGGACTGTGCACCAGGAATGTCCTACACGAGGCTGGACAGGAAGGCAAAGGCCACTTATAAGGAGCTTTGAGCTGAAGAGAATCATTTGTCTCTGAGTATCAGGGAAGGCTCCCTGGAGCAGGTGGCATGTGAGCTGGACCCTGACAGACAGGTTCTCAGGCGACAGGAAGAGGAGGGCAAGCCAGCAGAGGGAGCCCTGAGCCCAGGGCATGAGAAGAAAGTGGACAGGACGTAGGTCTGGGAAGGTAGGTCAGGGCCAGGCTGGGGCGGCCGTGACCGTGAACACTGGCCAGTGTGTTGGAATCATACGAGGAAGGCAATGGGGGGGCCGTTTGGAGACTTTTGAGGGGAGTGCGGCTTGATCAGCACTGGTCTCTAAGAAGATTATTACAGAGGATGCGTGAGGGAGAAAGACTTGGTCCTGTTTGCAGCCAGAAAGAGAATAGGCCCAGGGCAGTCTCTGTGACTCTGAGAGTACCAGAGCCAGAAGACGTCTGACAGCACAGTGGGCTTCCTTCTCCAGGGGAAAATGCACACACACCCAGAGTTGTGAACCTGAGGTTGGGGCAGGAGTTCACACACCAGGTATGAGAGAAAGTGCAGCTGGAAGAAGGAAATACATCAACTGCCAGATGGAGACACATTTCCCCCGAGACTAGGCCGGGAAAGGCCTCCTCTGTTCTCCCACGTCAGAGAGTTCTCTTTGCATCTTGCCCTGGTTAATTCTGGAACCAAGTTCTCCAGGACCCAGAGGACGGGGGTGCTGGTGCCCTTTGCTGGGTGGCTCAGACTGGCCAGGGGGTCACCTGGCCCCAAAGCCCGGCTCCCTGAGGTGACTGGAAAAGAGGCCACCCCATCCTGGCAGCCCAGGACACTGCGTCATCTTTCTATTCTCTCTACAGAAAATGACGTTACAAAATCAAAATGCTTGTGGAAGAAAGAAACGTACGAAAAAGGTCGGGTTGAACCAGGCAGCTGATTCACAGTCACGTCCACTTCTGTTTGTGGTTATCTGTCAGCTTTTTAAAATTTGTAATTTGATGAGGTTTTTCTCTTCTCATCCTAAAAAAAATAGCTTTAGTAAACTTTGTATTCTTTTTCTTAAGCTCCAGCCCCCCCAAAAAAATCCTCATCCCAAGTCCTCAGAGTAGAGAGAGCCCCCAAATGTGCACGTGCCCTTGTTCCTGGGCGAATGAAGATGTTGAGAACCACCCGGCCCCGGCAGGGAGTGCTGGGCAGCTGGACGGCAGGGCCATGGGACCCTGACGGTAAGCGGACTCTGCGGTGATGCCGATCCTGGGAAGGGCGTGGGCCCAGGAGCCGCGACGCAGCTCTCGCCAGGTTCACTGTCCACCTTCTGGGAGCCTCTGGGCACATTGCACTGGCCCCCTGGCCAGCGAGAGCTGGAGGAGACAGAGTACAAAGGAGCGAGCAGGGAACGGCGCTGGTGGAGTCTGAAGCCAGCACCCTCAGGGGACCCCACATGGTTCCCAGCAGCGCCCCCAGGGCCACAGCCCAGGACGCAGCGGCTGAGGCCCGGAAGTGGACACTGCCATCTAGCGCCCTCGGGAGGCCACCTCCCGGCGCTCACCCTCGCCCGACGCTCTGCAGGCGGCCGCCTCCTTCCCAAGCAACTCCTCCTACAAGACAGGACGGTCTCCGACTGCACCAGAGGATGCTCCAGAAATACTTGCTAAATACGTCAGCCCTAAAAATCGAGGCACCTATTCACTTCAGGGCCTGGCTCACTCGCTGGAAAGGACCACGGGCTCTGAGCCCCCAGGACACACGTGTTAACTGTCCCCAGAAGACCACCTGAGGGCTCAGCCAGAAAAGCAGGAATGAATGGGCCCTGCCGCTCCCAGCCCACCCGACAGCCTTCCCTTCAGCCCAGGCCTCATTCACCAGGGTGAGCACGGGTGTGTCGGCATCTGCACGTGGGCATCACCTCTGCCACGTGGGCTCAGCACCACAGGAGGCGGAGCCTAGGGCCCTGGGCCTGCAGAGAGGCCTCCTGGTGTCGTGCCCGGTGTGAGGGCTGGGTTCACTGGGGTGACCGCTCAGTGGGCACGGCAGGAACTGGCCGTTTGCTTTGGTCAGGGCTGCCAGGGAGCAGCTGTTCAAAGCTCCCCGGGCCCTGCCCCCTCCCGATGCCCGTTCCCCACCACCCGCCCACCTCTCTTGTCTCACCATCCCTCAGGAAACCCTTTTTGAAGTCCAGATGGCAAGGCTGCCTCTCTTGGCCACTGTCTGCAATCCCAGATGTCCACTCCTTGGTTTTTTATTGGATTTGGCCACGGAGCCCACACCGGTGACCCAGAGGGCGGACACGGGACAGGCTCCCACTTGGGGGCCTCCAGAGCCTGGTGCCAGGCAGGGATCGGGTATCACCAGGGCCAGGAAGCAGGGCGCCCAGGGGAACAGAAGGGACAGAAGAACAGCGCTAGCGCGCCCACTGGAATCACTGACAGCACCACAGTTGGGAGACTGAGAAATCTGACCACAGAGTTTCCAGGCCCACAGTGCCCAAGGCAGCAGCCGGGGAGGGCAAGAGAAGGGGATGTGGACGTAGCAGCAAGGTGGTCACCAGATGTGGATCCCAGGCTGGCCATGAAGCCCCCTGGCCTCAGCCTCTTCACCTGTAAAACGGGGTAACAGTAGCCCCTATCTCACAGGGCTGTGCTAAGAATTAAAGGAGTTTACATAAAGCCCTAAGATGCTGCAGGTGACACATGACTCTTATGTTTATTTAAAGATCTAGGAGGAGTCAAGATGGCGGTGTGGAAAGACGGGGAGTCAGCGTCTCCCCACAACTAGGGCGCCTGCCAGCTGCTGGTGGGGGATCCTGACACCCAAGGAGATAGGAGGAACCCCCAAGTGAACCGGTAGGACTGGGGGTACTGAGGGGAGAGGAGAAATAGAGGCCAGACAGGATCGGCGCCCCTGAGGCCGGGGAGATCAGGAGAGGCAGGCGGGAGGGGCCCCTCCGGGAGGAGCAGGAGAGGATGCATGTGTTAGCCCCGCCCACTCGAGCCCAGGAAGCCTGCTGGGCTCCCAGGTGAGGTCCCCTGCCCTCTGAGACCAGGGGTCGGGGCACGCCTGGGCCCCTTCTGTTCCTTGAGCCTAAGCCCCACCCCCCCACGGCCCCCAGGGCCTTTTCCAGTCCTGTGGGTCCTAAGCATAGGCCCCACCCACCACCCAAACCTCACCCTTGCTTAGGCCCCGCCCTGCACAGCCAAGGCCTTTTCCCCTCTTTTTCATTCTTTTCCCTCCTCCTCTTTTTTACTATTGCGGTACTGATGTACCTTCCAGTTGTTGATTCACCTATACTTTTATTTTTATAGTCTTTCTAACATATCTGTTCGTTTCCTACTCTAATTTTATTTTTTACTTTGCTATTGTTCTCCTTTTTTCACCGCCCCTCATGGCTTGCGGGATCTCGACTCACGAGCCAGGGGTTGGGCCAAAGCTCCTGCAGTGGGAGCTCCAAGTTCAAACCATTGGACTAACAGAGAACCTCAGACCCCAAGGAATATTCATCGGAGTGAGGTCTCATGGAGTTCCTCACATCAGCACCAAGACCCAGCTCTACCCAACAGCCTACAAACTCCAGTGGTGGAAGCCTCAGGCCAAACAACCAGTAAGACAGGAACACAATCCCACTCATTAAAAAAAAAAAAAAAAAAAAAAAAGAGATGGCAAAAAAAAATGTCACAGGTGAAGGATCAAGGTAAAAACCTACAAGACCAAATAAATGAAGAGGAAATAGGCAATCTACCTGAAAAAGAATTCACAGTAATGATAGTAAAGACGATCCAGAATCTCAGAAGTAGAATGGAGGCACGGCTGAGAAAATACAAGAAACGTTTAACAAAGATCTAGAAAAACTAAAGAACAAACAAACAGCGATGAACAACACAGTAACTGAAATGAAAATTACACTAGAAGGAATCAATAGCAGAACAACTGAGGCAGAAGAAGGAATAAGTGAGCGGGAAGACAAAATGGTGGAAATAACTGCTGAGGAGCAGAATAAAGAAAAAAGAATGAAAAGAATTGAAGACAATCTCAGAGACCTCTGGGACAACACTAAACGCACCAACATTCGAATCAGAGGGGTCCCAGAGAAGAAGAGAAAAAGAAAGGGTCTGAGAAAATATTTGAAGAGATTATAGTCCAAAACTTCCCTAACATGGGAAAGGAAATAGTCACCCAAGTCCAGGAAGCACAGAGAGTCCCATAAAGGATAAACCCAAGGAAAAACACACCAAGACACATACTAATCAAAATAACAAAAATTAAATTCAAAGCAAAAATATTAAAAGCAGCAAGGGAAAAACAGAAAATAACATGCGAAGGAATCCCCATAAGGTTATCAGCTGATTTTTCAGCAGAAATTCTACAGGCCAGAGGGAATGGCAGGATACACTTAAAGCGAGGAAAGAGAAAAACCTACAACCAAGATTGCTCTACCCAGCAAGGATCTCGTTCAGATTCAACAGAGAAATCAAAAGCTTTTCAGACAAGCAAAAGCTAACAGAATTCAGCACCACCAAACCAGCTTCACAACAAATGCTAAAGGAACTTCTCCAGGCAGGAAACACAAGAGAAGAAAAAGACCCACAAAAACAAACCGAAAACAATTAAGAAAATGGTAATAGGAAAATACATATCGACAATAACCTTGAATGTAAGTGCATTAAATGCCCCAACCAAAAGACACAGACTGACTGAATGGATACAAAAACAAGACCCATATATATGCTGTCTACAAGAGACTCACTTCAGACCTAGGGACACATACAGACTGAAAAGTGAAGGGATGGAAAAAGATGTTCCATGCACAGGGAAATCAAAAGAAAGCTGGAGTAGCAATACTCACATCAGATAAAACAGACTTTAAAATAAAGACTGTTACAAGAGATAAGGAGGGACACTACATAATGATCAAAGGATCAATCCAAGAAGAAGATATAACAATTATAAATGTTTATGCACCCAACATAGGAGCACCTCAACACATAAGGCAAATGCTAACAACCATGAAAGGAGAAATCGACAGTAACACAATAATGGTAGGGGACTTTAACACCCCACTTACACCAGCGGACAGATCATCCAAACAGAAAATAAATAAGGAAACACAAGCTTTAAATGACACAATAGACCAGATAGATTTAATTGATATTTATAGAACATTCCACCCAAAAGTGGCAGAACATACTTTCTTCTCAAGTGCACATGGAATGTTCTCCAGGATAGATCACATCTTGGGTCACAAATCAAGCCTCGGAAAATTTAAGAAAGTTAAAACCGTACCAAGCATCTTTTCTGACCACAATGCTGAGACTGGAAATCAATTACAGGAAAACAAGTGTAAGAAACACAAATACACAGAAGCTAAACAGTGCACTACTAAATAACCAAGAGATCACTGAAGAAATCAAAGAAGAAATTAAAAAATACACAGAAACAAATGACAATGAAAACACGACGACCGAAAACCTATGGGATGCAGCAAAAGCAGTTCTAAGAGGGAAGTTTATAGCAATTCAATCTCAACTCAAGAAACAAGAAAAATCTCAAATAAACAATCTAACCCTACAGACTTAAAACAACTAAAGAAAGAACAAAGAAAACCCAAAGTCAGTAGAAGGAAAGAAATCATAAAGATCAGAGCAGAAACAAATGAAATAGAAATGAAGAAAACAATAGCAAAGATCAATGAAACTAAAAGCTGGTTCTTTGAGAAGATAAACAAAACTGATAAACCCTTAGCCAAACTCATCAAGAAAAAAAAGGAGAGGACACAAATCAATAAAATTAGAAATGAAAAAGGAGAAATCACAACTGACACTGCAGAAATACAAAGGATTATAAGAGACTACTACAAACAACTATATGCCAATTAAACGGACAACCATGAAGCAATCGACAAATTCTTGGAAGGTACAATTTTCCAAGACTGAACCAGGAAGAATTAGAAAATATAAACAGACCTATCAGAAGTAATGAAATTGAAACCATAATTAAAAATCTTCCAACAAACAAAAGTCCAGGACCAGATGGCTTCTCAGGCAAATTCTATCAAACATTTAGGGAAGAGCTAACACCTATCCTTCTCAAACTCTTCCAAAAAATTACAGAGAGAGAAACACTCCCAAATTCATTCTACAAAGCCACCATCACCCTGAAACCAAAACCAGAAAAAGATATCACAAAAAAAGAAAATTATAGACCAATATCACTGATGAACATAGATACAAAAATCCTGAATAAAATACCAGCAAACAGATTTCAACAGCACACTAAAAGGATCACACACCATGATCATGTGGGATTTATCCCAGGGATGCAAGGATTCTTCAATATATGCAAGTCAATTAGTGTGATACTGCCACATTAACAAATTAAGAAATAATAACCATATGATCATCTCAATAGATGCAGAAAAAGCTTTTGACAAAATTCAACACCCATTTATGATAAAAACTCTCCAGAAAATGGGCATAGAGGGAACCTACCTCAACATAATAAAGGCCATATATGACAAACCCACAGCAAGCATCATACTCAATGGTGAAAAACTGAATGCATTTCCACTAAGATCAGGAACAAGACAAGGATGTTCACTCTCACCACTCTTATTCAACGTAGTTTTGGAAGTCCTAGCCACAGCAGAGAAGAAAAAGAAATAAGAGGAATACAAATTGGGAAAGAAGAAGTAAAACTGTCACTGTTTGTCAATGACATGATACTATACATAGAAAATCCTAAAGATGTCACCAGAAAACTACTAGAACTAATCAATGAATTTGGTAATGTTGCAGGATACAAAATTAATGCACAGAAATCTCTTGCATTCCTATACAACAACAACTAAAACTCAGAAAGAGAAATTAAGGAAACGCTCCCATTTACCACTGCAACAAAGAGAGTAAAATACCTAGGAATAAACCTGCCTAAGGAGGCAAAAGACTTGTACTGAGAAAACTATAAAACACTGAAGAAAGAAATCAAAGATGACATAAACACAAAGAAATCAAAGATGACATAAACACAAAGATGACATAAACACATGACATAAAATACCTAGGAATAAACCTGCCTAAGGAGGCAAAAGACTTGTACTGAGAAAACTATAAAACACTGAAGAAAGAAATCAAAGATGACATAAACACATGGAGAAATATACCATGTTCTTGGATTGGAAGAATCAATATTGTGAAAATGACTATACTACCCAAAGCAATCTACAGATTCAATGCAATCCCTATCAAACTACCAATGGCATTCTCCACAGAATTAGAGCAAAAAACTTTACAATTCATATGGAAACACAAAAGACCCCGAATAGCCAAAGCAGTCTTGAGAAAGGAAAACGGAGTTGGAGGAATCAGGCTCCCCGACTTCAAACTATACTACAAAGCTACAGTAATCAAGACAGTATGGTACTGGCACAAAAACAGAAATATAGATCAATGGTACAGGATAGAATGCCCAGAGATAAACCCACGCACATATGGGCACCTAATTTATGACAAAGGAGGCAAGAACATACAATGGAGAAAAGATAGCTTCTTCAATAAGTGGTGCTGGGAAAACTGGACAGCTATGTGTAAAAAAACGAAATTAGAACACTCCCTAATACCATACACAAAAATAAACTCCAAATGGATTAAAGACTTAAATGTAAGACCAGACACTATAAAACCCTTAGATGAAAACATAGTAAAAACACTCTTTGACATAAACCACAGCAAGATCTTTTTGGACCCACCTCCTAGACTAATGGAAGTAAAAACAAAAATAAACACATGGCACTTAATTAAATTTAAAAGCTTTGCACAGCAAAGGAAACCATAAACAAGACAAAAAGACAACCCTCAGAATGGGAGAAAATATTTGCAAATGAAACAACAGACAAAGGATTAATCTCCAAAATATGCAAACAGTTCATGGAGCTCAATATTAAAAAAAACAAACAATCCAGTTAAAAAATGGGTGGAAGACCTAAATAGACATTTCACCAAGGAAGACATATAGATGGCCAAGAGGCACATGAAAAGATGCTCAACTTCACTAATTATAAGAAAAATGCAAATCAAAACTGCAATGTGGTATCACCTTACCTTGGTCAGAATGGCCATCATCAAAAAAATCTACAACCAATAAATGCTGGAGAGGATGTGAAGAAAAGGGAACCCTCCTGCACTGTTAGCGGGAACATAAATTGATACAACCACTTCAGAAAACAGTACGGAGGTTCCTTAAAAAATTAAAAATCGAACTACCATACGACCCAGCAATCCCACTACTGGGCATATACCCTGAGAAAACCATAATTCAAAAAGAGTCATGTACCAAAACGTTCATTGCAGCTCTATTTACAATAGCCAGGACATGGAAGCAACCTAAGTGTCCATCAACAGATGAACGGATAAAGAAGATGTGGCACATATATACAATGGAATATTACTCAGCCATAAAAAGAAACGAAATTGAGTTATTTGTAGTGAGGTGGATGGAGCTAGAGTCTGTCATACAGAGTGAAGTAAGTCAGAAAGAGAAAAACAAATACCATATGCTAACACATATATATGGAATCTAAAATAATAATAATAAATGGTTATGAAGAACCTAGGGGCAGGACAGGAATAAAGACGCAGACGTAGAGAATGGACTTCAGGACACGGGGAGGGGGAAGGGTAAGCTGGGACAAAGTGAGAGAGTGGCACGGACATATATACACTACGAAACGTAAAATAGATAGCTAGTGGGAAGCAGCCGCATAGCACAGGGAGATCCTAGAGGGGTGGGATAGGGAGGGTGGGAGGGAGACGCAAGAGGGAAGAGATATGGGGATATATGTAAATGTATAGCTGATTCACTTTGTTATGAAGCAGAAACTAACACAGTATTGTGAAGCAATTATACTCCAATAAAGATCTATTTAAAAATAAACAAACAAAGATCTTTCCCAAGCTCTTCCTCCCGCAAAGGCATCTGGGGGGAGGCAGAGTTAATTACTGATAGCGTGTGACATGGAACACAAAAATGCAAACTCTGGCCTCGAGGTGCTGCAAGGAGGGCAGCCTGAAGATGAGTCCAGTTAGGATCCAGCTGCCCTGGGTGAGGTGTTCTGACCGCGTGGGCTCAGCTCAGCAAGTCCTGCTCACAGCCCTGCTGCTTCCCCAGGAGGAATGTCCCTCCACAGACCACACTCCCTTGCCATTCCCTCTGTTTTCCAATGAAATTGGTTTAGATTAGTAATTGTTTCCCTAGCCATCAATAAATTCCTACAAGCTCTTTAATGTTCATATCATTTTTACTAAGTGTCTCGGTATAACATACTCAGTAGGGCATATAAAAGTTCATTGATTATCGGGATGTTTCCTTCTTATTGGTGGGGTTGGGGGGAGGCATGGGAAACAGCTCCTAAAACAGGTAGACCTCTGTTTCTCAGGTCTTTTGATAAAAGCATGGATTCAGCTAATTTGCTGGGCAGGACGAGTGTGTCCCTTTTACAGATGGAGAGGTTAAGTCGTCTGCCCACAATCACACCCTGACAACCTGGCTAAGACCCCGAAGCAGGGGCTCCAGGTACCAAGGCCCCCTCCACACCTGCCGCCTCTCTCTCCAACTTGTCAGGACACGGGGAACCCGGGAACGTGCCCACCGCACGCAGCATCTACCCACCCAGATGCCTGCCCCAAGGCTCCCACCTCTGCCCCCCGGCTTTTGAGCCCGGCGCCAGCCAGGAGAAGATGGTGGGCACCCAAGGCTTGCTGACTGTTGAGTCTGGGTGGTGGGTATATCAGAAGGTCCCCTGTGCTGTCTCTCTACATCGGTACGTGCTTGAATTGTGTCACAACAAAGACCTTCAGACGGAAAGACTGTTGGTGGGTCTCTGGGATCGTGGAGCACAGGACAAAACTGTAAAACGGTTGAAATGGTGCTTCGTGGTTTTGGCCACATAACCCGGGCTGGGCGGACACCGGACACTCCACGTGCCTCATGTCATGTGAACAGCACCTCAAACCCCAGAGGCCGGCAGCTGCCGTCCCACACTCCGCAGCTGGAGACTCGTAAGTGACGAGATCACACCAGACTGCTGAGCCGTGGTTTTCACGGTCACTCTCGAGGGCTCACTGTGGGCCGAGACAGGATCCCCGGCACCTCCGCATCCTCATCCCACCACCACCCACGGGCAAGGCACGGGGGCCATCGCAGGTCACAGCAGGAGGAGGCCAGGGCTCAGGGGGACAGCGGCCCACGGCTGCGGGGCCTGAAAGCGGTAGTGCAGGACCCACACCCTCCCCTTCTCCTGCTGCTTCCGCGACAGCCCGGAGACCCTTCCCCCCTCGCGAGGAAGGCCCGGCCAAAGGGCCCGGCAGGTCGCGGCCTCCACGGGAAGCCAAAGCCGTTGAGGCAGGACGGGGAGCGGGGCCAGGCGGAGGGCGTTGTGGCTGGGTGGCAGGTCGCCTCTCTCAGCGCCCGCCTGCCCAGGTAATGCAGAGTTCCTGGGCCGGGCGTGGAGATCTGTGTGTTACAAGCTCTCCAGGCGATTCTTCCAAGCACTGAAGTCTGTGAGCCAGGCCCTGGCTGTGAAATCGCCTTTCTGATGGCCTGCGACACCGGCTCCCCAGATGTTTGCTGCCCATCGAACAGAACCGTACACGTGCATGGACAGAGGATGGGGGACGGGGGATCTGGAGGGGAACCGAGGGCTTCTTCTGCAACGCTGTTTAGCACGTCATAACTCAGCGGGGGGCCTGGATCGTCACAGCCTCCAGCCAGCAGCGGGTGAGGGCACAGCCGCAGGGTCCCTGGAAGGATGCTCATTGAACAGGCTGTGACAGCCCGGGGACAGTCACCCGTTGTAACTGGCCAGGTTCTGGGCCGGGGAAGGAGCTCCAGCCCCATTTGTGTGCGAAGGTGAGAAACCATTCTGCAGGCGCAGAACGTGGTGTGAACTCACTTGTGCACTTTTGAATTTTCTAACAATAAAGAGGAAAAACTAATTTAAAAAGGAGCCTGTTGGGGGGGGTGCCCCGCTGCCACCAAAGGGCCAGGTGTGGGCCCTGACAGCTGGGGGGACAGCATGGGACTCGGCTTCCTGAGAGGGTGCAGACGTCCCTTCTCCAGGGAGTTTTGCTCCCAGGCCTTGACCTGCCTGGTTGGGGGGCTCAGCAAGGAAAGCCCTGAGAAGATGCATCCAGGCCCCTCCAGCCCCGCGCCTGCAAGCTGCCCAGCCGGGTGGGGAGCGCTGGCCCGGGGCCGGCACCCGCGCGTCGGGAGCGGTTCCACGCGCAGGTCCACGTCAGGGCGGCAGCTGGGCTGGGCAGAGGTGTGGCTGACCGTGGCCGAGAACCCGCAGGACAGCGGCTCTCCTACAGCAGGTGGGCCTCGGCCCCCACCCTGACCGCTGACCTGGCCCAAGGGGGACACACCTGCTCGCTGAACCGACCAGAGGGTCCCGTTCAGGAGCCAGAAGCCTGAGGCGAGGGCTCTGCCGAGCTCGGGCCCAAGCCCGGCCTGGGCGGAGCCGGATGCCCAGGTCCCGGACGGGGTGCGGCCTCTCCCTGGCCGGCCCGTCCCCTGTGGACTCTGCCCGCCGCAGGGAAAAGCTCCCGAGTGTATAATCCGTGATTATGTGAGCCATGATCCGTTGCCAAACTTCCCTGGTTTGTCAGTTTTCCCTCACGGCAGCCATGTCCCAGTTAGGAAGGCAGCTCTCTAGAACTTTCCTGCTCAGCTCCCTTCTCTTCCTCCTGCACTCCTGTCCCCTGCCCCATGCCGCTCCAGCCCCCTACCCAGCCCTCTTATTCTCTCTCCAGACGCCATCATCAGCTATATTTTCTTGCTGAGCGATCGGGAGTGACCAGGGGGGCCGTGACGGAGGCCACCCCCTAAGCGGTCAGCGCCCCTCCTCCAGCCCGGCTCCATCGCCTGCTCCGGCCGTTCCCAGCGTCCGGGCAGATGCTGAGTTAGGACGGCAGAGGCCTTTCCGAGAAGGACGCCCCACAGGTCTGCGGCACAAGGACCCACGGCCCCGCAGCACGCGCTGCGCTATCAATTTCTAACGCTAACCATTTTCCCCTCCTCCCCACCCAACTCATAATTTAAATTGTATTCGAGGAAAAAGAGCTGAGTGTTCAAAAGCCCAAAGACAGCAATAAAACCAAGCAAGATAAGAATCTGGAGGAAAAGTGGTTCACTCTGATGTGTTTTTTACCTTACAAACTGCTGAACAAACTGAGCCCACGTAGCCCCAGAAGTGCTTTATTGCACCTCCCGTGTGTACTTCCTGAAGATGTTTCTCTGCATATCTCAGCCTCCATAATTTAGCTAAAGCTGCAGAGGTAAAAAACAGCTGGGCCATCTGTCCCGTCAAGCTGCGAGTCTCGTGGCTGTGTTACCTGTGTTACAGCCCTTCAGGGCTGGCAAAGGGGACTCGGAGCCAGAAGGCGGCCACATCGCAGGCGGCTCCCGTCCCGGGGCTGGTGGGACGCCTCTCGGCCCTGTTTCAGCAGCCTAGAGTGCACTGCTTCCATTTGATACCTGTTGGTTTTCGTGAAACCTATGTCATCCCACCCTTCAGTCTAACACGGGCAATTCACGTTAGTCTCTGTGGGCTCCGACCATTCTGAAGGAATTAAGTGATTCTGACCCATTCTGAGGTATCACGGGCAATGTCAAGCTATACCCTGGACTCAAAGGCGGTTCCCTCCACCTTTATCTTGAATAAAACGGTGGAACTCAAAAGTGTCTACTCAGGTCTTCTGCAGTGCTTGAAGGATTGCTGTGGAATTGGGTTTAGTAGGTCCCCAAAGCAGCAGAAATACCATCGGGAAATGGTCTGGGGCTGGTGGTATAAAGGCCAGGAGGAGGTGGGCTTTAGCTCCCCAGCCCAGGCTTGCTGGCCGCAGGTGGCCTGGGATGAGTGTGCCCAGACTCCGTGCCTGGCGTTGGGTGGGGAAGGGCAGCAGGGCGGTTTAGATAAATCCTTTTGGGGACGCTGAAGAGAACGGGATCATGTCTTCAGAGTTCTAATCAGTCTTGTTAATGACATCAAAAATGCAAGGTTCGGGCTTCCCTGGTGGCGCAGTGGTTAAGAATCTGCCTGCCAACGCAGGGTACAAGGGTTCGAGCCCTGGTCTGGGAAGATCCCACATGCCGCGGAGCAACTAAGCCCGTGCGCCACAACTACTGAGCCTGCACTCTAGAGCCCATGAGCCACAACTACTGAGCCCATGTGCCACAACTACTGAAGCCCACGCGCCAAGAGTCTGTGCTCCGCAACAAGAGAAGCCACCACAATGAGAAACCAGCACCACAATGAAGAGCAGCCCCCACTCGCTGCAACTAGAGAAAGCCCGCGTGCAACAAGGAACACCCGACGCAGCCAAAAACTAATTAATTATTTTTTTAAAAAAATGCAAGGTTCCCAGAGATCTTGTCAGTAGCCTACATTCAAAGTCCTTCTTGAAGTGAGGCTCTGCCCTTCACAGACCACAGGTAAGAGGAGGTCCTCCATCTCAGTCAGTCCTCAGACAGCAAACCTCCTGCCTGGGCTTAAAGTTATAGAGGCTGAGTACTGAAATAAAATGCAGGGACTCAGCAGGGAAATAGAGATTCTTCACCTCTATTCCGGACCCAACTGTATTGACAGTTTTCTTATATTAAGCCCTAAATCTACGTGCAGAATTCCCTTCCAGTCAAGTTCAGTGATTTTCAAACTTATATGTTTATAAGAATTATTCTGCAGAATTAACTAAAACCGTTTTAGGGTGCTTTGTAGGGGTTTTAAGGGAATTTCAAAGTTAATTTTGGTTGGACACGATTTTTGCCTTTCATTCTGATGTCAGAGCCTAACCGGTGTGTAGGTGCCCCACATGTATCCAGGATCGACGAGTGTCAACGCCCTGCTTGCTCAGTTCTCCTGGGACACACGTCCCCCCAAAACCCGGACCATCTGTCTTGTGTTTTCTTCTACTTCTGTTGTCAAATATAGAGAAGAGAAAAGCAAAGACAAGAGTAAGTACATCAATAGGATTCTCATGCCCTTAGATTCGGGGGATTTTGTTCTATATATATTTTGCGTAAATATTTCCAGGTCAAAAAATAACGATCCCCCTACAATACAATACAAAGGAAACCCAGCACATGAAGCAAGTCCCGGGCGCCGCTCAGTCTGAGGCTGGCCCGCGTTTATCTCTGACGTCCACTGGCAGTTTGAAGCATTACAGCTCGCTGATAACCAACAATGAGTAAGCACGAGGGCTGCTCAGAATGTCACCCTGAAGCACCAATAAAACGCCCATAACTTCTGCACCGGCATCGCTATGCAGCCAGCATGCTCAGAAAGGGAAGTTTACACTACACGTCTTCGGGTTACAAATGATCATTTAATCGGCATCCTGCTACCTAACCTGGGCTCTTGGCCTTCGGGCTGGTCCAGCTCAAGAGTATTCCACACCAGCTGCAAGGCCTTTCCATTCCTGGAAGACGGAGCTCGGTGGACTAGAAATTCTCCGAGCCCATTTCTTCAAGGCTGAGCTCCACAAATGTGAAAACAGAAGCCGAGGTGCCGGTGTCTCAGAGGGGCTCAGGCTCAGCAGCTCCCTGAGTCGGGGGAGCCCTCCAGAGGGCCTGGCCACAATCAGGTCAGAAACCCCCTACCCGCCGCCCCGCCCCAGACCTGGGAAGACGCCCACAGCCAGGTCATCCTCACCAGGGCAGACACTGCTGCCGATTTAAAAAGTGGTGTCTGGGGCAACGTTTTACATTAAAGGACTAGAATGAGATCTCTCGATCCCCCCGACAACCGTTGCTGCTCACACAGGCCCCAGCCCTTCTGCCCCACCGACCTTCCCCAGTCAGGCTACTGGAGAGCGGTGGTGGCCTCACTACTGCTCTTCCCCCTGAGATGCCAGCAGGTGGGCGGTAAGGATGCTTCTTGGTGAGAATCGTGACTAACGTTTTCCTTTTTTTTTTGGTATAATTTACAGATAGAAAAATACATGAATTTTAAGAGAACTTTGACATCTGTACAACCACCAGCCAGATGAATATATACATCATTTCCAGTCCCCCGGAGGCCCCCGTGCCCCCTGGTTTTGGCCTTCGGGTAATGGAATCACACGGCAGGGACTCTTAAGTGTCTGGCTTTTTTCACTTCCCCTTCCATCTGTGACATTCACCCTTACTGGTGTGTGTGGCTGTGATTGGCTCTATTCATCACTGACTGATTTTTTTTAAAGATTTTTTTTTTGACGTGGACCATTTTTAAAGTTTTTATTGAATTTGCTACAATATTGCTTCTGTTTTTTTATGTTTTTGCTTTTTGGCTCCACGACAAGGGATCGAACCCACACCCCCTTCGGTTAAGGTGAAGTCGTAACCACTGGACAGCCGGGGAAGTCCCTGATTTTTTTCCTTTTTTAAATAAATGAGGGTTGGTCCTTGTATCGCCCTCACTCCTCTGCTTTTCCTGCCCCCCCCCCTTCTTCTCTCTTCAAATCAGCGTGTCTACCTGTCCTCACCAAGTGATCTGTTAAAGATGGGAATATTGGTCACGGGCATCCACGCTGCTATGGGGAGAGTAACCGTGAAGGAGGTCCCTCGCGACACCCTGTCGGCCGCCAAGGCTCCAGGGAATCATTCTTAAGTCAGGGCTTGGCCGCAGTTCCAGGAACGTGAGGCAGGGCAGAGGTTCCTGGAAGACTCTGGAAATGTCTTCCCTGAAGGGGTTTCACGTGGGAGGGGAGCCCAGCCACTCCCAGGGTCTGGAGGAGGTACAGTACTCAGTCCTCAGATCACCGGAGTACTGTGCTCTGCTCTGGAGGGTGGCGACCAGCAGAGAGAAGTGCTGATGCTGGCTGTGAAACGGGTTGGAAGGTAAGCAAGAGGTAATGAAGAGCAAAAAAGAGAGAGAAAGGGAAAAGATGCCACCTGTGGCCGACTGCGAAGAAAAGTCAATGATTATTCAGGAGAAGAAAGCAAGAGAGGGTGAGGCTCTCTAGCTTCCAGAATCTAGGGGAAGGGGACGAGCAGGCTTGAGAGGGCGGTGGGAATGGGGAGAGAGTGGATTTTTAAATGAAAAACAATGGTGGGGCCTGGATCTGTGCAAGTTAGGATGCAAACATGTAACAAACATGTAACCACAAGCATGACCAGCAGATGTCAGGCTAAGACAACCTACTCTCTGTGAAGCGACCCCCCCCCCCCCCCGCCCCACCCCAACCTCTGGGCTGATTAATTATTGGGTTGGTCCAAAGCTGTTAAGGAAAAACCCAAAGGAACATTTTGGCCAACCCAATATGAGCTCTGGCTCAGCTCTGAACCCAAAGCTCTACAGCGACTCCGAGGTGTGACCTGCTTGTCAAATAAGTCAAACCTGTCATCACGCCAACAGCCTAACGAGCAAAAGGAACATGAAGAATTATAGCTCCTTTTCTCCATGCGTTTCCTTTCCTGTCTTGACCCCAGCTACGTTTAAACAGTTATTGGAAATCAGAAAAGATCCTAACTTAGAAAACAGTATAGTTTGAGATGGGGTACTTTTGAAAGTTGAAAAAAAAAATTTTTAAACTAATAAGAAAGTTAAATTGCAGGAGACGGTCTTTGCAGCGTGAGGTCCCCAAACTCGCCCTCACTGTATCATCAGGAAACAACCATGGAGGTTCCTCTGTGTCCAGGGGACTGAGCTGGGTGCTGGAGAGCACGCAGGCGCCCAGGCAGGGTCTCCGCCCTCTGGCTACGATTCCTCCTCCTTTAGGTCCTTGAGCGCCTACACCCAGGAGCTTCACTGCTACGTCTCCCGCACGAGGACTGTGTGGGACATGTAAGGGATTCCAACAAATAGGCATCGCTCTGTCCTGCACACGCGAGAGCAAGCTCTCCAGCAGGGCACCACCCCGAACCCAGGATTACATCGTTAACTACTGAGCTGTGCAGTTCAGGCACCAAAGCATGTGAAATTTTCTTCTCCGTTTTCCCAGGTCCCTTGTACAACTCGAACCAGGATCCCGTGGTTTCTGTGCCATTTCCTGAGCATGTGCTCATGCCTGGACATGGTGTGATAAGCGCAGTACACATCCTCTCAATATTCACAGCTCAGTGAGGCTGCGATTATAATCTTCCCATCATACAGGTTAAAACTGCGGCTTGGGACTTCCCTGGCGGTCCAGCGGTTAAGACTCCACCCTTTCACTGCACGGGGCGCGGGTTTGATCCCTGGTCGGGGAACTAAGATCCCACGTGCTGTGCAGTGTGGACCAAAAAAAAAAAAAAAATTGAAAAAACACTGAGGCTTAAAGAGGTTCAATTTGCCCAATTACAGAACTGTCGAGTTTGTCTTTTATGTGGTATTTTTGGGGGGAACCACACTGCAAGGCATGCAGGATCTTAATTCCCAGACCAGGGATCAAACCCGTGTCCCCTGCAGTGGAAGCGCACAGTCTTAACCGCTGGACCGCCAGGGAAGTCCTGAGTTTGTCTTTTAAATGAGGCGATGGCAGCAGGAGTGTCTAACCCCTCATGTGGCATGGGGGATGGTGTGGCCAATGGCTTGGGCCCTCACCCGACACCCAGCCTTCTGTGCTCCAGGTGAGGATCTCCGTGTCCGAGGTGAAGATCACTGCTTGGTTTGCAAGCATGGAACAGACTGTGTCACGTAGTGTCATGCCTTAGATGCATACCTCCTGCCAGGAGCCAGACATGTGAACCCCTGGAGGAAAGACCCTCCCTCATGCCCACCATTGCCGGCTGTGGGCGGCAGACGCACTCACTCCTGAATCAACTGTGCACTGGTTCAACCTCAGGGATTCCCAGAGATGAATCCCAGAAAATGAATTAAATATTCAGTTCTTAGTGATGTCACCTAAGATCACAGCTCAAGGCTGAAATGTAACGACACTTTGAAATACAGGCGTTTTCTCACATTTTCCTCCTCAGGTCACACATACCTGTGCTCAGCCCCCTTCCCGCTCCCAAGCTTTTTCTTCTCTTGCTTCACCTCTTCAGAGAAAATGTCCTCATGAAAACCCTTGCATGTCCCTGGAAGCAACAGCAACACAGAGCCCGTCCTCTGCTTTCTAAGAACCCGTGATGCCCGATGCCCGGGCAGTGAAATCAGACCCACGGGCCGGCGGTTCACACAGCTGCGCATCCAATGCCCAGGCTGCCGTAGGGTCTATGAGTCCAGGAGGCCTTGTTGGGCACACTGTCTTTCCCCCTCGCTGTGTGTCCCACCTGGTCCTTGAAATAAACTTGCAGTGAAAAGACCAGCTCTCTATGGGGCTGTCAAGACCTCTAAGACTTCCAGTTTACATTTCATTATCAGTCACTGTAACCAGGAAAACTCAGACTCAAGAGATGGGCTGTCTTTCTGTGTGGCGGATCGAAAGACGTTGCAAGGTATTATCAGGAGCAGGAACTCTGGAGCCAGAACGCCTGGGTTCCTTCCTGGTTCTGCCACTTAAAGCTGTGTGGCCTTGGACAAGTCACTCAACCTCTCTGTTCGCCTCAGCTTTCTCAGCTGTAAAATGGGGATAATGAGGGGGAGGAGAGCACCCTCCTTTTAGAGTTGTTTTAAGTTTATTAGCTCTGAAGAATGAGCTAATATTTGTGAAGCGTATAAGAAACAATCCCCTGGTGAGTTTCCCACCAACACTGAACCCTATTAAAATAACAAAAAGAAACCTCTGGACTTCTGCTTTGAGCTCAGGAAGCGAGGCTCCCTGCAGAGTAACTGATAATGGAAAAATACAACTTTGAGAGCAGACGGACTATTGAGCCCAACATACTTCACCAACTCAGACAAGGCGTTCTTCCTTTACCCCCGAGGAAAGAGTAGGCCTTTTGTCCTCGGGACCCTGTCACTTCTCTGATGACCCGCGACATCAGGGTCATGTCCCTCTTTGGCCCCACTTCTGATGACCTTTGCGTTCTGGCTGCTCTCCTGTTACAACGTTAGTTTAGTTCAAGTCAGTCACCATGTATTAAGCAGCTACCCGCACAAAGCACTAAGAAGGATGCAAAAATATTCCCATTCTTCCTCCCATGGGAGTTGTGCGCGGCTCAGTGAGTCACCACACGAAATGGGACCAGTGCCCCGGCTGAGGCCCGAAATGCAGGAGGTGGCCACCTGGAGGAGGTGACCTTTGGGCTCAGCCTTAAATGGCGAGATTTCAATCAGGCGAGGCACAGGCGCCGAGCTCGGGAGGTGCAAGGTGTTCATTCATTCCTTCAACAAACACTCATTGATTGTGTGACTCCACGTGCCAGGGACTGGGTTTGAACGCCGCTCAGCCACCTACCTGGTAAGTGGTCTGGGATGGTTTCCTTAATCTCTCTGTGCCCCGTCTCCACACACGTATTAAAAAAAAAGGGGGGGAACATGTAAAATCCCTCTCGGAGACTCCAGTGCCGGCTGCACGTGAAGTGCTCAGTAAAGGCTACTAATGTTATCGTTGTGGTTATAAGTCGGACACACAGTTGCCTTAATTAGCCACACTACCTGCCATCAAGAAGCCCACAAAGGCAGCACCACTACACAGCTGTGGGCTCTCCAGGGAGACGTGTCCAGCGATCTTTTGTGACCCTCCCCCCAGTTTCTTGCCAATGAGAATGTCTTCCTGGGCTCGTGCCCTTCTCATAAATCACACCAGTGACATCCACTGAGCCTTGCAGAGGCAGCAGGGCGGCCCGCCTGTTGAGCTCCCAGCATCTTGAGAGATTCAAGTCGTTCACTTCACGGGCTCATTCATTCTCCAAACACCATGGACCCCAGGTCCAAGCGCCGAGGCCATGGCATTCGTAAAAAGAATCACACAAGGGCAGAGGACAGAGGGCAGGAGAGGCGGATCCGTGAGGCAACTATAACACAGAAAGGCGAAGACGGAGGAGAGGACATTTGAGTAAACGATGAATCAGTTAATTCCGGGTGTGAAGTCTGGGCGGGGGTGGGCAGATGTGTTTAGGGTGTGCAGGAGTTCAGGGTTGGCCTCCACCCACGGCCCTCTTCTCCCACCTTGCACTCACCTCCACCTGACCGCGTACCTTCCCGCATCACTTCAATGACCAGTAACTCTGAATGTGCATCTCCAGTCCAGACCCATCTATGAAGCTCCAAACCACCCAAACCATAAGAATATGAGGGGCCAGGGTCAGACCACAGACCCAGGCGAACTCAGGGTCCGCGCCTGAGCCCAGGCTCTGCTCCACTGTTCCCAGGAGCCTGAGCTGGAAACCGGAGCGTCCCCGTGGCCTCGCCCGCGCTGCCTTCGCCAGCGGCCCACGTCCTCCCCGCCCTGCGTGCCCACCACCCGGAGCTCCTTCCCCTCCACCCGTAACACCGGCACCCCGCCTGCCCCGCCTTCTCCACGGCATCGTGGGCAACCACACCTTTTACCACGCTCTCCTGGCCCTCTTTTCCCTTCGCTCCAATTGTCTTATTTATTTACTTTTTTGCCCTGTTGTACATATTTGTGTCAGTGACTCTGGGGACGGGACGAATAAACACCACAGAGCGCTCGTGCATGCCTCACGGCCCTCGGGCTCCACGGCCGTCCTGGGAGACGGCAGGGCAGGAGACCAGCAGCACGTCACAGACAGGACAGAGCGGCAGGCAGGGCAGTGACCGGCCCAGCTGTGGTTCAGGGCGGCGCAGGGCTCCAGGCTCCTGGCTCGTCATCCCAGGGTCTCCCAGAGCCCGTCCCACCACTGTGCACCCACCCTTCCTGCCCTCAGGTTTATAATCTATGGGGTCAAAACCAAGAGAACGTCACTCCCTCTTCTCGTGATGTAGGAGGGGCTGGGGTTGGAAAGGCAACAACGTAAACAAAATGAAATTTAAAAGGCTCCTCGGGCTTCCCTGGTGGTGCAGTGGTTGAGAGTCTGCCTGCCAGTGCAGAGGACACGGGTTCGAGCCCTGGTCTGGGAAGATCCCACATGCCGCGGAGCAACTAGGCCCATGAGCCACAACTACTGAGCCTGCGCGTCTGGAGCCTGTGCTCCGCAACGGGAGAGGCCGCGACAGTGAGACGCCCGCACACCGCGATGAAGAGTGGTACCGCTCGCCGCAACTGGAGAAAGCCCTCGCACAGAAACAAAGACCCAACACAGCAAAAATAAATAAAATAAATAACGAATTATTCTAAAATAAAATAAAATAAAAAGGCCCCTCACCTGGACACATCCCAGGCCAGGCAGCCTCCGCCCCACCCCAGTTCTTCTACCTTGGGCGGTTTATGTGAACAGCTACCCTCCCCGACCTTGAACCTTGATTCTAGTCTAGTTTCCACATTCTTCTGAAGTCATTCCCCTTCGTGAGATGAGAAAGTTCAAGTTACAGGAAAGAAACCAGGGTCCCTGGTTAAACAAGGCCCAGCCCGGGCAGCAGCCCCGAGTCACAGACACTCAGACCCGAAGCAGCCTGGCCAGGGCCACCTCCTCTGCGCCCTCCCGCAGCGGGTCCCCCAGTCCCTCTCCTGCCCCGACTCGGTCCAGCTGACAAGGACCCCTCCCAACAGCAGGAACTCCTCACCTGGTGCCGTGGAGCCCCCTCCCCAGGGTCTGTGGGCAGATTCGGGATGTCGTGTGTGAACTTGGATGGAGGAGAAGATGACATCTTTATTTTCACTCACTTCTAACTGCAACTTAACATCTCCTTAGACTATGAGTGGAACCAACGACAGACACAGACCACAGCAGTGACGGCAGTGGCTGTGATGCTGTCACCAACAGGAATCAGTCACGTCACATCCCATTATGTGCGCAGAGCTCCAAAGGTCGTCCACGCTCCAAGGTTCCCCAGAACTGTCCCTGTTCTGATAGTTTCATCCGCTGCCAGAGTACGGTTTTTAACACTAATAGAGAAGCACATGTACTGCTGTTTCATAAATTCGTTTTAAAAACACTTTCATAACTGCGTTTTAATATAATTAGTTCCCTCCGTAGCCCTACGCGTTCTGTCTCATGTACATAAACACATTATTCCAGAAGGGCCCACAGGTGCCACCAGAAGCTGGGCCCCTGCTTCACGCCGAACTTACCCCATCCTGCCCCCATCTGTTTGCTCTGGAACTGCGTCATGAGGGGAAAACCAACCTTTCAGAAGCGGGCGGCTCCTCCTGGCCGCACAACATAGCCAGCGATCCCTGCAGGGGGGCCTCTGTTGCAACTCTGAGAGAGCTGTTTCTGGAGGTGACAGGGCTCAGCGCACCGAAGCTGAGTCCCAGGGAGACTGGGCCACCCACTGGAACCTCAGGGCCCCTCGGGGAGATGGGGGGGGTCACATGGGACTACTGGAAAGTCTCCGGAATCAGGAAATTTCGGCTGGCTGTCCGTGCCCATCCTTAGGCCTGTCTGCTTTCCCTCGGGTGAAAGGAGGGCCTTCCTCCCTCAAGCCAGGGTGCAGGACTGAGGATTAGGATAAGAGGTGCATTTCCAGCAGACGTGTGTTCCCCTCCCCCCAACAAGCGCACTCCCAACCATCTGAGACCCCCAGCCAGCAGGCAAGGACCCTGCATCCAGAGCCTCATCTTGTAGGCATGTCAGAAACACAGAGCCACGGCCAGCCCGGGACCCCAGAAAGGGGCGCCGGACACAGGGCAGGAAATCACACAGCCGCAGGTGCGCGTGGAGAGCATCCTGCTCTTGGCGGCCCCAGATATCCGGCGGAGACTCACCCAGCACCCATCCCAAGATGCTGCCGCCAGCGGGTCCCAGGGACCGTCTCCACCCAGCTGTGCTTTCCCAATAGACCCACAAAAGTGATCTAGGCAACCAAGAGGATTCTCAATGCCCTTGGGTACTGTGTTAGCTTTAATACATCGTCAGGGAGCGGGGAGGTCGGGTCTTCATTCCTTCTTTGGTAACCTCCAACGACGTCCCTCAAGCACGTTTCCTTGAGGGATGCACAGACTGCGTTCAGGCTGCGTGGGGATTCCAGAACACTCGACCGTGCGCCAGAAGCACCAGGCGGGAGAGAAGCACAGAGCAGCCTCCGGTGGACCTTTCCAGTTCTGTCCACGCAGAAATTTCCGTCAGCCACGTGCCCCTTCATTCCGTGCCATGTCAAGACCGCGTGTCAACTCAGCTCGGGAAGCCTCACCTCTGCTAGCTGTGTGCTCTGTGTTTGGGGACAGTGCCTGACTTGGTGATATTTCCAATGATCTCCGGATGCATTAAATTAGACAGCAAGGGCCCGTGCCAAGGCCCCTGACAACCTTGCCCCGTCTCCAGTGTGTTCCCGGGGCAGCGACACCACGGCTAGGGCACAGACTACGGAGGGAGCGCAGGCCCCACGTGCCTGCTGGGACTGGGTCTCTGGGAAGCTGGTTGACCTTGCACCTGAGTGAGCCTGCCTCACCCAGCTCTGCAGGGAAGGCTCCCGAGATAAAACGAGATGCCTGTGACGGTCCTCAAACAGCTCGGTGTGGACACACCAAGTGTGACGGTTGCTCCAGAAGAGTCAGCCGGACTTTAGGAAATCCGGTTCGTTCATGCAGCAGCGCACGTTGAATGAGTCCCTCCTGTGTCCAGACACCGCACGAAGCATCATTAACCGTCCAGGCGACTCTAGGCGGGTTCCCCCAGGGACGAGGCGTCGAACCAGACAAAGTTCTTGCTCTCGGGGATGTTGCGTTCAAGTGGAGAGACAGATGATACGTAACAGATGATACGTAACAGATGATACAAACACCAGACAAGGCACTTTCACCCACTACAGACGATACAGCAGGGAGACGCCATCAGGACTGCCTGGTGTGGAGCTGGGCTCCGGACGGTGTGACACTCGGTAGACTGTCTGAGCAGATGCCACGGAGCCCAGGTCCGAAGGACGACTGGTCCCAGGAAAATGCGGGGGGGGGGGCAGAGTCTCAGGCTACGGATCAGCAAACGCGAAGGCCCAGGGGTGGAGGGAGGGAGCAGTAGGTGGCCAGGGCAGCTGCAAGGCAGAGAGCCAGCCAGCTGGGCTCCGAAATAAGCAGGGTCCAGGCCCCAGAGGCTCTGATGACGGGCTTGCACTTTATTCTTGATGTAAAGCGAAACCTTAGGAGGGGTGAAGAGCGAACGGTCACATCCTCTAGTGCTTTGGAAGAAGTCCGTCTGGCCACAATTCAGAGGCTCTGGGCAAGAAGCCTGGATGCAGCCATGCTGTTGAGTCAGGAGACTTGGCCAGGCACCAGACAAGCTGAGGTCACTGGGCGAGTCCCTTACCTCTGGCCATAGGGTCTTCACTTGTGATCTGCGGGGTAGACTGGGCGGACCACGGAGCACGAGTGACCCCATGAAATGGGGACTCGCCTCGAGTAGCCCGACGACTGATGCGGACCCCAGGCCCCTCTACCCTGAGGCTCTCCCTGAGTGGGATGGAGGCCCGGAGGACCCTGGACTGGCGGCGCTTTCCCCGGAGCCCTGTGTGCTTGGCTGGGTGACAGGGACAGCGGGACCTGCCAGCACGTTTATCCACAGGTGCTTGCCTTCCCGGGGCATCCTGCCGGCCCTGCGCCGACTCCTGAGGTGGGAGCTGTGTTCTCCCTAACCTGTGGGCGTCTGCACAGGACACCCTCTGCCTGCAACGCCTTCTCCTGCCGCTGCTGATTCGTAGCCACGCACCCAGTCTGACCCTGTACACCCTTCGTTCAGGAGCCCTGAGTCCTGTCCGGGTGCCTCCCATCCCACCCGAATGTCCCTCGGAGCTCTAAGCCACAGCCCCAGCCCACCTTTCCCAGCAGTCAGAGCCCCCCAGGGGCGGGACCATCCCTGCCCCCCCCTCCGCACGGCACAGCAGGTGCTCAACAAACATTTGTGGAAGGAGTCAATAAGCGGGCACCTTTTTAAAGCCATCGGAGGCTGGACTGCTCTCAACCATGACGAGGATCACAGTTCAAAATCACTGAAATATCTGTTTAAGCAACTAACTGACAAGGGTTTCTCTGCTAAGACCACTTATTATATGTGTTGAATTCAGACTAGGCAATTTGTGAGTCTTCGAATTCAAGTGGTTTATCCTGAGTGGAGAGGAGCTGGGAGCTGACGGCTCCCTTAGCCCCCAGGTATCTCAGCTGTCAACCCAGCGCAGGGCCTGTAGGGAACCTCAGAGACAACGAGGACACACGAGTTAGGGAGGAACTCGGCCACACCTTCCACAGAGGCCAGCTTGTTAAACTGACGGGTCACTACTTCAGTTTTTACGTTCATATGAATATACGGGTATTGATTTATTTTTCAGCATTCAACAATATCTTTAAGGCCTCGTGTTTTCAGCACAGCTAGGACGGGTTTATCTCAGAATGCCAGCTGGAGTGTGGGTGGCAGTCGGTACCAGCCCGGGGGAGTGGGGAGTCGCCAGGTGGTGCTGGCTCAATCACTCATCACTGAGGAGGAGAAAGGGAAGGGCAGGGATGCCACCTGCTTCACGGCAACGCAAGACTTCTTTCTTCCAATGGCCTCCGCCTTCAGACCAGCAGCCCAGGTAAGTAGGCGGGGGGAGATGCCAGCTTCACGCTGCTCAGGCAACCTCAACAAACTCTGAAAGCCACAACCAGTAAGCAAAGCCCTCCGCCTACATCTAGAGACACGTCTGCGTGTCTTGGAAGAAAATGGACAAGGCAGCCTTCCGCCAGCATGGCATGCGCGTCCTCCAAACACATGGACTCCGCAAGGCCAGAGCGGCCCAGAGTGGCCCTCACGAGGGGCTCCCCCAGCCACTGCAGGCGCCACTGGTGGTCCCAAGACTAGGGATTGAGGGGGCAGACGACCCAAACAGAGACTTATGTGTTCCAAAGAAGAACCCATGAGCTTGGACAAAACTTTCAGGTTGTTTGTCCCTCAGCAGGGACGCTCTTTCTCGGCAGACAGGGCTCCGCCGACCAGGTGTGTGCGTGCGTGCGTGCGTGCGTGCGTGTTGTAGTTGTAGCTGTGCGCACATGCACGGGGGCAGCGGGCAGGGCAGGGAACAGGAGAGTGGGAGCACAAAATCCACCCAACAGCTTCCGGCCCAAACTGCCTCCAAGCCAACGGGTTTTCAAAATGAACCACTGATCGGTAGTCCTCCTTCTTTCAAAACGCCACACCCAACCAGGACCGCGCCAGCGCCTGGGGTATTAACAGCACAGACCCGGAGCCTCCTCCGGGGCTGAAGGGGCAGGGCCGACCCGAATGCTCGGAACACGCTGGGGCCTCTGCCCGAGAAGCCTCATCAGGGAGGCCTCTCCCTAGGCGCCCCTCGCACACCTCCACCTCCTGACTGTGCACTCCCTGCAGGCCTGTCCAGCTGCCACCCTCAGGCCCCTGCCCAGCCCATTCCTCTCCCAGGGGGTGATGTGTGCCCACCTGCCCGCATCCTGCACCTCCAGCCTCCTGGGACAGCACCCCGGGAAGGCCGCGTGCAGAGGGGATGAAGACGAGGGAGGACTGGGGAGCGTGCAAATAGTGGGCTACTGCAGCGCCTGACACACAGCCAAGTTTCATTACGTGTCAGCTGTTGTTATTAACAAGCCACTTGCACCCTATCCCAGTGACTGTACCTGAAAAGCAAGGATGCGAAGTACAGAAAGAGATTTCGCCACTTGTATGAACTTTGTGTCTGTTCTATTGGCATCCTCGGTATTTCTAATTAGAGAGTGGAATTTTCCAGGCACAGTAAGGGATTTGTTTTGTCTCATCTGTTTAACTTTTTCCAACCAGAGCCTAATTTCTTTCTCATCTGTTCTGTGACAGGGGCAGAAGGCAGCACAGCTGAGCTGCAGAGAGGACCCTGGGGGGCGAGGGGGTCCCCTCGCTCCACCCACTTCCTCCCCGCTGGCCACTGTGGTCCTGAGATGAGAGGCAGAGGTGACAAGAGGATGGGCCCATGCCCACCCATGTCTGCCATCCCTGGGGCTCCCCTGGGGCCCCCTGCTCTCGCTCTGCATGGTGGGTGGCTGCTTCCTGGGGTTCTCAGGGCTGCGGACCACAAACACAGCCACCTCGATGGCAAAATAGTCAGTAAAGCAACACAGGCTCAGCCTCCGTCACACACACAGACCCACTGCGCGGTGTTTAGTCAGGACTCTGGAACCTGCAAGATCCAGCTTTAAATCTGAACTCCAGCATTAACTCCTCGTGTGAACGAGAGCAAAAATCATGTAGTATCTTTTTTCCCATTTTTTTTATTATGGTAAAATACACATAACAAAACTCACCACGTGAATTATTTTTGAGCGCACCGTTTAGCGGCGTCACACACATTCACGTCACCCTGCAGCCACCACCTTCCATCTCCAGAACTCTTCTCATCGTGCAAAACTGACACCCTAAATCCATTTGTGGCAGTCAGGGTTCTCCAGAGAAAGAGAACCACGTCCCCACAGACACACCCAGAAATGATGTTTAACCAGCTATCTGGGCACCACTGGCTCAGACAAGTTGACACACAAAATTAACCATCACACCATTAAATACTCACTCCCCACCCTCCCCTCCACCTAGCCCTTGGCAACCACCATCCTACTTTCTGTCCCTATAAATTTGACTACTCTGGTGCCTCATGGAAGTGGAATCGTACAGTATTTGTCCTTCTGTCACTGGCTTGTTTCACTGCACGTAACATCTCCAAGATTCATCCATGTTGGTGCGTGAGCTGGAATTTCCTTCTCCTTTAAGGCTGAATAATAACTATTCCCTTGCATGTACCGGCCACACTCTACTTATCCATTCATGGATACTTGGGTTGCTCCCATCTTTTAACTATTGTGAATAACGCTGCTGTGAACACAGGTGTACAAATATCTTTTAAGACCCTGCTCAATTCTTTTTGATATATATCCGGAAGTGGAATTTCTGGATCTTATGGTAACTCTATATTTTTTGAGGAACCACCAAATCGTGTCCCACAAGAGCTGTAACACCTTCCCAGCAACGGTGCGGAGGGGGCAACGTCACCACACCCTTGCCAACACTTGGCTATCTTCTGTTTTTGATAATAGCCATCCTAACAGGTGTGAGGTGATTTCTCACGATTTTGATTTTCATTTTCCTAATAGTGATGTTGAACATCTTTTCATGTGCATTACAGCCATCTGTATCTTCTTTGGAAAACTGTCTGTCTAAGTCCTTTGCCCACTTCTGAGTCGGGTGGTTTGTTTTTTGTTGGTGGTGCGTTGTAGGAGTTCTCTATAGGCTGGATATTAATCTCTTATCAGCTATACGATTTGCAAATATTTCCTCCCATTCTGTGGGTTGCCTTATTATCCTGTTGATAGTCTTTTGATGCACAAAAGTATTTATTTTCTTGAAGTCCAATTTGAATGTTTTTTCTATTATTGCCTGTACCTTTGATGTCACATCCAAGAAATCATTGCCAAATCTAACGCCATGAAGCTTTTGTCCTATGTTTTCTTCTTAAAGTTTTATAACTTTAGCTCTTACGTTTAGGTCGTTGATCCATTTTGCGTTAATTTTTGCATAAGGTGTTAGGTAAGGGTCCAGCTTCATTCTTCTGTATGTGGATATCCAGTTTTCCCAGCACCATTTGCTGAAAAGACTGTCTTTTCCCCCATTGAATGTCTCTTGGCACCCTTGTCAAAAATCCTTTGACCACATACGCAAGAGTTTATTTCTGGGCTCTCTATTCCATTAGTCTATATGTCTGTCTTTATGCCAAGACCACACTTATTTTCAAAGTCTTTATTGAATTTGTTAAAATATTGCTTCTGTTTTGGTTTATTTTTGGCTGCAAGGCATGTGGGATCTTAGCTCCCCAACCAGGGATCGAACCCATACCCCCTGCACTGGAAGGCGAAGTCTTAAGCACTGGACCACCAGGGAAGTCCCAGGACCACACTGTTTTGATTACTGCCGCTTTGTAGTAAGTTTGGAAATCAGGAAATGTGAATCCTCCAACCTTGTTCTTTTTTAAGATTGTTTTGGTCGTGTAGTGTCTTAAGCCTTCATTTTGCCACGTGTAAAATGGGAAGGATACTCACATCTGCCTCAATGGATCCTGTGTGTGTGTGTGTCAGATGAGGTAAGGTGTGCAAAGCATTTAGCACTTTGCATGGAATACAGTAAGTTGTATATTAAATTTTTCCATTAATATAAAATGATATAAAAATTCCTTTAATGAGTTAGTGCCTCTTCCAAATTAACCACTGGATGTGTCTTTGATGTGCAGCCCTCATCTTCAGGAAGACAAGTCAGGGTCCCAGTGTTTACTGGTCCTGTCTCAGAATAAACAGCTCTAGGCTCGAGCGGTCAGGCCAGTGTACAAAGCACAGCTCTGCCATGTGATAGCCGTGTGGCCCAGGGTGAAACACTCAATCGCGCTGTGCTTTTGGTTTTTTATACTTGCAATGGGCATCATAACACCTACCTCAGAGTCCCTCGGTGAGGGGGAAGGGATACATTTAAATACTGTGTGTGAAACCCCTAGCTCCGTACATGGCACACAGCAAGCACTGAGGACATCCCCTATTCCTCCCTCCCCATCTCCCCTTCCTCCCATTTCATTCTTGCTCTAGACAGCTTGCTTCCTTGCTTTTCTGCTTTTCCCATGAAAAAAGGTACATGCCATGGTCTCTGACACAGAAGAATTAACTCTCTCTTTAATGAAACAAGAAACATGTTTGCCCAAAACAGGGGCACACAATGCCGATCCCACCCTTGAGAAAGCCCTGAGTCTACGAGAGCTTGAGATACTGACCCTTATGCCTAAAGGTCACCACACCCAGCGGTCTGCCGGTCATGGAAGACTGCGGTGGTCTACAGGCAGGTACAGCTCAACCCAGGAGATCGTTTATGTACTTTTGCGTTGATGCATTCATCAAGAAACACTTATTGGAGGTCTAACACCCAGGCTCGTGCCCACCAGAACCCCGGGGAACGTGGGAAGACAAAAATATACAAAACTGCATGCAGAGCAATGCGTGCCGTGGAGACGGAGCTGGGTTGATCTAACACCAGCCTCGATCTGCTTCTCTTTCCTGAGCTTCTTTCAGAAAGAACACTAGGAACGGTAATGGAAAAAAAAAAAATCTAAATGAATTAAGTCCACATTAGAGCAGCGTTTGTCAGGCACGCTTCTGCTGTGTTCAGGACCCCAGCTTGGGCTTCAGACTGACTGGTAAAGCGCTGAACTCTCTCCACCAAGGGCTGGGCATGATGGGCCAAGAGACAGTTCCCTCCTCCCTGACACCCAGACGTCAGACAAGGAAGATGTCATTGATGACACTTCAAAATCAAGGTTCAAGTTCAAAGACCTTCTTTGTGTCTTCTCGTCACCTGCTCCACCTAAGTCTTCATCTCTGAAATAATGTGCAATTGCTCGGAAATACATCTCCTGATTCTGACACAAAAGGACGTGTTTGGTGCTTTGCTTAGTTTCAAAGGTGAAACCAATAAACATGGGTGATGTATGCACCGCGGGCAGGAAGAATGCTCCCCAGAGCCCCTTCCTCCTAACTGTTGGCTGTTACATTTTGTACTGTACCTTGAAAGAAGGTGAGCAGAGTTGCTCTGTTAAATCAATGAGAAAACTGTCCTAAGTATGAGACAATTAACAGATCATCTCACATAATATTCTATAATACAAGACAATGAAATCATTCTTCAAAACAACTTCAAATTGCAGGTTTCCTCTCCACAGAGATCTGTCTTCCCGCTCCTGGAAGCGGAGGTCCTTATTTACCGTCAGTGCGATACAATTTCATCATTCCCTGGGAATGTGACATAAAGTCTTCCCTGCACAAGCCCTTACCCAGAGAAGAGGCTGGAAAACAGAGCAGGGAAGAGTTCATTCGAAAAAATCAGTCTTGAAACATTTATTAAAATCGGCGCTTCGTGTTACTCCAAAGTTGAGGGGGAAACGCTATTCACAGACCCTACAGTAACCTCTGCTTCTCATCAAATACCTCAAAATATAATTCTGACGTTTCAGATGTATTAATGTATCAATATGCTTAAAGATACAATTTTTTACTCCCGAAACATAAAATGCTATACCTATAAATCACTGAGAAATTTTGAGGACACATGAAGACTACAGCTTAACAAGAAAACGTGGAGACTGAAATTTACTAAATTGTTAGCAAAACACCCAGGCATACAGATACACACACATGTACACACAGCCCACGCCCCATACCATCACCACACCACTTAAGAGAGATTTAATCCACATTCTTAGCCATCTAACCCAGTTTCACATGCTCCGTCACAGCTCCGAACGGTGGTGAAATAACTCCACTAACCTTTGGAGGCTTCAGAGAACTCTGCAGAGTGGTGGGACTTTTAACTCCAATAGCAGAGGGCAGCCCTGGTTCTGTTATTTTGCTACTTACACAGCGGCTTCCATCGAAAAGGACGCCACATACGGTTCATCCAACCACCCAACACGTGGTTCATAAGGCTGGTCTCCACGGCCAAGAAGAGCAATGAGCAACAGAGAATGAACCAATCCAGGCATCTGGACCCGGACCGCTCTGCCCCTGGGAAGATGACCAGTCACCTTCCTGTATCTCACTTATTCTCAGACCCTAAGTTGCTGAGTCTGAGACCCTCCTGGGATAATAAGAACCAGAGAGGTGATGGAAGCTGACATGAAGCAATGGCCAGGAAATGTTTTAACTGAAACAGCCATTTGTAGATGGTCAGATACTGTGGGTTCATTTCCACACGACGTTTATCTGTGTTAACGTATGTGTGTGCGTTTAGGGAAGAATATTACCAAAATGTAATTAATGGTTATTGCTCTGATTGAAGCGGAATTTTAGGATCCTTTAAGTTTCTATTTTACTTTGATATTTAACTTCTTGATAATGAGCATGTATTAGTTCTGAAATCAGAAAAAAGTCCTTTTTATTTTAAAGAAGAAATATGCAAACTAAAAAGTTTAAATGCATCATGTTTACATTCAGATATGGTTTGATTAATGGCAAAATGAGTGACTAAAAATAAGATTATCTTAGCCCAGAGGCCCTATTTATTTTTTCATATCCTCATTTTATATGCTCCAAAGAATATAGGATAGTTAACGGGATCCTAATCTTCAAAGGTGCTAATCATCCTTTAGCCCTGACATGAAGGCACTGAGCGAATGAAACAGAGGAGTTAAATTCAGTGTGGAAAAGGACAAACTTGATCAGAGTTTGTATCAGAATTTTCAGTAATTGTGAGGTTCAATGCTGGACCTTATCTCATTTTCCTCTTCTTGTTTTCAAATAACTGAAATTGCATAAACAGTTATATTCTACTATGTCATAACGACAAATCATAAGCATTTCCCCACGTTGTTAAAAATTCTTCAGAAACAGACTTTAGTAGCTGTGCAACAGACAACTACAAGAGCTGTGTAACAGACAACCGTGACTTGGTCGATTTGGCCACTAGTGCGCCATTGGCCTTTTAGGTCTTTCATTAGCTATTAGAAACAATCATTATTTATTCAACAGTTTATTCTTCTACCAATTCAGTGGATACTTTTTGCACACTTGCTCTGCACCGGGCACCGTGCTAAGCACGGGGATACAGCAACCGACAAAGCAGACACGTCTTCCCAACTAATGGAATTACGGTCTGGTCGCAGGACAAACACCGAACAGGCAGATGCCCATATTGTCACACACTGTGCTGACAGCTTCTGACACAGTTTGATGACAGGTAATAACTGCGAACCTGACCGCTATAGGCTGAACTGTGTCCTCCACAAATGTCTGTGAGGAAGTCCTAACCCCCAGGGCTGCAGAATGGAACTGGACTTTGGAGACAGGGTCACTGCAGATGTAATTAGTTAGGATGAGGTCATTAGGGTGGGGCTCTAATCCAGTATGACTGCTCTGCGTATCAAAAAGGGAAATGTGGACACAGAGACCCACATAGGAGGAAAGCCACGTGAACGTGAAGAAGGCCATGCACAAGCCCAGGAGGGAGACTTGCAAGATCCTCCCTCACAGTCTCGGAAGGAACCGGCCCCGCTGGCACCCTGATTTCAGACTTCCGGCCTCCAGAACTTGAGACAACACACTTCTGCCGTTAAAGCCACCCAGGCTGTGTACGTGTTACAGCAGCCCTAGAGGGAGGCTTCCCTGAGGGAGTGACGGAAAGCTGCAACCCGACCAACGAGGAGGCCTCAGCAGGAGAAGAGGAGAGAGGAAGGTGTGCAGGGGTCAGACGAGCGGCTGAGGAACGCAGGGCCTTCCAGGCACGAAGGACGTTGGGGTTTATTCTCTGGTTAGGGAGCAGGGAGGGACATGATGGGATCAGGGTGGCTTTCATGTTCAGAGTTCAGTAGAAGATGACAGAAACCACATTCGGTTGTTTAATAAGCAGAAGGGGATCTGACATAGGGAATTACCTGCTCACAGACTTTGAACGGGCTGCGGACTGGACCTTGAGGAGGGGCCCAGAGCATCACCACAGAGCCCACCAACAGGGAAGCTGAGGAATCAGGAAGGGGAGGCTGCACCTGCGGCCCCAGAACGCACCACAGAGCCAGCAGTCCCGCACCCACAGGCCGCAGCTCCAACAGTCGCTGCAGAGCCGCACTGCACCCGCCAGGGCCACACCTGCAAGACCACGCCTTCCAAAGTGAATGCCCTGTGCCATGCCGCGTCTCTCCCCGCCTCACTCGCACTCTTTGACATCATCCGCAAATACCTCTGACGGAAGCAGAGCCTAAACTGCTCCTGGAACCCTAGCTGTGTGGAGTCTGTGAAATAGGGTCTTCAGCTTTCCAGCCCCCGCAGGAGACAAAGGTACACCGGGAGGAGTCTGGAACAGAGGTTGAACGTGCCAAAGTCCTACATCCTCTTCAAAAGATCACTTTGGTTCTTATGTGGAAAATGGATCAGGGGAGGCAAAGGGGGAAGAGGGAGACCAGACAGAAGATTAGCGCGATGGTCCAGGTGAGAGATGAGGTTGGTCAGGGTAAAAGGGCAGAAGTGAGATGGAGGCAAGAGGTTTAAGCTTATGTTATGAAGGTGACATGCCAAGTCCTCGCTCTGGTCTGCCAGGCCTGTGAGACCCAGCTCCTGCTTCCTCCCGGCCTCATTTCACTCTTGCCCTTGAGCTCGCTGCTCCAGTCACACCCACCGTCTTCCAGTTACTTGAACGATACAAGCTTGTTCCTAACTTAGGGCATCTGCACAAGCTGTTTCCCCCACCTGGGCTGCACTGCCTTGAGATTTTGCGTAACTGATTCCTCCTTATCAAACCCCAGATTAAATAATAGACCCTCAGAGAGGCCTCCTCTGACCACCCAATTTAAAGTCACCTCCAACTCCTCAAAAAATTAAAAATGGAGCTATCATTGGATCTGGCAATTCTACTCCTTCGTTCCCTGTGGTTGCCTGGGTATTTATCCAAAGAAAACAAAAACACTAATTCAAAAAGATACACGCACCCCTACGTTCATTGCAGCATTATTTACAAGAGCCAAAATATGGAAGCAGTCTAAGTGCCCATAAATAGATGAATTGATAAAGAAGATATGGTATATATATGTGTGTGTGTGTGTGTGTGTGTGTGTGTGTGTGTGTGTGTGTGTGTGTGTATATGTGCATGCAGTGGAATATTACTCACCCATAAAAAAGAATGAAGTCTCGCCATTTGTGACAACATGGATGGACCTAGTGGATATTATGCTAAGTGAATTACAACACACAGAAAAAGACAAATACTGTATGATATCACTTATATGTGGAATCTAAAAACAAACAAACATTACAAAATAGAAACAGAGTCATAGATACAGATGATAAACAGGTGGTTGCTAGAAGGAACCACTTCCGGGGAGAGGCAAGAAACAGGTGAGGGAGATTAAGAGGTATAAACTTCCAGCTACGAAATAAATGAGTCACAGGATGAATCGTACAGTGTGGGGAAGAGTTAGTGATTATGGATTACCTTTGTATGCTGCCAGATGTAACTAGACTTATCGTGGTGAGCATTTTGAAATGCATAGAAATACCGAATCACCATGTTGTGCACCAGGAACACACACAGTGTTGTAGGTCAATTATACTTTAAAATCAAACAAACGAACTCATAGAAAAAGAGATCAGATTTGTGGTTACCGGGGGGGGGGGGGGGGGGGGGGGAGATAATTGGATGAAGGTGGTCAAAAGGTACAAACTTCCAGTCATAAGATAAATAAGTACTAGGGATGTAATGTACAACATGATAAGTACAATGATCGCTGCTGTATGCCATATATATGAAAGTTGTTAAGAGAAGTAACACCTAAGAGTTCTCATTTCAAGGAAAACTTTGTTTCCATTTCTTTACTGTTGCATCTATACGAGACGATGGAAGGGGAGCTCTGGGCCAGTGTTTTGCTTTCTCCAGGAATCAGCTGACCCTGGGGAGTGTGGTCCCTCTCTGGTCAGCAAGGAAGATGTCAAACATCAAGTACAGAAACTGGAGAACATGCTTCATGCAGCCTGGAGGGCCCTCCCCTTCATCCCTGCATGACTGTTGGGCAGCACCTCATGGCGTAAGGCTCTGGAGGCTCCCCTGTGACCTCAGGTCAGCCGGGGAGCCTCTGCGAGCCTCGGTCCCCATCTGTGGAGGGTCATGGGATGAGAGGTGGGTTTTGTGGCCTGCACTGTGCTGGGCACGTGGTCAGTACTGAGTGGATGTCAGTCTCCTCCTCTCCGGCCTTGTCCTTCCAAGAAGCGGCTCAGGCATCCCTCCTCTGGGACACCCTCTGACCCCTCAGTCTCGGTTCTGTTCCCTTCGTTCCCTGTGGTTGCCTCTATCTCAGCACTTTCTACATCAGACTGTCTGTCTGTCTGTCTTCCCTGCTGGATGGGGCGCTCTGAGGGCAGGAATAGGTCCTCCAGATCTGAATCCTGAGGGCCCACCTGGCTCCTGGTGACAAGGGCTCGCCCGCAAACATCTGCAAAATGAACGAATTAATCGTGGCTTTGCCATCTCCACTGCCGCCCGAAGGACTGTTCCCCGCAGGCCCCTCTGGGGACAGACAGTCCGCGTCCCCACCGTGAGCCCTCAGTACTTTCCTCTGCCTGCAGTCAGACCAATTAGCACATCTGCACAAAGGGCCAGGCGGGCAGAGGGGCCGCTCAGCCCAGGAGCTGATTCGCCAAACGGCCCCGACATGCGCGCACGCCAGACACACAGGAGCGCCGCCCAACGGGGCCAAGGCCCTGCCTAGGGCCGCTGGGGGACAGCAGCTTGACCACCTCCCCAGCGGAGCCCCACGTTCACGCCGGGGGACCCACTCCCAGCAACGGCCCCCCGCCTACCCAAGATTAAAGCCAGGCTGCTTCTGCTGAAAGCCTCCGTCTATGGAAACAAACGACGCTGCCTCTAGCAAGGGAGAAACATCACACCCCTAATCATCTCTTAATAAGAACGCGCCAGGCCCTCAGCGTAACTAGCAGTGGGCTGTCGCGGCCCCTGTCCTCGTGAGGTTTTATCACCACTCCACTCTGATTTTAAAAGGACAGCCGGAGCCTGAGGGGCTTGGTGGCATCCACAGACTGGCCCCAGTCCAGGGGGAGGACCGGAGCGCTTCCAGCTCCAGCTCATACTTGTGGGGTCTCCTCTCTGCCCAAACGTCGCTTCCTCAGCTGTCGGCGGCTTTGTGACATTTGTCCCTGGGAAAGAGAGAGGGGAGGGAGGAGGAGGGAGAGGGGGGCCCAGCAGCTGCTTCTGACTTGTGTCCTCTCTGGGGGACCAGGGGGTGAGATGGCAGGAGAGACAGCTGCTGGCCAGCCAGTCTCCTCGTTCCCTAATCCCATCCCGGCTTCCTGCCCCATCCGTGTGCCTCGGATGCCCAGACGTCTGCTGGAGTAGGACACAGCAGCAAGGAGCGGGCCGGCAAAGCACTACTCGCTCAGCCTTTCGGAAACACTTCTTCAGCTGTTAGCAAGTGTCAGACAGTGGACAGGCGTGCAGGGTACAAAGAGTAAAAACAGATTTTCCTTACGGTGCCCAGGTTCTAGCCAAGTAAGATGCAAATAAAAGAGGACACAGTAACCACTGTAGGAAGTGCTCCAGATTCTACCTGGGGGCAGTCAGGCGGGCTTTCTGGAGGAGGAGATGCCTTAGCTGTGTCTTGAAGGAGATACGTTAGCCGCGTGAAAAAGTGGGAGCAAGGGACAGAGACCAGCCTGTCTGGAGGAACAAGCAAGAAAGAAGGGGCACCTCGAGGTCAGAGAAGCACAGCAGCCAAACATTCACCACCTTCCGTCTACAGATCCGAAAGAGGTCACGTCAATTCTATTAGGATGTGCTCAGGGGCAAGAAAAATAACACCCAGGTAAAACTCACCCAAGCCAGGGCCTTCCAAACCTCAGGGCGCATACAAATCACCCAGGGATCTGGTTAAAATGAAGATGCTGATTTTTAAATGATTAAATGGTTCAAATGAGAAGACCTGGGATGGGGCCTGAGCTTCTGCACAAGCTCGTTAGAAATGTGGAACATAAATGACAACACAATTGGCCAATATAACGGATAATACCATCAGTGTGAGGTGTGGACCACACTTTGGGTAGCAAGGGTTAAACTTCAAGGAGTTGCCTGGACCAGGCTCTTCCACGGTGGGTCCGGCGACTCAGAATGTCACCAAGGGTCAGGCTTCTGTCTTTCTATCCTGCTTCCCCAGCACAGCTCTCCTCATCTTATGTTCTTATAATCAAAGATGACTGTTACAGCTCTAGACGGCCCATCCTCCCACAACCGAATCAAAGCCAAGAGCAAAGGGTGCTTCTCCTGAGACGGCTCTTCTTTTCCATCAGGGAGAAAAATCTCTCCCAGAATGAATGAATGAATGAATGAATGAATATATACACACACACACACACACACACACACACACATACATATCTGTTTCTCAAGAGAGAAGAGAGAGATTCATTATGAGGAATTGGCTCATGCAACCATGGAGGCTGAGAAGTACCAAGATCTGCAGGGTGAGTCGTCAAGCTGGAGACCCAGGGGAGGCAATGGTATGATTCTGGTCCAAGTCTGAAGGCCTGAGAACTGGGACAGTGAGTGTTGTAAGCTCGGGTCAGAAGGCCAGCAGGCTCTAAGCCCAGGAAGAGCCGACGTTTCAGTTCAAGTCTGAACACGGGAAAGAGCCAATGTTCCAGTTCAAAGGTTGTCAGCCAGCCTTTCAGTCCTATCCAGACCTTCAACTGATTAGATGAGGCCCACCCACATTAGGGAGGGCAACCTGCTTTACTCAGTCTACTGATTTAAATGTGAATCTCATCCCAAAACACCCTCACTTAAACACCCAGAATAATATCTGACTAAATATCTGGGCACCCCATGGCCCAGCCAAGTTGACACATAAAATTAATCATCGCACCTCTTGGTGGTCCCCCTCTATGTTTCATTGGCCAGAAGTGGGTCATGTACCCACTCAAGAACCAATGGCTGACAAAGGAAAATGGGGTACCATGATGCCTCCAACACTCAACTAATCCCCCAGGACTGCACCCAACTTCTGAGTGAATATTGCTACTAGCGTTGGACTAAACAAAATCAGTGTTCTTTACCTATTGGGTAGGCAAGCAACAGCGCCACAAAATCGAGATTCAGATAACTATGGTCCTTAGCTCCCACCTCTACCACTAAGCCCCCTCCATGCTCCCATTCATTTCCGGCAGTCCCAAAGTACTATCTTTTGTTTCCTCATATGCAGTCCAGGGTACCACCAACCACCTCTACCCTTGAGCCCAACACTGCCATGCAGCCTCCACTACTCCAAGCTACAGATCTCTGTCGATGGACCTCAGACTTTGCGTGACCTAACGGCCTGGCAGACCCTGAGAAGTGAGAGTGAGAACGGCTCCCTCATCAGGCGTGTCTGGCCTTAAGAGATAAAGTGCTGGGAATTACAGGACAGTTCCATGGGTTAGGACTACAGTCTTTTTCTCCCCATAACACACACCTCAGCCTTAGGGCTGGGTCAGAGCAGATCTACACACCACCCTCCAGCCTGTCCTGAAGACACCACCCCACCCCCGTCTGTCTTGTACAGAACCCTCAATGAATCCTCTCGAATTGCCTCAGAGCCCCTCTTTACACTATGACTACCCCCCATCAGCTCATGCTCTTGCCTTGGTCCCAGCCTCATTGCTAAACACCCCCGAACTGTATGGAGCCCAGTTTCAGATGTAGTTTGTTTTCCACCGAGAGCTTTTCTGCCCTCATTTAAATCAGTAGCCATAAATAGATACTTGGGGTGGACGGGAAGAGATACCATGTATTCTGTGAGCCAGACATACCTCATCTCAGCTGTTTCCACATGGTATATTCAGTCATACATGAGTATGCAGTCATTGTTTATGTGGGTAAAGGTGGAGTGGGGGCTATGTTAAGAAATGAAGTTCAAGCAGAATGGAGGGGCCAGAATATTCTTTCACTCAGAAATTCAACAAGCCGTCAAAACTTCACGTCCAACTTTAGAGTCAGCCCTCCGTATCTGGGGTTCTGCATCTACATATCCGAATCCACAGATTCAACCAACTTCAGACTGTGTAGGACTGTCGTACGTTTTTATTGAAAAAAGATCTGCATATAAGTGGACCCGCACAGTTCAAACCGGTGTTGTTCAAGGGCCAACTGTATTAGAAAAAATATATCTAAAATCAATAATTTAGGTATCTGTCCAAAGAAACTAGTAAAAGAAAAACAGATCAAGCCCAAAGTAAATAGAAGGAAATAGTAAGTGTCAGAGAACAAATCAATGAAACAGAAAAAACACAACAGAGAAAATCAAGCAACCAAAGCTGGTTCTTTGAAAAAGTCAAGATTGATAAACCTTTTGCTAGACTAGCCATGAAAAAAGGAGAGAAGACATAATTATATGTCATGAATGAAGCACTACTACAGACTCTACAGAAAATAGAAGATGATAAATAGAAATAGAATAGAGCATTATGGATAACCTGATGCCAACTCCGATGTGTGCTTTTCTTCCCCATATCACCAAGCAGTTCTCCAGCACCAGCTGGGCTCAACTCAATTCTGACACTATCTACCTGGAGGCAGCATCAGAGTCTACAGGTTAAAGGTTCAGTCCTACAAGACTGCTCACCCCTCCCCCACTTCAGGAACCCATCGCAAGTCCAGGTTGTCACCTGTGCTTCAGACTGACTGGCTGTAGACCAGCCAGTGATACCCACGATCCCTGGTTGGGTATGATCAATTTGCTAGAGTCACTCATAGAACTCAGAGAAACATTCCGCTCACTAGAGTACCGGTTTATTATGAAAAGATATAATTCAGTAACAGCTGGCGGGAAGAGATGCATAGGGCAAGGTATGGGGAAAGGGGCACAGAGCTTCCACGCCTCCTCCAGGCACACCACTCTCCCAGCAAATCCACATGTTCACATACCTGGAAGCTCTATGAAGCCATCCCTTTGGGGTTTTATGGAGGCTTCATTATATAATCATGGTTGATTAGGTCATTGGCCATTGGTGATTGAACTCAAGCTCAAGCCCCTCTCCCCTCCCCTCCCCTCCCCTGAGGGGGTGGTGGGTGGACTGAAATTTCCAACCTTTTAATCATGGGGTTGCTTCCTCTGGCAACCAGTCCCCATCCCTAGGTTACCTAGTGACTTTCTAAAAGTTACCTCATTAACATAACAAGAGACACCATTATCACTCTCATCACTTAGGAAATCCCATGCGTTTCAGGTGTTCTGTGCCAGGACCAGGGATGAAAATCAAATATATATTTCTCATTAAAAACCATAATATCACACCAACAAATTACACAACTGAAATAAGACAGAAAAATTCCTAGGAAGACACAAATGATCAAGACGGACTCAAGAACAAATAGAAAAATCTGAAAAGACCTATTAAAAAGTTAAAAAGTTGAATTAGTCATTTAAAAACTTCCCACAAAGAAAACCACAAGCCTAAAGGTTGTAAATTCTGGTGGTAAATTTCGTAATTTTTACCAAATATTTGGAAGGAAGGAAGAAATAATACACATTTACACAAACTTTCCCAGAAAATGGAAGAAGAAAGATTATTTCCCAACTCACTCTATGAGGTCAGCATTATCTGATACTAAAACTAAAAGAAATTACAAGAAAAGAAAGCTACAAACAAGTATACAAGTTTTTAAACAAAGTATTAACAAACAGAATGCAACAATATATTAAATGGGTAACGCACCATGGCCTAATGGGATTTGCCCCAGGAATGCAAAGTTGATTTAACATGAGAAAATCAATCTGTATAATTCACCATATTAGCAAAACACGGTAGCTGTGGCACCGGACACACAAAGGGACCAATGGGATAGAGCAGTAAATTCACAGATGATCCATGTGTGTAGGACTGTAACCAAAGGCACTGTCATTTTCTTGGTGTTTCAGCCAAGGCCCCGTGGCCGAGAACAAGAGATGACAGGTACCCACGTATTCTAGAGGTGCCGGGCCATCTACGTGGACATCGCTCAGAGGTGCCCCAGACACAGTCTCCATCGAGGTGGGGCAGTGATGGGAAGAGAGGGGAGGGAGGTGGTCAGCGGGGACTTGTCAGGGTAGCGGTACTGCCCATCGCCGCCAAGGAGGAGGAGAGGTGCAGCTCCCCGCCACCACCAGCGAAGGGACTGCAGCCCCTGTCCCGGAGCAGGAAGCACTGCCGGGGTGGGGGGCGTCAGACCCTGCGGAATGCGAGGAAGTTTGACGGAGCAGCTGAGGAGAGATTATTCCCTCTGCTTCTAAGCAGTCCCCGACAGCTGAATGCGGGGTGAGCGTGCTCCTGGGGGTGTGCTGTGCTGGGGGGACCCCTCCCCGGCCTCTCCAGTCAGCCTCCTCCGGGATAAACCCGGGCGGGGGCGGGGGGAGGTCAGGTTACCAAGATGCCATTGCACCCGCCAGGGCTCTTCCTGTCCTGCAGCCTCTCTGAGCTTTCCACCTGGTCCCTAGTGAAGACAGGAGGCCGGCTGGCGTTACCTGATCCAAGTAAGCCCCAGGAAAGGAGTCCCGCCCTCTGCTCCCCCCAGGTATGGATTTGGTGGCTTTTACTGGGGCGTTTCGCACCAATGTGAATACATTCCCTCTGCTGTACGGACCCAGGATTGCAGCTGGGAGGCTCCAAACTGCTGACCGACCCTAAGCTGGTCGGACGCCCAAGCATCACCGACAGAGGCCAACACTGGACGCCAGGAGCCCCAGATGATTCACTGGTCTTGACAGATGTGTGGTGACCTCCTCATGCCGACGCCCTTGGACGTGTTTTTCTCTTGCTCGTAACTCCCACCTCCCGACTCCGCCCACCCCAAATCCTCGCAGCTGCAGCGCTTTCCCCAGGATACCTTCCAGCCTGTGCCTCTCACCCGAGAGTCTGCCCAGATCACGGACACCTGGGGGTGTTTTCTCCAATTGTCTCCGGTTGGTTTTGTCTCCAGGTCCCACTTCCCAGCTGGGTTTTTGTTCGCTTACAGGATCTCAGTTCCCTGACCAGGGACTGAACTCGTGCCCCCTGCAGTGGAAGCGCAGCGTCCTAACCACTGGACCGCCAGGGAAGTCCCCCCTAACTGGGTTTTTGATGCTGGCCCTAGCGTCCTTTCCTGACTGCCAGTCCCTGGACTCTCTTACACGATGAGCTCCAGGTAGATATTTTCAACATTTAAAGAAGGAACATTTGTGTTTGTTTGGAAAACTACATAATAAAAAGTCAGTTAATACATAAACGTGAGGCTCCTCAAAATATTAACACTGGCTCCCCCCTACACTCCACCCGGAGTCACTCGGGGCCACGTGCCGAGATTACTGAGTAATCACCAAGTAACGCAGCTGACAAACGATTGGCAAATACAGTCCGTTGCGCTTCAACGTGACATCTGTGTTCCTAAAAACCACTGCTGGACACAAAATCACTCAATAAACAGCACCGGGCTTACGGGAGTAAATGGGGCCCAGAAACAACTAAATACCAGGGACACGTTCAAAACAGACAGCACCCGAGCGAAAACGGTGGCAGTTTTAACATGATAGACGGCTCATAAACACAAACATAGGAAAATGAGCACAGCACCTTACCTTGGAAATGACCTGAAGCGGGCTTGCGAACGGGGGGCTGGGCGGGGCTGCAGCCTCCGTGTCCTCGAGGACGGTGGAAAGTGTGACACCCACGGGGAACGGGTAGGGCCCGCTGTCCTCGGTTTTCCTCGACACTGTCAAAGGGACGCAATCTTTCCAGCCTTTTATCCTGAGGCATGTGTTTCTGCCTTGGAGAGATAGGGCCTTTGAAGCAGGTGTTTACAGTAAATATCTGTTTCATCGAAGTTGAAAATCTAAGCCAACATTATAGACTTCTTTTACAATTAACTTGGGAATCACTGCTGGACATCTGTTTTCGACCTTTTCGTTTTCTATCACCGGCGCTCCGTGCTTTGGAAACTGCAGCGAGGCCTGAAACCACTGAGCCAGCCAGGACGGCGTGGAAACGGGTGGCTCCTGCAGCATTCGCGGATTTGGGTGAAGGTGCGCACACACAAACGATGCCTTCCCCGCACACGCTCCCTGGAGTTGTGAACCTGGAGCCTTAGACGTGGGCGGCGTGGAACGACTGTTTCTTCTTTTTTCTTTAATATAGAAAAGCTCACCTGTGCAAAAGCAGAGGAAAGCCCAGCCTTTTGGGACCACAGGCGTGGTGAAGCGAGCTCGCCGGGAGCTGCCTGAGGTGTCCGGCTACCTACGTACGCATGCATTGTGCGTGCTCGTGCCTGTGCGTGCGTACGCGTGCGTGCGCGCGGACGCGGGCTTGCGTATGTGCGTGCGCGCGTGCGTGTTTGTACAGGAGTGTGTGCGCGTTGTGCATGTGTGCGTGCTCGTGTCTGTGTGTGTACGCGTGTGCACGTGCGCATGTTGAGAATTCCTACCCTGCTCAGTTCAGTTGGATACGACTTGATGCTCACGGGCAAACGCAAAGTTCACGTTTGCTCAAATTTTTCCCTAACCTATCAGTTGCTTTGGAACAAATTCACAAGAGTTATAAACAAAACTAACTGGAAGTGGAAACTTACACGGAGACATCCTTTCTTCTGAACACCACTCTCTCTTCGGTATATTATTTACTGATTCTGATCAATAAATACTTTATTTCATCAACACCTGTAACCCTCCTGAATATAGGTTTTATCAACTAGAAAAAAATAGATTTAAAAAAAAAAAACTTTAAAAAACAGAAAAGGAGAACAGGAGGAGGAGGGAGGCCTGGAGGGGGGGCTGCACCTGTTCCTGGTGGCCTGCATGTGTTCGAGGGGTGTGTGTGTGTGCACTTGTACACCTCTCTCCACATACTAAGCATAATTCCAGGGTGTTGATAGGAGCTTGCAAAACGCTCCGTCCTATCAATAGAGCATGCACAAAAGATACTGAAGATGGCATTAGTGGTATCTGGATGGCATTCTTCTCCTTCAGGCTAGGAACTCTCAAGTCATATCCAATTTCAGCCCTAAAGTTACCTACTCATGATGAGCGTGTCCTCTAAAATCCCACTCTCCAGTCTCTTCAGTGACCCTGGGCTCAGCTCTCTCGCCCTCAGCCCTCACCAGCGCCTGTCAGCAGGAGGGTTAGTGTGTTTAAATATCCACAGACGTGTTTACAGTTTAGACATTTCCCAGGAGAGGCTGCCTCTGTGCTCTGCCCGAGTCCCGTGCCTTGAATGGTAGTAAGTCCTTTCAAAGACCTTACTATTCCTGGTGATAATAATCACAATAGTCATAATAATAGTGACAGTCACCTTGTTTTCAGCGCATCCTCTGTATGTGCTGGGGTCAGAGATAAAGGTTTGAGGCACAGGATCACATTCTATATTTACCACGACCCTGTGAGCCAAGTATTACTATCAACCTGGTTCAACAGATGAGCAAACAGACTCAGAAAAATTAAGTAAATCACTTGCCCAAAGACACAGTTAATAGGTGTGTGTTAAAAAGTCACCAGACACTCCGATGGCTTGCTGCTGCCTCTGCCCTTCCCCTCCCCCCGTCTGGTAACCTATCTGAAACCACACCTCTTCCTCCATCTTTCCTTATCCCTTCCTCTGCTTTATTTCTGTTCGCCGAATTTACCTTACCTGACCTCATATCAATTATTTGTTTATTGTCAGTCCCCCCTTGAGACTATTAAGTCCTCAGAGGTGGGGACTTGGTTTTGTCGCTGCTGAATCTCCAACACCTATAAGACGCCGGTCCACAGAAGTCACTCCAAAAAGATTTGTTCAGTGAATGAATATATCTCACACTAATTCAAACTAGGCAAAGTTGAAATGGTGTCGTGCAAAATATTATTAAAGCTTCACTTTGCCAACGATTCGAATGTTTGTAGATTGTAAGAATTCACCAAGAAGCACACAATTTTGGGCTTCCCTGGTGGCGCAGCGGTTGAGAGTCCGCCTGCTGATGCAGGGGACGCGGGTTCGTGCCCCGGTCCGGGAAGATCCCACATGCCGCGGAGCGGCTGGGCCCGTGAGCCGTGGCCGCTGAGCCTGTGCGTCCGGAGCCTGTGCTCCACAACGGGAGAGGCCACAGCAGTGAGAGGCCCGCGTACCGAAAAAAAAAAAAAAAGAAGCAGCACACAATTTCAAAGCTGGTAGGACAGGGAAACTATAAGTTGTGTTTATACTGCAAACCATGGTTAAAAGAAAAACCTCGGCTTCTGTACTCCACACACTTCAGATACTGAAGTGTGGGTTTTTCCACACCAAGCAACACTGACTGGGTGCCCTACAGCTTAACTCATTTCTGACACTGACCGCCCAGAGTCAGCCCAGACACCACAGGTTAAGGGCCCCATCCCCCAAGACTGTCCCCAGCCTCAGACACCAGTCACAGGGAGTGGCTCCCCAGGTTAGCCACAACTTCTGTCCAGCTTGGCTACAAACTGGATGTTCCCACAACCCCCCGTCAGGTTCAGTAATTTGCTAGAACAGCTCACAGAACCCAGGGAAACAGTTCACTTACTATTACCAATTTATGATAAAGGCTTCACCTCAGGAGCAACCACATGGAAGGGATGCGCAGGGCCAGGTGTGTGGGGAGGGGCCCGGAGAGTTCCAGGTGCGCCTCCCTCCCAGACCTCCCAGTGTTCACCTACCTGGAAGCTCTCCAAAGCCCTTGAGTTTGGGTTTTCATGGAAGCTTCGTTACAAAGGCTGATGGATTACATCCCAGGCCTTTGGAGCCTGGACTCAATCTCCAGCCCTACCCCCTCCCCAGAGGTCCAGGGGTGAGGCTGAAAGTTCCAATCCTTTAATCACAGGGTTGGTCCCTCTGGCAACCAGTCTCCATCCTCCCAGAGCCACCTCATTAACATAAATTTGAATGAGGTCAAAAGGGGCTTGCTATGAATAACAAAAGCGGTCCCAATCACCTCTATCACTCAGGAAATTCCAAGGGGGCTAGAAGCCCTGTGCCAGGAACCTGGGACAAAACCAAATATATATTTTTATTATACATGCAGTATCACCACGGGGGTACCATTTCAGCTGGAAACTCTGGGTTCAGGACCCCCTGAGCCAGGCTGTTCTTAAACACTGGAAATCCTGGGAGTGATTTTGATAATTCGTGCGCTATTATTTTCTCATTCACTACCATTATAATTTAAAGTATTTTGGGTGCCTATAAAAATATCACCCAAGTATTTACCATGTGCACATGGTGAAAAATTTGCCTGAAGTTCACCAACTTTGGAGCAGAAGTTAGATGAGATGAAACACTCTATAAGGAAGCCCAAACCGCACCCTGGACCCTACCCTGTTCATTTAGGGGAGAGGACTCCGAGAAATGTCAGAGCCACTGGCTGAGAAAACGGTGAAAAAGGAATTACAAGCCCCACGTGGAGCCATTTGTGCCTCACCCTCACCCCGCAGCGAACCAAGACTTCATGGCAGTTCCTTTCTTTCTTTTTTAGAGTTTTTGTTTTTGTTATTTATTTATTTATGGCTGCATTGGGTCTTTGTTGCTCGCACAGTCTTTCTCTACTTGTGGCGAGCAGGGGCTACTCTTCTTTGTGGTGCGCGGGCTTCTCACTGCGGTGCCTTCTCTTGTTGCGGAGCACAGGCTCTAGGTGGGTGGGCTCCAGTAGTTGTGGCTCGCGGGCTCAGTAGTTGTGGCTCGCGGGCTCAGTAGTTGTGGCTCGCGGGCTCAGTAGTTGTGGCTCGCGGGCTCTGGGATCTTCCCAGACCAGGGCTCGAACCCGTGTCCCCCGCACTGGCAGGCGGATTCGTAACCACTGCGCCACCAGGGAAGCCCCTTAATGGCAGTTTCAATCCCTCCTAGAAATGTCACCTTTAAAGCAGCCAATCTGCTATTTCCTGATCAAGTCTGGTGAGGTACGACCCCTGCCTCCCCTTCTCCCAAAAGAGATCAGCCTGGCCTGGAACAATCCTTTCTTTTCTTTGGCTAATAGCTCCCCTTCCCCGCCCTCCTTCCCCCTATAAAAACCCCTCGAGCTCCCACCTGGATGGGATGCTGCCCAATTCACGACTCAGCTAACAAAGCCAATCAGATCTTCAAGTTTACTCAGGTGAATTTTGTTTTTATAACAAAACATAAAGCAACTCTACAGCAACAATAATAACCGTTAATGACTTCTTTGCTTTGTCTTGCTACTTTGTATTTCTGTGACAAAATAGGTCTTGAATCACGTGAGCCAAAAGTCACCTCTTGCCTGTAACGCGACCACCGGGCTACAGGGCCCCAAGTCTCGCCTTGTCCGTGGTTCCTGACTCAGCTGCACCTGCAGGGTTGGCTGCGGGAGACGGGACCCCACCGTCGAGCCATAAGGGTAGTTCTCCAGCCACTCTGTACCCCGGGGTGGGGGGTCCCCAACCCTTCACGGCCAGCCCTGAGCTGAGGTTTCTTCTCACCTGGACTGCAGGGAGTCCCATCAGCTTCCCAGAATAAGCTGGACGGGCTTCCTGGGCAGAAGCCTTCACTGATGCAAACTCGGGGCTCCCCTAGGCCACCAAACCGTACGCAGGGCCCTGTGAGAAATAGGTCACTCCTTTGTCCGGAACCCTCCTGTCACGGGCTCAGCTAAACGTTAGCTGCTCTTTCAAACACAGAACCAACTGCCAACCCATATGCAGCAGAGTAACTTGAATGCTAACTTCCCGCACCTTCTGGGGCCCCGCACAGGCCTGTAAGGAGGAAACCAGAGTTAGGTTTGAACCTTGAGGCAGCTCAGTCCATCTCCCTCAGATGCTCCCTGCTGCCTGGCTTCATCCATTGACCCAGATCCCATAGCACTTTCTCCCTCAGGGCTGTCCAGGGATCTGACAGCCTGGGAGACCGTGGCATGCTGAGAAGGCCAGCAGGTGGCCCTGGGGGACAGTCAGGACACTGCGCTGTAGGAGGAAGGGCTGGGGGTGCAGGGGGGCGAGGAAGGAGGGAGGCTCTGTCCACAGAGAGCGCTTACCGCATTCCAGGTGGGGCTCGGCCCTGGGGTGCAAAGACAGCAGGACATGACTCGGCCGACCAGAGGGGCACAGCCGGGGGCCTAAGGCTTGAGCACGAGCAGGTGAGGCACCTACCGGGGATCCTGCAGAGCAAGGACTTTGGGCAGGTGTTTGGGCTTCCAGGAAAGTGTCCCTCTGTGCAAGAGTCGCCTCTGGATAGCTTCTCTGGAGAGCGGGAAACGAAACCAAGGAAATGAGAAAGACAAAGATGGAAACTATGCCGGGCGGGGTAATGGACAGACCACGAGCCGAGGCCAGAAACACGAGGGCTACCGCTGAGCTCTTCTGGGGACTGGCTAGGGGGATGGGGCAGAACTCTTCAGGCTCCGATTTCCTCAGCCACGCAAGGCTCTGGCTTGATTAGGAACAAGCCTACTCTGCACAGGGCCTGAGCCCCAGGCAGGGCACTGAGAGGCAGCTACGGTTCTTAGCATGGGGATGCTCAGGTCCTGCCCGTGCGCTGTCAGATGGGGGTCAGAGACACCCCAAGGATGCATCGACTTCCAACTGAAGTCACTGATCTCCACGATGCCTTGACACTATCCCCACAAACATGTGTTGAACACACTCAGCTGCAGAGGTAGGAACTCGGGGGCAAGCCCAGCTGACCGTGACATCCCTGGGCTGTGGGTCATTTTCCTTTCATCCCTAGAGTTGCTTCCAAGTTAAGGGAGGCGTTCAGCTGTACACCAGCCCCGTGGAGTCACGGCACTCTGACCAACGCCAATACTCACCAGCCATCTTCAGTGTGAAAATGTAGGTGCAGGCAGTGCCTTGCACTGAAGAGCATTTAATAAGTGTTTTGGGGAGAGGAACACATGCATCACACACTCTGCTTCGGAAACAGATGGATTCTGGAGCTCCCATGTCTCCTAAAAAGAAGGAAGTGCTGCAGCCCAACCCTAGGTGGTACCACAGGGTGACCAGTCTGGAGGCAAGAGCCGGCATCTCCTCCCTGTGTCCCTGGCCGGCATGTCTTCTCTGTGTCCCTGGCGACGATGCACATGACTGTGGAGGAAAAACTAGTTCTAGATCCCTGGGAAAAACACACAAGGAATGAGATGAAACGTCCTACTTAACTGGCCCCTGAACTCTCACAACCTGTTTTTCTGCTCTTTTCTACCTTATAAGCGTCCGTCCAAACTTTCTCCCGCTGTCACACCCACAGCCCTCAGGCCTGGACCTGCCTTCTCACATGTCCCCACCCTATCCGTCCATGTCCCTGCACACTGGTCCCGGCCCATCCACAAAAGAGCTAAAACAGGTTGTTGCTGTCTCACATCAGCCTCAAGGAGCTAAGGTCCTTTGTCTATAAATTCAAGACAGAGAATAAGGCCTGGAGCTCACTGTTTTGACCTGCCAAGTAATTTCTAACTATAGGAAAGAGGCATGCAGGCTTCCAAATACCACTCAGTCACACACACACACACACACACACACACACACACACACACACACACAGAATGACCCAGCATGCACAGCCAGTGGGCATCTAGGTCCTTCGGTGGAGATGTCATTTTGAAATTGCATCTGTAGATCTGGAGGAGAATCTAAGTTTACCCCTTTCTTTCCCAAAGAGAGTTTACTGAACACACAAGAATGCCGGCCGTTGACGCCAAAGCACAGAGGGCCTGACTGAAGGAGTGCATCTGGGGTTTTCGGCTCCACATCAGATTTAAGATACATGAAGATTAAAAACACTGGAACTCACCCAATAAGACAGTGTTGGTTGATCCCATACTAGTGAACTTATTACTTACAAGGGCACAATTCCAATGACTGTGGGACCAGGGGACCGCTGATTTGGGGGCTGGAGCGCTCAAAGAAGGTAGGACGTTTCTTGGTGAGGTGGAAAGCCGGGCAGGTCTGGAAGGTCCCCACTTGTGAAGCGCACAGACGCACATGGTCTCTCTGCTGACCAGCTTTAAGGTGACACTAAGCAGAGATGAGCAAGGGGGTGAGTCAGAATCTGGCTTCAGCCGCCGTGTCCGCACTGACACGCACACAGAGGGAAGCTATGACCCGCTGGCCTGGACCAGCTCCATTCCTGTCCTGTCGCCGAGCCCAAGTTCCAGACTCCGCCGGCCTCTCGGGGCAGCCGAGGAGGCTGCATCTCGGTTGAAGGGGTCTAGGCTCCTGTTCACTGCCCAGTAACAAGCCCTATGAGCCCCAGAACACCCTCCACGCCGGGCCCAGCTCCTGAGTCACCCACAGCAGAGCCCCAGCCTGAGTCACTCCACTGTCATAAATGCCTTCGCATTTCAAAGCTCCTCCTCTGAAAATACTGTCGACAACCACATCACAGCATAGAAACAAGAGCCTTAGAAACCGAATCTCAGAGCGGTGGGGTGAGCACGTGGAAAAGCCGTGTGTGGGCAGCTGACCCCCCACCCAGCAGGTGTTCCGATGGGGAGCGCTGTCCTCAAGGCTCTGCTCCCCCCTCCCCGCCTCCTTCCAGTCCCCAGGAGGGCGTGGACTGAGGGTCCCCCAACCTCTCTGAGCCCCAAGGGCCGGGCGGCTCAAGGGGGTCAGCCTGATTCTCTCTCCTGCCCTCTTGGGCTCACTCAGCAAACTCACTCCCTCTGGCTCTCTAGGATCTCTAGGATCCCGGAGGCAACAAGGTTAGAAGTCCAAAACTGACTTCAAAGCAAAAAGCATCCACAGAGGGCTTCCCTGGTGGTGCAGTGGTTGGAAGTCCGCCTGCCGATGCAGGGGACGCGGGTTCGTGCCCCGGTCCGGGAGGATCCCACGTGCCGCGGAGCGGCTGGGCCCGTGAGCCATGGCCGCTGAGCCTGCGCATCCGGAGCCTGTGCTCCGCAACGGGAGGGGCCACAGCAGTGAGAGGCCCGTGTACCGCAAAAAAAAAAGCATCCACAGAGATAAGAAGGGTCACTTCGTAATGACAAAATGATCACATTTGGACAGGTTCCCACGTGGGGCTGTCCGGCGTTCCCGGCAATGCACGGTGCTCTTATCAACATTCTTGCGTTGAATCGAAATTGTTTTGAATGTGATCAATTGACCAAGAAGATGTAACAATCTGATATATCTAATAACCTACATTTAAGTATATAAAGCAAAAAAAATGACTGAACTAAAAGGACAAATAGACAAATCTACACACATAGTAGGTGATTTTGACATACTCTTTTCATAATTAACAAACATGAAAGTCAGCAAGGATATAGATTTGGACAACCCAGATACCTCTTTGAAAAACAGTTCAGCATCATCTTTAAAATTACAGATACGCAAACCCAGAACTTCCATTTCGCAAGGTACAGCCCACAGAGAAACTGCACGTGTGACTCATATTCAGAAATATTCATAACAGCATTGCCCACTGCCAGCAGCCCTGTACAACGGCCAATTCCCAGTCTACAGTCAAATGAATAAGTAACTGTGATCTACTCACTGGAGAGAATCCTATAAGCAGTGAAAACCAGTGCACTAAGTCTGCGCACAACAGCGTGGCTGGATCTCAAAGCACGATGCTTTGAGAAAGAAGCAGGATAAAGGAACGGAACGTGACTCCATTCCTGTGCAGTTTAGAAATAACGCTAAAGTACAGTGTTTAGGGTACACACATGCATGCTTGCACTATAAAGGGCAGTAAAGAGATGGTTATCACACAGTCAGGTTGTTGGCCATTCTGGGAGGTCAGGGGGTTGACCAGAAAGACGCACACAGGGGACTTCTAGGCTGCAGGTATTAAATTGTACCTATGTTTTTATGCAACTTTAGGTATGCTGGTTGTTATTTACCAGTAAAAGCAATATTTTCAAAACTTAATAAAATCTGGTCGAGCGCCCCCAGGAGCTGTCCTGCCTGGAGAAGCGTCACCCTCTCCTCCTCTGGTCCCCTCAGGCACCTGATCCTGCCTGCACCCTCAGCCCCCTCCCCACCCAGATGGCCCAGGGAGGTAGGCAGCTCATCCTGGGATGGAGGCCCGGGCTCTGGCCTCTCCCTGATGGGCAGGCCCTTTCTAGGCAGGAATGCCTGTTTCCTACCAGGAAAAAGGCAGGTGTGGGCTGTGAAGCAAGGCCCACTCAGCCTGTTTGGGTTCGGGGCCCTGACCTGCCTCCAGCCCAGGAAAGAGGAATCCCTCACAGGGGCCACACTAGATTGTAAGGACCCACGTGGGGCTTTCTTGTTATAAAAAGCACACGTCTGCCTTCACCTCCCGGTCTCGGGCTTATCAAGGGCAAGCAGGGCTGTGCTGGGGCAAAATTCAAAGGTTTAGGATCTTCAACCTGTTGGCATCGTCGGTTCCCAAGGGCCGGAACCGCGGGGTTGAGGCAGAAATGGCAGAAAATTAAAGCCAGGCCATCGGGGTAACACCTCTGAACCATGCTCCTTCTTCCATCCCTCCAGAAATTCCTGGTCCCCAAGGGTGACCGGATGCGGGATATTTCCGGTCCGCGCCAGGTCCCGAGGCTTCCGGGAACTTTTTTTTTTTTAATAGATTGCTGACACCTGTATATAAAATACATTCCCATAACAGACATTTTCCGAAAGCCTTCCAACCGCAGAGCGTCTACCTAAAGCCTGAGAAGTGTCAGCCTCTGGCTTGTTTTCCCTCTGCGGAATTCTGCTGAGCGGCTTCCACGGGCGGCGCCGCCAAAAATGGGCAAGAGCGGCCTGGGCCCACCTCCCAACGCATCAGCTGCGGAGACAGACGGAAAGCAGGCTTCCTCGTCGTCGCTGAACCCAGTCCCGCCTTCTTCCCTCTAATGAACTCAAAGGCCGCAGCACCTCGCCCTCCAGGGCGCCCCTCCGCTCCCATCCCCTCGGGACGCGCCCACCAACATCCCTGTCCCTTCCCTAAGCCCCCCTCCCCCTCCCTTCCGTGTCCATCAGGCCGCTTGTAGGGGTCACTCCCTCCGCCTCCGCCTGCTTCTCTCGCTTCCCCGCACCGCCCTGGGCGTCCGGTCCTCCCTGCTCGTCCAACTGGGCATCGCTGGCTGGGCCCTGTCTGTGCCATTTGTGACTTCCGGCTTCCACCTTTGTCCCTCTATCTTCAATTCTCCATACAGCAGCAGAGCGGCCTTTTAAAATGAGAAATCAGGGCTTCCCTGGTGGCGCAGTGGTTGAGAGTCCGCTTGCCGATGCAGGGGACACGGGCTCGTGCCCTGGTCTGGGAAGATCCCACATGCCGCGGAGCGGCTGGGCCCGTGAGCCATGGCCGCTGAGCCTGCGCGTCCGGAGCCTGTGCTCCGCAGCGGGAGAGGCCACAGCAGTGAGGGGCCCACGTACAGCAAAAAACATAAATAAATAAAAATAAAATGAGAAATCAGACCTAGCCAGGCTCCTTCCTCCCATCCCTCCCACCATGTGGCTTCCCTCATTTTCTGAGTAAGCTCCAAAGTCACCCCCACGGTGACGTGGCCCTGCCGGTGTCTCTCCTCACCCCGAAGTACTCGCCTTCCAACCCGCTCCCCCAGGTTCCTTCAGTACGTCCAGCTCAGGCCCGGCTGGGGGTCTTGCCCCACTGGTCCCTCTGCCCCTATAGTCTTCCCTTTGATCTCCACGTGGCTCTCCACGTGATTCCCTCTCTGCTCTCACGTGTCCTCATTACAGAGGCCTTTCCTGCCCCTGCCTCCTCACCCCATCACTGGCTCTGCTCACCTGCACGGTTCACAGAGGTGCATGACGTCACAGGTATATATCACACGCCTGTTTCCTGCCGACTCCTACACGAGAATGTACATTCTGAGCACAGGGACTTGGTTGGTCTGAATCATTTCTGCATTCCCAGAGCTGAGAACACTGACACACAGTAGGCACTCAATAAGTATGTGTTAAATGGATGAATCAGTGATTTAAGAATTATATAAATACTTCAAACATTTTATTTTACCTTAAAACACATATATATGGCCAATTATTTGCCAGTATTTTGACCCAGGGCCAAAGCCTTTTCTTTGCGCAGTGCCCCAACTGGGGATTCTTGCTGTCTCCTTTTTTGCATAAATCACACCTATAATGTGTTATCTACAATTTCAAATTCTGATTACTTTAAATGGGCAGGAGATCTTACAGACCGTTGAAAAGCAATTTCAGTACAGAATGCTTCCGTTCTTAAATTATTTTCCCCCAGTCTCCCCTACACTTACTTTAAAGCAAATCTTTAAGTTACCTGTATTGAATCTTTCCAAATCATTCAACTCAGCTTTCAGAGAAGCAGTTCTCCCTTTTACACTCGTTATATTCACGTATGTAATAGTTAATGGGCTGACTTCTTAGTGTGTAATCACATTTCCTAAGTACAATAACATGAACCACGGGCATCAGCGGGTTTAGGAACAAACCCAGCTCCCCTCAAAGGTGTGCAGGTGAGCTGGGGAGACACCAGGTTCATTGCTACCTGCCAGCGAGTTTGCTCCAGTGAGACAGCATAGAGGAGGTCGGAAAATAGGACTCCTGTAGAAAACAAGTCCCTGACGCAAGCACATGGTTTATCTGATGGAAACCGGTCTGGGTCCCACAGGAGAGAATCAGAAAAGCAAAATTAGGGTGGCTAAATGTAGCGAAGATCCAAACACAGCCTAGGCAAGAGATTTCCCTCTGCCCCCCCTGGCCAAGGAACTAGCGTTCATGAGAAGGAACTAAAGTTAGTATCAGAGCCATACTGAATGCTGAGTTTCTATCAATACAGTTAACCTGTATCATTGGTTAGTAAACCGAACCTGGCTCTCACTCTCTAGTAAGAAAGACCGGATAGTCATCCTCAATTCTTTGGTGATCTTTAAATTCTAAATAAATTAATCCTTTTTAAAAGACAGACTTCTGGGGAGTTCCCTGGCGGCCCAGTGGTTAAGATTCGGTGCTTCCACTGCAGGGGGCCCAGGTTCAATTCCTGGTCAGGGAACTAAGATTCCCCCAAGCCACTCGGTGTGGCCAGAAAAAAAGCCCAAAAGACTCTGAACCCGAAGTGAACCTAACTTTGAGCTCCTGCTTTCCTCCCTGGGTAACATTTTATACAACCCCAATGTCTCAGTCACCCTGTTCTTCTGGTCATTTGTCACCCACGTGCTGATGGGGAACGATGGCCTCAGCTGTGGGTCTCCTCCCATCCGGTCACTCCCTGACACCCTCTTCCTAATGTCCCCCTGCTGGGAACCCGGCCTGGCAGGATCACACGCACATTGGTCATAGGACGTTCATCCTCTCCTCAGATGTACGGGCTTCAGAAGCTGCTGGACCCTGGTCCACCATCCCCAACTCGGCCCAGATGTGGAATCAGTAATGAGCTCTACAAGCCAAGTTAAATGTTTATAATCCTTCAGACAAAATTTTAGCCACAGCTTTCATGGCAGTTTTCAAATCTTCCTTGGGAATGAGAAGGACAGAGCTCAAGGCCCAGGTCCTTTCCTCTGGGGCACTCATATGTATGTTTATGACACCTGCTCTCATCAAACCAGAGCTACAGGGACTTCCCTGGTGGCGCAGTGGTTTAAGAACCCGCCTGCCAGTGCAGAGAACATGGGTTTAAGCTCTGGTCCGGGAAGATCCCACGTGCCGTGGGGCAACTAAGCCCGTGAGCCACAGCTACTGAGCCTGCGCTCTAGAGCCCACGTGCTACAATCACTGAAGCCCATGCGCCCTAGAGCCTGTGCCCTGCAACAAGAGAAGCCACCATAATGAGAAGCCCGCACACCACCATGAAGAGTAGCCCCCGCTCGCCGCAACTAGAGAAAGCCTGTGCACAGCAACGCAGCCGAAATTAAAAATAAATAAATTTATATTAAAAAAAAAAAACAGAGCCACGGTCCAGACCTTCCCCTTCTCTGATGGAATGACCAGTCATTTTGTTAGACCCAGATGTGAGCTAGTTCTGCTGCCTTGACTCCCATTCTGGAATCCATTTCTGAATGACCTGATCATGGCGACCTGAAAAGATGATCTGGAAGCAAACCGACGACATGCCGTGCAGACCGATTCACGGGTGACAGAGGACCTGGCAAAGAGGGCCGGTGCATCCAGCCTTCCCAAAGGGCACATACCCTTCGTGGGATCTCAGGCCCGACGGCAGTCAACGTTCAAACCACGGGGCCACTTCCTCTGTTCCGAGTCCTTCCTCATCACGTGGCTTCCTTAGGAGTTTGCTTAGACAGAAAATACGCTGTTCAGGCCAACACATATACTTGGTCAGTTTGACAGGTATATTCTTCATCATAAATTAATAAGACGACATTCAGACCTCTCCATTTGAATCTCACCATGTGTCTGTCTCTCCAAGACCAGTGACCTCGAGGGTTCTGATAAGATAGTTCTGAACGTATGAGGCTGAAGGCCAGACCCCAAGCGAATACCACTGTGAGGCTTCCTGACGTCTGGTCAGCCTGTCCCAGCTGATTAGGACGCAGAGCAGGGCTTCTCAGCCCTGACAGCGCATTAAGTGCATGTTTAAAAGAATGTGGAAACACAGAATTCCTAGAAGAAGACACGGGCTCTTTGACATCAGTCTTAGTAATATGTTTTTGGATCTGTTTCCTCGGGCTAGGGCAACAAAAGTAAAAATAAACAATTGGGACTACATCAAACTAAAAAGCTTTTGCACAGTGATGGAAACCAGCAACAAAATGAAAAGGCTGCCTACTGAATAGGAGAAGACATTTACAAGCGATATATTTGATAAGGGGTTCATATCCAGAATATATAAAGAACTCACACAACTCAGTATCAAAAACACAAACAATCGTTTAAAAATGGGCAGAGGACCTGAGTAGACATTTTGCCAAAGACGACATACAAATGGCCAATAAACACATTAAAAAGATGCTCAACATCACTAATCGTCAGGGAAATGCAAATCAAAACCATAATGAGGTATCACCGCACACCTGTCAGAAGGGCTATTGTCAGAGACGAGAAATAACGAGCGTTGACAAGGATGCGGAGAAGTGGGACCCTCCTGCACTCTTAGTGGGAATGTGAACAGGTGCAGTCGCTATGGAGGTTCCTCAAAAACTTAAAAATAGAACTACCATACGATCCAGCAACTCCACTTCTGAGGATGTACCTGAAGAAAATGAAAACGCTAATTGGAAAAGATACGTGAGCCCCTAAGAAATCTCGCCATTTGTGACAACGTGGATGGACCTAGCGGGTACTATGCTAAGTGACATAGGTCAGGCAGAGAAAGACAAATACCATATGAGTTCACTCATATGTGGAATCTAAAAAACAAAACAAACAAACATAACAAAACAGAAAAAGACTCATAGATACAGAGAACAAACAGGTGGTCGCCAGAGGGAGGGGTGGGGGGGATGACTGAAATAGGTGAAGGGGATTGCGAGGTACCAACCTCCAGCTGTAAAGTAAGTAAGTCACGGGGATGTAACGTACAGCACAGAGAATACAGTCAATAGGGCTGTGATAATCTTGTACGGGGATAGATGGCTACTAGATTTACCGTGGTGATTAATTCATAATATATATAAATTCAAATCACTGTGGTGTACACCTGAAATCGTATAATATTGTATGTCAACTATTTTTCAGTTGAAAAAAAAAAGGGAAGAAGAACACCCGGCCTCATCCCAGATCAGTTAAAAGCAGAATCTTTGGGGCTTCCCTGGTGGCGCAGTGGTTGGGAGTCCGCCTGCCGATGCAGGGGGCGTGGGTTCGTGCCCCACTCTGGGACGGTCCCACGTGCCGCGGGGTGGCTGGGCCCGTGAGCTGTGGCCGCTGGGCCTGTGCGTCCGGAGACTGTGCTCTGCGGCGGGAGAGGCCGTGGCAGTGGGGGGGCCCGCGTACCGCAAAAAAAAAAAAAAAAAGCAGAATTTTTGGAGGTTTCCCAGGAGATTCTAATCAGCTGCAGAAACTGAGAACCACTGGCTTAGTGTATTTCCCTTTCTACGATGAAGAAAAAGCCCTTGGGTTCTGGAACCAACGTGTACAGCCTTCTAATCTGAGTTCTACTGAGCATTAGTAATAGTACTGGTTACCATACCCTGAGGGCCTAATCTTGGCCAAGTACTATGTCATGCACTTCTATATACAGTATCTGAACACCTAAAAACAACCACATCAGGTAGACATTGTCATCCTCATTTCAAATGTTTTAATATTTCATTTGTTTACCTGAAAAAATAGACTCAGAGAGGTTAAGTAACTTGACCAAAACTCACACAGCTGGTCAGGTAAAGAATCCAGGTTGATCGGATTCCAAAGTCCAAGCTTCCCCATTCTGCCATGTTGCCTCTTAGCCTTTAATGATTGTAGGAAGCAGATTAGTCATGTTTTGGCCAAAATTCCATCCATGGAAAATCCAAGCTAGGAAGGCTGTTTCTCCAGAGACGGTTGACGTGAGGGAAAAGGCTTGTGTTTAAGAGAGTCAGCTCATTTATGACTGGAATCTAATTTTGTAGAACAGCAAACTAGAGAATGATTTTGAGCTGAATTACATTTGTATTTTTAATCAAGGGGCCAACATTATTGAGTATGTAATAACCCATCCTCTCTGTTTATTTTAATCCTTGAGAAAACAATAATTTCCCCCATTCAACTCACCCCGCCTTGGTTTTGGGGACTCACTGCCTGAGTCTGACAAGACGCCCGCATGGAACCAAATTATGTGCGTAAACTATCAAAATGAAGGATTGCTCTGTCGCAGAAGCAGTTGCTGAGATGTAAAGGGCCCACGGCACTAGGCTAGGAGCACTTGTGGGGAGCGGCCTCCCGTCTCTCCACACCCCCAGTCTGCCCGCCCTGTTCCGGAGTCATCAGTGGATCGCGGCACCGGCTCTTGCTTCCGTAACAATTGCTGGGAAACCAAAGAGCTGGGCTGAGTTGTGCAAACACTGCCCTGCACGGAACTCTGATCCCATCTCACACTGCTCACGAAGGTAATATCCTTTCATAAACTGGAGAATTAGGCTTCAGCGGTCAAGGTCAATGACGTGCACAGCGTCAGGGGCGCTGGCGTCCATAGTGCAGGTGCAGGAAGGACCCTCCTAACAACATGGTTGGATGGTGTGTCCAGACATTTTACTTCCCTTTGAGAGTCTGTGATGATCTCTCCACTTTGATGCTCTCAAACCTTGGACCCGCAGCCTGAACCCCGAGACACTGTTCCATGGAAACAACGGATAAATCTGATGTTTAGCCCCGTGTCTCGGCGGGAGGTTCGTAAGTATCTGTTGAGTAAACGAGGGAGATGGGGGGCAGGTGTGGCGCGTGCCCAGGAGTTTGGTGGGGGCCGTATTGCATTATTGCATCACGTAAACGTCACTGCTCTACCCAGCTGGCCTCGCCGTGGCGGGTCCTGGGTTTGAGAGGCAGCTCCATCCTGCCCGCAGGGGGCCCGGCCGGCCACGGCCCTCTGGTGGCCAGGAGAGCCCAGGACACGACGGCCCAGGGCGGCAGTGACATCCTGCTGAGGAATCCGTGAGGGTACGATGAGGATGAGGGCAGAGGGCACGGCCCGCTCTAAGGCCCGGGGCAGAAAAGCTGGGCCTGGGAGTGGAGGTAGGGTGAGAGCGGTCCACTGTGCAGGCTGCAAACTCGAGCCCAGCGTCTCCCAGCTCCCGCAGGGGAGAAGCGCCAGGCGGTGCGAGGGTAGGGCGAGCCCCGGCCTGCTCACAAGTGCTCCCTAAGTCGCCCCGTCACTCCTGTTCCTGGGGCTGCAGCCACAGTGCAGCGTGACTGAGGACAGGGCGTGGGCAGAAGCAGCCGTCCACCCCAGCACTTGGCACGCTGCTCGGTAGGTATTAGACGTTCGTCGGAACACAGCCCCTGAATCTCCCACCCTTCCCAGTAAAACAGAGGGCATGACCGCTGCTCCAAAGGGTTGAGGTGGGGATTAAACGAGACGAGACACCTGAACACTTTCCTGCACGATGCTTGGCCAGAGCAGGTGCACAGTAAAAGCCGCGTGAGTCTGACCTCCTCCTGGGTCAACAGGCCTGCTGGGCCTTTCTAAAGCAAGATTTACAAGTTCAGTATTTCTCAAATCCAGGGAATGCCTGTGTTCCACAGGACGCCAATAGCGTTCTGTGAAAAAAAAAATCAGTGCCCAAATACTTTCTGAAATGTATTAAATAGTCAGAGACAGAAAGCACTAGGCACTCCTGTATGCTTGTCCGTATTATTTTTCACTGAAGTGCTACTAAGACGTGAAGACCATGGGGTTCACAGCTATGTGGTCCTGGGACTAGACAGGCAGGTCTGGAAGCCGAAGAGAGGGCCCCAGAGAGCTCCAAGTTCATGCGGGATTTCAGGACCTGATGGAGGTGGCATTTCTTCAAATCAATGGGGCGAAGAGGTTTTATCCAGGGAATGACATTGGAACAAGGAGCTGGCTGTCTGATTTCTCCCTTGACTACTTCCAGGAAACATTCTATGATGTGCACAGAAGACGGATGTAAAAATTTTTAAGCCATTTTTCCAAATCTCCACCTAATGAATATTCAGACATTTGCACTCAGCAAAACGCTTGCTCCGTTTAAGACACAGCAGTGAAGCGGCTCGTGTTGAGAATTCCCAGTGAATCAGCCACACGATCTCGTTCTGCACTAGCTCGGTCCCATTTCATGTGCGCATTTTAGATGAGTTCTTCCAGCATGTATTCAGGAAGTGTGCGCGCTTTAAAAAGAGCCCTCAGGGGCTTCCCTGGTGGCTCAGTGGTTAAGAATCCACCTGCCAATGCAGGGGACACGGTTTCAAGCCCTGGTCCGGGAAGATCCCACATGCCGCGGAGCAACTAAGCCCATGCACGACAACTACTGAGCCTGCGCTCTAGAGCCCGCGAGCCACAACTACTGAGCCCGCGAGCCACAACTACTGAAGCCCGAGGGCCTGGAGTCCGTGCTCCGCAACAAGAGAGGCCACCGCAATGAGAAGCCTGTGCACTGCAACGAAGAGTAGCCCCCGCTCACTGCAACTAGAGAAAGCCTGGGCACAGCAACGAAGACCCAACGCCGCCAGAAATAAATAAATTAAAAAAAAAAAAAGAGCCCTCAAATTTCACTGTGGGGAATGGATTTACCGAGGCCAGGACTGGAGGCCGAAATGCTGATTAGGAGGCACAAGGTGGTGGCGACCTGGACCAAAGCCATGGCCTAGAGATATCAAAGTAGGTGGGCTCAGGAGATTTAGAGGGTCGTCCTGAGAGGACTTGAGGTCTGGATGTATTGGCAGGATGGACATAAAGGCGTGGAGGACGATTCCCAGTCTCTGACCTGTGTACGTGAGTGAGGGCAGGATGGGGGTTGAGCCAGGTGAGTCTGAGGTGCCTGTGTAACATCTGGATGGAGCGGCCCACGTGACAGCTGGCTAGAAGGGCCTGGAGCTCAAGGCACCTAGGCAACAGGTAAAGATTTGTCACTAGCGTCGCTGATAGTCGGAGGCGTGGAGTAGGTGAGGTTGCCCCACCGGAGCGTGAAGAGAGGGACCAAACGGCCTGCAAGAGAACCCGCAAGAACCCCACCACGGCAGTCTCGTCCTAAAGATCCCATCTCAGCGTCTGGTGTCCCAAACCCGCCCCCCACCCCCAAAGCCGCCCCTTGGCCAGGCTCTCACGCCTTCTCAGCCGGATGACCACAGCCTTCTCACTGGTCTTCCTCTTCCAGGCAGGAGGAATCTGCTAAAAGGCTCTTCGCAAGCGTCGCTCTGAGAAATCAGTCCTCTGCTTAGAACGCTCCCGAGGTCCCCTCTCTGCCTTTTAGGAAAATCCAGACTCCTTACCTGATCGATTACGCTCTTGGATTTACAGCCTTACCTTCCTTGCCTCTTGGTTCTGACCACGCTACAGCCGCGCCTCCCAAGGACGCGACGCTTCCTGTCCACAGCACTTTCTCACATACTGTCTTCTTTATAATCAGAGGCGTCCCCTCTCTATCCCCTCCTTCTTCTGAATAACCCTCACTTCTCCTGGAAAGCTCGGCTCAAGTGGCGTTTCCTCTGGGCGCCTTCCCTGCCTGCAGTCTGATTTAGATGCTCTGCCTCTGTGTTCCTGCATTGTCGTCTTACTTACGTCCCCATCAGGGCTCTCCACACCCTGTATCCTTGCAGTTAATTACTGGCTTGCCTGCTTCCTCCACTGAGCTGCACAAGGCCTCACTCTGTGCTCTTGGAAGCTGGCGGCACACAGTGGGCGCTCAATCACAGGAGCTGCATCAATAGATCCCTGCGGGCACTGGCTGAGCCCTTGCAATGCAATCCTCACCCTCTGGACCCTCAGGCAGCATCCAGTGATGTCTATTTCACAGGCGAGGAGCTGAATGAAGCCCGGCATTTGCTCAGCTGACACGTGGAGCGGAGCTGGGATGCGCTCTAAACCACGTGAGTCTCCTCTGACACCTCCTGCGGAAACTGAAGAACATTTTACTCACGTTTTGTCTTTCTTCAACTATGAGCTTATTTTCTACGCTGTGAGCGCCGTGAGAACAGAAATGGTGTCTTATGCATCTTTACATCCCCTGCAACAACTGAAGTGATGCTTTTCACATAATAACTCTTCAATATCTAAGAAATCAGTACTAGGTTTCCGCTGAAGTTTCTAGACAACGCTGTTGAGGGACTGTCGCCCTGAACTGTACCAGGTGTATCTTACATGTATCTCAATTCCATTTATGACATTCCTTCAAGATGGCCTTACTTTTGCCATTTTATAAATGAGGAAAGCAGGCTTACGGGCTATGGGACTGGGTCCTGAGGCTCTGAAGGGCTGGCTCGCTGCCCACTTAATGTGTGTCTGATTAGCCCGGCATATAAAGGAGAAGGCAATGAACATTACGGTCACCAAGTGACCACCAGTTCAGATCTAGATTGGTGCTGGGAAGGATACCAAGAGACCTGTGTCGGAGAAACTTGACGCGTCAGCAGCTATCTCTGACAAGAGTTCCCCGTGGAGAGAATGGGAGCATATTTGATACCAGTGAACCGGGGACTGCAAGGCTGCCCTGGAATCAGCCCTCCTCCTATGGGACTGCAACCCCTGCATCTCACAGAGTGGCACCTGGCTCCTGGGGCAGGTCCATCAGATTCATCAGACTGGACTTCAATCTGTCTAGCAGTAAATTCACTTCACAAAACTTCCTTTGAAAACTTTGCAAGTTGCCCGTCAACTGCATTTTTTTTTTCTCTCGTTCTAAAGCCCCTCCACGGTCCTTAAGACATATCACCTTTCCATAGAAGGAAATTATTTATGCCAGAGCAGAGGATAGATACGATTCATTTCCAATAAAAGCTTTCAAGACACCCAACATTCTTCACCACGAGGCTGCTAAGCTTATCAATCTGTCCTCAGCTATTAAATACCTCGGAATCACTGTAGACCTTGTAACACATTCTGGGAGTTCCCTGGCCACAGAGTAATTATCTCAGAAGTACAAGAGCCATTTCAACTTTGTACCTAATCTCAAATTCTACTGTTAAAGCTTTGCCCCGTGGCATGTGGGACAGAGGCTAATAGATCCTGAGCGTGTGAATTCCAGTGACTCCCCGGCCATCAGGGCTAGGCCTCCCCGAACTGCCAGGCAGTGTGAGTTTGTTAAAAGCAAATGCTTATGGGGCTTCCCTGGTGGCGCAGTGGTTGAGAGTCCGCCTGCAGATGTAGGGGACGCGGGTTCGTGCCCCGGTCCGGGAAGATCCCACATGCCGCGGAGTGGCTGCGCCCGTGAGCCATGGCCGCTGAGCCTGTGCGTCCGGAGCCTGTGCTCCGCAACGGGAGAGGCCACAGCAGTGAGAGGCCCGCATACCACACACACACAAAAGCAAATGCTTATAAAGAAACCGTGGTATTCATACCGTGGAGTACTATGACGTAACCCCCAAGCTGGCCCTCCTCCAGGCTTCTCAGCAGAAGGCTTCTGTGTCGTAAGCTGTGCTAGTGAGACAAATCCAGGAGTCCTCCTAGACACTGCTCCCCTCGCCCGCGCCCCAGCCAGCCCGCGGCAGAGTCCTGTTGCCCTGAAGCTTCATCACACACACCCAACTCTGGCCCCTCCAGACCCCTCTCCACACCACAGCTCAGGATTTGCTTCTCAGAGCACAAATCTCCCACCCCTGCCTGCCTGCCTGCTTTGGGATAGGATCTTAAGCCTTATCTCACTGTGTAACTACGTTCAGTAAATCAATGTAAGTTCAAACCGGTTCTCGTCAATAGCTTAATATATGGTAAAATAGAGTAGATATGATGTATGGAAGTCCAGACACTACATTGCTCATACTTGGGTTCACGATAGGAACTTAAAATATACATCTGTTGGGCAGAGTGCAATAATTGAGATGGCTTTTAGAATGATAAATACGTGTAATGCTGGGAAAATAGGTAAGATGCTTATATTTTCTGAAGCTTCCATGATCCCATCTAATCATCTTATCCACGGACAGGCCATTTTGTAAGTCTACGTTCCTCATCATCCTATCATCACTTTTTATTTTTCCTTAAATAAGTGCGACACTCTGGCAGGTTATTAAAAACTAACCAGTCAAGTCCAGCCAAGAAATTCTTTTTGTTTGTTTGTTTTTTTGCGGTACGCGGGCCTCGCACTGCTGTGGCCTCTCCCGTTGCAGAGCACAGGCTCCGGACGCGCAGGCTCAGCGGCCATGGCTCACGGGCCCAGCCGCTCCGCGGCACGTGGGATCTTCCCGGACCGGGGCACGAACCCGCATCCCCTACATCTGCAGGCGGACTCTCAACCACTGCGCCACCAGGGAAGCCCAAGAATTCATTTTTGCATCCTAAAACAAACTCCGTTTGGAAAATGGTTCCTTCCTGAAGGGAAAAGCTACCAGCAAACGGAAGTTTCAGTAAATAGGTTATAAACAACACAAGTCATCATTGCTTTTATCACCCCAAACTGTGCACAGACAGTATGCGATCACGGTCCTGTTCCTGGGCCTTGCAGTGGGTGAGGCTCTGTGACGACACGGCCGAGCACAGTAAAATCACGCCTCTTCTTCCGCAATCTTGTCAATGACCCAACATGCGCTTGCCAGGATGTACTGGGCAAGGGCTGCACCACCGCACAAGGGGAGCCATCGCTCCTTGGTCACGTTTTAATGTCTTCTACCAAGTTGGCCACAATTCGGAGGTCCCTAAATCTGAAGAACCTGAGTGTTCTCCAAAGGAAAGTATTTTGAGAGACGGTGGAGTGCGTCTTTCATGCAGGGTAGGTTCACCCAAGGCCGCTGTGCCCGCACAAACTGACGGCATACGAAATCAGCTCCTGCCACCTGAAACCTAGAGACGGGTGTGCTTTGCTCAACCCACCTACCTCTTTTCAAGTCAGGGACAGGCGAAGGGGTGCTTCCCACCCTAACTGACCAGTGCAATCTAGATTCTCCCTGCGGTAAATGACAGCACCCGACGTCCAGCTAGTTTAAAAGATGCAGGGCAGTGTGATGTGGAGGGAATACGAGCCCTGGCCTAGGATGCATGGCTCCCTGTCCGCCCTGTCCCTGCAGCCTCACGGGGGAAGGAGCTTGTTTTTCTAGCACAACCTCTGAGCCAGTCTAGGCACCCCACCTGCCAATGGTAAAACGCGTCTGCTCGAGGCTTCATTTCTTGTCTTCTCTCACTGCTGAGCCAACAGAGAGCTCTCCCTTGTACTTAAGGGCCTTTCTGCTCTTCCCATTGCTATGTCCCAACTCAACCCTAGAAGCAAAACACCCCCTAGACGGCAGCCCTTCAAATGCTGTACGTAAAGACAAGAGTTCTGTCCCTCTTCAGTATCCCATGAGTATTCCTTAGATGATTTCACTTTTTGACAATGCTCCCAACAGGTCAACTCCAGGTTGGCAGTGAACTTATAGAAACCCTGATCTAGAACTTCAGGTGAGTTCTAACACAGGCCCAAACCTGGGTGATGAGAATCACCTGGAAGCCCTTGAGAACTCGATTTCTCATCTTCAGTCAAAATCTTCGGGGATGGATCTCGGGAATCTGAACATTTGTAAGATTCCTCCAGTGATTCTGCTCATTATCCAGATTCGGGAACGACTTCTCAGTGGAGTGGGACTGTTTTTTTGATCTTCAAAGAGTTTTGCTTCTTTGAAAACAATTAGAAGGTATGACGTTTTCATTAAGTCCTAGATCAGTTTAATTATAGGGCACATCATGGACAGCAGGTGAGGAAATTTAAGAAAGGAGCCCAGTATTAAGGTGGATTATAGTTAAGTGGCATATGATGGATCGTGTAAGCTTGTTTCTTCAGAAATCAGGGGTCCATAGTGGCTGCTTGAGGGAGAATTCCTGAGAGTAATTTAGAACCTTCCACAGGGAAACAAGGGGTTCAGATCCACTGACACCTGGATCTACTACCTTCCACCTGAGTGACTTTGGGAAAAATCACTTAACCTCTGAAAAGCCTTAGTTTCCTCTTTTGTAAAATGAACCTCATAGACACTGTCTTCAAGATGAAGCTTTTAAAAAGGTAAAATGCTGAGTCCAGGGCCTATCACATGCTCAACTCAAAAATGATGGGCTATTTCAGCAGCTCTGGATTTAAAAAAAAAGGGTTATCACAGAAAACACATCAATGAGGAGAAGAGGAAGAGCTTTCAAATAACAGGCACAGGTACTGGAAGACAAGGGAACTTGGAAAACGGGAGGGGTGGTCTTGGCTTTCCAACAGTCCACGAAAAACTCTTGAAAACAGACAGTGTCATCTACTCAAAGTTCAACATGATACAGATGATTATCTCAGTTCCCCACCTACGGGTACTGTGTTCACTCTGAGAACAGTCCTTCAGAGACGTGAATAAACAAGAGCGCCCCCAGGCCAGGGTTCCCAAGAATGGTGAGGATAAATAAACAGCAGTCACTCAACAGCTGACGAAGCTTCAAGTTCTCAAGTTCAAGTGCTGATTTTACAGGAGCAAGTACCACCCTGGAAGGGAGGAGGGGTGCTAGCAACAGTGACTGTTAAGATACCTTGCCCTCTGAGATTCTAAGTTTACATTTCTAAACTTGGGATTTTTGGAAGGACAATGCTACTAAATAAAGACAAATAAATGCGAGGTACGTGCTGAAGAAACGCGCAGGCGCGTACGGAATGCTATTTTACACAAACGGGATGTGTTCTGGGAAGATCTCTTTGGGTCCCAAAAGTAGTAACTTCTGAGCAAAACCAGTAACACAGTGTCCGAAGTGTGTAGTACTTCTAGTTTGCAAATGCATTTGAGGAAAAAAGGAAAAAACACACAAAACCCCACAAGCACAAATAAACCAACTTTAATAGATATTATTTTGTATTTATATAGCGCCTTCTTCAAGAACCTTAGATGCTTTACAGACATTATATCTAATTAATCCCCACAACAACCCTGTGAGGTAGGTATTACTCCCATTTTACAAGATAGGGAGACTGAAGCACAGAGAGGTTAAGTGACTTGCCCAAGGTCACACAGTTAAATTCACTGAAGAGCCAGGACCTGAGCGCCTTAGCCTCCCAACTCCCAGGTAAATACCTCATGAGAGAATCTTTATTGAAAAGTAGCTTTAAAGAAAGTATCAAGAGTAGTAAGTTATGGGAGTGAGGTCTTTCTACTGCCGTCAAGGAAAGAAAAAACCCTACACGGACGGTTAGAGGTGACGAGACCCATATATTACATTCCTCACCTCTTCTCTTTGCCCAGAGTCTCAGGGCTCCTGTCTCGAGCCAACTTCTAAAGGTAAAGCCGCCAAGACAGAAGCCATGTGACTTAGAAGTGAGACTTAATTTAGAATATTTACTTTCAGTTATGATAATTTATAGAAATTTTTATTCCAATATACAAAATATGGGATAGCCATCCCAACATACATGTACACAGTTAGACAGCAATCAGCCACCATTTACAACTGAAACCCACCCCTCAGTTCCATCAGTCGGACCAGCACACCACCTCACAACGTGTTCGATATGGGTCACTTTTCTTACTTACTGTATCTGCATTTTCCCCCCCGACCCTAACCCTACATGTTTTTAAAGTATACTGTATTTCTGAGAAGCTTCAAGACATTTTACGTAGATGCAGCTGCACTCAGAGTGTACACAGAAAACTGACAACCGTCACCCCATCGTCCCCTCCCGACAAGTCATCCTATTAAACAGGGTGTAGATGTGAACAGTGTGTGACTACCATGGAACTCAAAAACAACGCTAGAACTTGCTTTAATAGGAAATCTAACCTTGGCTTTTACTTCACTGTACGTTTTTTTAAATGCAAAATGTAAAAACAAACACAACGTAGTAACCCAAGGCTGTACCTTTATGCAAATGACTTCATCTCTCTTTCTCATACATGTTGTGGCCCAACGCAAGGAAAAACTGGTTCAGCTTCACGTTACTCCTCGTCTCCATACTGAAAGCTGCAGCAATTTCGCTTTAAATTCCAAGACAATTTGGCTAAAGCCCTCAAAATAAAAGATGCCTCCACCTCCGCGGCTATCACCTTGCCCACACTCTTGGTTGTGATTCTCTGTGCCGTGGTGGTGGATCAGGCAGGCCATATAATCTGCACCAGAACCACTCCAGCCAGGGCAAGGCTTTAGAAACTGTCTCTTAAAAAGCAATCTGTCAAAATATATCATCATTTTCTCCCAGTACATCTGTTTCAACAGCCCCATTAGCTAAGTGACCCTGTTAAGGATCGATCCATGGAACGAACAGGTGAAGTCATTTCCTGAGCTAAAAGATACAGATAATAAATGTTAATAATAGCAGCAGACAAAACATTTTTTTGTTGCTTGTTTTTCAGATTCAACAGTATTAGTAAAATAAGTTTACAAAATTACAACGATTAAAAGAAAAAGATTCCTGCCTCGAAAAAACATGAATAAAGAACATCTAAGGCCTGATTGCTATTATCTTGAATATATATTCAATTATTTTCAGCAAGTTACATTCGGCCACTGTCAGACAACTTCTTGATGCATGGCAAAGTGTCAACTGCAACGGTTTACATACATCTTGCATCACACATATTACTTCTTGAAACTGCCAACAGAATGAAGTCTTAAACACAAAGTTAAATTCCAATAACATCTGTAAAGGTGGAAGGGGAAAAAAAATAAAAAAAGACTTGCTTTCAAAGTACTTCTGGTCGACCTCATTAAAATGTAACCCTCACAGGGTCTGTTAGCTCTCCAGGAGCTGGGGCTGGGATGGATCACTTCTTTCCAGGATAAAGAACATTTGAAAGTAACGTAGCTGCTATGACATGAGTTTTCCAAACGTGGCCTCAACCTGAAGCAGAGCACTGACGAACTCTCAAGGCCGCACACCACCACCGCACCAGGACTTCTTAGATCATTCCACAATGACAGGGAATTTGGGATAGTTTTTAATTTTACTGAAATTAAAACTGAATGAAATAAGTGACAACTAGGACAAATCTTTAGCCAGAGATATCAGTTCCTCCCGAAAAAGAGTATGTACCTCCTCTCATTGCTATTTTTCTTAAGGTAACTTATGATTTAAAACAGAGTTTAAAATTCACCTTAAAAACAGAAACAAAAGGATTAGTTAAACTGACAAAAACTAATAAAAATATGCTGAAATTTACGACAGAATCATGGGCACTTCATACAATACTTAGACTCTACCAGTTTTAAGTAAAATAAATAAGGAAAAAAATTATAATTACAAAGCCAGTCTTTCCCCTTGGGGAAACAAAAAGCCACTTTTGACCAACTGTTCCCTAGATATACATATACTGTATATTATTATAAGCTTCTTCAGAGAAGCAAACGTATTTGTCTTCCTGACACTGGATTCTAGTATCTGTTAGTTTCTTTACATCAGGAAGGCAACTGCAAGTGTTGGGCCCAAAAGTATTTCTGGTTTACGCTTGAAAAGACCACCCAGTATTGCTTCTCGATGTGTTCAACCAGGCAAATGTATGCAGTGTGTTCAACATCATCTCCTGCAATTGTCAGTACAACCTCACAGATTCCTTTTCTTTCTACTGCACCCCCAAGGAGTTCAATCATTACTGGTGCAATTAATGAAGAGAAAATGCATGTCAATTACTGGAAGGCTGTTTTACAAGAGGAGCTGGTATCTCTGATTTCACTGCCTCGTTGTATGGAACTGTGCAGACAGCATGATACCTGAGCAAATCAATCAACTACCACAGTAGGAAGAGCGTGTTAATCCAGTCTTTGCTTTACTGTGTGCAAAGTGTGCTACTGCCCCCTGAGCTTCCTGCATTTCTCTTTTCTTGGAAAACTGGTGCTTGATCCTTTCCCAAATAATCAGAGAAGAAATGAGGCAGAAGGTCTCTCTTCATCGCGGTTCCCTCAGTCCCGGGACTGATAGAAAAGGATGTAGCCAGACTCAGAGTTCTTTGAGATATCTGACGTCAACCCGTAGAATTCTTCGATAGCTTGTGCATCTATTTTCTGTGAGGCAAAACACAAACTTTAGTACAAAAACAAGCTCTTTGAACTGCTTGAATCCAATAAAATCTTCAAGCTTTCTTAGAATAATGCCTTTCATTTTCTCATTCATAAAACAGCTCTGCACAACCCAAATGGCTTAAATTAAAAAGACGGACGATGCCAAGTACTGGTGAGAACGTGGAACAAATGCAACTCTCATGCATAGCGGGGAGGAACGTAAAATGGTACAGACGCTGGGGAGAATGTTTAGCATCATCTTCTAAGGCTGAACATACAATCACCCTGTGTGTGACCCAGCAATTCTATTCTACCCTGAACTATAGGAAACCACTAATCGTCAACCATTTGGGACCTACAAAAATGGCTGTTTCATATGGTTCAATCTACAATACACCCAAGGAAAATGAGGGCCTATGTCCAACAAAAGACTTGTACAAGGATAATCAAGGCAGTTTTATTTGTAATAGTCAACAATGGACAAAAAGTCAAGTTTCTAACGTGGTATAGCCGTACAATGGAAAATCAGACAGCAATAAAGAAAGAACTACCATTGCAGGCAACAAGATTGAGTTGCACAGGTACTGATGAGTGAAAAAGCCAGACACAAAAGCAGTCATACTGGATGAGCCCCTCGTATTCAAACACAGGCAAAATTCATCACAGTAACATCGTAAAATTCAAAATAGTGGATTCCAGAGGATGGTGGCTAGGGGAGGAAAGCTGTGGGTACTGACCAGGAGGAGGAATAAGGGAGCTTCTTGGGGTGTTGAAAATATACTATATCTTGATCTAGATGGCGGTTACGTGTGGGCACGCATTCACATGTAAAAATTTAAGTTGTTTAAAATTTGCATGCTTTACTGTGCCTTATAGCTCAATAAGTTATTTTGTTAATAGTGTTTTTTTTTTTTTTTTGCGGTACGCGGTCCTCTCACTGTTGTGGCCTCTCCTGTTGCGGAGCACAGGCTCCGGACACGCAGGCTCAGCGGCCATGGCTCATGGGCCCAGCCACTCCGCTGCATGTGGGATCTTCCCGGACCGGGGCACGAACCCGCATCCCCTGCATTGGCAGGCGGACTCTCAACCACTGCACCACCAGGGAAGCCCTAGTGTTTTTTTTTAAACTAGCTCTGTTGTTGAAAGATTTCCCTTGTTTTATTCTAAACATTTTTTAAAATTTTATTTATTCATCTATCTATCTATCTATCTATCTGTCTATGGCTGTGTTGGATCTTCGTTGCTGCACGCGGGCTTTCTCTAGTTGTGGTGAGCAGGGGCTGCTCTTGGTTGCTGTGCAGGTGTGAGGGCTTCTCATTGAGGTGGCTTGTCTTGTTGTGGAACACAGGCTCTAAGCACGCAGGCTTCAGTAGTTGTGGCATGCGGGCTCAGTACTTGTGGCAGGCGGGCTCAGTAGTTGTGGCTCACGGGCTCTAGAGCGCAGGCTCAGTAGTTGTGGTGCACAGGCTTACGTGCTCCGCAGCACGTGGGATCTTCCCGGACCAGGTGTCAATCCCGTGTCCCCTGCATTGGCTGGTAGATTCTTAACCACTGTGCCACCAGGGAAGTTCCTATTCTAAACTTTTTTTTTTTTTTTTTTTTGCGGTATGCAGGCGTCTCACTGCTGCGGCCTCTCCCGTTGCTGAGCACAGGCCCCAGACGCGCAGGCTCAGCGGGCATGGCTCACGGGCCCAGCCGCTCCACGGCATGTGGGATCTTCCCAGACCGGGGCACGAACCCGTGTCCCCTGCATCGGCAGGCGGACCCTCAACCACTGCGCCACCAGGGAAGCCCTCTAAACATTTTAAAGGTTAGCTGACCATTACAGCAATGGGACTGGATGTTAGGGAGCAAGAAGTAGAAATTAGACTACAATCTGAAGACCTGTCATATACAATGAGAAGCTGGAAGGAAAAAGTTAAGAGCAAAATACACACACAACTTTGAAGAAAAACAAGAAATTAGGAAACTACTTACTTCTACAATGTCATCATCAAACAACAACCAAAAATCATGACTCTTAACTATTGCAATATAATGGCCTCGATTGGGACCACTGAAACAAAGAGAAATAAAAGTTAATTTTATACAAAGTTTATTAGCATTGCTCTTCTATGCCCTATATTCCACGTTTTATAAAGTAGAAAAACTGAAACAGATAAAAATATTCCTTACCTATTCTTTCCCCCAAAAGATCAAGCTACATTGATCTGAACTGGCATTCAATTTTAAGACCAAATAATCAGTACTCTACTCTGAGAGATATAACCAGTATTCTCTTTATATAAAGCTATACTATAAAATTCTTTGTTGCCTTTTAAAATTATTATTATTATTATTTTTTTGCGATACGCGGGCCTCTCACTGTTGTGGCCTCCCCCGTTGCGGAGCACAGGCTCCAGACGCGCAGGCTCAGCGGCCATGGCTCACGGGCCCAGCCGCTCCGCGGCATGTGGGATCTTCCCGGACCGGGGCACGAACCCATGTCCCCTGCATTGGCAGGCGGACTCTCAACCTCTGTGCCACCAGGGAAGCCCTAAAATTATTATTATTTTTTTAATTTTTTAAATTTAATTTTTATTTTATTTTTATTATTTTTTTGCGGTACGCGGGCCTCTCACTGTTGTGGCCTCTCCCGTTGCGGAGCACAGGCTCCGGACACGCAGGCTCAGCGGCCACGGTTCACGGGGCCAGCCCCTCCGCGGCATGTGGGATCTTCCCGGACCGGGGCACGAACCCGCGTCCCCTGCATCAGCAGGTGGACTCTCAACCACTGCGCCACCAGGGAAGCCCTAAAATTATTATTTTTGAAGTGATTTTCCAATTTGCTTCTATAAAAGATTTAAATAAAAATTTCTAGCATTTTTTTGGGGGGAGGAGAGGTGATCACAGGCAGAACATGCTGAATTAAACTACAAAACAACGCACGTAGTTATTTCTGAGTCTCAACCCTCGGCAATAGTTTTTCTCGAGGAAGGATTCCATGTGATGCTTGAAAAAGTACAGATATCGAATCCTGGGCTCTGAAATCAAGCTCCAACTTCATAAACTTCTTTAAACAAGTGACTTTTTTTTAGTATCATTAGTGCTAGCTTTAAGTACTTAACTCTTAGCACCACTATAATTATTATAATTGCCTCTGCATCTCATTTTCAACAAATCTGGAATACAGAAATCTAGAAGAATGTAAAAATAAAGGTGGGATTATTTCTTTTAAAAGAAATTCTTTTTTTTTTTTGGCTGTGCCTCGTGGCTTGCAGGATCTTAGTTCCCTGACCAGGGATCAAACCCCGTGTCCCCTGCAGCAGAAGCGCAGAGTCCTAACCACTGGACCGCCAGGGAAGTCCCTAAAAGAAATTCTTTACAAAGAACACGTCAAAGATTTTTAACCTCTCCCAGTTTAAGTATGACTCACTATAAAAGCTTATATATACTTTTAAAATCAAATTATAATTCTACCACAATTATTATATTACAGACTTTGAAGTAATTTTCAACACAGATTATTCTTTATGGTGAATACTATTTTAAAAGTAGCAACTTCAGATATAAGAATAAGCTGCCTCCAAGTTTCCTCAGATCTTTGATTCCATAGTTGAGATGAATATCTTAGGTGACAAAATGACACAAAGATAGTACTTTTTCACTGTAGAGGAAAATACCTCAAAACTTAAAAAAAAAACACCACTTTTAATGCTAAAATAAACCTCCAGTCTGATCATCACACCAGGGTTCTGTAAGGTACCCGATATTGTTTTCCTCTGTTCAGATGTCATCACTCTTTCTTTAGAAACATAATGCTCCGAAAATGGAAAACAAAGATTTCTGCTGAGGATAAGAGGCAGGAGATGGGCTGACACAGACCATGGAGGTTAAAGACTGTGACAGAAGTGGACTCCCTCCCAGCTGTCCTGACATATTCTGAGCAGAAAGCTGGGAGAGGGAGGGACAGCTAAGGAGAGGCTGGAGTACAACACGCTGTTAGTACAAGTTTGCAACAGCCAGGGGGAAAAGGATGAGTGACCTGTTTTAAAATTATTACAGGAGGAAATTCCCTGGAGGCCCAGGGGTCAGGACTCGGCACTTTCACTGCCAGGGCCTGGGTTCCATCTCTGGTCGGGGAACTAAGATCCCACAAGCTGCACAGTGTGGCCAAAAATAAATAAATAAAAAATAAAATTATTACAGGAAATTCTAAACAGTCAATGAAGACTGTATGTTCCAAATATAAATGTTGATTATGTGACACTCCTGTGGTTTGAGAATTTTTTGAGCTATTCTATAAATTAAGATCTATAGATGAGATAGTACACTCTATTGGCTAACAGGAAACAAACACACGGACTTATAAAATCAGAAAGCTTATCTTTGAAGATTATCTCCAAAACCTTTTAAAGCGTTTTTCACAATCATTAACATGATGAACATATCCAATTAATCTCAGAAAGAACTTACTTTGTAAAATCGCTTTAAGCAGTGTTTTTTTTTAACCAATAATCAAGAAAAAAGGAAACGAAAAACTAACAGGACTTAAAGTTCCCAGAATAATATTTAAATAATAAGAACAAGTATCAAATCCAGGCAATAACACACTATTTTAATATGTAAAGGTTTTAAGAATGAAATGGTAAAATGCATCTGAAATATCCATTTGAAATAAACTTATTTTCGTCCTACAGCACCGAGGGCTACGGAAACCTCCAAAGGGCCTGCATATCTGAGCGGCTCACGAGCGTCCTGTGCGTGCACCTGCCCACCACCGAGCATCCTGCCACCATGGCCCACGGCCCTGTTACCTTCCACAGTGAACCACGACGGCCACGAGGTCGTACATTCTGTCAGGATTGGTTGCATCGCCTGAAGTGTTAAATAGACGAAGTTCTAAGGGAAAAACGACCCGGTAAGAAAGTTTTGTGTATCGATGAAGTTGATCCATGTATTTAAATCTTTTCAGATGCAGAGCTAGAATCATGGGCAGCTTTTTAACTTTCATCCTGTTAAAATAAACATGAAAACAAAATTTCATAAGACGTTCACCATGTCCTTAAAAGAACTATCAAACTTCACGATTCAAGTAACAGTTGATCGTTTTCATAGCCTGGCACTGCCCACTTTTGCATATTTCTACCCATGACTTTTGTATTAGCAAAGCAAAATTCTGAAAGTCTTAAGACGGCCCCTGCCCCCCATCATCACCAAACCACATAATCTGACACAGCACTCGGTACGGCTCCCAAAGAGATATGATGGTACATTCCTTTATTAAGAACTCTGTACTTCTGAAATATAGGTCACTGTGCCAGCTGCAGGAAAAACCAGTTCCTTAAGGCCGCTCACTCCTTCGGAGGTGAATGGAGGCTGAGATCCATTTGTTCTATTCAGCTATATAATTCAGTAACAGACTGAGAGCAGGAGACAGTGAGAAAAGCATTAAAGACCATCCATTAAAGGCGTTTGCCAGAGACAAGGAGCAGCTCCTTAGTGAGAGCGGTGGCTGCGTGCATCCTGGAAAGGGAACAAAATAACCTGGAAACGCAGGAGTGAAGCTTTCACCTGTAAAGTACGGGCTTCCCCATCCCCCAACGCCCTGAAGGACCCCTCCGGGCAGCCTCTCCCCGAGACGCCTCTGCTCCCCCATTTCACTTCAGCGCCGACGCCTGATCTTCTGGCGCAAATAGCTGTTCTCCTCAACCCTCCATCAGCACTTTACACGCTCACTTCATATCTGTACAGTTTATTACACTATAAAACATTTAGATGATTACGGGTCTTTCTCTTCTAGGGTCTGGACTCCGGACGGACAGGAACCATCTCTTGTATTATATTTCTCCACCTGGCACACGCAGGTACTTGACAAACACTACAGAACTGAATTCTGTGTGTGTTCAGTGAAGCAAAACACTTTTCATGATTAAAAAATGAAACATATTAAACCTCTGCCTCTAATGAAGTGAAAACAACTCATTTTACAGCACCATTCTAGATCTGCATTCTACAGGTCTTAAATGTGGTGCGGTAGCTTATTATTCCAGAAGTGTTTATTAACCTGGCTTTTGGAAAACATTAGCGAAAATAAATGTAAAACCTAATCGTTCCTGGAAAGCAATCTAGCAATACGAATTAACAGCCTTTATGGCCTTTGCCTCAGTAATGGAAACTAAATAGATCATCTCAAATACAAGACTTCTGAGAAGAATTCAGTTCTGGAGTTATTTTATATTGTGAAAAAGTGGGAGAATCCTAGCTATTCAACAACATGAAACGCTGAAATACATTACAATACAAACACAACAGAATATTTTACAACTTCAAACAATGTTGTTGAAAGTTTCTAAATGGCATGGGAAAATAGTTACGGAAAGTAAAAAAGTCAAGATATATATTTATATATACAGTAATCCAACTCTTAAACATCAGATGTTCAATTAAACTGGTACAGAGTTGCTAAAACAAACTCTTTCAAAACAATAAAAGCAAACTATCCTTTGAAAATGTCCAGTGAGGTGCAAACCCACAAGGATTTTTCTAAGTGTTAAATACGTTAGTAGTGTATTAGATACAGGCAGTTAAGATTAGGAAGAGGAGACAGATATGGCCTGGGGGTTAGGAAAAATGTGCTTTTAGAAGTTAAGCCAGAGCAGAGGGGGAAAGGCCCAAATGGAGAAAACAGAACATGTCCAAATGCTGGCTTATAAAATACGCCCCATCAGACAACACGGAAGGAACACGAATCCTCCCAGCAGCACTTCTTCCCAGAGGAAACCCAACACTTGTGAAGAGACACAGGATAAAGTCAAACACAAATATTTGTGGAGCCACATTTTATAGATGATGAGAGACTACCTCACAAAATTCTTCTCATACTGAAATGGCTCAGGAAGAAATGAACACATATATAAGCTGAGTCAAATTCATCATGGAGATTGTGCAGCAGAAGGAAGAACTAAGAAGTTCATTTCCTGCTTGAAACACCAATTCCACCAACACACCAAAGAATTGATAGGATTCTGGTTTTCCTTCCATTCAAACATGTGTGGAGAAAGGTGACCTTAGGGAGCTCTTGATCTCTGTCACTGTTGTTAAAAAAGTGGTCTCAGAATGTAATGTTTTCTCCAAAAGACAAATATGCTGAAGAAAAAAACGGGAGGACAGAGAACTTTTTCTTCCTTTTTAGTTAAAGTCTGAAATAGACATTGATTTTTAAAACGTATTGATTTATGTATGCACGCACGCATGCATGCATGCTGTGCCGGGTCTTAGTTGCAGCACGTGGGATCTAGTTCCTTGACCAGGGATCAAACCCGGGCCCCCTGCATTGCGAGCACAGAGTCTCAAGCCCTGGACCACCAGGGAAGTCCCCGACATTGATTTTTATCTTCTGTAAACTGACTTATAAGTTAATTTTCCATTTAGATTTTTTTAAATGGCATTTACCTACTACACAATGATTAAAATTTGGATGAATTTATGATCTACATTTTCTTGCTTTTACATCTTTAAAACAATAAGGTGTGTTCATTTTGCACTAATGTAAGAGGTATTTACCTTCCTATTATCTAATTATAATTAGATAATATCTAATCATAATTTAAAACTATTTTTAAAAAGTAGAAGGATGGAAAAAGACATTAACAAAGTCAGCAAAGCTGGCTCTGGCTGATTCTAATATCAGACAAAGTAGAACCCAAGCCAAGGAGTGTTACTAGAGATAAAGAAGGACATTCCAAAAACAAAAAAGAAGGACATTCCATAATAAAGAGGGCCAACTGATCAAGAGGACACAATCTTCAAGTACCAAGTACCAAATTTGATAGAATTAAAGAAATAAACAGATAAATGCACAGAGGTAAAGTCTTTAACAGACTTCTCTAACCAAAAAAGTCAGTAGGAATAGGGAAGGTATGAACAACCAAATTACGGATCTAATCAACATTTATGGAACACTCCATTTCAAACTGAAGAATATATGTTCTTCTCAAGTACAACTGGACATTCATTAATGTACTGGACAATGAAAGAAGTCTCAATAACTTCCAAAAGACAGAGATCACAGGATATATTTTCCTGACAAAAATTAAAAAACAAAAAATAGCAAAATCCCCCTGAAATATGGAAACTGAGCTATATGCTTCTAAATAATCCATGGGACAAAGACAAAATCACAAGGGAAATTAGAATAGATTTTTAAATGGATGATAACGCAAATACAACATGTTAAAATTTGTGGGAACACAGCCAAAGCAGCGTTTAGAGGAAAATTTATAGCTTTAAATTTTTATATTAGGAAAGAAAAAGGGCAAGTCTTGACCAGACAGAAAAGCTTAATAATTGTACATAAAATTCCACAGTTTCCTCTTATAAATTTAATGTCAAGCACGACTAACTGGGGCACATGGTGCTGGGGGTGAGGGGAACATGACCTATGACCATGTGTGACTGTCAGCAGACATTTAAGTTGCCTCCACCTCTTCTTGGTTATTGTAAATACTAGAGCAATGAACATGGGAATGCACATATCTCTTTGAAAATCCTGTTATCAGTTCTTTTGGATATATACTTAGAAGCAGAATGCTGGATCATACGGTAATGCTATTTTTTTTTAATGCTATTTTTAATACTTTTGAGGAACCTTCACACTGTTTTCCACAGTGGCTGCAACATTTTACATTTCCACCAACAGTACACAGTTCCCTTTTCTGCATATCCTTATCAACACTCATTATTTTCTCTTTTTATTTGAAAGTGGCCATCCTAACTAATGTGAGGTGGTATCTTACTGTGGTTTTGATTTGCACTTCCCGGATAATTAGTTATGTTATCTTTTCATATGCTTGTTGGCCATCTGTATGTCATCTTTGGAGAAATGTTTACTTAAGTCCTTTGCCCAAGGATGTGGTTTCTACTGTTGAGTTGTGTGAGTTCTTTATATTCTGGATATTAACCTCTTATCAGATATCTGGTTTTCAAATATTTTCTCCCATTCTGTTAATATTCTGCAAATATTTTCTCCCATTCATGTCATTTCATTCCATTGTTTCCTTTGTTGCACATAAGTTTTTAAGTTTGATACAGTCCCATTTATCTGTTTTTGCTTTTGTTGCTTGTGCTTTTGGTGTCACATTCAAGAAATCACTGCCACACTCAACATCGTGAGGCTTTTTTTCCCCCTATGTTTTCTTCTAAGAGTTTTATAGTTTCAGGTGTTATGGTTAGGTCTTTAACCAATTTTGAGTTAATTTTTGTGAATGGTATGAAGTAAGGATCCAACTTCAATCTTTTGCATGTGGATACCCAGTTTTCCCACCACCATCTGTTGAAGATCATTGAGCATACAAATGCAGGTTTATTTCTGGGGGGCAGGGGTGCGGTGATAAGCCTGGCTACCTACAGGGGCACTGACCAAACTATTAAATATATAAGGATAATGGGAGCCAATCTGTACTGTCAGAGGAGGGGCTTACAAATATTAAAAAGGAGAAAACCAGAATAAACCCTATGGTGTTGGATGAAACTGGAGGTACTGTTGTGAATGTGGTTTTTCGATACAGATAGACCAACAGATAAATAAGCACAGATGTAAATGTGTGTACATATGTACACACACGAGCACACATGTCCTCCAGGTCTGTTCACTAAGTGGGCCCAGGAACAGTGACACGGCAACGGCAACGAGCACACCTATACCACGGTCCTGGTTTTTAAACGTTATTCTCCCCCTAAAAGGAACCAGGGCTCCTTCGAGAAACGGCTGGTACCAGCGTGGGCGGCAAGGAAGGGACAAAGCGAGCCTGGACATCTTGTTGCACTACAGAGTAAAGAGGGGCTGGAGAACGAAGGGACGGGGCAAAAGACACAGGAGGCAGCGGGAAGGGGCTCCTGCTGGCCAAATCGGGATAATGTGAACATGAAAATAAACGAGACAATCATTACCCACGGGATAAAACAGGAATCTCTGAGTTCTCACTGAGATTTAAAAAATGAAAAAAACTGTAAATATCCCCATTTCTCATCAAATTTTCAATCTCAAAATACATATGAATTACAACTGGGGAAAAGCACAGCTTCACAGTGAAGAATCCTGGGAGACAGCACCTCAGTCAAGTGTCCAAAGAGAACAGTACCAGTCACGGGATGTGCAAGACAGAGTCCCAGAGCAGGCCTCAGACTGTCCTCGGAAAGGCCGGGTGCGAGGATGCTCCTGGGCTAACATCTGGGAACTTGATTGGGGGGTGTCCCCACCATTTCCTAACTGACAAGCGTGTCTCGATGCCCCTGAGAACTGTCTGTGCAAATCATATGGTTTATGCTGAACACCTGCTTTCCTTCCGGGAGGCTGGAATTTTGGTACATGCCAGGCAGAGGATGCCTACGTGTCCAGCCCCCAATAAATCTCGGCCACCGAGTTGGTAAGGAGCTTCCCTGGGAGACAACACTTCTCCCGTGTTATCACATTTGATGCTGGAGGAACTAAGTACGTCTGTGTGACTCCACGGGGACAGGACTCTTGCAAGCTGGCCTGGCTTCCCCTGGGCTGATTGTACTTGTCCCCTTTCCCTGTAATAAATCTCAGCTGTGAGCACGACTATACATGCTGAGTCCTGCAAGTCCTTCTAGTCAATCACCAAATCCAGGAGTGTCTTAGGAACCCTGACACTTGACACATATTATAGAATCGTGTGCCATTTAAAAGAACACAATGAGAAGAACACAGCATCACTTCTGTGTGATTCCTGCCCAAAATACATAACCTGAACCTAACCATACAAAAACATGCGACAAACCCAAAGAAGAACATTCTATAAAATAACTAATCTGTAATTTTCAAGTGCCAAGATAAGGAAAGTCAAGAAAAGACTAAGGAACTGTTCTAAATGTAAAAAAGACTAAAGAGACATGAATACTAAATGCAATGTGTAATTCTGGACTGGATCCTTTTTTCTATAGAGAACATTATTGGGATATCTGGTGACACTAAAATAAGGTCTACGATAACAGTAACACATCAGTGTTACTTTCCTGACCTGGATGGATACAGTACATAGGAGACTTCCTTTTTGGTAGGAAACAGCTACCCAAGTGTCCAGGATCTTGGGACATCATATCAGGAACTCACTCTCAAATGGTTTAGGGTAAAAAAACCACATTGTTAGTATTGTTCACGCAACTTTTCTGAGTTTGATTCAAACTAAAAAGTAAAATAATCAGGATGATGATGATGATGATGATTCAATTCCTTGATACCAAAATACCGTCTTCATAATAATATACTGAGAGAAGGTACAAAACGCCATGTAGGAACAGTGGAAACTAGGGTGAGGGTGAGTAAAGTACTTTCCCCTCATCCTTCCTCACCAAGAAAAAGTTTACATAATCAAGAAAGCTTCAAAGCAAAATATGTTAACTGTATTGGTTTATGATTATTAAACAGTCACTAAATGCAGAAAGTCACCTGAGGGTACAGAGTTGAATACTGTTTATCTAGGAATTACCTAATGAGTCTGAGCTGTTGGTGATAAAAGAAAGAATGTTTTCTCATTGCAAATTGTCCTAGATCGCTTTCAGCTAGAAAAGCCCATCCACAGCACTGGCAAAGAATCGCTATAAATGTCAAACACGCTGACTTACCGTTTATGTGCTTCCTGTTTGCTGCGGCACTCTTCACAGTAGTATTTGTATTCACTGCATAGAGTTTCTGTGTTGCTAAAACCCCTGTGTAAAACACAAAATGATTCTGTCTATACCAGAAAGGTATGTATTCATTTAAAAATATTCTAAACCCAAAGACAGTCATTACATGTCAAAATAAATAACTCTGCACTTACCTTAAGCAGTGAGTAATGGATGTGTTTTGTTCCACGTCAACAGAAAGGTCTAAAAAATCTTCATCTTTGCTGCTTATCTATAAAAATAGGGAAATACCTTTGATTTTTTTTTTTATAAACATCTTCATTGGAGTATAATTGCTTTACAACCTTTGATTTCTTTAATCACTGTTCCAAAATGATAGAATTAAGTGCACTCTATTATTAGTATTATTAAGTATAATTAAGTATATAAAGAATCCTTTTTCCCCCAAGTTATTCAAAAGGACACTGAATGAGTAACTTTCATTATACGTAGAGGTAAAACACCAAAGTGCACCTGTGACTGCTTACTGGCAAAGGCTACTGTGATGTGAAATTCCATTACTTCTCCTAATCTTGGTAATACTGTGAAGCATAAAACAAACTGTACCATATACACTATTTCTTAAAAAAAAAAGGCCAAGACTGAATGAGAATGTTTGGCAAAGGATGTGATATCTGTATTGTTTTATCATTTAAGAAAAAAATTTAGCCCAAAATGCCAAACTGTAATCTTCACTTATGACTTTCTTTTACTTCCCCCCAAAATTGAACAATGTTCTGTTTGAATTATGAATAAATCATCTTATAAAAATGAAGATACTATTTATTCATCTGAACTGGAGTAGGACAGAACTTTAGTCATCACTTTTCCTACGTGCAAGGAGATGACGCGATGCAATGGGAGGGACCTCCGACTCGGTTCCCGGGGCCTCCCACTCGCAACGACTCTACACCCGTTGATGGTTTGTGATGACTTTTCAATACAACACCAAAAGCATTTAAAGAACATCGAAAGCATTTCCATGAAGGAAAAAACTGGACTCTATTAAAATTAAAATTTAATACTTAAAATTAAAAACTTCTCATCTACCAAAGACACGGTTCAGAGGATGAGAAGACAAGCCACAGACTGGGAGGAAATCTTTGCAAGAGACACACCTGATAAAGGACTGGTATCCAAAATATACAAAGAACTCTTAAAACTCAACAACAGGAAAACAAACAACCTGATTTTAAAAATGGGTCAAAGACCAGTACAGATACCTCACCAAAGAAGATGTACAGATGGCAAACAAGCACATGAAAAGATGCTCCACATCATATGTCATCAGGGAAGTGCAAATTAAAACAAGACACCACTACACATCTACAATAGAACAGCTAAAATCCAAAACGCTGACAACAGCACCCGCTGATAAGGATGTGCAGCAAAAGGAACTCTCACTCACAGCTGGCGGGAATGTGCAATGGTGCAGCCACGCTGGTAGCTCCTCACACAACTAAACATACTCTTCTTACCACGCGATCCAGCAACTGTGCTCAGCGCTGTACTAACCAAAGAGGCTGAGAAGTTATGCCCACACAAAAACGTGCACATGCACGTTCATAACAGCTTTGTTCATAATTATCAAAACTTGGAAGCAACCTACATGTCCTTCAGTAGGTGAATGGATAAACTCTGGTACCTCCAGACAATAAATCGTAATTCAGCAGTAAAAAGAAATGAGCTACCAAGCTGGGACCAGACATGCAGGAACCTCAAATACGCACTGCTCAGTGAAAGAAGCCAATCTGCAAAGGCTGCATACTCTGCGATTCCAACCACATGGCATCTGGAAAAGGCAAAACTATGGAGGCAGTAAAACAACCAGTGGCTGCCAGGGGTTGAGGAGGAGGGAAGCAGGAATCCGTGGAGCACAGAGTGAAACCACTCTGCAGGATACTGTAGTGACTGACACATCATTATACATTTGTCAAAACAAAGAGAAATCAAAGAACAGACAGCACCAAGAATGAACCCTTAAGTAAACTATGGATTTCAGATAATAACGAATCGACATTGGCCCATCAACTGCAACAAATGTATCTTACTAATGCCAAGGATGTTACCATTAGGGGGAAGTGGGGAGGGGGGCAATTTGGGAACTCTCTGTACTTTCCACTCCATTTTTCTTAAATCTATTTAAAAAGAAAAAAAAAAAAAGAGTTCCTTATTAGTCTCTGCCAGTATAAGTTTATCTGATTCAGTTAACTGAGTAGACTATGTTATTCTTTCCAACATCCATAAAGCATTTCCCTTACCTTTCTAGCTTGTGGACTCTTTTCCAGTTGACCACGCTACTCTCCTCTGCTACTAAAAACTAGCAGTACAACCATCTCAGTAAAGAATGGATTGGGCAAAAATCATCAGTGAATGCTAAGTCTGGGGGGAGATTCTGATGAGGAACAAGAATATCTGTGTCTCCCACAGTCTCCCTACTAGTTACAAGGGCATAAAAAACAGTCATTATGAAGTGGAGAAACTGAAAAACATCGTGAATCGGAGATCAAAATTAATTTTACCAACGAGGGGCAGAAGGAACTGTGTGCCTGTATGTGATATCCTGACGAGGACACATTAACTATGAATTGTTCCGGCCAAGAATGTACAAACCGGGGCTTCCCTGGGGGCGCAGGGGTTAAGAAACCGCCTGCCAATGCAGGGGACACAGGTTCGAGCCCTGGTCTGGGAAGATCCCACATGCCACGGAGCAACTAAGCCCATGCACCACGACTACTGAGCCCACGTGCTGCAACTACAACTACTGAAGTCCGTGTGCCTAGGGCCCGTGCTCCACAAGACAAACCACCGCAATGAGAAGCCCGCGCACCAAAACAAAGAGTAGCCCCCGCTTGCCACAACTAGAGAAAGCCAGCGTGCAGCAACGAAGACCCAATGCGGCCAAAAATAAAAAATTAATTAATAAAAGAAAAGAAAAAAGAATGCACAACCTGCATCTAATTAGAAGGAAACATCAGGCAAACTTGATACGAGGAATGTTAGATTAAAAGGGGGAGGGGCACAGTCTTTAAAAATGTAAGTATCATAAAAGAGAAGAAGACTATGAACATGTTCCAGATTGCAGGAGGCTAAAGGAAGCATGGCGACCACATGCGATGCAAACCACTAAACTCTAAAACCAGACCCTGTGCTGAGAGGAGGCTGTGCTGTAAAGGGGTCACTGGCAGAACTGGATAAAGATGCCTAAGTAAGAGTCTGGCCTTTCATTCGTCGAGGGAGAACAAGGTAAGAACTTAACAGGAGGCCTGCGTTATCCAACCCTACGAGTAAATCGTTTTCAAGAGATTTACCTACTGCTCATCTTTACAAACTACCCGGCAAGTGGGTAGTTTCCCTCCTTGAGTGTGCGCAGTAGGCTTCAGTTGTTATTCCAACCATAAACAACAAACATGATTGTAGGAAAAGGGGCAACAGATTAATATACTTCCCTGACCTGTAGGTTTCACGAGCTCAACTAAGACTATAATTTCCAGAATATGGCTCTACGGTCTCTTGTAGTGAAACAAACTCAAATAGTTCAAACGGCAGCAAGTACTTCTCTGCCACCTCAGTATTCACTATTAACCAGCGGACAACTGAGAGGCACATCTGTCGCAGTCATATACTCTACACCTGAGGATTACAACTTCCCAGTGCATCTCTCATGCCCATGCTCAAAGAACACTGAATATAATGGATTAGATTTGTTCTACATGAAATTTTATGATATACTTACAGTTTCACAAGTAAGACATCTGGTTTCATTAGTTAATGTTCCCTGAAAAATCTCATGAACCCACGTTGGGTCTGGTGTGCTGTTGTTATTTTCACTGTCAATATTACCGTTGGGCAAACGACCATTTTGCTTTTCCTGCTTTCTCTCTTCTTGTAAGATATCGGCAATCGTGTTTAGTAGGTAATTTAAGAACTCATGGGCATCTTGCTGCATGTAGTTGTCAAAAAGCTCTGAAAATAAGCATATTTCAGAATTAATAACTTCATTAAAAAACTAAATTTAAAAAAGAATAGTATTCTATCAGAGCTAAGTAAAATGTTTGGAACTGTTAGAGTAAGGTACAAGAAATAGGTATCTTTCACATATACACATTATGACTGAATTTGGAGAAAATAAAGTTACGATGAAAGAGAATCTTTAAAAGAATACTAATAGATCAATGAGAAAAGAGCAAAACCTATCCTCACACATAATGTACTGAGGAGATAAGAAACAATGGCTTTTTATTAACTCATTTAATCCATTACTCCACAAATATTACAACATGGCAAGTTTTTTTTATTTTTGGCTGCTGCATTGGGTCTTTGTTGCTGCACGCGGGCTTTCTCTAGTTGCGGCGAGCGGGAGCTGCTCTTCGTTGCGGTGCGCGGGCTTCTCACTGCGGTGGCTTCTCTTGTTGCAGAGCATGGGCTCTAGGCGCGGAGGCTTCAGTAGTTGTGGCACGTGGGCTCAGTAGTTGTGGCTCGCAGGCTCTAGAGCGCAGGCTCAGTAGTTGTGGCGCACGGGCTTAGTTGCTCCGCGGCATGTGGGATCTTCCTGGATCAGGGATTGAACCAGCATCCCCTGCATTGGCAGGCGGATTCTTAACCACTGCACCACCAGGGAAGTCCCAACATGGAAAGTTTTAAAGTAGAAGCTGGACAACCTCTTGGCAGTGCCAACGCAAATGCATAAGAACCACAGAGGAAGTTGTTAACATTAAAAAATACTGGGCCATACATGCTAGAGATTCTGATTAAGTCAGAGATGAGGCCTGGAACCTGCACTTTTCAAAGCTCCTCCAGGTGACTCTGCTGTGCAGTCAGGCTTAGGGAACAAAGGCATCATGAACTACCTATTTAATCCAGAGAATCTCTAAGGCCCCTTCCAAATGTGAGGTCTGTAACTCTGTGGAACGTTCCCTGTAGTTACAGGAATAAGTAAATGTCGTGGAAACCTGAGGGTCGCTAACATTAAGTGCTTGACCTGTGCTTGCATCACGCACCCTGAGCCTGAAGAGGAAGGACTTCAGGGGCAGGGTCTCATGCCCTGTGACACTGCTATTAACGGTATTTCACAAGCGAGGAAAGGGGATCAAGTGGTAAAGTCACTGCCAGGAAGCGGCAGGGCCCGGATTCAAGCCAGGCCATCCGGCCCCAGCGAGCCACACACAGGCAGCCGGGGCCACCTGGCCACACAAGGCGCCCGCGGTCCAGCCAACAAAACGCACTCAGATGACCACCCAGTCAGGAAGCTTCACCTTCAGAGCTTCCGTAAACATTTAATAAGTGCCAGGAAGTTCACAGTTTACAGTTTTTTAAACGATAGAATAGAAATTGAGAAGAAAATTTAAGGAGAGCCTTCCTAAAATAAAAGGAATTAAAAAATTACATTTTAGAAGAGCTACAGACATGACTGCATAAAACTGAGTTCCATGCATTAGAACTCATTGAAAAAGTTAAAAACAGTGAAACCTGAAAGTTATTAACATCTTCAACATATAATATAAAGAGTTTATCTCAACACAACAGAAAATACAAAGTTGGCAAAGGACTTGAAATCAACAATTTATAGAAACAAAACTCAAAAGTTTAAATAAAACACATGAAAAAACATTCAACCCCACTGTAACGAAAAAGGTCTTGATTTTCCTGTCTCTAAAATGGAATGCCATCTTCCCTCTGCAAGGTTATTATAAAGATAAAATGGGAGCAAGTGAAAATATTCATTTTCATGAACATTAAAAGAAAATAATGATTTTAATCTAGGTGTGAAAAAGACCTCTGAAAAGTATCACATTTAAGATGCAGGTGCTAGAGCAGGACTGTCTGCTCCATCCTGTGGCTCCACCTCTGGCCACGGGCATGTCACAGGCCAGCACGATGATGCTAGGACTGCACCTGGAGCCACACTTCACTTCTCTGCCATAAGTCTGTCCTGAGGGGCTTGATTAGCCTTAAACAAACTCCCTATGTTATTTTTAAGAACAATAAAAGCCCTGAGTCCTAAGAGTCCCTGCATTAGTCCATGTGGACTTAACCTCTAACTGATCTTTAATTTGCTGTACTGCGTGTCTTCTGGGTTTTCCCCACGAGGGACAGTGGATCCAAAGCATCTGACACCACTCCCACCACCTGCTCCGGCAGACGTCACTGCACGCCACCCACACAGTGAGACGCCTGCACCTCTGCAAACCCTCCGGCCATCCTCTCCGTCTCCTAGATCAAGCCAGGTCGTGCTCGGAACCCTCAGGTGGCGCCGCCAAGGGACCGGTCTATGCCAAGGCTGAGATGACTGAGGTCAACGACCTTTCCCCTTGCCTCTCATGGCAATAACCTCCATCCCTAAGAACACCGCCCTGCCCCTCCCCCCAGTCTCCCAGCCTCCACTTATTGTACCTCATTTCCTTCCTCATCCTTGGGATTTTCTTCTTTTGCAACCCTTTGTCTGCTGTTCCTTCTAAGAGCTGCTTTCTGTTCTAAACTCCCCATTTCTTCAACCTTTGGCATCTTCTAGCTTCCTGCTGCCACCCCTAAACCACTACACTTTCACTTGCATATAAAAACTCGCCCTCGGGCTTCCCTGGTGGCGCAGTGGTTGAGAGTCCGCCTACCGATGCAGGGGACGTGGGTTCGTGCCCCGGTCCGGGAGGATCCCACATGCCGCGGAGCGGCTGGGCCCGTGAGCCATGGCCGCTGAGCCTGCGCGTCCGGAGCCTGTGCTCCGCAACGGGAGAGGCCACAACAGTGAGAGGCCCGCGTACCGCAAAAAAAAAAAAAAAAAACTCTCCCTCAATCAAGAAAGCGCATAAGATCTGGCCATCCTACCCTTAACCCTCACCCTTCTGTGGTCATGGCTAACCTCCCCTCGCCCACTAATGGCCTGACCCATGGTTTCTCCATCCACCCCGACTCCTGCCCTAACCTGCTCTGTGTCCAGGCAGCTCCTGGACGTGAATGGGGCCCCTCAAAGACCAAGAGCTTCCATCTCTCACTCACCCCTCCCCAGGTCACAAATCTAGAATCACCAACCTCAGGAGGCCCACTAAGATGAGGACTACAGGGAGATTATGCTAGAGGCAATTCGGGGTCTTGAACAAAGTGGAAACAGACTGGGGGGTCATGGAGAATACAGAGGGAGGGATGATGGGAGAGGGCCAGGAAAAAGACTTGTAACCACTGCTAAGGGCCTGGTTAGGGTGAGGGATGAATAATTCACCACAGTGGGTAGCTACATGACGGCTTAATGCCACAAGCTAGACTCACTCTTCCCTCTTAAATTATTTTAGCATACATGCATGTTTTTCAAAACAAATATTTTTGTAAAGCAGAAATATGCAAATGTTTTTATTTTTTTTAAAAGATATCTTTTGGGGGGGGATGTTCCTTTAATACAGAACAATGACATCATATTCAAAGAAATACCTCAATTGACCTGAATGCTCTACAAATGAGATGCAAAGTAAATCAGAAAATACTCTATTTTGTTAAAATATTTTAAATATTATCATCCATTTTCTATAAACATAGTAAACCGAACATACCAGAACCTTGCAGAGCCTAAACTACGAGCAGCCACTGTAGTTTTAAACATCAACCAAGACCACGTAAACATCCAAACATCATCGACTAAATGGCCTCACAACAGTCCCTGTAAACTGTATTATATCTAATTTCTAAACCCTTAGCTTTCTTCTGGGTGGCTTTCTTCTCTGCAAAGCAGCATAATGGGCAAGGCGGACTTCAAACTTGCTTTGGCAAATTAAACAAATTCACTCATGCATTCACTCATCCAACAAATATCTAGTAAGCACCCCCGATGTGCCAGGAACTGGATTAAGTCCTCGGACTACAAAGGTGCATAGAAACAAATGGCTCCCGACACTGAGGAACTGACAGTCTAGCGGGAGAGACAGACAATGTCAATATTAAATAAACGTATATGAAACGTATAAGCTATCAAAGTCCTGGTACAGCTGTAACATCAATGCAAAAAAAATAAAAGAGGGAAACTGAATCACTGCCTGAAAGTAAGTTTTCTTCATAATTCAGAAATAGCTATGCTTTTCATCATACAAAATACCTTTCCTGCTCTTCTGGAGAAAAAGGATTAATGACTATAAGAAATTATTTACTAAAATCTATTTCATAGCTGTTATTTGTGAACAAGTAGTCATTTCCTCGCTTGAGGAGGACGAACACTTGAATGTGTTTATATTTTTGTATCTGTGTCTCTGCATAGCACCTGGAATGCCGCTGTGCACATACAGGTTCCCTGAGAAGCAGCACCCCTCCTCCTGCACTCACTGCTGTATCCCCCGCACTCAGAACAGTACTGCCACACATTAGACGTGCCTGACATTTCTCGAGTGAATGAATGAAGGAACAGACAACAGGGGTTGGAACAGCTCAGACGACATGAGAAGAATAAACTTGGCCCCAAACAACCACGTGAATAATGCACTTTGCCTCGAGCCAGCTGGTCTGACTTCAAGTCCTCCTTAGATGATCCAGCTGCGTCAACTCAGTTGGTTAGGTCACAAACCTGTGTGTTAACTCTTCTAAACAAGGGAGAGCTGACAGGAGTCAATGGTCATAAGCGGACGGCTTCGTCTCCTACCTCCACGACTGCAGGGGTCTCCCGGCCAGTCGCCATGCTTCTCCTCGCGCTGCCCATGGGTGCCCCTTCCTGCCGCCAGGCCCCCGGCAGCCAGGGGACCTTCTGATGCAGAGCGGAGCCCTCCAGGGGCCTCCCGTGGCCTTTGCACAATAAACCGGGAGCTGCCTGGCCCTTCCTTCTCTCTGACTTGACCTTCATCTCACTCCTCTCTACCTGCAGTAATTTTCTTGCTGTCCTTCAAGCACTCAGGGCAAGTGCAGTTTCTGTCCTACCTGCTTGGAACAACCCTGCTTCTGATCTTCAAATGACTTGTCTCTCACTTCACATCTCTGCTCTCACACCACTTATCAACTCCCTCATCCTCTACCACCTTGCCCTGCTTACTTTTATTTGTAGCAATGACACATTATCTTACGTAACTGTTTGTCTGTCTTTCTCGCTAGAATGTCAGCCTTATGAGGGCAGAGGTCTGTCTTATTTCATTATCCCTAATTCCTGCACAGTGCCTGGAACACAGTAAAGACTAAGCTTTTAATCATTAATGCAATGCAAATATCCCCGTCATCAGAGACAACATACATATGGAGCAACTGCTGTCACACCACGTGCAGGAGCACAGTGCTATAGTGTCTTCTGCTGTGAATAGGTAACATAAATGAAAATTTTAAAAACAAAAATCCATTACTGAAATTAAAATAGATTCTTTCCAAGGGATATCTAAATGATTAGTAATATAAAGCAATAATGGTTAAAACAATATAGAGCTAACATCCACTGAGAATACAGAATGGGAAGTTTTTAACGTAACATGCAAGGAGACTGATTTAAGAACACTCCAGAAAATACATTCTAAGATGGCGGTGTGGGAAGATGCCGAGTTAGCGTCTCCCAACTAGGGTGCCTGCCAGCCACTTGTGGGGACCTTGACGCTCAAGGAGACGAGAGGAACCCCCAAGTGAACAGGTAGGACGTGGGAGGACTGAAGCGGGAGGAGAAGTGGAAGCCAGACAGGATCGGCGCCCCTGAGGCCGGGGAGATCAGGAGAGGCAGGCGGGAAGGGCCCTTCGGGAGGAGTGGGAGAGGAACAGAGGGCAATGGCCTGGCCCACTTGCGCCGGGAAGCCTGCTAAGCGCCCAGGCTGGTACCCCCGCTCCAAAGCCCCCTCCAGGCCTCGTGGGCCAGGAGGGAGGCTGGGGAGAGCAGGAGAGGCAGATGGGAGGGACCCTCCCGGAGGAGAGGGAGAGGAGCGCAGGGCGTGTGCCCTGCCCACTCAGCCCGGGGAGCCTGCTGGGCTCCCAGGCCGCTCCTCTGCCCTCCAGGGCCCACCCCTCTCCCTGGCCCCAGGGGCATAGGAGGGAGGCCGAGGGGAGAACAGGAAAGGCAGGTGGGAGGAGCAGGAGAGGAGAGTAGGGCGTTTGCCCAGCCCACTAGAGCCCAGGAAGCCTACTGGGCTCCCAGGTGAGGTCTCTGGCCCTCTGAGACCAGGGGTGGGGGGCACGCCTGGGCCCCTTCTGTTCCTTCAGCCTAAGCCCCACCCCCCACAGCCCCAGGGCCTTTTCCAGTCCTGTGGGTCCTAAGAATAGGCCCCGCCCACTACCCAAACCTCGCCCTTGCTTAGGCCCCGCCCTCCACAGCCAAGGCCTTTTCCCCCTCTTTTTTCTCCTTTTCTTTCTTTTCTTTTCCTTCTCCCTCCTCCTCTTTTTCTATTATTGTGGTACTGATGTACTCTCCGGTTGTTGATTCATCTATATTTTTATATTTATAGTCTTTCTAACATATCTGTTAGTTTCCTACTCTAATTTTATTTTTTACTTTGTTATTGTTCTCTTTTTTTTTTTTTTTTTTTTTTTTGCCACCCCACGTGGCTTGCGGGATCTTGGTTCACGAGCAGGGGATCTGGCTGAAGCTCCTGCGGTGGGAGCTCTGTGTCGAAACCACTGGACTAACAGAGAACCTCAGACCCCAGGGAATATTCACTGGATTGAGGTCTCACAAAGGTCCTCAGCTGAGCACCAAGACCCAGCTCTACCCAATGGCCTACAAACTCCAGTGTTGGAAACCTCAGGCCAAACAACCAGTAAGACAGGAACACAATGCCACTCATAAAAAAAAAAAAAAAATGAGATGACAAAAAAAATGTCACAGGTGAAGGATCAAGGTAAAAACCTACAAGACCAAATAAATGAAGAGGAAATAGGCAGTCTACCTGAAAAAGAATTCAGAGTAATGATAGTAAAGACGATCCAGAATCTCAGAAGTAGAATGGAGGCACGGCTGAGAAAATACAAGAAACGTTTAACAAAGATCTAGAAAAACTAAAGAACAAACAAACAGCGATGAACAACACAGTAACTGAAATGAAAATTACACTAGAAGGAATCCATAGCAGAACAACTGAGGCAGAAGAATGGATAAGTGACCTGGAAGACACAATGCTGGAATTCACTGCTCTGGAACAGAGTAAAGAGAAAAGAATGAAAAGAAATGAAGACAGCCTAAGACACCTCTGGGACAACACTAAACACACCGACATTCAAATCATAGGGGTCCCAGAAGAGAAAAAGAAAGGGTCTGAGAAAATATGAGAAGACATTACAGTCCAAAACTTCCCTAACATGGGAAAGGAAATAGTCACCCAAGTCCTGGAAGCACAGAGAGTCCCATAAAGGATAAACCCTAGGAAAAACACACCAAGACACATACTAATCAAAATAACAAAAATTAAACTCAAAGAAAAAATATTAAAAGCAGCAAGGGAAAAACAAAAAATAACATGCGAAGGAATCCCCATAAGGTTATCAGCTGATTTTTCAGCAGAAATTCTACAGGCCAGAAGGGAGTGGCAGGATACACTTAAAGTGATGAAAGGGAAGAACCTACAACCAAGATTGCTCTACCCAGCAACGATCTCATTCAGATTCAACAGAGAAATCAAAAGCTTTTCAGACAAGCAAAAGCTAACAGAATTCAGCACCACCAAACCAGCTTCACAACAAATGCTAAAGGAACTTCTCTAGGCAGGAAACACAAGAGAAGAAAAAGACCCACAAAAACAAACCCAAAACAATTAAGAAAATGGTAATAGGAACATACATGTCAATAATAACCTTGAATGTAAGTGGATTAAATGCCCCAACCAAAAGACACAGACTGACTGAATGGATACAAAAACAAGACCCATACATATGCTGTCTACAAGAGACCTACTTCAGACCTACGGACACATACAGACTGCAAGTGAAGGGATGGAAAAAGATATTCCATGCACAGGGAAATCAAAAGAAAGCTGGAGTAGCAATACTTGTATCAGATAAAACAGACTTTAAAATAAACACTGTTACAAGAGATAAGGAGGGACACTACATAATGATAAAAGGATCAATCCAAGAAGAAGATATAACAATTATAAATGTTTATGCCCCGACATAGGAGCACCTCAACACATAAGGCAAATGTTAACAACCATGAAAGGAGAAATCGACAGTAACACAATAACAGTAGGGTCCTTTAACACGCCACTTACACCAGTAGACAGATCATCCAACAGAAAATAAATAAGGAAATACAAGCTTTAAATGACACAACAGACCAGATAGATTTAATTGATATTTATAGAACATTCCACCCAAAAGTGGTAGAATACACTTTCTTTTCAAGTGCACATGGAACATTCTCCAGGATAGATCACATCTTGGGTCACAAATCAAGCCTCAGAAAATTTAAGAAAGTTGAAATCGTATCAAGCATCTTTTCTGACCACAATGCTATGAGACTGGAAATCAATTACAGGAAAGAAAAGTGTAAGAAACACAAATACACAGAAGCTAAACAGTGCGCTACTAAATAACCAAGAGATCACTGAAGAAATCAAAGAAGAAATTAAAAAATACACAGAAACAAATGACAACGAAAACACTACGACCCAAAACCTATGGGATGCAGCAAAAGCAGTTCTAAGAGGAAAGTTTATAGCAATTCAATCTCACCTCAAGAAACAAGGAAAATCTCAAGTAAACAATCTAACCCTACAGACTTACAACAACTAGAGAAAGAACAAAGAAAACCCAAAGTCAGTAGAAGGAAAGAAATCATAAAAATCAGAGCAGAAATAAATGAAATAGAAATGAAGAAAACATCAATAAAACTAAAAGCTGGTTCTTTGAGAAGATAAACAAAACTGATAAATCCTAGCCAGACTCATCAAGAAAAAACGGGAGAGAACACAAATCAATAAAATTAGAAATGAAAAAGGAGAAATCACAACTGACACTGCAGGAATACAAAGGATTATAAGAGACTACTACAAACAACTATATGCCAATAAAATGTACAACCACGAAGAAATGGACAAATTCTTGGAAAGGTACAATTTTCCAAGACTGAACCAGGAAGAATTAGAAATAATAAACAGACCTATCACAAGTAGTGAAATTGAAACCATAATTAAAAATCTTCCAACGAACAAAAGTCCAGGACCAGATGGCTTCACAGGTGAATTCTATCAAACATTTAGAGAACAGCTAACACCCATCCTTCTCAAACTCTTCCAAAAAGTTGCAGAGGGAGAAACACTCCCAAATTCATTCTATGAAACCACCATCACCCTGATACCAAAACCAGAAACAGGTATCACAAAAAAAGAAAATTAAAAACCAATATCACTGATGAACATAGATGCAAAAATCCTGAACAAAATACTAGCAAACAGAATCCAACAACACATTAAAAGGATCATACACCATGATCAAGTGGGATTTATCCCAGGGATGCAAGGATTCTCCAATATACGCAAATCAATCAATGGGATACACCACATTAGCAAATTAAGGAATAAAAATCATATGATCATCTCAGTAGATGCAGAAAAAGCTTTTGACAAAATTTAATACCGATCTATGATAAAAACTCTCCAGAAAATGGGCATAGAGGGAACCTACCTCAACATAATAAAGGCCATATATGACAAACCCACAGCAAGCATCATACTCAATGGTGGAAAACTGAAAGCATTTCCACTAAGATCAGGAGAAGACAAGGATGTCCACTCTCGCCACTCTTACCCAACATAGTTTTGGAAGTCCTAGCCACAGCAATCAGAGAAGAAAAAGAAGTAAAAGGAATACAAATTGGAAAAGAAGAAGTAAAACTGTCTCTGTTTCAGATGACATGATATTATATATAGAAAATCCAAAGATGCCACCAGAAAACTGCTAGAACTAATCAATGAATTTGGTAAGCTTGCAGGATACAAAATTAATGCACAGAAATCTCTGGCATTCCTGTACACCAACAACGAAAAATCAGAAAGAGAAATTAAGGAAACGCTCCCATTTACCATTGCAACAAAAGGAATAAAATACCTAGGAATAAACCTGCCTAAGGAGGCAAAAGACTTGTACTCAGAAGACTATAAAACACTGATGAAAGAATTCAAAGATAACATAAACAGATGGAGAAATATACCATGTTCTTGGATTGGAAGAATCAATATTGTGAAAACGACTATACTACCCAAAGCAATCTACAGATTCAATGCAATCCCTATCAAACTACCAATGACATTCTTCACAGAATTAGAACAAAAAATTTTACAATTCGTATGGAAACACAAAAGACCCCGAATAGCCAAAGCAACCTTGAGAAAGAAAAACGGAGTTGGAGGAATCAGGCTCCCCAACTTCAAACTATACCACAAAGCTACAGTAATCAAGACAGTATGGTACTGGCACAAAAACAAATGTAGATCAACAGTACAGGATAGAATGCCCAGAGATAAACCCACACACATATGGGCACCTAATTTATGACAAAGGAGGCAAGAACATACAATGGAGGAAAGGCAGCCTCTTCAGTAAGTGGTGCTGGGAAAACTGGACAGCTACATGTAAAAGAATGAAATTAGAACACTCCCTAACACCATACACAAAAATAAACTCCAAATGGATTAAAGACCTAAATCTAAGACCAGACACTATAAAACCCTTAGAGGAAAACATAGGAAAAACACTGTTTGACATAAACCACAGCAATATCTTTTTTGACCCACCTCCTACAGTAAAGGAAATAAAAACAAAAATAAACACATGGGACTTAATTAAACTTAAAAGCTTTTTCACAGCAAAGGAAACCATAAACAAGACAAAAAGACAACCCTCAGGATAGGAGAATATATTTGCAAATAAAACAACAAAGGATTTCCAAAATATACAAACAGCTCATGGAGCTCAATATCAAAAAAATAATTCAATTAAAAAATTGGTGGAAGACCTAAATAGACATTTCACCAAAGAACACATACAGATGGCCGAGAGGCACATGAACAAATGCTCAACATCACTAATTATTAGGAAAATGCAAATCAAAACTACAATGAGGGGCTTCCCTGGTGGCGCAGTGGTTGAGAGTCCGCCTGCCAATGCAGGGGACACAGGTTCGTGCCCCGGTCCGGGAAGATCCCACATGCTGCAGAGCGGCTGGGCCTGTGAGCCTGTGCTCCGCAACGGGAGAGGCCACAACAGTGAGAGGCCCGCATACAGCAAAAAATAAAAATAAAAATAAAGAGTGTATAATTAATAAACTAATATGAAGAAAAAAGAACACTCCAACAATGAAAGTTAGTGGAGATGTTGAAATAGGTAATACACTTTCCAGAGATTCAAAACAAACCAGACAATAAAATCTCACTAGGGTTATGCAATGGATACCTTATTAAATCTTCTTTGATTTGCATGCTCTCCTCTACATTAATTAGCGGGAAAAAAGTCAAAAGCCAAAAATCAAAACATATTTACAAAAGCCAGCAACATCAAGTAATAAACATGGTTGTCTATTAAATATTATTTCTGAGGTATAGAAAAATGAAACAAAGCTAATGAAAAGATGGGTTTGGAATATTCATTCTGGAATCAATTTCATTCAACAAAGTAATTAAGAAGTCTACTGTGTATCAATTGACTCTGCCTAAACCCACAAAAAAATTCAAAAAAATGGAACTCCTAAAAAATAACAAATATCGGAAAGATACCCCAGCTTTGATAAGCAAACATATAAAGCTGCAGGTACTGAACCACACAGAACTTTCAAAACACAGAAACGTGAACTCAGCGTTCAGCAGGAGAGTCGATCTAAATTTAAAAATCATTGTTCAGGTAAAGATAATGTTATGGACTGCATGCACCTGCCCCTCTCCAAATTCATATGATGGGACCCTAATCGCCAGTATGATGCTATCTCGCGATGGGACCCTTGGGATCTCATTTAGGTCTTAAGGGCTGAGAATAGTGCTCTTATAAGAGACTCGAGAGAGCTTGCTTCTCCCTCTCTCTTCGCCGTAAGAGGCCACAGCGAGAAGGTGGCTGTCTGCAAACCAGGAAGACAGCCCTCACCCATCAGTGAATCTGCCGGCACCCTAACCCTGGACTGCCTGGCCTCCAGACTGAGAAATAAATGTTTACTGTTTAACCCACCCAGTCTATGGTAATTTTGTTACAGCAGCCCAAACTAAGACAGAATACATGCGATATATTATTAAACAATAAGGTCAAGGAAAATGTACTATTACATGAAAAGGAAAATAATAGGCATTCGGTATAAGTTTATGTTTCCGATGTTGAACATTTCTAAAATACTAACAAAATCACTGAGAAAGGATGGCATGTTCAATTATCATGTACAGCTGACCCTTGAACAAAGCAGGGGTTAGGAGAGGTGACCCTCTGCACAGCTGAAAATCCACATATAACTCACAGTTGGCCCCCTGTATACGTGGTTCCTCTGTACCTGGCCCGCACCTGTGGATTCCAGCCACTGCAGATGCTGCAGTGCCACAGCATTTACTATTGGAAAAAATCCTCATACAAGTGAAGCCGCGCAGTTCAAACCCATGTTGCTCACGGGTTAACAGTACATGAGTTTTCTACCAGGACAAAATTTTCTAAGTTTACTACCAACACAGACAAAAAGACTCTCTGAGAAGACTTGAATCACTCAGTCCACATTCTAACAGAGTTGTACTTGGCTTTCTTACCAACAGAAGATACTATACATATCTGCAATTCAAGAAAGTAAGTAGGTTTAGCTTTAGTCAGGGGAACACAAAAAAGATGTGTTTTTGTGAGCAATTAATCAACTGATCTATATTTGTATATGGAGAAAATGAACAAAATTTTTAACATAGGTATCAGATTCAAGAGTAGTAACCTAGGGCTTCCCTGGTGGCGCAGTGGTTGAGAGTCCGCCCGCGAATACAGGGGACGCAGGTTCGTGCCCCGGTCTGGGAAGATCCCACATGCCGCGGAGCGGCTGGGCCCGTGAGCCATGGCCACTGGGCCTGCGCATCCGGAGCCTGTGCTCTGCGGCGGGGGAGGCCGCGACAGTGAGAGGCCCGCGTACCACAAAAACAAAAAGAGTAGTAACCTAGAGCCATATTATTTCAGCACCTTCATATGTTTTAGGGAACGAGATATGACCCATGCTCATCTCAATTCATGTGATAATGAACAGTGTCAACTGACTTAAGGGCAGGCCTCCCCACTGATGTGTTTAAAAACCAACACTAAAGACTTCTCAGGTCATATTTCTGTGCGCATCATTATATATATTTAATAGATAACAAATCTAACGAAAAACACTGCTCAATTTTATTTCTGCAGTGATTGAAATGCCTACATCCAAACAAACGAACAAACAAGCAGCATTCTACACGTTTCTTGAGTCCAACTGAACCTTCTGAGGTAGCACACCACACTGGACAGAACACTAGGCTCAGATGTCAGGAAGAAGTGCGGGGCTTGACAGGTGCCCTTAACGTCTCTGAGAGCCAGTGACATCACGTAAAGCGAGGAAGTAATGTCTAACTTATGCACTTGCTATGAAAATTAAATGAAAAATATTTTAAGAGAGAAAAGAGAAGTGGGATGCAATCAGTAACTATTTTTAAAAGTGGGGTGGGGACAGGAGGTAAAGTTAAAACTACCTACCCTAAGCCAGAAAGTTTACTTTATTGTGTTAGGTCTTTCCTTTCCCTGGGGTGTGACTCCCGGCAAGTCTTTTAGCTTCTGTTTTTTTCATGGCTAAAATGGGGTAAATAACATGCTCTCTCATCAGGTTATCGTTAAGGATCAAATGAGTTAACATACATGAAAGCATTATGAGAACAACAAATGAACAATAAGTGAAAGAAAAACACCCCAAAACCCCACAACTCTTCTTGATAGAAAAGCCAAGCAGGCAAAAAAGAGAAATTATGATTTCTCATTTCCTGGCACACAGAATTTGATCTTTGTACAACATACTTCAAACAGCAATCACACCTCACAGTAATCACTGTGTGACTGTCTCGTCACTAAACTGGCACTGCGTTAGAGACAGGAATATCACTGCTGGCTTTTCAGCAGCTAACGCATCATCAGCTGATGCTTGTTGCACCTGATCTTCCTGTTAAATAAGCAATACATTAAGAAGTAGACGAGGGCTTCCCTAGTGGCACAGTGGTTGAGAGTCCGCCTGCCGACGCAGGGGATATGGGTTCGTGCCCCGGTCCGGGAAGATTCCACGTGCCGCGGGACGGCTGGGCCCGTGAGCCATGGCCGCTGAGCCTGCGCATCCAGAGCCTGTACTCCGCAACGGGAGAGGCCACAACAGTGAGAGGCCCGGTACCGCAAAAAAAAAAGAAGTAGAAGAATTACCATTTTCTTTCCGTAATCTTGTTATGAACTTCTTAGGAGGTATGACTCCAACCTTTTTCTTCTGGGTAGCGATGCTGTGGAAGAGGTCTGCTAAGCACGTAAGAAGACTCTCCTTCTTCCTAGGTTGACTCTTGTACGCGAGAACTTTTTCCCGAAATGGACGACAAAAATAAAGTGCTTGAAGAACTGAATTGCAGTAGCAAGTATTCCCAAACTAGAAGAGAAAAAAACATTTTTGTTAAATTTGAGGCAACACAGTTTTCAGAGAAAGAATGTCTATGTCTAAAGCTGAGAGAAGAGAAAGACAAGACAGGGAATTGATGATCCTCATAACTTAAAAGGCATCTGAGAGTACAAGTAACTGTCCTGATTGCAAATCACCCAATTCTAACATTAAATGGGTGCTCCTGGCATCAGTTTCAGGTTAAAACGGAAGAAAAATACATGCAATAAATCTGGCCTTTATCAAAACTGAGTTAAAGAACTACATATTTAAATAGTGAGATTAGTCAAGGTTTAGGCTTCTGGCGAATTCCTTTTCCAATTCCCACTGTTATGACAGTACTGGCTGTATACAAAGCATTTTCTATACTGTACGTGTAAAAATGTAACTCTCAAAAATTCTTTAAAAAAAAACGTAAGAGTGAGGTTTACTATCAGGTTCTTCAGTGCCATCCAAAAAATAAACAAAAACAAAAAATAAGGAAAAACAAGATACTCTGAAATATTAGATGAAAAAGTCATCAACGTGACAGCCTAAGAACCACTGAAATGCCGAAATGCCAGGTCACATTATTCTCCATCCGTCAGAAGGACGTGGACTTGGCTCCAGAGTTGAAGCCTGAACTGCAGCCCCACCTCTCACTGGCCACGTGGCCTGGAGCAGGTGACTGATCACTCAGCCTCAGTTTCCTTCTCTTTAATAACAGGGGAGAAAGTCATCCTACTTTACAGAGAAAATAACACAGGGTTTAATAAATATTTTTCGCCTTCTTTTTTCCTTCCCATTAATAGACACTGACTCCCAAAGCTGGCTAATAAAACCCCTAGAAGTCCATCACTGAGGAGCTGGGGAGTAAACAAGGGACGAGGACAGTTCTCAGAGAACTGCCACGGGGCGGGGTCAGGCATACAGTAACCAGAAACAGGCAAGTGGAGAAGAATGCTGAAGAACGGGCACTCTTCAATTATGTCCATAAATACATGCACACGTTTGCTTATATTTTAAAACTAGGAAGAATATATCAAAAGCTAATAAAAATGGTTATATATAGAGAAAGGGAAAAGAGTAAGAGCAATGAAAGTGAGACTGCTGTACACGTACACGGTTATAAAAAGTTTACCTTGTAACCATATTTTTAAAAACTAAATTAAAATGAAAAAGACAGAATAAATTCCTAAAATTGAAAATAAATAGAAATAAATCAGACCTAAACGTGTACCAAGTTGGTGGTAGAACTACGTAAAGAAAAGAGTGAGGGCTTCCCTGGTGGCGCAGTGGTTAAAAATCCACCTGCCAATGCAGGGGACACGGGTTCGAGCCCTGGTCTGGGAAGATCCCACACGCTGCAGAGCAACTAAGCCTGTGTGCCACAACTAGAGCCCACGAGCCGCAACTACTGAAGCCCATGCGCGTAGAGCCCGTGCTCCGCAACAAGAGAAGCCACCGCAATGAGAAGCCGGCACCACAAGGAAGAGTAGCCCCCACTCGCCACAACTAGAGAAAGCCCGTGCACAGCAAAAAAACCCCAACACAACCAAATAAATTTTAAAATAAATAAATAAATAAAGCTTTAAAAAAAAAAGAAAAGAATGACTTCAAATAACTTTAAAACACAGAATTTTTACTATCCATGCCTACTGAACTACAGTCTAAGAACAAAAAGAACAAAGAAGTCTTAAAACAGCATTCAGTACTCACAGTTAGAATTAACCCATTGATATTGCTATTTTGAAACCACTAAAGATATACTGTAAGACAAAGCAAGGAAGGAATTATGTTAATATCCCCTAGGAATCAAAAAAAATGTTTTTAAATTTATTTTTGGCTGTGTTAGGTCTTCTTTGCTGCGCACAGGCTTTCTTCAGTTGTGGCGAGCAGGGGCTACTCTTCGTTGGGGTGCGTGGGCTTCTCACTGTGGTGGCTTCTCTTGTTGCGGAGCACGGGCTCTAGGCGCGTGGGCTTCAGCAGTTGTGGTGCACGGGCTCAGTAGTTGTGGCTCGTGGGCTCAGTAGTTGTGGCATGCGGGCTCTAGAGTGCAGGCTCAGTAGTTGTGGTGCATGGGCTTAGTTGCTCTGCAGCACGTGGGCTCTTCCTGGACCAGGGCTCAAACCCACGTCTCCTGCATTGGCAGGCAGATTCGTAACCACTGCGCCATCAGGGAAGCCCGTAATCAAATTTTTTAACGTAAAGGAAAAAAGATACAATAGTAAAAATCAGAAGAGTAAAAGCCCTTTAAAGTTAAATTGGAATTAGAACTAGCAGTATAAACTCATGCCTCTTTGTAAATCTTAAAGTGTGTGTGTGTGTTTGCGTTCTCAGGTTCTGTCCACTGAAAAGGCCTCCACATCAATAAATTTCCCCTGAATCCAGACTGTGGCCTCTAAAAACCCTTCTCCCACAAAAAGGAACGAGGACGACTTACAGATACGGCTATACAACGTAATGGACAGGAAATGTACAATGTACAAGATTAGCCTGGAATATCTTTTCGTGTGGCTTGAAGAGCCAACTTTCATCAAAAAGAATTACTGCAATGGATTAAAAAGCACATCAACTACACAAATATCTACGTGGTTTATTAGACTCCAGTGGAAGTTGTAAACAAGAATATAAAAAAGGAAAGCATCAAAGTTCTACCCCACCTTTCTCATAAAAACCATATTTCAGGGGGCGTTAAAGTTACTGTTTAGAGAATAATTCTGGCTAATAAATCCAGAAGAAATCATTGTAAATAATGGATTGGGTGATAATTATCCCTGGATACCTAAAACATTTGGTTAAAGGTTGGTGGGGAACTTTAAAATGGGGGGCTCAGACCTGAACGCCCAATGCCTTCCAGCATCATTCAAAATGAACAGCCCAAACTTTACATCCCGTGATGTGGTGCACCAAGAAATATGTAGCAATTCCTATAAAGTATTCTTGCCTTAACAAACAAAATCAAATCCCTAAACTTTAACCACGTGTCTAGACTGAACTACCAATTTACAAGATACTCAGGGAACAGAGGAAGAAGTTAAATACCCCAAAATAGGAACAGGACAACGGACTCAGCGAAGATTTACAACTTCTATGTTCACATTGCTAGTCGGAGCCAAGAACTGATTTCGTAAAGACAGATGTGTTTACAGGCTTTCCAGAGAAATGCTAAAAGTATATGACAGTGATGCATAGATATCATTGATCATGAATACAACCATGGATATCCTTCAATAGAGCCTATCCAGGGGCTAAGTACACCTGCAGTACAATCTCCAATACGACTAAGATTATCTTACCAATTAATCAGTATTAATTAGTCTGAAAAATACTAGTAATTGTACAACAGTCTAATGACTCCAATGACCAACAAACTATGGCTTTGTAAACTGAACAGAAGATACAATCCCCATAATTTGGACATTTTATTAAAGAATAAACAACAGGGAACTCTAACAACTTCCACAGAGCAGGTAGATAAACAAAAGACAGCAGCTCACAGTATATTAGAAACAATTATGATGATGAAGCTTTTGACCCACTAATAAAAAAGCAAATAAAATAAGCTAAGGAACTGGCATGTGGAGACTGCTGAAGTCCGCCTCCTGTTAATCTTCTGACTACAAGCAATAGGTAACATTACAACCAACCTTGGAGGCTTTCTACTATGGTCTTCTTTACTTACCTTCATCAACCCCATTAAAGAAAAAGTAAAGGTTGAAACTACTACTATTTCTCCAGAATAAACTAACTTTCAATCTTATTCGTAACTTTGAAGCTTTTCCTTCAATTTCCCTGATTTTTAGTAGTGACTTTCACTGAAGTTCCTGAAACCTAAAAACACATCCTTCAAGTATATAGCTTTCATGCAAAAGACTGTCTGGGATGATTTCCTCTGCACTCTTGCTTCTGAATGGGATTGAAACCTACCCTGTGCTTTTTCAGCTGGTTCTGAAGATCAAAGGCATGACCAGGTTTAAAATCAGGGGAAACAAATATTAAAGGTCTCATCACTGACTTCTCAATTGTTTATTGAACACAGTGACCTATCCCTGCTTTCTCTGAGTCTTGGGGAAAAAAAAAAAAAAAAGATTTCTCATATCCCCATCGATAAGATCATTTTGAGCACATATCCCTAATACATGCATATTTGTTTAGAAATAATATATGTACTGCATTGTGTACACTAAAAATACAACAAATGTGATTAAGATGAACATTTCAAATTATTATATTAATTTTTTATTTTCACTAAAAATTATTAAGTAAGAGCGATGAGACAGTATGCTTTTTTGTAAACTATGGGTTATAGATTTTAATAGAGCGATTTGACAGTTCAGTTATTTGGCTATGTAGTTCTAAGGGATATCAAAGTTGAAAAAGGTATCTCCGTAAAGATACATACATAGGTCCAAGTGGAAAAGACTCTCTCCTTGACAGCCTTTACTTTCTAAACTATGGTATTAGATAGTCGATCCTATCTTTCAAATTTGTTTGAATTCATTTAAGTAATTATCTGTCTTGACAGCAGCAAAGCCTGGCCACTGAGCACACAGGATCTGAAACCAAGCTATCTAGGTTCAAGTCTGGTTCTGCTACCCGACCCTAGGAAATTACCAGGCCACTCTCTCTTCGTCGGTTTCCTCATCTGTAAATGCCATTTATAACAGCACCCACCTCTACAACCTTGCAAAGAATTAAATGAATGATCTCCATGAAGCACTTACCATGGTTCGGAATACCTCATCACTACATGGTTATTTTTGAAACAACCTTTTTGAGCCATCTGTCCCTTTTGAAAAATTAGCTTAGCTGAAATAGATTAAATCCTGTAATCCCTAAGTCTCCACTTGAATCATAATAGATTGCAACAGCACAAATGAATAAGAGGGGTGATACTGTTAGCCTTTGGTACTATGCAACTTGCAGTGACATAGGAACACTACACACATGGACAGAGTAGTATGGGTGCCAGTGTCAACCAATTATTAAGAATTAGTAAAGCTTAACCTATATCTTTCCTTTTTAGATAAAAATAAACACTAGAAATGCTCATACTTTGGTCCCCAATGAATCATCTTACATATTTCATTTGGAAACTACTGGTTTTAATCACAATTATGTCAACAGTATTACCTTTAAAAAATGTTTTTAAATGTTTAAGTGCCCCACGGTCCTCCATGCTGGCTGGCGACAGTGCCATCCTGTGAACACCCTCCCTTCTACGGGAAGGCCCTCCTCCCCCAACCACAATCTGTTCAGGTGGCCCTGTTTTACATAGGTCTAGACCCCACGTGCCCCTACCCACCCCCTCTCTGCAGCCAGGTGAACCTAATCCAGATTCCCATGGACATCTGTTCCTCCCCCCTCCCTTGCCCCCCTGCCCCAGGCTTCCTCACGGGAACCCACTTCTCTGTGCAAGCTCTGTACGACTGTCAGTCACAAGCTCTTTTGTAGACCCTGCAACAGGGTCGGGCACTGGATCCAATCTGGCCAGAGGCCTTGGGGCAGAGTTCTTTGGTCAGGTTTGATATGGACGGTCTGGGATCTCTGATGATATAAGATGGCCATCAGGTGGAGAGAAGCTAAAGGAAAAGGAAACCAATGCAAAAGAAAACAGAACCAAGAGACACAGGCCTAATCAACTTTACAACCTACAAAACCTTCCATTTTTATTTCTCACTCTCCTCCATAATGGCCCCTGTTCCCTGGATTCAGAGTTCCAACTAGTGACTACTAGCAATTCAGGTTAAAAAGACTTTTATAACGGTCTAGCCCCACAAACCTACTTGTGTTTGGGAACCTATTGTGTTAGAAAATTAAAATAAAATCATATAATGAGATGATTTTTAAAAGGCTATTAAAAATGGAGAGACTGGGCTTCACTGCTGGCGCCGTGGTTGGGAATCCGCCTGCCAATGCAGGGGACAAGGGTTCGATCCCTGGTCCGGGAAGATCCCACATGCCGCAGAGCAACTAAGCCCGTGTGCCACAACTACTGAGCCTGTGCTCTACTAGAGCCCGTGAGCCATAACTACTGAAGCCCACGCGCCTGGAGCCCGTGCTCCGCAAAAAGAGAACCCACTGCGGTGAGAGGCCCGGGCACCACAACGAAGAGCAGCCCCCGCTCGCCACAACTGGAGAAAGCCCGCGTGCAGCAACGAAGACCCAGTGCAGCCAAAATAATAATAATAATAAAATTTTTTAAAAATGGAGAGACTGCACAGAAAGTAGGAAAGAGATACTACTAGTCTAAATCACTACTATCAACTTTACTAAAATAAGTACTCATTAGCTACAAGACAAAGGAAAAAGGCAATCTGGTTTATCAGATTAAACAATTTGCTTTCAAAGAATTTAGCTGACTATAAACAGCAGGCACGTAAGGTGGGTATTTCACAGCGAGAGAAAAGCTTCCACAGGCTCCTCTCCCTCCTCAAGGCGGCTTCTGCACCCCGAGCCACACAAGTATTTCCCCTCTCCTAACATCCTGTACCATCAGAGATACTAACGTATTCACAAGAGTTAACCCAACAGGAAATCCCCACTCTATGTATTATGCAAATCACAGTGATGGCATCAGAGTTACCATTAAGAGTAAACGGCCATAAAAGCTATCCTTTGTGAAAATATTCCTCCAAGATAAAAACATCTACAACTGAAAATAATGGAAAACAGACTGTTATTAACAAAGTGAAGAGTAACCACTCTGAATTTTCTGGTAGATTAATTAACTGTGGGGTTTGGGGTTTTTTTTTTTTCCCTTCTCTCCATAAAAAAAAGAAAAAAAGTCTAATTTTCTAACTGCCCAAATACACACACTATTTCCCAAAAGCAAGTGCTATTGAGTGATTCTACCACTTACTTGGTCGGTCGCAAAAAGGGATCCAATCAAGCAGATCTAATGGGAACCCTTTTCAGTATTAGCTTTTTGTAAGAGCAATTAAAATGAACCTGCACACTTAGCTAAGAACAGACTGATGAAAAGAAAATGTACATGTGCCTCACTTTAACAGAATCCAATTGCTAGGAAAGATTAACCACCAAGTGCCTTAAAGCAGCTACCTTCCATGTTGTTTATAACACTAACTACTGGGCAGACAGGCACAGGGACAGGAGGAAGATGTTCAAATGTTCACCTCTCAATTAACTAAGCCATCTCCCCGACCCCTCAAAGCTCCAACCTTAATTTTTAAGGGACTCTATAATAGTGTGATAGCTCTACAAAGAAAAAAGGGGGAAGGAAACCAGAGAGAAGGGTGATGACAATTTAAGAGCTGAAAACAGGGCTTATGGAAAACGGTTAAAGGCAGGCAACACAGCTGCGAAGTAGCCTGAGGGCACAGATCAAAGAAGAAGTTCATCACTATCCTAGTTCTGCTGCATCTACTCCGACCACCAATTTATTTCTGCATATAATTCAAGGTGTTCCTCAATCTTTCACAGCTGGAGCCCTGGCTACCTTAGGGATCTCAATTCTTCATCATAATAGCCAGGCACAGAGATCAGAAACTGTTCTCAGAAATTCCTGCTTTCCTTGGTTTTACTGAATCTCGGTTACTCAGCTTCAGGGAGAAATACAAATTCTACCTTTTGAATTTAGACCGATGCACGTGAAGTAGTAAAAATGATACCTTCTTAGAAACTTTTTTTGTTTGTTTTTTTTACACACAATCAACACTGGTATTTGGATACTGGTATCCAATTAAAAACAACATACCAGCAGAAGAAAAAATAATATAGAGCTTTAAGACTCGTTTACTTGTTTTGAGGTTATCTGCAAAAAAGTCAGTTAGACACAAAATGGAGAGACTGGAATGTTTATGCTGGAGAAGGTAAAGGGAAAACAGCCTTCAATATAGAAAATACTACTATTCTAACTAAGGAAAATGGGTTCTTCTGGGACACTAAAAATCGGCACAACTTTTCTACAATTTAGGACACAAATTAGCTTTGGAGGCTGAGCCAAGTAAGGGCGGTAGCCACAGCCACAGGGAAAGGGCAACGAGACTGAAGAGCTGGGGTCTGCCACCCCCAGAACTGAAAGGAGGCTTCTTCTGATCCCTAGACAACTCTGTAAGTGTGCGCATCAGATATCAGAAGTAGAGGCCAGCCTGCTCAATAAACAAGAAAAATTAAACATATTCATCTAACTCTCCTCCCCATGATACCCCAATAAAATGACAGTAAAAGAACAGATTAGGCAAAAACTCAAAAGGCCAAAGAAGACAATGAGAGATTAGAGGTATCAGCGAACTTCCAGAAAACAGAAGGCAGATGGAGGAGAAGTAGCCCAAATGTCTCTAAGAGACAAATGGGTAACAACGGACTCACCTCTAAAGGGTCAGAGACGTTTTGTGGGGTGGGGACCTCTGAGAACACAAGTCTGGTCGTCAGTCTTTAAAAGGACCATTTAGACCCCCAGGCACTCAACTCTTCCTTCAGCTGCAGGTTTAGTCTCCGCAGAAGATGAAGAGGAGACTCTGGGTGGAGAACCCTTAAGGACAGCAGTGAGGCACCGAGCAGGAAACAGGACCAAATAAAACCCCGAATAACCCCCCACCCCCACCCCAGACAGGCGCCGGAGGAGGCTTCCCGGCAGAAGATAAACAGCCCCAGAGAGACAGCTCCAGCTACTGAAATGGGATGGGGGCCGTGGGAGGGAGGGGCATTCGCCAGGGGCCACTCTAGACTGAAAGAGCAGCCCCACCACAACATAAGAAGCCCCAGTCATCCTTTCAGCATTTCACCCTTACAGATGAGTACAATTTGAGGAAAGCTTCCAACAGGAAAGATACCAAAGTTTAAAAGGGGGCGGGGAATAAACTCCAAGGTCTCAGAAGCAATCCAGTAAGCATCAGAAAACCTCAGCAACAACAAAAACTATAAATGACATCCTGCGAAAAGGAACAGAAAATACTGCCCCCATGAAACAAGAGAAGAAAAAAGGTAACATTGTAAGAAATAAAAAATGCAATGAGCTGGACAAAAAAGTTGAAGATATAGTCTAAAATGTAGAATAAGGCAGATGATCAAAAATGGGAGAATAAGAAAAATAAAGACTCAGTCTAAGTGTTTCAGTATAACAACTAACCATATCAAAAAAAGACAAAACAGAGAAATTACAACGATAGGAAGAAAATTATCCCAATAATAGTATCAGAAATGTTTTACAACTGAGGGAAATAAATCATCAGTCTGAATGGGTCCATAAACACTCAGCACAACAGGGTCCCCATCAAGACACAGGATTAGATTTCAGAACACTGTGGATAGAGAATATCCTTAAGGCCTCCCAAAAACGTTTTAAAGGGGAAAAAAAAAGCCCTGTACATAAGAGATCGAGAACCAGAATGGCATCCACCCTCTCAGCATCAACAGAAGCCAGAAAGCAGTGGAGTAAGCCCTGATGTAACCTAGGATGGATACCTAGCTCTAACAATAACCAAAACAGTCTTAAATATACAAGATCTCAAAGTCTGTATCCATGCACATTTCCTAAACAAGCATCTACAGAAGGTGTTCCACAAGGCAAGGGAGGAAAAACCCGGAAAGAAGTCGGGAAGAAGGAAAGGAGACAAGTGCAGGGAATGTGAAGGGCGATGGAAGAGACATCGCCAGGTACAGGCTACACAGAAGGAGCACGGGGGGCTGGGTGGTACCTGACAGGCACGGCTCAGTGGAAACGGATACTGAGAAGGTCTTTTTGGCTTTCTTTAGTTCTGCTGAAGGCTTTGGGAAGAACAAATGAAAGTTTAGGACATGGAAAAATAAAGCAATGATTAATTCCATATTGGGAGAATGGGGGAAAGTGAAGTTGGGCAGGGATGGTGAGAAAAGAGAGTGAAGTTTCTTATCTGCCAAAACAGGAAATCAGTAGTTTGTTTTTATTTTTTTAATGGCAGTATAAGTACCTTATTTAGGCTGTAAGGATACATTCCAGAAAAAATAGCCCGAGGACTAATGAGTGGCCTCCTCTAGGGAGGGGAAGAGGAGGAGGGTGGGCACTGCTGACCCTGTGTTACTAGCTTATACCCAGCGCAGACAGACAGAGAAGGGTCCCCAAGCAAGGCAAGACACACATACCACGCAACTGCCCTCCTCAAATTGCACAAGGAATCTATGTACATAATGACGTGCTAGTACTCAGTAACACACCAATCTGTTCAGCATAACTTACTTTCTTACCTGTATTATCACCAATACACATACTTTAAAACACTCACCATGGATCCACCTAACAGTACAGTACAGCATAAACTGACATGACAACTACATAACAAAGATTGGTGGTGTTTTCTCATGATTCAGGAAAGAGTTAAAACTTCTAAAGAAAGTTCTTCCAAAGTTTTAATAATGTATAATTACAATGATTACCTCCATAAGGGCAAGGCTATGTTTTTTTCTTATATTTCACACTTTTAAATCTATACCACTGGAACAACGCCAGAAGCAAACTGACAAAGACGCTATAGACACATGGGGGCAGTTACAAAACTGTATTTATATCTGTACATTTGGATCACTTATATTTAGACACGTAAATAATTCTCAAAGAATCAAAGAGATCATTTGGTCTAGGCCATATGAAATTTTGGTTATGAGAAAATTCTGACACAAAATAGGAAAAAAAATCAGGCCGACAAGTTAGAAACTGTTCCAAGACTCTTAAGACTTCAGGCAATGGGGACTTCCCTGGTGGCACAGTGGTTAAGAATCCGCCTGCCAATGCAGGGGACACGGGTTTGAGCCTGGTCCAGGAAGATCCCACATGCCACGGAGCAACTAAGCCCGTGCGCCACAACTACTGAGCATGTGCTCTAGAGAACCCATGAGCCACAACTACTGAAGCTTGTGCACCTAGAGCCCGGGCTCTGCAACAAGAGAAGCCACCACAGTGAGAAGCCCGCACACCGCCATGAAGACCCAACACAGCCAAAGAAAATAATAATAATAAATAAATAATAAATTAAAAAAAAAAAAAGACTTCAGGCAATGTTGTTTCCCTCCCATTAGAGATAATTTTGAAATTCCAAGTCATGTTTCTTGGCATTAAGTCTACTGATACAAAGGAACAAATTTCCTTTAATAAATTATGAACTGCATTCATCATTCTTAACACTACTTCCAAGCATAATTTGAAGGCTATGTATCAACGGATACTTACATTGACTAATCCAAAATAGTGCTCATTGACTGGAAACTGTTCTGGACCAATCTCTTTCTCTAATGCCGAGGCATTGGCGCCCTATAAAATGAAAAACAGACATCTTAGTATTTACAGTATTTTCCCAATACTGTCACAATTATATACACATTACAGAGAAACCCTTAAAATAATTTTCTTGTTGGGGCTTCCCTGGTGGCGCAGTGGTTGAGAGTCCGCCTGCCGATGCAGGGGACACGGGTTCGTGCCCCACTCCGGGAAGATCCCACATGCCGCGGAGCGGCTGGGTCCGTGAGCCATGGCCGCTGAGCCTGCGCGTCCGGAGCCTGTGCTCCGCAATGGGAGAGGCCACAACAGTGAGAGACCCGCGTACCGCAAAAAAAAAAAAATAAATAAATAATAATAATAATTTTCTTGTTCCCTATAACTACCTAACATTATGGAAAGAAAACAAAGGGTGATAGTGAAGAATAAAGGCTTTTAATAATATGACCAAAAACTAGTTTGCAGGAACATTCTCATGGACAAAGCCTGGATCAAGGAATTATATCAAATCCTGTTCCTTGTTTTAAGTAATGGACGTGAGCCCCTGCTGAATCACATGGTCTAACAGGAGTGTAATCTCAGAGCAGCCATCTCAGAGAGCTGAAATTCTGTGAAATTAAATATGCATATATTCAGTGACCTAACACTTCTTCAGAGGTATATACCTGAAACCTTCTCACACAGAATTAAAGGTGACAAGAACGTTTGCTGAAATGTCACTGACGACTGCACAGCTGACTGCAGTCTAGATGGTCTATAAAATGACAGCATACTATGTAGCAGTCAGAATAAATGAACTAGGTTTACATACAAAAACACGGATACTTGTCAAAAATATAACATTAAGTAAACAAAGTAAAAACGAGATCCACATATATATATAAAACAGTACATGGCCAACGGGCTGGAAGAATGTACATGAAACCCACTTGAGTGGGGCTGGAAGAGGGCCGGGATGTGGAACTGCAGGGTGAAGGACAAAAAGGAAAAAATAAAATAAAGCCCAACAAAAGAGGGGCCTTGCCCAGACAGTAACTGTGTGTCATGGTCTCAGGAATACGACCGACTCAATTCTGTGCATCTGAGGTCTCCGAAAGAAAAGGGACGGGGAGTCGGGGGAAGTGGTGGGCAGCACACAGGCCCTGAGTACCAGCACACACTAGCAAATGGGCTCAAGACGTAGCCTGAAAGGGAAGTAAAAGCAGTTCTGAGAACATAGTAACTCTGCATCAGTCTACCTGGAAATTCCCAAGAACACACCCTACCAGACAAATACAACTGATACTACTCACAAGACAGCCCAACACCACCTTGCGGAGCTGCACACAAGACGACAACACGACACACGCACCATGCCTCCCCAAGGGTGCGACCACGGTCAACACCACCGGGTGCCCATAGCCCACCCCTGCTGTTTCCTAAGCCTGGGAAGCCCAGACCTTTTTGTCAGACGACGCCTCTTCAACTTCCTGATGGGCCAGGCCTGAAGTAAGTACTGATGGAAGGGACCGGGTGGGTTGGTGGTCGAGTTCCACCACAATGAGACATTTCCTCTAAAATGCCCTCCAGCCATCCAGCACTTGGATATATACACGATACTGTCTTTATTTTTTTAATTTAGGAATTACTATTCGGCTTTCTATAAATCCCCGACACAATCACTAGTTCACAGATACTATTTATTTCTAAATTTGGCTCTCCATGAACTGTTTTATAACAACATGAAATTCAGTTATTACAGCAACTTCAAGATCCACTGAATAGAACCGTCTTGGTGGAAGGCTACAAGCCCGCTCTCCGCCTCCGCCAGCTCAAGTATCTTGTCGCAGAATTTCCTCACATATATTGAAAACTATCACTAAGCCACATGCAAGAATTTAAACTGATATTGGTGTATTCAAATGAGTATAACCCCTTTCCCACACACACAAAAAAAAAGACAAGAAAAGGTGCTATTATCCAAAGTACGACCTCATGCATCTATGTACTTGGGACAATAAAATGCCGGTACACAGACCTGGGGAAAGCATTTCTGGCCCTCGGGATGAAGCAAGAACAGAACACCATGTGAGCATTCTCCGCTGTAACACCGATCGCGTGCCACACCCGTGTGCTCTGACCACCCCATGTCCCACTGGTGTCCCTACACGCTTCCAGGCGCTGCTCAGAAAGCCCTTCCCCCACCCATCCTGGCCTCAGGGTAGTTTTGACTACGGTTCGAGTTCTTAGCCTCTCTGTGCCTCAAGTCCCTAAGGGTAAGAGGGAAATGGTACCAACTACTTTACAGAGCGGCTACGAATAAACTGAGCTGAAGCTTTTGTGAAAGCATCTGGCTGTGCCTTGTACGTGAGCCGCTGTCCGTAAATGCTGCTTCTCTTCTCTCCCTTCCCTTCAATTCCAAGGGGAAGAAAAGCTACTCTCATTGGCCAGTAATATTAATAAATATGACCGGCTCCATGCAATAGCTAAGAAATAACAAGAGAAGGAAACAAAAATCAGAAGGAGAAAATGAGGAAGCTTCATTAAAAAAAACAGATCAACTCCTCAATCTGGCCAACTCCACAACACGGCCCCTGGAAGAACCCTCATGATACTCCCCCAAAGCCGAACCACCAGCAGAACCACAATCCAAGGAGGCTGGACTGAGGAGGAGGTTAAGTGCGATGAAGCGGAAACTCAGACCACTGTCCTTTAACCTTTCTGGTAATTTAAGAATGTTTATTTGCAAAATAAAAGGGCCAGTCTCCTCAGCAATTTTCTAAACCCCCAGCTCTAAGCTTATCTGTTGGGTTTTCGAGTAAGCGTTTACACAAACTTAGGTTTTCACAGCCGAAGATCCGGTAATTTCTAAAGTGCCTTCTAACTTAACATTCTGTCATATTTCCAATCCCTTTTATCGACACTTCTGAGGACACTACTGTAGTAACACAAAGCTCCCGGGAATTCTAAGCCAACCCACACGTGCCGAGCAACACGATTCGACAGGGAGGGACTGTGGCTGCAGATACGGCAAGGGCAGCAGATCGACACGGACAGTACAGAGAGGACGGGATTTGCTCGGCGACACTTCTAAAGTAAGGCACAGCACAGTAAACTATACCTCAGTACAGCATAATTACGCTGCAGAGCGGATCCTGTGAACTACAGGAGGAGAGTCCCACGGCAGGAATTCAAGACTTTCTTGCAGAAATGACCAGAGCACACGCCTACCTCTAGCCAAATGCTAACTACAAAGGCAAAGTGTAGACAAGGCAATCCAGTTCCTGATGAGTGCTTTTTTTAAAATTTAAGTGTTTTCAACACTACAGTTAGTCTAACTGGTGAAAAACCACCACGAAGCCGAAAACTTGCCACACAATTTTTAGTACGTTTACCAGAGTTCTCAAACATCATCCCTTGAAGATGTTATTGAAGGCTGACACTCCCTATCAGGTCAAATAACAGTCGAGCACCGCAAGATTTAAGCTGAGCCTAGAACAAGTCAACATCCAACAGTAATGGCTCTGAACAGCCCTGCATCCCCACACTTGAGAAATAGGACCCTACTGCAATTAACAATGCTTTACAAAATCACGATTCTTTACAGGGATAAAGGGAAGAAACGTTGGTGTTCTCAGTTAGGAATTTCTGCTCTAAAGCTTTCGTGAGGAACAGGATTCATCTGTTTTGTCTGAGAACAGCACGCTCAGAAGGAAGACGACATTTTTTCTGACCGTTCTGTCTCCATTTTTGTAACTTACATAAGATTATTTTAGACTCAGTACCTATTACTACAAATTCATCAAGAAGAAGTAATTAGATATTCGTGACCCTCCTGATGAAAACAACCGAAAGGTGAATGAATTTTTTAATTAAAACAATAATAATTTACTGAGCTGGTGAGAAAATAAGGAATCTGCAGAAACCAAAACACGAAGCCATGGGAGAACCCTGGGAGATAAGCAAATGCCAAACACAGATTTTACATGGAGGTCACCTGCCAACACTAGTGACCTGTGCACCCTACTCTGACAGCTGGATGGAACAGAACATGGTAACCAGGTGCTGAAGCTTAGGGCCCACCAAAGACAGGGAGGCCAGCAGAAGACCCCAGCATGACAGTGAGCCCAAGAGGGCTACGTCTTCAGCTAAGGGGGAACGAGAAATAACCCTGCACCACAGAAGGAGATGGCAACGAAACCTGCCTGACTTGTCCTTGGTGTGGGAGTGGGGGAGATGATAAATATCTTCCCAACAGTCATAACCACAAGCTGGCCCTAATCAAAGCTTGTGACCCAAATTCACACATGCTATATGATCTTACAAACAAACAAAATCAGGCAGAAAATGTAATTCAAAGAGGTCCTGAGCTGACAGTGCCCTCTTCCACCCTACAACTAGCAACCAACAGAATTACAAACTCACTCTAGAAGACAAATTCAATCCACCCCACGAAGAATTCCCACAAATAAAACTCCAAGAGATTTGAGTTCACAATCAAAAATCACACATACACAGAAAAACAAAGCACCACGAGTAAAAGCCAGCAGAAGCACAGATGGCAGAATTCGATTCAAGATATTAAATACCAGGACTATTTCAGACATGATATAGAACAAATGCTTAATATGTGCAAAGAAATAGCAGAAGCCAGATTATAAGAACAAAGATGAGAATTTAAAGCCTAAGCTGATTTTTTTAAAGAACCAAATAAACTTCTAAATATAAAAATTATAAAACTTTTAAATATAAAAATTAATTGAAAGTTAAAAACTCAATGGTAACTATGAAGACAGTTCAAAACAACAACAACAAAACAACAGTGGTTCCCAGGGATTAAGGAGAAGGAGGGATGAACAGGCAGAGCTGAGAGGATTTTTAGGGCAGTGAAAATACTCTGTACGATACTATAATGATGAATACATGTCATTGTACGTTTGTTCAAACCCACAGGAAGTACACCAAGGGTACACTGTAGTGTAAACTATGAACTTTAGGTGATTATGCTGTGTCAGCATAGGTTCATCAATTGTAATAAGTGTGCCACTCTGGAGGCGCTGTTGACAAGGGGTGAGGCTGTGCACATGCGGGCAGGAGGTATATGGGAAATCTCTGTACTTTCCCTTCAATTTTGCTGTGAAACTAAAACTGTTCTTAAAAAAAAAAAGTTTAATAAAATAAATAAATAAAATCAGAAAGAAAAAAACCTCAATAGCTGTGCTTGAGAAACAAGGTTAATATTGGATAATATTTTAAAATCAATATCCCTGTCAATATAATGCTACTAATTGAAACTAAAGGTTTATTAAAAATAGGAAGTATTGTTTTACGGAAAGAATTTCATAGAAAAGTGGAGCCATTATGGAGTTACCGAGAGAGACCAGGGTACACTAAAAATAGCACTCAACTAGCAAAGCTACAGGCTTGAGTCTGGCTCTGGCCATGCCACTAACTAACTGTAATACCTTGAGAAAAAAGGCTGCTCTCTCGGGATCTGGGTTATCTCGTATGTAAGATCTTGATCTCTATAGTACCTCCATCCCCACATTTCTAACAATGTGTGAATCTACTGGCTCTTCCAATCTTATTAAAACATTAAGGATAAAATGTTGCACAGTCTATTAAAGGTCAGACACTAACAAGGCTCTGGATGAAAGTTAGTACAGTATCATCCTCAGAAACAATCATCCCACGTAAGACTTTGCAGGCCATGGAGTGAGCCTCCTTAAACCTACCTAGTATGATTCTTAGAACGCTGAATCATGCCAAAAATAACCACCCAAGCGAAAGAAGAGCAAGTTGAAACTATAAGGATACCCTTTATTTGTTGATAAGGATACCTATGTTTTGAAGATACCATCTGCAAATAGGAAAAAAGAAAATCACTTGGGAGACAGCTGCTTCTGATTAAATACTGTTTACACAGTCAACCGTGGAAAACACACATCTGACTGCCCTGCCTGTGCCATTATGAGAAAGAAACAATTACACAAAAGCAAACTGACACCCAGGAATGTTTTCAAGAAAGTAAATTAAGTAAATCTCTTCCACAATCTAAAGCTAGACCCTGGTAGAAAATGGTATCTATGAAGACATATCATTTTGAAAAGCTAATTATGTTCAGTGTATACTGTTTAAGAAGACAGGGTACTTAATACATTTTAGTAGGAAATAAAAAAGTGATGAAAACCTAGAAGATGAACATCTCCATCAAGAAAACATACTTATCAAGAATACAGTCGTCCCTCAGTATCTGTGGGGAATTGGTTCCAAGGACCTCCACGTGTACCAAAATCCAAGGATGCTCAAGACCCTTATGTGAAGTGGTGCAGTACCTGAGTATAACCTATGCACACCCTCCCGTACGCTGTAAGTCATCTCTCAATGACTTATAATCCTCAATGCAATGTAAATGCTATGCAAATAGTTGCCAACACACAGCAAATTCAAGTTTTGCTTTTTGGAACTTTCCAGAATTTTTTTCCCAAATATTTTCAATCCTCGGATGTGGAACCCACAGATACGGCCGGCCGGCACTTCCTCCTTTACATTAGATAGTTACAGTTCTTTATAGCAGATAATCTGTATTTAATACAAACATGAGAAAATACATTTTCCCCACTTCTGTGTTTCAAGTCATATCTTAGAATCCAGTGTTTACCATTCCAAGGTTAATACTGAAGTGGGTCAGATCAGGTCAGTACCCAAAGGAGAACTGCCAAAACGGGCAGGAAAGGCTTCCTGATGGTCAAAGGAGCAAGTGACCTTAGCAAACTAAGAACAGTTCTGGAGGCACAGGAAGAGCCGACGTGAGGATGTGAACACATCCTCTGACTGCTGTAAAAGGATGACTCCAAAGTACGAAGATGTAAGAAACAAGTTTCTGTCTCCTAAACAAGAAAACGGAGAAGAAAGAGAAGGCTGAAAGTCCATGCCTGTTCTCCCGGGAAACGCTGTACCCCCGAAACTAAGTCAAAGACAACAAACATTTTAATGAAAAAACAAACCATTTCCATACCCTCAGTTTCAGGCATCATAAAAATCATCTCAAAGCAGCAGTCCTTCAGAAAGGATGAACCTCAGTAAGCATCTGAGTACTTCTGCACAGCTCTGTGCCAAACACTGTGGAACGTTATTTTCAAACAGTCACACCCATTAGTGGCGGGGTGAGGACAACTCAGTGGGTCACAGCCACCAGTGTCTTTTTCAGTAAAACAGAACAGATGACAGTACATCTCCCTACCAAGAGTAAACAACGGTTTGTGGAACTTTGGTTCCAATATTCCAGTATGCATACATGAGGTCTAACTGTAAAGCTAATTTTCACTGTGGGTTCAAGTCAGAAAACTTTTGATATACATTAAAAAGGATACAGAGAAACTGCCGAAGTCATAACCCAATTGGGGAGTACACAGTGAAAAAAAATTAGTTCTTCATGATGACAGGTAGAAAATTATTTTTAAAATAAATCTAAAGTTATAAAGGAGAGAACAGATACCAAACTGCTCTGCTACAACACAGTACGCACTACAGGGTGTCAGGACAGGAAAGACGCTGAGAGCTGGAGAATTCGGGGAAGGCTTCACAAACGGAACGAAAAAAGCCAAGCCTCGATTTTCCTTCCGAGGTATTTTCATCAGCGCTTTGCACGTGCCCTGATGCACGTGAGTGAGGGCGCGTCCCCCTCCAGCTCAGGCTGTGCGGCACTGAGCGAGGCCCACAAACCAGGAGGCCTGCCTTCCTGGCCTGGTTCTAACACGTGAACAACTAAGCAGCGTCACCTTCTGCAAATCACTGCTCACTTTCCTCACCAGCAAGGTGAGAGAGACCAGATGTGTGGCACCTACTGAAAACCTAAAATGCTTCAATTCTAAAACAGTAGCAATATAGAGTCACATTGAAGGTGCGAATTTAGGGCAAGCTATTTCACCCCGAACCCCACTTCTCCCATCTCCCAAACAGGGCAAACGACAGCCCCTCTGTGGCCTGTTTCCACCAAATGGACAGGAGGCGTTCAGAGCGAAGCCTGGCACAGAAGGCACTGAACACGCAGTCCCTCTGCCCCTTCCTACTCCCACCTTGGGCTGGACCCCTCGAAGACCTGAAATTCCCACAGTGACTGATGAAGGATCTGGGGGTCCCACACTCAGGACAGTCATTCTAAGAATCTTAGGCCCGCCACAGTGGTCTTCTCTGCTTGTAAGTCTGCCATCAGAGTTAAAACGGGCTCCACAGAAAGGACAAAGGACCCCGGGACTGGCCCGGACCTAAGACGGCGCTGCCCTGTTGCAGCAGATCACAGGGGCTGCAAGTCCTTTTGAGAAGCAGCGGCCACACGGGGCAGAGCCACCCTGGCGAGACGGGCTGTGCTGCCAGCAACACTCAGCCGCGCAGGGAGGTCAGAGCCCAAGGCCAGCGCACGAGGCAGGGCCCGAGGCAGGTCCTCCGGAAGCCATCTCCGTGAGCTCCTCAAAGAACGGGAAACCGTACAAGTTCACTGTCCAACGGTAGGTGTGTACGCGTCCGTGTGTATGTCTCATCCTCCCTCCTACCCGCCTGACCACACCCCGCCCCCAGGATTCTTCCCAGAAGAAATTAAAGGAGCTTACTTTCTCCTTCAACTGCCACCATAAGCACCTATTACACGTGTAAAATTCCTCATCTAAGCTCTTCGGGAAAACTCATTTCTATGATTAACCACTGGCCAAAGACTGAAAATTTAAAGTTACTCAGAAGTCGGCACTTATGTAATCCTTTTCACCTAAAAGTGATACATGTACAGACATGCCATGTAAAAAACAGAAGCTTAGGGCTTCCCTGGTGGCGCAGTGGTTGAGAGTCCGCCTGCCGATGCCGGGGACACGGGTTCGTGCCCCGGTCCGGGAAGATCCCACATGCCGCGGAGCGGCTGGGCCCGTGAGCCATGGCCGCTGAGCCTGCGCGTCCGGAGCCTGTGCTCCGCAACGGGAGAGGCCGCAGGCCCGCGTACCGCAAAAAATTAAAAAAAATTTAAAAAAAAACAGAAGCTAAGCAACAAATTACACATCTGCATCACTATTGTAAATCAACGACTAACGACCAAACCCAAAACAACAGGCATATAATTTTAACCTCTAAAAATTCAAATATCCACTAAAACTCAATGTTCCTATCAGACGTGAGCTAAAAGCTACAACCTTCAAATTACCTGACCTAATATCGCCAACGAAAAGTTTGTTTATATAATTCGTGGCTAAATGTGTGTTACTTACAGAGAATATTTATATGACGAGAATAAAGACATAGATGCGCTTCAAATCTCTGAAGTCAGTCAAGGAATGGAAAAGTGTTGGCACTGACCCGGTGCCACAACCAAAAAACCCATGCTTTGACCTGTATGTGATCACGAGACAAGGAACTACTGAAAAAATCTCGTTAATTCGTCTCTGCCGAAGTAACAGCGGCGACACTGGACATCTTTAGGGAGAATTACTCTGTGACTCCTTCACGTTTAGCTTAACAATAACATCAGAAAGAAAATTCTCCAACATGACCAAACATACTTAATGATTTGAATGGGCACAATGAGTTTTACAAATCCAACCCTTCTACCAACGCCAAATAATTCACAAAATACCTTCATGGACGGTTAAACATTTAAAACACGGCTATATCTGAACTCCATCACTGGCACCATACCTACGGCCAAAAAGGGGGCAAGGTTTGGTTTTCACAGCACCTCTGCACACCTTTCAATGCAGAGATTCACCTGCATGGCCAAAAGAATTACAAGAAATGTCCCATCATTTTAAGCCCTTTCTACCACATTCTTGACAGTTTTAACATTCTGTGTTACCAAATGTTTCAGCTCTATCAAAAACCAGGGGCCCTGGACTGGTACCAGGCCAACCCTCAGACACCTGACTTGGCTGCCTGACCTGTGCGGCGGTGCTCAATCAGAAAATGTGGGGCAATGCTCTTCCACTTGAGAAAACATGAACGCCTCTATTTTCCCCAAATCCTATGTTACAGTAAAGTGAATTATTTGTAAAGTCCCTCAGATTCCTGAGAGGAAAATCACCACAGAGTTAAAAGGTATTATTAAGTCGAAGTGAAATCAAAATTATGTAAATTATTGACTGACTTATTCTGTTACTATAACAACAGAGTTCATACTCCGGATTCTAGGGGCTAACTGTAATAAAAACTAAAATTATCATCAAACTTAAATAGTTTTGTCAAATATAGAAAGGAACTGGCTGCAGCTGGTACCACGTGGAGTCCTGTCCAAAACATCACTCAAAGTGGAATGATGTCACAGAAAGGACAGAGCCGGAAGTTCCAGGGGTCAGCCCCTCCACCAACACCATTCAGCTGAAAAAGCCTCAGCATCAACTACTGCAGAACACTTACGACCAGGGGTTGTAAAACTCTTCTGATAAATTGAGAACCCTTTCTAACTCATTTTATGAAACCAGCATTACCCTGACTCTGAAGCCAGACTAAGACTCTATAAACTACAGGCAATATTCCTTACGAGTAGATGCAGAAACCTCAACAAAGCACCAACAAACCCAATTCAGCAACATATTAAAGGAATTATTGACCAAGTGGGATAAATATCCAAAGTAAAGAACTCCAACAACTCAAGAACAAACAACCCACCCAATTAAAAACTGGGCAAATGACTTGAATTGACATTTCTCCAGAGATGATATACAGCTGGCAAATAAGTACGTTTAAAGATGCTCAGTATCACGACTCATTAGAGAAATGCAAACCAAAATCACAATGTACCACTGCGCACCCAACAGGATGGCCGGAATCCAGGGGAAAAAAATGGAAAATAACAAGCATTGGTGAGGATGTGAAGAAATTTGGTGGTTCCTCCAAAAATTAAATATGGCGTTACCATCTGGCGCAACAATTTCAATCCTAGGTATATATCCAAAAGATGTGAAAACAGGAAGTCAGACACTTGTGTGTCAGTGTTCACAGCAGCATTAGTCATTATAGCCAAAAGGCAGAGACAACTCCAAATGTCCATCAAGAGAGGAATAAACAAAATGTGGAATAATATAACGGAATATTATTCAGCCATATAAAGAAATGAAGTACGGATTCATGCTACAACACGCATGAACTTTGAAAACATTATGCTAAGTGAAATAAGCCAGACATAAGAGGACAAACAGTGTATGATTCCACGTACATGAAATACCTACAACAGACAAATCCACAGAAGACAGAAGCAGACTAAAAAAAACAAAAAAAGAAAGCAGACTAGAGGGCAGTGAAGTCTGCAGACAGGGAGGGCAGTGAGGAATGGGGAGTTTTACTGAACGACTACAGAGCTTCCGGTTGGGGTGATGAAAACATTTTGGAATTAGATAGTGGTGACGGTTGCACAATATGCTGAATGTAATTATGTTACTGAAATCTACACGTAAAATTAAAATGGCCAATTTTATGTTATATATATTTGACCACAATTTTAAGAAAAAAAGAAAAAGACCAGGTGATCAAGGGTCAAGGATGCTACACTGGGATCCCAAAACAAGAGTTAATAAAGACGCTTCCTTTCCCACCATCGTTTTCCTGGAGGGCAAGTCACTTGCTGAAATTCAAAATTTCTTGGGTGAAAAACATAACTGCAGGGATCAGATAAGGCCAAGTGCGGCTTGTTTAGTGTCACAAGCCCAAAAAGATAAGTTAATCCTTGAAGCAAACAACATCTACATTCAACTGCTTTGATTCAGCAAGCTACAACAGTGCAAAACAAAGACATCAGGAAAATTCTGGGACGCACCTATGTCTGAGAAAAGATCCGCTCAGCAGGGCTGAGAGTAAGTGTCCTTCAGCTGCTGAAACAGCAAGAGGCTGAATGACACCCAGTGTTCACGGGTGGCCCTTCTTAAGAACTGCAGTAAAATTCATCTTTTAAAATAAACACAGATTTACATACTTTAAATACAACTAGAATACAATTTTCAGAATGCAGGGAGAAATCAGCGTGGGAACCTGAGTTTGGCGACACTATAAACTTCCCGTGCGGAGGCAGCGGGACCAGCGGGGGCCCGGAATCGGGGACAGAGTCTGAGCCCAAGCTCCGCACCACTTCATGAGCCATGAACAAGTCACTGTAGCTGGCTTGGTCTCCTCACCTTTTAACACAGGGAAACACCTACTCTGCCGAGCTCACAGGTGTGGAAATCAAACAACGAGGGTGAAACTTCACTTCGTAAAGGAATTAGAAGCATCAGTCACTCAAATTCTCCTAAGTGATCGTTTTAGCAAACTGATCAACACAATGGAAAATTCCAATAGAAGACAGTGAAGTACTTTACTTGTACTTTGTTTTGGAAGCTACTTGTGTAGGTAGAAGGAAAATACGCAGCTCTTTTTTGTGGCCTCTCCCGTTGCGGAGCACAGGCTCCAGACGCGCAGGCCCAGTGTCCATGGCTCACGGGCCCAGCCGCTCCGTGGCATGTGGGATCCTCCCGGACCGGGGCACGAACCCGTGTCCCCTGCATCGGCAGGCGGACTCTCAACCACTGCGCCACCAGGGAAGCCCCACAGCTCTGTAATCTATCCAAAAGTCTGAAGTTAGCTCCCTCTGGACAGCTGTAGTAAAGACTAGAACCAGCATCAGATCCCTTTTGTATGCCTTGTGTAACACTTTTATTTAATAAATACTGCAGGTTCACAAACTGAAAAACAATGCAAACTGTGGAGGGTAGAGAGTAAAACCTAAGTGTTAATTGCCACTCCCTCCCTTCAGGTCCTTTCCCCAGAGACACCGGCTGGGACCAGCTTGGTTTCAGCTCTAGGTGGTTATTATCACAGCTGTAAATAATCGTTATCTCGTCAACAGCTTTAAATCTGCCCTGCAAATGAAAAACTGGCACACACACACTCCTCCAACTCTCCCTCCCCATGTCACCTCCTAATTTTTATTACAAATCATTAGATTTAATACTGCTTTAGGGAATCTAGTAATTCTACATTTAAATCTCTAGCTAGATTAACCAATTTCATAAAGGACTAAATCCCGCTATGAAACCAGCTGCCTCTGCCTCTCCCTCTCTCCTTCCTCCACTTGTTTACCTACGCAGGGACCGTAACACTTACATTTGCTTCTGTAGTGACAACTAGATCTGCCACCCTTTACTCAAAACCCAAGAGCTCCACGGACAGCGGCCCAGGGGGCAGCTAACGCCGCTCAGGAGCTTGGCTCGAAGCAGAAGGGGAGAAAGGTGCTGAACAACTTCGACGTAAGAAAAGCTTAGTTACGCACGCGAAAGGCTTTACAGGTGACTGCCAGAAAACAAAGAAAATATCACTGCAACAGAAGGCGGTACAGGAAAGCCAAAAAGAACAAAGCGAAGGAACAGAAATGTGGCCCTTGGTCATTAAACTACTGCCACTTAAAGGAGAACCAAGTTTCTTGTTCTCTTTCAAGCTCCCGCTTTTCCTTAAGTTTCTGGAAATCCTTGCTTAGCTGTTCTGACTCGTGAATGAAAGATGACCAGCATCGGTATCTCTGGCTGGGATTCCTCCGCATTTGTCCTGAAAGCGGTGGTTCCCAGTTCCAAGGAAGCGGGTGCTTGGAGGAGTAGGGAGGCCGAGTACCAGGGGGCGTGGCTGAGGGTGGCTGCATCCCAGCCCCACGTCTGCAGGGACACCGGCCCACCACACGCCCCTCCCTGATCTCTCCACTCCTGAGCCCTAATGGCCTATCCGCCCCCCAGATAGGAGGTCACCCGCTCTCTGCAAAGACCACGTCTCTGGCCTGACCCCACGTGCCAGCTACTCTGTGTGAACAGGAAGAGAGAAGGCTCCCCTGAGCCAGCTCTTCCAGCGATTACCATGGTGATGGCATCACAGCCACACGCCAACCGTGAACGGCAGGCTCCAAATTCAAGCTTCCACGAGGGCTCTCCTGGCAGGACCACAGTCAATTGTTCTGTTCAGTGGTTCTTTTCTTTCCTGTCACTACTTTCCAATCCTCTAGGAATTCCTCAAAAAGATCTGGTCCATCGGTAGCACCATTTACCCTCTACCTCTGCTGAAGTTTAATGAACTAAGCACGAGCAGCCACTCAGCACACGCGTGCAGACACATCTTTCTGTTACTCCCACAGACACTGCCTGAGAGGTGGATGTGCACAGACTGGCCTCAGGGTCCTTTAGGACAGATTTCTTATAAAACAGGAGTTCTTATTTTAACAAGTGTATTACTTCAAGGAGTCTACTCTCCACAGAATATATTATCTAAATCATATAAAAAACTTTACTAATAAACACCTACAGTAATGGGAAGAGCCCCTCTGGTGCTGAATCAATCTCAGCAGAAGCACGCAGCCCGCACCAAAGGCTGTTTCAGTCAGACCACTGCTCCCAGCAGTAATGTCCAACAGTGTTCTCTTCAATATGACATATAGAAACGTATGAGAAATTTACAGATCAATTATCTACTTCAGAAAAATATTCAAACTTGTTCTAATTTATAAAAAATAATTTTACTAGTCATACATATAACTGAAATGTGTCAGCACACTCAGACAAAAAGGACTAAGGAAGCTCTCTTTATAGGGTTGCTGAAGGCCCATGGGACAGAACTTGGAGGCAATGTCCAGGGACGTGCTTTGACCAAAAGCAATTCAATTTCTAAAATTTCTTTATCACATTTGGCTTGCCATCTAGACTCATCTTCTGTTACATTCTGAAACTGACACAGCAAAAGGGGAAAAAAAGGTCTCCCCTATTCAGTCCAAGAGGAGGGAGAAGTAAGAGTTCAGTGAGTCCAGGGTGAGAATGCACACATCACCTGCCCAAAAAGACGGGGCACCCTCGGAGAAGAGGGAGCTTCTTTCCATCCCGGTCCCCTAGAGTCTCTCCTATTACCAAACAACACTCTCACAATTACTTCATTTTGAACAACAAAGGGTTATCCGAGGAAGTCTGAAACAACCCCAATAAATGATAATTCTAATTCCTTTAGAAAAGAAGTCAGAAATTTGAACACATGTATTAATTATGCTAGAGATACGATCTCATTACAGTACGTGATGGATGTTATAACAAAGGCGCCTTTAAAATCACTTTCATAAAGGGTAGACTAGGTCAGCAATCACTGATACATTATATGGCGATACCGGCAAACGAGCAAGCAAAAACCAGTGGTCAATACTACATGAACAGATATGCCATTCCAAGCCACAGTACCCACCAATGCTTCAAGACCAATTTAGCAGTGCTGCCCGTAGGGATAGACGCACTTAAACGAAAGGAGAGATGACGCGCTCGGACCAACTGCACCGGATGTCACAAAAGTATCGAGAACAAAACGCTGCTGCTAAAGATGCCTACGAACAATCCGAAGATGAATCAAATTACATCACAAAATGAACGAAAACATTCACAATTTACTTTTTATCTCAGATCTCTATGGGTAACAAAACTTATAAATTAAATATAGGTAACCCTTTACTACATCAGCCGCATCCCTAAACATTTACATATTCAAACGCTTAAACATCGAGGTCTACGAAATACACAAATCCTAAGATATCTGCTGTTTTCTACATAGGATACGACCATATGTCCACATGCGCAGCCAGAGCAAGCTGGGGAGGGGGGCGAAGGAAACATGCTTCCTTCACTGTCGAGCTGGGTGAGACGCCCCACCCGGAACCCACGAGCTTTGTGTTCACGGGGTTCCTTCCGTCTACAAGTCAGGCAGAACTCCGGCTAGAATTCTTCCCACCAGAGGCCGGAGGTACTGCGGAGCTATGTTATCAGGGGACTGTCTCCCCAACACAGGTCCACGTGAAAAGCAACTGCGAAGAGCCGGCGAGGCCCCACCACCGGCGGATTCTGAAATGACTTTGTGCACGTGTGTGTAGCTGCCTACCCACTAGGCACCACGAGGACAAAGCAAGGTATGGACTAGACAGTCCATATCCGCAGGGAACGTACAGTACAGAACAGGAAGACCAGGATCCAGCACATAAAACGTTAAGTCACACAATATTTCGATAATAAAGCGATACCCGGGATTTGCCTCAAAATAATCCGGGAGGTTTACAGTAGGTGCGACGGAAGGAGACACAGGCTGGTCAAGAGGTGCTCTGGGCCGCAGCCAGTGGGTAGGTGCACGGCGGCACATGATACTATGCATCTACCTTAGAGATGTTTGTTTTTCTGTAATAAAAAGAGACTACGCTTGGTTAAAACAAAATGCAAAACACGATTAACTGCCAAATAAATGATACAGATAACTGATTAGTTCAGAAAGAGGCAGCCCCTCCACATAATATAATCACAAGTAAGATGTTTACCACACAAAGCAAGAATTAAACCTCAGTCAGACTGAGACTTCTCACTGATTGTGAACGCATCATTGTGGTAGACAGAATTAAAGCGTTCTCCTCAAGTGTGGGCAGGGCCAGTGACTTGCTTCCAACCAACAGAACACGACAAAGTCACGGGACGACAATTCTGTGGTTGTAGAAGAGTCTGCATTGCTCCCAGGCTTGCTCTCTGGCTTCGAAGAAACAAGCTGCAGTGCTGTGAGACAGCCCATCCCCTGGCAGAGAGGGTGCCGCATGGAGGAGAGGATTACACGGAGGACAGGTTCCATGGAGGAGAGGGAACTGTAGGCAATCTCTCAGCGCTAAGAGCCAGCCAAAAGCCAGGGCCCTCACTCAGCCCTGCCCTCTGCAAGGCTGCAATCAGTGTGTTGGCCAGAGCTCAGTTCTCATCACAGCCTCAACTGGCAGTGGATCTGTTATATGATAAATGTGTGTTGGTTTAAGCTGCTAAATTTGTGACTATTTTCAGTTCCAAAGCTCTACATTTGCCACATTTTGTATCATGTTTGCCCCTTTAGTTGTGCTATTATTCCTTCTCTTGAGTTTAAAGAAATCATGATTCCAGAACTCTAGGATAATCCATGCTCACTCTGCAGTAGGACAACGACGCCCCGCCCTGCCTGAGACAGTATGCCAGGTGCCACGGCACACCTTTCACTTCCAAAGGGCCCCAGGTGAGACAATAAATGATCCCGCAGCCTTGTATTCACATTCTATATGTTAATCATTATCTTTCCAGGCACAGTCACCTTATTCTTTTCAGTTTGCTCCTACTGAATACACTACACATCTCTAACTATTACTGTTAATATTTTGCTGGACTTTTCCCAGACTGATGATTTCTTCGGCAAAGAAGTTCAGCATACAGATAAAAATATAACATTTAAGATGCAGACACACTTAACGGAGTGCCTTCCCTTACATCTGAATGGAGTATGATTAGTTCCTGTAACGCTGATATACCCTACGTTCCTACAGCTGTGATAAATTTCCTACAGCTTATGCTACACACATGTATAAAGCTGTTTCAAAAACTGTCGTTCTTAGATAAACTTAATGTCTGAAACTCCTTTAGAAAGACAGTTTTCCCACAGCAATTCTAAACATGCAAGGCCCACCTTAAATTATTTTACATGGTAGGATATAAATAAATGCAGGTAAAGTCATACACAAGTACTTGCCTATACTCATTCCGATATTTAATTTAAAAACAATTTCTTATATGGCTAATGTGTACTAGGTACTATGCTAAGGACGGAGTATACAAACTTGACTTATCCCTACAGAAAAGGAAACTGAAGTTCTGCCTTTGTTGTTCACCATCAATGTACAAGTGACAGTGAAAAAGATATTCTAGGATTATTGTCCCTCAAAAAGGTTCTACTAATTACCCTATAATAAGGTAAAATACAAATTAAAAGCTCACTTCCTACTTGCAAAACATATTACTAGTGTACTTTCATTAAAAATCACAATATGCAACGTAAAAAGCTATTTACGAAGCCCATTTAAAGTTTCTCATCTAACATAATTCTAATCTCAAAAACAGACTAGTTCTTTTAATACATACAGTATGTTTTTGGTAGGGCCTAACAGAGAAAAAATAGAGAAACTCCTGAACTGTCCCATGAAAGAGAAGATGGTGGGTAGTGACTGGGAGGGAACATGACGGTGGCATCAGAAGTGCTGATAATGTTGTTTCTTAATATTGGAGCTGGTACACAGGTGTATTTAATCTGAAAATTCACTGAGGTTTATACTTATACGTTAAGCAAATCAGTATAGTTATGAAAACATATAGAAAGTCAAAAGTTTTAGATTATGAAATCTTGATCTATATCAACAAGGTATATTAATCAAACAAATAATTTTTAAGGCTTATTATGTCCCCATAGGCAATATAAGCTACAATAATATTATAATAATAATAAGAGGTACCATTTATTAAGTATCTATAATGGGCCAAGGACGATACTAGGTACTTGATATATATAACCTATTTTATCTTCAAAACAACCCTTTTAGATATTATCCTAATGTTATAGATAACAAAACCAAAATTAGCACTTTGAATCCTTAAGAGACTGGAAATTTGACTAATACTACTCTTTCTTCATACGTAAATGAAGCTATATCTAGCTATAACAGATTCATTTTAAAAGATCTTAACTTGAAATTAAAAATTTTTAATTGCAAAATGTTCATCTGCTCCAACAAGAGATTGGAAGATTTCACAATTATTTCCATGTCAGCTGGCAGTGAGTATTCAGCCAAAACAACGTACTAAAACTACAGATTACTACATAACTTCAAAACACTACACAGGAATTCCACTAAAGCCTTCTGTAAGCATTCCAATTAAAAAGGAAGAGGATTCAAAGAAGTTAAGGGGAAAAAACTAATGTTAAATCTGATTTGAAAATATTAATGTGAACTATTAAAAATATGATTTCCTTCATTGAATATGTGTGTAACTTTTAATCTAAAGGTTAATTTTTTTCATTAGAACCTAAATTAAGAAAGAGGTAAGTATAATTCAAAACTACAAAGAGAAGGCCCTACTCCCCGGTGGGAAGTGCTGACGCGCCAGGGTTTACAGGCGCTGATGATCCCTGACATCCAGTGACTCCACCACTGTGCTGGACAGACCCTTCCCCGTGTCTGTCCCTCCCCCTTTCTACTCACCCAAAACTGCCTAAATTTTTAACACATTTATTTATTTATTTTTGGCTGCACTGGGTCTTCGTTGCTGCATGCAGGCTTTCTCTAGTTGCAGCAAGCGCGGGCTACTCTTCGTAGCGGTGCGTGGACTTCTCCTTGCGGTGGCTTCTCTTGTTGCAGAGCATGGTTTCTAGGCGCATGGGCTCAGTAGTTGTGGCGCACGGGCTCAGTAGTTATGGCTCACGGGCTCTAGAGCGCAGGCTCAGTAGTTGTGGCGCACGGGCTTAGTTGCTCCGTGGCATGTGGGATCTTCCCGGACCAGGGCTCGAACTCATGTCCCCTGCATTGGCAGGCGGATTCTTGACCACTGCGCTACCAGGGAAGTCCCCGAAACTGCCTAAATTTTGACTGGGGATTTCCACCTGCAGTAAGAAGCTAATGTGTAGACAAATCAAGAGAAGTGCTAGTGTGTTATTAAAACTCATTTTGCTGATACAGGGAATTCATAATTTGTGACTGAGTACACAGTGAGCCATGAAAACACAGGGTTGCTCGCAGACACCTAAGGAGCTGAAGAAGGGACCTAACATTTACTGAACCAGACCCCTGACATACTATCTTATTTACTCCTCCTAGTAACCTCAGAGCAGTATTTTTGGACAAGCAGCTGAGTATGGCAATTATAAACAAAGACTCTGGATCCAGACTTCCAGGGATTTGAATCCCAGCTCTGTATGACACTGGGAAAACTCCTTAAGCTACCTGTGCCTCAGTTTTCTTATCGGTAAAAGACAACACCAGTTCCAACCTCAAAGAACTACTGTGAAAACTAAATGAATTAATACATGTAAAAGGCTTAGAATAATGTCAAGCACACAGTAAGCACTACCCAATTGTTACACATATTATTTTTGGCCCATTTTACATGTAAAATAAACTCAAGGGTTTAAGGTAATATGTCCAAAGTTGTAACTAATAAATGGCAGAGGGGAAACTTGAACGCGGGTCTGTGTCAGACACAGAACGCCTACTCTTCATCACACTACCCTCCCCAAACGTCAGGTTCTCCTCAAGTAACCATACAAGTGTAAGACATTTCCCAGTGAGTCTCCTTCCTGAAGAATGACAGGTAACAAAAAACATGAAATTCTGAGCCCCACTTTTCCACATGGCAACGGTAGCCCTTCTGCGTGAACCATGTGCCACGACGCTGCTGAGCCAGAGTAACCGATCAGGGCTAAAACACACCTTGTCCGTTTGGCTAAGGAGCTGAATTTATACACTGTTTCTATGGGAGAATCAATAATGAGCGCCAATCAACTGACTTTAAAGAGACCTTTGAAAAAAAAAAGACCTTTGGAAATGAGTCTGTTAGTTGAAGACTTCCTGCATAACCACTTTCTTCCAATGCTTGCTATTCCAGTTTGGTAGCTTCTCAGAAGGAAGGACAAATTAATAATAACATAAACTAGTTCCCACATAACTTCAATCTAAACCACTATGTTGAAGGAGTTCATTTAGAATCTGCTTATCACTGTGAAATATCGGGATCTCAGATTTAGTTCCCCTGTACTACTTGTTACTATAAAAGGCTAGTTGTCATAAGGTCCTTTTTTAACTCCAAAACTCTCTAAATCTGTTACACCAAACTTTTGTTATCAACAGAGAAAATGAGAAACAACAAAAATATATCTTGGTTTCCAAGACATCACAGAATAGAAAGATATACGAGCGAATATATTAAAATGTCTGATTTGAGAGCACTAACATTAATAATTAACTCAATTACCCACAGGACAGTAAAAGAATATTTAATACAAATTGTGTTTTAAAAACCATGTTTGCCACATATGGAAAAGACCAAGAGAACATACAAAAAACATGTTGTCAAATACTAGTAATTGATTAATGGGTTATAGGTGACTTTTAGTTTCTTTACACATTGCTGTCCATCACAAACATTTATTCCTTTTATAATCAGCAAAACAGTAAAATTTCTTATTAAGCATCCATGTAACTAAAAGAAAATATTACACAGCTGTGAAAGACTTGGGTGTGGGAGGCTGGGTAGAAGGTGACGGATTGAGCAGTCACAAAGAGGAAAAAAAAAAATCAAGCAGTCAGCTAACTACTGATACATCGACTTCCAGAAAAGGTCAGCCACTATTAGTTTAATGCAAAATTAAGTATAAATTCCACCAACTACAGAGCTCCAATCCTGGCTCATAAGTGAGGTTAGAGATATTTAAACTAGTTAGTTTAAAAGATACCCAAACTAACTAATTGCTACTCCCCTTAAAAAACTACAGTTCCTTGAGTCCCTATCTTATTTCTGAAAGAACTTAAGATGGCAATACTCCTTTAAGCCATCTGTTATGAATTGAACTGTATCCCTCGCCCCAAAAAAAGATATATGGCAGTCTTAACTCCCAGTAGCTTGGATTGTGACCTTACTTAGAAACTGGGTCTTTACAGAAGTAATCAAGTTAGAATGAGGTCATTAAGGTGAGCCCAAATCCAATGACTGGTGTCCTTATAAAAAGGGGAAATTTAGACACAGACACACACAGAGGGAAGATGATGTGAAGGGACACAGGTAAAAGTGGCCATTGACAAACCAAGGAACACCTGAGGCTCAATACTTCCAAGTGAGGCTATCAGAGGCTAGGAGAGGCCTGGAACAGATGTTTCTCTAACATCTTCAGAGGGGGCATAACACTGCCAACACCTTGGATTTGGACTTCTGGCCTCCAGAACTGTAAGACAATAAATTTCCCTTGTTCTATGCCACCCAGTTTGCAGCTCTTGTTACAGAAGCCCTAGAAATCTAATACACCATCCGATAAACATGCAGCAGGACACCCTCATAACCACTGCCTTTCCAAAGAACACTAAACAATTTGATCTGTAGAATAAATACACAGTGAAGCTAATCTACAGGCACAACAACATATAACTCATGAAAGGAATTCATACTATCATTTCATTTTAGTTTGTGTCCAATTTTCTTATGAATGTCTTCTGTGAGAATGTAATATTTAACTCTAGTAATATATTCTTGGTTGAGACGTAACGATTCTGAATTAATCTAATCATTCTGACCTACAAAGTTGATATGTTATACTATAACGAAAATGTTCCCCCCCCCAAAAAAACAAACTCCCAACTGAAAGGTACAGGCATTTAACATAAACCAGAATTTAAGAATATATAGGTCAGGGCTTCCCTGGTGGCACAGTGGTTAAGAATCCGCCTGCCAATGCAGGGGACACGGGTTCGAGCCCTGGTCCAGGAAGATCCCACATGCCGCGGAGCAACTAAGCCCGTGAGCCACAACTACTGAGCCTGCGCTCTAGAGCCTGCGAGCCACAACTACTGAGCCCACGAGCCACAACTACTGCAGCCCACGCACGTAGAGCCCGCGCTCCACAAGAGAAGCCGCCGCAGTGAGAAGCCCGCGCACCACAACAAAGAGTAGCCCCCGCTCGGTCCAACTAGAGAAAGCCCACGTGCAGCAACAAAGATCCAACTCAGCCAAAAATAAATATAAATAAATTTATTTTTTAAAAAAAGAATATACAGGTTATAAACACAAAGAGACCCACAAACAGGCACATGATAGTGAAAATGCTGAAAGTCAAAGACAAGGAGAAAAACTTGAAAGCAGCAAGAGAAAAAGGATGAGTCGCTTAGAAGGGACGCCAATAATACTGACAGCTGACTTCTCAACAGAAACGAGGCGGCAAGAAGGCAGTGGGGTAACACAGTCAAAGTGCTCAAATAAAAAAACTGCCAGCCAAGAATACTAAATCTGGCAAAGCTTTCAGACTAAAGGTGAAACAATGATTTTCCCAGACCAAACCAAACCAAACAACCCTGACAACTTTTTGCTAGCAGACACGACTTAACAAGAAATACTAAAGGAGGCTGTTCAGGATGAAAGCACATGACCTCAGATAGTAACTGTTGTCCACATGAACAAAAAAAGAGGACCCGTGACAGCAACTGTTTCACTACAGAGGACACCATAAACACATTTTTTTCTTTCTCCTCTTAACTGATTTAAAAAGCAATTGTATAAGATAGTTATGTATGTACAATATATAAAGTATTACTGGGCCCATGGTATAGATAAATGTAATATACGTCATACATATACCAGTAACAGCACAAAGGGGCGGGTTGGAGCAAAGCTGTAATGGGCTTAGCAAATAGATGGTAAAGTACTAATTATGACAATGTATTGCTGTGTTTATAACATTAACAGATGTAATATATATAAAAATAAAGCCCTAAAAGGGGAGAAAGGGAATGGACCTATATAGGAATAACATTCCTATATACCACTGGAATTATGCTAGTATAAATCTAAAGGTGATTCTGACAAGCTAAGATGTATATGGTAAAATTTATAATTTTATAAATTTTTTCCGACTCCTGTCTTTTTTCCTATTTCCCCTTTATTGCTTTCTTTTGCATTAAGTGTTTTCTAATGTAGCATTTTACTTTCATTATTGATTTTTTCATATATATGAAAAAAATATATAAAGGACTGCAAGTCCTTTGAGGACAAAGTCTGAAACTTAAATGCAACTCTAGTGTCTAGTACGTAACCTACTTAATGAACATCACTGATACTGATTTGTAAAAATGAACCTGACTGCTCCATTGTTGCATTGGGATAAATCGTATCCCCCAATAAAAACACCTGAAAGTCCTAACCCCCAGTACCTCAGAATATGAACCTTATTTGGAAACAGGGTCATTACAAGGGTAATCAAGTTAAAGGTCATCAGGGTGAGCCCTAATCCAGTATGACTGACGTCCGTATAAAAAGGGGAAATGTGGACACAGAAACAGGCGTGGACCGAGGGAAGACGATATGAAGGAACAGAGACAAAGTGGAGGACATCAAGTGAAGATGAAGCAAAGACTGGAGTGATGCATCCACAAACTAAAGACTGCCCGGGAACCACCCGAAGCTACAGGAGAAAGGCAGAGAGCAGCCTCCCCACAGCCTCCAAAGGCGCCAGCTCTGCCCACCCCCCAGCCCCTGCTGATTTTGGACTCTGGCCTCCAGAGCTGTGAGACCGTAAAACTCTGTTATTTTAAACCACAGTTTGGGGTTCTTGGTTTTGGCAGCCCTAGGAAACCAACACAATTGACGTTAAAGAAAATGAAAATATGCAATCAGTATTATATAATCCAACCTTTCTAGTATGATCAACACTGAAGATGATGGAGAAATGAGCACAGTTCTGACCTAGAATGAAGCAATATAATGACAAAGAAAAATGTCCATTATATGCAATACATTAAGTGAAAAGAGCAAGTTGCAAATTTTATTGGGGGGGGTGATGACACACACAATACTGTATGTTTATATATGCTCAGGTAATGTCCAGCCACACAAACACACACACACAGACTCTAACAAATAATTAACTCTTGGAAAGGGCTGCCCCCTCCTTCTCTTTGCAAGAGATAGGTTTTTTTACTTCACACAATTTTGTACTCTTTAAAATAATAATTTTTTTTGACTTTTTAAAAATGAAGAATTAAAAGAAATTACTGTTTCCAAGGAAACCAAAGGTCATAGTATTCTTTAACAATGCATACAGCTAAACCTGAGTGGTTTATTTCACTTTTAAAATCCTCATTTTGATAGTTCAAAACAATTCATTCAACCTCAAAGGCATATATGCCACCCCATTTCTAAAAGCGACCACGTCATTATAGTTCAGAATCAGTACTAAACATAGGTTGGCTGTAAAAAAGACAGAAGGAAAATAAGACAAAAATAGGTCTATTAATAAAAATTTCCCATAGGCAAGTATTTAAAGAGGAGTTCTGCGGTATTACAAATAAATAGATGAAGAGATAAATGCTTTCGAATACTTTTTTCTAGCATTTAAATTCAATAAAAATATATAATTGACAGCTTTAAAAAAATAATATTTACCAACCACTCCACGTCTACCAGGAATACAATTCTGAAGCTTTTTACAAATATTCTATCATGAAGTTTCATTTCTCAACAGGGCCACGCCTACTCAGCCCAGCCTTCTTCCTGTCACAGCACCACGTCCCATTTAGAGAGGGCTCACCAGCTTTACGTCAACCAAAAATGGACCCAAATATCCTAATTCTTGTTAAGCATCCAGCCTGGATTTATCGTCTCTACGTTTGCTAAACCGGCTTGCGAAGTACTCAGCACCAGCACCACTAAGGCCACCGAGCGCCAGATCTCCACACACATTCCCCGGGAAGCTGAAAACTACAGAAGTCACCTCCCACCTCACCAAGTTTGCCGAGATGACCCTGGTCATCATTAACAGAACACGCTGAGGTGGTATAATAAGCACAGTGCGGTCCCAGAAGTAAAAAGGAAAGATGGTGACATCTGGGGTGAAACACTGCAACCAAGAGAGAGAGACGGCAGGACACGAGAAAGGAAGGGCAAGGCAGCCATGCCACCTTGAAAGGACTAAAGTAATAGAACAAACCACAAACAGAGACAGAAAAGGTGGAAGAGTCCACTTACATCTTTTCAGTTGAAAAGGGCAATCTATAAATGTCTTCAAAGAAGACAAGTGAAGAAGATGCAGATTTCCTTCAAAGAAGATGCAGATTTTCAAGTGTGGTCATCAGGTGAAGGCTGGATTTTCACAGGGAAAACCCACCAGAAGTTGGGTGTTCTCTGCACGACCATAACCCATTCGGGACACACCGAATGGGAAGCTCTGTAAGACCAGAGCTTATCATGGTCATCTCTGTATTCTCAGGACCCACATACACCCTGACAGAATGCAAGCCTCCACGAATGCTTCCTGAAAGTACTCATGAAGAAAGACACTTTACAAAAAAAAACAAAAGACAGAGAACACGTCGCTATTAGCTTAAAAATAATAAATCCACCCCTCCTTCCATGAAAAGCACTTATATACTTACCATCAGGCAGAAGGCTTACTTAGGTCACTGAAATAAAAAGCACTAAAATAAAATCAAAGGCAATAATATTCTAACTCCATTAAAGTACACCACTATTCACAAGGAGGAAATGCTGGTTGGTTCCTGCACCTACGAACCATTTCAATAAGAACATCTGTCCGTTATCACTGGAAGAACATCCACTTCTTGTTTTCAGTTGGAAATAAATTGTTATTGGCATGCAGCTTTAGATGCATGGATGACTACAGATGGAGATTCTAAGCACGCTTAGACATTCCGTAGACACCACACAACTCTTAGGAAAAGCTAATGATCTTTCTTTTGAAGCAGCGGCAGCAAAGGATAAGCCAGTGAACACACAGGAGAGTGAAGATACACAGCACCTCACGCAATCATGTTCTACATTAAATATCACGTACTTCACACTACATGATATCACAACATTCTTGACTGAGTACTTCTGTGAAAGTAAAGACTTCATAGGTTTTCTTCCAAAACGAATTACGTATATAAACTGTCTCTCCCCTTCTAATACAACTTCTATGCACAAGGTTTTAAATGATGAAGTCTTATGTATAGTTATTTTCAACAATACTGGGTCTCTGATTAAAGTTTTAAATTCAGCAACCCATTAACGCCTCACAACATCTAGCATTTACCCTTTTCTACCGACACCTTATTTTACAGATATTCAAATAATCCTCTTCTAAAAAAAGCAGGTTGGGTAACTGCACCGCAGGCCAACAAGAGATATCATTCCAGTGGGGGCAGAGGCATGAGTGAATCAAGTGCAACAATATGGCCTCAGGAAAGAACAGGAAAATCTGAAAGGAAATAAGGCCTGAAGCTAACACACACTTCATTCTAACAATGACAAAAAGTTGGTATGCTATTTTTTTGGTAGAAAAAATAAGACTTTTCTTCTAAAAGTAGTATTCCCAACTTATCTAAACTTCTAGAACATATTTGAGAATGTTACAAATTAGAACATTTTTATTCCCATACGAAAGGAATAAAATCTTTCTACAAAATATTCAAAACAGGGAAAAAAGATAATCTACATTCTTAGTTTGCAATATAATAATCTAGCTCACTTAACTTCAAAGTAAATGTCTGCTTTCTCAGAGGCATATAGTATTAATAAACTAATTTTTCTTATGATGAAAATGAACTAAAATAACTGCATTTTACTTTAAAAATTTCAATTTTGGTTACTAGAATTAGTAGTGCCAATGAGTCCTTACCTCATGGAGGGGAGCAAGTCACTTTACAAAGGTAATAATAATAACTACAAACACTACAGATGATTAACCCTGGGCCAGGTACCATTCTATAACCCTATGAAGTAGACATTATTTCACCCCCATTTTACAGACAAGAAAACCGTGGCACAGCGAAGTAACTTGTTCAAGGTCACACTCACACCCACAAAAATAAATGCAGAATCTCAAAAAGGATACAAATTCAAATCTTTTTTTTAAATTTAATTTAATGTATTTATTATTTTTGGCTGTGTTGGGTCTTTGCTGCTGTGCACAAGCTTTCTCTAGTTGCTGCGAGTGGGGGCTACTCTTCCTTGCGGTGCTTGGGCTTCTCATTGCAGTGGCTTCACTTGTTGCAGAGCATGGGCTCTAGGCACCTGGGCTTCAGGAGTTGTGGCACGCGGGCTTCAGTAGTTGTGGCTCGCAGGCTCTAGAGCGCAGGCTCAGTAGCTGTGGCACAAGGGCTTAGTTGCTCCGTGGCATGTGGGATCTTCCCTGAACAGTGATCAAACCTGTGTCCCCTGCATTGGCAGGTGGATTCTTAACCACTGCGCCACCAGGGAAGTCCCTCAAATCTTTTTTTTAAAATGGCATCGTTAAAGAAAACAACGTCAAAAATAAGTAAACAGCGTGGATTAGCCTGTTAATGAATAAAATGGTGATATCACTAACCTCCAGTAAATATTTTTGAAGGAAGAAATATTTACTTTGGACCGTAATTTTCCATAAATTCTATAACATTAAAAAAAAAAAAAAAAACAGGGGGACCTCCCTGGTGGTCCAGCGGTTAAGACTCTATGCTTCCACTGCAGGGAGTGAGGGTTCAATCCCGGGTCAGTGAACTAAGATCCCAGAAGCCAACCGGCGTGGCCAAAAAAACAAACAAACAAACAAGAAAAAAACAAACTAGGAAACTAAGTATAATTCATATTTTACTATATCTAATTCCACGCACCTTATATTATTTAAAACATCATCAGATGCAACCTACTGAATGGGAGAAACTACTGCAAATCATATATCTGATAAGGGACTAATATCCAAAATACATAAAAGAACTCAGACAACTCAACAGCAAAAAAAACCAATGCGATCAAAAAATGGACAGAAGATCTGAATAGACATTTTTCAAAAGAAGACATACACATAGCCAACAGTAACATGAAAAGATGCTGTACATCATTAACCATCACAGAAATACAAATCAAAACCACAATGAGATATCACCTCATACCTGTCAGAATGTGTCAAAAAGACAAGAAATAACAAGTGTTGGTGAGGATGTAGAGAAAAGGGAACCACACTGTGCACTGTTGGTGGGAATGTAAGTTGGTGCAGCAACTATGGAAAACAATATGGAGGTCCCTCAAAAAATTAAAAATAAAACTACTATATGATCCAGCAACTCCTCTTCTGGATATTTATCAAATAAAACAAAAATACTAACTCAAAAAGATAAATGCATGCCTATGTTCAAGGCAGCGTTATTTACAACAGCCAAGATATGGAAACAAGCTGATGTCATCAATGGATGAATGGATAAAGAAGATGTGGTACATGTATACAATGGAATATTACTCAGCCATAAAAAAGGACTAAAAGTCTTACCATTTTCGACGACATGGATGAATATCATGGGTATTATGCTAAGTGAAGTAAGTCAAAGACAAATACCATATTATCTCACTTGTATGTGGAATCTTAAAAAAAAAAAAAAGGCTCATAGAACAAAGAACAGACTGGTGTTTGCCAGAGGTGGTGGAGGTGGGGGGGTGGAGAGAAATGGGTGAAGGGGGTCAAACAGGTAAAAGAAAATCAATTAAACACAATTAGCATTCCCAAAATGATGGTATCAACAATCATTTATAGGGCTTCCCTGGTGGTGCAGTGGTTGAGAGTCTGCCTGCCAATGCAGGGGCCGCGGGTTCGTGCCCTGGTCCGGGAAGATCCCACATGCCGCGGAGCGGCTGGGCCTGTGAGCCATGGCCGCTGAGCCTGCGCGTCCGGAGCCTGTGCTCCGCAACGGGAGTGGCCGCAACAGTGAGAGGCCCGTGTACCACAAAAAGATAAAATAAAAAATAAAATAAAATAAAATTTATAAACACTCAAAGGATCAGAGAATACTGAGTTTTCGATCTAGAAGGAAACAAACACAGAAGGAATATTTACGCGTCTAGTCCAACCCCTTTATTTTACAGATGAGAAAAACCAACCCACAAAGTTTTAGGAGACTTTCCCATATGCACAGATCTAAATGTCAAAATTTGGATTAGAAGTTTCCTTCTGGTCCAACTGCTCTTTTTAATATACCATGCAGTAGGATACGTTACAAAATACTATATTAAGTTTCTGGAATTGAGCTACTGAAAGAGAATTCAAAACAAAATCAGATTATTTAAATCTAAAAAATGAAGGTTTCTGGAAAGGAATTAATGCTAGCTAAACAAATGCTTAAATAATCTTTCCTGAGACAGTAAAAGTTTCAGGAGAGCTTCAATAAATCTGACTTTAAAGGCAGGAAGAAAGAACTTGTGAGAAAATGGAAGTGGACTCAGTCTCTGGGGGCCTATCAGAAGCCCAGAACCAAGGAAGAAAACTAGGTATGTTGCGATCAAGTCTGGCTGAACTGGCCACATGGGTCGTGGGACAGTAAATAATTAACCTACTCAGAGATCTATTATAAAAAGATTAGTTGGAGGTGGAAGGAGAAAACCACCAAGAGGTAAGCAAAGCCAAATGATATGAGACTAGAGTCTTTATACCTGTTTCACCTAATTGAACATGGTATTTAAAATGATACTTTTTAAGCACATGAAAAGTTTCAAACCCCAATGGTCTTACCTTTATTTGTGGTAAGTGCCAATAATTCACGTGGAAAACTGAAATGTGAAATTTTACCTAGGGCATAGTTTTTTGAAAAAGACAAGACGGACTTCCCTGGTGGTGCAGTGGTTAAGAATCCACCTGCCAATGCGGGGGACACGGGTTCAAGCCCTGGTCCGGGAAGATGCCACATGCCACGGAGCAACTAAGCCCGTGCGCCACAACTACTGAGCATGCGCTCTAGAGCCCATGAGCCACAACTACCGAGCCTGCATGCCACAACTACTGAAGCCAGCATGCCACAACTACTGAAGCCTGTGCGCCTAGAGCCCGTGCTCCGCAACAAGAAGCCCGCACACCGCAACGAAGAGTAGCCCCCGCTCACTGCAACTAGAGAAAGCCCATGCGCAGCAACAAAGACCCAATGCAGCCAAAAATAAATAATATAAATTAAAAATAAATTTAAAAAATAAAAATAAATTAAAAATAGACAAGACAAGGTCTGGGAGGGAAAGTAAGTTATTTTCTTTTCTGCTGCCTTAAGAGTTTCCAAACTCTTTTTTATAGAATACGTTCCAAATTTTCTATAATGAGAATGTGCAATTTTTAATGTCCAATATGTATTTTAGCCAAATTCGAATGATCAGCAGGCTTAAATAAAACTTATTCTAAAGAATCTCTCTGCTAAGGTCCTCAAACACATGTTCAAACATTCCTTATCCAACCATTTATATGACAGAAGACTCCTTATTTTTGAAGTTTTCATCTCTCCTAAATTAACATTAAAAACAGCAAAATTATTAAACCAATGGCAACTCACTTTGAATGTTCCCATCACAGGAAACACTTTTTTACTACTAAAATATTAATAAAAATTAATTAAATATTTCGCTAATAAAAGAATCAGCCACCCTATTTCTCAAGAAGGAACAAGGGCTGCTATCATTTACTCTAATATTCGGACTACATGAAGAGCCTACCCCGCACCCCGCCGAGCAAGGCACCGCGGGGTTTGAGGTTTTCCTCCCGCCCCTCCCTCTGGAATGATAAACTGCACTGACCACACAGGCACCTGACTCTGCGTGAGTGACCCCAGTGAGACTCAAACAATAAGAAAAGACAAAGAGCCAGTCTCACCTGTGACTTTCCTGCAGTAAGTGCAGTCAGCTTAAAGTTTCCCACGCGCAGGGTGCTGTGCTGGGTACAGGCTTTTTCAAAGCAAACCTGTCAGACCCACCAAGCAGCAGACTTGTGGCCTTGGCTTCAATGACACCATGTTCTAGGGGATCTAGCTGACACCCAGTGACTGAGGGTGGGCAAGGAGCCAGGCCACCCCACGATCGACCACGTTCCCCTGCAACGACTTCTCCTTTATTCAACCCCCTCCCTGCACGCCCTTCCCCGCCAGGACTCCTACAACCCAAACAGGAAGCGAGGGTGCTTCTCACATCCGTGGAGCCCCCAGCGCTGTGCTTCCTAACAACCCTGACCCGTATGGTCACTTTCTACTCCTGGGCCACCACAAGCTGCTCTACAGCTTCCACTTCAATTTCAAAACACAGGCCATTCCTCTACATGCACTCGGTCACTTTCCCCATTATTTCACAATTATGAGGTATAATATTAAATATTAGGTAGCTACTCTGCGCCAGGCCCTGAAGTCTGAAGCTACTTCATCAGCAAAACAAGCACCACGTGACACTGAAATTATTTCATGGGCAAACAACAGGAGGCATTTCTAGAGGTACCCTGCAAATTGATTCATTGCAACCTAAACATAATCACTCACACTGTCAGGCTGTAACACTAACTTAAGAGAAACAAACTTAACTGACTTTCGCATGTCAGAGGAACAACTGTGATCTAGAATAAGACACATCAAAAGAGATTTGTTTTTAACAGTTACTTAATCCTATTAAGGTATTGCTATTTGCCCAGGTACCTTGTGTTGACATGTGAAAAAATTATGTCAACGTTATTATTTATAGAATAAAACGTCAACTCATTATAAGTGTTTTCACAGCTGCTGATTCTGAGAGATAATTGTCATTAGGACCAGCCCCTCTCCTCTGCATCACCCCACACACAACCCCAACCTCAGGCATGTTTAACCAAACTTACTGCCCCCAGACATCAGCAGAAATGAAGGATGCGGAGGGACTTTTACTGTATGCAGAAGGTACTGCTCCACCAAGCTGTGAAATAAATGATAGTCCTTTCGCTTAAGGCCTTCAGAATCCAATAAGGAGATAATAGAAAAATTTACAACACAGCAAGTATGGTAAGTGCTACTGAGATCACAAAACTGCTGTGAAATTGTATGAGGGGGATGGAGGGTGGGGAGGGACAGGGCTAAGATTATTCAAGGAAGGCTACCTGCTTGAGAGACAGCTGTGACCAGGTCAGAAATCTACAGAGGCACAGAGATAAATACCTTTGCTTTTCTTGACTGTCAATTTTGCAGTATCTCAGAAGACGGACTGAAGTTCTCTTTAAAGAATAAGACTGCAGGATACTTTGACATATTTAGCACTACCTTGGGAGCGCATCAGAATGTATTCAAATATGAACACAGGCACATACAATTTTAACACTACTTTTTGGATCAATCTCATTTGGCCGGCCACTGATGTTTCCCTATCTGCCAACAATACACACACACCGCATGTGATTAATGCACCTGAGCGGAAGCCCTAGCGAGAGTTTTGGAGTCTAAAATTCTTGAGATCAAAATCCCACTTACTCAGTGTTTGACTTGGCAAATCTCTCTCTGCCTCATTTTCTTAACCTGATTAGAGCATATATTAATAATTTATGTGAATATTGTTTGTCTCTCTTAACTAGAATGTAAACACTATGAAAGCAGAGGCTGTCTTGATCACTGCTGTATCCCCAGCACTCAGCACACCCTCTTCTGCGTAGTAGGTGCTAAATGTATACCTGATATACTTGAGTGGATGAAACAGTGAAGAGCAACACATCACTCCACAAACTCTAGACTTTGACAGTGAACTATGACCTGACAATCTGTGTAGCTCAGCAATCTGGTAAGATTATCACTTTCAAAGACTTAATTATCACATTCCTTTAGAAAGACAATAAAAACTGGCATATCTAAAAATAATTAATCTACCTGATCCTTGGAAATCCTTTTAATACAGTCCCTTTCAGCTTCCCTGGTGGCGCAGTGGTTAAGAATCTGCCTGCCAATGCAGGGGACACGGGTTCGAGCCCTGTTCCGGGAAGATCCCACATGCCACGGTGCAACTAAGCCCGTGCGCCACAACTACTGAGCATGCGCTCTAAAGCCCGCGAGCCACAACTACTGAGCCTGTGAGCCTCAACTACTGAAGCCCACGCACCTAGAGCCCATGCTCCGCAACAAGAGAAGCCACCACAATGAGAAGCCCACGCACCGCAACGAATGAAGCACAATGAAGACACAACACAGCCAAAAATAAATTAATTAATTTTTAAAAAAAGAAAATTAAAAAAAATACAGTCCCTTTAACATCAATGGTTCCTAAAATATGAATTGTGCAAGAAAAACAAACATCCATTTGAGGAAATGGATTCTTCGTGATTCATTCTTCAGTGTGATGTCTTTAATACTGTAGATTTTAATCCCACTTGATTTCAGCCATTTTTATACTGTTCCTCAGCGTGCAGTACAGAATCTGCTTCTAAAGCATCTTTTCTATCTGATTCACCGCTCCTTAAAGAAAGGTATATGAAACGTACCACCCTTAAATGGAAAATTGCTGGGGGGGGGATCTCCCACATGCATAAAAAGGTCTGATAAGCCATAAAACAGAAAGAAAGATTTCAGAAGTCTTTAATAACATCATCACTAGGCCCACGTGGTGAAAAATAACTTTTTTTCTGTGATGGCTCATACTTAAGATGGCAAGATGTAAGTCATAAGAAGCTAATAAAACGAATTCGCCCCACCGTGTGGAAAACTGGTTCTTCTGACCAACCACAAAACACCAAGATTTAAACGCACCCACGTTCTGCTCAACTCGGGACTTTTCCACAGGCATTAGTACTTTTCCCTTAAAGTCGATTTAAAAGCCCCAGTAAAACACAGACAGCAACCCTTGCCGTCAGTTCCTGCACAGAAACACTTGAAGCCACACACTGATGCGTCTGGGGCGTTCAAGTAAACAGATGACAGGAACGCTTAAGCTGCTTTGAAGATCAACGTGGATTCCCAAAGACAAGATTGCCACCTTGACACGCAGCTGGAAACGGGAGAGCTTGTTCCTCTCAGAAGAGGAGAAAAGGGGGAAATTTTCGACAGCACTTACTTAAAGTTTCCACCTTCACACACACCCCCTTCCCCTCGGCGCCGGCGGGGACTCGGCCTCGCCAGAGGCGCGGGGAGGAAACCTGAGCCGACTTCCGTGCCCTCGCGGCCGGTAAGGGGACCCTGCCTTCCCGCCGCAGCCCCTCGCCCGCTGGGGACCCTCCGGGCCCGGCCAGCCGGGCCCGAACCCGTGCGCCGCCGGACGGAAACGCGGGCGCCGCTCGTGTACTTCCACCTCCGGCCCCGGCCGGGCCCGCGGCCCGGCTCGCGCGCCCACAGCCCGGCGCCGCAGGGACCCGCGGCCGAGCCCGGGCACCGACGACCCGCGCCGCCCCCGTCGGCCACCCTCGCGCGCCAGCCTCCCGGGGCCGCTCCGCGCTTGCTTGCGCCCCGCCGTCCAACCGCCCCCGCCCGGCCCGCGCCGCCCCCTCCCGGCCACGGTCCCCGCGCTAGGCCCCGCGGGCGGCGAGGGCGGGGACGAGGGCCGCCCGCGCCCTCCCGCCTCACCTACCATGGTACAGATGGAGGCGAATTTGGAGACTGTCATTAGGATTTCCATCCGCCCAGCGCCATCTTCCACCCAATCACAGCGGCGGCGGCGGCGGGCGGGGGAGGAGGGCAGCCGGGCCGCCCGCTCGCACCGCAGCCAGCGGGCGGACCCCGAGCTGCCGCGGACCCACGCACCGACCCTGCTCAGCCGCCGCTGCCGTCGTCGCCGCCGGCGCTCCGGCACTCCCTGCCGCGGGCCCCAGCCCCCGCCTGCCGGCTGCCCGCCCGCCCCCGGCTCCTCCCCGGCGCAGGGCGCAGCCGCTGCCTCGCGGCCCGCGCCTGCCCGCGAAGCCGCCCGCCGCACACCCCGCCCAGCGCACTGGGGAGCGGGCTCCGCCGAGGCCCTAATGCCCGGCCTGCTGGCAGCTGCACTGCCCGGCGGCGCGCCCCGCCCACCCCTCGGGGCCCCGCCCACTCCCCGCGCCGGCACCGCCCGCTCCCCGCGGATGCCTCCCCGGCTTCGGAGCGCGCGACTCGGGGAACTCCCGCGCCGGCTCCACCCCGCGCTCGGCCGGGGCGGGGCTCGGAGGGGCCACCGCCTCCCGCCCGCGGCCTTCGCGGTCCTAGAGCCCGCGCGCCGCGAGAGGGGCAAGAAGGGTGCTGGGGGCGACCAGCGTCAATCCTGGAAGGGGCTGACCAGCAGCCTCTACCAAGGGCGAGGGAACAGCTAGCCCAGACAGAAAAGTGAGGGGGTGATCTCGATAATTCTGGGTGTGGTGGGAAGAAACCTGCTTCTGAACGGTTAAAATAGCCCGGGTCATCCAATGTCCCAAGCACCTAAAATGTAAGGTGGTTTCTTTTTACATACATTGGGTGAATAACCTGGGTCATAACACCGTAATTTCGCGAAAGACAAATTAATTAATTAAAAGTGAAAGAGGCAAAGAAGAAACTATATTTGGCTCCTTGAATTAAGAAAGGTAAATTATGGGGAAGGGGGCGAAGCTGATTTCCGCCCGCTTGTTGGCCATAAATTTAGCATTTGGTTATAAATATAGTATCTAAATATACTTGTTCTGAAAGTTGAGTTGCAAAATAGGGAAGGATCTCAACCCAGCAGTGATGATGTTATTCCCAGGGACAAGAAGTCCCGCAAGTAAGAAAAATGTCCTGTGAGAAATGCTGAAGCAGTATTAGCCAGGGGGGATAGTTCCTATTTTCCGCTTCGATAAAATGCATCATTGCACCCTGTTCTTCGTGTCAGACAGCTCAGCTTCGTTTCTTCCTATTTGAGAAAGAAGTTCAAGTTAGTAGAATAACTTTATAAATTATTGTATTAGAAAGCTTGTGATTTTTCACGATTGAAGAACTGATGGGATGCTTTTTTAGTTTCCCCCATTTCAGTGGGGCAGAAACGACAAATGACAGACGAATCTCTAAAATCAGATATGCCTTAACTCTTCAGTTCAAAACATTTAAAACACAAAACATTCAAACAAAATTTAGGTGAAAAATAGATTTCTGGTACATGCATGCTGTTTCCATAGTGATTTCCATTATAAGCTTGCTTGGGGGAAACAAAATTGCACACAGAATATAGCCAAGTCCCATAGTAGCTGGCCTGCTGCTACAGGCACCTGCCTCCCTGGAAGCCGGGACTTCCCTCATTGCCCTGATACCCGAGCCAGTGCTAGAATGTGCCAGAACCACACATTCAGGTAGCTGGACCACCTCCCCATTTCCCTGCCTAGACTTGGAAGTATCACCCACCTGAGTTGTTTCTTGCTATGTTCCATCCTGCTTAGACCTCCAGGGCATGCCTGGGCCTCCTACCAGTGTTGCCATGCCCATGACAGACTGGACCCTATCTGTCTCATCTATTTGGATGAAAGTCTAGTTGTCATTCTGTCCCGTTGAACAGGTCTAATGTGTCAGAATTTGAGCCCCATCTCCATCTAGGCTGCCCACCAAGATCTTTCCTTGTCCATGGAACAGAGGCCACCAGGTTTACACGTAAGTGTGTGTAAGAACAAGGGCTTTTCTAAATGGATTTCTGGTAGAATTATCTGAAGTTGTTTAGTTGATGTTATAGCCATCTAAATTCACAGATGAGGGACTTCCCTGGCAGTCCACTGGTTAAGACTCCACGCTTCCAATGCAGGAGACACAGGTTTGATCCCTGGTCGGGGAACTAAGATCCCCCATGACGCGTGTCGTGGCCAAAAGATTTTAAATTTTCAAAAATTTAAAAAATAAGTTCACAGGTGATAACACAGATCCTAATAGCAAACCTCCCAATGCCTCACCTCCCCAGCGTTAAGGTTGAATGGAAAGGCACAAACGTAAAGAGAGAATCTTCCATGTGCTAGGTGATGCACTGGGGTGTTTTTTTGTTTGTTTGTTTGTTTTTTACCATATGTAATGCAGATGAAGATAAGATATAGCTGAAATGTCACACGTGTACCCCCAGAACTTGAAAGGGATCATCTAGACTTAGAATACAGTTTTTACCTGCAACCGTATCAGCTTTACAAAGAGCTTCATTGTACGTAGGGAAAGATGAGTTTGTGTACAACTGACCTCTTTCAGGCCTTCCTGAGTGTATCAGCTACAAATTACACCCAGATAACTTCAGGGACCAAGCAAGTAAACAAATTAGGGCAAGCTCATTCCATTTGGTTAGCACGACGTTTTTAAATGGTTTTGTTTGAATAATTTTACACAATCCTTTCCGGTCCAGTTCCTTGCAAGCCACTTCATCTTTTCTGTTCTCTTCCTGTCTCCACTTAACCACGTGCCACTTCATATATTTCTGCCACCTCTCTTTTCCACGAAGCCATTTGGGTTTGCACCAGCTGACATCAATGGGTGAAATGCTGTGCTGCCCTTGATGGGGCGAGGAAGGATGTGGTGGAGAGGGGGTGGAGAGGCATGGAAGACAGCCGCAGCACAGGGAGTGCTTATCAAGGAATTACGCGTGCGCCAAGCAGTTCCTCAAATCCCCATAACAACCCAGCGGAGTAGGCGCTATTATCGTCCCCATTTTCTAGATGAAGAAACGGAGGCACAGAGAGAACTTTCCCAAGGTTGCACAAGTAATAAATGATGGAACAAGGATTTTGACCCAGCTCCAGAGGCCACACTTGTATCCACCCTGCTAACCCAGCTCAAGTCAAAGTGCCTCATTCTGATTCTAACAGAAGGAGGCTGAGAGGCACTCACTCCTTTGGGACCAGGTTACAGCTACAAAATAAACACAGGTAAGTATTTCTTTGTCTCACTTCCCTCATCTGGAAAATAAGGGTAATGATTATTTCTACCCCAGAGGGGTGTGACAAGGATAAAACATGGAGACACAGTTAGAAAAGTGCCTGGCACTCAGCATAGACTGGAGAGCTTTGAATGGACATTCAGTATCAACATTTTAAAAGTCAGGATGGGCAAGTACTGCCCTCAGGCTGCCAGTTTACTCTCTCTGATATAACAAGCCTCTGCCGTGTGCCAGTCGCCTGATTAGTATTTTATTTTATTTTGTTATTTATTTATTTATTTTGCGGTACGTGGGCCTCTCACTGCTGTGGCCTCTCCTGTTGCGGGGCACAGGCTCTGGACGTGCAGGCTCAGCGGCCATGGCTCACGGGCCCAGCTGCTCCACGGCATGTGGGATCTTCCCAGACCGCGGCACGAACCCGTGTACCCTACATCGGCAGGCGGACTCTCAACCACTGCGCCACCAGGGAAGCCCCTGATTAGTATTTTAGATGCATTTTCCAATGTAACCTCCCAGGGCCCTTGGAGCTGGATCATTTTGTGCTCATTTTACCACGTTCACCATGGCCCTGCCCAGCCAGTGCAGGGCCAGGGGCCACACCCAGACTCTCTGACTTGAAAACCCAGGGTCTCTCCCCTTCTCTACCCTGCTCGTTGACAGCTGAATGAATGAACCTTCTTGGTGGCGTTAATTAACATCATCCAGCTGTCCAGAGGTGGATGTGAATCAAAACACTGATGTTCTTTTGTTGGTTTGAATCAACAAATCAGTGACTTACTTTTCAAGGCTGATTTCTAATTCAGATGAGTAAAGTCAAAGCATATGCCCTATGGATATATGACTCTGATTTGCCGGGCAGCATAGCATATAGCTAATGTATCTAAACCTTTGTCGTTATTTAAATCTAGGTTTTCAAAGAGGGCCAAAGGCACAGCCCCTTTACATTCTATTTAAAACTGAAAAATGAGTTCATTCATTAAAACAGATATCTCTTGGTCATCTACTGATGATTAAGAGAAATCTGTGCGCTCAGGGAGTAGACAGATGAGTTTTATGGAAAATGAGCCGGGAGAATGGAGAACTAAGTGCAGTCAGCTCTGAGGCAGGTGAGACTAACCCTGCCTGCAGGAGGGACAAGCTGAGGACAGCCTCATAATCCAGAAGAATAGGATGGACAGTAGCGGGGGAGGGGAAGGCAGAGGGAAAGTCACGGGCACTGACCCATGGGAGCCAGAGGGACGTCTAAGGCTGCGGCACTGGGTGTCCTGTGGAGTCTGTGGAGATGAGTGTGGAACGTTAAGGGGACAATCTGACCCACAGGGACACCAGCAGGGATTATGGTCTCTGGAACCTCTACCATCATATCCATCAGTACCAAGTGGTAGAATCAGCCTACCTGAAAACCTGTTTCTTGTTCTTCATAATCTCCATTTGGATTCCCACCCTGGAATTTGTTGAGGCTAAACATGGCAGAGAATCTCAAGGAGACATCAGACTAACACGTAGGTACCTGGGGAGAAAACCTTGACTTCCGGTGAGCACAGAGGTAAACTGGAATATTTTCTTTCGTACTTAGCTCCTCACTAAGCAGAACCTGACTGCAGGAGGCTGGGGAGCATCCCGGCTGTTTAGGAAAAGTGCAAAAGTTGCAGAGCTTAACTTGAGAAGGGGCTACCTTTTCAAATGCTTCCATCAGCCACCCCTTTCTTCTGTGAAAAGGGGAGAACAGAGAGAGACAGAGCCATAAAGCGACAACCCTGGATACAAACATGATCCATTCCAGTCATGTAATTACTCAGCAATGTGCATCTGAATTGTTTTTTTTAGTCAATACATATCTGTTGAGTACCTCTGACTCGTGAAGTCTTGTTGGAAACAGGGAACAAAGAAGCTTGTTCCTTCAAAGAGCGTGCCATCAGGACTTCCCTGGTGGCGCAGCGGTTAAGAATCCGCCTACCAATGCAGGGGACACAGGTTCGAGCCCTGGCCCGGGAAGATCCCACATGCCGTGGAGCAATTAAGCCCATGCACCATAACTACTGAGCCTGCGCTCTAGAGCCCACATGCCACAACTACTGAAGCCTGCGAGCCTAGAGCTCGTGCTCTGCAACAAGAGAAGCCACCACAATGAGAAGCCCACGCACCACAATGAAGAGTAGCCCCCGCTCGCCGCAACTAGAGAAAGCCCGCGCACAGCAACGAAGACCCAATGCAGCCAAAAAATAAAATAAATTTTAAAAAAAAGGAAAAAGTAAAAACGCATGCCATCTGGTTGAGAGAGAAGACTTGTACACAAATCACTTTAAGTACCAGTTGTGTGACTTATAGTATTATAAGGGTTCAGAGAAGAAAGTGATTGTTTCTTCTTTGGGTCATCCAAAATGCTACCCCTTACTAGAGAGTAGGGTCACCTGATCCAATGGGAAAAGTTGGGAAATCTCAAAGAGTAATATAATTATATCTTTTAAGTAACACTTGCCTGTCTTATTCCTCAAGCACCGACAAGCTCCATGCCACCTCTGAGCATTTGTTCTGGCCGTTCCTTCTCCCTGGAACACTCCCCCTCCTTTACAGGGTCACCTCCTCTGGCCCTGATGCCACCAGATCCCCTCCTCTCATGTAAGCTCAAGAGAACTGGAAACCTATTTTAGAGTTCTGTCCCCAAGGCCTGAGAAAGGACAGTAAGTGCTCAATAAATAAATGTTAGTGAATGAACAGAAACGGATAAAACACCTACACTTTAAGTATGTCCGCCTCCAGAGCAAATAAAAACAGAAGAATCCTGGTACATAGAGCTGATTTATCTTGACTGATCAACACAATGAATGTGAAGTCTCAGAAAGCACTTGCAGGGCTTCCCTGGTGGCGCAGTGGTTGAGAGTCCGCCTGCCGATGCAGGGGACATGGGTTCGTGCCCCGGTCCGGGAAGATCCTACAGGCCGCGGAGAGGCTGGGCCCGTGAGCCATGGCCGCTGAGCCTGCGCGTCCGGAGCCTGTGCTCCGCAACGGGAGAGGCCACAGCAGTGAGAGGCCCGCGTACCGCCGAAAAAAAGAGAAAGCGCTCGCAGATACTCTGCTGTTTCTCTGACTGCCTTCCGTCTGGAGTTTCCCATTTTCAGTTCAGCATTTACTCAGCTCTTATGAGAAAGTTCATCAGAAAAAAAAAGGAAAAAAGGAAAAGAAAAGAAAATGTACTTTCTGGACTCCAGAAAGTCTCAAGCATCTGCAACTTCCCCAAACACAGCTCTGATTTTCTTTACTGTGCCTCTAGGTTTTTTCCTCTGGAGACAGCTTCTCGCTTCATCCTGCCCTCTCCTTAACCACCTGCTTCTCAAAAATGTCAGGGTGGCTTTTCTATATGATTTACCAGAGTTTAACCATACACTTGGAGTTTGTATTGTAAACGTTCGGCTCTAACTTGTGATTTTACTGCCATTTTTGCCTCTTCCCGCCCACCGGGCCTCCTGGGCACTTGACCTCGAGGAGCCTGCCTAGGGCACCTAGTACGGGGCAGCATACCCACTGGGGGTTTCCTGGGACACACAAGCTCTGTCATCACTTGAGACAAACAGGCATGGCTCCCACTTCTTCTTTTTAAAAATTATTGAAACAGCAGAGCATAGCAATGTTAAACGCAAAAATTCCAAAATATATTTAGCATACAGAAACTCCTGTCAGACATACAAGAAATAGTTCATGGTGATTTCCCAGGATTGTGGAAGTGGGAATGGGTGAATTGGCGAACAAGATGGAAGAGAGAACTTTACTGCATACTTTTTATGCTTTTTGAGTTTGCAAACATGCAAATGTATAACTATTTCAAAAATTAAGTAAATTGAATTTTTTTAAACTTAAATAAAAGACAGTTATGCGACAATATTTTTAAGTTACTAGGCACAATCCAAACCAAAAAAAAAATTTTTTTAAGTAACTTAGTACAAGCCTAGTTCAATTCTGGTCTGTCTCTGCCTAAATAGAACACACACTTGAACTCTGACACTTCCTTCCTTAGGACTCTGGGCTCTTCTGCCTGCACTGGCTCAGACTCTGCAAGTGAAGGAAGATAACAGTCTCTTTACAGAAGGGCAAGCTTTCGTTTGCCTGCTTCAGGAGGGCTAGCAATGGGTGTTTCTCCTGCTCTGTCAAAAGGAAGAGGCTGTAGAGGAAATGAGAGATGGGAAGAAGGGAAGTGAGCCCAGAAAGTCCTCTCTGTTCCTGGCGCTCCATCCTCCAGGCCCCAACAGAAACGAGGTGAAGTGATCACAGTTCCTCACGTGATCACGTGATCCATGATCACATGACCACCATTACCCAACACCTGTCCACAGAACGGTCCTGTGCTTTTCCCCAGCACAGGAAGAGTGCTCATCTCCCCAGGCAACTTAACCTTTTCTGGGTGTTTTTGTAGGGCTTGTTTTTTTCTTTCCCTTAGCCTTTCCCAATTCCTTCTGGTCAATTCTACTACGCGTGGTAGAAATTTTACTTTTTTTTCCTTTTAACAACAGTTACACATAGGAGCAGATATATCTGCTTTCTGACACAAAACCTGAGGATACACAAACGACAGATGATACCAGAATATCTTTGAATAGGTCTTCCAGGTAACAGGGAAACGCACGCCCATCTTTCTAAGGCTCAAGCCCAGGGCTGCTCCTTTTGACAACCTGGGCACACAGTGTCCCCAGAGGAACTGCTTCCTTGTTTTTGCTGCCTGTAAGCAGCAAGGAGCTTTTTATTTTAAGGATTCCACTGTCAATCATTACTAAGAAATAGGAAATAGATGACGAAAATAATAAATAAGGGAAAAACAGATTTTATAAAGCTCTACAGTTGTTAGTAGTAGTCGACTCCCGAGATACCAATGGGCTTCAAGTTAAGAATTAGGGTGCCGCCTTGGCCGAGTCCCTCCCCTCCACCCACAGAGGATATCCAGTCTGCGATCCTGAACAAGCCCTTTACCCTCTAAGCTCCAGTTTCCTCGTTATACGAAGGGAAGATCCCTACTTCATCAAGTTGTTGGGGAGATTAAATGAGATACTGCACATAAGGACTCAGAACCACAGCTGGCCCCCAGGATGTGTGAGATAAAAGAGTGCCTGGCTGCCTCCCTGGATTCTTTCCTCTTTTCTCCTCAACAAGATGATTCAGAACAGTGTATGGTTGCTTGATTCAAAGAGTAATGAATTCACAATAGCCAGATGTGGAAACAACCCAAGAGTCCATCAACGGATGAGTGGATAAACAAACTATGGCAAATATATATAATGGAATATTATTCAGCCTGAAAAAGGAACAAAATTCTGACACATGCTACAATATGGATAAGCCTTGAGGACACTATGCTAAGTGAAATAAGCCAGTAGCAGAAGGACAAATACTGTATAATCCTACTCACAAGAAGTATCTAAAATAGTTAAATTCCTAGAGGCAAAAAGTAGAACAGTGGAAGCCAGGGGCTGGGAGGAGGGGGAACGGAGAATTGGTGTGTGATGAGTACAGAGTCTCTGTTGAGGCTGTTGAAAGGGATTTGGGTATACACGGTGGTGATGGTTGGACAGGAATGTGAATGTGCTTAATGCCATTGAACTGTACACTTAAAAATGGTTCAAATGGTACATTTTATGTTACATATATTTTAGCACAATAAAAAACAATCATTAAAAAAACTCACCAAGGACTTACAGATAACGCCAGTGTTCCTTCATACGGACTTCCTTTGCCCTCTGGTCCCACAGATCACTTCAGTTACGTTGACTTGCCTCCAGATTCACCTCTTCTGCCACCCTTAGGCGCTGTCTTCTCAGCGCTCCCGGGGGTCTGCCCGGGGATCCCTGCTCCATTCTGAAGCATGACTGGGATGCGGAGGCTACAGACACGCCAGGTATGCCTGTGGCTCAGCTTGAAACCAGGCCTCGGTCCCTGCCCCTCTGCCCGTCTGCTTTAGTGCTTCTCCTTCACAGGCTTCCCCGGTCTCCCTCTTTTCCACCTGTGCTGACCCTTTGGATCGAGTGACTTAGCTTTTGGCTTGCCCGCTTGGCTGGGCACTTGGCCCTGCGAGGTTCAGCTTCCTGTACCTGCTCCCCGATGACGCTGAGTCTGCCAGGCAGCTGAGGTCATTTTCTGCGTGTCCCCAGCAGGAGCCACCAGTCACCGAGGTTGGACACTTGAGCATCACCCGTCTCTGCTTTCCCACCTCTGCCCTTCCATCAGTTCCACCTCAGGAACACCTAGTGTATGTGCTTCCTTTGGGACCTGCCCTCCCATCCCGCTTGAGATCAGGGCCCAGCATCCCCTAACGAGCCACCGCACCAGCCTCCATTCTGGTCTCCCTCCTCTAGTCTGGGTCCCTCTGGGCCTCTCTCCCTGGGACAGCCAGAGCTGTTGTCTCCAGATGCAAACCTGCCTGGTGCTCTGCCGCCGAGAAGCCCCACAGGTCCCCAGGGCTGCAGGACCAAGCTGAAGTTCTCTGCTCGCCAGGACAGGTCCCTCGCCTTGGCGCCCACCTGCCACACCAGCTCCTCCCCAACCGCGCCCACTTCTCATCCCAACACACTGAGGTCTCCCTCTCCCCTCGCGCTTCTGCCACCTCTGCCTTCGCCCACGTTGCTCCTCCCGCCAAGAAGGAGCATGTGGCCTGGTTTGCCCAGAACAGTCTCTGCTTACACCTGTTGCTCGGTGTAATTATTAATAGCCTTCCTTTCGCTCTCCAAAGTGTCCTGGCTTAGGCAACAAATTGTGTGGTCACTGCATTTGCCCTAATTCTTCACCTGGCAAACCTCTGCTCATCCTCCATGGTCTGCTGGATGTCGGAGGTGCTGGGAAGCCTTGCCCGTCTCCTGCAGGCAGTGCCCACTCAGCCTTCTCCCTTCAACTTCATGACAGTGTCTATCACGGCGCATTGTTAGGGAATCGTCTGTCTCCCCTGCTAGACTCCTGGAGTCTTATACATCTTCTCATCCCCAGCACTCAGAAGAGTCCCTGACATAAAACAGGTGATCAGTTAAAGTTTGCTGAAGAGGAATGAAAAAGATAAATTCATTTATTAAGTGAGAACTACGTGCCCGGCGCTGTTCCAGACGCTTGGCAAAGCAGATGACCATCCACATTCTCATGGAGTTCACAGTTAAGGGGAGGAAATGGACAAAAGTTAGTTTCTGAACAGATCACTGGCGGGGGGTAGGGGGATTTGCTTTGACTAAGCGGGCTCACCCCCAGAGCTGGGCTGTCCCCTTGAGGCACAAGGCTGTCTGAGGGATGAAGACCACCCTGGCCAAAGCAAGCATTCGGTCAGAAGGGAAGAAGCAAAATGTGTTGATGAAAGCGGGGTCAGGGAGATGCTAGGATGCTGGCTTTGAAGATGGCCAAAGGGGGCTCAAGCCAGGGAAAACAGGTGGGTCCTCAAAGCTGAAAAACGCAAGGAAATGGACCCCTTCCTGGAGTGTCCAGAAAGGAATACAGCCCCATCCGGACCTTGAGTGTAGCCCAGTGAGACATGCGTCAGACTTCTGATCTTCAGAACCAGAAGATTAAATTTAAGGTCTGAAAAAAGGAGAAGGGAAGAAGCAAGGAACAGATGCTGGGTAAATGCATCCATTTGGTGGGATTAGGGGAACGATCCACTTCCAGGCCAGAGCTGCCTCTGGTCATGTCTTCTTTCCATCCTGTCATCGTATCTCTGGGGCAGTATGTTTAACTCGTTTGAATGTAATTCAGAATGTTATCATAAACTTACATTAAGCACCACTGATAGTCATTTTTAGTCATCATAATATCAAATCTGAACGAAAATATTCCCAGACAGATTGTTCCCATTCAAATATTAAAATAAAAACAAATCAACAGGGTTTCCCTGGTGGCGCAGTGGTTGAGAGTCCGCCTGCCGATGCAGGGGACGCGGGTTCGTGCCCCGGTCCGGGAAGATCCCACATGCTGCAGAGCAGCTGGGCCCGTGAGCCATGGCCGCTGAGCCTGTGCGTCTGGAGCCTGTGCTCTGCAACAGGAGAAGCCACAACAGTAAGAGGCCCGCATACTGAAAAAAAAAAAAAACAAAACAAACAAATCAACAGACATGAAAATGGCAATATGGTCTATCCCATGGACATAGGTTCCAACAGAAGAAGGCACTCAGGGCACAGTAATTACCGGGCCAGACCTCTTCAGGATTAGGCCTACCCTGGAAAGCCCTAAATACCTTTCCTCCTGGGTCTACTATTAAATGGCCTGAGAAAGGCTCAATCCTATAACCAAAGCACATAAAAGAAATTTTCTTCTCACTGTCTTTTTTTTTTCTTTCCTTCAGAGATGACATAGCAACAGTTTTGTGGATAAGAATATCAAGTAGGCGTTTTGATGATGCTGATAATGGAGTTGGTTGCAGAAAATGGGAGCTGCATCAGACAATACCGAATACATTATTTTGTGCTGTCTCCTCTTAATGCCTCGGTTAAAGCAACCCAAGCCAATTGCAGTTCCGCAACACTGTGTGAGTGCTCCAGTGAGGCAGAACCCTGCACCATCCAGCGATCCATCAGCTGTTTGAACCTGAAAAGGTGTCAGTCTTAATCTGTCCCTCTTCATTCCATGCCTCCGCTCTAATTTAAGTAATTCTCCTGCTTCCAATGCTTCAGCAGATTTCTTCCTTCTTCTCTTTCTTTTCTTCTTCTTTTTTATTTTTTATGAAAATTTTCAAACATATAAAAAAGTAGAGGGGGGCTTCCCTGGTGGCGCAGTGGTTGAGAGTCCACCTGCCGATGCAGGGGACATGGGTTCGTGCCCCGGTCCGGGAAGATCCCACATGCCGTGGAGCGGCTGGGCCCGTGAGCCATGGCCGCTGAGCCTGTGCATCCAGAGCCTGTGCTCCACAGCGGGAGAGACCACAACAGTGAGAGGCCCGTGTACCGCAAAAAAAAAAAAAAAGTAGAGGGAATAGTAAAATCAACCCAATTTACCCATCACCCAATTTTTCTACAAAAAATTTACATATGGTAAAATGCATGGATTTGAAGTGTACGATGTTTTGATAAATGTATGTATTTGTTTAACTGCCACCCCTAATCAATATATAGAACCTTCTCATCACCCCAGAAAGTTCCTTTGCCATCCCCCAGTTTGGCAGTTATCAATACATAGCCATGCTTGTTTCATCGGTGCCCCTACCCCTGGACCCTCCAGGATGATTTTGAGGTAAATCCAGACATCATATTATTTTATCTGTAAATATTTCCTTGTATTTCTTTAAGAGATCACCAAAATATTATTATCACACCTAAATGAACAATAATTCCTCGGGGCTTCCCTAGTGGCGCAGTGGTTAAGAATCTGCCAGCCAATGCAGGGGACACGGGTTTGAGCCCTGGTCCGGGAAGATCCCACACGCCGCGAAGCAACTAAGCCCATGCGCCACAACTACTGAGCCTGCGCTCTAGAGCCCACGTGCTACAACCACTGAAGCCCATGCGCCCTAGAGCCCATGCTCTGAAACAAGAGAAGCCACCACAATGAGAAGCCCGTGCACCTCAGCGAAGAGTAGCCCCTGCTCACTGCAACTAGAGAAAGCCCATGTGCAGCAACAAAGACCCAAAACAGCCAATAAATAAATAAAGTAAATAAAATAAAATTTTAAAAAACAATAATTCTTTAACATCAAATACACAGTCTGCATCCACATTTCCCCAGTTCTCTTTTTTTCTTCGCGGTACGCGGGCCTCTCACTGCTGTGGCCTCTCCCGTTGCGGAGCACAGGCTCCAGACGCGCAGGCTCAGTGGCCATGGCTCACAGGCCCAGCCGCTCCACAGCATGTGGGATCCTCCCGGACCGGGGCACGAACCTGCGTCCCCTGCATCGGCAGGCGGATTCTCAACCACTGCGCCACCAGGGAAGCCCCAATTCTCTATTTTTTTAAAAAAATATTTATTTATTTAGGCTGTGTTGTGTCTCGGTTGCGGCTTGCGGGATCTGGTTCCCCAACCAGGGATTGAATCCGGGCCCCCTGAATTGGAAGCGTGGAGTCTCACCCACTGGACCACCAGGGAAGTCCCTACCCAATACTCTTTTAATAGATTTACACTTGGTCTCTTCACTTTTGATCTATTCCATTGATTTTGAAAACCACTCCAGATGAACATTTCTAGTCCACCATCATGATTACCTACTCTGTGCTCCTTAGTCTAGCATACCTGGACTCCGTATATAACTTTCCAGTTTAAATTCCAATGTTCCTCCTCACCCAGCTATCCTTCCACAAAAGAAAAGTAGCTTTTGTATGAATAAACCTGTTTCCCCACTGCTGAGAATTTGATTATGTGTCTCTTCTCTCTACCCTGCCCACAAATGTTCATTAAATAAATGTTTGCTGAACACCGACTAAGCACCAGGAACGAGCTAGTAGCTACAGAATAAGTAGCTACAGAACAAGTAGTGAACAAGATAAATATAGTTCCTGCCCTCAGGGAGATCATGGCATCCTCCCCTCGCTACGTGTTGGAACCCCGTTTACTTTAAGGTAAAGTCCAAATATCACCTCCACTGTGAAGACTGCCCTGATCTCTTCAGGCAGAAGTATTCTTTCGCTTCTCTAAAACTCCTGCTTTGCTCATTTGTTCTGCTTCTAGCCTACGTGCCACATAAGGACTTTGAACATAAGACATGTAGACATAGTTACTTCGTCTTTGTAATACTTTCACCATCTAGTGGGAACACAGTGAATGACTGAATGAATATGTTAAGACTAGTTATTTAAAAAACTGCCCATGGACTGCTACACCTGAAACAACTGTTTAAGGAAACATATCTGACACAGTTTCAACTCGGCATAGGTGACTGCAGTGCCTTGAGGACACTTGGGGAGAAAGTTCATCTATAAAGCAACTGGCAGTTGGCCTGGAGATTAAGAGGATGTACCCTGAAGTCTTGTCATCTTTTAGTTATTTTGTCCCATTGTAGTATGTTTCTGAACTTGGCACAGGGAATTAAAAAGCTGATTTTCTATGGTCGGAAATTCTTAAAAATACTTCTCTGTCATTATAAAACTTTGAAAACATGTAAAAGCATGAAGAAAGAAATTAGAGTCACCCATAATCCACCATTCAGACAAAAATCACGGTTAACGTTTTGGTGTATTTCCTTCCAGTCTTTTTCGTCTGCAGTTTGAAGAGAGTCTGCTCTGGAGTGCTGGATCTCACTCTGGTGCTCAGGATGGGCGGACTTACGGAGGAGAACATTCTGCTTTCCGTATTAAAGCAGCGCCGTCTCTGTCGCCTCCACGTTCTGCCTTTCCTCGCTGATGACTCTCTGTTTCTTTTTCCCTACATTGCGTTCTACCTCTTCCCCCACTGAATGCAGAGTTATGGTTTTGCGACCCTACTTTGGGTCTTCACTCAATCTCTGGTCCCCACATCATGTCCCTGATCAGCATCTCAGAGCCCTGTCACTTCAAATCCATTCATCGCACCTCCTTGACTCTGAAACCAAGTTCCTGGGCCACATCTTGTCTTTATCATACTTTTGCCCCACTTGTAAGCATTTTCGCATGGCATTAAAAAGACTCTGTAAATTGAAATTGAATAGTTGCGTATTATTCTCTTTTATGTTTGGCCATAATTACCCTAACCATCCTCCAATATTGACCTTACGTTAGTTTCAATTTGCCACTATTGTGAATAACATTCCAATGAATATCTTTGTAAATAAATCTTTAACCATGTATCAGATGACTTTCTTAGGTCAACTGTATAGAAACAAAAGGACTGACATAAAATATGGCACAAAATATTTGATACATATTGCTAACTTGATTTCTAGAGAGTGTGCAGACTTACACTCCCACAGCAGAGTATCGTGTCTTGTTGCATTGTTGCCAACCTTGAGCATTATTGTCAAAATAGAGAACAGAAGGGAATTTTGGAATAAAAAGAAGATTTCTCAACCCGATCAAGAGCATCTGAGGTACAGTAGAAACTAACACAATATTGTAAAGCAACTATACTCCAATAAAAATTATTTTAAAAACTGAAAAAAATAAAAAAGATCATCTGAGAGATGGACTGGGAGTTTGAAAAAAAAAAAAAAAAAAGAGAGAATCTGAAAAATGTACAACTAGCATCACAGTTAATGGTTTCAGACCAAATCCTTTCCCCCTAAGATCAGGAACAAAGCAAGGCTGTCCACTCCAACCACTTCTATTTAATGGTGCATTATTTTAAAATATTTGCTTATATATTTAAAAATCACTGTGCATTTTAATTTGCATCTCTTTGTTTTCGAGAGTAACTTTTCTTAAGTTTATTAGCTATTGGTAACGCTTCTTTTGTGAATTATGTATCTGAAGTCTTTGCCCACGCTTCTGTTGGTGTCCTATGGTTTTTTAAGTTATTTGTATGAGCTCTCTATATTTTTGTCTTAAATATTTATTTTTACAAATTTGTAGTTTGCTTTTTTTGAATGCCACATTTTTGCAATATAGAATTTTTATTTTATTTTTTAATAGTGATCAAAACTATAGAGTTTGTCTCTTTTTAAGTTGTTTTTATGCTTCACCATTTCTTCTTACAATTGCATGGTACTACAGAAACAATACTGCTTCCATATTCAAGAACTAGTTAGGTAGTTCAAAGCCCTATGAACAATTTTCCTAGGAAAAGTAGTTCTTATATCCTGCAACTGATATTATTTGTGTCATTATAGTGCATCAGCATGAAAAAAAAATGGCTCAGAGAATCTAATTTGCAATATTGGTTCAAAGTTACAATGTGTAGGATTTATATTCAGCTCTGAGTCATGCTTTTATCTATAATTCTCAATTAAAAAGATGGTGAGGTTGATTATTCAAGAAGCCAGAAAGGAGCGTAAAAATTTATGAAAGAATTTCACAAGGATAGTTTAATTTGGACTGAAATTTCACCTTACAAATTGTTCAAAGTGGAAATGAAGAGTTGTCTCCTGTTCAAGAACAGCTAAAGGAGAATAAATAAGAACGGTTATTTTCATGTGTCATCAATCAATAGTTTATTGACTATATTGAGTATTGAATTTTCCAAAGGTTGTTAGTCTAAAAGGGGATGATTTTTTAATGTTAGTCTGTTAGTTTATGAAAGTGACACTAACGAATCTTTCATTTGACTTTATTTGTAGCTTAAGTCATGTATAATATCTCCAGGTCAATAGCTGATAAATTACTGTATTTTTATCATACTTCATATTCTATCGTCTCATAATTAGTTTGAATGTGAGTAAGATAAAATGTACCTCAGAGTAATTACTTTCCAGAATTAATATCAGCATGTGATGAATAAGATTCTTATGACATCAATATTCTCAACATAAAACAAAGGGAAAGTCCAGGTGAAGCCATTTAAGAGAATAATTTAGACGAAAGAACAAGAAAGAATCCTGGATTACTGAGCTTCAAAAAGAATGCATCTATCAACCACAATTTCAAAATGCATCAGTGGAAAGAGGAATATTGCACTACACAGCACTGCTGAGAGGCGCTCTGAATTTGGAAACACACAATTTGAGCCCCTAGCTACCTTGCCTGCTCTGCTTCCCCTATACCAATTCACTCCAGCCTTTCTAGAATTTGCTTTCTGTCCCAGCACAGTGCCTGCATGGAGCAAGGACTCAACGCATGGTAACTTTTATGAACACCTTTGCGGTAGGTCCTTGGGGAACAGAATCAATGCTCACATGCCAGGAGGGTGGGCTGTAGGGTCAGGCTGTGGGATGTGACCTTGAGCATGGTTATTTAACCTCCGGGTGTCAGTGTACTCTCATTTAAAGTGAAAATAAGAATAGCATCCTAGGTTTATGTCAGGATTCAATGAAACCAGGCATACCAAATACGTGGTATATAGTAAGCATTTGGTACCCCTGAGCTGCTCATACACAGAGGAGAGAAAAACACAACCAGCTGGATATTCTCTGTCTGTATCATCCTCTGCAAGCGAAACAAAAAAAACCGAAACATATATAAACACATTCCAAGGGCCGCTTAATCAGGTTTAGCTTCATGAAATAAATAAATACCCTCCCCGCCACACACACTTACACACCAGCAGTTTAGGAAAATAGAATTTAATTTCTCTCACACACTAAATAAGCCAGAAGGTAGCCAGGGCTGCTCTAACCAGTACGTGATTATCTGGATCCGGGGGCCTTTCGTTGTATTGCTCTCCATCCACAGAGAGTTGCCTCATGGCCCTGGAGGGATCCCTACCATCTGATCTCCTTTTCCAGGCAGTGAGAAGGAGAAAGGGGGAGAAAGGGCCTGCCCTTACCCTTTAAAAATATTTGTCAGTAGTTGTATCCAACACTTCCATTAACATTCCATTGGTCAGAACTTGGTCTCAGAGTCCCATCAAGTTATGAGGGAGCCTAGGAAACAGTCTTTACTCTGAGTGGTCATGTATCCAACCAATAACTGGGGGTTTGAGCACAAAAAATGGAGAGAATGGACACTGGGAGGAAAACAGCCCGGCAGATAACAGGCTGGCTCAGAGCAGGAAACAGAATGATAATGTTTAAGAATGAGGTCAACCCCCCAACTTTATGTATTTGCTTCCTTATTTGTTAGGGCACAGTTGTCAGTGGTTTGCTTCATTGTGTTTCATGTTTTAATCCTAAGAATTATGAAAAGGATTACGGTCTCAGCCCTCCTGGAAATGTTTACCAGAAGAGTGTCCAATCCATTCCGACCTCAGCGCTTAGCGAGGAAAAGCGCCTAGGAAGGATTTCGAAGAAAAGCCACCAGATGACTAACTGCTCAGAATAAGACCTAGGACAGACCTTTAAGGAAGGAGCGTGAGCCAGCCAGGGAAAGAAACGGCTAGAGGGTGACTAAATAATGATCTCCTGCTACCCAATGGACTCTGCCCCAGAGGAGAGGGGAGAGGAGGAGGAGGCAGAGGAGGGCCAGCTGTTCATCTCCGCTGAGACGGGAGAGAAGGGAAGAAGCAGAAGTGGCTTAGGGTGACCTGTAAGGAGAAATGTGCTGACCGGGCGGGCGACTGTTAACACACCGCAGGTGGAGATTACACGCGGACCTCTCAGAACTCTGAGGTATTTGCATATGCTCCTCCCCGAAGGCGGGGTTGGGGGCAGGAGGGGCGGGGCACAGGTTGAGGGTGGGTGAACCACTTGAACATCAATGGTACCCTCTCCCGTGCCTCGGTTTCCCTCATGGAATAACTGTTTCGGAGTTCAGAAAAGGGATACTGTGTTGATCCGAAAGATAAGTTCTGGTTTTGCATGTGTATAAAAACCAATAACTACACAATGTCAGTATCTTGCAGATTAGATCCTACAAGGAGAGAGGAATGGATTTTCCATGTCTTAAGATATCATTTTAAGAATTATAGCAGTAATACAATGGCTTTCCAGTCAAGATGGTGCAGCAAGGTGCCTTTCATCCTCTGTGAGAACAGTAAGCAATGCCAAACGAAATATACACAGAGGAAACTTTTTTAAAAAAAGATAGAACATGGCTCAGAAATAAGACAATTACTCATGAGGACAAGAAAGAGAAAAGAAACGGTAAGAGCCGAGTGGGACCTGGGCTGTGGGTCTCAAAACAAGCAGCGGTGGCTGAGAATCTGACTCCTATGGTGATGAGGACAGAAAGTCCCACCTGAGATTAAAGACCAAAGCCACGGTCACTGCTGAAGCCAGGCTCTGGGGTACAAAACCCCCTTTTCCCCTTTCCCTTTCCCTTCTCTAGATCCCACTCCGCAGGGGAAAGGGGTTTCCCTCCGAGCTCTCCTAAGCTCTGTAAAAGGCGGCCACCCTGTGAGGTGAGGTCACCACGGATCTGCAGGTCTTTCTGCTTCTCTCCCGTTCCCTATTTCTGTTCAAGTTTGCCATTGCTCTTACATCTTCATTCTGTCCTACAACTATAATTAAGTCTTTTGTGCTCTGTATAGAGGTTCAGTGCAAAAACAAGTGATGCGATTGAACCCACAGAAAAGTATAGTGTCATGACACCCGCGTCACGATGAAAGACTTTTCTAAATTCTCTGCATAGCTCAAAATCACGTTTTAATTAGCTTCCTGTTCGGATCATGACTAGCTTGTACAGCATTTGTTTTGTCTTCCCCAGTTTCTAGTTTCCTTTTGTGTGTATGTGTGTGTGCGTGTTTACATGTAGTTATTGAAATATCTTCACTTTGTCATTAAGTATTTCTAGGTTCCTAAATATTCCATGTGTGTAATGAAATCTATTTTTTTCCTAAAGACATCTTCTTGTTGGGCTTTTACTTCCCGTTTTAATCTGAACTGACAGCTCTCCAGGCCTGTTACACACATGACCCCCTGTGGTTCCTGGGCTTCTGGGCTTCACACCTCCCTCTTTCGTGGATTCCTTCTCCCTTTGGGAGGAGCACATCCTTGATTAATTTTTCTAGAAAGGGAATATGGAGAGAGAAACTTTGTGAGTGCTTAACATTTTAATTTTATCCTCACATTTGCTTGTCTGATTGGATGTAGTTTTAAGTTTGGGGGTCGTTGCTCCCCTATGTTTTAGCAAACGATGTCACTTTAGATATTCCTGATTCTAATGTATTCCTTATTTCTAATGTATTCCTATATTCCTTATGTATTCTAATGTATTCGGTTTTCTTTTTAAACTTGGCATTCTGGACCTTAATCAAAATAAGTCTGTGTGTGTGTGTGTGTGTGTGTGTGTGTATTTAATTCCTTGTCTTTGGTACGAGTCAACTTTTTCCACCTGAACACTTAAGGTTTTTTTCAGTTCAGGGAGATTATCTTTAGTTATTTCTTTAAACACTTTCTTTTCATTCACTGTTCTCTCCTTCCAAAACTCCTATTAGATAGATATCGAATCCTCTGTGTTTCTTAACTTTCCCTCATTTTTGCTCCATATTTTGGAATATCTCTCTGTCCGTATCTTCTGGATCACTGTTTGATCTTTTACTTCGCTCAGACCTTCTACTTTTGAGTTTTCATTTTAGCAATCATGTTTTTAATTTTTGAGAATTTTGAATTTTCTCAGGGCTCTTTTTTCATGGCCATCTGTTTCTATTCTTCTTTTCAATGGATAAATAGTCTATCTTTTGGAGTTTAGATTAGGAAGGTTTTTTTTTAAGTGTTGTTTCTTCTCTCCCACTCTCTGGCCTTTCACAGCATTAGTTGCTTTTAAACCGCTACGATCTTTGATTGGCATGGCTTGGCTCAGGAATGATGGGACACATTGATTTTTACAGGCAACTTACATGCGTTTCCTTTGCAAATAGCTATAGACCCGTTTACCTGAAAGGTCTCTCCCCCGCCCCGCTCCCACCCTCCATCCCCACCAGAACCGGGGGCTGGCTAAGAAGTCTGTGTAAAGGGGTCCGTCCCCTTCACAGGCAGGCTCGGAATTGTGAGAACCAACAGGAATCCCCTCTGATAGTGGAGACCTTTACCTGGGGCTCCGTGTGGGGGTCCCAAGTCTTAGCCCCCGCTCTGCCTCAGTCTGCTGCCCCCACCCCTTCACGAAACAGCTTTTACACTGTCGGAGTCGGGACTCCCAGGGCTGCGGCCCCAGTAAGTAAGTGGTGCTTCTCCAGATATTTCATGGAGGGGAGGGACTAACTGTCTGAGCCAGTCTACAGATGGCCCTTCAAGTCATCCCTCCTTCTTCCCAACTTGCTGACTCCAAGACCTGGAATTGCTCCAGGGCTCTGCCGGGAAAGACAGCCACTCCTTCCATGGTGGTCTGGAGTTATCATTTTGTTCTGCTGTGATCCACTGTCTATCCACTTTCTGTCTTCTATGAATCTTCTAAAATGTCTTGGTCAAGGATGGTGCTTTCTTGTTCTCAAGGCCCCCACGTCCTTCCACTGTTTTCCTACATCCTTTCCCATTTCCCTGGGATCTACTCGGCTCTGGGCTTACAAGTGGGAAGAAGACAGACATGGTCCCTTTTCTCGTGGGGTTTATGATCTTGAGTAGCTGAACAGACAACTAATGGCATTAGCACAGTGTTATAGGAGGGATTCCCTGACCAGGTGAGAAAAGGCCTGCAAAGGAAAGGGTGTTTAAGCTGAGATCTGAAGGATGATCAGGTTTTCTGTCGGCACAAGAGGAGGGGTGTGGCCAGAACAGAAAGGAAGAAGGAACCGCATGTGAAACAGCATGTGAAAATGTGTAATCCCTGTAGGCGAGGGTGGTCAGCACCTAAGGGATCTATCTGTACGTGTCCTTATGCCTCATGGGACAGGATGGGCCCAAACAAGCTGCCTCTGAGAGCTGCCTGCCTGTCCTAAGATGGTTCCTTTCCTGTGTTTTTCTTTCAAAGGACAAAGGGCATCAGGGTCTATAAAGGGCTTCTGCTGGAAATGCTTATGCATATTATCTCCCTAATTCTCTCAGTATCCCAGTGAGATAGGCATTATCAATACCAGTTTAGAAGTAAGGAAATTGAGGGTCTGAGAGGTTACGTAACTTGTCCAAGGCTAGTAAGTGGTAATGCTGGGATTTTAATCAGTTGAGGAATCTCTAAAGTATGCTTTTCTACAGCAGGTACCAATGTCTTTTTCCCCCAATTTTTAAAACTGTAGTAAAATACACGACATACAATTTAACATCTTAACCATTTTTAAGTGTACAGGTCAGTGGCATTAAGTACATTCATATTCTTGTGCAACTGTTTCCTCCATCCTTCTCCAGAACTCTTTTCATCTTGCACAACTGAAACTCTGTACCCATTAAATAATAACTCCCCATTTCCTCTCCCCCTAACCCCTGGCAACCGCCATTCTACTTTCTGTCTCTGTGAGTTTGACTACCCTAGGTACCTCATCTCATTGGAATCATGCAGTATTTGTCTTTTTGTGACTGGCTCATTTCACTTAGTATAATGTTCTCAAGGTTCATAGGTGCCAATATCTTAATACCCTGTGCCTCCTGATAATCTCCAGAAGGAAGAATGTGCCCCAACTCGAGCGGAAAGCGGGAGGCATTAGGTTGTGATAAAACTCAACCTCATTAAGGAGACGGTTGAAACACTGGTGTATCAGCAGAGGACACTAGAATTTTCAAAACCTCAAATCCTGCCCTTGCTAGCATATGAGATCTCTGACTCCATTGTATATTAAATAGTCAGAAAGTGCATCCTGTCCTGGCAGTCTAACTTCAATCGGTTTGATCCAGAAAGCTTCCTGCCCAGTGACATGACTCCTAAATTCTATTCTTAAGAAAGGACTCCTTCCTTAACATTGGAGCAGGATCTAATTATTCATTCGTTTATCTGGTGTGTGCTATGTCATGTTCCAGTACGGTGGCTGGTTTCCATTTGCATCTCTGACCCAATCTCCACCTTCTCCACTCTGCCTGTGTCCCACGGGCTGACCTGTAGGATTGGTTTTCAGATGGACTTAGGTAATTGGAGGCACCAGCAGGAGATTGGAGACCGATTGGCAAATTCATTACCCTGGCTTTCTCTTAGCAGGGTTGCTGTGGGTTGGCTGCTCGAAAGGCAACACTTTCAGGCACCTGGTATGCACCTAATTATCTGGAAAATGCTTACACTATGCCCTTTCTCTATCTGCAAAAAAAAAAAAAAAAAAAAAATTAGAAGTAGTTTGCCTTCATGTGCCAAGGATAGCACTATATCTTAACTGTCCCGCCTTAGAGCTAAATCGAATCCTGCTGTCGTAATATAATCTGGAGGGAGCTTGCTTGTCTCGCTATTCTATGGGGCATGGCGCTGGCCCATTACACTGATGGCATTATGCTAATTTGATTTGGGGAGCAGGAGGTGGCAGGTGTCTCAGGTGCGTTGGTAACATGTGGACTTGAAGAAGTTGGGAGATAACCCCCTGGGAAGTCCACGGCTGCGACATCACTGATGGTTCCAGGGGCCCAGTGGTCTGGGGCATGTTGGGGTGTCTCCTGCTACATGGGAGAGATAGCTGCTGCATCTCGCCCCGTGTACCACATAGGAGACACAACATGTAGCGAGTTTAGAGGCAAACTAAACCATAATTTTCTGTGTGCCGCTCTGACCTAATTACTGGGTATCTGACAAGGCTACTGGTTTTGAGTGGGCACAGGGTATGAAAGGGGTTCAGAAACAAATCCAGGCTGCGTTACAAGCAGTCTGAGCAGCAGACCCAGTGGCGTGGAAGGATCTGAGGCAGACAGAGATGCTATCGGGGGCTCCTGGCAAGCCCAATAGGACCCAAGTAAAGTCAACTGCTGATAACTAGTTTTTCAGTTGAAAAGCAGCTCCTGGACTGTTGCAGAGCCCCATAGGGACTGAACATTTGACCCTGGGTCACAAAGGACTATGTGATTTAAGCTGCCCATCACGCCCGGGACATGCCCAGCAGCATCGCTGTAAAGTGTGAATGATACATTGAGACCAAGTTCTGCAGGTCTGGAAACCACAGCTCAGTCAGTCCAGGCTCCACGGTACCTCTCCCTACTGCCTGACTGCCTCTCAACACATGCCGATGGCCTGAATGGCAAGTTCCCTGCAGCCTATATAGAGGAGGAAAAGCGGGGCTGGATTTATTAATGGATGCATATGGTAGGGTGGAACCAGACAGCAGGGATGAGCCGCTGAGCTGCGGCCCTGCGCAGGGATGGCCTGAAAGTAGGGAGGGAGAGGCGGTCCCCCCAGTGGGCGGAACTCCAGGCATTCCTTCTGGTTTATTCCGTATGGAAGGGAAGGAGGTCTGAGGAATGCCATCCATCCAATTCATGGCCAGTGGTAACATGTTCACCACGTTGATTGGGGACTTGGAAAAAATAAATTGTCTGTTTAGTGACAGGAGAGCTTGGGGAGAGACGTGTGGTTGGACTTTTTGGAATGTGCACAGAATGTACGCAGGCTGTCAGAATACAGTTCCACAGACTGGGAGGCTTAAACAACAACCATTTATCTTCCCACAGTTGTGGAGGCTCAAAGTCCGAGCTCAAGGTGCCACCAGGACTGGTTTCTGGTGTGGCCTCTCTTCCTGGTTTATAGAAGGTGGCCTTCTCTCCGTCCTCACCTGGCCTCTCCTCTGAGCATGCATAGAGGGCTTTTTGACGTCTCTTGGTCTTTTCTTCCCTTTGCTCCTCATTTTTATTAAAATTTTTTTCCAGCTTTACTAAGCTATAATGAACATATAATCGTCCTCTTCTTCTAAGGGCAACAGTCCTATTGGATTAGTGCTCCACCCGTATGACCTCCTTTAACTTTAATTATCTCCTTAAGGCCCTGTCTCCAAATACAGACACACGGGGGTTAGGGTTTCAACACATGGATTTAGGAGGTACAACGCAGCCCAGAGCGATAATCAGGTGGTCAAGATGATGCACCCTGTGGATGTGTGTAAGTCTCTTCCTCGCCACCCATGTGCCTGCTCCATGGGTCCATGAGCAAAGGACACATGAGGCGGGGGTGGAAGCTGCGCACAGGCCAGTAGCGTACTCTCTCTCACCAGCGCTGGTCTGGCTCCTGACAAGGCAGAATGTCCAATCTGCTGGCAGGTGACCAACACTGAGACCCTAAAATGGCACTGCTCCTCAAGGGGACCAGCCGGAGACCCCTTCCATCACGGAGGGGCCAGAACCAGCCTCAGAGAGACAGACCTTTGCTCCCATCACAGATTTTCCTTCCCTGCCCCCAGGACTTCTGCCAGCACCAACATTCCTGAGCTTAGAGAATGTCTTATCTATCACCATGGTGTTGCAACTCAGCATCTCCTCCCCAAAGAAGATGCATTTTCAGAGGCTGTCTTTTGCCAGTGGGAGCTTGGCCATGGAATTCACTGGCTTTATCACATGCTTCATTCCCTAGAAAGAGATTGCTTAATAGAGGGGCCTGCTGAAGACAGATATGGTGACAGCTGGAAGGCAAGACCCTGCAAGGTGGGTACCTGCCTAGTGGATGCAGTCAGTTCCCCAAACCAGCAGCCAGCATTTGGTGCCACTGCCCCCATAACTGGACTGCAGTGGCCTGGGAACCAAGGTGGGGGGATAGGAGTGGCCCTTCTCACTATGACACCAAATAACCACCAAAAGAAGACCTGCTTCCTGTCTGACTTTGGGCTTGTGGCCTCGGAAGGATATTTCTGCAGGGAACACATAGTTCCATTCAATTGGAAGTTGAAACAGAGTCTGACCCTCAGCTATTTGGGGCTCCTCACGCATGGTAGCTTTTAAGATCTACTCTCTTAGCAACTTTCAAATATACATACAGTGTTATTAACTATAGTCACTGTGATGTACAGTACATCCCAGGATTGATTGGTTGATTGTGGCCGCACCGTGCAGCATGCAGGATCTTAGTTCCCCAAACAGGGATCGAACCCGTGCCCCCTGCAGTGGAAGCGTGGAGTCTTAACCACTGGACCTCCAGGGAAGTCCCAGGATTTATCTACTTTAGACCTGGAAGTTTGCACCTTTTGACCACCTTCACCTATTTCACCCACCCCACACTCATTTTCAGGTTAAAGTGGGAACAGAATCTTAAAGACCTGTCCCCAACCTCCTGATCCAAGATGTAGCAGAATAGCATGCAGGATGGAAGGCAATTCCAACTCCCCAGAGCCTCTCAAACTTTAATACTGTTACATGTCATCTGGAGACTTTGTTAAACTGCAGAGTGATTCAGCAGGTCTGGGTGGGGTTAAAGATTCTGAATGATAACAACGGTCCAGGTGACGTTGTCCTTGGGTCTCACTTTGAAGTCATACAAGGCTGTAGCTCTGTGCTTCACAACCTGTTACAGTTTAGGCTCATCCGGGGGCTTTGAAGAAATACTAATGTCTACTCCTCTCTCCTAGAGATTCTGATTCAATTCACCTGGGGCTTGGGTATTTTTTTTTTTTTAAAGTCTGCCATATGATGCTAATAGTTCCTTAGAGGAATGTTTTTAGGACTAAGTGACACAGTTGATTATTTCCAGTTCATTAATGATGCATTTTGAAACAACCTTTCATTCAATCATCCATTCATTTATTCAACCTCCAACTCTATGATTGAACGGTCCATTTTAGAGAAATTATGTCTATGACTTCATTTTTCAAATAATTTTTAGCATTTTCTAGAAACACCTACATTCTTTATGCTGGATTTTCATCGGGTTACTACATAATGACATTAAACTCTGAAGAGCATCCTTCCCACAAATTTCACACTAAGCTGCTCCTTTTGGAACTAGACAATAGCAAAGGAGAACAAAATTAAAAAGCTTAGACAACGAAGAAAAAAAAAATCTATCTTCAGTTTATATTTTATTAGAGGTGACTTGCCAATCTGATGATAGGTTAAAGTTATCCAGAATAAAAAAAGAGTGAGTAGTTCTACAAAAATCTTCTTTGTTAATTTTTAAGCACTTCCCTAAGGAGTTATGCATATAACTAAAATTCTAGGTGACTTCACCCAGAGAGGTAGACTTTGCATCTATTCAATGCTTGCAGGAAAGAAGGTAGAAATACCGTTTCAGTCTTGCTATGAATGTCCTTATGGATGGCTCCTTGTGTGCACGTGCAGAAGCGGTTGTAGGGTACATACTAGTAGAATTGCTGAGTTATAGGGAATGTGAACATTCAACTAGCAAGGTATTCTCAAATTGTGTCCAAGCGGTTGCATATATTTATCATCCCACCAGCAGTGTGTAAGAGTTTCTACTGATCTTTGAGACTGACTTGTGATTATAAGACTTAGTTTTAGCCAATTCAGTGGGGTTTATGTGGTATGTCATTACAGTCTCTTTTTGCATTTCCTTAATTACTAACAAGGGGAGCAACTTTTTGTATGTTTACTCACCATTTGTGTTTCTGCTTCCTGTGAAATATGTTTTCATGCGTTTGGACCGTGTTCCCATTGGTTGTTTGTCTTTTTCTGTTCGTTTTATACGATTAATCTGAATACTACTTCCTTCTTCAGCTCTATGTGTCTGTAAATACATTCTCCCAGTTTGTAGATTGTTTCTGCACTTTCTTGTTGGCCTGCTGATGAACAGAAGTTCTTAATTTTAACACAGATTAACATAGTCAATCTTTCCAATTAGAGCTTCCTGTGTCTCGTTGAAGTACTTCTTTCTTACACAGAGGTGAAGAAAAGATAGTCTCCTGTTTCTAAATGCTTCAAGGTCTTACCTTTCACATTTAAGTGTTGAATCCTTCTGGAATTACATTTCGTAAGCCCACTCTTATGGGCTGATTCACATGTAGAAATGATGCCCACAAATTCCCCCCAGAAGAAATTGCCTGGTGTCTGCTCTGTGGCTTATGAAATCCTCCCCTTACACACATGAGTCTGTCACTTCCTTGCAGGCCGGGATCAGGAAAACCCTGGGGAGCCTTACAGTCATAATTACTTCAGCCCAACCTGGTAGAGTGAATTAGTTCCTTAGTTCCCAATCCTAATTGATCTGATAACGGCAGTAAACGTAGAAGGAAATTATAACGCTAAATACCGAGCAACGCCCCCCCCGCCCCCACCAAAGTGTAATTTTAAGCCTCCCTACCCTGCATTTTGATAACCATTAAAAGGACTTTCTGTAAAAAGAAGAACACTAGTTACTCCTATATAAGTAAATTAGCCAAATAACACAAAATGACCAATTAAAGATACGGAATTTAAAAGCAACAGCCAACTCTGCAGTCAAATCCATACCTCAGCGGCAGGAACTTGACCAAGGAGGGCTGCCAGAGGCCAGCACTGCTGACACATTGCTCTGTTTCCGACATGATGGAGCACTTCAGGCGGCAGTCAGGAGAAAAGTCAAGCACTCTGCACTCCGAGATAAACCAAACATTACAGGGTCATCCTAACTGGTTCAGATCTTCCTCCAAGAAACGAAAATATTGAAAATCCTATAAACCTGGATTTCCAAACAGAAAGAGTTTAAAGCCTGATTTTGTTATGTTGATGTCTGAGAATATATTTGGTCTTTATAATCTCATGAGGGAGTTGTCTATAGCCACCACTAACAGACTAATGTAAACTTGGGAACCTTGATAACTCTGGTTTATTTGGTTACATACCTGTCCAGTTCTCTGTTTGAGGAGTGAATCCCTCAGAAGTTTGACTTCCTTGTTCTCTTTGCAAGCACTTCCCTTTTAAGAACCTTCTGACTCTGAGGCCCCCTTTGCCTTGTTCAGTTGGATTCTTCGTTTGCATTTTGGTCCCCTTTCTCATTTGGTAGTCCAAGCTTTCAACAGGATAAGGTTTCTTTGTTCACGGCTCACCCACACATCTCTCGTTTTGACTAGGAGCGTTTTCACTGACGGTTTACACAGATCCTCCTGGATACCGTTCAGAAACAGTCTCTTGGTTTCCTCTGGAAGCAGCAATTCATGGACATGTCTTCTCAGAAACATACAAGAGGAAACCTAACCACACTTGTAATGGTACCTCTTGGGTTTGTTCCGGGTCCATCCTAAGCAAAACCTACCACTTGGAATTAATGACTTATTTTAGCAATTTCTATCCTAAGCCTTCCTTATCAGGGAGAAAAAAACAAAACAAAACCCGCTCAGTATTCCCAACCTTATAAACCCCTTGCCATAACAGAAGAGCTTGGGCACACGTAAGCCAACAGTTTTCTCCCATTTGCTTTTCATTTTAGGAAGAGTTTACATGTTTTCTCGGGATGGCTGTGGCCAAACGGCAGTATTTGTAGCTCACTTGGGAGGGACCTTCATGGGTTCCACATTCTCACCCTGCCCTGGGATCCTAGGACAGAAGGTTAATGCCAAGGCCCTGAGGTAAACACAGTTTTGAATGCGTATAGATGGAAACCATCAGAAGCATCCCAAAAGGAAATGGCTTTCGGGTCAAAACCAGGAAAACGCTCGCCTTCTGAAATTTTAAGGTTCATGGGTCCTGGGTTGGGATCACGGCAACTTTTTATCCTCTTCTGAGGCTCCCAACCCAGAATTCAAGCTCTAAAGACACGGAGAATGTCCCTTGACAAGAGGCGGACTCTGCGCAGACGCCACCCCATGTCAACCCTCCTCCCCGTTTCCGTCCAACGTAGCAGCCAGAGCTGAAGCGGAGCCCAGGACACAAGCAGCAGAGAGGAAGGAACGTCTCAGCACTCTCCGTCGGACTCAGCGGGACACACCACAGGTCGCAGAGAGTCCGAGCGAGCCAGCGGTGGCTGGATCCAGACGGAATTTCAGCATCGTGTGGTGCGCGCTCAGCGCAGGCACAGCGCTCTGATCTCAGCCGCCAGCCTCCGGGGCTGCGCTGATCTGGAAGCTCTGTGTCTGAGGCATATCGAGACACCGTGGACAACTGAAAAGCCCATCCTGATTCTCCCTTACCAAACGCCCAAGGCAGGTGAGGCGTGAGTTATGTTTGCAGGATGTCAAACAGGGGTCTTCAAAAGAGTCCAGGTAAAAGGACGGATTGATTCTTTTCTGGATCTTCTCCCAGGTCACATAAAAGTTCACCATCCCAGGGCCTGTGTCCAGTGCTGAACTTTGGAATCTGTGAAGACCTTCACCAAGTATCCCAGTGCCGGGTTTTCCTGGATTCACTTATTCCAGGAAAACTGAAAACCTTCTAGGCAGATGAAAAGCCTTTTGTCAGTCTGCACGCCTGAAGAGTGAAGGCACCTGAGGCAGAATTTGCGTCCATACCTCAAAGGTGACCCCACACAGGGGGCCGGTCAGTGCCTTCCAACTCAGAGGACTGCCAGCCAAACCTGAAGGGATCTGGACTGGATGCCACTCTTTTATTGGAACCAGTAATATCACACCCACCTCACCCACTCTCTCCTTTGGGCAGAAATCAGTGAAAACAGCAGAGTAGAGAACCCTGAAACTTCATCCCTCAACAACAGCAATGAAGAAGCTGGGAAAAATTACCACAATGGACTTCTTCAGCACTCTAGAATCTAATTCTTAAAACTTACAACAACAAGGGGAAAGCTTAACAAAGAAAAAAGCTGAATTTTGGTAAGAGAGCTCTGTGGCATTTTAACGTGCCTTGTCACCACCCTGACTCCCCAACACAGCTACACACTTGAGGACAGAAGCCCACTTCCCTGGTGCAGGTTACTGGTACCAGAGAAACCAATACTGACCTTACTCTCAAAGAATTGTAGTTCTGCATTCTGACCTGTATGGTAGCTCCCTGAAAGATCTGTTTAAGGGCTTGCCTGGAGCTTCCCCAGGGTTAAGGCAGCTTCCTGGGTGACATTTGCCAAAAACATTTAAAGACAAATGTATTAGCTGCTGCCGTGTGCAACAAAGGATAACAATTAGGTCAAGCAATAGAAAAACCAACAATCCTGGGAAAAAAGAGGCTTGAGAAGGGCACACTTCAGGGAATCAAGGCTTTGAAAAGTTTCCATGTATTCCAGGGCTCTGGAAGGCCACGTGGAGGCCTGGTCTCGACACGTGCTCAGAACAGACCTGAGAAGGCTCAAAGCTCTCAGCTCCGGCTGAGCTACAGGCTCCTTGTGAGCAGGAAGTACATGGCCTGGGTGGCCACTGAAGGAGCACCCGACACAGAGCCCATCTGAAAAGACCGAAAAGAGTCTTTAGTGCCTTGTTTTTGGTTTTTCTGGTTCCAGGCATTTAAGGAAATCTCTGCCAAACCACTATCTGACCCCTAGTGGGAAAGGGCTTCAGTGGCCACACGTTACAGAGAATATGCTTTAAAAATTAGTTCAGAAAAGTCATTTAAAAAACAAGCAACATGCATATATAGAATGGATAAACAACAAGGTCCTAGTATACGCACAGACAACTGTATTCAATATCCTGTGATAAACCATCATGGAAAGGAATATGAGAAAGAATGTATATGTATATATATATATGTATGTGTATAACTGAATCACTTTGCTGTACAGCAGAAATTAACATAACATTGTAAATCCACTATACTTCAACAAAAAATATTGATAAAAAACAAGCAACAACAAATCATGGGGAGGGTGGGAAAAGCAATTTCCAGAGTTGCCACATTACAATATTAAAAAAGTCAAATTTTCAACAAAAAATTACAAGGTGTGCAAAAAAAGAAGAAAGTATGGCCCATTTACAGGAAAAAGAAAAATTAACCGTCCTTGAGGAAGCCTAGCCATTGGACTCTGGACACTGGACACTGACTCAGAAAAAGCTTTAAATCAGCTATCTTAAATATGTTCAAAAGGCTAAAGAAAACCATTGAAAAACAACTAAGTGAAACTAGGAGGATGATGTCTCACCAAACTGAGAATATCAATAAAGAGACAGAAATCACAAAAAAAGGAATCAATTTAGAATTCTGGAGTTGACAAGTACAATCACTAAAATGAAAAACCAGCCTTCAGCAGTCAGAGGAAAGAATCTGTGAATATGAGATTATCCAGTTTCAGGAGGAGAAGGAAAAAAAATGGAAAAAATAAACAGAGCCTAACAGGTCTGTGGGACATGATCCAAAACACCAACTTACACTTAACAGAAGCCCCAGAGAAAAGGGCAGAAAGAATGTTTGAAGAAATAATGGCCAAGATAGCCCAAATTTGGCAAAAGACATGAATCTACACACCCAAGCTCAGTGAACTCCAAGTAATATAAACTCAAAGAGATTCACACTAAAACACGTATAATCAACCTGGCAAAAGCCTAAGACAAAGAGAGAACCTTGAAAGCAGCAAGAGAAAGACAACTCACCCTGTACAAATGATTCCCAGTAAAACGAACAACTGATTTCTCATGAGAAACGATGGAGGCCAGAGGCAGTGGATTACATTTAAAATGCAGACAGACCTTGTTTTATTGCTCTTCACTTTACTGTGCTTGGCAGATATTGCATTTTTTTACAAATTGAAAGTTCATGGCAACCTCCTGTTGAGCAAGTCTATTGGCGCCATTTTCCAACAGCATTTGCTCATTTCATGTCTCTGTGTCACATTTTGGTAATTCTCACAATATTTCAAGCTTTTTCATTATTAATATATTTGTTATGGTTATCTGTGATCAGGGATCTTTGATGTTACTATTGCAAAAAGATTATGACTCGCTGAAGCCTCAGATCGTGGTTAGCATTTTTTAGCAATAAAGTTTTTTTTTAATTAAGGCATATACATTGTTTTTTTAGACATAATGCTATTGTATACTTAATAGACTACAGTATAGTATAAACATAAGTTTATATGCACTGGGAAAACAAAAAATTCCTATAACTCACTTTATTGTGATATTACCTTTACTGCAGTGGTCTGGAACTGAACCCGCAATATCTCTGAGATATGCCTGCATGGAAAGAGAAAAACTATCAACCAAGAATTCTATATCTGGCAAAACCATTCTTCAAAAATGAAGTAGAAATTAAGACACTCCCAGAAAAACAAAAACTGAGGGAATTTGTCAGTAATAGAGCAGCCCTAAAAGAAATGCTGAAGTGAATCCTTCAGGCTGAAGTGAAAGGACAATATATGGTAACTTGAAGCCTTACAAAGAAATAAAGAAGATCAGTAAAGGCAACTACATAGAAAAATACAAAAGCCAGCATTATTGTATTTTTGGTTTGTAACTCCTTGTTTTGTTCTACATTATTTAAAAGACAAATGCATAAACAACAACTAAATATCTATGTGAATTAGCACACAATGTAGAACGATGTAATTTGTGACAATAACAACATAAAACAGGGTACATAACAACATATATGGAATTACATAGGAGCAAAGTTTTGGACACAATTGAAAGTAACTTGGTATAAATGCAAACTAGATTGCTATAAATAACTGTTAATTGTAATACACAGGAGAAGCACTAGGAAAATAACTAAAACAAATGAGTAAAAGAAATGAGAAGAGAATCAGAACAGTATAATAAAAAAAGTTAAATACAAAAGGAGGTGGGAATGAAGCACTGAGGAACAAAAATTATATAAGATGTATAGAAAGCAAATGGCAAAATGACCAAAGTCCTTCCTTATCAATAATTACATTAAATGAAAATGTATTAAACTCTCTGATGAGAAGGTAGAGATTGCCATAATAGATTTAAAAACATGATCCAACTATAAACTGTCTACAAGAGACTCACTTTAGATCCAAAGGCATAAATGGGTTGAAAGTGAAAAGATGGGAAAAAATTCCATGTAAATAGTAAACAAAAGACAGCTGGGTAGCTATACTAATATAAGACAAAGTAGACTTTTAGAAAATAAATTGCTACAAGAGACAAAGAAACATACTCTATATTGATAAAAGGGTCGATCCATCAAGAAGCTGTAACAATTATATCTAATAAATGAGTTCCCAGTAAAAGAACTCCAAATATAAAACCTAATAAAAGACCTAATAAAATAGCTCCAAAGTATATGAAGCACCTAAGAGCTCCAAAATACATGAAGCTAAAATGGACAAAATTAAATGGAGAAATAAACAGTGCTACAATAATAGCTGGAGATTTCAATTTTGAGGAACTGCCAAACTGTTTTCCAGAGTGGATTCTTTCTTAATCTAAGAACATAGGATGTTTTTCCATATATTTAGGTCTTCTTTAATTACTTTCAAAAATACTTTGTAATTTTTAATTTTTAGTCTTCCACTTAGATTTATTCCAAAATATGTTAACTAGACTTATTGTGATCATTTTGCAATATATACAAATATCAAATCATTATGTTATACACCTGAAACTAATATAATGTTACATGGCAATTATACCTCAATTAAAAAAAATTTGTACCTTAAATTTTCCTGTAAGTACTGCTCTCATTGCATCCCATAAATTTTGGTATATTTCATTTTCATTCATCTCAAAGTATTTTCCTTTTTAAAAAAACATATTTATTTATTTATTTGGCCGCACCGGGTCTTAGTTGCAGCATGTGGGATCTTTTAGTTGCAGCATGCGGGATCTAGTTCCCTGACCAGGGATCGAACCCCAGCCCTCTGCATTGGGAGCGTGGAGTCTTAACCACTGGACCACCAGAGAAGTCCCTCAAAGTATTTTCTAATTTCTATTATGATTTCTTCTTTGATCCATTGGTAACTTACAGTGTATCATTTAATTTCCACACATTTGTGATTTCCAAATTTTCCCCTTATGTTTCCATTGTGGTTTGAGAACATACTTTATATGATTTCAATTATTTTGAATTTTTTGAGAGTTGTTTTATGGCCTACTATATGTTCTATCCTGGAGAATGTTCCATGTGCACTTGAGATGTCTATTCTGCTATTGCTGTTTGAATATTCTATAGATGTCAGTCAGGTCTAGCTGGCTGATATAGTCTTGCTAATTTTCTGTCTGATTGTGCTATCCGTTATTGAGATAGGGTATTGAAGTCTCTACCTTTTAGTTTTGAATTTTATATTTCTACCTTCAGTGACCTTCTGTTTAATCTTAACACTAACCTCAGGGTAATCTTTTATAAAAGTTAGATGTCACTCCTCTTCAAAATTCTCTAATGCCTTCCCACCTACCTCACTCAGAGTTCAAACCAAAGTACATACAACGCCTAGAGGTCCCCCACTACCTCTCACCACATTCCATGCCATCTCCCCTCCTCTTTGGTCCAGCCCATTGCCAACACCCCACCTCCAGCATTGCTTAAGCATGTCGGACACTGACATCCACAGATACTTTGTCCACAGGATCTTTGCACTTGCTGCTCTCTTTGCTTGAAATGCTCTTCTCTCAGGCATCTGCATGGCTTCCTTCGTCACTTTCTTCAGCTCTTTGCTCCTTCTCAGTGAGGTCTTCTCTGATCACCCTATTTTAAATAGTAATGTCTCATCACTCCCCTTTCCTGCTTTTTTTTTCCTCCATAGCACTTGTCTACATCTGTCATAGTGTGTATATCATAACATAATCATGTAAATGGTATATTATCTATGATCTGTCTTTCACCACTAGAATGTAAACTTCAAGAGCACAGGGATTTTTGTCTGTTTTATTCCTCTGTGTCTCCAGCGTTAGATCAGTGCCTGTCATATAACAGGTGCTCAGTGAATGCATGCTCCATGAATGAATGAATGCCCTGAGTACTACTGAGGAAACCAGTCAGCTGGGCAGCAGACTAAGTTGGAATTATTATTAATCTCAAGTGGACCCTAAACCCCAATTCATTCTGTTACTATAAGACTCTGCAACTGTGAACGAGTTTTCTTAAAACTCCATTAATACTATTAAAATCCAATGGGGCCATCATGTTGCTTCCATCCATTTCCATCTTTCCCATCTCTATTTCCAAATATTTTTTGAGCATTTACTACTTGCTAAGCACTGGATACGAAGTAGTATGCCTATAGTGACTAAGTCCTTACCTTTATGACGCTTACATTTAAATTTTCTGAAATCCATTGTGCCAAAGAAATCAGACCACTAACCCCAGAAATCCCTTATCCAGTTTATCCTCCAGTTTCAAATATCTTCTCCTAGATCAACTAAAATTAAACAGAATTCTAGCAAATGATTTAAATTGAACCTTACCAATTTCATGCATGTAAATCAGCTTTCAAATACTACAGAAACCAACTTTTAAGTATCACAGATTCGTGAAAACTAGTTTGAAGAAAATAATTGGCAATGGAATTGTATTTACAAAATGTGAAAATTAGCAGCATTAAAACAATGTCTGACGAAGGTTATTCACGTAACATTTTTTGCTTCAGCTACAAGTCCCGGTGCTAAAACTTTTCAAAAGCATCTTGTATCAGTTACTTTGCAGAAGCATATTGATGTCATTGTGGTTCATTATAATGGTTAAAGTTATTATCGTTTTTCCAAAAAAAAGTCTATTTCAAAAATTCCTGGCATCTATGAAACTGTAGCCAGAGTAATTTTTCTAATGGCTAAAAAGGTTTTAGTCTTTTGTCAGCAAGTACTGTAGTCAAAATATTTCAACCACAGATTCTTCTTCATTCCATCAGAGTACAGCCAAGTACCTGAATGACAGCAGAAGGTAGAGACGGGACACTGTGTTAGTCAGCAGAAAATTCTGAATCTAATCAGAGGACAGAGGCCTAATTGCTCACCTATTCCATTTGACAGCCAGAAAGACTATTTTGAGAAAACGTCTGTGGATTTCTTTTTAAAGTGTCTCCAAGAGAAATTTTAACAAGCATAATCAAGTGTGAGTTCCATACCTATCTGATTTTCCCACAAATCTGACCTAACAAGCAGTTTCACTGGAAATATAAGGACGTGAGAGAATAACAGTGAAGCAAAATTAGTCTAATTACAGGATAAATTAAAAATCCAAGAACTTGAACTTCCATGGTGGCGCAGTGGTTAAGAATTCGCCTGCCAATGCAGGGGACATGGGTTTGATCTCTGGTCTGGGGAGATCCCACATGCCGCGGAGCAACTAAGCCCATGAACCACAACTACTGAGCCTGCGCTCTAGAGCCCACGAGCCACAACCACTGAGCCCATGCACCACAACTACTGAAGCCTGTGCACCTAAAGCCCATGTTCCGCAACAAGAGAAGCCACTGCAATGAGAAGCCCACGCACCGCAACGAAGAGTAGCCCCTGCTCGCCACAACTAGAGAAGGCCCACATGGAGCAACAAAGACCCCACGCAGCCAAAAATAAATAAATAAATAAATTTACTTTTTTAAAAATCCAAGAACTTCAGTTCAAGACAATTCAGCAGTTGCCATTGCAATTTTGATAGGAATTGCATTGAAACTATAGATTGCTTTGAATAGTATGGACATTTTATCAGTATTTGTTTCATTCCAATCCATGAGCACAGAATATCTTTCCACTTACTCGTGTCTTCAATTTCTTTCCTTAATGTCTTATGGTTTTCAGTATACAGGTTTTCACTTCCTTGTTTAAATTTATTCCTAAGTATTTTATTCTTTTTGATGCAATTATAAATGGGACTGTTTCCTTAATTTCTTTTTCTGATAGTTAGTGTATAGAAATGTAACAGATTTTTATATACTGATTTTGTACCCTGCAGCTTTACTGAATTCATTTATTAGTTCTAACAGTTTTTCTGATGGATCTTTAGGGTTTTTTTGTCCACACACACACACACAGATGCACACACAGACACACATATATATAAATATACATATGTAGTGCAGTATTACTCAGCCATAACAAAGAAAGAGATCTTACCATTTGTGACAACATGGATGCACCTTCAGGGCATTAAGCTAAGTGAAACAAGTCAGACAGAGAAAGACAAATACTGTCTGATCTCTCTTATACATGGAATCTAAAAAAAAAAAAAAAAAAAAGACCAAGGTCTTAGATATAGAGAACAGACTGGTGGTTGCCAGAAGCAGGGGGAGGGGTGAAGGGTGGGAGAAATGGGTGAAGGGAGTCAAAGTGTAAACTTTTTTAAATAAATAAATAATAAGTAAAACAAATTTAAGGATAACTTAATCCACTGTGCTGATTCATTTACACTTAGCTCATCAAAATGTATTTTGTTGTAAAATAGATAGCTAGTGGGAAGCAGCCACATAGCACAGGGAGATCAGCTCCGTGCTTTGTGACCACCTAGAGGGGTGGGATAGGGAGGGTGGGAGGGAGACACAAGAGGGAGGGGATATGGGGATATATGTATATGTATAGCTGATTCACTTTGTTATAAAGCAGAAACTAACACACCATTGTAAAGCAATTATACTCTAATAAAGATGTTAAAAAAAATAAAATGTATTTTGTAAGACTGTCTATTATCCAAGAAATCTTTCGAGCCTTTTTAAGACAAGTCTTTTGTCTTTGAACCAGTGAGTTCTAATTTTCCATATGAATGACGCTTGGACCTTGAAAGATAGACGATCAGTTGATTTTCAACTTAGATTCTTGAAATTTTAAGTGAAATGAAAACTTGATATTCTGTTTATTGATGGGGCACTGAATAAGGTCATTAAAAAAAAATGAGTTTCTCAACTCAGGTCCAGATAGCCATATTATCAATCAAACAGGGTTAACAAAAGACGTGAAAGTTGTCTGTCACACGTTTCCAAGTTGTGCCTTACTGTCTAAACATAACTAGGTCTCCATAAATCACTGCAATGTCTTTCCCAACTCTCACTTCAATACTTTTTCTGTCTGAATACTCCTGATATTTGATTAGGTTCTTCCTCATGTTGCTCTGGCCTTAAAGTCTAGGGCAGTTGAAGATATTTTAGAAGCTGGAGCAAGAAACAGGATTTGAGAACAGAAAAATCTGGATGCAGATAATGAGGATCTGAGTTATGGGGTTGAGATTCAGTTTGAATGTCTAATCACATGGTCACAAGCTTGTTTATGCCTGTTTTCATGTAGAGAATCAAGTTCTGGAAGGGTACAATCTTTGTCTTACTTGATTTAAAAAAAAGTTTCTCTTTACTTTTTTCTGCTTCTCAAGATCTCAAATGAAAATTTTCATTGAAAAAAGATTATTTTGTGTAATTATTCTTCACCATATGTTTTTCAATTATTCATTGTATTTCTGCCTCATTACTTTGGCTGTCATTACAGTGACATTTTCCTGGAGACAAAATTCTCATTATATATTTTCTGGGGTTTTTTTTTCTACAACAATTTAATTTCTGAACTCACCCAAACTTCAGCTATTTTTGCTTAGGATTGAGTCTACATGCCAAGGGTCTAATGTATTTTTTTTCTTTTTTTTAACATCTTTATTGGAGTATAATTGCTTTACAATGGTGTGTTAGTTTCTGCTTTATAACAAAGTGAATCAGCTATACATATACATATATCCCCATATCCCCTCCCTCTTGCGTCTCCCTCTCACCCTATCCCACCCCTCTAGGTAGACACAAAGCACGGAGCTGATCTCCCTGTGCTATGTGGCTGCTTCCCATTAGCTATCTATTTTACATTTGGTAGTGTATATATGTCCATGCCACTCTCTCACTTCGTGCCAGCTTACCCTTCCCACTCCCCGTGTCCTCAAATACATTCTCTATGTCTGCATCTTTATTCCGGTCCTGCCTCTAGGTTCTTCATAACCATTTTTTTTTTAGATTCCGTATATATGTGTTAACATACGGTATTTGTTTTTCTCTTTCTGATTTACTTCACTCTGTATTACAGACTCTAGGTCCATCCACCTCACTACAAATAACTCAATTTCGTTTCTTTTTATGGCTGAGTAATATTCCATTGTATATATGTGCCACATCTTCTCATCCATTCATCTGTCGATGGACACTTAGGTTGCTTCCATGTCCTGGCTATTGTAAATAGAGCTGCAATGAACACTGTGGTACATGACTCTTTTTGAATTATGGTTTTATCAGGGTACAGGCCCAGGAGTGGGATTGCTGGGTCGTATGGTAGTTCTATTTTTAGCTTTTTAAGGAACCTCCATACTGTTCTCCATAGTGGCTGTATCAATTTACCTTCCCACCAACAATGCAAGAGTGTTCCCTTTTCTCCACACCCTCTCCAGCATTTATTGTTTGTAGATTTTTTGATGATGGCCATTCTGACTGGTGTGAGGTGATACCTCATTGTAGTTTTGATTTTCATTTCTCTAATGATTAGCAATGTTGAGCGTTCTATCATGTGCTTGTTGGCGATCTGTATATCTTCTGTGGAGAAATGTCTCTAGGTCTTCTGCCCATTTTTGGATTGGGTTGTTTGTTTTTTTGATATTGAGCTGCATAAGCTGCTTGTAAATTTTGGAGATTAATCCTTTGCCAGTTGCTTCATTTGCAAATATTTTCTCCCATTCTGAGGGTTGTCTTTTTGTCTTGTTTTCATTATATATTTTCTACACTAGAAAATCCTAACTGGTTCTTATTTGAAATTGTCCTTCTGCCAATACACCAAGACAAAGGGCAAATCCGATGGAGTTGACTGATACTCAGAGTTTCCAACTAGAGCCTCACACATAATAGGACAGATCCATGTTTCCTCCTAGCTTAGAAAATTTGCCCCGCTGGAGTTAAAATGCCAATGTCTCCTGAAAACCAAAATAAAACAAAACGTATACTTTGTTAATCTGCTTCTACAGAGAAAAATACAAAAGTGGAAATAGAGATGTGAACTTACTTTAATGACCGAAAGTTATGGGTTTCTCTTAGTAAGTTTACTCAAGCCTGGTGCAAAATCATAAATCAGCTTCATTTTAATGTCACATTCCTGTTCATTTGTTGACCTTATTTTCTAAGGCTATTGGATGGCTTTCGTTTCTCTGAGTTTTTAAAGTTGTTATCCATCTGTACGCCTTTACATATGCAAAAATACTTTCTGCCTAAAATACCCTTACTACTTGTTCTCTGGTCAAAGTGTGACTCCTTCATCAAGTTCAACCTCCTCTGTGAAGCTTCATTTTTCATCCAGGGATTCTTCTCTCCCATGCCCTCCTCTAATCTAGGCGCAGTGGGTCATCCACAGAACACCCACACTGCTCAACTCCATGTCGTCTGCTTTTCCACTTACAGTAGTCTAGCATCTTCCTCTTCCACCAAGCTCTCTGTGGAGTCCTTGAGGGCCAGGATCATGTTTTATTCATTTTTATAGTCTCATTATGCACTTCAGTACCTTATTTAATCTAGATGCTTATAAATATTGAATGAATTTTGAGTTTTCCTACTTTCTACATTTAATGTACTTCACATTTCTTTAAGTTTCAATCCTTTTCTTATTCTTTTTTACATTAATGATCTCAAACTGGAGGTAAATTGACCTTTAGACACTTAGGAAACCACTTTGGTTTTCAGATCTGTATGATAGAACTAATGACACAAACCTACTTTAAAAGCCTGTAATAAAAATAAATGCCTTACTCTCTTCAGAGGAAAATGGTAAATAATAAAAATAGAGGTTCACTTTGGAAAACCATTTGGCAATTTTCTATGACGTTAGAGATACCTTATGATCAAGCAATGCTCTAGGTATCACCCAGAAGAACAGAAAACATATTCACAAAAATATTTATGGCGGCTTTTTTCATAGTAGCATAAAACTGAGAGGAAAAAACCAAATTTCCATCAAGACGAGAATGTATAAATAAATTGTGGTAAATTCATATAGTAGAATACTACTTATCAATAAAAAATAAAATAAACTACTGGTACAAGCAACAACATGATTGAATCTTAAAAACACTAAGCTGAAAAAAAAAGAGCCAGACAAAAAGTGCACATACTGTACAGTAGCATTTATATGAAATTTAAGAATAGGCGAAACTAATCTATGGTTATAGAAATCAGAATGTTGGATTGTTCTGGTTGGGGAGGGGATCAGCTGGGACAAAGCACAGGGAATTGTTAATGGGAATGGCAATATTCTGGATCTTGATTGGGGATATTGGTTCCAAGGCTATATATTTACATTAGTCAAAAATCATCCAAATGGGATTTCCCTGGTGGCACGGTGGTTAAGAATCCTCCTGCCAATGCAGGGGATACTGGTTCGAGCCTGGTCCAGGAAGATCCCACATGCCACGGAGCAACTAAGCCTGTGAGCCATGACTACTGAGCCTGCACTCTAGAGCCCATGAGCCACAACTACTGAGCCCACGTGCTGCAACTACTGAAGCCTGCATGCCTACAGCCTGTGCTCTGCAACAAGAGAAGCTGCCGCAATGAAAAGCCCGAGCACCACGACGAAGAGTAGTCCCCACTCGCCGCAACTACAGAAAACCCGGGTGCAGCAATGAAGACTCAACACAGCCAAAAATAAATTAATTAATTTAAAAAAATGTACAATATTGTGTCACTAATTGAAACTGTAGCATACTAATGTTAAGATGTTCACAAAAGGGTAAACTGGGTGCCAAGTATACGGGAATTCTCTGTACCATTTTTCTAAAAAATTTTTTTGCTAAATCTAAAACTACCCTTTAAAAACTATTAATATTTATTAATATTGATTAAAAATAAATTATTTAGAAAATATTTATTAAAAAGTATAGTGATGAATAAACAATCACCTCCCATGTATTCAATAACCAGCTTAAAATTAGTCAAAATAAAGCCTCCTGTATACCCCTTTCTTTACAGTCCCCTTCCTACCAGACAAGACCACTTTTCTAAATTTGATTTTCATCCCCTTGTATTTCTTGACTACTTTCACTACATATGCATATATGCCTAAGCAATATATAGTATTGTTTTGCATGTTTCAAAATTGTACGTGTATAAATTGTCCTATTATGTATGTTCCACATGTCCCTCTTTTTGCTTCATCACATTTGCGGGCTCAGTGTTGATTTACTGGCATATAATATTCCACCGTATGAATACCCCATAACGGGTTTATGCTCTTATTGGTGGACGTTTACAACTTTTTGCTTCTATTTCTAGTGCTGTTGTGGATATCCTTGTCTACATAGCAAAGTTCCCATAAGATAAGCAGTTAGGAGCGGAATGCTGGAATTTGGTATTTGCATATTTCCGGTTTCACTAGATTTTGCCAAATTGCTTCGCAAAGTGGTTGTAACAGGGGTACGTACCTACCAGCAGATGCGTAGTGTTTCGACGCATTGAGGGGGGAAAAACGTTTGAAAGACATATAAACCGTACAACATGCTTTCTTCACCATAATTTTACTTTTGTGTCCACGTAACCATTCCCACAAACTGCAGTTCGGAGCACAGAAAAGAACTCAGACAACATAAGCCCAGACGGCTCCGACGCCCGAGGACGCAAGCACACGCCCATTTCGCGCGTAGTGTCTGACGCAAGGGCTGACGTCATCACGCTCGTCATCACGCTCGCGACGTCTGCGCCTGTTTGACGCCCTTGAAGGCCCCTTTCCGGGCTGTCTGGCAAGATCCAAGTGTCAGCTTGTGTCGGTCGGTTACCTCTTTTTCGCAAGAAAGGAAAATATCCTCACAGTTTCTTCTGGTTCTCAGAGACGACACCCTTACCCAGGAAAGAGTGGCTGTCGGCCGGCGTTTTCTCAGGCAGCGCCGCGGGCAGCCCGTAGGCCCTTGTAAGGCGCGCGCGCGGCGCCGCCTCCTTCTTTTCGGCCGGAACCGCCATCTTCCAGGTACAGTACGCGCGTGGCTCCCGGAGCTTCTTGTCCCTCCCCCTGTTCTTTAGGCGTGAGTTCCAACCCTGTGGCCGCTGAGGCCGTGCATTGGAGCCCTAGGGAGATCATCTAGCCAGCCTGGGGCCCGCTGGCCTGGGCGGTGGAGCTGTGTCCGTCCAGACTCGGCGCGGCGGGCGCGGGGCCGGGGACCAGGCTGCGATGCCGTGGGTTTGCGGGGGGACAGGCTCCGGAAAAACGAGGCCGAGGCACCGGGGTGAGGCGATTCTGGTCCATCGGGAAAGGAATTCGTCCTTCCAGCGTCCCCACGGCTTCAGCCCGCCTTTCTTGGGCATTCTCGGATCGGCTCTGGCGCCGCGTGGCCGCTTGCTTTTCCAGCGCCTTCAGTGTGGCATCGTAACCGCTGTTGTAGGACCTAAACTGTAATGCTCTGGGGTAGGGGCTTCGGGGCAGTAGGAGCGGGTTGAAAACCAGGCGCCGGTTTTAATCTCCCCTGAGACCTGGGTGTGTGTGTGAGAAAGTCGGGGATCGTGGTCGGAGAACTGCAGAGGTGCCCCTGAGTCGCCCTGGATGAAGAAGCCCAGCCCATTCGTCGTTGACGTGGGAGATTTCCGGTTCTCTTAATTCTGGCCCGGGACCGCAATTGGAGAAAGGGAAAATACTTTGTTTGCTACGGGTATTGTTTTGTTCATGCCAGGGCAGCAAGTGTTAAGCGAAGGGATTCCTGAATAGCTGTGTCTGATTTAGGCGTTTAGGGGGAAAGTTAACTGAATAACCCCTTAGTCTTAGTTTTGCATCTGTGTCTAGTTTGTAGCAGCCAGCTGCCAGAGTTGAGGAAACAGCGGGTTGCGCCCCTGTAATCGGTCCCATTTTTGGTAGTATTTATAGACTTTAAATTGTCATTGTTTGGGACGTTAAGTATTGTTTTTAAAAACTCAATCGATTATATGTGTATTGAGTCCTGATGGATTTCGAACTTGGAAAAATGGGTCTAGTGGAAGGAGCGTGGGCTCTGGAGTCAGAAAGGACTTCCAGGGCTTCCCTGGTGGTGCAGTGGTTAAGAATCCGCTTGCCAGTGCAGGCGACACGGGTTGGAGCTCCGGTCCGGGAAGATCCCACATGCCGCAGAGCAAGCAAACCTGTGCACCACAACTACTGAGCCTGCGCTCTAGAACCCACGAGCCGCAACTATTGAAGCCCGCGCACCTAGAGCCCGTGCTCCGCAATGAGAAAAGCCCCCACTCGCTGTAATTAGAGAGAGCCGGTGCACGACAACGAAGACCCAACGTGGCCAAAAATTTAAAAAATAAATTTATTTTTAAAAAAAAACCAAAGGACTTATTACTGATTCTGTCACTTTGTGTCTCCATGAAGTGAGTTGACCTGCAGAGCGTGTCTCCTTGTTTATGAACTTAAGGGGAGTTTATATGAACTTAATGCAAATGTAGCCATGAGAATTAAAACAGTACTTGTACTGGATAGATTCTTCTCACCATTTAAAGTGAAGTGTGCATTCGTTGTAACAGTGATTTGGCTTTGGTGGGTTAGCTGGAACATTCTTCGGTCTCCTTGCCACACAGGTTATATGAAAAAGGTACTTAGGAGTCACTTTTCTTTACGGTTAAGATGTAATAAATTGAGAGGTTGACTTACATTAGAACGTTGTCTACAACCTAAGCTGGTCTTTGGTGTATTTTGCCTTGTGGTAGGAGTAGTCAGCAATGGTAGTTCTGCCCTTGGATGATCTGAGGCAATTAAAACCATTATTTTGACCTTTTGGGAAACAAAGTGAAAGGTTCAACTCAGTAGCCTATATGTGAGTTCTTAGGCAATGATAAAGTACTGTTTACTAGTAAGCGCTTTGCATGTGCTAGGAATTGCTCAATGTTTTGTAGACATTACCTTAGTTGATTATAAAAGTATTAATACTGTTTTACATATGAGGATCAGGGTTTTAAATGTTGGTCTCCCAGCAGGTAGGTGGCAAAACCTATGTCAAAATCAGGTCAGTGATTGTAAAGCCTTCTACCTCACATTTTCTGGTAAACAACTGAGTGAGTAGGTATATGAAGTAAGTTAGAGATTTTTGACAGTTAATAGGCGCGGTATTAAAGAAATCTGTAGGTTGATAAGAAAAGGGGTTTAATCCATTATGTATAAATGCAAGACTGAGTTTTGTCGTGCTTTGCCACAATAAACTGCCTTCTAGTTGGTAATTCCAGTGTTCTTGGCAGTCTAAGCTGGGTTCTACAGATGTAGTGTGGCAGAAGTCCTGTTGTGTTGTTACATTCTAATAGGGAAAATCCTGGTTTGGGTTCTAAAATCCAGTTCTGCTTCTTAGGAGTTTTAGGCAGTTTTGGCAGAAATCTTGGTAAAATTACTGTTTCTTACCGTTATAAGAGCTATTGATTCGTGAACCAGCTTTTTAGATAGTTGCCTAATTCTCGTGTTGCTACTGAACTTAGTGCATTTGTAATTAACACATTTTTTGGTTAAAGGGGCAAATGTCAATTTTGCAGTTGTATTTGACTCTTTGATACTTTCTGGTTTCAGTAATTCGCCAAAATGACCAACACAAAGGGAAAGAGGAGGGGCACCCGCTACATGTTCTCTAGGCCTTTTAGAAAACATGGTGAGTAGATCCACCCTCCTTGGGAGCAAGTGTGGCATACATTTGTGTTTTATTACCTATGTGTTGTCGTTCATATAATGTGCTCTTAATAAATGGCATTAATTAATCAGCATCTACCTAACTTATTTGTAATGAATAAAAAGCATGAATTTTATATAGTGGTTCTTAAATTGTCGACTAGCAAGATTTTAAAGTACACGTAACTGCCAAAAAGTAGTGTGTGTTGAAAGCTAGTAAGCTTATATATTTCTCTTACTCTTGACTTTTTAATCTTGATGTTGACTGTATTGGGGTTTTTTGGGTTTTTTGCAGGAGTTGTTCCTTTGGCCACATACATGCGAATCTACAAGAAAGGTGATATTGTAGATATCAAGGTAAATTATAAAATTGGGGAAATAACTACAGAGTAACATTAGAAGTTAGAAAAGTTGTGTTTAATATTAAAATCTGAATAGGGTGTATTGCATCTTTTTATCTTCCTAATCGGGGGAAAATCTATTTCCTGAAAAAGCTCGTGAGAGTATAGAGTAGCTATTTTATGTTACATTTTTATTTTTGTAATAAATTTATTTTTTTTGGCTGCATTGGGTCTTTGTTGTCAAGTCTTCATTGCAGTGCACGGGCTTCTTACTGCAGTGGCTTCCCTTGTTGCAGAGCTTGGGCTCTAGGTGGGCAGGCTTCAGTAGTTGTGGCTCACAGGCTGTAGAGCGTAGGCTCAGTAGCTGTGGCGCACGGGCTTAGTTGCTCTGTGGCATGTGGGATCTTCCCGGACCAGGGCTCGAACCCATGTCCCCTGCATTGGCAGGCGGATTCGTAACCACTGTGCCACCAGGGAAGTCCCTAGAATGGCTATTTTAATTTTACTTTAATAAACAAGAGTTTTAAAAGTGCTATTCTTGAGTCTAAGAATTTTCTCATTACTTATTTTTAACAGCTAGTGGAAAAATTAAGGGGGGGAAATCCTGTGGATTTCTATTTAAACGTGTCCTGGCACTCTAGAGCTTAATGATGATTGTCTTTTTGATTGCTAAAAGCAACGTGAAAATGACATTTCACCGGCTCTGAAAGCTCTTGAGTTGCCATCTAAAGAAGAAAAAATCTTGGAATATCTTAGTTACTTTGGATTTAAATGGAGGGGGAAATTGCTCGCCTAACATTTATCTCCTTTCTTAACAGGGAATGGGCACTGTTCAAAAAGGAATGCCCCACAAATGTTACCATGGCAAAACTGGGAGAGTCTACAATGTTACCCAGCATGCTGTTGGCATCATTGTAAACAAACAAGTTAAGTAAGTAATGTCATAGTTCTTTGTGCCTACTTAGTATTCCCTCACACCCCCCTTTCACTTTGCCAGTTGGACTTATGTCTTTATTGGTCATTCAGGTGGGGCAAAGGAAATACCCTTTTAAAACTCAAGCAAACTGGGTGTTTGTCTTGTAACCTGTCAGAGGAAACAAATTGTAATAAACTTACTGGAAAGTCTTGTGAGGTTTGTTAGCTAAGCCGTTCTGGTTTTCACAGTGTAAAAAGTTTAATAAGTTGTAAATTTTATTAGTGGTCTGGTTTTGCTTAAATTATTTGGTATTTTAGAGTCTGTCACCTCATCAGAAGAGAGCTTAAAAGTGGGGATGTTTGGGCTTCCCTGGCGGCGCAGTGGTTGGGAGTCCACCTGCCGATGCAGGGGGCGTGGGTTCGTGCCCCGGTCCGGGAGGATCCCACGTGCCGCGGAGCGGCTGGGCCTGTGGGCCGTGGCCGCTGGGCTTGCATGTCCGGAGCCTGTGCTCCGCAGCGGGAGAGGCCGCAGCAGTGAGAGGCCGCGTACCGCAAACAAACAAACAAACAAAAAAGTGGGGATGTTTGCCTCAAGGCCCTATTCAGTAAGATTTAATAAATGATTATAAATTTGCCATCACCTTGTTGATTTATCCTATCTGTGGGTAAAAAAAAATTCATGGTTTAATTAATAAATGAAACTGTCGAAAGAATTCTCTGAATTTTAGCTGTGTTTTTGATGCACTTAAGAGTTTCTTCTCTCTCCAGGGGCAAGATTCTTGCCAAGAGAATTAATGTGCGTATCGAGCATATTAAGCACTCTAAGAGCCGGGATAGCTTCCTGAAACGGGTGAAGGAAAATGATCAGAAAAAGAAGGAAGCCAAAGAGAAAGGTACTTGGGTTCAACTGAAGCGCCAGGTGAGTGCTTGGCAGGGTGTCTTGGTATTACGTACATTATTAGTTCCGGGAGCACTTTGAAATTGAGTTACAGTACTTTTCATAATTATTCCCTCGCCTTTTTTTAATAGCCTGCTCCACCCAGAGAAGCACACTTCGTGAGAACCAATGGAAAGGAGCCTGAACTGTTGGAGCCCATTCCCTATGAATTCATGGCATGATGGGTGTAAAGAAAATAAAAGACCTGGACTGTGTAAATGTTTCTCTTAATTGAGTAGAAGTGTGTGACCCCCTTCCCCAAACAAATATTTAAAGCACATTTTAATTGTGTCCGAATTCAGTGGGTGACATCTTTTTACTTTTCAAATTTAGTGGGTTTTATTCCTGAAAGATGTGAGGTAGTTTGTTGTGCAGTATACTCCATTGATTAATAAACTGCTAGATATTACTTATAAAATATTTGTACTAGTTTGAAAATAGTCTCAATTCCTATGAACAAAGGATTTAAAATGAATGAAAGTTATCTGTTATAATTAAGCTCAGGAAAAGTTGATGCTCATAATTGCATCATAAATTAAGTAGCTGTGTTTTGAGGATCAAGAACTTACCTTTGAAGCCTACTATTTAAATATACATGGTTTAAAGCCCCTTCCTGGTCCTTTGTGAGTTACATGTTAGTTCTGAATTGTTCAGACCTTTCGTGCAGCAGGGCTCAGAAAAGTATTAAAAACTGGAATACCTTTTTTATTTAAACCAGGTAAGTATATAGCATCTAATATGTTATGTGGCATTCTAAGCACTTTATATAATGTACTCGTAAAAAACTTGGAATAAGTTTTGTTTTGCTCATTTTATATGAAAGGAAGCTGAGGCACAAGTAACTTGCCTGAGGTTACAGGTGCATAGTGTTGGGCAAAGATTCAAACCCAGGCAATCTGGCTGCATAATCAGATTTTAGTCATCAGTTCTATATTGCTTCATATTAATAGGAATATTTTAAAGCTACTCTGTCTAGTTGGAACACCATTTTAGGTTTTGTTACTTCCTGGATATTTTTAATAGGATGTGGTAAACATCCAGTAGGGAATTGATCACATCTCATCGCCCTGCCTTCAGTATTCTGTGATAATACCTGTAGCAAGCTTATTTAAAATGAAAACCTTGGGCTTCCCTGGTGGCGCCGTGGTTACGAATCCGCCTGCCAATGCAGGGGACACGGGTTCGAGCCCTGGTCCGGGAAGATCCCACATGCCACGGAGCAACTAAGCCTGTGCACCACAACTACTGAGCCTGCGTGGCAACTACTGAAGCCCACACACTTAGAGCCTGTGCTCCGCAACAAGAGAAGCCACTGCAGTGAGAAGCCGGCACACTGCAATGAAGAGTAGCCCCCGCTCACCGCAACTAGAGAAAGCCCGTGTGCAGCAAGAAAGACCCAACACAGCCATAAATTAATAAATTAATTAATTTAAAAAAAATGAAAACCTTGACTACTTACTTGGTATTCTGTCCCCACTATTAGACTTGAGGACAAGAACCTGTTTATAATTTTAGTAAACACTGTGAATAGGTTGAAACCCAATGTTAGTGGCCTTCAGTTTCATCTGGTGAAGTGTGATGGTAATAGGGCTTGGAATCCAGCAAACCCGGGCTTTGCATCTTGGATTCCTAACCTAACTCAGTAAATGGTGGTTATTAATTGCCCTCAAAGATTCACATCTAGTGGTAGAGGGTTATGTTTAAACATGACTCTGTTGGTCAAAAGAAATTGTTTACCAGCACCACCACAGAAAACAAGGAAAACCTTATATATTGCATCAGTTGGCATCTGTGTTCTGTGTTTTTCCATCTTAAGTTACCACTTATGCACTAGGTTGAAGTCACTTTGCGTATTTTAAAATTCTATTTCATGAGTATCTTTCATAGCCGTTTCTTCATTCCTGCCCCTTTAGGCACATTTTGATTTCTCCTGTAAACTATTAAAGCAGCTTCAAGGCATCATGTTTATTGAGCCTCCTGCTTTATTGCATATTGCTTAACCTGCGTGTCTCTATAACTCATGGTTTAGTTTTTCAAGGTATGTGTAACTAGTCTGGTTCCTACTAAATTGTTTTTCTCTTTATATTTCTGTTTTCCTACGTGATGGCTTTAGCTATTAGGAAAATTGTGTTTATGGAACTGCTCTTCATTGCCCCGGTTTTGCACACGCACTTGCCTTTTCCTGAAATACCCACACTTTGCTTTGTTCGTTTGATGGAATTCTGCTTGTCGTTCACTCACCTTGAGTCATAGGTGAACCGTCCCTGATTAAAGCATTTTAAGGAGAGGAATGAAAGTGCTTGGAATCAGATTACTTCTGGTTTGGGTTGGTGGAATAAATTCCCCCACATTTTTGTGTGTTTGCTTCTCACAGTGTTTATAGTTTTTAAAACCTTCTGCCTTCCTCACTAGACCTGAGAGTAGGGACTCTGCCTTATATTTTTTACTTCTGGTGCCTGGCACATAATATACACTCAGTAAATGCTTTTTAATGAGAAAAGCACTGCTTTTTTTTTTGTTTAAGACATTTTCTACTTTATGTTCAGTTTTATTTTCCTATGTACTTTATAAAACTATAGTGTTTCTGAATTTTGAGGGCTAACCAACCATTTTGCTCAGGAGTAATTGGGATTATTAAATCCTTCACGTGGAAAAATCAGAGACCTCAAACATTTCTTTGTTCGTTCTCCAGCCAGTCATGTTAACCTTGCTGACTGTTGCTGCTTCTGTAAAATGAGGGTGTCATCTGCAAGTAGGGGTTGGACTGAATGATTCCTAGAGGTCCCTCGCGTGCTTTGAGTCTGATTCCATGTTTAACTATGACTAAGTGAAAGGAAGTATAATTGTGACTTGTCGAAAAGGAAATGGTGTAAGATATCTTAGTTCACGAGGGCTGGTGAGGCTGGACATTGGGAAGAGGAAAGGCTGCAAACAAGACTGGCTAAGGGGAGTTATTCTTAGGGCAGGTAGTCAGAAGATGTGAACGCTTCCATCTAGTGTATGGTGCAGCAGTTTTCTAAAATACTGTCAATGGCAATGCTATGTGAATATGCGTATAGCTCTTTTTGATTTTTAAAGATTGGTTTTCTCACATGCACAATACTGAGTTTAAAATGTGGTTTCCAGATTCTTGGTTCATTTTGATTGCTTTCCTAAAGGGTTGTACCAGTTAGCACTCCATGAGTGAGTGAAAATGATTGTCTTGGCACTCTCTTCAGCATTGATTATAATAATTTAGTCTTTGCTAATCTGGCCGGAGAAAATGTTGCGTTATTGAATTTGGCTTTCCTTAGCTTCTGGAACACTTAACCTGGTTTCCTTTTACCTCCGCTGCAGTCTTTGCTGGACCTTACTGTCTTTCTGACCTCCCAAATACTGAAGTGCCTTTATTCGCACATTCAAAGCCCTATATCATCTGCCCCTCTACCTACTTTTCTGACCTAATCTTCTACCACTTCCAGCCCCAAAGTCAGATTCAGTAAGTCATGAGATATTTGGAGGTCAAACACCATTAAGGAAGTTACAATCTAGGAAGAGCAGTACAAGCGGAAATCCTATTTAAATCAAGGCAAAATAAGGCTTCAAGGAGTGTAAAAGGACAGTAAAGGGGAAAGTTGATGTTTACAGGGCTCTTGTTTTCACTGATTTTTTGTGGTTTCTCTTGTTTGCTTGACCCTTTCCACGTACTGCTTCCTTGGCTTCAGCTTACAGACTAGTGAAAGCCAGCAAGCTAAGCAAGCAGCTTTTCGTTTGTCTTCCTCATTCTTTTGTAGCTTAAATTCCGTCTCCCACTGCCAATATGGCTTCTGCCTACACCACTCTAATGAAACTACTCCTAGAGGTTACCAAACACCTGCTAATTAAACTTGGAGACTTTCCAATTTGGCTTCATCTCCCTGGTATTTGTCAGAGCCAACACCTTTGCTTTTTGCCATCACACTTTAGCCAGGTTCCTCTGCCTGTCCGACTCCTTCGTCCCCCTTATTCTGGATTTTCCTTTATGTTCCACATCTGTCACTCCTGAGTTCTTTCTGGATGATCTAAGCCAGTGGTTCTTCAAGTATAGTTTCCCAGCTCGCAGCATCAGCATCTGGGAACTTGTTAAAAATGCAGACCTACTGAATCAGAAATTCCGGGGAGGGGCCGCGGGCAGCACTTAACAAGTTCTCTGGGCGATGGAGGTGCATGCTCCAACTTGAGAACCACTAAGTTTATGTCTGGCCATCTCTAATACACGTGAGACTCAACTTCAGAGCTCACTTTCTCTGAAGCTCTAGATGTGTATTTCCAACTCCCTCTTGGGCACCTCCATTTGGTGCAGCTATTACACAGATGAGCTTGGAAGGTTTTGTTAGCGGAGAGATGAATTAAATTGAAACCCTTGAGATTTGACTAATGTGTGTTTGCTGATAAGATTACATGCCTGCCTTGAAATGCAGGTCGTTTAATGAGTAACCATCACAAAGTGTGAATTTATAAATTAATCCCTTACTGTACAGTTCCCTTTTCTCACACTTACCAATGAGAATGAAGAAAAATATTCTAACTATAAAACTTTTCACCCTGTTCTTAAGTTAATAAGAGCCATGGTTGGGAATGAGGCTGCGTGGCTTCTTGAACTTTCTCTTCTGATCTAGCCAGGTATCTCTTAAGGCCTGTTCATGTTCAGTTGAACCCGATCCGAAGGGCTGAATAAACTACATCACACTGAAATTTGCTTCTGAACGTTGTGGCCAGAAAGCCCCCCAGTTTCCTGTATCTTCTGTACTCCCATCAGGGTAGATTTGCATTTTTCTCTGCACTAGGATGGGAAAGATTCTAAATATAAACACTGGCTAACATTTAGCAGTAAGCGTCGCTAAAATATATGAAGTTACGTTTATCTTATTTTTTGAGCACAAGAGAATTTTGAGCTGAATTTGATTTGAGGTATGAGTGTTTATCCCAGCCCCACTTAAAGGAAAACATTGGTATTGTTCAAGCAAGAAACCTTCATAGAATCTTAGACAAATTGCTTGGTTATAAATAACAGTGAGGCAGCATCTGCAGCTGTTACTGCTGAGGTGGAGAAAGTGTAGAGGCGTGAATAAGCAGCCCAAGGTTGTCGACTGTGATTCTTTTTCAATAGCAAAGGTGAGTGGTGAGGGGCAACTGATGAGCCGTCTCTCAAAGGCCCTCGTGGGAAAGGCACAGAGAAGCTTCTCAAAACTTTCCTAGCAAGAGTGCAGTTTGTGGAAATCACTTGGATTGGAAAAGAAATGCCACGGGGTGCTCTTTGCTGTCTACAGAATGAGATGACGGCTTAGCCCAAGTGAAGATGTGATTGGATTTTTGCTCCTGAGAAAGAACAGAGTTCAGATTAATTGCTCATGGCAGATGAGTAAGTGAACAGTGTGAAGATCCTTGAGAGCAGAGACCATCTGTCCTTCGGATGCTCCTAGCTCTGGCACTTGCATATACTAGGGGCCGCCTCAACAACAGTGCAGTGGCGTTCCATAGCCTCCAGATGATGCCTTACTGAGGCGTTCATTGCCATGCACAGTCTGCTCCCCAACCTTTGGGTCATCTACTATATACTCACCTTTGAGACTGTGTGCCGTATGCTTCCTGCCTTCCTGCTTCTGCTCGTGCTCTTCCCTCAACCAAATAAGACATCTCTCTACCCTTGTGTTTCCATCTATCAAATATGCTCAGGGACCAGTCGTTGCTGCCCGCAGCTTTTCCTGATTACCCACCCCCCACTTCAGATTTCTAACAAGTTTCAGGTGTTCAGCATTTTGTGTACACTACAAAGTGATCACCAAAGATACAGTTACCATCCATCAGCATACATTTGACTCCCTTCACCCTTTTCACCTACTTCACAACCTTCTTCCCCTCTGGTAACTACTAGTCTTGTTCTCTGTATCCATGAGTTTTTGTTTTGTTTATCCATGAGATTCCATATATGAGTGAAATTATTTGGAATTCGTCTTTCTCTGTCTGACATTTCATTTAGCATTATGCCCTTGAGGTCCATCCATGTCACAAATGGCAAGATTTCACTTTTTTTTACAGCTGAGTAGTATTCTGTTATACATGTCACATCTTCATCCATCAGTGGACACCTCCATATCTTGACTATTGTAAATAATGCTACAATGAATATAAGGGTGCATGTGTCTTTTCAAGTTAGTGTTCTTGTTTTCTTTAGATAAATACCCAGAAGCCGTATCTATTTATTTAGATAAATACCCAGAAGATAAATACCCATAAGGTAGTTCTACTGTTTTTTTGTTTTGTTTTTTATTTTTGGCTGCGTTGGGTCTTCGTTGCTGTGCGCGGGCGGCATGTGGGATCTTCCTGGACCAGGACTCGAACCCGTGTCCCCTGCATTGGCAGGCAGACTCCCAACCACTGCACCACCAGGGAAGCCCAGTTCTACTGTTTTTTGAGGAACCTCCATACTGTTTCCATAGTGGCTGCATCAATTTACATTCCCACCAGTGCACAGGAGTTCCTTTTTCTCCACATCCTTACCAACATTTATTTATCTTTTTGATAACAGCCATTCTAACAGGTGTGAGGTGATATCGCATTGTGATTGGTTTGCATTTCCCTGATGATTACTGATGCTGAACATCTTTTCATGTGCCTGTTGGCCATCTGAATGTCTTTGGAAAAATGTGTATTCAGATCCCCTGCCCATTTTTTAATCGGATTTTTTGTTGTATGAGTTCTTTATACATTTGGATATTAGCCCCGTACTGGGTATATGATTAGCAAATATCTCCTCCCATTCAGTGGGTTGCCTTTTTGTATGTGTGTATGGTTTTTTTTGTTTGTTTTTTTGCCGTACGCGCGTCTCTCACTGTTGTGGCCTCTCCCGTTGCGGAGCACAGGCTCCGGACACGCAGGCTCAGCGGCCATGGCTCACGGGCCCAGCCACTCCGCGGCATGTGGGATCTTCCCGGACCGGGGCACGAACCCGTGTCCCCTGCATCGGCAGGCGGACTCTCAACCACTGCACCACCAGGGAAGCCCTGTGTGTGTGTTTTTAAGTATAGCTGATTTACAATATTAAGTGTACAGCGTAGTGATTCAATATTTTTATAGCTTATACTCCATTAAACGTTATTACAGGGACTTCCCTGGTGGTCCAGTGGTTAAGACTCCACGTTCCCACTGCAGGGGACTCAGGTTCGATCCCTGGTCAGGGAACTAAGATCCCACATGCTGCGCGGCACAGCCAAAAGAAAAGTTATTACAAAATAATAGCTCTAATTACCTGTGCTGTACAATATGTCTTCATATACATAGTAGTTTGTATCTCTGCCTTTCTGTTTTGGTGTCTTTTGCTGTGCAGAAGCTTGTAGTTTGATGTAGTCCCTTTGTTTATTTTTGCTTTTGTCTCCCTTGACTTTGCAGTCAGATCCACAAAAACGTTGACGTCAAGGTTATTGCCTGTGTTTTCTTCTAGGATTCTTATGGTTTCAGGTCTTACATTCAAGTCACTAATCCATTTTGAGTCAGTTTTTGTCTGGTTTCAGGTCTTACATTCAAGTCACTAATCCATTTTGAGTCAGTTTTTGTCTATGGTGTAAGATAGTGGTCTAGTTTCATTCTTTTGCATGTTGTGGCTGTCCAGTTATGCCAACACCATTTATTGACAAAACTGTCCTTTCTCCATTGTATGTTATTGGCTCCTTTGTCGTAAATTAATTGTCCATATATGTGTAGGAAAAAGAAAGACATTCAAATTGGAAAGTAAGAAGTAAAACTCATTGTTTGCAGGTGACGTGGTACTATACATAGAAAACGCTAAAGACTCCATTAAAAACTGTTAGAACTAATAAATGAATTCAGTAAAGTTTCAGGATGCAAAATCAATATACAGAAATCTGTAGTGTCTTTACACTAATAACAAACTATCATAAAGAAAATTTAAGAAAATCCCATTTACAATCACATTAAAAAAAAAACAAAACTTATTCAGCCAAGGAGGTGAAAGACCTGTACACTGAAAGCTGTAAGATGTTGATCAGCGAACTTGAAGAAGATGCAAATAAATGGAAAGATATTCCATACTCATGGATTGGAAGAATTAATATTGTTAAAATGTCCATACTACCCAAAGCAATCTACAGATTCAGTGCAATCCCTATCGAAATTCCAGTGGCAATTTTCACAGAATTAGAACAAATAGTTATAAAATTTATACGGAACCACAAAAGATCCTAAATTGCAAAGCAATCTTGAGAAAGACAAAGCTGGAGGTATCATTCTCCCTGATGTCAAAGTATACTACAAAGCTATAATTATCAAAACAATATAGTATTGGTATAAAAAGACACAGAGATCAGTGGAACAGAGTTGAGAACCCAGAAATAAACCCATTCAGATTAAATTCTCTCTGTTGCAGCTGTATTGGAGTTCTGAGCCCATCTGCTTTGTCATTGCATTTACATGATCAGTGTTCTCCATCCTGCTCTCCACAGTGCCAAGTTTGAAATCACGGGGGTTGAGATGCCCACTATTGAATGGCTCTATGAGTAAGTGACTAAACTTGTCCAAACCTCAGTTTAGGAGATATTTTACCCATTTCACAGGATTAAAATTATGGAAGAATTAATTGAGAATTTTTTTTGGAAACTCAACAGTGATACATAAACGATAATTATTTTAATTAACTTCACTGTGGGGGTGTCTGTGAAGTCAGGCAAGTCTTATACGTTGTTGTCCTCTCAGTAAATGTTTGATAACAGCTGTTGTTTATGTTCTGTACCAGCGCTTAACAGCCTCGCAGAGAGTAGAGTTTCAGTCATTTGACTGCTGAATTAAAGTAGGGAGCTGGTAGAGAAGAGAGGTGTGATTTTTATACTGAGGAAAGTACTTGAAGGCAAAGTCTGAGTCTCCAGCCTCAATGTTCAAGGATTTAGGATAGACAGGAAAGGTAGTTGATATTGGGTGATGGATGGTGGTAGGAGAGACATTCCTGAAGTAGGGGAGGACCCCTGGCAGAGTTTTGCCTGAGGGCTAGAAATCAAGCTTCTTTGGATGGTGAAGGGTTAATAGCTTTCCAAGCCTGACCTTATTTGCATATTACTAAATTCTACCCTTCACAGTCATTCTAAACACCCACGGATCTGTGTATTCATATCTGCCTACACGTTTCTATTATCTTTTTATATATTTTTTTCTATTATCTTTTTAAAAACACTTCAGCATACCTGTGTCATACTACTGGCACCACAATTTTACATAACTGGATACAAAGAAATCCAAAATGAAATAGCACAAGCAGCAATTTAGGCAAGGCTGTTTATAATTCTACAGTTCAGTAACATTGTCTGCATAAAGGGCCACGGATGATCTTGGGTATTTGCAAATGCAAAGAGCTTTCCAAGGAGAAAGAATAACATTTTGAGTTCTGAGCAAAGGTGCACTGTACGTGCAAAATGGAACATAGCTGTCACCAGGCAGAGAACAGTATTAGGAATCTTACTTATGGAGCGACCTTAACCTAAAATGATCTTATACCTGACAGGGAATGTAAGGGAATGAGGTGAGGAGATAAGCCCACGATTCAGCCAAGGAAGGGCTCTCTTTTCCCTTGTTAAGTTCTGCATTTTAACTTCAGGAAAGTGAAGGGTGTTAGGACAGATCCCATTGACTGCTGCTCAACAAGGATCCCCTCTTCGGTTGCTGGATTTCTAACAGGGTAGCAATGTGTGTGGCCTCCAGGGAGGAACTGATCCGAGCTAGTCCTGGCAACCCTGGTATTCTCCACTAGGTACATGAATACACTGGTTCCCAGCTTCTCAGTTCTGGCCACTGAGATGTAAGAGAGTCTAATGGGTTCTTCTGAGAATTATTTTATTTCATAATAAAAAGAGACGAAGAGGGTCCCTCCCTCCCTCCCTGCTTGGATGAGTACTTGATGTTTAGTGAAGCAGGAGCCATTCTGTGTTCAAGAAGGAGAGGCCAGGAGAATCTGAAAGGCAACAACCCAGGCCGCTGTCACTGAACTGCTCAAGGACCCCTGGAACCTAATTGTTTCAAGGTGGTTCTGTAAATAGTAACTCTCTTTATGGTGACTTTTCCCCAGTCAGGAAAGGCGGTTCCGGGCTTCAAGTCTTTCCAGTCAAACTGAAGTTGAACAGAAGGGGACTGCCTTGTGCTGAACCAAAGGACAGTACAGATGTAATAAGGCCGTTCAGCTGAGGACATTCCCTGGAACGCTTTCTCCTGAGAGCTGACTGCTCTCAAAACATAGGTATTGGGATAATGGTTACACACGTGACTTCCGTCTTCTCCAGTTCACACAGTGAAGACACCATTCAGAAAGTCTGTCAGTGTACTAACATTTATTAAAGACCTCGTGAGCCTCAGCTGCCACTATGTGCTGGGCACTAAAGACACAAGCTAGAGGCCCTGCCTTCTGGGAGAGAGACATGAAATAAATATTCCACCAGAAAGTAATGACAGTTGGGATCAGTGCTGCCTTAAGGGTGCCCTGAGCGTGAGGAACTGGGATGCAGGGGTGGGGATGGCAGCAGTGACCAGAGGAGGCTCCCCCGAGCGAGGGGCAAGGAAACCAGTCACCCTCTTCCTGGTCTGCCTCGGGGTTCTTCAAGTGAGAAGCAAAGAGAGCAGGAGGGATGGAGAGGCCGAGATACCAAGAAACGGAGGCAGAAGAAATGATGGAACTTGGTGATGAATCCACGCGGAAGCGAGAGGGGTTAGAGCCAAGGCCTCTCAGTGGCCGGAACCGAGAGCTGGGCGCGAGTGTTCAGGGATCTGGCCCACAGGCCGCTGGCTTGGGCTGCCGGGTGGATGGACGCACATGCGCACACTCATCAGTGTGGTCGACTGCAAAAGCGGACCTCTTCTCCTACCCCTCTCTGCATCCCAGCCCTCTCAAATGTGGCTCTGCAGCTCTCTCCACCAAGGAGTGGAGTGCACTTCCCTCCCCTGGAGTGTGGGCTGGCACCACGACTTGCTTTGGCCAAGAGAAGGCAGCAGGCGTGATGGGTTCCTCCCGGAGCCTAGGTCTCGGGAGGCCTGCTAACACTTCCACTCACACTCTTGGAACTCTGCCCAGCCACCATGATCCTGGCCCGCCTTCTGGGTGAGGAGAAACAGTGGCTCAGCCACTGCCCTTCCCACCACCGCAGCCGGCAGCCGGCCAGCTGCCTGAGGACACCAATCTGGAGCCACCAGCCAGCCCCCACCCCCATCGCCCCTAGCCCGCTGCCACCAGCTCTCTACGGATGCATGGAAGAATGAAAGCCTGCGGCCAACACCAGCTGAGCCGGGCCTGGATTAGGATAGCCACTGCACTGACCTGCAGACTGGTGAGCAGCCGTGAGGGATTGCGGTTTCAAGGCAGTAAGTTTCGTGCAGTTTGTCAGGCAGCAAAAGCTAACTGATACAACCAAGATGGAGAAAGGGGTGAGTGAGGGTGGGCCTGTCTAAGAGGCAATTGGACCTGTGAGGCTGGAGCACAGGAGGCAGAAGCCTGAAGGTCTAACCTGCAAGAACAGAATCCCAAGCCTTTTTTGCCTTTTTGCCACTGTGGGCTCCCGAAACCCAAGACTGGCCGGATTTTGCTTTTGTGTCCTCTTCCTCCCACTTCCACGCCCACCCTAAACTCCGCTTTACACTTAGAAATAAGTACTTGAATGATGAAGCCAAGGCGTGACTCAAGTCATAGGACGGTGTTTGATGGAGGATTAGTCCGGAGCCAGAGCTCTCAATTAGCTTGTTGAGTGCTCGCTAATGAGTCAGCTCAGCCAGCACCAGCAGCCAGGGGCTGGGTTCGGAGGCTGAGCTGTTGACAATGGCTGTCCCCAAGGGGCCTTCACAAATCTGGAGCAAGGTCACAGTGTCTGCAACTCCCTTATACTGATACTAAGTCAGGGCTCTTTATCCTAATAATGTCACCCCTCAGCACCTTTCAAAAATAAAAAGGGCAACATTCGCCAGGAATTTATCCTTCCCATTGCTGCGGCAACGTCCGACCGATTGCATTTTTCCTTTCTTTCGTCCCCCAGCTCATAATTCTGATCTCTCTCATAATTCCGGTCTCGCCTCTGCAGGACGGAGGGAGCCGCCAGGGCTACGCAGGCGCAGCAGAGGCCGGATCTCCAGGGCCCGAAGGCCGGAGCAGCGTAGGCCGCCGGCAGAGCGCGTCAAGCGGGTGCGTGCGCCGCGGTGACGGTGCCCTGGGCTCTCCGGCTCCGCCCCCTCCGCGCAGCTGCTGGAAGGGGCGGGAAGAGGAGGAGCCGGAGGCGGCCGCGGGGCCCCCAGCGCGCTCAGCCCTTTAAAAGCCGCCGGCCGGGCTCGCCGCACCGGCGGCCGAGGTCCCCGCGCACCGTAGCCCCGCGCTCGACCGCGCGCTTCATGCGGCCGCCTACCATGTCCGGACACTTTCTGCTCGCGCCCATCCCCGAGTCCTCCTCCGACTACCTCCTGCCCAAGGACATCAAACTGGCCGTGCTGGGCGCCGGCCGCGTGGGCAAGAGCGGTGAGCGCCCCGGGGAAAGCGGGGGCTCCCGGCGGAGGGGAGGGCGCAGGGGGGCCCGGACGTTTCCAGGCCGCTGCCGGCCTTCCCCCGCCAGCCTGCTTTCCCGCCGCTTCCCCGGACCTTGCACTCCTGAGCCTTCACCGGCGGGCACCTGTTGGAGAACGGGTGCCGGTGCGGCGCGTAGCGCACCCCCGGCCGCACCCGCCCCAAAACCCGCGGAGGCCGCGGCCGCACCCTTGACCCTGCGGAGCCTGGGGATGCAGGCAGCATCCGCGGTGCTGCGGCCCGTCACGCCTCCATTTCCCCGAGACGGTCCCGGTTTGACCGTCTCGTCCTAGTCCTTCAGCTGATTTTCCTTTCCTTTTCAGCAATGATTGTGCGCTTCCTGACCAAGAGATTCATTGGCGATTATGAGCCGAACACAGGTTAGGTTCGTTTCGTTCTGTTGAGGTTGCATGCTCTGATTTTCTTTTTCCTGAGGAGAGTGTGAGAATTTAAAACTCAAGTCTCCTTCATTCTCCAGGCAAGTTGTACTCGCGGCTCGTGTGCGTGGAGGGAGACCAGCTCTCCCTGCAGATCCAGGACACTCCCGGGGGCATCCAGGTAAGGACTGCCAAGAGCAGGCGGCTCCTCCGCTTCCAGACGCCCGAGCCAGGTGTCTGGGCACGCCTGTTACGCGCTCAGATGGAGGGGTGTGCCGTACCCAGGTGGGGCCAGTCGTTGGGGTGTTAGAAACCGTCCACGATGGGGGGCGGGGAGAGTGGATTGTTATAGAGGCCGCCTTCTGCTGTCTGCCACCTCGGAAAGGGGAAGAGATGCTTAGCTTCTCTTCGCAGCCCTGGCCGGGCATCACTGGTTACACGGGTCTCACCACTTCTGTCAGGAGCAGCTCAGCCTTGGAACCCGGAACAAAACTATGGGGGTGGGATTCTGGAGAGGGTCTTCTCCCCTAGCAAGGTCTGCTGAAGCGCTCCTGTTTCTCGCTGTTCCTCTCAGTAATTCCAATCAGATAACCCCATGGCAAGCCGTCAGGAATGTAACTTGATTAACAAGTTACTAATTGCTCTCCCTTCTAGGGAGGAAAGGTCTTGTGGAAGAACCGAAAGAAGGAATTTGTTTCTGTAACATTCTCAAGAAGGACATGCTAAAAATATTTTTATGGGTTGGGGAATAGATATTTATCTTGGCTTATTTTCAAAGTTCTGTTTATTCTGAGTTAGTTCCCTAAAAATTGCGCCATCCTGAGTTGAAGTTCTCATTGAAGTCATCACAGACTGGTTCATCACAGGCTACCTGCCAAGCAAGGGGGTTAAAATAATGTGTTGGTAACAGCTAATAAAATAACCCAGGAAGGGAGCTTGCCTGAGAATTGGCTGTTGCCATATCAAAAGCTTCCTTCTGCAGAAGCTGGGTAGAATCTGAAACTATATTTAGTGATTTCTTGTTCAAACGTTTTTTTCAAGGGTGGCTTTGATGTTCTTTCCAGTTTCTCCCACCGAGAGCTTCCTTGATCCGGTCTCACTTTGCTCTTTTCAGGTCCAAGACAGCCTCAGCCCGGCAGTCGACTCCCTGTCCAAGTGCATGCAGTGGGCAGAGGGCTTCCTGCTGGTCTATTCCATCACGGACTATGACAGCTACCTGTCCATCCGCCCCCTGTACCAGCACATCCGGAAGGTCCACCCCGACTCTAAAGCCCCCGTCATCATCGTGGGCAACAAGGGGGACCTTCTGCACGCCCGACAGGTGCAGACCCGTGACGGCATCCAACTGGCCAACGAGCTGGGCAGCCTGTTCCTGGAAATTTCCACCAGTGAAAACTACGAAGATGTCTGTGATGTGTTTCAGCATCTGTGCAAAGAAGTGAGCAAGCTGCACAGCCTCGGTGGGGAGAGGAGGAGAGTCTCCATCATCCCCCGGCCACGTTCTCCCAACATGCAGGACCTGAAGAGGCGCTTCAAGCAAGCTCTTTCCTCCAAGGCCAAGGCCCCCTCCACCCTGGGGTAGACCCATCTGCACTGGATGGACTCGTCCCCTTTTTATCAGGCATTCATGCAGCTGAGAAGACTGGGGGTCACCCTTTTTAATCACATTCAGAGTTTATTTTTATACAAACTATTAGTTTTCAAGTGTATGTTTATTTCTGAAAATTCAAACGGTGATTGCCTAGAAGTTGGATAGTTGTTTTTTTAATAAAAGATTTTTTTAAAACTGTAACTGCTAGCCACTTTTCCATTAAAGGCAAATGGCAACATTGCTCCTTGTTTTTAAATGTCTTTTTATAGAAATCATACTTGCACCAGAGCCCAGAACTGCTCCAGGCTTACCCCCAGTCTGAACTCTGATTGGTGGCTCCTGCGGGGAGGGGTTGATGCAGAGGGAATCTGGTGTGGGAGAAAGGACAGTCTGTGGAGGAGGAAAGGGATTTGAGTAACTGCAGGATGTCTTTAATTAGGGCACTTTGCCCCGGGCATGAAACTGACACCATGTGATTTTCAGCGGAAGGGGTTCATTGTGCACAGATGCTAAAAAATTATGACATGAATAACATTATTATTTATTGGTGTAAATGGGAGTTTATCCTCTCCACCAGTATTAAAAAAACAACCCTCCTTCCAGCATTCCCATTGCCAGTAAGTGCACCCTTCCTGGAGTTGCCGGAAAATTCTCCATCCCTCTCTGTCTCCTTTACCCTAACCAATGGCGCACCCAGTCTGTCAATTCTCTCTCCTATTTTTCTCTAAAGCATCACTTTGCCTTAATCCAGGCTTTTACAGCTCGTGCCTGGATGGGCAAGCAAGCGTGTGGGCGAGGCTCTGGTTTCTTGGCTCTAAATCTTTCGTCACACCAGGACAACCTTACTAAAACCAACCCTGATCATCTTATTTCCATGACTGAAAAAACTCAGCTAGTTTCCCCTTATCTGCCGGGTAAAATATAAATGAGGCATGGAATCAAGATTATTTGCCACCTCTCCACGCTCATCATCCCCTCCTTGCAAAACAAATGCGCGCGCATGCGCACACACAGCTGACGATCGATTCCAACAGAACGCTCTGACTTTCTCACTCTTCACCAGGTACTTTCATGCCTCCCTGCCTTGGCACGAACTACTCCCTTGAATATTTTGTCCTATTCTCCACCTAAAAGATCCTTCAAGTCCCGAGTCACATGCTACATTCAACTCCGGGGTGCCTCCTCTGAGTCTTCCTCTATTCCTGTAGCATTTGTGTTATAACCCAACCTTTTCATGAGGCTGTTTGTCACCCCCATTGGAAGGACCACTGCTTGAGGGCAGTCGCTGCATTTTATGACTTTGTATTCCAAGCTTCTAGCCCAGTGCTTGCACATAGGCTGGTAGGTTTTCAGTAAATATTTGATGAATAAGTGAGTGACTACATTGTTTTTGGTGCCAAGGACAACCGTGGCAGATTACAATGAAACAACTTGCCACTTCTGCAGAACGAGGACAGGAGGTGTTCTCAGTAGTTGAAGGTTCTTTATTAGCGGTGACAGGAAATGACACATGCAGCTTCTGGCCACTGCAGACCATTACCCTTGACTGTGTCCAGACCTGTGATGGAAACACCACCCTTACCTATAGTTGGGGGGTGTCTAGCCAAAATGCCATAAAGGATTAATAATGTTAGATCATTCACATCTAAAGGTGTATCCAAATAAGAAAACAAGTATATTTTGGATTCCATTATCTTTTGTTATTGTTTGGGGGGGGATCGTTTTGGATTCCACTGTGTTTTAAAACGTGCCTAATTCTCCTTGTTCTTTGCATACTCTCAGCACAAAAGGAGTTCTTCCCATCATCAGCCATTCCTGCTTCCTACCACCCATCTTAACACTGAGGCGTGGACATGAGAGCAACTGGCCCTCCTAACTGCTGCCACGCCCAGAGCGTGCCCAGGTGGCACCGGTGCCGGGGCTCTTCCGCCCTCAAGGAGCTGAGATCAAACATCCCATGAGGAAAAGGTCAGTCATAATGTAACAGCTACAGAACAGCACAGGAGACGCCCCAAGGCAGCCTATGATTCTGTTCCACGTGAGCGAGCTTGGGGACGGGAAGGGCCCTTGCGCTTGCCAGGATCCAGCCCAGTGTGGTCCAGTGGGGCCAAAGGATGAGTCATGGGGCAGTGCCAGAGGGAGTAGCAGCCTCAGGGGCTCGGGCAGAAAGGGGTTCTCCCGTCCTCAGCATCACAAAAAACTGACTTCCAGGGCCACAGAGCTTCTTCTCTTCTCTGGTCCCCAGATCCGGCCCTGCACAGCACCTGGCCTCTGTGTCTCATGGGGACCTCAGTGTCTCTCCTGATGGCAGCGGGGTCTCTTGAGGGTCAGGTGCCTGGAGAATGCCTGTAACGGTCCTGAGATAGCAGCGCTGGACATAGAAGAGGGGAGGCTGGAGCTATCAGGAGACAGTTACGGGGGGAACGTTGTCAGATTTCTGTGTCGGGAGGTGGATCTGAGGATTTGGGCTTGACTGGGCCCCGAGGAAGCCCTTAGAGAGGAAGCTGGGCCCTGAGCCAGGTTCTTCCCTCCAGAACCGGGAGGACAGAGCCTTCAGAGGCCTGGGTGTCATTATATTGCTGACGGGGGCAGAACTCCTGAAACATTAGGCAGAACACTGAAAACGTAGGTGGCTGTGGACAGGACAGTCTATGCATTTTCATTTGGTGGGTTTGCCTTACCGCCAAGGTGTCATCATCAGTGTGAGGGTCACCTCCATCCTCACAAGGGGGGAGGAGCTACAGCATCCTTGGTCTCTCTTCACCACCACCCCACCCCCGGCCATCCTCACTCTGTCTTGAAATTCCTGAGTGTCTCTCCATTGGCACCACCCATTCTCCTTCCGGTCAGGGCTCGACTTTAATTCTGCCCTCCAACTGCAGAATGATTTAATTCATGTGCCTATCAGTGAGGTTCTAGAAGAATGGACGGGATCCAAATGGCTCAACTGTACATGCTGCAGTCATGCTGTACTTCACATGTGACCTATGAAAAGCAAACTTGAATGATGGAAAAATAAATCAATTAGAACAGAAGGAAATAAATTTGTTTTGCTTGTGTTGAGGTGAAGGGAAGTTCTGAAGTTTAGTAATATCCATTTAAAGAAATGGATTAAAATAAGTAGCGTGGAAGGTGGCAGTGAACAAAAGAGCAAATAGGAAAGACCAGATGACTGTTTAGTCATGAATGTGGGGCTCGAGTAGCTTTTTTCCCTTGTATGTGTTGCAACTTTAACTTCTCATTATGCAAAGTTACCAATTCAAATTTACAGTGGGAAGATACTTTGTGTGATTAATAATTTATTCTTACCATTTGATCTGTCTCCAAAAGGAGGGATACTTTGAAAGACTTTGTTAAAATTCGTCTCAAGCTACTTTGACACTCCATGAGAAAGATGTGATATAGGGGAAAAAAATCCCCAATTATCTTCCAAACACCATTAAGTTAGCCAGAGCTCAAGGAGGAGTGAAATGATGTAAGTGATGATTGGGTTGTGATAGCAGACATCTCAGCATAGAGTAGAAATTTGCTAAACCCGGATGAAACATAGTCATCCCTCATGTTTGGATGCCCTCGGGTACCTCCGTCCAGTAGAAAATTAACTTTGTTAGGGCCAGACGTGTCCTCCTCCAATTCAGCTCCATAGCATCTGTGAGACTCTCCCATACATGACAGCATCCCCCAAAAGACATTCTGGGCGCCCTCTATCAAACTGTCAAAGGTGGCTCTTTTCCTCTTGGTGAATTGGAAAGAGAATGTTCTCCAGACCATGGCTACTTGAGCAAAATAGGTATCATCCCTTTTTTAAAAAAATTATTTTATTGAAGTATAGTTGATTTACAATGTTGTGTTAATTTCTGCTGTCCAGCCAAGTGATCCAGTTATACATATACATACATTCTTTTCTGTATTCTTTTTTTTTTTTTTTTTTTTTGCGGTACGCGGGCCTCTCACTGTTGCGGCCTCTCCCGTTGCGGAGCACAGGCTCCGGACACGCAGACTCAGCGGCCATGGCTCACGGGCCCAGCCGCTCCATGGCATGTGGGATCTTCCCGGACCGGGGCACGAACCCGTGTCCCCTGCATCGGCAGGCAGACTCTCAACCACTGCGCCACCAGGGAAGCCCTGTATTCTTTTCCATTATGGTTTATCACAAGATATTGAATATAGTTCCCTGTGCTCTAGAGTACGACCTTGTTGTTTATCCATTCTCTACATAATAGTTTGCATCTGCTAACCCCAAACTCCCAAGTATCCTCACTTTCGATTTCCCTCATCTCTTTGTGAAGAGCACCTCTGCAGTGACTCCCATGATTTCAAATTACCTGCAGGTTATTGAGAACCTGCTTCAGGCAAGGCCCTGTGCTGAAGGGTGTGGTGTCTGGATGACATTCCTTCTCTGGGAACTCAATCCAGCAAGTGGTCTGGGGGCCGCCTTGTGGGTGGGACTCTGGGGGTCTGCGAGGTGAAATAAGACGCTGACCCAGACGTGACGGTGTTGACGAAGTTAGCGGAGAGTGCAGATCGCAGAGCTGAGCAGAAGAGGCAAACACCCCAGAGACCGGGAGGAAGTGGCCTTCCTTCCTTTGCAGATTGTAAAGCATGATTTCCTCTGAGCATCGTTTTATGTTCGTGAGGACCAATGCGTTACACTTGTAAAACACTTACTGCCATTTCTTACCAGCATTCTCTATTTCAATCAGAAGAACAGGGACTTTCCTGGCGGTCCAGTGTTTAAGAGTCCACACTTCCACGGCAGGGGACACGGGTTCGATCCCTGGTTGGGGAACTAGTATCCTGTATGCCTGGCTGTGTGGCCAAAAAAAAAAAAAAGGAAGAACACTGTTAACAGCAAGGCTTACTTATATAAACAGATTTTGCCTGGAAACACTCACATGGATTTGTTGGGTTTTTTTTTTTTTTAATTAATTTATTTGTTTTTGGCTGCGTTGGGTCTTCGTTGCTATGCACGGGCTTTCTCTAGTTGCGGCGAGCGGGGGCTACTCTTCGTTGCGGTGTTCACTGGCAGGAGCTCCTGAATGAGGGAAGGCTCACGTGATAGTGAAGGCTGAGAAGTTCCAAGATCTGCCGTCAGCAGATTGGAGACCCGGGAGAGCTGATGGTGTGACTCTGGTCTGAAAACTGCTGTCTCAACGTCCAAGAGCAAGTATACCAGCTTGAGCCCAAGAGGCAGGAAAAGATGGATGTCCCAGCTCGAGGCAGTGCAGCCTCTTACTCAAGGAAGGGTCAGCCTTTCTAGTCTGTTCAGGCCTTCGACTAATTGGATGACACCCACCCACATTAGGGAGGGCAATCTACTTTACTCAGTTTACTGAATCACATGTTAATCTCACGTAGAAACACCCTCCCAGACACATCCAGAATAATGTTTGGATACCCCAGGGCCCAGTCAAGTTGACACATACACTTAACCATAACGTACAGTAAGTCTTAGGTGCACTTGCTCGTTTAATCCCCCCAATGATTCTATGAAGTAGCTCATTATTATCATCACCATTCGACAGATGAGGATAATGAAGCTCAGAGAGGTTTGTTAACTTTCTTACAGCCTCTCAGCGGGCAAAGTGGCACAGCTGAGAGTTAAGTCCAAGTCTTTCTGATTTGAAAAACGCTGTCGTGTCTTGCTTCCCATGCCAATCATCCCACTGCGTGCGCCCTCTGGAAGCTGCTACCATTCTCCTAATGAAGCATCTGATTGCATGGTGTATCCAACCAGGCTTTCATTTACAAGCAATAGAAAAGACTCTGGCTGATTTAGTTTAAAAAAAGTAGGGGGAGGTTTATTAAAAGGCTTTTGAGTTAACTCAGTCACTGGGTGAGCTGACTGGTGAGCTGACAGCACCAGCTGCGGCTGCACAGCTACAAGGGAGGCCAAGAAAGTAAATAGTTGGCATTTTCAGCATCTGCAGTGGTAGGTGGTCCCTGCCTCCTACCCAGACCTGTAAGGCGAAGGCTCACTCCAGGCTTTGGAAGGGGGTTCTCACACCGAGCAGTGGCAAAGGCCACTACATACCTTGAATGATGATTGAGCGATGCAGAGGGGCTTCCACCTTCAAAGGTAAGCGAGACAATAGCAAAGGCAGGCCATGGCAAACCCTGGGGCTCCTTAAATACGAAACCCTAAGAATCAATACATATCTGACATGGGGGAAACTGGGGCTCTAAGACAGTCAGTAAACACCCAAATTCTGTTAGTAAAGACAGTGTTATGGGTTGAATGTGTTCCTTCAAAAAATATGTCAGGGACCTCCCTGGTGGTCCAGTGGTTAAGACTCCACGCTTCCTCTGCAGTGGGAGCGGGTTTGATCCCTGGTCAGGGAACTAAGATCCCGCATGACACGCAGCACGGCCAAACAAAAAAAAAAAAAGAAAAGAAAAAAGATGTATTGGTATCCTGAGCCCCAGAACCTCAGAATGTGACCTTATTTGGAAACAGGGTCTTTACCGAGATAATCGAGTTAAGATGAGGTCACTAGGGCACGCCCTAATCCAGTACAACTGTGTCCTTACAGAAAGGGGAAATCTGGACCCGGAAGGACATGCACAGCAGGAAGGCGATGTGAAGAGAGGAGAAAGCCATGAGAAGAAGGCAGAGATTGGGGTGATGGGCCCCCAAGCCAAGGAACTCCAGATGCTGGAGAGAGGTCTGGAACAGATTCCTCCCTAGAATCTTCAGAGGCTGTTTGGCCCAGCCATCAATTTGATCTCACAGTCTACCCTCCAGAACAGGGAGACAACCCATTTCTGTTGTGTAAGCCCCCTGGTTGTAGTGAGTTAGTAAATAGCTGAGCCCACATTCAAGCTGACTCTCTCTGCACCCAGAGCTGGGGCCCTACCCCCTACACACCTTGCTGCCAGGCATGGCAGAGCAGAAGGAACTATGACTCTGTATTCCATTCTTTTTTTTATATATAAATTTATTTATTTTTGGCCGTGTTGGGTCTTCGTTGCTGCGTGCAGCCTTTCTCTAGTTGCAGTGAGCGGGGGCTACTCGTCATTGTGGTGCACGGGCTTCTCATTGCGGCGGCTTCTCTTGTTGCCGGTCACGAGCTCTAGGCACGTGGGCTTCAGTAGTTGTGGCACATGGGCTCAGTCGTTGTGGCTCGCAGGCTCTAGAGCACAGGTTCAATAGTTGTGGCGCATGGGCTTAGTTGCTCCGCGGTATGTGGGATCTTCCTGGACCAGGGCTCGAACTCATGTCCCCTGTGTTGACAGGTAGATTCTTAACTACTGTGCCACCAGGGAAGTGCTTGTATTCAATTCTTGAATTAGGATATGGGTTTAGCAGACGTGAAAGCCTCGAATGACAGCTGTCAAAGCCCATCCTTACTGAACATGGTATGTCTCTGATGAGAAAAGCTGCCCAAAAATAGAATGGCCTTGGACACAAAGAGATACCTGTGCTATTGTCCAAAGAGAAGGCTGTGTGTTCCTACCTGATGAGCCTGCTACTGTAGCATCTTTATCAAATCACACGAGCACACAGATGATGCCCCAAGTGGTCCACGCCCCCCAGCCGAGGAGACTTAGTCAATCAATGGCTCATTCACGAGGCTCTCTGTGGAAAGCGTTGTCATTGACCTGGGGAATGATTGTCTTAATCCCTGCTTTCTCTTGCACGTGTCTGTACTGATGCTGTGACATCTCCTCCAGTGCAACCAGATCGCCTCCAAAGAGACCGCCTGCCTGCTAGTGAGACCCCTAGCTGACCACACAGGGCACGTTGTGGAAGAGGGGGGCGTGTGAGCTTGTGAGAGCCAGTCACCGGGGGTGGAGTGTTGGAGGAGGTCGCCAAGAAGATGTGACCTCTGGTTTGCCCCGACGGCTGGACTCGGGCAGCTTGAGGACCTTCACCCTGTCCCCTGTCCTCAGAATGAATGTGCCCTCAGCTTGCCTTCCCCGCCCCCCAGGAGCTGCCCCAGGATGCAGCCTTGAGACAGTGACGTGCTGTTGAGACCATCTGGACTGTGTATGTGACTGAGCCCAGTTAAGGCCTCTGGATAAACTTTTAAGATTCCAGAGGGCGGGGTGGAGACCGACGCATCCTGCAGCCGCCCAAGACAAGCCATGTAAGTAAGTCCCCTTGCTTATTGAACTTGCTGTCTGCCAATCTGCGGCGGTCTGCCTCTTCTGATCTCACCTGGGAAGCTCCAAGGAGGTTTGGGAACCAACAGTGCAGAGGTATCTCATCATGATTTTGACAAGGGTCTAGTTAGTATCCAGTCATGTTCTTTTTTTTTTTTTAATTTATTTTTATTCACACATGTAATACAAAAAGATGTTCTCATTACAAAACTTCAACCAGTACAGATATAACTAAAGTTCCTCTTGATCACTATTCCCAATCCCAGGCTCTTCTCAGAGTGTGGTGGATGGCATTCCAGACCTGTTTATGGAGTTTCATTTCCCCTTTTCTCACCCAGTTACTGTCTTCTTCAGGAAAAGGAAGTATTAGATTTATCTAAGTTATAACAGTGGAATTTTTAGAGTCAAAAACCTTATTTATTTATTTTTATCATTTCTTTTTTTTTTTTGCGTTACGCGGGCCTCTCACTGTTATGGCCTCTCCCGTTGCGGAGCACAGGCTCCAGACGTGCAGGCTCAGCGGCCATGGCTCACGGGCCCAGCCGCTCCGCGGCATGTGGGATCTTCCCAGACCGGGGCACGAACCCGTGTCCCCTGCATCGGCAGGTGGACTCTCAACCACCACGCCACTGGAGAAGCCCTTTTAATTAATTTTTATTGGAGTATAGTTGCTTTACAATTGTGTTAGTTTCTACTGTACAGCAAAGTGAATCAGCTCTGCGTATACATATATCCCCTCTTTTTTTGGATTTCCTTCCCATTTAGGTCACCACAGAGTACCGGGTAGAGTCCAGTCATGTTCTTTATGGCATGTTTTCCCTCTGGCAGGAGATCCAGTCACATAATGCTATTCAACTATCATGTCTTGTCCGTCTCCTTTAATCCAGCTCTAATATTTTTAGATTCTTCCATCCAAAGCCCAGCATTTATTGGCAAAGGAACTTTTAGAAAATAATATACTTCAAGTAGCATTTCAAATTCTCAACACAACCTACCTGAACAGCTTCGCTGGATCTTTCTGAGGAGGTGATGCCTCATCATTACTTCGGCACAAAACACAGCACTCTTGTTTTTCAATTTCATGCTCCCGAAGGTAAAAAAAAAAAATGAACACTTCACCAGTTTCCCTTTACTGTTCCTTGGGTGCACTGAAAACACTGAGTCCCATGAACAAGCAAGAAGGAGGCGCCTGACTGACAATTTTAGACAGAAAGGCCCTGGTCGCTTGAATGATCCGGCTGCATTGAACAGTTAGGACAGTTAGAACCACATCGGTCCTCACAACTCCCCATGCAGGGGACAGTTCGGCAGCCATAGACCCCTTTCTTCATTGTCCCCATCCCCAGTGCACTTTAGGAAGCCAACGTGCTCACTTGTGATTCTGTTTTAGGAGCACTTGGGGTGGGATGCGGGGGCTTTTGCCATAGACCCTCACTTGGGTCTCAGAGGCCCATCACGGGCCCCAGGGTCAGCTTCTCTTGGCTCCCAGACATCCCAGCTTTGGGAAGAAGTGTCTGTGTGAGTAAGAATACTCATCCCGTGAATGGTTCACAAGTAAAGTCATTCAAGTGGTTACAGATTTAGATGCTCAAAACTAAGCAGTCACGTGACTCTCTCACAATGACTTGCAAATCTGAACACCCACTAGAATGATGGTAAGGACCCAGGGCTACAGAGCATTCCAAGTGAGGAACACTTGTGCTCACTCTCGTCAAAGCAGCCTGTCAACGTCACTGTTTCCTCCCTCCCTCCATCCTTTCCCGGAAGGAAGGATGCTCTGCCTTCCTCCAGTCCTTCTGCGTCCTCCTTGATCTCTTGCAGGCTGACTTCAAGCCTGTTGAAGGTGAGGGGCAGGTGGCGAGGTGGGGTCCTCCCCCGTCAGGCATGGTCGAGTCTTACCTACCTATCTAGACTGGCAGCCCGAGTTTCCCGGACACAATCCTCTCTCGATTCCTAGAAGACCTTATCTACTCATCGACCCTAAACACGGTCGGTCTGTCCTGTTTCCTGGCCCGCATTCATGTGTTCCTTGCACCTGGAACTCCTGCCCATCAAGCTCTTAGCCTGTCTGCAAGAGCAAACGCAAATGTCACTTCCTCCATGGAGCCTCCTCTGACATCTTCACGCCTCCACCCTGGGCGCCGAGCGCGTAGTAGGTGCTTCATGGATACCGTCAAGTGAGTGAGTAAATGAAGGAAAGAACGAACTGTTCATTGCCTCTGTTGCTCTTAGTGACATTGACTAGAGTCACAGAATATTACAGCACAAGTGGGCTGGGGGGACATCCAGGTCACAGGACAGCTGATGGCTGTGAGAGATCAGATTATGTTCATTTGAATTTTACGTGTTCTTAGTCTGTTTGTACTGGGAGGAGTTACATGGATATGGCTTCGCGAGACCACTTGGTCCTGATGAGGATGTGATCTTGCTGATGCTGAGTTTATCCGGGAACCAGAAGTCTGATGTTTGTAAACAGTCCCTTAAATGGAAGCATTAAGGGTAAAGGTTGTTTGCATGTTCTTCTCAGATCCTGTGAGACCCTACCCTGCGCGGTCCATGTCACAGGAGCCGGGCCACCTCCTGCCTCCACCCCCGCCCCCTGCACTTGTCGGCTGGTTGAATGTTCTCTGCCCTCCATGGGGTCTCGGATGAGGCTTGGCTGAGGTCTTGGCCGCCTTGTTCTATCCCTCCCATGTTGACCCCGTGTCGGGAGATGAAGGGAACAGGAGCCTCAAGACTGACGGAGCTGGGCTCCTGGGTCATCGACCCGCCGCCCACATGGTAGACCCTAGAAGCAAAGGAATTTCTTATTGGTAATTGCCCTTTGCTTTGGTGTAGCTTTCTGGAGGCTTTGCACATTTTTCACGGATGCTATCTCACTCAGCCATCAGAGGAGCCCTGTGAATTAGGCAGTGAAGCTGTTATTTCCACTTTTAGGAGGAAACTGAGGCTCAGAGAGATGACGTGCTTTGCCTACATAACCTGGATGTGGTAGCACGGGGACGGGAGCCTTGTTTTACTCACCGGTCCTGCGCTCTCTCTACTCCACAGGCTAGCTTGTGCAAACGTTAAGAGCTTTGTGCCATCAGCTGTCCCGTCACCAGCATTCAGTCGGCTTATCTGGTGATACAATATGATGATAATAGTATATCATAGCATATGTAGTATATTTATATGTGTACTTATATGCTGCATAGAACTAGGCACGGTTTTCAGTAACGCTTTATGTGCTGTTACCGACACTTTCAAGTCAGGTCCCGGCAAGGGTCCTCCTGCTTGGTGTCACTTGTGCCAATAGAACAAGACGGAATTTAGGGCAGAAGCGAAGGAAAGCTTTATTCTTTGATTAAAGAACAGGGAGGTGCGAGCCCCGCTCCAGAGCATATGCTCTCCCCGCTCTCCCAAAACGGCCATGGGCGGGGCTGCTTTATAGGGTCTGGCAGCGGGGGAAGGGGGCGGGGTTCTTCTCGGGCGCAGGCGCAGCTGTGCCGCTCCCGCTCCAGTGCCCTTGCGGCCTCTCTGCACACGGCCCGCCGCCGCCATCTTGGATTGAATGTCACGTGAGGTGTCAGCGCACAGCCGGGAGCTGAGCTGTCGGCGTAGCTGTTACGCATCGGGAACTCGGGAGTGCAGGGCCCGGTGCGAGGCCTCTGCACGTGGCCCACCTGTGAGCCAGTGGCACTAGACTCAGCACAGAGGAAGAGAAAGAAAAGGTTAGACTTTATTTTATTATCCAGATTCTATCTTTATTTCTCCGGAATTGTGAATGGGCTTTGCCGGTGACATTAACACCTCACACCCTTCTGAGGTAAATCCTGTGCCCATCACCCCCACTTTACAGATGAGAAGACTGAGGTACAGGGAAGTTCAATAGCTTGCCCCAGTTTGCCTGACTGGTAAGAGGCAGACTCGGAAGTCAGGCCTAGGCCGTCGGGCTGCAGACTGGACTGTCTCAGCCGCGAAGCCGTGCCGCCCCTCGTGCGCCGTGTCTGCGGAGGGAACACGCAGGCTGGGAGGCTGGCTGCTTGCCGCCCTGTCCACTTGTTGGAGGGGAGAGCGCGGAGGCCCCGGGGAAGCAGCAAGGGCTCCGTGTCCGGACTCGGGCGCCGGCCGGAGCTCCTGGGCTGCCGGCCTTCCCGCCGGCATCGGGCTCCTGGGTCCCTCGTCCCCAGCACAGTGGACACGGTGGCCCGAGCTGCCAGCTTCCTCTGGCTCCCGGGAAGGCTGGCCCTGGGCTGACGACAGACTCTTCTGATGCTGCTGGAAGGCTCAGCTGACAAGGACGGTGATCCAGGCCGATTTCCTTGAGGTTTAGAACAGGCCACGTGCATCTTAACGTTCCGCCCGCTCCTTCTTTTTGTGCGTCAGACAGTGCCTGTGTGTTGAAGAGGTTTTGTCAAGCTCGCGGGAACAGTTGCCGATGAGTCTCTGGTTGTCCTCCGCACAGATTGGCACTCACGGGAGGGGACAGGTCTCCGCGTGGCTGGGGACCTGGAGTGTGAAAAGCAGCTTGAATGTAGAGTTAAGCAGGCACGTTCCATGCTGTGCGTCCTCGCCAGCCATGGTCCCCGGGCAGTAGGAGTAGCACTAGCGTTCCTGGACCACTGGTTGTGGGGATGGTGACCAGGTACAAGCTGCTGGAGGTACAGGATGGAAGAGGACACAGGTTCCTGCCTTAATCCAACCCAGCACAGCGCCCCACAGAGGGCTTCCTCCGTGAGGCCCCTGGAGTCTTCCCTTGGCTTTTAGATGCGTCGGGAGGTGTGAACGTTGTAACTGAGAGGCCTGCAGGGTGTATGAGCCGATATCCTGGGGCACTAGGATGCACCTTTTGAAGCTTGGGAAGAGATTGGGGAGTGAATGTGTTTGTCCAAAATGAGGTGCGCATTGGGGGGACCAGAGGGAGGGTAACCGAGAATGGCATCAGGGTCGGTGGCAGAGCTGGGGGAACCAGGGGTGGGTGAAGGGGAGCAGCCCATGGCAGGGCCGAGGAGGAACGTCAGAGGCATAGGGGGAGCCAGGGGAGCGCATTGTCCTGGAAGTCAAGGACGGCTAGAGTGCCAGGGCAGGGGCCGTGTCAACAGCAGCGCCTGCCAGCCGCAGTTCGGCTCTTCTTTAGCAATGGGTTGCTTTTGTTTTGCTAGCAGACTGACTTCCTCCTCCTGTTTCTTTTGAAATCAAGTTTGTATCAGGTTTCCCTTGGATACAAGGTGAAAGGTAAATCTCTCTGCTAGCTCTGAGTCTCTAGCCACTCCCCTGAAGCCAACCCTCTTTTACCCGTTCCTTGTATATCGTTCCAGAGATATTATCTCCCGTTACTTTTTTTGAAAAGCAGAATTGTCAACATATGCACCAGTTCACCTCCCTGATGCAATTGTGTTCAAGTCCCATCAACACACACACACACAAACCCAAATTCTAGTTTTTGTGATTTTTGTATCATTCTCCACATACTCTTTTAAATATTGCAAGTTTTGTATTATTTTCAATGTAGAGTAGGGTTGGTAGTTTGAAGCAGTATGTTCCTTTCTCCACTGGGAACTGCCACCAGGTTCCTGTTCATGTTCTTGAGGACCACCCTAGTTTGTAGTCCATTTGCAGAATGAGAAGATGGACACATGTGAACACCAATGAACGACTGAGGTAGTAGCTGAGCCACTTCCTAATGTTCACAAGCATCATTCACTCAGATTCCTTTTCCGGGAGAGTCTCCTTGATATGATGGCAGGTTTCAACATTAAACAAAGTTTAAGCACATGAACACTTTAACAGGCATGACTGCCATATAAGAACACAGGGCATGGTTTTGCTGACCTCACATCACAGCAGGTGCTGGTCTCTGCCCTTTGCACCTCAGGGACACCACTTCCCGTGTCCTCCAGCCAGCTTCAGGGTCTTACTCTCCTTCCCTCACTGGGACCCTTTACAGAACTTTCTGCATGGATGGATAGAGTCAATATACCTGAGGTAGCAGAGTTTTCCAGTTTTTATTTTTTGGAATAGGTATATTTTCCTAAGGTTCAGAATTTTTTTTAACCTGTGAAAAGGCATAAAGTGAAAATCTTCACTTCATTCGGCCCCTATTCACGTAGTTTGCATCCCCTCTACACCCAAAGGTAACTAACCCCTTGCACTACTTTCCAGTTATTTCAAATATGTTTCATTCAGACCAAGCTTGATTTGAGTCTTTTCCCCCTGGAATATGGATTCATTTGACAATGTCAAGTAGTTTAGCAAGAAAAACAAAGCTATTGAAGCTAAATTTTGACTTTGAATTCAAACCAAAGATCTTATTGTAAGCCCTGTGGGTAGTATTTTTTGTACAGTTATAGAATTGGGTTCTTATTTTTACTCTGCTGGGTAAGCAGTTCCAAAATGTTCAAGTGTTAGCAATGTTCAAACAGCCTTTTGAACAAACTAAATTCACCCAAGGAATAGTCATACCTCTTGACTCAGTCCCTTGTCCTCAATAGACAGTCTTCCCATTGGATTGCCAAGGGGCATTCAGTGGCCCACATTAGGATTCAGTAAAGTGAATGAAACGAAATGTTGTGTACGAGCTCCCAGCTGGTTTGGGTGAGGATGTCACTGTTCCGGTACAAACTGACAAGACACACAGTGATACATGGGCAAAACATCTTCTTCAGCCCCAGATCAGTGCCTGTGGGAGGAGCACCTACAGTAATTTAATTTTGGCTATTTAGTTTCACAAAGGAGGACTTTCAACAGTGCTAAAAGTGTCTGGGAAAATAGCAGCAAAACATGTCACACAAAGGGAAGTATTACACAAAATGTACCATGAACATAGCTGAAAATGAATTGTAATTGGCGCTGAGGTCCAGTGAAGGCTGTGGATCGCAGCAGAGTTGAAAACCATGTTGAAGGGCAGCAAAAGCAGCTGATGGACACCAAGGCATCAGCACAGCACAGAAGAAGGAACTCCAAAGGGTGTGAGTGTGTGTGTGCGCACGTGTGTGCTCTCCTACCTCGTCTGCCGCTGTTTGCCACCGCAGACAGTAGGGGTATGGACAGACCCCACCCTGGAGGCTGATGAGCTGAACCTATGCAGGCTGACCTGAGAGAGGGTCAAGGCAGAGAGAGCAGCTTTTTTTTTTTTTTATGGATTTATTTATTTTATTTATCTTTGGCTGCATTGGGTCTTCGTTGCTGCGGGCGGGCTTTCTCTAGTTGCAGCGAGCAGGGGATACTCTTCGTTGCAGTGTGCGGGCTTCTCACTACGGTGGCTTCTCTCGTTGCAGAGCATGGGCTCTAGGCACGCGAGCTTCACTAGTTGTGGCATGTGGGCTCAGTAGTTGTGGCATGCGGGCTCAGTAGTTGTGGTGCACGGGCTTAGCTGCTCCACGGCATGTGGGATCTTTCCGGACCAGGGTTCGAACCCGTGTCCCCTGCACTGGCAGGCAGGTTCTTAACCACTGCGCCACCAGGGAAGCCCAAAAATCAGTCATTTTTTGTCCTGCTTGTGATTTAGTGAAGCCCTTGCCCCAGGAGAGGTAAGCAGAACCTGCTGTTTCATCACGGGGTTTTTGCGACGTCCCCTCCCCACAAACCTCCCTCCCTATAAGTTTCTGTTGACCTGGGATTCTGAGTTTATCGATTTCCTCCCTCCTCCCCCAGGCAGAACTGGGGCAGCAGAAGACACAGCACACCAGGGGGAGGACCCAGCTGGGAGGGTAGATAGAGGCTCAGTTGGCCTGGTTGACAGTCTTTCTTGAAGGGAAGCATGTCAGTTAGGAGTACTTTCGGCTACAGGTAATAGAAACTCCAAAATGGCAGTGGCTTAAATAAAAAAGAAGTTTCCTCTCATATTAAAGAAATCCCCAAACTTGGAAGCAACCCAATATCTTCAAGTAGGTAAATGGATAAATAAACTGTGGTACATCCAGACAATGGAATATTATTCAGCAATAAAAAGAAATGAGCTTTCAAGCCACAAAAAAAGGCACAGAGGAGACTCGTACACATATAGCCAAGTGAAAGAAGCCAGTCTGAAAAGGCTCCATACTGTATGATACTAAGCATATGGCATTCTGGAAAAGGCAAAGCTATGGAGACAGTAAAAAGATCGGTGGTTGTCAGGGATACCAGGGGGTGGGGGAGGGAGGGATAAAGAGGTAGAGCACAGGGAATTTTTAGGATGGTGAAACCATTGTGTATGATGCTGTAATGGTGGATACCTGTCATTATCATTTGTCAAAACTTATAGTATGTACAACATAAAGAATGAATCCTGATGTAAACTGTGGACTTTAGTTAATAATAATGTTATCAGTATCTGTTCATTGATGGTGACAAATATACCACACCAATGCAAGGTGTTAATAGCAAAGGAAACCATTGGGGATGTGGCTCTCTGAACTTTCCTCTCAGTTTTTCTGTAAAACTGTTCAAAAACAAAGTCTGTTAATTAAAAAAAAAAAAGTCCAGGGTAGGCTACCTTGGGCTGGAATGGTAGTTCCATGGCCATCTGAGACCGAGGAACCTGTTACCTCTCTGCCCTTCTAGCTAGTGTGTAGCTCTCATCCTCAGGGTCCTCCTTGTGGTCCGGGATGACTGCTGGAGCACCAGCTATCTAAGTTACAGGGAGCAGGAAGGAGTGTCTCAGATGACCTAGCTTTCATTTATTAATCTTCCCAGAGTCCTACCCAGTACTTGCATTTGTATCTCACTACTCACATGGATGGATACACGTAGCTAGAAGGGAAGCTGGGAAATGTAGTCTTTTCTCTGGGTGTCTTTGGCACCCCTAGTGATACTGCACTTCTGTCACTAAGGAAAAATAGAAGGGGTATTGGGTGGCAGCTAGCTGTCTCTACCTCAGGAAGGCACAACCTTTTTTTTTTTTTTCCTGCACCTCGAAGCACGTGGGATCTTAGTTCCCCAACCAGGGATCGAACCTGTGCCCCCTGCAGTGGAAGCACGGAGTCCTAACCACTGGACCTCCAGGGAAGTCCCAGGAAGGCACAGCCATTCTTGGGGGCTTAGGGTTTGGCCTTTTAAAGAAGCCCTGTAGTTTCTCAGCAACCTGCTTGGGGGACACTGCTGGGTCTTGCCCCAGCCTGGAGGAATTCCAGAAGGAATCTGTGACTGATGGGGAGGAGTGTGAAGACTGCTTGACTGGGAGGGGCTGAGAGGGAACGCTGCCCACCCCTTGCCCCTTCCGAGGAAGGCTCACTGGGCTGCAGGCGGACATCACTTTTTCTGCCTTCATATTGGAGGGAGGAGCGGGATGGACCAGACGATGACTCGGGTAGTAACACACGTGCAGTGGTGAAGCCCTGGGCCTCCTCTTCTAGGGAAGGGAAGGCCTGCCTGTGTGCCAGGCGAGGTCTGGGGGCTAGGACAGTGGGGCACGGCCCCTGTTTTCTGTGCAACGGGAAGCGGAGCCAACACACGAACTCCCAGTTCCTTAAGGCGGGCTGGGCATCCTCCCTAATGAATCACAAGCCCTCCCAGGAGAGCGGGAGCTGCTGGCAGCGCTGATGGGGCTTCTGGCTGACAACACTCGCTGTGATCTTCCGAGTGCGTCAGATGCCCTGCTAATCGCTTTAAATGACGGCACGGCACCAGAGGGCAGAGCAGCAGGCGAGGCTGTGACAGGGGAAGAGAGCAGGGTGGTCATCTGTGGAGACACTGGGTCAGAGCAGACCTGTTGTGGGCGTGATGCATCTCTCCTCCAGCTTGTTAATGGGGCTAAAACCCCGTAACTGCCCACTGGTAGCTGCCGGTGTCGGAGCCGGGGTGGTCGTGGGGGACCCGCTGACCCTCCAGCCACATGTCGCGGGGTGGGGGTGGAGGGAGGTTTTCTCTGCTCCATCCCCCTCTGCTGACCAGACCCTGGGACCCAGAGCCCCGATAATTAAGGTCGAACGTCTTTTTCTCTTCGTGTGCGCAGAAAACACTTGGTTTTAAAACCATTATATGATACATCTGCTTAAATATGGCGTTACTTAACAGGATAGGGCCAGAGCCTCTTAGAAAATGGTTTTAGCCACAGCGCGGGATCTGAAAACTGCAGAACAGAGGAAATTACTAAGTGGGCCAGTTTGTATTTATTAGTAGAGATTTTGTGTATCAGATGAGACAAAGAAGTTTAAGGTAATTTGGTAGAAAAGTGTCCATTATAAAAACTCATTGTGGCAGAGTTTCTCTTTCTTTATTCATTCAAAACATACCTCTGAATATTAGCTGCGCATCAGGCATTGTGTGGTTTTGCCGACAGTGATGGGAAGATAAAAGGGAGTTGAGGGCTGGGGTCACCTGATCACCGATGACCCGTCCTTGCTCGTTACTGCTGAGATGGCCATCATTGTGGACAGCCTGGCCGGCCAGGCCTCTGGAGCGTCTGGCCAGGCTGGAGAGTGCACCTTCCCGAAGATACCCTGGCCTTTCCCCTCCGGGTCTGCAGCCGGGCTCCCCTCTACCCTCTTCCAGCCCGAGAGACTCTCACTCTGACCTAGGAATAAAGGAAAGCCCGATTTTCACCACTTCCCCACTTCTGCAAAAGATCTTTTGCGCACCCCAAATCCTCTCCGCATTATAAAGAGGCAACATGCGTGCTTCTGACGACGGCATTGTGTCTGTCTGTGGAATCCTGTAGAAGCCTTTAAGGGCCTGGGCTTCTGCAATACTAAGCCCAGAGACTTGTAGGAAGTCTCTGCCTTCTGTCCTGTTGCATCCCTCATGGGGCAGATGCCGTTGTTGACTACCAAACACCCATTTCAACCTCCTCCTTGCAGGGCTTACGAGGGCGCTGCTGTAAGAGCACAAAATGGGAGGCCACTAAAGTGTTTTTTTAGATCATTTGTGCATTTCCAGTCATTTTGGCTGCAGTGTGATTGCTGAGTCAGGATATTAACCAGAGCTGGGGCAAGCTTTGGCCCCTGCGGCGTCGTAGGTGAGTCAGAAAGATGCGTTCTATTCATTCATCAGGGGAAAACCAGGTTTAGGCAAAGAAAATACAGATGATTGTTGGAATTTATTATCCAAGTATTTGTGAGATTTTTGTTACAATTAACTCTAAATCCTAAATAACTTTAAAAGACATATCAAAAGTATGAGTGCTTGGCAGGTTGATGACAAGATTATAATTGTTTTAAAAAGTGATTTTGGATAGAAAGGATGCTTCTCTTTTGTCTCCTGGTTAACAACGCTTACTGAATCTCATGTGGCCATCGGGCATGGGTAACACGTTAGCTGACGTTTATCTGGACTTAGTTAGCATTTATTCAAAGGGCCAGCTTGGGGAAATGCCAGGGAAGTGAGTAGTAGATTCATACCTAAAATCTATACACTGGTGGCCAGTGTTAGGCCCCCTCTCTGCATTTTCTTTCTCTGGTAACTTCAGGCATGTGGCTGTACCTCTTTGGAGCTTACTGAGCCTGGGTCTGGTCCCTGAATGATGTTTGTTTTTCCAGAGGTAACGAAGACAGACACAGATGACAGTGGGATGAATCTCAAAGAGACACAAGTAGCATTACGCTTGAATTATTTAAAAGCCTTTTTGTTGCTATTGGAACACTTTTAAACATCCTGCAGAGAGAGAGGAAAAAAAAAGAAGGGAAAGAAGTTTAGAAACGAATGAGAACTGGATTGCATAGCAATGGTTCTAGCTGTCAGATCTGCCACTGCACCCAAGGTCTTCCTTAAGAAAATGATTTCCCTTTTTATCACTCCACGTTATCATTTTTTATCATTCATTGTTCATCTTAAACACAGACTGGGCAGGAAGTTCTGCCTCTTCCCATTTATCACTCACAAAAAGCTGTAGTCTATAGTGTCTTTTTGGAGGTTTACAAGAAGATGACACAAATTTAAGGCAATTTCCAAGTCAATCTTGGGATAAGGATAAATCATCGTGGATGATTTAAATAAATGAAGTTTTACAGACTCATACTTGGACAGTTTTTACAGGCTCATCTACTATAACGTTTATTTTTAGAGCAGTTACAGGTTCACAGCAAAGTTGAGCAGAAAGTACAGAGAGTTCCCATGTGCTTCCTGCCTCCACCTCCAGCCCACAGAGCCTGCCCAGGATCACATCTTGCACTGAGTGGTACATTTGTTATGATGATGATGATGTTACATGTCCCCGTTATCAACCAAAGCTCATTACATTAGGGTTCACTCTTGGTGTTGTACATTCTGTGGGTATTTTAAAAAGTATAATGACACATATCCATCGTTATAGTATCACACGGAATAGTTTCACTGCTTTAAAAGTCTCCATGGGGGCTTCCCTGGTGGCGCGGTGGTTGAGAGTCTGCCTGCCGATGCAGGGGATGCGGGTTCGTGCCCCGGTCCGGGAAGATCCCACATGCCGCGGAGCGGCTGGGCCCGTGAGCCATGGCCACTGAGCCTGCGCGTCCGGAGCCTGTGCTCCGCAACGGGAGAAGCCACAGCGGTGAGAGGCCCGTGTACCGCAAAAAAAAAAAAAAGTCTCCATGCTCTGCTTGTTTGTCCGTCACTCCCTCCTAACCCCTGGGAACACTGTTTCTAGAGTTTTGCCTTTTGCAGAGTGTCACATAGTTGGACTCATACAGTATGTAGCCTTTTGGATTAGCTTCTTTTACTTAACAATATGCATTTAAGGTTCCTCCATATCTTTTCATGGCTGATAGCTCATTTCTTTTTATTGCTGAATAAATGTCATGATGGACCACAGTTTATTCATTCACCTACTGAGGGGCATCTTGGTTGCTTCCAAGTTTTGGCAATTATGAATAAAGCTGCTATAAGCATCTGTGTGCAGGTTTTTGTGTGGACATAGTTTTCAACTCCTTCGAGTAAATACCAAAGGGTGAAATCGCTGGTTCTTGTAGTAGAGTATGTTTAGTTTTATAGGAAAACACCAAACTGTCTTCCAAAGTTGCTGTTAGCATTTTGCATTCTCACCGGCAATGAGTGAGAGTTCCTGTTGCTCCACATCCTCGCCAGCATTTGGTGTTGCCAGTGGTTTAGGTTTCAGGCATTCTAATAGTATGCAGTGATATTTCATTGTTGTTTTAATTTGCAAGTCCCTAATGACTGTGATGTTGATCGTATTTTCGTATGTTTATTTGCCATCTATATATCTTCTTTGGTGAGGTGTCCGTGCAGATCTTCTGCTCAATTTTTTTTTTGTCCAGCCGTGTGGCTTGTGGGATAGTTCCCCCACCAGGGATCAAACCCGGGCCCCTGGCAGCAGAAGTGCCAAGTGCTAATCACTGGACCTCCAGGGAATTCCCTTTTGCTCAATTTAAATTCAGGTTTTTTGTTTTCTTATCATTTAGTTTTAAGAGTTCTTTGCATACATTGGATATCAGTTCTTTATTAGACATGTGTTTTGCAATTATTTCCTTCAAGTTTATGGCTTATCCTCTCATCTTTCATAGAGCAGAAGTTTTAAATTTTAATGAAGTTCAATTTACCAATTCTTTTCTTTCATGGATTATGCCTTTGGTGTTGTATCTATGGTAAGTCACTGCCAGACCCAAGGTCATCTAGATTCTCTCCTTTGCTATCTTCTAGGAGTTTCATAGTTTTGCATTTTACATTTAGGTATATGATCCATTTTGAGATAATTTCTGTGAAGGGTATAAGGTCTGGGTTTAGATTCTTTGTTTGTTTGTTTGTTTTACATGTGGATGTCCAGTTGTTCCAGCACCATTTGTTGAAAAGACTATCTTTTCTCCATTGAATTGCCTTTGCTCCTTTTTCAAAGGTCAGTTGACTATAGTTGTGTGGGTCTCTGGGCTCTCCATTTTGTTCCATTGATCTATTTGTCTATTCTTTCACCAATAGCACAGTATTTTGATTACTGTAGCTTTATAGTAAGTCTTAAAGCTGGATAGTGTCAATCCTCCAATTTTGCTGTTCTCCTTGAACATCGTGTCGGCTATTCTAGGTCTTTTGCCTCTCCATATACACTTTAGAATTGGTTTGTTGATATCCACAAAATAACCTTCTGGCACTTTGATTAAGATTGCATTGAAAGTAATAAGTTTACATTTTTGCTGAGTCTCTACCTAGTAGTAGAATTGCTGGATTGTAGAGTAAACATATTTTAAGGTTTCATTCAGTTTATGTTCAGTTTTCCAAAATGGTTTTGCAAATTTACAGCCCCACCAGAAGTATGTGGGAGGCTGAGTTGCACTATATCCTTGCAGTATTTAGTGTTTTTCATTTTAGCTGTTTTAGCTGTTTGTTAGGTGTATTATGGCATCACATTATCATTTTAGTTTGCATTTCCCTGGTGACTAATGAAGTTGAGTACTTTTCAGATGTTTATTGGCCATTTGGATACCCCCTTTTGTCAAGTTTGTTCACGTCTTTTGTTCATTATTTCTACTGAATATTCTTTTTCTTATCAATTTGAAGGAGTCTTTTTGTTTTTCTTTCCTATTCAAAATGTGAGTCGTTTGTTGAGCATGTATTGCAAATGCTTCTTCCAATATGCAGGTTCTGTTTTTACTCTGCTAATAATGTCTTTTGATGAATAGGTGTCTTCATTTTACTACTTTCCAGCTCCTTTATTATCAAAGTTTTTGTGTTTTGTTTAAGAAATCTTTGCCTCCTTCAAAAATTGATGTTCAGAACAAAATTCAGTCATCAGAATGGGGCTGTGTGTAATGGTAAATTTATTTACTCACATATCCGTTCACTCCATAAATATTTATTTCCTGGTATATTTATATAATGGAATACTCTACAGTAATTTAAAATAAGTGAACTACAGCTGCATGTATTAATAAGAATGTATCTCAAAAGCATAATGCTGAATGACAACAGTAAGTCACAGCCCAGAGATAAACCCACACACATATGGTCACCTTGTCTTTGATAAAGGAGGCAGGAATGTATAGTGGAGAAAGGACAGCCTCTTCAATAAGTGGTGCTGGGAAAACTGGGCAGGTACATGTAAAAGTATGAGATTAGATCACTCCCTAACACCATACACAAAAATAAGCTCAAAATGGATTAAAGACCTAAATGTAAGGCCAGAAACTATCAAACTCTTAGAGGAAAACATAGGCAGAACACTCTATGACATAAATCATAGCAAGATCCTTTTTGACCCACCTCCTAGAGAAATGGAAATAAAACCACAAATAAACAAATGAGACCTAATGAAACTTCAAAGCTTTTGCACAGCAAAGGAAACCATAAACAAGACCAAAAGACAACCCTCAGAATGGGAGAAAATATTTGCAAATGAAGTAACTGACAAAGGATTAATCTCCAAAATTTACAAGCAGCTCAATAAGATAAAAACAAACAACCCAATCCAAAAATGGGCAGAAGACCTAAATAGACATTTCTCCAAAGAAGATACACAGATTTCCAACAAACACATGAAAGAATGCTCAACATCATTAATCATTAGAGAAATGCAAATCAAAACTACAATGAGATATCATCTCACACCGGTCAGAATGGCCATCATCAAAAAACCTAGAAACAATAAATGCTGGAGAGGGTGTGGAGAAAAGGGAACACTCTTGCACTGCTGGTGGGAATGTGAATTGGTACAGCCACTATGGAGAACAGTATGGAGGTTCCTTAAAAAACTACAAATAGAACTACCATATGACCCAGCAATTCCACTACTGGGCATGTACCCTGAGAAAACCATAATTCAAAAAGAGTCGTGTACCAAAATGTTCATTGCAGCTCTATTTACAGTAGCCCGGAGGTGGAAACAACCTAAGTGTCCATCATCAGATGAATGGATAAAGAAGATGTGGCACATATATACAATGGAATATTACTCAGCCATAAAAAGAAACGAAATTGAGCTATTTGTAAGGAGGTGGATGGACCTAGAGTCTGTCATACAGAGTGAAGTAAGTCAGAAAGAGAAAATCAAATACCTTATGCTAACACATATATATGGAATTTAAGAAAAAAAAATGTCATGAAGAACCTAGGGGTAAGACAGGATTAAAGACACAGACCTACTAGAGAATGGACTTGAGGATATGGGGAGGGGGAAGGGTAAGCTGTGACAAAGCGAGAGTGGCATGGACATATATACACTACCAAACGTAAGGTAGATAGCTAGTGGGAAGCAGCCGCATAGCACAGGGAGATCAGCTCGGTGCTTTGTGACCACCTAGAGGGGTGGGATAGGGAGGGTGGGAGGGAGGGAGACGCAAGAGGGAAGAGATATGGTAACATATGTATACGTATAACTGATTCACTTTGTTATAAAGCAGAAACTAACACACCATTGTAAAGCAATTATACTCTAATAAAGATGTAAAAAAAAAACAAAACAGTAAGTCACAGAAGTACAGAGAATATATGATTCTAGTAATATAGAGTAGAATAATAGGCAAAATTAAACAACATGTTGGGTAGAAACTCATACAATTGTGGTAGACCCTTCAAGAAAAACAAGGGAATTATTGATATAAAAGTTAGGTGTACGGGCACCTCTTGGAGGGAGGAAGGGAGTGTGGTCAGGGGAGGGCACACGAGGGCTTCTGAGACATTGGTGAAACTCTGTCTCCTAAGTTTGTTGGTGGATCCACAGGTGTTTATTTTACTGCGCTTACATCTGTACGTGTACAGTCCATGCACTCCTTTGAATGTAGGATAGAGTCACAGTAATAAAAAGAAAAACAAAAGGTGAGCATTTAGATTGAAGGGGCACACCAAGTCTTAAACAGAATAGGTACAAATATGTCCTCACACAGACACAGCAGAACAGAACGACAGAACAGCAGCAGCCTAGAGAAAATCTTCAGAACCAGTAGAAAGTCATGTGCCTAAAGAGCATTGATACTTCGACAGCGGACTTAGCAGTAACGGATGACAGCAGCAACCTGAATGACACCTCCAAACTGCTGAGGGAAAAGAATTCCTTACGCACAAATTATACCCAAGATCCAAGGTGCAATAAAAACATTTTAGTCATAGAGACCACGAGAGCTTACCTCTCACAAAACCTCAGTGGAAGAGCGACTGAAGGATATTTTTCAGCAGAAGAAAACAGGACCGGAAGGAATGAGTTGGAGACCAAAAGTGAAGACAGGCAAAGAAACTAGTCAGCATGTTGGAAAATCCAAAGTAGCGCTAGCTGTAAAACACAAGAAAGCAAATTCAAGGAGTTTTAATAAGGTGGAATTAAATAATACACATCATGGGCTTCCCTGGTGGCCCAGCGGTTACGAATCCGCCTGCCAATGCAGGGGACACGGGTTTGAGCCCTGGTCCAGGAAGATCTCACATCCCGCGAAGCAACTAAGCCCATGTGCCACAACTACTGAGCCTGTGTTCTAGAGCCCACGAACCACAACTATGGAGCCTGCGTGCCACAACTACTGAAGCCCGCACTCCTAGAGCCCGCGCACCGCAACAAAGAGGAGCCCCCGCTCGCCACAACTAGAGAAAGCCCACGCGCAGCAACGAAGACCCCAATGCAGCCAAAAATAAATAAATAAATAAAAATTTAAAAAAAAAACACGTTAATAGCATGACTGGTGGTGTATAGCATGCAAGGATTATGAGAGTCTTGCTTTGTTCTCTGGGAAGAGTAATATATTAACTCCAGGTTTTTGTTGAGTACACACAGTTTAGAGTTTTAATGGTAACCTCTAAGATAATAAAGTGTATAATTTTCAAACTAAAAGAAGAAACTAAGAGAATAAAAAAATATACAGCAGGTAGGAAATGAGCAAAAAGAAGCATGAAAAATGCATGATAAATAGAAAACTAAGATTTATGTGGTAGAAATAACTCCCTGTAATGAGCTATTGCAATAAATGTGGGCGGTTAAACCATATATTAAATTATATGCTAATGAGCAGATTAACAAATTAATACTAATAAGAAATTAATAGAATCTGGCTCTGTGCTATTTTCAAAGAAGAAAGGTTGAAAGTGAAAAGACAGTAAAGGATGTTCAGGCAAAACAGAAAGGGGGCATAGGAGGGGTTGCATGGGGTGGAAATAACCCAGGCTGACGGCCACCAGAGGGGAGTGCGTCAGGGGAGGCGGGGGAGGAGGCCTAATGCGGAAGTGATGTGAGATCTGAGGTACAAATAACAAGGGTGAGCGGCCACATGCAGACCTTTAGGCAGAACATTCCAAGGGTCTTAAGGGAGGAAGAAGCTTAGCATGTTTGAGGAGCAGAAAGGTCAGTGAACTGCTGAAAGAGTGGTGTACAAACTACATCAGGAAGCGTCTTGCAGGATATTTGCATTTTATTTTTAGTGCAGTGAGGGTCAATTGGAGAGCTGCTAGTAGGCGAGTTACATGATCTGTCTTTAAAAGATCTTTCTGACTACTGTGTACAGATTGCATTCTGGAGAGTTACAGAGAAGCAAGAGGGAAGCAGGAAGGTCACTTAGTAGCCAGGAAAGTTATTCAAGAGAGAGAAGAGTATGGCTTGATCCAGAGGGGATCCAGAGGGGCTTGATCCAGAGGGGATCCAGAGGGGCTTGACCCAGAGGGGATGTAGTGGACAGATGGAGACACAGACAGGTTGGAAATATGTTGATTGATTGGGTACACAGTCCATGACAGGGAGGAATCAAGGCTGACTCTCAGCTCAGGGCTTGAACACCTGGGTTGATATCGGTGTCTCTCACTGAAGCGAAGACAGAGTGGCTGAAGACTGGGTGGGCGGGTAGAGGTTGCAATCAACAATTCTGTTTAGGTTGAGATGACTATGAGCTTATGAAAGCGGAATTTCAAGTGGGCAGCTGGATGTCTCAGTGTGAGCTTAGTGCAGAGTTGTGAATTGCAGATATGAATTTGAGAGTTGTCAGGGTGTGGGCTGGACTGGATGTGTAGATAGAGGAGGTAGAGTGTAGTGTAGATAGTGTAGATAGAGGAGGACCTGGGGCGGAGACCTGAGGTTAGGGCTACTAGATTGAGCAAATAAAATAGAAGATGCCCAGTTATATTTGAATTTCAGATAAACAATAAAGACTTTCTTTTAGGGTATGTTCCATGAAAAATTGGGGACATACTTATAATTTAAAAAATCATTTGCTGTTTATCTGAAGTTCAGATTTTATTGGACATCCTGTAACTTATTTGGCAATCCTACCTGAGGTACTCCTGTTTTTAGATGAAGTAGAGAAGGATGAGAAGCAAAGAAAATGTCCCACTTAGTGCGGCTGTGCGTCCTATTTCCCCCGCAAGTGATGCCATCAAACAACTGTTTATTGTGCTCGCAGGTTCTGTGGGTCAGGGATTGGACAGGGAATAGTGGGCATGTGTGGGGTCTCAGCTGAAAGACAAAGGCTGGCTCGACTCAAGGCTCACTTATACACATGTCTGCTGGTTGATGCTGGCTGTTGACTGGCGTTTCGGCTATGGCCACCTGCTGGAGACTGTACTTGTGGCCTCTCTGTGTGGCCTGAGATTCTTGCCAATATGATGGCTGAGTTCCAAGGGTGAAGAGAAAATGAGAAGAGGCAGAGACAGAGAGAGAGATTTTGTCACTCAAATCTCCTGATTCCAGGTAACTTGATCCATTCAACAAGGAAACTTTAAAGGGGAAACTCTTCCATGCCTTGCCTTGTGCGCTGGACCATAGTAGGGATGGGAAGAAAGTGATTGCTCACTTGTCAAATATTTATGGACCAGGCCCTCTGCAGGGCACTGGAAATACTAAGGTGCTTAGCCATGGCCTCTGCCCTCAAAGCACTCACAGTATGGATGGATATGTGAGGTGGGAACAGATATGATGGGAGAATCAGGGCTGGGCATCCCATTCAAACCCAGTCCTGGCTTTGGGGGAAGAGGATGCAAACGTGCAACAAGCTATTTAGATAATCTAGTGGGTGACTAAGGATTCACAGGATGAGACAGAGGACAAGAGCAGGTGGAAATCTGGGAGAGGGGGCAATCGGCGTAGGTTGCGTTAGCTTAGAAAGACTGTGCAGGAGAAACAATTTGAGCTAGACTTTCTGGGAGGAGGAGAATTTAGATAGTGATCACTTTCCTTGGCCAAAGTAACATCATAGACATCACCATCGTAAACAGGTAGAAACCTAGTGATCACATAGTTCAGTTGAAGTTTTAGAAGAACTCACACCTTCAGGTACATATTACATATATTCCCATTCAGCTTTAAATAAGTACTAAAAGCTCCTTAACCTATGTTCTTCTATCCTCTCCTCTCTCATGAAGAAACTCCAGGAGTGAATTTATCTTTTCTTTTTAGTCTTATTGAAATATTTATTTAAATAATAACATAACCATTCACCCATATTTTCCCAACAATAATGTGACCCAGTAGGAGGAGACCCAAGTCTTTCCAGGTCACAGAATCCTCCATAAAAGTCTTCCTGGGGAGCCTTCAGGAGAAGCAATGGAAAGGGGGTGACTTCTTGATATGAAAAACATCTCACCAAGCAGCCAAAATTTCTGAAGACTGACTGCAAACCACAGGGGCCATCACCACTCAAATGGCATTTACCATTCCGCACATTTTCATAATTAAAAATGTCAAAAGTCCAGAATTGTTGAAAGACTAGTACAGTGACTATCAGTGAACTTCCACGACCAAATTCAACTATTGATAACTTTTTGCTATATTTGATTTATCATTCTACATATTCACATATATCTTTGAGTATTAAGTTACAGGCAGGTCACTTCTATGCATTTCAACAGTCATCTTCTAATCATGAGAATATTGTCCTACACAGCCATAAGAAATTTTCAAAAGTCTTCGGTATGATGTAGTAGCCAGTCCACGTTTAAATTCCCCTAGTTATTCCCAAAGTGTCTTCCTTGGTTTTTCTTTTTTTTTTTCAAGCCCAGATTTGCCAAGTTTCTCTTATTGTATCTGGTTAAAATGGCTCTTTAGTCTATTTAAATATGGACCAGTTGTCTCACTTTTTTGTGTGACACTGATATTTTGCTTTTGTTTTTAAAATCAACTGTATTGAGGTATAATTTAAATTTAGTAAATTGCAGTCATTTCAACTGTACGTTCATACATTTTGACAGATGCATCAATGTTACCAGCACCCCAATGAAGATACAGATTTCTATCATCCTGAAAAACTCCTTTGTGCCCCGCTGCAGTCATTCCCCTTCTGCCCCTGGTCCCAGGCAGCCATTGATCTGCTTTCCACTATCATATGGATTTTCTGAAGAGACGAGGCTGTTTGTCTTGTAGAACGTCCCACGTGCCTAATTGCCTCCTTGTCATGTCATTACCTTGATGCCCTAGCTATTGAATTTTCTGTGCATTGAAATTAGGACTAAAGACTTCGTTAAGTGCAGGTTAAGCACTCTGTAGGCGGAGAAAATACTCCATAGGTGATATGGAGTACTTCCTGTTGCATCATATCAGGAGGCTCAGTGCCAGGTGTACCATTGTTAGGGATGCCAAGTTTGCTCCCTTGGTTGAGCTGTTGAGCACAAGGGCTTTTCTTGGTAAAAGTAAAAATTGGCAAGTCAGGTATGGGGTGGTACTTTGGTCATGACCGAAGATTCTTCCATCTCCCCACAACTTTACCCAGTGGTTGTAGCAGTCATTGATGGTTCTTGCCTGAATGAGTTATTTCATAGGGAGTTGCAAAATGATGATTTCCTAATTCTATCATTTCTTCTACTTTTGTTACCTGGTATTCTTTGGTAAAGAAGAACTTTCTTTCATCAACTGGGGAGGAACTTCAGCTCCTAAAAAGGCACAGTAAATGCTGATTCCGTTACCCTTAGTTACAATTAGGGAAAATTTGAGCATTGAAAAAGGAAAGAAAACAAACAAACCATAATTGAAAGTAAAATACTGAACAACTAAAACTCTGATTTAATTTTATTTTTGCCTGTGTAATACAAGCATTAAAGCTGGTTTAATGCAGAGCATTGTGAATTGTACTGGTAACTCTTACTAGGCTGCCTGTCAGTTAAACCTTCATTTAACATGCAGGTTTAAGGCTGGCACACTCACTGCATTTCCCCCTTTAGTGACTTGAGCTGATAGAGGGGAGGGATGTGGACTTTGGAATCAGATGCATCTGGGCTGAATCCTGGCTCTGCCACGTACTTGCTGGATGGCTTTAGGAAAGCATTTGACCTCTCTCAGCCTTACTGCTTCCCTCTGGAGGTAGACCAGTGCTGAGAATGAACGCAGGTGCCGTACGCGAAATGTCTGGCTCAGGTGAGCAAATGACCATCTTGGATCCTTTCGTTTCCCTTGAAGGAGAAGTAGGGACACAAAAGAGGAGCTGCCTTAGCTTCAGAACCAACAGAGAAGTGGGGCTGATCAGACACATAAAATTGTGGCCACAAAGGCAAAGTCATGATTAACTGTTGGCTTACTCTTCCTTCCTTTACTTATCTGGTGCTTATTGAGTGATGTCTTTATTCTAAGAAGAGAAGGGGGCCACCACATGTGTGTTGCTGCCGGTCCTGACCCGTCCTTGGGTGTGGGGATTTCTCCTGGGGCACTGATGCTGATTCCCATCCAGCCTCTCCCAGGATTTCTAAAGCCAGAAAGGGAAACCAGTGCAGTGGGGGAAGGGAGGGGTGGACTGGATGCTGATGGACAGTGGCTTCTAGAAAGGCAGAGCCTCTGAGAGAACCAGGAGGAAAAGGGAAGACCTGTGTTTTAGCACAGGTTTCCATAAGCAGTTACTTTGCAAGAAGCCACTCCAACCATGAATAGAGTATCAAATGAATGAAAAAAGCGGGAAATATATGTATTAAATGATGCAGATCATGTGCAGGAGTTGATATGAACAAACACACTTGTGTGGCCGGGTGAGGGGACGCCAGCTGGTGGAGGTGGCTCAGAAGATGCTGCCCTAAGAGGAGGTGTGCCAAAGGGAGCCATGGTTTTCTCTCAAGTTTAGTTTCCGTCTTGAGGAAAAGTTTGCAACTTTCGCGCGGTTACAGAGGAAATACTCCACGTGGCTGATTTAATGTAGTTTTCCTCCAGAATACTGAGATTTAAGACCACTATTTTTCCTATGTTTGGAATTGTAAGCTCATAAAAATATACGTGCTCCTAAATGATGTAAAAGGCAGATACTGTTCCAAATAATTGGGGAGTTTCTTGAGTTTAAAATACATAAGCTCATACATTTTAGAGGTTCAGCAAGTGATATGATTTCACAAAATCTGTTGTTACTGTGACCTGATGGGATTTTTTAAAAAAGCAATAGCACCCTAAGGGATTTCCCTGGTGGTCCAGTGGCTAAGACTCCGAGCTCTCAATGCAGGGGCCCGGGTTCGATCCCTGGTTGGGGAACTGCATCCCACATGCCACAACTAAGGATTCCGCATGCCGCAACTAAAGATGCTGCAACTAAAGATCCCGCATGTGACGACTAAGACCCGGCGCAGCCAAATAAATAAATAACTGTTAAAAAAAAAAAGCAATAGAACCCTAAGAAGATTTGAAAATGGAGCAATATTACAAGCATCGAGTACCAATTAAATAAAGACACAAGGTAACTTCAGAGTGCTATATAAATTATTTTAAAAAGTGCCTCATGAATATATTAGCAGGGAAATTTATAATGGAATTATAATCCACTCATACACCAGACATTCTGCCCCTGAAATCTTGTCGTCAGGAGACTGACAGCTAGACAATTAATGTAACCACACGGCTGCTCAGAGCACTGTATCAAGCATGGATAATTCCAGGTGTGCTACCCAATAAAAATGGACCCTCTGCCCTCATGTTGACTCCTTTTAACAGGCCTGGTGGGCCAAGGATCGATAACATCTAAGGCTACAGGGTTTTAGATGCGGCCGCCAAAGCCAGCAACACCAGCTGTGCTGGGGGAGGAGAGGCCTTTGGCACCACATGCAAGACAAAACCCAGATATTTCAGAAGAACTTCAAATTTTCAGAGTTCTCTTTTCATGAGTATGTGTTAATGAGTTCCAAGGAAAAGCCAGGCACGATTAGGAAATGTCTCAGGAAAAATGGGACGCAGTCATGAGGAGGACGAGGGTCCTTCCAAGGTGGCCTTCTGCTCAACGGAGATTTAGAGATTCATTTTACAGTCGTCTTCTTGCTGACATCAACGAAGGGCACAGCTGGTTGAGGGCTTTCACTTTCCCCTCCTGGGCTATGACCCGGCCAAAGAAGCGTACCAAATTCAGGGACGGGCTAGAAACCCAGCACGGGGGGGGGGGTGTGTGTGTGTGTGCGCGCGTGCACGTACACGCGTGTGTGTATACACAAAAAGATGCATATCCAAGCGGTCAGCTGACCCTGAGGGCATCCGTGGAAGTGTGATGCTCTCTGTTGGTTACTGTGAATCTGTGTGCTTTAGACGGTTCTAACATGTTAGTCAGTTCCTGGTTGTTATGATTTTTTTCTCCCTCTGAGAATATTGGAGGGTCCAGATCTCTTCATTATATCAACGTCAGTCACTAACTTAGGTGCTTTGAGGACAAAACCAGACACAGACCCTACCCTTGAGGGGTTTACAGAGGAAGGCAGTGGTTCTCAACTTTGGTCTCACACTGAAATTGCCCCGGGAGCCTTGTAAAATGCTGGAGCTGGTCTCACTCGAAGAGATCCTGACTTAACTGGCCCAGAATGTGGCCTGGGCTCCTGAGTGATACTAATCTGCGTTCAAAGTGGGAGTCATTGCAGTAAAGGAGAGACAGAGGCTCCCAAAGTCCATCAGCTAAAGAGGAGGAACAGTTTCCAGCCTCCGAGAGTGGTAATACCACTATATGAACATTATGGAAGTGAACTAAATTTGAAGTTACTGTTCTCCTTCATGTACTTACATACTTACTCATGCATGTATGTATGTACGTGTACACATATATATTACAGATGTGTTGCACTCCTCTTGTAATAGATCCGGTGACATAGAAGTAATCCAGGAAACATACCTGCCCCTAACTGCACTCCCACTCCCTGGTGTGTGCCACCCGCAGTAGGTGCTCCCTGTGCAATTCCCCAGGCGCCTTTCTGTGCATTTTGAGCACCTACACATGCACATGTACTTCTATGCCTACAAAAGTGAGATCAGGTTACGTAATTTGATTTTTTTAAAAATTTAACAATTTTCATGGCTACACTGTTTTTTTTTTTTTAAGAGGGCATGGTGGTCATGTGCTGTTTTGCTGTTTTGGTATCACCCTGAATCCGGTGACAGCATTGCCAATTTGCTTTGGAGGAGCTACGTTTCCCCTAACAGATGCAGTCTGGTGGAGCCGTCAGTCAAGATGCCTGGATCTCCTCCACCCAAAGGATGTCCACCTAGGTGCCCCCAGTTTCTGCCCCCTATGCATGTTGTGATCCCTTGGTCCTTTCCTGTCCTTTTTTTTTTTTTTTAAAGAAGATGTTGGGGGTAGGAGTTTATTAATTAATTTATTATTTATTTTTGCTGTGTTGCGTCTTCGTTTCTGTGCGAGGGCTTTCTCTAGTTGTGGCAAGTGGGGGCCACTCTTCATTGCGGTGCGCGGGCCTCTCACTATGGCGGCCTCTCTTGTTGCAGAGCACAGGCTCCAGACACGCAGGCTTAGTAATTGTGGCTCACAGACCCAGTTGCTCCGCAGCATGTGGGACCTTCCCAGACCAGGGCTCGAACCCATGTCCCCTGCATTAGCAGGCAAGTTCTCAACTGCTGCGCCACCAGGGCAGCCCCATGGCTACCCTTTTTAATAGCTATTTAGTGTTCTTGGCCGTTCGGTGTGGATCATTCTCTTGTTTACTTAGCCTCTCCCCATATGGACATCCTTTTCTGGTTACTTTTGTTTTAATTGATGTAAAAACTCTTAGAGCAGTAACACCAATAGTTCAACAAGCAAAATTAAAACTCTGACTCAGAATCTCATTCTGATTAGGGAAGAACTTAGTCATTGTCGTCTTATGAAAGTCACAAACCTTTGTTTATGAATCTGGAACCACTTCCGACTTAATGCTTGTGCTTTAGGGCAAAGAAAAAATGGAGAAATATTCTGGAAAATAAGTATGGTTTCTACTGGAAACCATGAAAGGAACATGAGTGTGATCATTTTTGTGTGGGAGGAAAAGAATTAACAATAGCTCAATAGACTAAAAGAAAAAGGAAGCAGAAGGGGTGCGGCGGCAAGCAGACACCCCCTCACTACATTTCTGATTCCCTCCCTTATTTCGAGATGAGGCTGGTTATGCATGTGTACATCACTTGGGGTGACTAAGCTGCAGGTGGTGTGGAAGGCAACAGCTGTCTCTCCTCCGTCACTGGCGTTATGAGCAAGAGGTGCTGGAGGGGCAATCAAATCAGGAGCCACCTTCAGCTTCACTTTCAGTTTCATGAAATCACCACTGCTATTGTGGAGAGTGTCACCTGCTTCTGAGAACTCTCAGCTGGTGGTGAAACCAGCAGGTAGATTTTCCAGGCTGGAATGCAATTGTGCAAGCATTCAATTAGACGTTCATTCCATCCGAAATAAAAATCATACTGTGCCCTGGCCCACACTTTACCAGCTGCCTCCAGCATGGCGTGGAAGGGATTGATTGTTTAGAGCCTGATAAAAGTGCTGAGTTACCCTAGAGGTAACAGCAGATGTCTCGATTCAAGAGGTCCTGAGAGAAATTCTCTGGTGCTTGAGCCTGGCACTTTGCCTGACCCTAGCTAGTCAGAGTTAATACTATCATTTATCAGGCTCAGTATACTGGATGTGCTTATTTAGAATCATAGCTGCTTGGGGTTTAGAAATGGATTATTTTGCCTAAGAAACAGATGAGAGGAAAGAAAAACAATCAGCATTCCTAGCCAGGCAGTTTAATTTCCCTAGAATTTTTTCTCTTCTAGTAAATAATTGTGTCACGATATTTTGGGAGAAATGTCTGGGAAAACACCCAACATACATCATATGCTAATCCTAATGGAGCCAGGAGTTCCGGAGGCTTCTGGGGCCAAGGACCGATGCATCCATAGGGCTGGGGCCCAGCAGAGGGCTTGGGTTCCAGCCGCGTGGGAGGGAACATGACAGTGGCCTTTCTCAGGGGAACAAAGTATGGTGCCAGGCAGTGGGAGCTCAGGAATCAGATATTCAGAGGAGTGTTGGCCCCTGGACAAGCTGGGGAACCCCCAACCCCATCCAACAGGAAGTTGAGAACGATGCAGCGCCTCACATGGGGAGAGGTGGAGCCTGATCAGGACACCCACCAAACACCCTGACTGCTGGTGTCCACACCACCTTCACTAAGCACCTACCACGTGCCAGACAAAAGCCAGGTGCTCTACACGTGCTGGCTCTTATCGTCACTACAACCTTGGAGACGGATATAATTATTCCCATTTTACAGATGAGGAAAATGAGGCTCCAGGGAAATTAAGCTACTTGTCCAAGGTTAGCTGGCTGGCAAGTGGCAGAGCCAGGATTCAAACCCAGGTCGTGCTCTTCGCTCTGTGTTGCTGTGTCCTAACGAAATGTAGTAAATATGGTAAGAAATGTGCACCAGCCCTTTTGTGGCCATCGCTGAAGCGCCGGGGGCCAAAATGAAGTTCATTCCCTTTGTGACGCTGACCGAAGCAAGAACTGGAAAAGGCATTTCAATGTGCCTTCCCACATTCGCAGGAAATTATGTCTTCCCCTCTTTCTAAAGAGCTGAAACGGAAGTACCGTGTCTGATCCATGCCCGTCTGAAAGTATGATGAAGTTCCAGTTGTATGAGGGCACTACAAAGGGCAGCAAATTGGCAAAGTAGTCCAGGTTTACAGGAAGAAATATGTCACCTACACTGAACGAGTGCAGCGGGAGAAGGCTAATGGCACGGCTGTCCATGTGGGCATTCACCCCAGCAAGGTGGTCATCACCAGACTAAAGCTGGACAAAGACCACACAAAGATCCTCGAAGGTAAAGCCGATCTCGCCAGGTAGGAGAGGAAAAGGGCAGATATAAGGGAGAAACAATTGGGAAGATCAGGAATAAAGTATTCTTATATACAACTTTCATTAAAAACTTAAAATGAAAAAAAAAGTGGGAACCAAAGAAAATACAATTCACATAACGCTCTCAATGATCCATATATGGGTCAAACTATGTCTTCAAGATGGACTTCCTCAGGCTTCCCTGGTGGCGCAGTGGTTAAGAATCCGCCTGCCAAGGCAGGGGACACGGGTTCGAGCCCTGGTCCAGGAAGATCCCACATGCCACGGAGCAACTAAGCTCGTGAGCCACAACTACTGAGCCCATGAGCCACAACTGCTGAGCCCATGCACCTAGAGCCCCTGCTCCGCAGCAAGAGAAGCCACCGCAATGAGAAGCCTGTGCACCACAGCGAATAGTAGCCCCCACTCGCCACAACTAGAGAAAGCCCGTGCGCAGCAACAAAGACCCAACGCAGCCAAAAATAAATAAAAAAATTAAAAAAAAAGATGGACTTCCTTCCTCCAGCCTTGACACGAACAATGATGGCGGCCTCTGTCGCTAGTGGCCAGAGAGTGGCACTGCAGACACTGGAGGATCCCAGTGCTCTCAGAAGTCAAGGCTTTGCTTTGGTTTTGGAAAGACCTTATAAAAATTTGAGAATGTGGAGGTGGGGTATGTGTGTGTGTGTGTGTGTGTGTGTTGGGGAGGGATTCCCAGAATTGGGACCAGAGTGAGCAGTGAATGGACTTGACTACTTTTGGGCTTGAGGTCCCTCCCAATCCAAGGGTCACCCCAGAAAGTCCAGGGCCAAGCAGATGGCCTTAAATACTTTGAAGTGAAGAAGAGTAGCCAAGACATAAGGAGGAATCATCAGAAGCTCCTAAGCCATCTCTCTGGTTCTCTGAGACACTCACAGCGGGTAGTTATCCACAGTGTGACCTCTGAGCTCCACCAGAATCCAGGGATGCAAGCAGAGGTTCAGTGACCTCCAACAGCTAAGCCTGTGGGCTTCAGCCAGATGGGGCACCTCGCACCCCCCCACGGGAGACTCTGCTCTAGGGGAGCAGGGGCAGGAGCAGGGCCAGGAGGTCCAGGCTCCTCTCAGCCACAGTTTGCTCTTCCTGCAGCCCCCGAGCTCCAGCAGCATGAGAACGAGAGACAGAGCTGTGTGCTGCTGGTACAGGGACTTAGTGTCAGGTCCCTGGGAAAAGAAGATGGGCCTCAGTGTAGCAGGGTGATCTGTCATCATTTTCTGGGAGCTAATTATAAGCCAGAAACCAGAACTTCACCAATTTTGGACTCTCCTCCGAGGACAGCAGACAGCTGACAAAGGCTGCTTTCAGTTTAACTTTGGGCAAATGGTCCAACATGCTGTGACCTAGATTTCTCGGCTGTAAAATAAGATGAAACAACTTGTCTGAAACTGGGCCACAACAACATCGTGAAAGGTGCTGTATAAGCCAGGGCTGCGGAATCATGGCGTCTCAGAAGCCTAACAAGATCATTTGGTTCATCCCCTACCTTCACACAGGCACATGCTTACGGAGTCTGCACAGAGGAGGGGCTGCTCTCATTTTATCATCCTTCTGAGCAGATTTCACACCGTTGTCAGGCAATTTTGATAGTTGACAGCTTGTTAAGAAATCCCCCCTTGTCCTAATTCCCACGTCTTGCATCCCCTGCACCACCCCTTCCATCGTCCTTGGCATCCCTGGTACTCGCTGTGCTGACGATGACCCTCCCATTGCTGCCCGAGGTAAGGGCCATGCCTCTGAGGCAAAGTCAACATCTCTGGAGAAAAGAGACAATCTGAAGATCTCCGCCAGGAAAGAAGAACATGGAGGGACAGGAGGCAATCCTTCAGGACCAACACGAGCTTAGAGGACGCCCATGGGGTAGGGGTTATAAAAGGCTTCTGTCTCACGGAGGGAGTGCAGGAGCTGGACCAACAGTTGTCCATGGGAAGGACCTCAGGACGAACATGTGACAGCTGTGTGCATAACTGTTGGTTGCACATGGCTGAATGCGCTTTCTTGTCCCCTTGGCTACACTCCAGATCCCCCCAGGATAAGCATTGCCTCCACCCTTCCCTCGGGGGGGAACTTCGATGGAAATTTTCAGTGGTACTGCATCGTAGCATTTGCTTTGTGAGAATATTTGCTGCTGTCCCTGTTCATCTTGCGGGCCGGATGTTTCCTGGTCCTTCTCTGATTGCTTCATTCATTCCACAGCCATTTTGGAGCACCTACCACGTGCTACGTGTGGAGGACTAGCTGTGAGCACCATATGCCTGGTGCCTGTCCTCCGGGAGCGTCCGGTCTACAGAGCGGGGCTCTCCTGTTCGTGAGCCTGGGCTCCTGCCTTCCCCTTGATGTCCCCATCGCAGGCTCTGCCCGGACACCAGCCTGCTGCCCGGGCTGTCTCCCTGTTGTGTACCAGCAGTACCTTCTTTTTATATTATTATTATTATTTTTAACATCTTTATTGGAGTATAATTGCTTTACAACGGTGTGTTAGTTTCTGCTGTATAACAAACTGAATCGGCTATACGTATACGTGTATCCCCATATCCCCTCCCTCTTGCGTCTCCCTCCCTCCCACCCTCCCTATCCCACCCCTCTAGGTAGACACAAAGCACCAAGCTGATCTCCTTGTGCTATGCAACTGTTTCCCACTAGCTGTTTTACATTTGGTAGTGTATATATGTCCATGCCACTCTCTCACTTCGTCCCAGCTTACCCTTCCCCCTCCCCGTGTCCTCAAATCCATTCTCTACGTATGCGTTTTTATTCCTGTCCTGCCCCTAGGTTCTTCAGAACCTTTTTTTTTTTTTTTTTTTTTAGATTCTGTATATATGTGTTAGTATACGGTGTTTGTTTTTCTCTTTCTGACTTACTTCACTCTGTATGACAGACTCTAGGTCCATCCACCTCCCTACAAACAATGCAATTTCGTTTCTTTTTATGGCTGAGTAATGTTCCATTGTATATATGTACCACATCTTCTTTATCCATTCATCTGTCGATGGACACTTAGGTTGCTTCCATGCCCTGGCTATTGTAAATGGCCACCAGCACCTTCTCAATGTGTGTGTGCTCTCTGAAGGAGGACTCCCAGGCAGACCATCCTGTGCTCTGCCTAGGAGGTGATGTTAGGAAGGTACGTGGTCCAGGGGGTTCCAAAGGGGTCAGTGGCGCTGTGTGGATGCTGGGCTACTGCTGAGCCGGGGATCGCTCATTTCAAGACTGTACTGTTTCAGAACAGTCATAACTGACAAGGAAAGTCCACTAGGCTGCTATTAAAGGAGCCAGATGCTCACTCACACGTCCTCAACAATGAGTCACAGTTCATCCCCAGACTTAATGACGTAACAGAGCTTGATGAAGCCCCTGGTACCGGAACATGAGTGATAAGTTAAGGGGCCTTGGTAATAGGACTGGACGTTCTGGCGCAGGACCAAGCCCTCACCAGCCAGTTTCAAGCCACCAGTGTGGAGAGATCACAAGCATCTTGCCGTCATTCCACCCCCTTGGCTTGGCCTCGTCCGGCAGAGACAGGGTGAGAGTTAAGCAGACGACACAGGATGAAACAAGGCAGTGGTATTTTAGAGGCAGGTAATGTGCAGGTTACCCACACAGGCGTTTTGCTTCTCGATCGGCTCTCCCTCCTAACTACCTTAGAGTGTTTTCTAGAAGCGAGGAAGGAGAAATGTTAACGTTCTGTGGGCACTCTTATGAAGTGTTTAGAAAAAGATGCAACTTAAAACCTGCCTGAAACGAGGGTTCGGAATGACCTCTTAATGCTCACATCCACATTTTCCCAGCTGAGTTCCTCTGTAGGCTTTGGCCACAGCCCTCAGGGTGAACGTAGCACTGAGCAGAGGGGAGGAGTGCCCAGGCAGAAGCCTCGGGAACTGTTTGCTCTGTTAGGATTAGCATATGATGTATGTTGGGTGTTTTCCCACACATATCTCCCCAAATATCGTGATACAATTATTTATATTTATTATAGAAGAGAAAAAATGCTGGGGAAATTAAACTGCCTGACTAGGAATGCTGATTGTTTTTCTTTCATCTGTTTCTTAGGAAAAATAGGCCTTTCTCTGAAGGGGGCAGGAGAACAGAGACCCATGAAATCTAGCTCCCTCTTCTGCCTGTGAATCCAACATACCCTACCTGAGGTGTAACTGGGCTTGCTGGTCTTTGCCTATGGCAGATAGTGTGGAGTCTGGGTACTTGTAGCACTGTTAGTAACAGTAGTAGCATCTAATTACTTCTGAGGATATGGAAACTATAACTGCATATCTTCATATGGAATTGATATCTGCCTTTAAAAGTGAATTGGGAAGTGAATTTTGGAGTGTCACATCTTATTTTTCCATTGACTTGCATTATTAAATAGGAATGTATTCCTTTAGAAGAAAAAAAAAGGATTTTAATAAAACTCCATGAAGGAATACATCACATACACAGAATACAAAAGTTTTTGTATAAAATCCTAATAAGGATACCGAAAATCAGTTACAAAATGTAAACAGAAACCTTTGGGTGTTAATTTTCATGACAATTGCCTAATGTTCTGTAAAAGGAGCAACAATGACAGCCCAGCTGCAGAGAACATTCTGGACAGGAAGTCAATTTTCATGAACTCTTTTCTAAAATCATATAGCAGCATAAAGTGCTATTTTTTCCCCCTCTGTTGATCAGATCCTGTATCCTAGAACCTTGAGGGTCTAATCTGTGGCACGATTACCTTAAAGCTTTGGGTTTGATTGGATCTGAAAGGAGAAACAAAACTATAGATGTAATCAGGAGCACTGTATCAGTCAGGATAGGCTAGGTTTTGCTGTGACAACAAACAGCCCCAACCAGAGTTTATTTCTTGTTCTTACCATGCGTCCATTGAAAACTGACAGGGAGCTGTACTCACTGGAGCCACTCAGGGACCCAGGCTGCAGGGCAGCTTCCACCATATGTGCTGCTAAGAGGGAAACGGAGATCTCTGAGGGCTCACACCAGCAGTGAAATGCTCAGCCCACAAGAAACACAGACTTTCTACTATCACTCATTGCTAGAACTAACCACACGGCGCCACCCCTCCAGAAAAATCCAGACACGCCCTGTCCTGTGCCTGGGTGGGGAAGAGGTATCCGGGGAACAGTGCTAATGTCCACCGACGGCGTTTGCTGATACACTTTCAACCATGAAAGAGGAGGAAGCAAAGCTGGGACTCACCCCCGGGGAAGGCAAACGAAGGGAAAGAGTCTCCAGGAAACGTATGTGGAACCAGCTTCCTAGTCTGTGAGGGGAAGAGAGTCCTTTTCCAGACGAACAAAATCTGAGAAAGGTCATCACCAAAATAGCTTCAACGAAGAAAATTCAGAAGGATTTATTTTAGACAGAAGGAAAATGAGCTCAGATGGAAGCTCTGAGATTAGAGATATGGGGAATGTGGGGTATATTGGTTTCCCGATGCTGCTGTAAGAAAGTTCTACAAGTGTCAGGCGTAAAACAACACAGATCTATTCTCTGGCAGTTCTGGAAGTCAGAAGTCCAAAATTAGTTTTCTTGGGCTACCGTCAAGGTGTCGGCAGGGCTGGTTCCTCTGGAGGGTTTGTGGGAGAATTCGTTTCCTTGTCTTTTTCAGCTTTTAGTGCTGCCTGCATTCCTTAGCCCATGGCCCCTTCCTCCCTCTCAAAGTGCATCACCGTGGTCTCTGCTTCCAGCACACTGCCCTCTCCTCTATTCCAGCTCCCTCTGGTTCTCACCATTGTGAATACACGGGGCCCACCCAGATAATGCAGAATAATCTCCCATTTCAAAGTCCCTATTTCCATGAAAGGTACCAGAGTCACAGGTTCCAGGGGTTAGATGCGGACATCTCTCGGGGAGAGAGTGTCATTATTCTGCTTACCACGCCAGGTAAATATCTACCGAAACAAGGTTGGGGTAGCTGTATCAGACAAAATGGACATTAGGGCAAAAGTCATTCCTAACGGTAAAGCGGTACACTGATGATTTGACCATCATACATTGGTAAAATAATCAATGCACCAGGAAGACACAATGATTTGTAACGTGTATACCCATCGTAGAACTTGTCAACATCCTTCAGCCAAAGGCCACTAGGAACACACTTGTGGACTTAAACATCGGGTGCAACCAGGCAATTTCATGTAAAAGTCAAGAAGCACAACCTGAAGAGAGTAAGCCCCTGCGCATGGTAGGTGCTTCATCAGGTCCAGCGACTGGAAGACACTGTCAGGAAACAGCATCTCCAGGCCACCCTCTACGGGAAGCCCTGCCCTGCTTTGTCTGAATGGCTAATGCCTCGTGTGAGCCTTGGTTCTGCATCAGAGCTTCTGGACTCTTGAGCTGGGGCGGGGGGGGCGGGGTGCTGGCCTCCATGGCCCTGCCTCTTCCCCTGGTCTTTCACCTTCTGTGGTCACCTGTGGAGGGGGATGCACTGAGGCCACTGGCTGTTTCCCTGTAGACCCCCCTTTCTCTCCGATGACAGTAAGGTCCCCTCTAGCCCATCATCCGGGACCCAAAGCCGCCCTACTGAAGCCCTCCTACACCCAGGACTGAGCACACCAGATGCCGCTCCTCTTTCTGCCGGGCCTGGCTCAGCACCTCTGGCTCATCCTTCCTCCTTCCATCCTCAGCCTTTCATGCCGTCCACGTGTCCTGGATGAGGGTCACAGGGTCTCTTCTGTTGCTGTCCCTCATCCCTCCAAGCAGGGGTCTGTCTGTTTTGATGCCCACACTTCTGAGTGAGCATCACACAGCCCTTCACCACGTTATCTTATTTACTGGATCCTCACCACACCTGGGGGATGCTTTTATGCTCCTTTTAAAGCCAAGGAACAAATCTTCAGTGGTTGAATTTCCCACTTTAGTGAGCTGACGGGCATGGGCATTCGCAGCGCCTCTGACACTTCATCTCTCTCTAGGGCACATTCACTTATTCATCCACTTACAAGTAGTTTGGGTGGTGATACGTGTGATGAAAACCACACCAAGTCAGGGGACAGAGAGTGGCCACCTTGGAGGAGTAGGGGGCGGTCAGGAAAGGCTTCTTTGGGGAACCGATGAGGGTGCTGGTTGAGCAGAGCCATGTGAAGGCTCTGAGAGCAGTTTCTGCAGTGAGAACAGTAATGCAAAGGCCCTGTGGTGGAAACCAGCTTGGCAGGTGTAGGGGACCTCACGGTCTGTCGGGGTGAGGAGAGCAGAGCGAGTGCAGGGGAGGAGGGAGCCGCATGGGCTGAGCCCAGACCAGGCAGGGCTTTCTGCTAGTGGAAAGGAGTTGGGATTTTAGCATAAGTAGGAGGGAAATTCATGAAAATTGGTGTCTTGCACTAAATTTGGGAAGGGCAGCTAATAGGGCTTGAAGAAGAACTGAAAGACATAGTGCGCACACACACACACAGACACACACACACACACCCCACTCAGCAATATTTACAAAGCAAGCCAGGCACAAGTTCATATTCCTGTTATTGGGGGTTGAGTGTGAGTATAAAGAGTGTCATGTTCCTCAATTTGTAAACTCAACACTTCCGTGTCCATGATTAGAAAATATAATCCTTTGCAGATAATTCTTTTCATGAGCAGTGATACGAACCTGTGGACCAGGGGAAGGGCTATCACAGGCTGAGCCTCACCAGCAAGGCCTCTCCTCTTCAAGGGCAGGCCTGGAGCCCGCGGATCGCTCAGATCTGAGTCGAGAGTGTGGGTGCCCTGGCCCGTCTGGACGATGCATCTTCTTTTTTTTATTTTATTTTATTTTATTTATTTATTATTTTTGGCTGCGTCGGGTATTAGTTGCGTCATGCGGGCTCTTTGTTGCGACACGCAGGCTTCTCTCTAGTTGCGGCGCATGGGCTTAGTTGCCCGGCGGCATGTGGGATCTTAGTTCCCTGACCGGGGATCAAACCCACGTCCCCTGCATTGGAAGGTGAATTTTTAACCACTGGGCCACCAGGGAAGTCCCTGGAAGATGCATCTTCTCCCCTCCTTCCTGCTCCTCTGGCCTCCTGCCAGGTGATCTGTCCCCGTCTCCGCTCCAGAGAAGGGGATGCTGTCACCAAGAACCATCTCCACACCCGTTCAGTCTCCATCTGTGCCCCAGTAGGTGGTGGGTTCCCGCACGTCAGCACTGAGGCCACTGAGAGCCCGGGCAAGACTGGAGGGCGTGGGGAGGAGAGAGGATGAGGGTGGGCAGCGGGCAGGGCGGGGCGCCGCGGACCCTCCCGGGAAGTCTGACGGCTCTTCAGAACATCCACCTCTGGGTGGGGAGGGGCACAGCCCTGACCTTTAGCCTAGAGCGAGCAGAGGGCAGCTGTGGGGACCTGCTGTCCTTTTATGATTAGCCTGGGCAGCAGCTTTGAAGTGCCGTCCCCAGGTGTGACGGTGTTGCTATTGGGAATGTGACCAGACAATCATTTAGTCAAAACGCAATTGTAAAATACAGAGCAGGGAGCTTGGAGGGGCTGACGTGGGCCTGGGGAGAGCCAGCATTACCACTTTTGAGGGTTAACAGGCCTCCAGAGCTGGTCCTTGAACTCGCTGGAGTTATCTGCAGCCGAAGCCGGTTTGGTCCATCAGGTGCCGGGAGACCCACCTCTGCCACCGTCCACAGGAGGCCTAACCGTGGTGGGACTGTGAGACTCAGGTGATGGTTCTGTGGCGTCTGACGTGGCCTCCTGCTTCTCAGGCCCCAAAGTCCTGTGGCACTGACTGAATGAGGGAGGGGGTGTACAGCCTCCTCCCCAGGCTGTGCTCTCAGCATGGCGGCATTTTCAGCTGCAAAGAAAGACCCTTTCATGGGGCCGCAGGTTTCTCTGGAAGCTTGTCCATGGCCTGTGGTCGACCTTCCACTGCTTTTCTGACGCCAGGCCTCGCATGCCCAACCCCTCCACCTGGTTTCTGTTTCCCATTCCTTTAGCAGCAGCAGTGTAGGCTCTAGGGCCCCCCATCTCCTGCAGACAGGCCCTCTGGGGGTTCAGCCCTGTCTCCTGGCCGGTGGGGGTGTCGGGCTCCCTGCTGCTGCTGGTTCTGGTCACCCCACTGCCCTCTACTTGGTTTCTTAGCTCTTCCACCCCCTGTGGCGAATTCCTGCCCTAAATCATGGGGAGGGGATCCTGTTTTCACGGTTGAATGCTAAATTGTACACTTAGAGATTTCTACCCACTTGGGTGTCTGGTGAAGTCCCAGACTGGACCAAATAGTCTCACTGAAAAGGGAAACTGAAGAAAGAGACAGACAAGCAGGTTTTGAAGGAACGGCTCCCAGGGAAGCTGGATAGCATGAGGGGAGGAGGTGAGCAAGGGTGTGACCTCAAGAGAAAGTCCCCAGAGCCTGGCTGGCCCCTCCCACTAGGCTCTGGTGTGAGTCCCCCTTAGAGGCGTCTGGACTGAAGCTGCGCCCAGCAGTCACCTAACCAGAAGCGGGGGGAGGGGGGGTTCCCAGGCCCCCTGAGTGGCTCCAGTGGTCTGGGAGCCGCAGTGCAGAGGAAGACCCAGATACGGAAAGAACACCAGAGGGTCGGGGAGCACAGAGCAGAGTCCGAAGAAGGCAGGTACGGGAGGGGCTCCAGGGGAGAAAGTAGAGAAGGTGTGGGCTCTTGCTGTGCTCGGAGGAGAAATCTCTGTAATTTGGCAGAGAAAGAATACTTGTAGCTTACCCCAGGCTGTAAGGGGACCCCTGGGAGCAGGACAGCGTCCCTCGCGTCCCCTGCTCAGTGCAGACCCAGAGGAGGGCTCAGAAAACCCCTGCTGCACCTGGTGGCCACTCTCCCCGCCACCAGGGCTCCCTCTCGCCAGGTCAGGGGATGGCTAACCCCCACCAACACCAGGATGTTTCCTCTCGGGTTGTTTGAACAGAGAACCTGAAATTGTTGTGTGAACACCTGTTCATAAATGAACACACTTGGTGATGCTGTTCACAAAGCAGTGTAGGTTCTGCAGATAAATTAAGGGCTTCTGGATCCAAGATCAACATAAAAGCAACTGCATTTTGGTATAACAGCAACAAACAGAAGATGACACAGAAATATGAAAAACTTGGGGGAAAATAACTAAGTATTTACAAGACTTCTGTGGTTTGTATTGAGCAGAAAAGACCCAGAGGAGCATAGACAATGTACACGGACTAAAGGCTCAGTGGGCTAAAGACATCAGCCCTCCTCTACTTAATCTAGAGAGTCAACGCATCTCAAAAAACCCAACTGGGTTTGTCTTGTGGGACTCCGAAATCTGATTCTAGAATGCATGGAGAAATGTGAAAGCCCACGCAGGGTCGGGATCGTGGCTCACTGTCGGGGAGAGGCAGGAGGATGGACGAGGGGGAGGGGGCTGCACGGGCCCCTCTAAGGAAAGGACAGCGTGCTCTCTCTCCATCTGGGTGGTGGTGACTCTGGTGTTTATTGTCTAATCTGTAGCTGATCTATTCCACATTAAAAAACATAGTGAAAAATAAAAGCAGCAGTAGAGAGGGTGTCTGGGAAGGAGCTGGACTGAGGATCCAGGCAAGAAGTGCTGAGGGTGTGAACCAAGTGCTGGCCGGGAGAATGGAGAGGCAAGGGTGGCGTCATAAAGCCTCCAGGTGGTGGCCCCCAGCGTTAGACCCCAGGGGGGTGGACCCCAGGGCGTCAGTAACTGATGCTCCACTGAATAAGGGCAAGGGAATTGTCTAGAACACCCAGTGACTCCCAGATTTCCATCTAGGAGACTGGATGATCCGTGGTGGGTAGGGTAGCAGGGGAGTGGGTTGGAAGGGATGATACGTTCTGTTTAGGGCAAGTTGAATTTGGGGTACTTGTGGGAACACCCGAGCAGATAGTTTAGTAGTCAGATGTAAGGACTGTAGCTCCGGAGAGCCAGTAGCCAGCTGCCTTTGAACAATGTCCAGCCGCTAAAGATTGCTCCATGGGGTTCCTTCCTCTTTCTACTTGTCAGGAGAGGCCAGAAACCCCCAGGCGCTGGTAATTTTGCAGCCTCAGTCACTGAATGGCCTTTCTCTCGTGGGTCATCTTTCTTTACCTAAGCACAGAGTTTAATGATCTTTCAGGCTCCTTTTCCCTCAGTTATAATGTGGAACTGCTCATTATGGTACTTAAGACGCTCATTTCCCACGTAAACCTTACTAGAAATCGAATTCCTTCACTATAAGAGGGCAGAGCAATGACCTCAGCTTCCCAGGCTAAGTGGAGGAGAGAGGCACCGAAAGCTACAAGTAAACAGGAAAGGCAGAGGGAGCGAAGGAAAATGTAATCCTTATTCTAGGCCCTGGGGAGCTTGAGGGGAGGCTCCGTCCGCTCTGTGGGTCCGCTCTGTGGGGCTCTGTGGGACTCTGCCGCAATGCCTGGGCCAGGAGCACCACGGGATCACCTGGAGAGAGGTGACCTTCCATCACCTATCTAGCCCAGGCAGGTGGAGTGACCTGCTAAGGGGACGTAGCTGGAGGGACAGTCAGGGCTGGGGCTGGGGGCAGAGAGGTGCCAATGCCCACGGCTTGAGGAGCACTCAGCCTTTCATGACCCTGGGAGTGACTGTTTCCTTAAGATTTGGCACCCAAGGCACTTCTGCCTTGACTAGCCCTGGCCCCGGGGTCGCAGACCCAGGACAAAAACTCAGACCTTGCGATGCCTCGTTCACTGTTCTTTCTGCTGTACCAGCCTCTGTGGGATCATCTCTCACAAGTCAGCTCGCCAGGCACCTCAGGGCCCCTCTCTCTTCTCCCTGGCGCTCTGCTCGTGCTTATCTTAGAGTGCTGATCATTGTAAGCCGTTTCCATCACTGGGAGGGGAGGCTCCCCGACCCTCTCTTCCAGGGGTGCCCCAGGCAGTGCTGGACACCGCAGGTGCCGAACAAGGAAGCATGTGAAGAAGCGCCATTCCTTGAGGTGTCCCCCTCACCAGAGAAAGCAGGGAGGTTTGGGGAAGCCCTAGTACTCACTCCTTTGCTTCACAGCTTGTCTCTATTGAGTTAGAGGTTTTGACTGTTAATTAGACCTTCTATTAATCACATGCCCAGGGACAGCCAGTCTCAAGCTTGTCAAAATAGCCCCTAAGAAGCAACCCCTAAGGTGAGGCATGTAACTAAGTCCCCTAACTCTGCAGCCTGCCTCGTCAGACCCCAGCTGGACTGCATTCTGTTGGGTGGTCTTCCTGGTACCTGCTTTTTAGAAGCTGCCCCACCCCCATTGCATCCATCCTTCCGTCCATGGAGACTGCCATGTTTTTAACAATGCACCCCGGTTTCCCCACTGTATTCGACGGGCCCAGGGGTGGGCACACTGTAAACTCTGAACCAATTCCTCGTATAGGAGTTTAGAATTGGGCCTGGTAGAAAAATCAGTCTCTCTCTAGGGGCTAAATTGTGATGTGGAAGTCTATGGCCACTTCTGTTTGCAGTTTTGAGGTCTGAGAAGGAGAAGGTAGACCTGAAAGGGAGAGAAATGAAGCAGAGGTGAGGGCCAGAGAGGTGGAGGGCCGGCTTCCCTGTGATTCCAGCTGCGGTTCCTGAGCCGGGGGTCCAGGAATCCATGAGCTGCCCTAGGTCACAAGGGGTTCTGCTGCTTGTAACCAGAAAAGCCCTGGTGAACTCAGGACTCGGCACAAGGGCGCTTGATGACCCCTCTGCCCGATGTCGGGGCCCAGCCTTGTAGCAGGGATCGGGACCCTGTTCTGGGTAAGGCCTGGCGTCCTGGATGCTCTCAGCTGGACCTTTGCTTTTCGCACCCTAGACTTGCAGCTGAGTCCTGCCTCCTCTGACTGGCTTCCTTGAGGGTGACCACTGGTTCTTTCCCTGCCTGGGGCCTCTACTGCTGGACTCAGCTTCTAGGTTCTGCCCACCTGTGGGAACACCCAGCTCTTTGGCTGGACCCACATCATCTACTGCTGTGTCCCGTGAACCTCTTGCTTTACTGCCTTTGAACCTACTCCCAGCATCTCTTTGGGGTCAGTCTCCCCAGATGCTCCTTTCCTGAGCCTCTCCCTGCCTTCCTGACGATGGAGTGAATCCTGGGGGCAAAGCCTCGCTGAATCCTAAGATACACAGTCTGCTTGTTTGTGTTTTATGTTTCCTTAAAAATTGAGGAAGGGGATTTCCCTGGTGGTGCAGTGGTTAAGACCCCGCACTCCCAGTGCAGGCAGCCGAGTTCCATCCCTGGTCAGGGAACTAGCTCCCACGTGCGTGCCACAACTAAGGAGCCCACGTGCTGCAACCCAGACCCGGTGCAACCAAATAAGTAAATAAATGCTTTGTAAAAATTAAGGAAGATTGTCCCTCAAGCTCCTGAAAAAGGTAATAGAAGGTCATGACTAGTGCCAAAGTCTTCACAAGTCAAAAAAATGGGTGGAAACACTGCATCTTGCCCCACTCGTACCTGTGATGCCGAGTTGGGGTGGACATAAAAACCATCAAACAGGCAACCTCGAGAACACCCCCATCATACCAATGAACTACTTACATATTCACCACCCATATAGACAGACATCCCCGTAGATTCACTAGCCTCTTTATCAAAAATTTAATACTAAATCCGACACAAGCCGCACAACACAGCCATATAAATATCACTTGTACACAACAAGTTGATGTAGCGTAAACCTCTGAAGCAAGGCACTGAAAACACCTAGATGGGCTTGCTAGTTCCATAAGCACACAGGTTTGGTCTCAGCCTTTCTTTTAATTTTTAATAGAATTACACATGCATGTATCCACACTCTGGTGAGAATGCCCTGTAAATCCCTACGGTTAAAGGAGCAGGTGTCAGGCACTCTGTACCAGTAGCTCACAGCGCCTCGCTCAGCTGCACCCCTGCAGGAGACAGCAGTGAGAAAAATTCAGCCATAAACGGAAGTTCACTAAGCCGTATTAATTAGGGCTGGTAAATTTCGTGCCAGCCACAGGGTCATACGATCAACCCAAGTTAATAGAAATACCGTGTAAAGTGTGTTAAAGAGTAATGCAAAATAAAGTTAAATTTTAGTTAAGCTGTAAAAAGCCATAATTAAAGTAAAAATAGACTACAAAACTGACTTTAGCACATCCTGGTTACACGACAGCTAAGACCCAAACTGGGATTAGATACCCCGCTATGCTTAGCCCTAAACCCAGATAATTACAAGAACCAGATTATTCGCCAGAGTACTACTAGCAACAGCTTAGAACTCAAAAGACTTGGCGGCGCTTCACACCCCTCTAGAGGAGCCTGTCTGTAATCGACGAACCCTGATAAACCTCACCAGCCCTTGCTAGTTCAGTCTATATACCGCCATCTTCAGCAAACCCTAAAAAGGAGTAAAAGTAAGCACAACTAGAGCACATGAAAACGTTAGGTCAAGGTGTAACCCATGGGGTGGGAAGACACGGGCTACATCTTCTACACCAAGAACACTCTCTTATCTACACGAAAGTTTATGAAACCGAAAAACCAAAGGAGGATTTAGTAGTAAATTAAGAGTACAGTGCTTAGTTGAATAAGGCCATGAAGCACACACACGCCACCCATCACCCTCCTCGAGTATTATGACAAAAATCACAACCTACTGGCAGGTACTAGTCGATTGTAGGAGAGGAGATAAGTGGTAACAAGGTAAGCATACTGGAAGGTGTGCTTGGATAAATCAAAGCATAGCTTAAATAAAGCACCTAGTTTACACCTAGAAGATTTCATAACCTCTGAATGCCTTGAACTAAATCTAGCCCACACCCCTCTCCATTATAATAGCATGAACCAATCAAATAAAACATTCACCTAACATTTAAAGTATAGGAGACAGAAATTTAAATACTAATGGTGCCACAGAGAAAATACTGTAAGGGAATGATGAAAGAAACATTAAAAGTAACAAAAAGCAAAGCTTACCCCTTGTACCTTTTGCATAATGATTTAACTAGCAAAATTTTAACAAAGAGAACTTAATTTAAACCATCTGAAACCAGGCGAGCTGCTTATGAACAGTTACTAGAACAAACTCACCTCTGTGGCAAAATAGAAGATTCGTCAGTAGAGGTGACAAGCCTAATGAGCCTGGTTGTCCAGAAAAAGAATTTCAGTTCAGCGTTAAATAATACCAAGAACCCCTTATAAGTTCCAATGTGTATTTAAACGTTGGTCGAAAAATGTACAGCGTTTTAGAGAAGGGTACAACCTTAACTAGAGAGTAAAAACAAAACAACACCATAGTTAGCTTAAAAGCAGCCATCAATTAAGAAAGCGTTCAAGCTCAACAGTAAATATATCGTAATGTCAGTATTAAATAAATTAACACCTAGTCTTATTACTGGACTAATCTATAAAATTATAGAAGCAATACTGTTAATATAAGTAACAAGACACATTTCTCCTTGCACAGGTTTACATCAGCAACTAATAATATACTGATAATTAACAGGAAATCAATATAGCCCAACACTAAACTATTTATTAAATATGCTGTTAATCCAACACAGGTGTGCACCCAAGGAAAGATTTTTAAAAAGTAAAAGGAACTCAGCAAACACAAACCCTGTCTGTTTACCAAAAACATCACCTCAACATCACTAGTATTAGAGGCACCGCCTGCCCAGTGACAACTGTTAAATGGCCGCGGTATCCTGACCGTGCAAAGGTAGCATAATAATTTGTTCTCTAAATAGGGACTTGTATGAATGGCCACATGAGGGTTTTACTGTCTCTTACTTTTAATCAGTGAAATTGACCTCCCCGTGAAAAGGCGGGGATAACAAAATAAGACGAGAAGACCCTATGGAGCTTCAATTAGTTAATCCAAAAAAAACATGATTAAACCACCAAGGGATAACAAAATTTCACATGGATTGACAATTTTGGTTGGGGTGACCTCAGAGCACAAAAATACCTCTGAATGATTAAACCTTAGATCACTAGTCAAAGCATAGCATCACTTATTGATCCAAAAACTTGATCAATGGAACAAGTTACCCTAGGGATAATAGCACAATCCTATTCTAGAGTCCATATCGACAATAGGGTTTACGACCTCGATGTTGGATCAGGACACCCCAATTGTGTAACCGCTATTAAAAGTTTGTTTGTTCAACGATTAAAGTCCTACGTGATCTGAGTTCAGACCTGAGCAATCCAGGTCGGTTTCTATCTATTATGTATTTCTCCCAGTACAAAAGGACAAGAGAAATAAGGCCCACTTTAAACAAGTGCCTTTAAAACAATTAATGATATAATCTCAATAAGCAAACACAAAACAATCACCCGAGACCAGGGTTTTAGTTAGGGTGGCAGAGCCCGGTAATTGCGTAAAACTTAAACCTTCATACCCAAAGCTTCTAACTGTCTCCCTAACAAAATGTTTATAATCAATATCCTAATGCTTGTTATCCCTGTTCTCTCAGCCGTAGCATTGTTACCATTAGGAGAATAAAAAATCCTAGGCTACGTACAACTCCAAAAAGGACCCAACATTGTAGGCCCACAGGACCTACCTCAGCCCATTGCCGACGCAATCAAACTATTCACTAAAGAACCGCTACAACCAGCTACATCCTCCACCTCCATATTCATCATCGCATCAGTCCTAGCCCTGACTGTAGCCCTAACAATATGAATTCCCCTGCCCATGCCATATCCACTCGTTAACATAAACCTAGGGGTGCTGTTTATACTAGCCATATCAAGTCCAGCCGTGTACTCTATCTCACGGTCCGGATGAGCCTCCAACTCAAAGTACGCTCTAATCGGGGCTCTACAAGCAATGGCACAAACAATCTCATGCGAGGTGCCACTATCAATTATTCTCTTATCTGTACTTGTAATAAATGGGTCTTTCACCCTATCAACCCTCACCACAACACAGGAGCAACTATAGCTGATCTTCCCATCATGGCCACTGGCCATAATATGATTTATTTCTGCCCTAGCAGAGACCAACCGAGCCCCGCTGGATCTAACAGAAGGAGAGTCCGAGCTCGTATCTGGCTTTAATGCAGAATACTCAGCAGGCCCTTTCGCTGTGTTTTTCCTAGCAGAATATGCTAACATCATTATAATAAATATATTTACAACAATCCTGTTCCTGGGAGCATTTCACAACCCACATACACCAGAGCTATATACAGTCAACTTCATCATCAAAACACTGTTATTAACAGTGTCCTTCCTATGAATTCGAGTGTCCTACCCGCAATTCCGATATGACCAGTTAACACACCTACTCTAAAAAAATTTCCTGCCTTTAATACTAGCCCTGTGCATATGACATATCACTACCCATCATAATGGCAAGCATCCCCCCACAAACACAAGGAATATGTCTGATAAAAGAGTTACTTCGATAGAGTAAATAATAGAGTTCCAAGTCTTATTTCTAGAGCTATAGGAGCTGAGCCTACCCTTGAGAATTCAGAATTTTCCATGCTACCATATTATACCACATTCTATCTATAGTAAGGTCAGCTAAATAAGCTATCGGGCCCATACCCTGTGAATATTGGTTTATATCCTTCCTGTAAACCCCATTACTTCTATCATTATTTTAACAACTGTTGTTTTAGCGACTGTGGTTGTAATAACCAGCTTCCACTGATTACTAGTCTGAATTGGACTTGAAATAAATATGCTAGCCATTACCTCCGTTATAATAAAAAATTTCAACCCATGACCCATAGAAGCCTCCACTAAGTATTTCTTAACACAAGCCACCGCATCCATATTACTTATATTAGTATTACTTACATTAGCGGTCATCATCAGTTTACTCTATTCCAGCCAATGAACCATTACAACAATATTCAATCCAGCAGCATCAAACAGTAATAACAATAGCCCTGGCCAGAAAGCTAGGACTACCGCCCTTTCACTTCTTTTTTTTTTTTTTTTTTTGCGGTATGCGGGCCCCTCACTGTTGTGGCCTCTCCCGTTGCGGAGCACAGGCTCCAGACGCGCAGGCTCAGCGGCCATGGCTCACGGGCCCAGCCGCTCCGCGGCACGTGGGATCTTCCCGGACCGGGACACGAACCCGCGTCCCCTGCATCGGCAGGCGGACTCCCAACCACTGTGCCACCGGGGAAGCCCTCCCCTTTCACTTCTGAGTGCCCAAAGTAACACAGGGCATCCCATTAATGGCAGGTCTAATCCTGTTGACATGACAAAAACTTGCACCCCTATCAGTTGTTTACCAAATCTCGCCATCAATCAACCTAAGCCTAATACTATCCATATCCATGCTGTCCATTCTAATTGGAGGGTGAGGTGGGTTAAATCAAATCCAACTCCGAAAAATCGTGGCCTACTCGTCAATCGCCCACATAGGATGAATAACAGCCATCTTACTATACAACCCAACTGTAACGACTCTAAACCTGGTAACCTACATTATAATAACTTTCACCTTATTCATGTTATTCATTCACAGCTCAGCTACCACTGCATTATCACTATCTCACACATGAAACAAAATACCTGTTATCACAGCCCTTACCCTATAGCCGCCCTGCTGTCGATAGGAGGACTCCCGCCACTGTCAGGATTCATACCCAGGTGAATAGTTATCCAAGAAATGACAAAAAACAGTAACATTATTTTACCCACACTAACATCCATCGCAGCACTACTTAACTTGTATTTCTACATGCGACTCACTCCACAGCTCTGACCACGTTCCCCTCCACAAACCACAGAAATAAAATGGGAATTTGACTCTACAAAGCAAGTAATCCTACCAACCATGATCATAGTATCCACAATACTCCTGCCTCTCACACCAATAGTATCAGTGTTGGAATAGGAGTTTAGGTTAAACCAGACCAAGGGCCTTCAAAGCCCTGAGCAAGTATAATTTACTTAATTCCTGCCTAATAGGTTGCAAGACTATATCCTACGTGAATTGAATGCAAATCAAACACTTTAATTAAGCTAAATCCTCACTAGATTGGAGGGATACGTCTCCCATGAATTTTTAGTTAACAGCTAAATACCCTAGTCAACTGGCTTCAATCTTCTCCTGCTAAAGCCGGGAGAAGCCCCGGCAGAATTGAAGCTGCTTCTTTGAATTTGCAATTCAATATGAACAATTCACCACAGGGCCTGGTAAAAAGAGGACTTAACCCCTGTCTTTAGATTTACAGTCTAATGCTTGCTCAGCCGCTTTACCTGTGTTCATAAACCGCTGATTATTCTCAACCAACCACAAAGACATCGGTACTTTAGACTTGCTCTTTGGTGCCTGAGCCAGAGTAGTAGGTGCCGGCCTGAGCCTGCCTAATTCGTGTTGAACTAGGCCAGCCTGGAACACTACTCAGAGACAGCCAAATCTGCAAGGTAGTAGCAGCAGCCCACGCGTTGTAATAATTTAGAGTCATGCCCATCATAATTGGTGGCTTCAGAAATTGACTGGTGCCTCTAACGATCAGAGCATCTGATATGGCTTTCCCCTGTGTAAATACCATGAGTTTTTGACTCCTCCCCCCTTCTTTCTTATTGCTGCTGGCATCGTCAATAGTTGAAGCCGGTGCAGGTACAGGCTGAACTGTGTACCTGCCCTTGGATGGAACCTTAGCACATGCAGGGGCTTCAGTTGACCTTACTATTTTTTCCCTACACTTAGCCGGTATGTCCTCAATTCTAGGGGCTATTAATTTTATTACCACTATTATCAATAGAAAGCCACCTGCTATGTCCCAGTATCAAGCACCACTATTTGTATGATCAGTATTAATCACAGCAGTATTACTTCTATTATCATTACCTGTACTGGCAGCCGGAATCACTATACTATTAACTTAAACACAACCTTTTCTGACCCTGCTGGAGGAGGGGATCCAATCTTATATCAACACCTGTTCTGATTCTTTGGACACCCTGTAGTATCTATTTTAATCCTACCTGGGTTTGGGATAATTTCACACATTGTAACCTATTACTCAGGAAAAAAAGAGCCTTTCGGATATATGGGCATGGTGTGAACTATAATATCAGTCGGATTCTTAGGGTTCATTGTATGAGCCCACCACATGTTCACAGTAGGTACAGGCGTTGACACAGAAGCGTATTTTACATCAGCCACTATAATTATTGCTATCGCAACAGGGGTAAAAGTGTTTAGTTGACTAGCAACACTCCACGGGGGTAATAGTAAATGGTCCCCAACCATGATGGGGGCCCTAGGTTTCATCTTCCTTTTCACAGTTGGTGGGTTAACAGGTATTGTCCTAGCTAACTCCTCATTAGATAGTGTCCTTCATGACACCTACTACGTAGTTGCCCATTTTCACTATGTACTCTCAGTAGGAGCTGTCTTCACTATTATAGGAGGGTTTGGGCACTGATTCCCACTATTCCCAGGATATACACTCAACTCAACATGAGCAAAAATTCACTTCGTAATCATACTTGTAGGCGTCAACATAACCTTCCCACAACATTTCTTAGGTCTGTCTGGCCTGCCTCGACGATACTCCGACTACCCAGATGCCTACACAGCGTGAAATACTATTTCATCCATAGGCTCATTCATCTCCCTAACAGCTGTCGTGTTGATAACTTTCATTATCTGAGCGGCATTCGCATCCAAACGAGAAGTCCTAGCAGGAGAACTCACTGCCACAGATTTAGAGTGGTTCAGTGGATGTCCCCCACCATATCGCACATTTGAGGAACCGACTTAACGTCAATCTAAAATAATCAGGAAAGGAAGGAATCGAACCCTCTTTTATCGGTTTCAAGCCAACACCATAACCATCAACCTGCCACGTCTTCTATCACAAAGGGAGCGAGGACCAAGGGCCCAGGACAATTTTGGGCGTCTGAAGCATCTCACATTCAGACAGAGGGCAGGAGCAGTGAATAAACCCAGACGTTGCTCAGCAAAGCGCTAGTGGGAAATAAAGGGAGAGTCATCCTGGGCTCTGCCTCGGGGTGTCCGCAGCTGCTGTCTCACTGCAATCCAGAGACTCAGAGCTGGCCCAGCCCCGGGGAGGTAGGCATCTGAATTTTGGCAAAAACTAAAACATGAGGAGAAAGAAAAGTCATTTAACTTTTTATTTGGATGTAATTTCAAATTTACAGAAAAACTTCAAAAATAAGAATAGTAAAAGGAACGTTAATAAACCCTTCACCTAGATTCACCTGTTGTTAACATTTTAATCCATCTGCTTTACTGCTTTATCATTCTCTCTCTCTCCCTTTATTTCAATTTTTTTCTGAACCATTTGGGAGTAAGTTACATATACCAAGAACCTTTCCCCCTAAAAACTTCAATGAGTATTTTCTAAGAACAGGGATATCCTTTTACATAACCAAAGTCGTCAACTTCGTGAATTTTCATAGATTGATAATTTCTTCTTTTTTTTTTGTGGTATGCGGGCCTCTCACTGTTGTGGCCTCTCCCGTTGTGGAGCACAGGCTCCGGACGCGCAGGCTCAGCGGCCATGGCTCACGGGCCCAGCCGCTCCGCGGCATGTGGGATCTTCCCGGACCGGGGCACGAACCTGTGTCCGCTGCATCGGCAGGCAGACTTTCAACCACTGTGCCACCAGGGAAGCCCGTAGATTGATAATTTTAACTTAATCTACTCTTCATTTTCAAATTTTGTCAATTGGCCAGTAACGAGCTTTCTAGCATTTCTCCAGGAGAGGAGCTAGTCCAGGGTCGGATATTGCATTTAGTTGTTATGTCTATTTTGCCTCTTTAATCTAGAGGTTTCTTCTTTGCAATGACCTTGGAGGTCTTCAGATCCTGCATGGTCAGGGTTGACTTGCAGAAGGACAGAAGTCACTAAATTTTTCAACCTGTGAATGTACGTGAAGCCATACCATAAACTATCAACGACAGATAAGAGGGATTATTGTTATTATTGACTTTGAACTTTTTATACCTCCACTTAACACCAGATATACTGTAAGTGGGCCATAAATATTAAATATGATAATGACGTAGCGACATGCTTACGGAGGAGTGTTGCTTGCTGCATCCGCTGCCCCTCCTTCTGTTGTAGGGACACGGCCACACTTAGGAGCGCGCCGTCAAAATTCACCGCCACTGAAGATTCTGGAAGGGCATGCTCAGTCACTGCCGACAGCCTCACCACTTCTAGTTCTCATCCAGGGAAAACTAGTCATGCAGCAATTATTTTCAAGATGGGGAAGAGAGAAAGGAAATGAGTGATTAGGAGGAACTGAAGAGATGCAAATTTCCCTTTGCCCAGAGCTGGTGGATCAAGATGCCTCTTTTCATCCCATTTAATTTGCGTTACTTTCAAGTGGTAAAGTATGGAGAGGGTGTTGGAGGACAGGAGAAGAGAGAGACAAACAAGAGACTAGGAAAAGAAAAGCAAACTTCCTGATACAGGGAAGGCAAGTTATTGCTATTCTATCAGAAAAATAAAACTGCAAGAAATTACCGTAGGCAAGGAAGGATCCTAATTCTTTATGGGAATTGGGTGTTTGGGTCTTTTCCACAGCTTCAGTGTTGTGGGTCCTGCAGGCTTTGGGACAAAGCACCAAGTGTCTCATCTTCCCATCCCACCAAAGTAGGCCAAGGTACGGGGCTCGGGGGGCGCAGTGGCCGACCCCAGGGCATGGCTGGGCACTGCTCCTGGGGACAGGGGAGTCCAGCCAGGCACGGCCAGGGCCAACTGGGAAGGAATTGGGTGGAGAGAGAAGGCCCACGCAGCCCAGGCTTCAGGAATGCCAAAATGAGGTCTAGTTGGCGTGGCCTGAAGAAACCCAGAAGCAACGTAACTACCCCCGCCAGGCAGGTTCTCTTTATCACCCTCTCTTTGCTGATGAGAGTGGCTGGGTTGCTTGTGCTGGGTTACAAGGCTGGTGCCTATCCGGCTGCCTCTTTCAGGATGCTGGTGCACCTGCCCGGTCTCAGCTTGACCTTGAGGCCCCGAAAGAAGACCCGACGTCGGGGAGACTTAGGGAAATTGGAAGAGCCGGCCCAGGAGGCAACCACACCAGCTGGTGGACGGATGCATCCTGGGAAAGGAGCTCCAAGCCCCACCGGGTGGTGGGATGTGTCCTGACGAAGCAGACACTGCGGCGTGCCCTGATGGTGTGTCCTGTGGCCACAGTCTTGGTCAGAGGAAAGAACTTTGCAGCCAGGAAGGCAAGATAGGGCATCGATCTCACATGGCAATGAAGGTGTGTGCCAGGCTCCTGCGTGTGGAAATGGGAAAGCGAAGGAATGATTTGAGTAACAGACACATGGCTTCGGGCATCGCACACAGAGGCAGTAAAATAGATGCTCGGGTGAGTTGTCAGGGGGCAAAAAGGCAAAAACCCAACTTAGGATATTCTGCCAACTGGAATAAATCCAAAGCAATTGGTTGCTAAGCATTACCCACCACGAAGGGAACCATAACGTATCTTGGTTAAAAAACATACGGAAGATAAACACAAGCTGACTTACTCACTGGGGAAATCATGATTATTTTCCCACACAGGGCCACAGTCAAGGGCTGTGCCTTGCGTGTAAAGCGCTCAGTAAATATTTACTGAGTCCTTGCGTTTTGCGTGTTCCTGACGGTCTAGAGTGGTGGCTGCTGCTCTGCACTCAGACGCCACATGGCTGGTTGACATCCTGTCCTCATATTGTTCTGTCTGAAACCCCAAAAAAGGCCACTGGAGTTTAGAAGGATAGACGTCTTTCTGGGAAGATGTGGATTTGGGAGGCGCAACTCCACCCTTCGAAGGACAACGTCCCGTGCCCCTACAGAGCCTGGGAGGCTGGAGGAAGGCAGGATTGGCCCAGACGTGGTGATTCATGCTTGACAGTCGTCAGAGAAACCACTTGCGGACCTGCTGAAAACCTCATTGTGTCCCACTTAAGAGGCTGTGTTCCGGGTTGATGGAGACCTGGTAACACACAGTTCTGTTCAGTCCTCATTCTGCAGTATCCAGAACAGCCTCATCCCAGCTGTGGACCAGGCTTTCGGAGGCGGAGCCAGAGAGGCCGGCTCCCAGGGAGATGAGGACAGTGCACGTTTGCAGTGCTTGCCCATGCTGTCTCTGTGTAGGTGTGACACTGACTTAGTCCGACAGATGGCAGTGCTGAGGCTCAGGTTAAGTAAGTTGCCCGAGGTGACACAGCCAACGATGAGCAGAGGTGGGATATAACACTTGACCACTCTGCCATCTGACCTCTCCCAAACGGGGAGGCTTCAGAGCTGGGTAACTGGGGAAACAGCCATAGGTTTGTGTCTGTTAAGGCCACATCCAATTCTGGAGTTTCTCCTTTTTGGTGTTCTGCTTCTTCCCAGAGAAGGAAATGATGCAGATGTCAACTGTAATTTCCAGGGCTCAAGGAGCGTTCTTTGGACAAAGCATAGATACCAGCAGAGGCAGACTGGTGTCACTGGCGGAGAACGTTCAGGTGTGTGACAAGCCAGTAACACAAATGTAAAAGTGACACAGTGTCTCAGTGAGGGTTCATATAGAAGCACAGTTGCTACAGTACAAACGGTGATTTGTATTTGTCTCCTAGAAAATAATCATTAGTCCAGAGGTAGAAAACTCACGTGGCCTGTGGCCCTGGCAGGTGGCACAAAGTGATACGAAAGGGCCAGCTTAATCAAAGTGCACTTGCAGCTCTGGGTCCTGCGGAGAAAGTGGCTTCGCAGGCAGCTGCAACCACCGGGCGGGTTAGACATTCTGCTCACTCATAGCGACAGTGTCCCTGCCCACGACACCCATCTGCACAGAGAAGGGCTCCAGCGTGGCTGGGAGGCTCGTCAGACAGGGAGAGGGTGCTCCTTACGCTGCCCACTCCTTTTCCTGACATCCAGTATCACTCTGCTCGGGGTTGTCACCCAGGCATTCATTCATTCATTCATCCAGCCCTCACTGTTCATCCCTCATCATTCATTCAGCGTCACAGTCTGTCATGCTGAGCTGAACGCTGGTTATAAAAATGGAGAAAACACAACCCCTGTCTTCAAGTTGCTAGCTGTTCAGGAAGCAGATAGACCTGTTAAACAAGTGCAGTACTGTGGGTTACGCACTTGTTATGTGGGTTACGCACGCTTGGAGATGCCATGCCTCAGAGCTGGGCTGGGGCTTTTCCAGAGAGAAGAGCCTACAGCTGGATCATAAGGATGAATGGGAGTGTCCCCAGGTGGAGGACAATGAGGCGGGCAGGAAGGGACATCTCTGTCTGTGGAAGCAGTGCAGACAAGAAATCGCAGTTGGTTGGCTAATCAAATAATCCTTCTGGCCACCCTAGCTCTCAGTTGCTGATCGATCCTAAATCCGACACTGGTTTATCTTTCTGAAAACCTAGTTTTCACCATGTCACTCCCCTGTGCCAACCCTTTCATGGCTTAGGACGGAAACCCCAGTGTCCTTTTTTTAAAAGTATAGTTGGTCTACAATATTGTGTTAGTTTCAGGTGTAGAGCAAAGTGAATCAGTTATATATGTATTTTTTTCAGATTATTTTCCATTATAGTTTATTATAGGATATTGAATATAGTTCCCTGTGTTTTACAGTAAATCCTTGTTGTTTATTTTATGTATAGTAGTTTGTATCTGTTAATCCCATAGTTCTGTTTATCCCTCCCCCGCCCCCCTTTTCCCCTTTAGTAACCATAAGTTTGCTTTCTGTCTGTGAGTCTGTTTCTAAAAGCCCAGTGTCTTGATTGGTGCCCAAGGCCCTCCACCGTCTGAGACCCACCCACTGCTGGGCAGATGTCCTGCCCCCTGTGCCCAGCTAGCCTCTCCTTTAACAGGTGCAGGTCTCTGAATTCTCCAGCCCTGGGGGGAAACTCAAAGCCTCAGAGGCCACAGATCCCATAAGAGTGGGAGGTGGCAGAGCAGATGACAGTAGGATACCTGTGACAGCAGACTGTTGGCCATTGGCGTTTCCCTGCCAGGTCTCCCAATGGCCGTGCTGGGTAGGGCCTTGCAGGGCTGTCCTGGAGGCTGTTCCAGGCTCAGTCCTGCCTCCAGGCCCTGGTCCAGGCTGGGCCCTCTCCTGCCATGTCCTCCTCTCTTGTGCATCTCCTGTCCTTTCCTCAGCACTTAACCTCCCATGAAACTTCCTAAAATACTCCAGGAAACAAAAGCTTGCCTCCTGCCGTACCCAAAACAAATCTGTCCAAAACCGGATTCATCTTCCTTTTCCAGACTAGAGGAGTGCAGCAGCTGATTTAACAGCATCCTCACTTGTGCTCATCTGGAAAGCGCCGCTTGTCCTTGATTCACAGGGAGTGAATCTCCTGGCTGTGCAGTCAGTGTCTGGGTTCAAATCTGTGACTTGGGTGACTGACTTAACCTCTCTGAGCCTCAGATTCCTTATCTGCGTCAGGGCCAATAACAGGCCTTCCTCTAGGAGTCGGTGACATTGGCCCAGCTGGCACCACGCTGGGCTTGCTAAGGACTCAGGTGATCCCTGCTTGTCCTCCGTCTCCTGAATTATCCCTACGGAGGAGTGCTTTTCTGTCATGGAGTTTGTGCCGGAGCCTCACACCTCGGACAAGCAGGCTCCTATTAGGAATATCATTAGGGCCGATTTCCCTGAACATCCCATCCTTCCCCTCCTCCCCATGGGGGTGCACTGGCCCAGTGACCGGCTGCTGGGGCGGAGGAGACCTCCAGACACAAGACGATATGAAAGGGGGAAGAGAAAGAGTTCATGTTCTGGGAAAACAAAGCAAAGAAATGTCTATGTTGATATTTGAGATGGCCGGCAGCTCCCCTTCCCTCTGGGGAAAGAAAAGCCGGGCCGAGGCTCCCTTTCCAGGCGGGTTGGGCCAGGCCCCACTTTCGAGGCCACAGCCCCACCTGGTGGCACTGTCACCACATGGTCACCTCTCCTGCTGGGGCCTGACTGTCACTGTCCTACTGACAAGAATCTGCCCATGATTTCACCACCAAACACAGTATCTGATTTACTTCCTCTACAATAAACCGTTGCCACTGGGAAAGTTCTGTTCATTCAAGTCCCAACGAGACTTCCATCTGGGGCAAAACATTCTTTTCTAAAGGGGAAATGCCATTTCGGCAACATAAATCTGACACACCTCATACTCGCCTGGATTGTAGGGAAGCGCCCATTTCTCTAGGATAAAAAAGTCACCTTCCAGGCTGATACCTGCACAGGTAGCCTGCCTCCCTCTACGCATCTCCTGCTTTCTCCTGTGCCCCTGCTGCTCCCCCTCAGCATCCTGCTACGGGTCTGGGCACCTGGCAGCCCCTCCTGGGAACGGTCTTCCCGTTCCTGGCTGGTTCGTCAGGTTCATTCTGAGCTGCTTGGATCCAAATGCCACCTGTCTAAGGGAGGCCTTCACTCTGTGCCCTCAACGATAAAATCGTGATCGTGTGTCCTCTCCCTTATGACACTGGAAGTGTCTTTGTCCCTTATTTATTATCTGTTTCTCTCCCACCTACAACGTGAGCATCCTTCATGTTTCACGTTTGTGGTACTGGTCTTGTTCTCTGTTTTCCTGGCAGCATAGAGTGCCTGGCTATAGACACACTCCATAACCGTTTGTTGAATGAACTCATTAATTTATCTTTCAAAACTGGGCTCCTCTGACAGCTCAGCAGCCCTTGCCTGTTCCAGGGCAAGGACCGGGGAACGAGAGGAATGACGGTGATTTTGCAGGAAGCAGCGAGATAGATCACTGAGTGTGTGGATTGGCCTGTCTCGGAAGAGATCACTGACTTCCTCGTTAACTCACTGAGCAGGTCGCCCGGACCAGTGCGGCTGGGTCTCCCCTGTGCTGGGAAGAGACTCGCATCCCTTTTCAGTAACCTTTCCAAGTGCCTCAGCTGTCACTGGGCCCTCCCTTCTTGTCTCTAACATGGAGGGGTGTGTGTGTGTGTGTGTGTGTGTGTGTGCGCGCGCGCGCGTGTGTGTGTGTGCGCGCGCGCGCGCGCGAGCCTTGACTCTCACGCCCTCTGTGCAGGGTGAGGGGAGGAAGGGTATTTTGTTGTGGACACTCCTGAGGCTATTTTTGCTGCTTCGGAGACTGAAAGTGCCCCAAAGAGGGCGGAGGAGCAGCGGGTAAACCCTCGCTGTTGTGCTTGCGCCGCTCTCCCGCAGAGCTCTCAGGTAAGGGATAAAGGGGCCATTTAATTTCTGAGCACTGGCGCCTAGTAACCGTGACTGTCAGCAGGTGTCACTGTCCCACAAGACGTGAAGTGCAGGGACGGACCCATCAATCGGGGTGGGGGGAGGGGAACCGGAAGAGGCTGGTCCTCAAGCAAGGGGTGAGCAGCGACGTCTGTGGGGTCATACATGCTGGTTTACGGGGCAAAGTAGCACGTGTCTGGTCTCCTAACCTCCCTTGAGCCAGGGTGAACCTTTTAGTTAGTTCAGTTAGCTTATTTTCTTTTGTGGGGATGTGTTTGTCATTTGTTTTTTTTGCAATGCCGTCCGCTTTCTCTGTTGGATGCTGACTTGGGAGCCGTGGGGGACTGGGACTTTCCCGAGCCCGCCCAGACAAGCTGCATGGTCACCAGCCCTTCTCTGCCTGTCCATCTGTCCTGGAGCTTTGAGGTTAGACTCTCCCCTGCCCCCGTCTCTGCTCTTTGGGAGCATGGACTCCCTTCTGCAGACAAAGGTGACCTTGTCACAATCATCTATGGCGTCTTCCTCCAAGAACTGCTTCCTGCCTCTAATGGAGCCGTTCCTTCCTCGGGGCAAGTTCATTGGAAACTCAGGAAAGCTGATTGGGGAGAGCAAGGCCTTGCTTCTGTCCAGACCCTCAGGTTTTGACAGTTGGTCCTCCGTGTCTAACAATTTCTGAAATATGCACATCACTGACAAGATGCCCCAGGGAGACCTAGGCCTGGGTGCTGGCGCTGCAGCCCTGTCCCAGGTACTGTCCCTGGGCGGGGGACGGAGAGCTGGTCTGCCCCACGTGTGTCCCCAACAGCCCCTGTTAAACCATCTGATGACCCCCCTGCCCAAGTCAGAGGAGCCCCGAGGTTTCTGGGCCCCCAACTCTTGCCTGGTCCTGGGAGGCCAGATCTCCATTTCCCTGATAAAGTGCACACAGGGTGGGTGGTGATTGCATTTACCGATGTTCTGCCCTGGGGTCAGCAGCACCAGGGTGGCCTCACTGCAGGCATTGGGCCAGGTGTGCCAGGGAGGTGGCCAGGGGGCAGCCCCGGCTCTCCGGCCCTGTCCACTCTGCTGTGTGTGAAGTGGGTGGGAGCAGACCTGAGAAGAACTGTGCTCTACCCCACACTCCCACCGCCAGGAAACAAAGAGATGCAGGGGAGGCATTTCCTAGGAGGCATTCACTACATCCTGGCCCCTTCGAGAGTTCCCGTTTCTAGCTTATAATGCTTCTTGGGGTTAGCTTTCAAATAAAACAAAACAAAAAAGACAATACACTGTGATTGTCTACAACTCCCAAAGGCAGGACAATGAAAGTTTAAGACACCACCGCATCTGCTCTGGACATAGAATTATCAATATGTAAGAATGGACCAGATTTCTTACGCTTCCTGATAGAGCATATGGTAAATTTGAGCTCGAGGAAAGTGATCATTCCTGCCTTGGTCTCCTTTCAAATGATCTCTCAGGGGCAGAGACGTTGAGAAGGTCCTTGAACGACGGGGCAGTAGAATTAGGGAACTATCTTGTGAACGAACGCCCTTGTGGGACACCCCAGCAGCTGTGTTCCTTGCTCTTGACTGGGTTTTCCCATGGCTTCCTCTCCCGCGCGTTCTAGCCCTGTCCCCGTCCCCGTCCACAGGTCCAGTCATCTGGATTGCTTGAGGGTACCTTGAGGCTCACAGCCAGGACACAGACACCTGCTGGAAGACCTTTACAGAGGGAACACCTGTATTCCTGACTCACTCACGATATGTGCCTCTAACCAGAGAAATGAGTTTGGCTTGGTACAGATAAATGTTTGATGGACAGAGGGGAAGAGGAGGGAGAGAGGGAGGGATGAGAGTTGATTCCCTGCTCACTGTCTTCCAGATTAGAATGCCACACTTGGCAGGGAGGTCCTGTTCATTTTATACTGAATTCTAGAATTTTAAGACTCAGGGGGGCACTTAAATAATCTAGTACAGAAAAGGAAACTGAATTCCTGAGGGAAGAAGGGACATCCAAAGTCACCCCGGTTACTTGGAAATTGATCACATAAATGAACCTGTAGATATTTTGTACTGTTAGCAAAAAGTAAAGTTGAAGTTGGGATGTTTTAAACCATTTGGGCCAATAGGGTTAACAGTATGTAGGCAGTATTTCATTTCTAAAAACTAGAGGTTACTCTTACTGTTGTAAAATCAAAATGTAACAAGTATTTTAAAGTGTAATGGAAGCGTGAGGTCCGTTCCATTCCATCCTCCAGGGCAGTGGGATTGCTCTTCACCAGATGCAATCACATACCCTCAGAGGTCCTTCCTGTGACCAAGGTGCCCATCCCGGCCTCCCCACATGCCCCAGGTGGCCCTGCTCAGATGTACACAAGCTCAGTGATGGTTTGATCTTGGAATTTTGTGCTTTCATTGTGTAAAATTGCTTTTGTTTTGTTACTATGCATGAAATTGTTCTTTTGGCAAATACGGGTTAGATGTGGACCCCGTGCCAGGCCTGGGTGGTCTGTGGGTGTGGTCCCTGATCTCAGCCAGGGGTTTTGCCCTCGAGAGCCCACAGCAGGGAATCAGGAAACACAAGAGGGTGGCATTGATGGGAAGCTTGGTCAAGGAGGTGATGCTCAGGTCTCCCAATTCTGAAATTAAGTTGTTGGGCCCCGAACGGAGGCTTGACATTCTCCCCTCTTCACTTTCACCTGAGCTTTCAGCTGGTCCTCCTGCTCTGCAGGGCCACCTGGCTTCTGGTCACTCGACCGCATCAGCTGCTTCTGTGAGATGGAACATTTAGTGAGCGTGTCTCTGTGTCTTTCAGGGTTTGTCCAACATAAATGACAATGATAGCAGGCTGCAGTGTGCAGAGTGCAGGAAACTGCATTCTTCCTCTCCAGGTCCGTACTGTCAGGATTCCTGACGGCCCGGAAACAACCTGAAATGAGAAACGGTCGGGGACTCCTGACTTGGGGTGGGAGGCGGCATACCTGGGCAAGAGACACAGCTTTTCTCCCGGCTCCACTTCCAGCTTCAGCGCCTTCTGGTCACGGTTACCCCATCCCCGCTCCTTTGAGCTCGTGCTTTCCATGAAAAGAGAAAAAGAAACGAAACAGCCGAGTAGCTGAGAGGCTCTCTGCCTCCTTTCTGGAGTTTGTTAACATTTTCAGCATTTCCCGAAGTCTTCATCTTCTTTACCCATGAAGCTGAAAAGTGTTCCCTAGGAGCTCTCTTCCTTGTAATGTTTTGAGGGTAAAACCACAAGGTGTATTAAACCTGTGCTGTTTCTGGCTAATTGACGGCACTTTTGTAAACTGTTTAGGGCAACTGCCAGTGGGTTCGGGCTCAGCTGGACCAAACTGGGGTGCTTTCAGTCAGAGCAGGTGACTGACACCTTCCCGGGGTTTCCTCAGACCCCCTTCTGGTCTCCAGGTCTCAGCTTCCCTCCTTCCCTGCTCCCCATCCCGTGGCCCTGATTTACTTCAATGTTTTGAGCTAATCAAGAAGTATAGAAATAGTAAAGTTATTGAGAGGAAAAAGTCTAAATTGCCACCTCTGTGTAACACCACCAGTCTCTCAGTTCTCGAAGGGAATCTGTTTCTGTGAAGAGCCAGAGATGTTTGCTCTCCCAGGGTGAAGCCGTTCAAAGCACAAACAGTTAAAATGATTACTGTGGGTAGTTAATATGGGCAGATTTCACCACACCGTCCTGAGCGTTCTTTCACTTAGAAGGCTGAGATACCTGAAACAGCAGGGTTTATTTTTGAAAATGAAATACTAAGTACAATAACAAAAATATAAAAAGTTATATTTTTGTTTTGTTTTTTCAACTTTAACATGAGTATTAAAACATGTACTTCTTTTAAAGTTCTGAGTTGTTCCATTAATGTGTTTTAAATTGACTAGTTTTAAATTCACTTTTTGTTTCTATACAAGTTGCTTTCATTAAAAATTAACTTTCTTCCTGTTGGCCCTCAATGAAGCCCTTCTCTCAACATGGGTGGCCCCTCATGTCAGTCTGTATAGGACCCACTCACCAGCAAGTGGCTTTGTTCTATTTTTTTAAATTTATTTTATTGAAGTATAGTTGATTTACAATGTGTTAATTTCTGCTGTACAGCAAAGTTATTCAGTTATACATATATACATGTATACATATATACGTTCTTTTTCCTATTCTTTTCCATTACGGTTTATCATGGGATGTTGAATGTGGTTCCCTGTGCTATACAGTCGGACCTTGTTGTTTATCCATCCTGTATACACTGGTTTGCATCTGCTAATCCCAAACTCCCACTCCTTCCCTCCCCTCCCCTCCTCCCACTTGGCAACCACAAGTCTGTTCTCTATGTCTGTGAGTCTGTTTCTGTTTCGTAAATAAGTTCATTTGTGTCATGTTTTAGATTCCACATATAAGTGATATCATGTAGTATTTGTCTGACTTACTTTGCTTAGTATGATAATCTCTAGGTCCATCCATGTTTCTGCAAATGGCATTATTTCATTCTTTTTATGCTGAGTAATAGTCCATTGTATATATGTGTCACATCTTCTTTATCCATTTCTCTGTCCATGGGCATTTAGGCTGTTTTCCATGTCTTGGCTATTGTAAATAGTGCTGCTGTGAACATAGGAGTGCATGTGTCTTTTTTAATTATAGTTTTGTCCAGATCTACGCCCAGGAGTGGGATTGCAGGATCCTATGGCAACTCTATTCTTAGTTTTTTGTTCCTTTGTTTTTTTGCGGTACGCGGGCCTCTCACTGTTGCGGCCTCTCCCGTTGCGGAGCACAGGCTCCAGATGTGCAGGCTCAGCTGCCATGGCTCACGGGCCCAGCCGCTCCGCGGCATGTGGGATCCTCCCGGACCAGAGCACAAACCCGTGTCCCCTGCATCGGCAGGTGGACTCTCAACCACTGTGCCACCAGGGAAGCCCTATTCTTAGTTTTTTGAGGAACCTACATACTGTTCTCCATAGTGGCTGTACCAATCTACATTCCAAATGGCTTTGTTCTAAATATGGGCTTTAACAAACACACTACAGAAATTACATACGCTCTCGTTGAGTGGAACTCTGGAGGCAACTGAGAAAATATCCAGCCCAAGTTAAAAATGATCTTTGACTCGACTGGAAAACATTAATATGGTTCATGTTAATCGCAGATATCTCTGGTAGCCCGTTTCTTCCCAGTCTTTCTCATTCTGCAGGATCCTTGTAATTTTAACTCTACCTTGGCACACCTGGAGAAGGGGGTGTCTCAGAATCCAGTGCGACAACTGGAATATGAGATAAGACTCCTGGTGGAGAGGAGGCGTTTGCGCAGGACACCTCAGGGAGAGGAGGGCAGCAGTGACCATCCAATCCCAATAGCCCCGAGAGGAGCCCCAGGTAGACCCTGGGGGAGGGACAACATGGGCAGAGTGACCTGCAGACAGGAGCAGCCTCGGTGAGCCTCCCTCGGTGACACTGTGGCCGATGACTCTTGAATTAATGGACCAGGCAGGCTGTGCCCTGGCGTCTTGACACGTCTCGGGACGCATGGCTCTCTTCTTGCCTGCGTGTGTCCTTTTTTGTTCTTCAATATTTATTATTTATTTGGCTGTGCCAGGTCTTACTTGCAGCATGCAGGATCTTGGTTGTCGTGCGCGGGATCTTTTTAGTTGCAGCATGTGGGATCTTTAGTTGCAGCATGCAAACTCTTAGTTGCGGCATGTGGGATCTAGTTCCCTGACCAGGGATCAGGGCCCCTGCCCTGAGAGCATGGAGTCTTAGCCACTGGACCACAAGGGAAGTCTCCCGTGTGTGTCCTTTGATGGTGGCACGCAAAGCTCTGATGGTGGGCCAGCTTACGGAGCTGCCGAATCAGGACATTATAGAGACCTTGGCTCTGACGGCCTCCACGTTTAGAATCTGAGTTCTTAAATGGGTAAGGCCCAGAGAACATACTTCTTCTGAAATAAGAAATTTATGATGAAATCCTCAGTTCACAGTGACTATAATAGAGATGAATTTGCTCCAGGTTATACCCCAGCGGGCTGGGGTATAAATTCGTGTTTTCCGGCCATAATGGTTGGGCTCACTACTGGCCACCTCTCGTGTGTGTGTCCCCTACAGCTAACCTTGTGTAACTTTTCTCAGGATCTTGGATCTAACAGTTTTGGAAGGCAGCGCCGTGGGGAGAGAGGTTTCAGAGTGCGTGGTTTGCTTCTTCGAGTATTTGTTTGTGACGCCTCCTCTCTCTCCAGCGCTGCTACAGGACCACCAATTCACGCAGACTGGCAAGCAAATGGCAGTGCCACAGTGTTCAAGCTCGGAATCCACTGGATCAGTGCCAGCGGAGGCAAAGATCTCACACGTCGGTGCCAACCCCTCCGGGGCTTTCATCTCTGTTCCAAAGAATTTGACATTTTCAAAAATCCGAAATCAATTGGAACGGAGCCGGCTTTGTCCAGCAGGTTATTAATGGCCCTGGAGCCGACTGATCATATTTGCACAACCTTTCAATAAACAGCTTCAACAACAACTAGGGTGGAAAAGAAAGCACACACCCCATCCAATCGGGACAAACTCGAAGTATTGATTACACCACCTCCTTCCCCAGCCCCCCTCTTTCAAAACAAATTTCGAGTCTTACATCAGGGCAGTTGATCATTGCCAAACTCCCATGTCACCAGGTCCCGACCGTGTTTTGCTGGCATAGTGCGTTGCCTCCTTTAACAGAACTAACTTCCAAGATTTCCTGAGGCCAGGGCTATAAACCGCTGAATCCTGGGGAAGGCGGACATGAAAGGAACATCTGGGTGGGCCCAGGAACTCCAGGTAGCTCTTCCTGACTGATCACTTCTCAGCTCGTTGGACAGATGCTGCCATAACCCGCAGTCGGAGGGTCTGGTCCTCCCAGAGCCTGTAAACAGAAGGCACTCCTGCCGGGAAGGCGATGAGCGGGCCCGCAGAACCTCTCCACCCGGGGGAGGCTTCAAAGTCTTTATTAGGCTTCTTTCTGTTTAGACCCTGTCCTGTTGGTGAGAAAAGGAAGGACAACCATGGGAGAGATTTCCGAGAGCCCGGTCTTCTGGTCTACACCCCCGTCCGTGCTGCCCTGCTGACCTGACAGCCTTCTTGGTCCTCACCCATGGTGGCAGCGACAATGACAGCCTGGTGACAGGCAGACATGGATTTTCTCCTATCTCTTAACTGTTCCAAAATGTGCTGTGTCAGTACAAGTTAATTGCTTAACTGCGCGACGCCCTTCCCACTCCTTCAGTTTCGTCGGCTTTAATGATTCATTAAACCTGTTTTGCTTATTCTTTTTCGCTTTCAGGTGTTTTTAGCTCCTATCTGACTACACTGTCACCCTGTTTGGGAGTGAGGATAATCTCTAAGGTCTTTGTGACACCTTCCAAATAATGACTATAGATACGGTCAAGGGGCAAGTGTATGGATGCTGTAGACAGATGGATATGAGTTCGTTTATTCATTCAACAGACGCTAAACACTTTTAGGCCCTGTGCTGCCTAAATGTTAGCTGTGCCATGCACCCTGATTCAGCCAGGGGGTGAGTTTGGGCCAGTTCTTTAGGACCCTGAGCCACAGCTGCCTCAACTGTAACCATGCAGATGTGATGTCTCTGGGTTTCCATGAGGATTCAAGGGGATAATGGGCAGGGCTGGCGTTGGCAGGACTCAATAATTTTTTGTTTCCTTTTTTCCTTTGGGCCAAACACAAGGGAGGCAGTTTTGGTGGATAATTTGATCCACGAAACCTCAATTTGTTAGTCAAATGAACCCGTGGAGACATGGCCACTCTTCTATACTTATCACTGTGTAAAAAGCAAGGCCTCTGACCCCACTCCATATCTTTAAAAAGTTGACTTTACCTGGGCAAACACTAGGTATCAAAGAAACAAATAAAAGCAACACAAAAGTTCAGTTATTCCAGGTGGGAGTTAATTAGACTTACCCAGTCATCAAATGGCATCTGGACTGTCAAGTTTTAGGATAACGCAGTCTTGATGAGGGACCAGGAGGCCTGGTTCTGACCCCAGCCAGGGCCACTGCTTACCTAACAAAAGCATGTGACTTTGGACTTAACCTCTCTGTCTTGGGCCAAACTTCCCCTTATCTGACCAAGGAGGGGCTAGGTACTGGGTGGTCTGGGAGCCCTTCTCCTTTCTCCCTTGTCTTTCTCTCCTGGCTTCCTTCCCTCATCCCTGGGGCCCCTCCAATGCTGGGCCTGTGCTGAACAGGCATCAGAGGACTGCCCTGCCCTGCTGGAGCCCTCGGGGCTGTGGGAAGACAGGGTCTTTTTTCTATTCTGGTTGTAACAAGTGATGTGCCCAGACGACATTGATGTTCTGTGAGCTCAAGCTAGAAATGGTTGTTGGTATTCTTCTTATTGTTGGCATTCTTCTTATTGCTTTCCACGCAATTCTAGAGGTGGATGAGGAGGAGAGATGTAGCTCGCCAGAAAGGTGATGAATCATCCCAGACGCAGTCCTGAAGCTCGGGTTCTCAGAACTCACCAGGCGGATGCTGTTGCCAGGAGAGGGAATCAGCACCACCTACAGACATATGGTCTGGCTTACCTGGTTATCTTTTTTTTTTTTTTTAACATCTTTATTGGAGTATAATTGCTTTACAACGGTGTGTTTGCTTCTGCTGTGTAACAAAGTGAATCAGCTATACATATACACACATCCCCATATCCCCTCCCTCTTGCGTCTCCCTCCCACCCTCTCTGTCCCACCCCTCTAGGTGGTCACAAAGCACCGAGCTGATCTCCCACTAGCCATGCAGCTGCTTCCCACTAGCTGTCTATTTTACGTTTGGTAGTGTATATATGTCCATGCCACTCTCTCACTTCGACCCAGCTTACCCTTCCCCCTCCCCATGTCCTCAAGTCCATTCTCTACGTCTGCGTCTTTATTCCTGTCCTGCCCCTAGGTTCTTCAGAACCTTTTTTTTAGATTCCATATATATGTGTTAGCATATGGTATTTGTTTTTCTCTTTCTGACTTACTTCACTCTGTATGACAGACTCTGTGTCCATCCACCTCACTACAAACAGCTCAGTTTCGTTTCTTTTTATGGCTTACCTGGTTATCTTGTCATCTGCTTTCTGGTACTAAATGATGTTTTATAGATTTTGTCTCAGGTAACTTCTTAATCTTACACCATAAGACGCGACATCACTCAATGCCCTGAGTTTAGATTTAGACAATAGCCTTCCTTCCTCTTTTTTTCTTTATTTTTATTGTGGTAAAAAACCACGTAACATAAAGTTTACCATTTGAACCGCTTTTAAGTATCCAGCTCAGTGGCGCTACCACATTCACTTTGTTGTGCAACCATCACCACCGTCCATCTCCAGAACTTCTCCATCTTCCCCAACTGAAAAATCTGTCCCCTCTCCCTAGCCCCGGGCATCCACCATTCTACTCTCTACGGATGTGACTGCTCCAGGTACAACCTTATTCTTTCCACCGTGGGTGGGAAGGAGGGTGCAGGTTCGCCCTGGACAAAGCTCTTCCCGGGGAAGAGCTCAAGAATCTCAGTACATGAGGTTGTGGGCACCTGCGTTGTCCTGCCAGCATAATCCTGAAGACAGCCTCAGGGGCTGCAGTCTGTGTTGCCATGGCGATTCTGCCCCGCGCTCGCCCCAGCGGTCCACAGAAGGAAAGGATTAGGGGTCACTTTGGAGCCAGTCAGTCCTCTCCTTGGTCACTGGCCTTTCGAGGGGCCCCTGCAAATCCTCAGACTCACCACACCCTCGCTGAGCCTTGAAGGTGACCTTCTCTCTGCCGCGTACTCCCTGTGCCTGGCGGGTGCCGCCTGGGTCAGGTGCCTCTTGCTCCTGAGAGCCTTTTCCTGCATCAGGGACCCATCCTATGATCTCTCACGCCGCCCCAGCCTTACGACTATGGAATTCCTTCCTGTAGTTAACTGTCCCTTTGCTGGTCACTCTCCCTCACTCCTGTATCGCCTGAGCCTGGCAATGGCAGAGGTGGAGGTCTGCGACATGCAAACAGCTAAGGAAGGACATGCTCTCAGGGAAGTGGTCCACAAGGAGTGAGGGGCGTCAGGCCGGGGAGGCGCTGAGCCAACACGTAGCCTCATCCTGCCCCCCGGAGAGTTCTGGGCCATGAACAGCACCTCAGGGCTGCCCCGCGTGGGACGGGGCAGGCTTTTGCGCCTGCACCAGCCAGCAGGCGCAGCTTCCAGACAGTTTCAGGGATGTGGCGTCCTGAGGGGGGCAGCTCTCTGGAGAGAGCGCGGCTGTGTTAGCGGCCGACACCCTCACCTGGGGCACGCGGGGCCCTGCAACGCTGCGTCTTTGTTGAATGAAAACTTGTTGGAATTAACGAGGAATTTGCCATCTAGCGAACATTCAGCACGTGCCAGGCACTGTGCCCTGCCTTTTACCTGCACCATCTCGGTCTGTCTCTAGGCAGCCGTATGAGGCAGGTGCCGATTGCTCAAGTGGAGATGGACGTCCGGCAAAGCTAGGCGACGTGTCCAGGATGCACAGATAGGGGTGGCTGCGTGGAGGCCTAGATCCACTTACCTGCTCCAACGTGATGCACGCGCACAGTAACGTTTGAGGTGCACCGGCCTAGACAATGCACTGACACCTCTCTCTCTGCCTGTTTATTTAATTTTTATTCAGAATAGGAAATATCGTGTTATTGCCTTTCCCCATTTTGCTTTTCTGAGATCGGGCCTGGGCAAACCTGCAGGGTTGCTAAGCTGGTAGGAACATTTAAGCGACAAACCTGGCCAGACCCCTCCTCTCCGAGGTAGCCTTCCCCTCCCCTTGGCCACACTCCCGGTGAATGGGAAAGGTGTCCGTGGCTTTGGATTGGTTTCTGTTCTTGCCCTGGGGAGCTCGGGTTGGGGGTGAGGGAGACCCCGCATTCCTGGCCACTCCAGTTCCCACTCAGCCTGTGGGAACACCCGTGTCAACAGTCGTCGTTGCTTTGCCTGTCCCAGGGCCGGGGCCATGGCAGTATTTGTCCGAATTAGAGTCTGTTGACTCTGCAAACCACGCTGGCTCTTCCGTCGACCCTGAGCAGCTGCTGCCCTTGTTTGCCCTGCTTGTCAGCAAGCAGACAGCCGTCCTGGACAAGCCCCAGCAGCTTCCGGCCAGAGGGAGCAGCCGGCACCCCCAGGCTCCCCGGCTTCACCGGGACAGATGGCGGCCTCGGCTCGGCATTCCAAAATTGTACCCGAGAAATAAAGCATTCATACAAAAGTGTAAAGAGCCCTGATACGCCCGCCAAGGGACAGCCTCTGAGCCCTGGCTCCATCCGACCCCCTCATTCTGAGCGGGAAGAAGCTTAGCTGGTGCTTAACTGAGGCGGTCCTCGCCGCAAGATCGCTGGGTTTATATCCTGGTTCCCTCGAAAGGGGTTTAACCTCTCTGCCGCTCAGTTTCCTCCCGTGTAATATGGGGCTGAGAATCCTGTTGGGAGGATGATATAAGCAAATAACATATGGTACTTAGAAGAGGGCCCTGTACACGGTACATTCTCAATATAAAAATTAACATTTATTTGTCTGTCTTCTGGCTAAAAGAGTGCTGAGTGGTGAGGTTTTGGTGTTGGTAGTGGTGTGTTATTTCCAGCGTTAAGGATCCTTCCAGACAGGAAATTGGCAGCATGAAATGCTTGTCAGTACTTAACAGAGCAGAGTTCGGTTGCAACCAGTAACGAATGATGGCAGCTGGATGCCCAGAGTTCTAGTTCAGGTCCCGTCCCTGTTGCATTATCCGTGATGAGCATCCGCCCCTGCCACCTCCCATTCCCACTACCCCTGGGACTCTTCTGGTCTCCGGAATAGACTCACTGTGGGGATGTCATACTTCCTGGACCAGTAGGGCGCTGTGTGTGTTATCTGTCCCACTGTTCTTACATGGCGTAGCTCTTGGAGGATTACAAGGGGTTTCCTTACACTCTCGTTTCTTCCATCTTGAAAGTAGTAGGCAGATATTTAAAATTTAGTGCTGAACTGAGTCTTCTTGGGCCCTCCAGGGTCAGTTCCAGTGGTCTTGCCGTGTGAACATCAGGCAAGGCCTCCTACAGCTTCATAGCTTTAACCAACAGCAAAATAAAATGGAATTCCGTGAACACGGCCCGCAAGGATGGTGAGCTCCTCCTTAGGCTTCGTTGTCTTCAGTGCCAGAGAGCTGCACCCTGCAGGCTCCTCCTGAGTCAGACCAAGCATGTCTTTTCCTGGCCATGGAGGTCTCTGTGAGCGTCCACGCCCGTCACAGGGAGTGCCCTGCAAAGTCCTGACCTGCCAGTGAGGGCCAGGCAAGGGAGGGGGCTTTGGACAATCCCAGGCGATCCTTCTTTGGAAAGGAGTGGGAGACAGGGATCTGTCAGTGAGCCATAGGCTCATCACACCGCTGTGTCCGAGCCTAGCCCTAGCCACGCTGGTGCCTCGCAGTGCCATTTCCTGGCAAAGGTGAAGAGAGGGTTAGTTTCTACCTGCCCTTCCTGATTCAATCAGCTCTCGACCCAGTGAGCAAACACACGCCAGTCTCTCAGGCTGTCTCCCTGACTCCCAGGCCAGACCTGCTCTGGTGGAGTCAACGTCTCCCATTTTATTTGGTGGCTTCCAGTCAGTAGGAATTTACAGACACAGCCAATCCTTCCAGGTATTATTATGCTCATAAGGTGCAGAAAAAATCGTTCAGCCACACCCTCATCTCTATTTCTCTTGAGCTCAGGAATCTGCCAGTTTTCGTCATGATTATGCTCCAGGTTTTCTGTGTTCCTGGAATGACCAGGAGGGGGCACTGTGTAACCACACAGCATCTCCCTGACAGCTCCGTGGACTGGTTTCCCCAGGTCCTCTAAGACCTGGCCATCCCTCTACCTGCAGAGAGTGGTGCCAGGCTCCATCGACTCCGGAAATCTAACCTACCTCTTACCTGGACCAGAACACCTGGATGAAACTGCTGTGTAACAAGACCATCTTCGCAAGGTCAGAGCAGTACAGTTAGCAGTATCCTTTCTGATTGAAATGATGGATATCTCGTCCTTTGGTGCTGCAGTGACAGTGAATTTATTGATTTGGGTTGAATCACGAAATGATATTGACACCAACTCTTTACACTCCTGCATTTTGTCAATTAATTTGAAAATTGGTCTGTTTTCCCCAAGTAAGTTCAGAGCATAAAGCTCTAATTGCATGTGTGATTTTAGGTACTGTTAAGAATTAGGAGGAAAGTATTGTGTAAAAACAAAATACCTTATGAGTATCTTTTAAAACCCAGATTTACTGAAGAATAACAGAAAACAATATTTAGCACTTTTGTGTCTAGTTTTTACATTGGCCTAACATGGAATAGGAGAAATTTTTGTGTTAATAACTGTATTTTGGCACCAACAACAAAACCAAAAAGCTTAAAAAAAAAAAAGGTGCATCAAAAGAGAAGTGATGCACCCAGTGATGTACAAAACAAACATTAGCAGAAATAAAATAGAATGAGGTATGTGGGAAAGGGCTTTGCAAACTTTAAACTGCCAAAGTAGGGCCATGAGAGGGGAGTGAAACGACACTTCCCTTTTGGCTGCGTTGGGTCTTTGTTGCTGTGCACGGGCTTTCTCAAGTTGCGGCGAGTGGGGGCTCTTCGTTGCGGTGCGCAGGCTTCTCATTGCGGTGGCTTCTCTTGTTGCGGAGCAAGGGCTCTAGATGCGCGGGCTCCAGTAGTTGTGGCTTGCGGGCTCTAACGCGCAGGCTCAGCAGTTGTGGGCACAGGCTTAGTTGCTCCGCGACATGTGGGATCTTTGCAGACCAGGTCTCGAACCCGTGTCCCCCGCATTGGCAGGCCGATTTTTAACCACTGCGCCACCAGGGAAGCCCACAACAACACTTTCTAAGATAAAGGATAGCCCTGAATTATCAGTTCTCTGCTGTTCCCAGGCAGCATTTTGTCAGAATCCACCAATGGGTGTTGGCTGCCCCCGAGAGCTCCTACCCCTTCTCCCCACCAGGGGACTCCAGTCCTCTCTTCTGCTACATTTTCTTTCCTAGACCCCTTCCCTTCCTTTCACTTGTAGATTCCCCATCCTTCCCAATTATCCTCCCACAAAGGGTTTCCCTTCCTTGTTCCCCACTCAGTCTGTGATAAGGCCATTAAGGCTTTTGGGAGCAACAGAAGAAATAAAGCAGAGCCCACCAGCCCCACTGTATTGAGACTGTTTCTGTGTCTATTGCCCCACTAAGGGGAAAGCGTATGATTTATTTGTGTGTGTGTCTATCTCAATGCCCAGCACAGTGGGGTAAGCCAGAGGCATTCAGCAAATTTTGTGAATCTCAGCTAAACTGAAACCTCCAAAAAATGTGATCAAGGCTGCAGGGGAGCAATACTCCAAGAATCCACTGCTGATAGATTTGGATAATTTAGAAATCACAAAATAGGGGGCTCAGCTATCAGCTTTGACAGCGTTTGCTTTTAGCTTATAGCTCTCCTTCCTCTTTATCATGGCACAAAGGAGTACTTGGCAATAAATCGTGCTTCTCTTAAAACTATTTAAATCTATTTTATATATTTTTATTTTGTGTATTTTACTTAACATATATTTATCCTATATATTAACTCATTCAATGTTGTTACTAACTCTATAAGTTATATACATTATTGGCCCCATTTTCAGAAAAGGAAACTAAATTTCATGTCAATACTAAATGACATTGAAAACTGTGAGTTATGGAAGTAAATTTGTTTTAGAATAAGAAATCACAAAATTTTGAAAGCTGACAAATACCATAAACACTTCAAAATCCAGGAAAATACACAATAATACCTGACATACCTCTACAAGACCTTTTCCTTCATTAAAAAATGTGTAAAATATACTAAGATAACCATTTTTAAGGGTACAGTTCTGTGGCATTAAGTACCTTTACATTGTTGTGCAACCATCACCACCATCCATCCCAAGAACTTTTTCACCTTCCTTCAGGTTTCACCTGAGACCCTGTCCTCATTAAACACTGACCCCCCATTTCCCCTCCCTCACACTCTGGCAACCATCATTCTACTTTGTGTTTCTGAATTTGACCATTACAGGTCCCCCTCATGTAAGTAGAATCATACAATATTTATCTTTTTTCGACTGTCTTACTTGGATTACTACAATGCCTTTAAGTTTCATCTATGTTGTAGTGTGTGTCAGAATTTCCTTCCTGAATAATAAAGGCTGAATAATATTCCATTGTTTGATTGTTTATCCATTCATCCATCGATGGACTTTTGGGTTGCTTCCACCTTTTGGCTCTTGTGAACAATGCTGCTGTGAACTTGGGTGTACAAATATGTCTTCTTTTAGGCATATACCCCAAAGTGTAATTGCTGGATTATATGGTAATTCTATGGTTAGTATTTTGAAGAATTGCCGTACCATTTCCCACAGTGGCTGCACCATTTTACATTCCCACCAACGATGCACAAATTGTCCAGTTTTTCCACACCTTCACCAGCACTTGTTATTTTGCTTTTTTGATAACAGCCATCCTAATGGATGTGATGTGGTTCCTTCATTTTTCGACTTCATACTTTCTGATCTCTTCTTCCTATGTCAATGATTTTGTATTATCATTTGCTATAGGAAGACAGTTCAGTCTTTTTTCTTGCATGGTGTGTGGGATTCATTAACTATGTGACTTCACACACACATGGTCACCGTGCATAATACTGCTACAGACTTGTGTCTCTCAAACACAGAAGTCCTGATACAACACTTGATTTTCATAAAAAATAAAAATACATGTGTTGAATTCAACTAATAGTCTGCATGGCTGAGTATACGCCTGAGAGGAGAAAACTTCTGTTTGTCTCAGTGTCATTGAAAACCAACTTCTCCATTGAAAGTTGTACGTGCCTGGTGGTTAGAAGAATGTTTCGCCTCTGTGTCCGGATGCTGGGAGCATCAGTGCAGTGGGAGGTGAACATATTCCTAGAAGCCGTTCTTCCACCAGGACAGCCAGCAGTAACTTACCTGTACACAGAAGGGACTGGGAACCTACTATATACATCTCATCAAACCAACTTCAATATATCCCTACTCAACTTCTCCTAAGTAGGATCCCCCAAATGCCTGTTTCTATTCCCATGCCACCCAACACTCGGGGCAACGTGAGTGGTCTTTTTCCTACTCATCTGTGGGAATCCTTTATTATCCCAGATACGAGTCCTTTATCTATTACATGTTTCACAAGCATGGTCTTGTACTCTTTGCTGGCTCGCATTTTCACTTTCTTAATAATGTTTTTGATGAACTGAAGCTCTTAATGTTAATATAACTCAACTTCTCTATTTCCTTTATGGTTAGTGATTTTGGTGTCTTGTTTAAGAAAAGTGTCCTGAGCTCAAGATCAAGAAGATATTTTCCTGTTTCCTCCAAGAAACTTTGTTTTATCTTTCACATTTAGATCGTCAATCCATCTAGAACTGGCGTGTGCTGTGTGTGGGGGGGGCAAGATTTGTTTACACACAGACACACACACACATGCACATGCTCAAACAGACACACAACCCACCCACACACCCACCCACACCTACACACATGCAGACACAGACACCCACACACAGACACCCCCCCCACACGCACACATGCACACCAGCATGCACACGCACACACGCACCCCCCCCCCCACATGCACATACACGTACACAACAAAATAAACACCAGTTCCCATAACACCAATTATTTTGAAGACCATCCCCTCCAGTCCTCTGCACTGGAGCTTTCGAAGTAAATCCAGTGTCTATGTGCGTGTGGATTTGTGTTTGGACTCTTTCTTCTGTTCCACTTGCATCCATACCACAGTGTCTTAATTACCATATGTTTATAATAAGTCTTGATGTCTGGTACTGTAGAAGCTCCAGTTTTGTTCTTTTGTTATTCTTGGGCCTTGGTATTTCTCCATGAATTTTGGAAGTAGATTGTCAATTTCTAAAACAAAATAAACTGCTTGTTTTCTAATTTGGATGATATTGACCAATAGATCAGTCTGTGGAGTGCGTTGCTTAACTTTTCTATGTCTTAGATCCCTCTTCTGAAAAGACCAAAATACTCACTGAGCAGTCATGAGTAAGACGTGAGCAATAGGTTTGCGGACTAAAAAAAAATCACCATAGAAATGCTGATTTTTTTTTTTTTTTTTAAATGAGAAGGAACACGTGTAAGGATTGGGGCACACCCTTCCTACAACGGGTTGTAAAAAGGTTGCAGCAACTCTGGGATCTGGTCTCTGCATCTCCTTTTTCCTTCACTGGCTTGGAACTCAGAGGCTGGAGTTCAGGGAGGAGGAAGGAAGGGCGAGGTTTCCTGCCTGGGCTCCCCCTGTACCCACAGCCCCAGCGCTTCCTTGTAATGATTGTCTATGTGTTTGTCTTCTCAGGTCGTTCACTTTGCAGCCTGGAAACTGAGGATGGAATCAAGTTATGATTTATTTTTCAAACACACCTGCCGAGTGCCAGGTCCAGTTCTGGGTAGCTCTGCCTTTCAGGTGTTCTGTATAGAGCGCCCACTTGGAGAGGGGATGACCAGGCACCCCCGATGGGGAAAGGGCTTTTCCCTTGTGACAGTCCCTCTTCTGTCCCCCGGAGCACGCTGTGAGTCGAGCTGAGGCCTTTCGTGTGTGGCTGGGTGCCTAGGGCAGGAACTAGAGGCAGTCTTCTTTCCCTCCCAGTCAGGCTGTTTGCTGAGCACTCCCCACTCAGCCCTGGGGGCTTCCTTCAAAGGCTTTCCTCAGAATCCCCTGGACAAACACCTTCTGCCAAGGAGGAATCCCCAGGCTGCGGCAGAGGCAGGGCTCCACGGCACCCTCTCTTCATGGGTCCTTCTCTTTGCTTCCAACTGTGGAGCCCCGGAGGGCGACCACATCTGCACCGCGGGCAGTGCCCCGAGGGGCCACAGCCCCCTCCCCACCCCCCGCAGTGCTGCCCGAGCCCCAGGGCACCCGCGGGCATTCCTCTTCTCGGGCCCTGCAGGCTCCCTCCGTGCTTCTGCCCTTTCCAGCTCCCCAGGGGAGGCCCGGGCGCCGGAATTTGCAGGACCCGAGGAAGCAGCAAGCCAGTTACAGACTGGAAGGCCGCCAGCTTGGGGCCAGCGTTCCCCTGCCTGGGGAGCCGCCCAGAGAGGGCAGCGGGCAGGCCCGGGGCTGCTGCGGGGTCCCGGCCCCTTCACGGCCCCGGCCGACTCCGGGCAGCTGAGCGGGGGGCGGGCTCGGCCAGGACGCCTGAAGGCACAGAAGGGCCGAGGTGCTGGGCGGGCGCTCAGGCTCCCGGTCGCTTGACTCCCCGCCCCCGGTCAGAGCCGCCCGGGCTGAGGGGATCCAGACGTGGGCAGGGCCGCTGCCGGCAGGCCTCCTGGTCACCGGGCACCTGGCGGGGGGGGAGACAGCGAGAGAAAAGGGACAAAGGGAGCCCACCATAAAACCAGCCGCAGGTCTGTGATCGCCAGAGTCTTTGTTTAGAGCTGGTTTAAACAAGCTGGGAACCTTTGGAAGGGGAGGCCATAAACTGAAGCGAAAATAAAAGTGTTTACAGCGAGGGACAGCGAGGTGCCGGGACCAGCGGGGCAGCCGTGGAGGAGCGCCGCGCACAGGCTGCCTTCCTCGGCCTGCTGGCGGGTCCGCACATCACGCGCTCCACGCAGACGGAGGGACGGGATGGGGGGGGAGGGGGAGGGGTGTCGCCCGCCCGCCCACCGGCCCGCATACCAGGCGGGGGGCGGGGGGAGAGGAGGGCAGGGTGCCAGGTCCCCGTGACATCTAGAGATTCATCGCCGGGGGCTGGGAGATCTCAGAGTCAGCTTTTCCACTCCTCTAGGAATTCCTTCATAATGGACTTGAGGGGTTACACTAATAAGAGGGTTGAAGGGCAGTTGTTTCTGGAAGAAATGCCTCTCAGGCCCAACTTATCAGCCTGGAAAAGGTGTCGGGAGGCAGCTTTCACCGGAGGGAACAACATTCCTCAGGGGAGCTCCATGCAGCTGTGGGTGGTGAGGTGCAGGTGTTTGTGAAGGTGAGGCGCAAGGCGGATGTGCCTGACCGTCCGGAGGACCTCAGCCCTGACATGTTTTTGTGGACCCTCCATTCACTCAACACATGTAACCGGCACCTGTGGTAGGCCGGGCAACCAGGCAGGGGCTCGCCAGGAGATTGTACATTTACACACTCCTGCTTTTTAAAAGATTAATTCTCCCCAAGGATCCACGTGACGGGATACTTTTGGAAAATGGCAGTACCAAAGAAAGCTAAGGCGATTCTTGGAAGTATACTGGGCTGAGGTCAGAGGGCATCATTTGTTGTCTGTGCTCAGAGGGAAAGACTGACAGACTTTTTTTGCAAAAAGTCACACTGAGGTCATCTTCTTACTAATAAGGAAAGTGAGTAATCAGAGGCACCTGGCCAACGCGTCAGGTTGTTTCCCCCCGTAAAATTTCGTGCTGACTCTGGCTGGCAACATGTGTGGAAGTGGTGCTAAGCTGGGTCCTCCAAATGCAATGCCCAGATGGAGGGAGCTCTCAGATGGAGACTGCGGTTGGGGGGTGGATGCCACCAGGAAAATGTGAAGGCAGTCAGCTCTCCCCCTCAGGAGATCTTAAGAAAAGTGAGTCCGTGCGGATCCCGTGCCCTCGGTCCTGAAAAACCAGTGCTTTGGGCAGGGGGAAAACAGGGCAGGGAAAGGGTGTGGGCTGGGTTTTTTTTTGTTTTGCGGTACGCGGGCCTCTCTGCTGTGGCCTCTCCCGTTGCGGAGCACAGGCTCCGGACGCGCAGGCTCAGCGGCCATGGCTCACGGGCCCAGCCGCTCCGCGGCATGTGGGATCTTCCCGGACCGGGGCACGAACTCGTGTCCCCTGCATCGGCAGGCGGACTCCCAACCACTGCGCCACCAGGGAAGCCCAGACAGTTGGTTTTTGAACCCCATCTCCTCAATGTAGTAATTGGACAAATGGCAAAATCTCCAAGCCTCTGTTTTCTCATCTGTAAAATGAGGATAATAATATCCCCCCCTCCGCCCAGGGACTTGGTATTAGGATTACGTGAGGTGGCATAGGTGGAGCTCCTGGCGTCACTTCTCCTTCCCTCCCTCCCTTCCCTCTTCCCAGTGAAGCAAAATTTAGTATTGCCCCCCCCCAAATTCTGAAAAATTATAATAACAGAAGTACCAAAAAAAAATAGATGAGTTCTCCTTGTTCAAAACATCTCGAATTCCTTCACCAGTGACACGCACTTTCACTGTCCATATATCCTGAACGACATTGGTTTAGGACTTTCAGTTCATTCGTGTAGTACCCACCGTGGACTAGGACTGGACTAGGCAATGGAGATACAGAAATGAATGGCATGGCCCTTAGCCACAAGACAAATAACACAGGAGCAGATAATTTCAAAGGCACAAAGGACCGGGGGGAAATACAGCAGAGCCCTGCTTTGCCTTGCTTGGGGGTGGGGTTGGGAAGAATGTGGTTCCTGGTTAGGTAAATCTGGAGCAAGTGATAATTTCTCTAGAAAATAAATCTCTAAAATTTCAAGATATGTCAACCAAAGATCAACAAAAGTAATTGAGAAATAATTAGTGGTAGATTCAATGATTATTTCAATAAGAATTATTTGAATAAGAAGTTCTCCTGACAAACATTCATGGGGTGTCTATTTGCAAAACTGCACAGATATGAAGATACAATGCATGAAAATGAGCAACAAGAAGCTGGAGTTCTAACAAGTAAAAAACTGACTCTAATCAAAGCAGCTGATGCTATGCTGGGAGCACATCAAAAGCACGATGAGAATGCGTGGCTTTTCATTTCCAAAGCACCAGTTTTTGAGCCACTAAATTATTTTAGAGACCATCCTCCTCCACAGGTCAGTGTTCCTTTCCTGACCACTTTCCTGACCACCTTCATGGTCCCAGCTCTGGGGCCTCTGAGTCAGCGCCGTCACCCCCTCATTCAGTGTGCCTTAAGCATCACAGGACACACACATCAACAGGGATCAAATATGGAAAGTGACTTAAGTGCTGAATGATGTGAGAAGCACAGAAATTCCAGGGGATTCGGAGAAGGAGAGCTCAGGGGAATCACAGGGGCACGGAGAGTGAGGTGGCGGTCTGGGGTGTAGTGTGTGGGAGGGACAGGAGAGAGGCAGGCAGGCTGCAGTGGGGAAAGGACTGTTTGCGGAGGATGAACGGCTACTGGCAAATGGGGAAGCTGGGCCTGGAGTCTGGATTCGATGAGGGGGGCAGTGGGGAGCCACGGCTGCTGTAGGAGTAGCAGAGGGTCAGCAGCACGACTCTGGAACAAATAGCCAAATGCGAACCTTGGTTCGGCCGCTTCCTGGCTGTGTGATCTTGGGGTGCTACGTGGCCTTGCTGTGTCTTAGTTTCTCCATCCATAACATGGTCCCTAAGGGGCAGCTCTGGTGAGACCAGTGAGTGCTCAGCACTCTGTAACCAGTATGCAGTTATGGAAGTGCTGGTGGGAGAACAACACAGGGACCAGAGGCAGGAAGTGCCAGGAGTCTAAGACTTTTAAAGTTCCGTCTAAATTATATGCCATGCCATTTGCTTGCTTCATACAACTTTTAAGTCATGCGTAGCTGGTAACTGTATGTCTGCTCGGCTGCTGTAACAACGTACCACGGACTGGGTGGCCTAAACCACAGACATATATCTTCTCACAGTTCTGGAGCTTGGAATGCTGAGATTAAAGTATCAGCAATTCTGTTCTCAGAAGGCCTCTCTCCTTGGCGTGTAGACGGCCGTCTTCCTGCTGCATCTCACATGGTCTTTTCTCTGTTCCTGTCTGTGTCCTAATCTACTCTTCTTACAAGGGCTCCAATCACATGGGATTAGGGCCCAGGCCCTAATGTTAATTTTTTGTTGTTGCTGTTGTTTTCACTCTCTCTGGGGTTTCTTTTTTCTTTTTCTTTTTAAACATCTTTATTGGAGTATAATTGCTTTACATTGTTGTGTTAGCATAATGTTAACTTAATCACCTCTTTTTTTTTTTTTGCGGTACTTGGGCCTCTCACTGTTGTGGCCTCTCCAGTTGCGGAGCACAGGCTCTGGACGCGCAGGCTCAGCGGCCATGGCTTACGGGCCCAGCCACTCTGCGGCATGTGGGATCTTCCCGGACCGGGGCACGAACCCGTGTCCTCTGCATCGGCAGGCGGACTCTCAACCACTGCGCCACCAGGGAAGCCCCTTAATCACCTCTTTAGAGAACTTGTCTCCAAAGACAGTCTCATTCTGAGATACTGGGGTTAGGACTTCAACGTATGAATTTGGGGGGGACACAACTCAGCCCCATAATTCAGAAACCATAAGCTCTTCTAGGTGCATCCACTGGTGTGTGGAGATCCAGGGGCTGGGGAAGTGCACTGCGGGGGACTTGCCAGCCCTGTCCCTCTGCCTGGCCCGGACGCTCCCCTCTGCTGGACAGTTGCCGCCCGGTGGGCTGCTCCAACTCCAGTTCAAGTCCTGAAGCTCCCCAGGGCAGCTTTTCTGAATCTGCTTTTCTGAAAAGTTGTAACATGCACATCCCAGCTGCAGTCACACCAGCAGCCTCAAAAAAAAGAAAGAAAAAAGAAAAGGGAGAGAAGGAAAAAGAAAAGAGGGAAGTGATTGGGGTTCCTTGGTCTGTTACAGTGCAAGATAAGTTTGCAGAGATGCTGGAGCCTTTATCAAACCATCCTGAGTAGGAGAAAAGTTGTTTCTTTTCGTTTTGGGTTCTTGAACCATTCTAGGAGACAGATACGAAAACATGGGAACAGAGCAAAGACTATAGCCCCTCAGGTTTGTGAAACAGACGCTTGAGCAGCTGGCCCAGGTGCGGGAGGAGCTGCAGGAAGGGGCACAGGACATGCCCTCGCAGGGGGAAGCAGTGCGAACACAGGGGAAGGTTCAGGGCCAGAGAAAGACACGGATGCTGGCAGGGGAGGGGAGCGGAGGTGGATGGAGAAGATGGGGGAGGAGAGAGGGAGTGGGGATGGGAGGGGACTGGGAGGGAGTGAGGGGAGGAGGTGGCAGGCCCAGCTGGGAGCAGAGGGAGAAAGTTCAGTTTCTAGCAGATAAAAGCGAAACTGAATTTCTGGCATCTTCTATTCCTAAGGCAACTTTGACCTACTTTGCCTCATCTGTAATCTGCTCCTGGTATCTAAGTAATGCATCTCAGCGCTGAGCTGAGATTGTTATCTAGGTATTTGAGATCTGTTATCTTGTGATTGGAAGATACTAGATGGGTTTCCTGTTCTCTTACCCACCTCTCCCTCCGCGCTGAATAGTGCTTGGTCATCCTGTTCGGGTCAGGCTCCATGCAGGGTCCCACGTGCCATGCCGGGCTCAGAAGGTGGCATCCCACAGGGGAGCACAGGGACCACCCTGCTGTTCTGTCTAACTCCCAGGGTTTTATAAAGAGGTCTTTCTCATTCATTTGTACGGCTGCATCGCTTAAAAGTACCACGTTTTATTCAACCAGTCCTCTCCTGGTGGTCATTTGGGTTCTTTTTAGAGTTTTGTTACTGCAAGTCGTGCATATATTTTTTCCTGTTTTTGCCAGTGTACATTTGGGCGATCCCTTCATAGAAGAATTGCTGGGTGAAAGAGTAAAGGCATAGGTAACTTTTCTAGACATCGCCCAGGTCCCCTCCCACTAGAAGTGTATGAGAGGCATTTCCTCACAGCCTGGCTAACATTGTATATTGTCAAACTACTGCATTTTTGCCAACCTGCCAGCAGAAAAACTGTACATCAGCGTTATTTTACTTTGGGTTTCTCTCAATACGAATGACGTGGAGGACTTTGTCATGACTGAGGGCCCCTTACAGTTCTTGTCTTGTGAACCATGTTCCAGTTTCTCATCCATTTTTCCATAGGTTTCTTGACCTTTAAAACCCTCTGTGATGTGATGCAAATGTTTTTCCTAATTTGTCTTTTGTCTCTTTACTTTGTAACGGCTGTATGCCATGTATAAAATATTTCCTTGTTGTTCTTTTATTTTAGCAAACTTTTTAACTCCTTCTTAATTCTGATTTTGAAAACATAGAGAACTTTCCCCCATTTCTGGTTTTTGGATTTGAGCTGTTTCCTTTATTGTATACTAAATTCTCATGTGCAGTTGGGTCAACTTCTGGACTTTCTTTTCTGGTCCATCTGTCTGCCTGTCCTTGGGCCAAAATTAAACTGTTTTAATTATAGAAGCTTTGTAATACCCTCTCGTGTGTGGTAAGGCTTGCCTTTCTTCTCTCCATCATTTCTCTTTTCCAGGGTTTTCCTAGTTCTTGCTAGTGCACAAACCATATTTTAAAAATTTTAAGGCAAATTTTCACAGTTACAATACATAGATGTTGTTTAGATCCTCATTCAAACAAAAAATTATTTTAAAAATGGCTTGTATCAAAACCAAGGCAATACCCATACTATGTATTTGATGAAATTAAGGAATTACTGTAAATTTATGTGTGTGTGTGTGTGTGTGTGTGTGTGTGTGTGTGTGTGTGATGCTATTGAGGGTTTTTTTTTTTTTGAGTCCTTATCTTTTAGAGAAATATAGTGAAGTATCACACATTAAATCATAATTTATATTTTCTTCAAAGTAATCCTGGTGGTGGCTGGAGGAGATAAAGATGAAACAAGATGACCATAAATTGATAATTACTGAAGCTGGGTAATGGGTGCTTGAGGTTCATTTTACTACTCTATTTACTTTTATATATGTTTGAAATTTCCCATAATAAAAAGTTCAAAAAATGGAAAGGGATTTCAAGTTCTAAAGGTTTTTGAAATGTGGAGCAATATGAAACTTTTTTGAAAAATAAGTTTTAGAAAAGAGTGGGTACTTTGCATTAAGGAAATTTGCAGTCAGAAGCCGGTAGTGCAGAGGACAGAAGTGGGGAGAAAATGTTTGCTGTGGTTACAGGACTGACTTGGCCCAGGGCCAGGTGCATGAGCTAATCATTTTCTCCATTAAACATTTACCTGTAACTGAACTATATCCTTTTCTGGAATTAAAGGTCCAATATAGATAGGTGTGCCCTTATTTACACACCAAATGAGGTGTGTCATTTTTGTTCAGGGTTTAAGACTAGCACTCAGTCCTGCGGCTTGATCCCCTCTCTTGATTGAGTATCTTAAGACTGCTCTCCAGAAGTTAGCACTTTTGCAGTCCTTTTTAAAACTTAAGAGACTGTGAGAAAAAATACAGATAGAACTGGGTTGTTGAGGTGTGAGGGAGGAGGAAAACAAATATATACCCTTTATTTTTAAAAAATTCAGTACTGGCTACATATATTTCCGTTAAATTACTTGGGGGACTTCCCTGGTCCTGCGCTTCCCTGGCGCAGTGGTTAAGAATCCGCCTGCCAGTGCAGAGGACACGGGTTCGAGCCCTGGTCCGGGAAGATCCCACATGCCGCAGAGCAACTAAGCCCGAACGCCACAGCTACTGAGCTTGAGCTCTAGAGCCCACGAGCCACAACTGCTGAAGCCCGTGTGCCACAACTCCTGAGCCTGCTCTCTAGAGCCCACGAGCCACAACTACTGAAGCCCGTGCGCCTAGAGCCCGTGCTCCGCAACAAGAGAAGCCACCGCAATGAGAAGCCCACGCACCGCAACAAAGAGTAGCCCCCACTCACCGCAACTCGAGAAAGCCCACGTGCAGCAACGAAGACCCAACCCAGCCATAAATAAACAAATAAATAAATAAATTTATAAAAAAAGAAAAATAACTGCTTGGAAAAACAGTTCTTCTCTGACTGAAGATAAAGAGAAATGACCCAGATATCAAGCTCCTGAAATACACTTCAGAGAAATGCATGTGCCCCTGGACACAAGTACAAAAGAATGTGCCAACAAGACTGTTCCCAACAGTCAAATACTGGAAACAATACAAGCGTTTAGCAGCAGCTGGACAGATAAATACATAGTTGAGTACTGATGCATTGGATAATCATACAGCAACGAAGAGGAATTATCCATGGCTACATTCAGTAGCATGGATGAATATTACAAAGACGTACAACAAACAGACAAACAAGAATACATACACATTGTTTATAAACTGTGTTGCTAAAGGACGCATACATAAATGTTAAAATAGAGAAAACAACAACAGGAAGAGTGACAAATATAAGTCTGTTAAACTCAACAGTCGGTGGATCATCACAGAATGCAGGATAGTGGTTATCTTGGTGGGAAGGAGAAATAAATGAGAAGGGACGCATAGGAACATCTGGGGTTCAGGAAATGTCCTATTTATCAGCCTGATTGGTGAACACACAGGTACAGAGTGTAAACTTATTTATTAAACTGGACATTTACTTATATGCTTTGCTGGATAGGTTTTATATTTCTCAATTAAAAAGTTTAAAATAACGTTAATTAAAGGGCTTTTAAACATTTATGGGAGGGATTTCCCTGGCGGTCCAGTGGTAGAGAATCCACCTTCCAATGCAGGGGACGTGGGTTTGATCCCTGGTCAGGGAACTAATATTCCAAATGCCACAGGGCAAGTAAGCTCACATGCTGCAACTACTGAGCTCGTGCTCCCCAACAGGGAGCCCGCGTGCATCAAACTACAGAGCCCACGTGCCACAGCTAGAGAGAGGAAACCCGCACGCCACAACTAGAGAGAAGGCCTCGCGCCGCGACGAAAGATCCCTCATGCCTCAACGATGATCCCGCCTGCGCAACTAAGACCTGATGCAGCCAAAAATAAATAAAACATTTAAATTAAATATTAAAAAATAAACATTTATGGGAAACATAATTTCCTTTGTATTGTCTATAAAAATATATATCACTTGTAAAACAGCCATTGTGTGCACAATTGTCTGTAATGTCACTAAATTTCGGAATCGTATAACTCATACTTATGTAAAGAACGTTGGAGAAACTAGAGATATATAAGGGAATAAAACATCCAAATATGTCATTAGCAGTGACTTTTCACTGAATTAACAGTTTGGAAATACACATCCGTGAGTCCATGTTAAATAATGATTTATAAAGGGAAAACATAAAATGGAGAAAATAGTAGCTCACAGGGGGAGATTGAGATGGTTTAAAAAGTAGCAAACCTGAAGTATATTGATGTTTTTTCTACTTAGAATAAAAGTCCTCTGTTACACTTTGGTATGTGTTTGTAGGGCAAGGAAGAGGGGACTCTTTTGAGTAATGAGGGGAAGTGACTTTAATATTGCAAGTGCAGCCTCTGGAGGCCCTTACGGATTTGCCATGCGGTAGGCAGCCAGCACAGCCCTTTCAAGAATCAGATTTTCACAGCTATCAGCCAGTCAGAAACTCAGTTTAGGATGCCTTTCTAGATTTTAACATTGGTTAATATAGTACATGCATATTCCCTGCATTGTGGATTGTTACAAAAGAGCTATGTTGTACTTCTCGTGGTACTGAGTTTGAGAAGCGAGACCCAGTTGCAGAAATACAACAAGCAATTCCATGTTATCAGCATAAGTAACAATCACTCTGAGCAAAGAGAAACGAGGAGGGAGCACCCGATCTTTATTGCACGTCTGGTACTGTGCCAGTCGCTTTTACACGTAATCTCACGCAATCTTACTGGCAGTGCTTCCTGCAAAGCAGGTACAAACTCCAAAGGATGGACTGTTCTTCCCCATTTCACAGATGAGGAAACTGGGATTCAGAGTGGTAAGCCAACCTGCACAACATAAGCGGCAGCGCCTGGGGAAAGTGTGAATTTCAATAAAAAACTTAAATTGTGATAACAGACAAGATACCAAGAAAATGTAGATGCTTTATCAATACATTTATTATATATGAAGACTAAGCACTCAGCTTAAGTAAGTAAATATCTAAAATGTGACCCATTGCAATCTTTCTGACTTCAAGACATATTATATAGTTATAGTAATCAAGAGAGTGTGGGACTTCCCTGGTGGCACAGTGGTTAAGAATCCACCTGCCAATGCAGGGGACACGGGTTCGAGCCCTGGTCCGGGAAGATCCCACATGCTGTGGAGCAGCTAAGCCCGTGCGCCACGACTACTGAGCCCGTGCTCTAGAGCTCGAGAGCCACAACTACTGAGCCCGTGTGCCACAACTACTGAAGCCCACGCGCCTAGAGCCCATGCTCCGCAATAAGAGAAGCCACCGCAATGAGAGCCTGCACACTGCAAGAAAGAGTAGCCCCTGCTCGTCACAGCAAGAGAAGGCTGCACACAGAAATGAAGACCCAGTACAGCCAAAAATAAGTAAATAAATAAATAATTTATTTTTTTAAAAAAGAGTGTGGTATTGGTGGAGGGATAGCTATGTAGATCAATGGAATAAAATAGGGAACACAGAGATAGACCTATACAAATGCAGCCAACCAATTTTTGAAAAAGTTGTAAAAGTAATTTAATGGAGGAAGAATAGGTTTTACAAAATATGGTGCTGGAGCAATTGCACGTGCATAAGCAAAAAAAAGGGATCTTGACCTCATTCTCACACCTTACACAAAAATAAACTTCAAATGGATAATAGTTATAAATGTACAATGTAAAACTATGAAACTTTTAGAAGAAACACGGGAGAAAATCTTCAGGATCTAGGACTAGGCAAAGTCCTTAGACTTGACACCAAAAGCATGATCCATAAAAGGACAAACTGATAAATTTGACTTCAAAATTTAAAACTTTCGCTCAGCGAAAGACCCTGTAAAGAGGATGAAAAGACAAGCTACAGAGTGGGAGAAAATACTTACAAACCATATATACAACAAAAAACTACTATCTAGAATATAAAGAACTCCTAAAACTCAACAGTAAAAAAAAAAAAGGCAAATATCTAATTAAAATACAGGCAAAAACCATTTCACTGAAGAAGATATACATATGTGAAATAAGCCCAAGAAGATGTGTTCAACATCGTTAGCCATCAGGGAAATGCAAATAAAACCACAATGAGATCACACTCCACGCTTACCAGGATGGCAAAAATAAAAAGCAGTGCCAACACCAGGCGCTGGTGAAGTTGCAGAGAAACTCAATCACACATACATTGCGTACATAAACGTACCACACGACCCAGAAACTGCACTCCTGGACATTTATCCCAGAGCGATAAAGACCTGACATTCACACAGAAACCTGTACGCAAATGTTCATTTGTAACAGCCCTAAACTGCCACCAACTTCATTGCCCTTCAGTGAGTGAAGAGTGAAACAAACTGGGGCCCGTCCACACCATGAAACATTCCTCCGCAATGAAAAGGAACAAAATGCTAATGGATTTTGGATGGATCTCCAGAGACTCACCTTCTTGGGTAAATGACTTATCTTCCATCTTTGCCATTTCCCTGGAACCACTGGACTTCTACAGTTCTTCATTCTTTGTACATCACGTGTCTTCAATCAAAGGCTGATTTAAGGCTTTGGCCTTAGAGTGTTTCATGAACAGTTTGAGGAAAATCCCTATTGTCGTCCAAACGTTCAAGTTAGCCTGCAGTCTTCAAAATTAAGGCTTAGAGCAATGAGCAATGTTTACAATTAAATATTATTTTTTGTTTGTTTGTTTTTGGGGTTTTTTTTGCGGTACGTGGGCCTCTCACCGCTGTGGCCTCTCCCGTTGCGGAGCACAGGCTCCGGATGCGCAGGCTCAGCGGCCATGGCTCACGGGCCCAGCCGCTCCGTGGCATGTGGGATCTTCCCGGACTGGGGCACGAACCCGCGTCCCCCGCATCGGCAGGCGGACTCTCAACCACTGCACCACCAGGGAAGCCCTACAATTAGATATTTTCATGTCTTTCTAGTGCAGCAGTTCTGAAACTTTTGGATCTCAGGACCTCTTTACATTCCTGAAAGTTATTGAGGACCTCAAAGAGCTTTTGTTTATGTGGGTTATATCTACCCATATTTACTCTATTTGAAACAAACACCCAGAAATTAAAAAAAAAATTTTATTAATTCACTTAAAATAACAGCAATAAATCCTTTATCTGTTAACATAAATATTTTATTTAGAAGAATTATATTTTCTGAAACAACAAAACAGTGAGAATGGTACCACTGTTTTCCCTTTTTGCAAATCCCTTTAACGGCTGGGTTCCTATGTTTGCTTCAATCTGTTGTAATCTCTTGGTTGAGGTGAAGCATAGAAGAAAGCCCAGCCTCCCGCAGATACGCAGTTGAAAAAGGGGAACCCGGGAGACCCCCTGGAAACGTCTTGGGCCCCCCAGGGATCTGTAGACCCACTTTGGGAATTACTGATCTAGTGGATTTCCTCAGATTTCATGTAAGTTCTTGCTTCAAGGTTTCAGAAGACATGCAAAGCTTGACTTTTTGTTCAAGTCTTTGGAGGACTTAGTCCTTGTAGACCATTCAGGGAATAGTAAACTGAAAACAGGATAATGAAGGAAAACAGCGTCTCCAGAAGGTTTTTGGGGGAAGGGGCAATGAGGTCTGTTTTTTCTTAAGAAGTCAAGGTCTCAGTGAGGGCCAGCTTTTGGGGGCCTGAACAAAGCTCCTGACCCAGCCCCAGGGCCCACGATGCACAGGTGACCCAGTCCTGGGAAAATGGGGCGTTTCCAGCAGCTCTGGAAAAGCAGCGTCTCTCTTAGCTTTCCTTTTAATGAGATTAGTCTTGCTTTTCCCCTCGTCTTTATTTCACTGTCTACGGGCCACCTCTTGGCTCTCATGGTAATGTGATTAGCTGGCCTGTGGCCCACACGGAGGCCACTGTCACAAAGATCTCTGCTTACTTGAGTGCACCTCTTTCCTGAAAGCGCATCTCGTGTTTATAATCACAGGGGTATTGTGAACACTCGGGTTCCAATAGAACAGGATATTTACGACACCCTCCTACCTCCCCCACCCCCATAAAAGTTGATTCAGGGAGACAGGGAAGGAATAGACAGAAGACAGATGTGTTTCCTTCCCAGATGCTGAGGAGCTCCAATTGTTCTGCGTATGTAATGGCTTTTTACTGCTCCCTGCAAATGCCTCTTTTGACTTTTAAAAAGGTGCCAAAGCCAAATATAGGTAGTTTTAGTAATCTCACCGGATGCTCCAGCTGGCTAGAAATCCTCTATCAGAGGACGCACAAAAAGCATACACCCCTTTCCCGTTTTTACAGATGTAGGTGTGATTTCTTAGTATTTATGTGTAAGGCTGTTCAGGTACATACAAGAAGCGATAGTGTCTTATTCGGACAACAAATATCTTTCATAAACATTTAATAATTCAATAATTGCTTAAAAGTCAATTTATGTAATTATAACAAAAAGAAAATGAAATTAATGGAGAATGTGGACCCTCATATGAAATTTTTTACAAATATTTTATTACTACATTTCTGATTTTGTACAGCACTTTGCAATTTACAAAACTTTTTGAGGTACAGTTAGCTCATTTGATCTTTACAACCACATTGTTTTCAAGAAACTTCTTTTTAAAAATTTTAAATTATTTTTATAACTGAAGTGTAGTTGCTGTACAATATTATTGTTACAGGCATACAGTATAGTGATTCACAATTTTTAAAGGTTATACTCCATGTATAGTTATTATATATTGGCTGTATTCCCTGTGTTGTGCAGTATATCCGTGTAGCTTATTTTATACCTAATTGTTCATACCTCTTACTCCCCTACCCCTATATTGCCCCTGAAACTTCTTTTCTTTTAATGCAAATCAATACATATGATCATCTCTGAAGGACAAGATTTGTTTTGGCGGTTTTGCTACTTTAGGTTGAGCTGAACAGGAAAACATCCAGGATTGGGGAATTCTGTCTGTGGTGCTGCACTGACCAGCTTCTTGCTGTGCTCCTCTCACTTTAAAGACGGTCTGCTCAGAGTTGAACTCACTTGATTTGATCCCAGCGCACAAGGTCATCACTGTCACGTCCGGTGTGATTTCAGAGGGATGTGCAGAAGGGTACTGGGTGCCTCACAGGTCTGCTCCCACTGTCATTTCTCCTCCAAGGCCTGGAGCTGAGAAACAAATCCCTGACTGACAGAAAAAAATGGCAAAAGAGAGCAGAGCCCATGAGGAGAGGCTTCCCAGACACAGACATTCTTCTGCCTGAGAATCCCAGTTCAAATATCTCCTCATCTGTGAAATTCCTTTGTATCCTCCATCCCAAAATGCTCTTTTTGGGGTTCTCATCTCAGGCGTGCTCAGTGGTCTGCTGGTAAAGTTTAACAACCAGCTCTTTGGGGAGGGAAAATGAGCCTGATTTGTAGTGTTTGTGATGCCGTGGTGTAACCACTCCCACCCTGGCTGACTTCCAGCCACCACCATGATGTCACTGCCACTGGAGCTGAGAAGAGATGCATCCGACAGGCTCTTGCCCACCGCTGCCCCAGCTCCTGCACCTCTGCACGCACTTCTGCTGCTTCTGCTTAATTATGCGTTAGGCGCGCACAGGTTTGTCTCTCCAGGGAAATCATAAGCGTGGTGAAGGCAAAGAGAGTGTCCTATAGGTTTTTACATCAGCTGCAGGGCCTGCTCAGTGTCCCACAATAGCAAGTCCCCCATAAGTTGTCACCAAATTGCAGCATTATTACTAGTTTTTTAAATTGAAGTGTAGTTGATTTACAATGTTGTGTTAATTTCTGCTGTACAGCAAAGTGATTCAGTTATATATACATTTTTTCACGTTCTTTTCCATTATGGTTTATCACAGGATATTGAGTATAGTTCCCTGTGTTTTACAGTAGGACCTTGCTGTTTATCCATTCTATATATAATAGTTTGCATCTGCTAACTCCAATCTCCCAATCCATCCCTCCCCAACTCCCCTCATTATTACTATTTTTATTGTTGCTGTTGTTGTTAGTTAATACATTTTTTATAATTAATTAATTAATTAATTTTTGGCCATGTTGGGTCTTTGTTGCGGTGCGCGGGCTCCTCATTGCGGTGGCTTCTCTTGTTGTGGAGCACGGGCTCTAGGCGCACGGGCTCCAGTAGTTGTAGCACGCAGGCTCAGTAGTTGTGGCTCGTGGGCTCTAGAGCGCAGGCTCAGTAGTTGTGGTGCACGGACTTAGTTGCTCCTCAGCATGTGAGATCTTCCCGGACCAAGGCTCGAACCTGTGTCCCCTACCTTTGGCAGGCGGACTCCTAACCACTGCGCCACCAGGGAAGCCCAGTTAATACATATTGAATTTAAATTTACTCATATAAGAGCGTCACTTTTATTGTCTCATTTGCTGATGATGAAAATAAGAGTGTATTAGAGACTATGGAAAACAGTATAGTGCTTCCTCAAAAAGTTAAAAATGGATTAGCACTATTGAACTATATACTTGGAAATTGTTATGATGATAACTTTTATGTGGGATATTTTAGCCACAATTAAAATTCTTTTAAATATAGAATTACCATGTGATCCAACAATTTTTCTTCTTGGTATGTATACTCAAAAGAATTGAAACCACAGACTTGAACAGATATCGCTACACCCATGTTCATAGCAGCACTATTCAGAGTAGCCAAAAGGTGGAAGCAACCCAAATGTCCATTGACAGATGAACAGATAAACAAAACGTGGTCTATATACAATGGAATACTTATTATTCAGCCTTTAAAGGGGAATTCTGACACATGCTACAACATGGATGAACCTTGAGCACATCTGATAAATGAAATAAGGCAGTCACAGAAGGACACATAATGTATGATTCCACCTGTGTGAGGTATCTAAGATGAGTCAAATCCATAGAGACAGAAAATAAAGAAAGCCTGCCAGGGGCAGGAGCGGGTGGGAATGGGGAGTCATTGTTTAATGGATATGGGGGTTTCAGTTTTGCAAGATGAAGAGACTTCTGGGGATGGATGGTGGTGATGTTTGCACAACAATTTGAAAATATTTATTGCCCCTGACCTATACAGCCTAAAATAATTAGGATGGTAAACTATGTTATTTGTATTTTACCACAATTTAAAAAAATTTTTTAAGACTGTATTAGCGAGGATGAATATATTTGTTGAAAGAGTTGTTATCAGAATTATACTCATTCAGTGTCTGGAAAGCAGCGAGTGATGTTTTTGTTTCCTCGTCTCTCCTCCTCTGGATGTTCCCCCTCCTCCGAGCACATCTTTCTTCCTGTTCCCTCTTCTCACGCTGTTCCCGTCTCCATTCTTTATGATGTATGTGTGCGCACAAGCATTTGCAAATAATCCTGTCATCAGAGTGGTACAATTCTTCATCTCACCTACAATTATCAACATCACCTCCCTGAAAAAGCACGTCTCTTGAGGCTTCTCTTGTCAAGTTCCCTTATCAAAGAGTTAGGGGAAACCAAAGAAAGCCGCCTCAAATAAAATCTCACAATCCCAGGACAGCAGACAAAGGATGGGGGGTCAGCAGTCAGAAGCGGGTTGGAAGGACCACATTTCTTTCAGGCCTGCCGCCTGTGTAGGGTCTCAGAAGAGTGTCTGGAGGCCCCCCCGAGGTTCTGCAGAGGGCAGCTTGAGCCTAGACACCTGGGGTATCATTCTGGCTCAGAATTCTCTCAACTACAGAATTGTGTAACTTAAGGCGGATCATCCCCCTTATATTCATTCAACATTTTTTAAAATTTCCATATTCTAATTTATTTATCTATAAACTGGAATAACACACTTTTATAATTTTGCGATAAAGTTCAAATATATGAGGTTGTGCTTTTTAAAAGCGCAAAGTATGACATATGCTCACATATGTAGAGCGTGTGAGAGCCCTAATTACATGTAATGCGTAAGCACATTCATATGAAGTATTATTTTTTCTTTGGACCTTAGACCAGTGATCTCATGGCTGATACAGACCTATAGGTATTTCACCGCACTGATCCAAATCTGTAAAACACTCATTGTTATCATTAGCATCACACATGTTTATTTGTTAAATGCTCGTTAAATGTCCATTTTGGTTGTGCATTGGTCCCTAGAGTCTGGGAGATTATTCGTCTTTGAAAATGGTGACCGGACATCAATCCTATTTCGCTAAATGTATCACTAATGCCTAGGAAATGCTCTCAATTCCTGGTCCTATAGGTGATGTCTCATCTAACATATCCCAAATTTCTGGATCGGGCAGAAGTTATAGAAATTTCCACTTTCTGTTAGAGTTTTTTTCCCTGTGTTTGTATTAATTTAGGCTGTTTTTTCCATAATACATAAGTGTATCCTGAGAAGTGAAATCTGACCAAAATATAGATGGAAACATTTTAATAAGAATTTTATTCCAACTATAGCTATTTGTCTATAGTTATTTGAGGCATATATCAGAGGATTGTTTTCTACTTTAGGTTGAGTATCATTTAGTCAACAACTTCTTGTGAACGAATAACATTCTAGGAGTCATGGCTTGTCCCCCCAAGGTGCTGCCATGAGGCCGATTTGCTCAGTTCTTCATTCTGGGAAGGAGATCCAGCTTCACCCCTTGTCCTTCTCATCCACCAGCCCCAGAAGGGAACTTGGACTTCTGGCGTTTACAGACAAATGTACAGACTGTGGTCCAACACTGGACACCTGCATAAGCTCATAGAAGAGACTGTCGTTCAAACAGCCAGTTTTACATTCTTGGTCGATTGTGGAAACTCCACCCCCACTGCACTGGGGCTGGGGGAAGTTCAGATAAAGCACGTGCACACCCCTTGTCTTACTGGGCTGACAACCTCCCCAGGAAAGAAGGGGAGCGACTGCTGTGTTAGGATACCCATCGAACAGGGGAGCAGATGGGGGCACAGAGGGAGCAGATCCCGGCGGGGATGGTTCCGGAGCCCCTGGGGGACCTGGGCAAGCTGCAAAACCAGACACTTAGTCCATTGCTCCCTGCACCCTGAGACTCACAACGTGAGATGAGCTGAGAGCTAGATCTCGGAGAAGAAAGGGGACATTTAAACCTCATCGATTAAGCCCAGCAAGAAATGCTTCCTCCTCCAGAAACTAAAACGCATTTGTCAAAAGATCTTTACACGAAGGCAGTTATGTCAATACACCATCTGGGCACAAAGAAAAGGGTCCATTTGAATGTACGTAAATGCTGTCAGCATTCAAGTTGTTCAAACTGTGGGTGACAGTTGTGTTTCAGCCGGTGCCACCTGCACTCTCACCTCTCCAGTCCCTCTTGGAAACCAATTGCCGCATCTCAAGGTTGCTGTTTCCCCTGACTACGGGAAAGGAAGTTACGAGGTTGGCTGCTTTCTCAGGCTTCTCAGATCAGGAAGAAGTGATTTAATTTTTCTTGTTCAACCGATTATTTAATATCTACCATGAAAAGAAGGTACTTATTTAAATATAGCTTTCCTGTAGTGCTTTTCAAAGGGCAGATTTGAGTGCCCAAATCCAGGATGGCTTCCAAATTAATGATTTGCTTGTTTGTTTTTTAAAACGTTTTCTCCCAAGATCAGAGGTGAGGGTTGTTCTGAGAAGAGAATAGTTTCAAAGTCTATGGTACTTCCTTACTGGAAAAGCAGGTGGTGAGAATGGAGGCTGGGAGCAGGTCTGGATGGAAGGAGACCAGGAAGACAGCAGGACCTCCTCTGAAGGATACCAGCTCATTCCAACAAAAAAGTGCGAGTGGGAGATGGAGAAAATGTTTTTGTCTGGTTATATTTTTAAATGAATGGGCCCTTGGTGAAAAACATTAAGACCTGTTGTCATTAAGAACTGGATATTATAAAAAATAAAACTTAACTTAAAAAATCTCCACACTTGACCAATAAAAGGGCCAGTGCAGTTACCCAGGGTGAAAAAGAACACTGTTCGTCCTTTGATAAAGTACTGCCAGATGTAGGACTCATCCATACATATCCTTGGACATGTCCTTTGGTACTGGAATCTGAGTTTTATGATCTGCCTGTAATTAAAGTTTTGGGTTAAGTTTTTAATGGAGAGAAAATTAAACACTTTAAAAGCCAACACCTTGTTTCTCAAGATGTAACCCGGGGCGGATTTTTATGGCTGCACTAGGCTTTTAGTCACTGGCTGCCACTTGCTTCCTAATTTTCAAACTGCTTCTAGCTTTTCCTCTTTATGGCGGGGGCTGTGCTTCCGGCGGGGCCGCAAGTGCAGACCTGCCCATTCATCCCCTGTAGACAGGCTCTGCAGCCACAGCTCCATCCTGGTCCCAGGGGTGGGCAAGACTGTGATGAGGGGCAGGGGCTGACACCGAAGGGGGTGGGCCAGGCCTAGAGGCAGCCAAATTATAAGCTGAAGGAAGTCGAAATGGGAAACAATCACTGTGTCTGAAAGAATAAAGAGCTTCTCTTAAATCACAGCTACCTTCACTGCCACACGCACAAAGGTGTACCAGGCCAGCTGGTACAGGCTCCCGAGAATCTTCAGGGGCCTTCCAAGTCAGTTATTAAACAAGCCATTCTTTTTTTTTTTTTTTCTGTACGGGGGCCTCTCATCGTTGTGGCCTCTCCCGTTGCGGAGCACAGGCTCCGGACGCGCAGGCTCAGCGGCCATGGCTCACGGGCCCAGCCGCTCCGCTGCATGTGGGATCTTCCCAGACCGGAGCACGAACCCGTGTCCCCTGCATCGGCAGGCGGACTCCCAACCACCGCGCCACCAGGGAAGCCCAGCCATTCTTAATAAATGATGTAAGAAAAGAAGGTGGTAATAACTCAAAGTGGATCACTTACTATTTGTCTTTTACTGCATTTTACTATCATCTATGTTGTTGAGATTATTTGGGTTATTGTGGAAACCCTATAAGGGTGCATTACTGGGCATCTCTTACCAACCCCACGTTCAGTGATGTTATGTCAGTAAACAGAAACCGGCCTTGGTGGGACTGTGTGCACCATGGAAACTGGCAAAGTGCTTGATTCATTGTTAAATCAATCAGGGGTTGATTATAAATCAGGGCCGGATTTATTATTTTGTTGATTGTCTAGACTTAAAGTGTGATGGAGAAAATGTTAATACTGCAGATTAAACTGAAAACGTATATTATGTGTATAGCTGTTAAAGTGTGAATAGCTGAAAAACTCAAAATATGTCCTTCCAGTGTATGAAAATACTATCTGACGAAGCAAAGAATTCACACACATCATCGATAAATAACTGAAGTTTTGATATAGTGTTTGTTGTTTTACTTTTACTGTTAAACAAAAATCTCAACTAACAGTTCCGTTGGAACTATGTTTGTTCATCAACTGGACATGTAGATTGGCCATGGATACAAGCAACAAAGATCAACTGAAAGCATTCTGTGAGAATCAACTAGCTAAATGGAATTTACAATCAAGAGTATTACCTATTTTTTAAAATTTGTAAATTGTGTCATACATCTACATCAGTAATAATATAAAATAAACGTATGTATTATACATTATTATACAATAATAATGTACAGTAAACCTATATATTACGTACATTATATATACACACACACAACATACACACATTTTTACCCCTGAGAACTGGTTGCTTAATACCTACTGCAGACACTAGTGCAACGTAATGCCAGACTTGTAGAACTCTTAGCAACCCACTTTGACAAACTAAATCCCTTATGGCCTACCTACCTCCACTGGTTTCCATATGACATAGAAAAAGAGCTCCTTGGATACATTCGGCAGAATTATGCATACATTTTTTTTTTAAGATTTAATTTTTATCTATTTTTGGCTGTGTTGGGTCTTCATTGCTGTGTGCGGGCTTTCTGTAGTTGCAGCAAGCGGGGCTACTCTTCGTTGCGGTGCGCGGGCTTCTCATTGCAGTGGCTTCTCTTGTTGCGGAGCACGGGCTCTAGGCACGCAGGCTTCAGTAGTTGTGGCACATGGGCTCAGTAGTTGTGGCTCGTGGGCTCTAGAGCGCAGTCTCAGTAGTTGTGGCGCACAGGCTTAGTTGCTCCGCAGCGTGTGGGATCTTCCCAGAACCGGGATCGAACCCATCCCCTGCATTGGCAGGCGGATTCTTGTCCATGGTGCCACCAGGGAAGTCCCTATGCACACTTCTGACTTCGCAGTAGGGGCATTGGTGGTTCACACTGGAACTGCAATGCATTGGTGCGTTACTGTGTAAAGACTAGGAAAGTATAGGCAGATGCTAACGTACCCCTACATGCCGCAGGGCTAATCAAACAACCCACACCAAACTCAGTGCACGGTAACAAAGCTAAACCAACAGTAAGTTGTAATTTAAAAGCCAGAAAAGTGGCAATTGTGAAGCACAACCTGCTCACGACAGCCTGATAACAAAGTGTTCCTCCCCCAAACTTCAGGAATCCCAGCTATGCTGCAGGCGCCCCAGAGCCAGGCCTCGCGGCAGCCAGACCTCTGGATTGGGGGTGCCCTGAGTGGGGCTCTCAGTGTATCCAGCCCTGTGTTAATTTTAGTTTGTGAATAATACATTGTGCTAACTCCTAATGACTCACTGTCAGGTCACAAATAATTAGGCATGAGTCATCTATGAAAGCGAAAGTGTCTGGAATGGCCTGTCGTTCATGCATGAGGAAGGAGGGAAGGACATGGATTTTGCCTCATTTCCCAGGTGGGCGGCGGACCGTGGAAGCCTCTACCTCACAGGCTCTGGGGCGTCCTGTGGACCCTGTACATCTCACACGTAGACGCTCTCTCCCCCAAATCAGACTCAGACTTGGAGTCCTCGTGCTCAATCAGGTCTGTGCTGGCGGCTCCTGACGTAAGTGTGGCATCTTTGTGGAAGCGTCACATCCTTCTGGTGGCCATCACAGCATCTCTGGGGCCAAGTCAGTCACAGCAGGTCTCAGGCAGCACCCGGCCACTCTGCTCCAGGTGGAAGGCCTTCCCTGACCGCTGGTCACTACAAAGGCCCAGCTCCACCCCAGATGAGGGAGCGCTTGGGCAGACAGCCCTCCATCCTCCAAATGAGGGCCAAGTGGCCGGTTATCTCTGCCTGGGAAATTCTGGGTCTGCTTCGTGGTGTGCTTTAAAGAGCTTACCTTTCTGCTTATTTGTTTCTCCTGATCGAAACAACTTTGGTCCACTGACAAACCGGCACCCGGAACTGACCCAGCAGCCGGACCGCCTCAGCCTCAGTTGAGACTTGACTTGGGGGTTAAAGTTTACACTTTTTGAGAAAGGTAGTAAAACATTAATGATGGGTAAAGTTCTTTCTCTTTTGCCCCGTACGTTAACTGGGCTGTGCTGTTTGCTCTATAAAGTGGACTGTATTTGCTGAGGGTAATTGAAATCGGCAGCACAAACGACCTCCCTGAGTTCCTGCTGCTTTCGGCCTCTGTGTCAAGTGAGCATTGCCACGTGTTACGAGGCAGCTGGAAACAGCCTTGTCGTGTCCAAGACCCGCTCTTCATCAGGTCCCCCGCCACGGGACAAATGCTGCATGTTTTGTGAGAACCGCTGGATCAGAGACTGGGGTGCCTCAGATGCTTGGAGCCGCGAGGTTCCCAGAGCTTACACCCCACCCGCAAACGTACATCCGTGTCCCGTGGTGCACGAGAAATCGGGAGCTGGGGAGTCTGATTGGCTTTCATCATTGAGGACTCTGATTGTATTCCTGTCTCCGGCCCCCAGGCTCCTGGGTGACCTTGGACCATGCTTCGGATTCGACGTCTAGAATGTGATGTATCTCTTTGTTCATGGATGTCTTCCCATGCTCAGAGCAGGTGCTCAGGATCTGTTAGACCAACAAATGAATCCTATTACCTCTTCCACACTGGCTGCCCATGGCTTTTGTGGCATTTACCATCCCCCTGGGGAGACGTGGCTGTTACATGGCACACAGGAAACGATGAGACAACCGAATGAGGCCGGCAGAGCTGGGTGCCGACCCCCCGCACAGCCTGCAGGCCTCCGCAGGAAGTCAGAGGGCTCAGAGGCCCTCGTGGGCCCAGGGCTGAGGCCGGGCAGGCACCTCCGCATCTGCTGGGCAAAGATCAGGTTGGCCCAGGTTGGGTCTGGACCAGTGTGGAGAAGCAGGAGGCACAGTGTGGGTTGCCCTATGGGTACGGGGAGCACAGCTCCTTTTAAGAATTGAACTGAATTCTGTCTTAGCTGACTTTAAGAGTGTGGCCAAAGCCATCTGTGACAGGTTACCCCCTGATCTGGGTGGGCGATTGTTCCTTCGTGCCTGGAAACATCTACTCCAGCTGAGGCTCTTAGGGTTCCATGGCCTGTGGGCCTGAGGCTTGGCTTTGCTAAGCACAGCCCCGAAGGCCTCCTCTCTGAATGCCAGGCCGGCTGCTGAGCAGGGGCCACATCAGTGGAGGCAACGGAAGGTTCCTCATTCTCCGGGCAGTCATCCCGCATCAGTCACCACATCCTTAAAAAACGTCTCTCGTAACGAGAGTTCAAGTTGGGAGCTTAGGTTTGCTTATTTGAGGGCCGAAGTTTGTGTGCAGAAAAGCACACGGGTATCACCAGTCACAGCTGATACGTGTTGGCAAAGCTGTTTATGACAGCCCTGCAGACGCAGGTGACGTGGGAGCTTGAAGGAGCAGACAGCCCGAGCTCAGGTGGCAGCCGCACTCTGGAAGTCGCCCCCCGTGTGCACTGGGGGGGGGGTTCGCTCTGTGGGCCTCAAGAACGCAGCATATGCAGCTGTTTGCACCCCTAAACGGCCCCCATGAAATGACCGCTGCTCCCAGGAGCCGCAGCACGAGTCCTGATGCCTACAAATGGACGTTCTGCATCTCGTATCATCTCTGATGAATTAGACGCAGAGCGTGGCTGCACAGCTTTCGACAGCCTTGGAGAGCAATCTAATTTATTATTTTTTTTCACAACATAAAAATCCAAACCACATGGTTGGGGCAAATAATAAACGTTTGGGGATCACGACTATCCAGTGTAGCTGTTTACTTCGATCAAATCACAAACTAATGACCGAATTTGGATTCGATTACGTGCCTATAAAGATAACCGAGGACACAGTGTGGGCAACTGTCAGTCAAAGTCTCTTCTGAAAACAGTGAGCATTATAGCACGCCAATAACATTTTTATCAGGTAGTTAAGTTAATTACCTGTGGTAAATGTGTTAGCGGGACAAGTGTAGATTGCTGTCAACATTTGCTGACCACTTTAAAATGCTTCCCGACCGTGTGGGAGGAACCAAGGGTATGAGAGTATGCAGATACATTGACACCCACCCATGTCATATAGAACCTAGTTCAAGTTTTAGGCTGAAACGTGTGCATCGTTTTTCCACCACAAGCTGGCTCTGTTTGGTTTCTTCTCAGAAGAAATCTGGGATCGCCTGGCAAACCTGCGTTTGCGAAGCCGCAGCAAGCCTGGCTGCTTGCTACAATTGAAGAGTCAAAACTGCACGGTCAGTTTTTTAAGGACCCTCCATACTGTTCTCCATAGTGACTGTATCAATTTACATTCCCACCAACAGTGCAGGAGGGCTCCCTTTTCTCCACATCCTTGCCAACATTTGTTATTTGTAGATTTTTGATGATGGCCATTCTGACATGTATGAGGTGACACCTCATTGTGGTTTTGATTTGCATTTCTCTAATAATTAGTAATCCATCAATTCCGCTCCTGGTACATACCCCCAAAACCCAAAAACACTGTTTTGAAAATACACATGTACCCCAGTGCTCCTAGAAGCATTATTTACGGTAGCCAAGACATGGGAGCAACCCAACAACAGAGGAATGGATAAAAAACATGTAAAATATATATATATATATATATATTCCATATATATACAATGGAATATTATTCAGCCACAAAAAAGAATGAAGTAATGCCATTTGTAGCAATGTGGCTGGGCCTAGAGAATATTATGCTTAGTGAAATTAGCCAGACAGAGAAAGACAAGTACTGTATGATATCACTTATATGTGGAATCTAAAAAAATAAACAAACCAGTGGATATAACAAAAAAGAAACAGACTCACAGATCTAGAAAACAAACTAGTGGTTACCAGCGGGGAGAGGGAAGTAGAGAGGGACAAGATAGTGTTATGGGATTAAGAGGTATAAGCTACTATGTATAAAATAAATAAACTCTAAGGATATATTGTACAGCACAAGGAATGTAGCCAACATTCTATAGTAACTATAAATGGAGTATAATCCTTAAAAATTGTGAATCAGTATGTTATACATCTGAAACTTACATAATATTGTCAATCAACTATACCTCAATAAGAAAGAAAGAAGCAAACAAACCAACAAGCAGACGAATGAACAAACTTGGGCAAATGTTTCACGAGAGTGCTAAGGGCAGAAGCCAGAGCATAGGATACAATGAAAGACATAAATTGATAAAGAAAAAGCATACATGTTTAAAAAAAAGAGAGCAAATTTTTAAAAATTTAAACATGATAGCAGAAGATATAAAAACATAAAAACAATATAGAATATTTGAAAAACTCAATAGAAAGGTTAGAAGATAAAGCTGGGGCAATCTTCCAGAAAACAGATCAAAAAGGAAAAAAAATAGAAATGAACAGATGAAAACATTAGAGGATTAAGGGCATCATTTAAGAAGTAATCCAAGAAAATCTCCAAAGATTCAGGGCATGGGTTTCAGATTACAAGAGTCCACTCTGTGCCCAGCCCAATGGTGAAAACAGGCCACAACGAGACACACCTCTGTGTATCCTCGTGAGATGTCAGGACACCAGGAGAAGGAGAGGACCCTCAGAGTTTCCAGTTTCCGTAGCAGGTCCTGGGAGCAGTCAGTCCAGATGGGAACAGGTCAGAAGTGCTCCAGGAGAAATTTCTCCAAGAAGATAAAGCTGAAAGAATGCCTGATGTGTTGGAGCGTGTTGAGAGAAGCTTTAGCTGACTCTCGGCAGTTAGGCTGAATTAGAGATAAGTACAAAAAACACAAAAGACCAGGTAAGCCACAACAACAACAAAAAACAGACAGCTTTTAAACTCTGGCTAAATTAAAAAGTTTTGCAAGAAGGAAAGAGAAATCACAGTTTACTACCTGGATCAGCTGTTGATAGCACTGATACAATCATATTAGTAAAAATCCTGAAGTCTGGTCTCACTAAAGTTATGGCATAATCCCAACCGTGATTGAGAGCACAGACCCTGAGGCCAGACCGACTAGGTCCAAATCTTTACTCAATCATAATAACCCACTTATGAGCTGTGCGGGTGGGCAGGCCGTTCACTCTGACTCAATTTCCTTATCTGTAAAATGGGGATCATAACAGAACCTATTGCATAGGGTTTGGGGGGATAGTAGATGAATTAATACATGTGAAATGCTTAGAACAATGCCTGGCATGTGGCCAATTCTATATAAGAGTACCCTAGCAGTATTGTTACTTCATAACCATTTAGGAGAATGGAGAAAGTGTGTGTGTGTGTGTGTGTGTGTGTCTGTCTGTTTTTCTTCATCTTCATATCCCATAAGGAAAAATCAGTAGAAACTGGCTAAAACTGAAAAATCGAGAAGTAGCACTATGAAAATGTTATTTAGAGATGTAAAGGAACGTACCAAAAAAAAAGAAAAAAAGCTGAGATGAATGTAAAATTGTTGCTTCTGGAGAACAAGAGGTTGGAGAGAGGCCGGGTGGGGCTGGCAGAGGCCTGTTGTTTTTTGGAATAAACCTTATAAAATGATTTGAATCTTGGTTCGCCAGAGCAGACCCTGAGACTGAGTTTGTGGGCAGAATTTGTGAAGGAAGTGCTCCGAGGGGAACTAGTAGGGGACAGGGTCCCCTAGATGTGGGAGGGGGAGGCAGGGCCAGGCTCCCGCCCCTGCAGGCTGGGCTGCTGGGCTGCCTCTCACCCCTGGCCAAGGCCAGGTGGGGGGCCTTGCAGCCCCGGGGCGCGCCTTGGGAGTGTGCTGGGTGCTGGCGCCCAGAAGGCTGGTGATAGGCCTCAGAAATGTAAAATTATCTGGGAGGTGGCTTTTAAATCGCTAAAGGTCCTAAAAATCTAGTTCGAAACTCTCCAATTTGCACCTCCAGCCAGACTCTCCCAGGCTCCAGGGATGAGCAATAAACCCAACTCGTCCCCCCAGGGCTCCTGGAGTCTTCACACCCACCTTCCTGGGGGTATTTGCTGGTTTCTTTTCAGGTACCCAAATACCTCAGTGTGTACTTTCAAGCATGAAGCAAAGGACCATTCGGGGCCAAGTTCTTCCTGAGCCCCTGGAATCACGGGCGCAGACAGCTCCTCCCTCCGCAGGGGGCTTGTTGCTGGACGGCTGCGCTCGGGGAAAGCACGCTCGTTATATACGGTCTGCCGTACCCCGTGCAGTGAAATAGAAACAACAGGGCTTAATACATTTCAGTACAATTTTAGTACACATTTTAATACAATTATAACACTCAAACAGCACTTTTTTGCAAATACGACCAGCAACAAAAAAATTTTTAATGCTCAAAGTAACTTTGAAAGAGAAACCAGTCCTTTTCATTTTCTCCCAGATTTACATACTTTCATGTATTGCTCAATAGAAGCTTAATGAAGAGTTTGTATCTGATGTCATGATTAAAACACATAAAATCGGGACTTCCCTGGTGGTCCAGTGGTTAAGGCTTTGCCTTCCAACACAAGGGGTGCAGGTTCGATCCCTGGTCGGGGAGCTAAGATCCCACGTGCCTCGTGGCCAAAAAACCAAAACAAAGCAGAAGCTATACTGTAACGAATTCGTCAAAAAAAGTCTTTTAAAAAAACCACATAAAATCTTTCTCCACCAACCTTGCTGCAGACAAGGGGCGATCTCACTGTAACACTTTTTTTTTTTTTTGCGGTACGCGGGCCTCTCACTGTTGTGGCCTCTCCCGCCGTGGAGCACAGGCTCCGGACACACAGGCCCAGCGGCCATGGCTCACGGGCCCAGCCGCTCCGCGGCATGTGGGATCTTCCAGGACCGGGGCACGATCCCGTGTCCCCTGCATCGGCAGGCGGACTCTCAACCACTGCGCCACCAGGGAAGCCCTCACTGTAACACTTTTAACCGCTCACTCGGCACTGGCCCAGGTGACTTTGAGGTGTCGTCTCAGAGGCTCCGGGGTGCAGTCCCTGAGCACCACGTGGGGCTGGCCCAGCATCTCACACAGAGAGCCCCAATTAACAGCTGCAAGAACCAACCTTGAGCCATTACATGCAGGTCTGCCCGCCTTGTCACTCTGTGCCATCACTGAGAGCATCACCAGTGTCATGACTCTGGGGGGAGGCAAGGACGTCAGCCACTTGCTTGTGGACAGAACGCGTTGTCGCAAACCGTCCCAGGGAAGAGCACACTCCCTTCCGGAAGACAGCACTGCCTCTCCCCGGACGCCCACCCTTTGGGATTCTGGAGGAGCCGCTGCGCCGGAGACAAGCCCCACCGGGAACAGTCACAAACCTCAGACTTGAAATCGTACCACAGAAAGCAACCAAAAGATCGAAAATTCCAACCGGCATGCCAGCTCCATTAGTCTCAGCTGCCCCAAGTGTTACTTTTGAAAAATCTTTTTCTACTCACCCTCTGGAGCAGGAATTCTTAAGCGGAGTCCACCCTCCATTAAATTGTATGCAGTATCTGTCTGCTGAGATGTGTGTGGGTATTTTCTGAGGAGAGGACCCTGGGGATGACGCCCCTTCCCCCCAGTTGTAATGATGGGCTCTAAGGGTGACAAAGGAAGAGCTTTTGGTGTGCAGTGGAGTATATATTTTTTCTACATTTGGTAGAGGAAATACCCATATAAACCAGATTTTTTTTAACATCTTTATTGGAGTATAATTGCTTTACAATGGTGTGTTAGTTTCTGCTTTATAACAAAGTGAATCAGCTATACATATACATATATCCCGATATCCACTGGGTAAAAGAATGACAAAAGGTCTGGAAAAGAGAAAAATGGAACAGAACCATTTCATTCCTCCGCAGCTGCAACTAGATGAAGGCATTTCCTCTTTTTATATAGGGGCAGGGACCTACACAGGACAGGCAGCAGCTGTTTCAACATGCGCTCAGATTCCTATTTCTAGAAGACTAATACTTGAGACCAGATAATTTCTCTTCTCCACAGGTAAGTGAATATTAATAGAGGTCCTTTTAAGGTTCTGGGGCAAGTTTGTATCTTCACAGACATTAGAGCCGTGGTTTTCCAGGATACATTCTGCAGGTTCTGAAACACGGCCCCAGACACCCCAAGGAGCCAGGAGACCCCTGCCCTTCCCATCCTCTCTCCACACAACCCTCTATCTGAAAAGAGATGGTTCCTATTTCTTCATAGCAGTGTTGGGAAATCTATAGGCTCTATGAGAAGAGAGATACAAAACTGAGAGGAGAGTATGTGGGGAAGTGGGTGATGGGCAGGTGTGAGTAATGAAGGAAGCTAATCGGGGTTGGACCGAGCGGGGGGGGGGGGGGCTTGGACCAAGTGGGAGGGGTGCGAATTGAGGCCGTGCGGGGTACAGTAAGGAGCCAGGGCTTTATCCTAAAGGCTCTAGGACACCACTGAAATCCTTGGCTTTTGGAAAGGATCCCTTAGCAGTCGTGTGGAGAAAGGACTGGAGAGGGGGACCCTGGCTGCAGAATGCACCTGGAGATCAGGTGAGATGATGGTGGACTGGACAGAGATGAGGCAGTAAAGGGAGATGGATGGATTCCACCCCTAAGGTAAACCAAGCAGCCATCCATAAATGGGGCGAGGACTCCCGCTCAGCTCTGCCGGGGGCGTCTCTGGGCGCTCGGTGAAAAAAGCTGATGGAGGAAATTATCAAACGCAAAAATCTTGCACGGGCTGTGGATGGAAACTGTGAGCATTCAAGCACCTGACCCTGTGGGTAATCAGAGAGCAATTAGGTCTCACTAACTAGATGGAATCTGGCTGCTCCCGGCTCAGATGGGTTTGAAGTGGGTGGGAGTGATTAAGCACAGGCCCGTGGCGGTACCCTGGTGGGGCAATTACAGCTGCAGGAAAATTCAACGATCAGACTGAAGCGAGAGGAGGGCTAATTGGAGAAGCCAGGCTGGAACTGCGTGGTGAGCGGACAGCCAAGAAGGGAGGTGTCCCGCGTCTCCCACTGCCCACTGATGGTTCCCGGGGAGGTCATGGCGGGGTGGGAGGCGGTCCAAGAACAGATGCTGCAGGAGGGCGAGGACTCTGCTGACAGAGGAGCAAGGACAAAGGTACAGGTGATGCCTGGGGGACCTCTCCTGACTGGTTAGATGATCAGTGACCCCGGAGGCTCCCTGAGGGACGGGGGAGACTGGCCATATTGAGGATGTGGCCGAGGAGTGGAATCTCTCTTGCTCAATCCTACCTTGGTCATCCTTGGGATGACCTTGGCTCATTCACTTTTTGTTTGAGCCAATATTTGAGAACCTAGTGTCAGTAACAGTTTACAGATGGCTAGCACTTCATGGTTGGCAAAGGGGTTTTACGTGTATTTTCTTGTTAATCCTCACAATCTGTGAAGTAGGTACTATTGTCCTCAGTTGGCTGATGGAGAACTGAGGTTCAGAGAGGTCAGTTAACTCGCCAAGTTCCCATATGATGCCCATAGCAACTGTGAGAGGAAGGCAGGGCAGGGTCTCCTCTATTTCACAGACTAGGCAAAGCAGGTTGCGGAGAGTTGCCCAAAGTCACACTCAAGTAGTTAGTGGCAATTGGGGCTGAATCCAAAAGTCTTTCTATAGCATGCCTATAAAAGAAGGAACAGAGCTTCAAGTTAAAGGTGGGTTTCAGGGATGATGTCCTGGTGCTTTGCTTGATCTGCTAGGACAGTGGCCCTAGCTGACCACCTTGTCTGTGCTGGACAAAACCGGGAGAAGTAAACATTAGGAGATAAGAATAAAATCGGGATTAAAGGGACCACACATTGAAGGGCAGTCCACATTCAAGCTATTTTGTCCATTTATCGCCATAACTACATGCGTTCTTGTCACACTGTGTGATTTTTGGATAGGAAGAAACTTGTGTGATGGTTTGATGCTGGGTCAGGGTCTCCCTCTGGTCAGAAACCTCTTTGTTCAGATGCCCTCTCCCTAGTGTGGGCGCAGGACTACCAGGTCTAGAGTTATTTTGTGTAATGTAACTATGCGTTAGTTATGCTGCAGGACAGATCACCCCCCAATTTATTGGCATAAACAAACACACACTTATTATCTCACAATTTCTGCAGGTCAGGAATCTGGGCATGGCTTACCCAGGTTCTCTGCTTCAGGGTCTCTCCCAGGCTGCAATGAAGGAGTCAGCCAGGGTTAAGGTCTCATCCCAAGGTTTGGCTGGGGCAGGATCTGCTTCTAAGCTCACATGGTCGTTGGTAGGATTCAGTTCCTCCAGGGCTGCTAGACCGAGGGCCTCAGTTCCTAGTTGGCTGTTGGCCACCCTCAGTTCTTTGCCCTGTGGGTTTCTCCAGTGTGGTTGCTGTTTTGTCACAGTGCACAAGCCCAGAAGGGAATGAAGGTCTGTTAGGAAGATGAAAGTCCCAGTGTTTTGTAACCTAATCACATCCGATCACCTTTGCCTTATGCTATTAGTTAGAAACAATTCACAGGGTCCAGTCTACCCCAAGGGGGTGGGTAATCACACAAGGATGTGAATACCAGTAAGCCGTGTTCACTGGAAGCTGTCAGAGCAGCCTGCCAACCGCAACTCAAGGGTAAGAATAGAAGGCATAAGCCAGCAGCAAGTGGGGAAAAAAATAAAGGCTACTAATTTTTGATTACTTATTATGTTGAGCCCTGAGCTAAGCACCTCGCATGAATTAACTGTCTCATATAAATCTCCCAGCAACACTGTGGCATAGATATCATTATCCCCATTGTACAGATAACACACACTTCAGAGGAATTAAATAACTCTCTCTTGAGGCCAAATAGTAAACGGTAGAGCCAGGATTCAGAGTTGGGTTGCCAAACTACCAAGCCCATTCAGGGCCTGGAGGGGGCCTGAGCCCGGGGACCCCATTTCCCACCTGAGTGCTTTTACTTGAATTGTAGGAATAATAGCTAAGAGGAACAAAAATGCTTTGCAAATGCCAGTCTTGCAAACTTAAACCTAGAAAGTCTCAGGTGTTTTACGGAGAGATTAGAGGTAGGAGAGTGTTAAGGTAGGAAAGCGGTTGAGGGGCTGTTTCAGCTGTCCAGGCTCAGAGCAAAGCAAAGCTGGGCAGCAGGTGGGAGGGAATGGACAGGCAGGTGCACAAGTCGGCCAGGCCAGGGATGGGCAGATGGAAGGAGGAGGGACAGGGGCTGATTGCACTGGTGCTGGTGGGGCCCAAGAGACATCCTTTTCAGAAGCTCCTGGTGACTCCAGTGTGCTGCCAGGGTGAGAACCACTGTTCTACATTTTCGTGGGTGGCAGACAGGGTCACACTGCCAATGGCAAGAAAGGCAGGGAGCAAGCGGGAGGGCGGGAGTGTAACCAGGTGGAGATGGTAAGACTGTTTCACTTGCAAATAATGTTGAGTTGGAGGTGACTGCTTGATGTTTTTTACTTCAGCAAAAAAAAAAAAAAAAGAAAAAAATCCGCTCCTCATTCAGAAACGTGGGATGTTGAAAACACATTGAAGAGTAAACTGCAGAGAGGATAGAGGTGGACGATGGATCAGTTCATAGGAAAGAAAGAAAAAGAAAAGGCACGGCCTGGATTGTATCAGCTTCTTTACATGCAGAGTTGTTGGGAGAGCTAAGAGTTGCTGGGAAATGTGCTTGGCTCAGGGCGTGGCACGTAATAAATGGAACTATCGGTTAATACAGTCGCATTCACTCCAAGAATGACTCCAATGGTCCAGTTTAAAGGTAAGCAAAGAGATTCAAAGAACCTTATCCAAAGTCCTACAGGGAGTAAATGTAGACCTAGACCTCAAAGTCGGTGCTCCCCGCTACAACGCCTCACATCAGAGGGCTGAGCACGAAGACGTGGGTACCGAGAAGAAGGTGTGAAGAACAGTTGGTTAAGGAGATGGGAGAAGTTGGGAAGGCAGGAGCAGAGGCACGGGGCACGGTGTGCGTCAGGAGGCCAAGAGCAGGGCGGAAGAGGAAGAGGTTTACCACGCAACCCCGCCACGGCCAGGGGGTAGCGGAATGCGGAGGAGGTAGCCGGCACCGGCACCAGGGAAACCATTTAAGATGTGCACAGTTGTAGGAGGGCTGTCTGCGGACTTGTCCCCTGAAGAGGGGTCGGACCAGCAAAGGAGAAAAGCAGCATGTGGATGCGTGGCCCAGACTCCCTCTCCCAGTCCTCAGGACCCGACAAGACAGGCCATTATCCTCGTGGGAGAGTCCTGGTTTGTTTTCAAAACTGCACTTTCTTCGCAGGGACTGCTCATCACCATCAGACAAGGGCTTGCCAAATGATTCAAAGTGATGCAGTCTGTGAAAAGTACACACCTGGGGGAACATCAGGCCATCCTGTCATTGTTATCCTCGTCCAAGGATGTCCTTTAAACATGTGGTCCCCATAAAGATACCCATACCATTCAAGCCTCTGAACAGTGCTTCTCAAATTCCAAGGTGCGTCACATCACCTGGAGACCTCTCCGATTCAAGCAGGTCCGAGGTTCCGATTTCTAACGAACGATGCTGCTGACCCGAAGACCACACTCTGAGCAGCAAGGCCTCAGGGCAATGGTCCCCAAACTTGTCTGAACGTTGGAATCACCTGGGGAATTTCCAGACTACGGATTCCCGTTTCCCAGTGACAGAAACTGTGACTTAATTGGTCCGGTATATGCTCTGGGCTTGGAAGTTTTAAAAGGTTTCCACGTGATTTTAAGCAAGTTTAGGATGCACTGCCAGGGGGCTTGCAGAGGGAGCATGTAGAGAGCTTGCAGGAAATGAATCCATAAAGAAGACAAACCCAGCTTGTAGTAAGAACTGGATAGTTTAGATCATGCAAGGGTAGTACTTCGAAAAGGGTGGTGGCGGATGGGAACACATTTAACAGTCGCCTCGGGGTCCATCACAGGGCCTGCGACTCGCGGGCACCTTTTGCTGGGGGCGGGGGAGGATGAGGGCTTGGCCACTCTTTCCTGGTTTCCGCTCCTGCCCCAAGGCGGGAGGGGCGGGGGCTGGCGAGGAGCTTCTCAGAGCATGCGCAAAAGCGGGCCGGCGAGGGGCTTTTCGGAGCATGCGCCACTACGCCGGCGCTCCAGCCCCGCCCCGCCGGGGCCGCGCTACCGGAAGTGCAGTCGGACCGCGCGTAGGATCTCACGGAGCGGTCGGTCGGCCTCGGTTCGTGGCACGTGGCTCAGCACGTGGCCGAGTGCCTGACCCTGGGCACCCTGGAGCCGCCGGCCTCTGTCGCGGAGGCGGTGTCGTCCCTGACCATCGCCGACGCGTTCGTCGCGGCCGGCGAAAGCCTAGCCTCGCTGCCCCCGGCGCCCCGTCAGAGGTTCATCTGCTCCTTCCCCGACTGCAGCGCCAATTACAACAAGGCCTGGAAACTAGACGCGCACCTGTGCAAGCACACGGGGGAGGTAACGAGGCCGAAGGCGTGGCCGCGGGGGGCGTGGCGTCCAGGCCGGGGACTAGGGGTGCGGTGCGCGCCAGGTGGGCGCTGCCCGAAGGTCCCGCGCGTGGGTGCGCAGACGCGTTCAGCTTTGGCCTCCGGGGGGCACAAGCGAACCAGCCATGCCTTAGGGCAGGGAAGGCCTGGGGAAGTAGACAGGGAGTTCTAGGACCGAGATATTCTTGCCGTGGGCTCAGGGCTCACTAAGCAACACTTTCCCCTTCTTTGAGCTTGAGTGGTGGCCAGTCACCACGTCCCCATAACGTGTAAATATTTGCAAGGTTGGAATACTCCCTCCCACGCCCACCCACAACCTGCCTTAAAAGGCCCCGCCTCCTGGGACCGGAATGGAGGAGAACTTTAGAGTTCTGGAGGTTTGCAAGCAGCATGTGTTCGTTCATTCATAGTTCAGTACCGTCCTGGCCCGGAGAGCAGCAGTTACGACAGGCAAGGCTTCTGCCGTCAGGGACCTTATGCTTTAAGCGGGAGGACAGCGGAATAAGTAGGAATGCGACGCAGTGAAGAGAGGGCTGCAGGAGGGTGGTCGGGAGAGGCCTCTCTCTTGACCTGAATGAGAAGGAAAGGTCCCAGCCTTGCAGACATTTGGGGGAGAAACAGCCCGGGCAGAGAGAACTGCCAGAGGAGCGTGTGGTCCTGGGGGTGGACGCCGGCCAACGTGATTGGGTGGGGGAACCATTCAAGGGGAGCCTGAGGGGCACGCCTGGAGGATCATTTGTAGGCCAGGGTACCAGTGGGTTTAGAGCCTGCGTTTTGTTTTGAGAGCAGTAGGAAGCCTTTGGAAGGTGACAGGTGAGCAAAGGGCGGCTCATGGAGGCCTAGGAATTGGCGAGTTTCCCAGGATTTGGCAGTCTGGCTTCTCAGGGCCTCAGCTGAAGGCCGTTAACCAGGGTGCTGCAGCTCCTGCCTCCGCTCCTAGCACTTTCCTGACTTACAGGTCATCCCTCTGTGTGTCCTCACGCTGCCCGTCCCCCTCACCCCTGCAGCATTTGAAGGATGACCGTTCCCTCCCCGGGACCTTGTCCCGCTCACTGACCCTTTCCCCTGGCTCCTCTCCCGCCCTCGAGGTTCTCCACCTGACCCACTCTCTTGGCTTCTTCTTACCCTGTGACTGGCTTCCTTCATGACGTGCTTTATGCTTCGCCTTCCTCTTTCCTCTCGCCCGTTCAACCCCCCTAAATTCTGGGCCCTGTTACCAGGATGTCCCGATTAGACTTCACGTTTCCTTTCAGACTTGTGGGCTGTATTTAGGATATTGGCACTCCCAGCTTCCTTCACACAGGCTAGAAAACTTGGAGTCATGTCATCCCAAATCTCACGTTAATTTGACAGACATTTTTCGAACGTCCTGCATGACAGGCTGTGCAGAGTTCTGTGCACCTGCCCTGGTAACGCAGCTCTTGTCTTCCTGTCCACCTGCTTTGCTACCAGTAGCGTCCTTTGAGGCCTTGGTACCTCCTTCCTGGACTGTTCTGGGGCATGTTTTCCATAGTTAAGTGCACAGAACTGGTTATAAGGGGGACATGTTTTGGCTTTTCCTACGGGTTCAGAGTGGAAGCCCTTCCTCCCAACTGCCGGGTCCCACGTGGTGGTTGCACTTCGGGCCGTGAGCTGTGTGTGTCCGGGCACCTGTGAGCTTTCTCGGATGTGACACACTCTTCTGTAGCTGTGCCGGGCGTTCTCTGAGCAGACAGTGGGCTTGTCCAGATGAGACCGCCCGCCCTGGGCTCTGAGTGGATGCGGAGATGCTGTGCGGAAGGAGAGGATCAGTGCGCGCAGGCCGCGCTGAGAGCCGGCGGGAAATCTTTAAGGGGGCCGCTGCTGAAGCCGGGTGTAGGTCAGGAGCAGGTTCACAGTACTGTACGGTTACTGTAAAGGCTGCCCGCTGGTTTCACATGGTGTTCCTGGAACAGAACCTGCTGCAGCGACTTTGTGAGCAGCTGCGGCATTTCGGTTGTCGTGTAACCCCAGGCGGGAGATCCTTGCCTGGCCTCCTGTAGCAGGTGCTCAGCACTTACTGGGTGGAAACCACCTCTACAGACAGAGTCCACGGCTTTGCCCATCAGATAGTTTAGGGCTTGAAGTAACACCAGAGCCACTGACGCAGGCAGGATTGACGTGCTTTTTGTCGCCTTCCTGCTAGAGACCGTTTGTTTGTGACCATGACGGGTGCAGCAAGGCCTTCGTCAGGGACTGGCACCTCAGCCGCCACGCCCTGGTTCACACTGGAGAAAAGCCCTTTGTGTAAGTAGAGAACTGTCTTCAGGCCTCTGAAGTGGGCGGCGTTTGGCACAGAAAATTGGCTGATGACCTTCGAGGTGAAGAAAGCGGAGCTGCTTTGGCCTGCATCTCCTGAGACAGGGTTTGGAATGTGCAAAGAGCGTTGGGGCCTTGTGGGTCATTGCGTGTGATTACTTCAGGGACGCGTTCATCCGAAGTTGTCTTGAGTTTGCATCCTCTCGTCTCCCTTTAAAGTGTATCCTAAATGGGAAATCAACCTCGTAAAGTTCAGACCAGATGGAACATGGTTCCCTGGCAGATTCTGGGCTCTGTATCATCAGGGTCTTTACGAACCAGTCAGCTGCTGGGATAAGAGACATATGAACGAGGAAGTAGAGCTTTAACAGTTTATCTTCTCTTTCTTTCAATTAAGCCCCCACTCCTCTGCCATGCCAGTGTTAATTTCATTCTTCTCTGACAGAGTTGCTCATTATCTCTGAAAAGGCAGATATTACTGCTTTTCTTTTAAACCAGCTACTTTAAAGCAGTGGATCTCAAATTTGGGGTCCATCAGAATCACCTGGAGGGCTTGTTAAGTCACAGATGGGAGCAGCCCTCCTGCTCATCAGGGAGGACCAGGTAAAGTATATCCACACCCGTGGAATACTATACAGAGGGGAAAAAGGAATGCAGGTGTTCCCTGTGAAACTAAGAAAATCTCTGGGGCTTATTAGTTGAAAAACCAAGGTTCCGAAGAGGGTGTATTTCGGGCTACCTGTTTGTGTGTAAAAAGGAGCAGGGGAGGTAGACAACAAGTCCTCTATTTGTATTTGCTTCTGTTTGTGTAAAGAAATCCTAAAGGCTACATAGCAAAACTAAAGAACGTTGTTGCCTGTCTTGGGAGTGGTGGGAGTCCTGGGTGGGTAGGGGCAGGGCTGGAAGGAACCATGCAGCTGTGTCCCTCTCCAGGCCTCTGGTTTCTGAGCTAAGTGGCCGTATACTATTTAAAACACTAAGTCTTAAATAAAAATGGGGGTGGATGTGGATGCGCGGGTTGGAGAGAACAGCGAGGGCTACTCCTGCTGGAGCAGGACGACTGCAGTGTCTCTTCCGGCTCGCTCTCCAGCCCACATCCCTCTCTTTAGCGCCAGATCCCCGAGTCCAGCTGCTTGCTGCGCGGCGTTATTTGGCTGTCTCCCTGGTTCCGTGGGGCCCAGGTCCCTGACAGTCCACAAGCTTTGTCTTTGGTCCTGTTCTTGTCAGGCGGCATCACTGCCTGCTTGCTGACCCGCAGGACTCCTGGTTCTTCCCTCCCGTCCTCCACAGCAGAAGGTCTGCAAGGGCTGTCCTTACCCTCAGGGCCTCTCCCCTCCCCCAGCTGCCCGTGTCTCGGTTCAGGCGCTGGCCTGCACGCCTCACTTGAAGTCTGTTTCCCCGGCCCTCTCTCACATCACCCTCCAGATTGCTTCCTTTCCTAAAGCTGGGCAGTGGTTTTGAGCACTGCTTATGTAATGACCTTTGTGCCTGGGCACTTTTGTGGTCTTGCCCCATTTGCTGGACTCTGACAGGAAGTGGTGGTCCAGCTCTTCTTAACTGGGCAGCAGCACTCCCACCCCCAGCTTTGCCAGGGTGTCTCACGCCCCCTGTCTCTGCTGTTTGGTTCCTGGCAGGACTTTCCTGGCCCTGTCCCGCCCCACAGTGGTGTTGGGATAGATGTCTGTGTCAGGATTGAAGTCAAGAGTGACGGAAAACTCAGCCCAATAGAGGCTTAAACAGGATAGTCTCTGTTTCTCTTGCATAACTAAGATGTAGAAAGGCCGAGGTGGATAGGGGCTCTTCCTAACTTCCTCTGCAGTCCTCATGGTCCAAGATGGCTGTCGGAGCTCCAGCTGTCACATAAGCATTCCTGCCACTGGGATGGAGGGAGGGGCAAAAGAGGTGTGCCCCCTTTTTAGACACCTGTGGGAGCTGAGCAGGATGGGCCAGCACTTAGCGGTGGGACCACAAGGGAGGCTGGAAGAAGCTCTGTTTCTGTTGGCTGTGAACCCAGCTGAAAGTCAGCGTTTTGTTCCTGAGGTCAGAAATAGCACGTGTTGGAACTCGGGGTGGGTGGTCTCTGCCACAGCACCCCTCTTGTGTCCTTCCAGTGGCCTCTGGGCATTTCTCCCCCCGTCACTCTGCACCTTTTTCTGCCTGTCCCTGTGGATAGCGTGGTGCCTGATAGGAGTGTTATTCGGGGTTTATCGATGAATGATGGGTAAGATGAGGGCTTGTAAAGGAAGTCCTGCTTCATCCATCCGGCTTATGAAAACTCATCACAAAAAGAGCACATATTAAAAATCACAAAGAATTTAGATAATTCAAAGTCAAGATATAGAAACACTCATTAAGGGGAGCTACACCGGCTTGGTGATATGTCACAGGGCCTAATGGTTTATGGTTCTGTAAATATCTGTTTTTTACCTCTAATGATAAGCTGAAACCAGTTTTTTTGTTTGTTTGTTTGTTTTGTTTGTTTGAGGTCTTTTTGGAAATGTAGTTTGTAGAGACATTTCAAGCAAAATTAAAGTTATCAGATTCTAACCTGAGAACAGTTTAACTTAAGCATGATTTAAGTCTAAGCAGGGTTTAGGCTTTTGGAACTAGTGTTTTTCATCTTCCCTCTGTCCACTGTATAATGTCTGCTACACTGTGCTTAATTTCAGAAGCCTAACAAGAAAATGCATCTCTCGTTACATATAATCACGTCAAATTGAGAGGCGTTATGTGGTATGGCTTAACACTTTGGAATTTGTTAAAGACTATTTTTTATTATACTTTGGAATAATTAGCTTTTATAAAGTGGGAGGATGTACACATCTTAAAATTTCTCTTCCCTTGGTTTGTTAATATTTTGGTTTTTACACAATTTCCCAACAGTTGTACAGCTAGTGGCTGTGATCAGAAATTCAACACAAAAGCAAACTTGAAGAAACATTTTGAACGCAAACATGAAAATCAGCAAAAACAATATGTAGTAAGTATGAATGATTTTATATGCTTAAATTCTGACTTTTTTATGTTTATTGCCTGTGTGTCTAAAATTTTCATCAACCAAATTTTGTTGGTCAAATATCTGAATTTAGTTTGACACTAGCTATCATAATAATGGTTTATTTTGAAAGCAGACTTTTTGCTAATTAAAGTATATTATTGGTAGACTACCCCAGATGAATCGTTTTTGCTGTTTCATATGTGTTACTCTTCAAAGCTTCTTGAATTTTATAGTAACTAAATGGGTGAAAGTAGCAAGTATGTAATTTCTGCGATATTTTTATCTTGAGAGGATTCTGTTATGAACTGTTCTGGATTTGTTTTTGTGACTACCAAACCTTTACTTAAACAGTGCAGTTTTGAAGGTTGTAAGAAGACCTTTAAGAAGCATCAGCAGCTGAAAATCCATCAGTGCCAGCACACCAACGAACCGCCGTTCAAGTAGGTACCTTACGTGGGTGAAACCTCTTAAAGTTCAGGTGGGGATAAGATTAAAATGCATAGGTTGCATACCAATGCTCAGAAGCAGTTTCTTAATCAACATTTTCCTGTTAAGTTGTACAGTGTATGCCCATTTATGTATTGGGCATTTCACAAGTTTGTGCTTTTGTTTCTCTAACAGAAAGATTTAATGTGTTTCAGAATAATTTGTGAAATTAGTACAATTGTGGTTAAGCTTGAAGGTAAGGCTTATGTCTTAACTACTCAAATAGAGCCTGTTCAGTGGCGTGAAATGTCCTTATGCAGATGCTAAGTATTCCTTTCCTGTAGAACAAAGGTATCTGGGCTTAGCCTGCATCAGAGAGGGTTTCAGGAGGAACAGGAAGAGGTGACTGGACGCGTTGGAAGACACTTGCAAAGGGCACCTGCTGATGGCCGTCCTGCGAGCCCTGGCTGGCGCTTTGCACGGCTGGGTGGTCCCCTGCCTGGGACTTGTTGCCGTTGACAGTGCCCGTGCCTGCTTGCAGCTCTGCCGCCTCTTCCTGTGCCGCTGGTGGCCTGAGCGCAGAAGGGGCGCCCAGAGGCCATGCATCTGCTGCTGTTTTCTTTTCACACCATCCCATGGCAACATCATTAGAAGAACTAGACGCAAATGACTCAGGATGGCTTAGGTGTTTACCCGAGCCATCTTTTTGTTGCCATGAAAACGGTATATTTTCAGAGGTATAAAGGTGAAAACTGTTTAATGTGATCACATAAACAACAAAAAAAGTAATGACTTTTTTCTCTCAGTTTGTTCTGCCCAAGGCTGGTGAAGTAACTTGCATTTCATCTACAACTAGGTCTGAATTTGAAATCCCATTTTTATGACTGGTTTGGTTGTGGGAAGAGGAAACTTTGGCAGGATGAGGACGACATACTATTTAAGTACAGTTCTGTCTGAAAACGGATCAGCTAACGCTCGTGTGTTGTTGACCCAGGTGTACCCACGAAGGATGTGGAAAACACTTTGCCTCCCCCAGCAGTCTGAAGCGACACGGGAAGGTCCACGAGGGTATGTACTGGTGCCCGCTCTGACGGGCACACCAGCAGTAGAGCGTGTTAATTCTCTGACTGCTTGAGTCTGTGGTCATCCCAAGAAGCCGAAACTGCTTGGGCAGGGGCTCCATCTGCCTGTTCAGGTTTTATGCTCTTGACCAAAGAGCTGCTGGGTGTCGTGTCTGCCCTTCCACTCCTTGTTGTTGCTGTTGAGAGTTAACGTTTATTGTTTACAGCCGTGCCTGCTTATGCTTCTTCCTTGTGAAAGGGTTGGAACTCCAGCAGTGGCTTTGCTGCTTCAGCTGCTTTTAACCTCTTCTCTTTCCTTTCCTTGTTGGCATTCAAAGGACTTGGATTATAGTTTGAGGTTTTTGGAGTAATCAGGTTGTAACTTTTTTCAGAAAGACTTGATTAAGCCAACAGCTTGAATCTCTTCTGTTTCCATGAAGGATTTTTGATACATATTCCAGTTTCCCAAACCTTAGAATTTATGTGACTTAAAAAAAAATGTATTTATTTATTTATTTTTGGCTGCGTTGGGTCTTCGTTGCTGTGCGTGGGTTTTCTCTAGTTGCGGTGAGCGGGGGCTACTCTTTGTTGTGGTACGCGGGCTTCTCCTTGCGGTGGCTTCTCTTGTTGGGTAGCATAGGCCCTAGGCGCGCAGGCTTCGTTAGTTGTGGCACGTGGGCTCAGTAGTTGTGGCTCGTGGGCTCTAGAGCACAGGCTCAGTAGTTGTGGCGCACGGGCTTAGTTGCTCCACGGGCTGTGGATCTTCCCGGACCAGGGCTCGAACTTGTCTCCCCTGTATTGGCAGGTGGATTCTTAACCACTGCGTCACCAGGAAAGTCCCCCCTTTTTTTTTTAAAAGACAAGAGACTAGTAGTTGAGTCTTTTAGTTTCTCTCTGGTATTTAACTGGGTGAAGCTCAGGCTGACTGTTACACTGACTAATCCAGTTCAAGTGCTTTGCACAGTGTCCATTTTTGTTCACAGAGTTTTTCTCTGGAATCTTTTCTTTTTTCCCTTAGCTGCTTCTTCCTAGTTATTTTTTGCAGCATGAAATTTACAAGATATTGGCACTACAGGAAGCGGGGGGCGGGCAAGGTTATCCTTGGTGGTTTATCCAGGGCAAAGGGCTGAGTAAAAAAAGAGGCAAAGGTAAAGCTCGGGGAGGGGAAAGGGGCCTTGAGCCATGGAGGCGGAGTTGGGGGAGTGCATCACAGCAGCTGGGAGTTCGTGGGCCGTGTACCCAGCCCACTGAGAACAGGAGAGGGAGGGCCTCCTCCTGAAGCCCTGCTGAAGGGAGAGCCTATATGAAGGACCTTGACATGCAGTTGTTTGGTTTTACTGTAAAATAAACTTTTCTTAGTTTTCATAGCTACCTTGCAGTCTAATTTTTTTTTGATAATTTGCTTGATTTTTTGATAATTATTTTCCTTTCAGTCTAATTATGATTGGTGTTTATGCCGAGTATTCACAAAAGGCCATGCACCAATCTGTTTTTTTTTTTTTGGAATAGGCTATATGTGTCAAAAAGAATGTTCTTTTGTGGGAAAAACATGGACAGAGCTTCTGAAACATGTGAGAGAAGCCCATAAAGGTAAGGCAGGCATGAGGGGCATATGAATATCTGCCCCTGTGGAACTGACTGAGTGCTTTTAAAGGGTGAAACGTTAAATGTGAACTTGAAAGTACAGAGTTTCTATAGTGTGTCTGGGAAGTCCAGGGTGCCTCAGCTGTTTGACACGTGAGCAGAGATCTGTGGTCCTGGGCCGAGGCCTGTGCACATATTAAAGGCTCGGGCAGGTGAGGCCTCCGGGGAGGCCCTGGCTGATGTCTGCGGGGCAGTCTGGGAAGCGTGCCCTGTGTGTTGGGGGACACGGAAGAAAACCGGTCCGTTTAACTCCCTCCCCTTGCTGCACCTCCGGGTGGAGAACCCCTGCTGCTTGCAGACAAAAACAGGGACTTCATGCCATGTAGGAACTTGGAAAAATTGAGGCACACTGGAGTTAGTTTCCTCCCAGATTTCTGATCTATGTGTCATCATAAGGTTTTGGGCATCGAATATGTCGCTTGATACATTCCAAATTAGTTTTTCCTGTATGGTAACACATGGGAAGTGGGCTCAGTTTGCTAGTCTGCTCCCGCAGAGGACGTAACATGTGACGTGTGCCAGAAGACGTTTAAGCGCAAGGATTTCCTGAAGCAGCATATGAGAATTCACGCCCCGGAGAGGGACGTGTGTCGGTGCCCCAGGGAAGGCTGCGGCCGCACCTACACCACCGTGTTCAACCTCCAGAGCCACATCCTCTCGTTCCACGAGGAGTGGCGCCCGTTCGTGTGTGAGCACGCCAGCTGCGGCAAGGCATTTGCCATGAAGGTGAGCGCCCGCCCGGGCGCCGTCCTTGGGGGCTGCTGGGCTCCAGGGAGCCTGGCCCCAGGCGGCAGATGGGAGGCTGGGGGGGACTCGGGCCCTTCACTCCTGCTCCAGCAGGAGTGGTTCTTCACCAGACTCTGCGAGCAGACAGATTCGCCCCTGCCAGTGCTGTGCTCAAAGTCTGGCCTTCAGCATCGCCAGGGAACTTGCGAGCAATGCACATCCAGACCCCCTGAATCAGAAGTTCGGGGGATGGGCCCAGTCATTTTTGTTCTAACGAACTTTCCAGGTGATTCTTACGTGACGGAATTTGAGACCCAGTGGCCTCTGGTACCATGTGCTTATTATTTATGAGTCTGTTGATATTTGGGGTGTCCTTCTGGGCTGCCATCATCTGGGGATTGAGAAGGGGAGCAAGAGACAAGGACATGGGGGACCTTAGAGCTTCGGGACACTGGTCTAGACTTGGAGACCGTGACCCCAGGTGGAGGGGCCCATGCGGCTCTGAGGACCCGCGCCCGGTTGGTGCTCTCACAGGCGCTCGTGTGAACAATGGTAGAGACTGAAGTTGGGGTGAGGCTGGCTTAGCACAGCCCAGACCGTGAGAAAACCACGGAACTGCTGGTGGTCAGTGTTCGTGCTGAGGACAGCAGGACTTGGGTCAGATTTTCCACTGGTGTTTGGCGATGCTGATGACACAGATTCAGTTAGAAGAGCCTCCTTCAGCTCGGAAGGGTTTTCAGAACTCGCCCCCCAAACCCCTTACTATGAAAGAACTAGGAAGCCACAGGCACACGTGGTGAAAATGTATACATTCCTAACCTGGGTCCTTGGAAAAGGCAGTGATTTTAGTCCAAGATTTAAGGGACAGTTCCGCTCCAGTGGTAGAAGTCAGATCCCTCAACAGAATGTAACAGAAAGAAGGCTGTCCGTTTATTTAAATGACTCATGGGGTTTTCATATTAGCAGACACCAAATACCAAGTGGCAGTGTTTTACAAATAAAACTGTTTTTCTTTTTCCTTCATTGTAGCAGAGCCTCAGCAGGCATGCTGTTGTGCATGACCCTGACAAGAAAAAAATGAAGCTCAAAGTAAGTTGAGACTTAGCAAGCTGTTAACTTTAAAACATAAATTGGCTTAAACTAGATGCAATCTATTTAGCATATTTTCAACTACTTATTACTGTGTGAGGCTGTACTACTATACAAAGCAATTGTGTGGATTTCACTTTCTTACTTCACGACAGTAGTTTTGTTGTTGTATATACTGCGATCGTTGTATACCTGATAGGTATACGACTCCAGTAGTTTTGATTTTGAATTCGAGTTACAGTCGTCCCTTGGTATCCATGGGGAATTGGTTCCAGGAACCCCCAGGATACCAAAATCCGCAGGTGCCCAAGTAAAGTTATATGAGGATTTTCGACTGCGCAGGTGTCCATGTGCCTAACCCCCCCCAAGTTCAAGGGTCAGCTGTATTTGCACATAACCTCCGCACATCTTCCATATACCTTAAATCATCTCTATGTTACTTACAATACCTAATACAATGAAAATGCTATGTAAATTGTTGGCACACGGTAAATTCAAATTTTGCTTTTTGGAACTTTCTGGATTTTTCTTTTTTTAAAATATTTTTGATCAGCTGTTGGTTGACCCGCAGATACAGAGGCGTGCCTGTAATCTGTCTTCCTTATTCCCAAAGGTGAGACCGTCTCATGAAAAACGGAGTCTGGCCTCTCGGCTCAGTGGGTACCTCCCTCCTAAAAGGACACAGGACCAGGGCGTGTCTTTGCCCAGAAATGGGGAGACTGAACTGCCTTCTGAACTGCACTAAAGGCAAGGTGCCCTCTGCCGTGGCGACGCTGGCCCCAGCTACACACCAGACTGCTTTGTTTGAAGGACCGCAGACCAGCCAGCTCAGTTATTTTCTCTCAGAAGCACGTTTTTATTAAAATCACTGGTGCAGAGCATTGGATGCTCCGTCGTTTCCATTTCCTCTGTTCAGAGCGTCTCCCCTCTGGGTCCCCAGAGCTGATCTGCACGCATTGTCTTCCTTTTGGCTCAAGGGACGAAGCACACACATCACAGCCTTGCCCCGTCTGATGGGCTGTGGCCTGGATGAGAAGGTAGCTATTCCAGGCATAGTCTGCAGTATTTGATTACATATCTCCTCCTAGAAAAGGAAAACAGCCGAAGACTAATTTAAAACCAACATCTTTGATTCTTCCCCGTGGTAATGCTCTAATACGCATAAAAACCAGCATGCTTGAATTGCTGTTCAAGGGATTTGCTGAATCGAATCGTACATACCTGGTTAAGTTGACTGAAACCTGTACAATAAGCAGGCAGTTATACAAACTCCATGTAACTAGGCTAATGCACTAAAGGCTTGATAGTTTTAAATCCCGTCAAGGCACTGAGGGGCTGTTTGGCCAGACCACCCTCTCGAAAAAAGTGCAAAGCAGTGGGTTTGGGCACTGGCAGAACCCCTCCTTTCCCCCAGGTTGTCAGCCCAGTGCCGTTCCCAGCACTCATTCACAGAGTCATTGGGGTGGTTAGAAAAATACAGACAACTCAGTTCTAGAGATTCTGGGTCAGCTGCGCTGGGCTGGGCCGGGCCCTAGGCCTGAGTCATTCTAACGTGGAACTAAGGTTGAAAACTGCTGGAATAAATGCTGCCTTTTAGATGCTGCAAGTTGTCTAACTCAAAAAGCAAAGTAGATAGTCCACAGACTTATCCTGGGACTGTAAACTGCTAGCCACTTTCTGGAAGACAATTTGACTTTATATGGAATGCTGCTTATAGGCCTTTATAAAGAGGAAACAGACTTTAGAAGATGAACCCATAACGTTTCTAACTTTCCTATTTAAGTACTGGATCCTCTACAATTTGTAAAACAGAATAGCATATATCCTGTAAGTTATAAAGGAGTTTTTCTTTTATAAATTTATTTTTAGTTTTGCGTTGGGTCTTTGCTGCTGCACGCGGGCTTTCTCTAGTTGCGGCTAGCGGGGGCTACTCTTTGTTGCAGTGCGCGGGCTTCTCATTGCAGTGGCTTCTCTTATTGCGGAGCATGGGCTCTAGGTGCGCGGGCTTCAGTAGTTGTGGCTCGTGGGCTCTAGAGCACAGGGCTCAGTAGTTGTGGCTCGCGGGCTCTAGAGCACAGGGCTCAGTAGTTGTGGCTCTTGGGCTCTAGAGTGCAGGCTCAGTAGTTGTGGCGCACGGGCTTAGCTGCTCCGCGGCACGTGGGATCTTCCTGGCCAGGGCTCGAACCCGTGTCCCCTGTATTGGCAGGCGGATTATTAACCACTGCGCCACCAGGGAAGCCCTGTGAACTAGAGTGTTTTCATGTGGTGAAGTATTGATGCTACAATGGAAAAAGTAACGTGTACATTTTGCATTTTGAAAAACAAATTGGAAAGCTACTATCGTCACTGGGTAGGATTAGTAGTTACTTTTCTTTGCCTTTACATTCCCCAGATTTTCTACAGTTGTATTTTTAAGATCAGAAAGAAAACAAAAACACACAGGCAGTCAGTCACACCTGCTTTTACTCACCATTTTGTTTTCTGGCTCTTCTGTAGTCTTCCCTTTCTTTATTGTAATTTGAACTTTGTACTTTTTCTCGATCCACTGCTGAATCTGTTTACTCTTTGTGTCCAAATCATGTTGTCCAATATTTGAAGAAAAAGTCAGTTCCTTTGTCAGGGTGGGTCCTGGTTTGAAAGAGTGAGACTTGGCGCTAGTCTGTGTGAGGCCTGTGCTTCATCACATGCTCGTCCTAAGTCTACGTTGCTACAGAGGGCCTACAAGTCCTCCTGTCCAGTAGTTTCACATGCCAGTAAACATTCAAACACGGGAGACAGACACAGGTAAAATACCAATTTTTTACCTGCCAAGTAAGAGTATTTCAACATGGAATGCTTCTGTTTATCATTACCATTGTCGGATGAAAGAACAAAGAAGTGGTTCTTTAAAAGGAACCAGTTAATCCTCATTCTTATTTTGGATGGTGGGTAACAGGTGTTTATTATGTTTTTTCTTTAGGCTTTCTTTTCTTATATTTTTTCTTCTTTAAATTAATTTTTCTAAAAAGGAGTTCTTTTATTAACACCTCTTTGCTTCCTTACAGCTCCTACCAGCTGGTCTGAGTTCTCTGTCAGCCCTTCAGCCATCTCTGAACCAAGCTTCTCAGGCTGTCCACCTTTTTGTTGTAAACGTGACATAGTTTGATGTCCTTATCACCCTAGCTGGCCTCTGTGGATAGTTTTTGTTTTCCAGTCAACATCTCTGTTGTTAAATGTGGTGTCAGAAAATTGACACGTGGCCTTACTGTGCAGCTCTGGAGCCAGCCTTCTGACCTCTGTCCCAGTGTGTTTTCTGTAATGATCAGCACTTACTAGGAATCATGAAAAGCAAACCTCTTCACTTAACATCCAACTCACAGCTTCTGTACGGTTTAAATGACAAGTGAGTTGGCACATCACGTGAGCGTTCCTACACTTACTGTGACGAAACGGGCGTGGGGCACGCTCCAGGAATCACTTCAGAGTTAGGGAGTGCTTCCGTGTGATTAACTGCACACGCACACACGCACCCGCCCCCCCCGCCCCGCTTAGAGATGATGGGAGCAGGGGAGGAGGGCGCCCCGACAGGTGAGCGGCCCAGGACAGGACCAGGAGCCCACCCCACCTGTCCACGTCGTCATGCCCTTGCGCAGTGGAAGGCCAGGCAGCCGTCGGGGGGGTTAAGGGGTTCCCATTATTTTGGTGGTGGTCACCTTGTTTTCCCCTCATTTTACACAGGTGTAGAGGAAGACATGACAGACACAAGAGTAGCAAGGAAAATAGAAAAAAAGGGATAGAAATAAGTGGACGAAAAAGACACTGGAAACGGTGGTGAAAGGACGTCTCAGCTTCTCACTGGCCTGTTGTCACAGGGGCCCTGGCAAATGCCTGACCTCAGCTGCGGATGTGCAGTCCTGAGGACCTCGGGGGCAGACAGCAAGGTACCTACCAGGCTTGGGCTCGGCCCTCTCCATCCCTCTGAGCCGGAGCCGCTCCTGGTAGATCTGCGTGCCCGTCATGAGCTGGTACTGCGGGGGCTGGGCGCCGGGGTCCCTTGGCACCAGCCGCAGGTCCTGCTCGGCCATGAGCCTGATCACGTTCGCTCGGTGCATGGGGCCCAGGTCGTTGCCCTTCTCGTCCAGCACCTGAATGATGCGCTCGTTAATTTTTCTTCCAACGTTACGAAAAGCTGTTTCATTCTTTTTTTTCTTTTCTCTCTTGTCCTGGGTGTCTTCAGTACTAAAAGCTTCTGCGTGAATGAGGCAGGACAGTCTTGGGGCAGAGGCAATGTGGGATGGTTCCGCCAGCGCCGTCTTCTGTACGACGTATTTACCCAAACGTCTTCTAATGCAAGTATTTTCCGTTTTTATAGTTTGTAATGTTAACCTCTTTAGCAAAAGAGCAGCCATCCTAAAAAGCAGGGAGAAAAGCTCACTGAAGTCTGATCACTTATTCCCATGGGTCGGTGCCGTGGAACATGGAGGGCGTGTGTGAGCCTGTGGGAACCTCACCTGTGAACACTGCAGGTCCATGCACAGGAAACTTAAAAGTTATCTTAGCTGACTCCGTTCCCCATGGATCTCACAGTGCTAGCTCCAAAAGCAGATACACCCTAAGGCTTTATTTAGGACGATGCAGAACATTGAATCCCTGGTGACTCAACAAACACCTCTTCATGAACGTAGTGAACAACTCATCAATACATCTGACGGTCTACAAAAGGTAAGAACACTGTTATGGGAAAGGGGACCCTCCAGGAAGACAGCTGACCCCCTGGAAGAATGAACTGGGACTCTCAGAAAGGAAATGCCCTGACATTAAAGTGGCCTCATAAACTACATCCATCGCTCACAAGGCAGGTGCTGCACTGCAGCCGAAGGTGAGCTGAAGCGTCAGGCGCGTGTGGTCTGACTTACGGCTATGAACGCTGCACTTAGAAGGGGCACTTTGATTTTTTAGTTGCTTGTCCGCCATAATGTGTCCCTCCTACCATCCACATGACAGGTAGACCTGAGAAGTGTCTGAGGAAGTGATGAGAGGACCCGTTCATCTCATCTGGGTTTGCTGAGAAACACGAGAGAATCAAGAACTCAGAGAGGTAGGTGTGTGTGGCTCGTCAATGAGAGAAGAGGATGCGGTGCCTTAGGCGGCGCTTCTCAGAGAAGGCTCCCTGGGGCACCTGCTCGAGCATCACCTGGGGCGTTTGTTCAGACTGGAAGCTCCCTCTGGTCCAGCTCTGATCCCCCTGGGCTGGGTAACCCACCCCTCCTACCCGTCACCACCAACCACGCCCATCGTCGACCAGTGACATGGGTGGGGGGAATGAACAGCAAACTATGGAAAGTGATGGGAGGCGCACGTTCTCACCTCCCTCCCCCGCAGGTCTGTGGCTATGGCTTCAACCCCCCAGCCCCCCCAGAACGCCACCCTTGCAGAGTTAACTGCCCACCCAGCCCCTCCACGCAGATACCCAGCGGGCACCCTCATCAGCACGGCCAGAGCTGAATTCCACCTGCCCTGCTCCCCGCTCTGTCCTCCCGTGTCCTGTCCTCACATACACCCTCTGGCGCTCAGGCCCAGACAGCTGAGTGATCTCTGACCCTTCTTTTTCAGCAGATCCCACTGTTCGCCCTCTAAAAATCAGCAGGATCCAAGCACTCCACCTTCTCCCTCGCTGCCTATCGCCCTGCCCCTGACACGCCCTCATCTCTCACCTGGATCAGGTCCCAGCCTCCTGACCGCCCTCCCCGCTGCTGCCCCTGCCCCTTAAAACATGGAAGTCAGGCCGCGGCGCTCCTCTGCCCACAGCCCTCCGCGGCCCCCACCTCGCTGCAGAGCCCCCGGCACCAGGCCCCCGCCCACCCCTGCCCACAGCACCCGCCCCGCTTCCTGCGCTCCCTGTCCCAACCGCACGGGCCTCCCTGCCATTCCTGTAAACGCCGGGCGCGCCCTCCCCGCAGCCCCCGCCCCGGGTGGGATCCTCTCCCTCAGACGATGCCAGTTCATTTACTTCTCGGCGAGGCCTTCCCTGTCCACTCTGTCAACGGCACATCCCATCCTTTCAAACCCACGACCTTGCCTTTTAAAGAGATTCACTGCTGACAAACACTGATCTACACACGAACACTCAGTCTTTCCTCACTGGAACGTAAGCTTCATGAGAAAACGTCACTTGTCTACTTCGTTCACTGCTGTGCTCCCCACACTACCGCCTACAGCCTGTCTTAGTACGTACAGCCGTCCTCGGTATCCACGCGGGACTGGTTCCAGGACACCTGGCATGGACGCCAAACTCCGAGGATGCTCACGTCCCTTATATAAAAAGCTGTCGTGTTCGCACATAACCTATGCACATCCTCCTGTACACTTTGAATCATCTCTAGATTACTTATAATACCTAATACGATGGAAGTGATATATAAATAGTTGCCTGGCACAGTCGCTTTTTGGAACTTTCTGGCAATTTTTTCTTTTTTGAGTATTTTTAGTCATGTTTGGTTGCAGCCACGGATGTGGAACCTGTGGATACGGAGGGCTGACTGTACGTGCTGAATGACTGCATGAGCCCAAGGAAACCGCCAGGAGGCAGGCGGTGTCTGGGGGCAAATCTCCAGGTCGTCAGGTGCATCAGCGGCCCCCACCGCAGATGCGCCGTAAGAGTGCTCTTTTTATTCTAGAGATACTGAACTTTCCTCCGTATATTTTATTCCTTTATTCAAAAGCTGGGGCCCTTTTTTCCAGGAGTATTCAATCATACCGCTGTGTCAGTTTTCTTCTGGTGCTCTTCTATAGTATCGTGAGAAGATATTGTCAGATTTATGAATAAACCTTGAATAAAATGATCCATGCTTTACAAAAAAAAAAAAAAATTCCCAGCTGGCATTTCAAATGTCCACCAACCTCAGTGAGCTCTACGGCCAGATGTTTCATCCACAATGAATGAATGGGTCACCTGACGGTCATTAACTGGGGATGCAGATGCTGTAAAGGCTCCACAGTGGGACTGAACTGGGTTTTAAATAGCTGAGATACTTACTGTTCAATAACAGACACTCAGATACTTGTTGCCACATGGCGGAAGCCGGCAAACCAAACAGAAAAGTCTGAAGACACTGGAGACGACTTTTCCATTATCCTCAGAAAAAGAGCAGCAGCAGCAAGTCCCAAAGTTCAGTATGAGTTAGGAGGAAACTAGCAGTTACAGACGAAAGCTAGTGTGCCCTGTGTAATGAGTTACCAACACGTTACATAGAAAATACTACTCAATAGGTAGGATTTTGTAAAACAAGGAAGCGAATGAACAAACTAGGCACAGGAGAAAGATGAAAAGAAATTTAAGAAGAACCCTGAGGTTTCCTTAAGGTTGAAGACACAGTAATTTTCATTCCCCTATTCTTCCTAATTACCATTATTTTTCTAATTTTTTTTTTTTTTTGCGGTACGCGGGCCTCTCACTGTTGTGGCCCCTCCCGTTGCGGAGCACAGGCTCCGGACGCGCAGGCTCAGCGGCCGTGGCTCATGGGCCCAGCCGCTCCGCGGCATGTGGGATCTTCCCGGACCGGGCACGAGCCCGTGTCCCCCGCACCGGCAGGCGGACTCTCAATCACTGCGCCACCAGGGAAGCCCTCTCTAATTTTTTATAAAGAGGAAGTATTTTTTATACTGATAAATTCTATTTGTTTACAAAATAAAAACTATTTCAGAAAGATAATGTAGATTTTTTTAAAGCTTTAAAAACATTTTCCAAGAAGAGGAAAAGGTAAAGAGTAGAAAAATTATTATAACAATAATTGAATATAATATATTAATATATAATTATTAATTATATTTTAATATTATGATATATAATTATATAAAGATTATACACTATAATTTATATAAATTATAATTTTTATGAATTATAAAATTTATAACAATACTATATAAGTATATATTATAATTATATAATTATAATAATATATAATTATTAATGTAATAATTAAAAATGGTTATTATTTACCTTTACCTTTTTAAAGGTTCTTGCTATTATTCAAATTTTAAAAGGCTTTAAATGTTCTTGACTTACACAGCAGTTATGCTTCAACACTAGCTAAATTTTGGCTTTGGAGCAGCAAAAAGGAAGATATACCTGTTTCTTCAAAGTAAGCTTTTCATAAAAGATAAAAATATAAATAACAGAGTTAGGGAAAAACCTGTGATATGAAATTTGAATCGGAAACATCAGCATAAATTCAAGTAATTGAGAAACTTCTTATTAGGAAAATTCTCGAGCATGTACAGAAAAAACAGCAAAATAAAGGCCTAAGCACCCATCACTTAGCTCCTTGATTTGCAGCATGTGGTCCAACAGGCTTTCTCTCCACCAGCAACTACTCCCGGGACCCCAGCATCTGTGAACTACTTCCGAGTAAATCCTGTGTCACCAGTAAACACTCCAGTAAGAGCTGAGGACTCTTGTATCTTTTGAATAAACACAGTAACACATCCCAACTGATAATCATTCCTCTATATGTTCAAATATCCAGTCTTCAGGTTTCCCTGATAGTATTACCATTTTGTACATTTCATTTACAGTTTGATCGCATGAAGAGACTCCCACGGGCCAAATGTGTGATAATTTAAACATCAGTGACTGAAATTCATTTCAACACACCGAATATGCAAAAATCTATGAACAAGAAAGATAGTTAGCCACAACTGTATGTGACTGCTACTCTGACTCCTTACTCTGGAAACTGGTCATTGAAAAAGAACTAAGCACTTATTCTACCTTTTTAAGAAGAACTGTAATCACCGCCAGTTGATGAAGAAAAGCGTTCTTTAGAGGAGAATGCCAGCTAATACATGGAGAAGAAAAGTAAAAGTAATTTGAAAACCACCATTTTGCCACCTCCGATCAAATCACTGACTCGGGCAAGGATGGATGCAAAGATCATTAGGTAAAAAGCTGATGAGGAAACAAGGTATTCAAGCGGTGCCGAAGGGTGACCCAAAGAATACTTCCAGACTCAAGCGGGAAATGCGCACTCTGGCCGCCACCCCGTGACAGAGGTCAGACTCAGCACACTGTCAGCATGCACATCATTAACTAGAGTTCAATATTCATTTACAATCTCTTCATTTTGAGACAGAGTTTACAATGAAATGTACGAATCTTACATAATTTGACAACACCTTTGTTACCAAACTCCTATCAACTGAAGAGGTGAAAATAACTTCTATTTGTTCACTCCCTGCTTTTCTTTCCTACATAGCTGACATTGTATATTGACATCTATTCTTTCCAGGGAGGTTGAGTCAAAAGGTACATGGATTCTAGTGGACTAAATATTTGTGAAATTAATTTTGCCAATTCCGATGACTTTAAGAATCCTTTCTCACGCCTTCCAAAGGAGTTTCACTAAGTCCTCCTGCCTACTGCCCTGCCCACTGCCCCACTTGCCCCATTCCAGCCCGGGGTGAGCACTACTGTCACCAAGCCTTCAGGTTGCTGTCCGCTGGCCCTGGTTTTGTACAAAGTACTCTCCGCACTGCCGAGCTGTTGACGAGCTAGAACACTGATTAAAACACTGAAAAAAGCTAACATATATCTTGGCCAATTACTTAACCACATTTCTTTAGCCATAAAATTTTAAATTTATTTTATTTTTTAGTTATTTTATTGAAATAAGTTAACCATCCACAAAACATTTTTTGAAAAGCTCTTAAATCCTGAGCTCAAGACTCAATATTAAAAGTTGTACTTATTCCTGTATATTAATTTTCTAAACGGTCATCTCACCTTCCAGAACTCCCTATCTCAGTGACCAGCATCTCAGTCCGTCCAGAGCCACGTCGTCTTGTCCACTTCTGCTCTCCCGCACTCTCACAGCTAATCCAACACCAAGCCTCCTCAGTCTTACTTCCGAACACCATAAATCCACCTAATTCTCTCCATATCCACTGCCACCACGCTAGTTTAAGGCATCTTCCACCTCTCCTTTGGATTCCCATCAGTCTCCTAACTAGGCTGTTACACCATGAGCTCTGCAATCATTTCTCCCCTCTGCAACGCTGGTGTTGTCCCAGCACCCAGCGCCCGCTCACCTAAAACTGCCTGAAGATTAAAGACCAAGAGCTTTCAGGAGGCCAAAAGGTCCTTCGCATCTTTCTGGCCTCACTCCATTCCAAATTTCATTTATGCGTAAACCCCCCTGGCCTTTCCGATCTTGAAGTGCTCTTCCCCTTGGTTTAGGAAACTCCATTCCTGTCTAGCGGGGTCTTTCTCAGGGCGTTCTTTTGATTACCTCCCAGACTAGGCCAGCTCTCTCCTAGTCAACCCCACCTTTCCCCCGTGTCCCGCTATTTGCTTGTTGAGCTCAGAGTTAAGTGCGTCCACAGAACAGCTCATCTTTCCACGATTATAATTTTGTGATTATCTTATTACTGTTTCTCTCAGACGGTAAGTTCTGTGAAGCAGGGAACGCATCCGGTTTACCCTTCCCTGCATCGCGCTGGGCACGGTCAACAGTGGCTGATTTTCCAGAGCTCTCCACTCTGCACTTCCTTACACTGAAGCCTCTTATAACCTGTACTTGGAACTGCGGCTCTTCAGTAAGAAAATGTATTTACTTCTTTCAGGAGTCTTATGCCGTGAAGCCTAGTAAATGGTAAATGGGAAAACAAGAAATCCCAGATCACTCAGCGACCTTTCCCACTACGCCGCCTCTCTGGCCGCAGAGTGCAAAGAGCCTGCACGCCCGCCAGTGCTCCGCGCTGAGCCAGGGACTAGGGGGTGGGGGGAGCCCGGCGCGCCAAACAGACCGGTCACGTGCATCTGTGGTGGCCACGCCCACCCGAGCCCCGCCCCCGCGGCGCGCCTGGGCCGTAGCGACGTACGGCCTGCGTGCGTGCCCGTACGTGCACAGGGATAGCGGGGCGGCAGGTCCAGGGGCCTGAAGGACCGTGGACGGCGGGTCTAGATGCTGCGGCTCCGGGGTGCGCGGACAGCAGCCTGGTCTCGAAGACGGCTTTAAGCCCGGCCAAATCCCCGAACCCGCGGCACGGTCTGCAGGGCCTGTCCGCTGGCGGGTGGGCGGCACTGAGCTTCCAGGGACAGGGACACGGCCGAGCGCAAGGCCGCGTCCTCCGCAGGCACGTCCTTACGACCCCGTTCTCCCGCTGCAGGTCCCCTCACCCGCGCAGCGCCCCTTGCCTTTAGCTTTACCTGTTCCGGGCCGCCGATTGGTAAGGTTTGGCAGAAGGAGCCCGCAAACGGGCTCCGCCGTGTGAGACCCTTTCACCTTCCGTAGTGGGCGGGGCTTCGGCCTGCGTCTTTAAAGGAAAGGTGACGTGAAGAGCGCCTTTCCGGCCGGCGGCCTAAAGTCCTCCGACACAAAATGCGGAGGGCGAGGGGGGGTGCGTGCGGGAAGTTGCCGTTCACCTGGCTCCTGCTGCCGCAGGTGGTGCTGCGATCGGAGCTTCCCATCCCCTCGGTCCATTACGTTGGTGCCGACCACGGTGTGGCTGTATTCCCACTAGGCTTAGAGCTTTCATACACGTCTTTTTTATTTAATAAAATACTATTTTGATAGAATGCTTAATAAACGATTTCATAAACGTCTTTATAATTATTGTGAGTTCGGGAGCACTGCTCACCTGCATTTGCAGGTGAGCAGGCAGACTCGGGAAGCAGAGGCTCCCGTCGGTTCCCAGGTAAGCGGCACTGGCGGCCTGCGAGCGCCGGGCCGGGCGCGGAAGGCCCCCGTGGCGCCGTATCCCGGAGAGCTCGGAGCCGTCAGCGTTTGGCCGAGGACCACACGGGCGTGGGGCGTGCGTGCGGTGTCCAGGCTCTGGAGCAATTTTAACCCTGGGAGCGGACCGTGCACCCTGTCTCTTGCCTGCCTGCTTTGGGGTCTGCGAGCCTGCAGACCGCCGTGCCAGCCCCTGCCCCTCTCGCCTCTTCTCCAGTAGGAAATTCCTCCTTGGCAGAGTGGGAATTCCTCAGTGGCCGTGACTCCCTGAAGCCACCTAGTTAGAGGATACTTTCATTTATATGAGAGCACACTGCTTCTATTGGATACTTGTAGTCCAGCAGGACACGTCGCTTTATTCTCATTAAACAGCTCAAGTCTCGCATTACCTCTTTCGTTTCAGATGAGGAAACTAATGCAGCCTTAAATAGTTCCTTGAGAGCAAAGACCAAGTTTCCGTTTCCTCATCAAATCCACGGCGTCGTCGGGCATAGTAGGTACTGAATTTTCGTTGAAAACAGTGAAGTGGTAAACCCAGAAAAACTATGTGAGGCCCAAAGGCCAAGGTTAGTATTTGCATGTTGGTCTTCTCCAAGTTAAACATGAAGAATTAAAGATTCATTTTATCCTACCAAAAATATTCTTTAATAGCAAGATGTGTTTGTTTAGTGTAGATCTGGGGATGGAGTGACCAGCACAAAACTTGGGAAATGGTAGGTGTTTGGCACCTGCAAATGCCCGCATTTAACAGCATTTACCTGTGTGCGTGCCTGGGCAGTGTTACACAAGTGGTTGACTTCTCTCGAGCTGTTTAATCCTCAGGAAAATGTAATGACCTCATTTCACAGATGAGGAAACTGAAGCCTGAAGAAAGTAAGTAATTTGCCCAAGGTCACGCAGCTAGTAGCAGATTCAAGACTAAAACAACCCAGGCAGCCTGGTGCCAGAGTTGGTGTTCTTAATGCTGAATGTCCCTTATGAAATGAGTGTCAATGGAGTTACAAGTCTGGGAAGATACTAAGTGAAATTGGTTGAAGAGTTTAATACCCAAACTAAGGACTTAAAGTTTGGTGAGATTATGGTTCGAATAAATTCACACCAAGTTGTCCTTGGTAACTGGAGCTACCTGTCAGCATCCTTTTTTTTTTTTTGCAGCCCCTCTTTGAAGGTATGAGTGGCCAGAAGAGATGATTTGGGGAGTTATCTAGACTGCCATTGTGAGATATCTCAACAAGAGAGGGGCTTTGGTGTTCCTGGAAGGAGATGAGCAGGAAAGGGTGGGTGTTACAGACATGCCCTCAGGGAGAGAAGCAGGTTCTTTTTAGCTCTTCTTTTGAACTCTGCTCTGACCTCCAGCTGAAATGGGACCGGGCAGCTTCTAAAGAATCGTTGATTGTCTTGGGCTCAGCTCCAGTGGGGGTGACTGAAGACCTTTGAATAATGATAGTAAAGCAGGTAACTGGGTCTTTCAGGACCCCTCCCTGTACTTATGGCCTCTGCTTGCTAAGGCACCCTTCTTGGTTTGGGGACAGAATATGACTACACCACAAAGCCCCTGTAAGCTGTCTCATTCAGTATGTGCAGAGAAGAGGACTCTCAGAAGTGTATAGAGCTTCCCCAATTGTTATTGTCTCTACCCGTAATTTACCAAAAAAGCAAAGCCCAGAATGTAGAAGTGTAACTCCGTAATATGACTCAAATCCTGGCTATTCTAAAACTTCTCCATTTTCCACCACAGGGTAATTTCCATGATACTTTTCCTGGTTGGTCCCTGAGTGACACATTTCCTCACACAAGGCAGGTATTGATGTTTTTGCTCTGACGAAGGATTAAAGGAAATGTTCTGTCCCTCTCCTTGCCTGTTAGCTTTCAAAGTCCCCTCTCTCCCACAGGTGTGGACAGAGGTGTGTGAAACACAGTTGCTCAGCCCAGGTCATTGAGGTTCAAGATATCTGTCCCACAAAGTCGTTACTCTGTGGGTGATTTCTTTAAAAGTTGTCAACACTAGGCTGTGTCTTCATGATACCACAGTGACTGCAGCAAATTGAGAAGCTACTCTGCTAATAGTCCTGCGTTTGTTTCGAAGGTCTGTGTGTGTGGCAGAGCCTGCGTGAGGTCCAATACTCTGCATATTCTTCAACAGGTAGTTGTTAATGGATTGCAGGTAGTTTAGATGCCCCCTTGCCTCCCTCCATTACACTGTAAACTCCTGCCAGGACATTTTGGTAAAACTAAAGAATGGGAGTCTATTGCACGTGAGAGCCTGTGCAGTGCAAACTACATCCAGTAAGAGCGTTGGCTTAAATGGCAGCCACTTTCTCGTCACAGTGCCATTTAAAAACCGAGAGGGTCCATGCTCTGCTCTCCTGGGTACATGTTTACAAACTTGTCGAAAGGGACAGAGAAAGCAAGGTGCGCACAGGGATTTGGCTGATGTGGGGTGACTTCAAAACCTCCGGAAGATGCTCGCAGCCCAATACCATGTGTCTATTCTCATAACACATGAAAGCTGGAAGCCTTCTTACAGAATCTGTACCATTATCCACAGGCAGAAGTGTGATTAATGCGTTCTAAACATGTAAACATCTGTACACTTAAAAAAACAAACAAAAAACAAAACTCCAAACAAGGAGATTCCGCCCTCCCTCAGTATCTCATTTCGTTGTTTTAAACGACTGAGGAAATCTTCCTTTAAGTAACCTAAATCCATCATGCAGCTACTTCTGCTGGCTCCTCAGAAGAGCTGGGACATCTGGTGACCACATCTGTGTTAAAACCCTTCACATACTCTCAAACTATTATTAGATTCAGAAAAAATTTCTTTTTTAAAAAAATTTATTTATTTATTTATTTTTGGCTGGGTTGGGTCTTCGTTGCTGCGCTCGGGCTTTCTCTAATTGCAGTGAGTGGGGGGCCACTCTTTGTTGAGGTGCGCGGGCTTCTCCTTGCGGTGGCTTCTCTTGTTGCAGAGCACGGGCTCTAGGTGCATGGGCCTCAGTAGTTGTGGCACGCAGGCTCAGTAATTGTGGCTCACGGGCTCTAGAGCGCAGGCTCAGTAGTTGTGGTGCACAGGCTTAGTTGCTTCACGGCATGTGGGATCTTCCCGGACCAGGGCTCGAACCCGTGTCCCCTGCATTGGCAGGCGGATTCTTAACCACTGCGCCACCAGAATAAATTTCTTTATCGTGTAAAATTTCCCATCACATTAGCCTCCAGATTAATCATTTATCAAAAGGGATGGCACCAATGATTAAAACATGACGGTGGTTGGGAATGAGCAAAACAAGTTTGTCTAAAATGAATAACAGTGTGATGAATTTTTTTAAAAAGTTCTCATGTCTACTAAGTAAAAGAATATTTATATATGGAAGGGCCATTTATCTTCTGTGAAAAATCTCTTGTGCAACCGAATGAAGCAGAAAACAAATAGGTTCAAAAGTCTCCTTTGGAAAAACAACAGGGCCATATGCTTCCATTTCAAAGATGTTAAGTTTAGGAGTGAGTCAGTTAACTTTGGTCATTTTGAAACACTTAATGGAAATAATTTCCTTTACCATGACAAGACATCATGCAGAAATACAAAGAGCTAGTACAGGAAACTTGATGAAAGGTGCTGTTTCCTACTGTGTAAGTCAAAGCAAAGCAGGACCAAGTTATTAGTGTTCTGCATTATAAAGAAAACCCAATAATGTGTTTAAACAGCCACATGAGATCTAGTTAGAAGGCTGTGTAAGGAAGCAGAACTAACAGTAAATATAATGTTAGTGATGAAACAAATTTGTGCTCTCACTGTTTCCCGTCTTTGAGGGAAATGGAATTAAAAGCAAATCATTACATCTTGGCAAGTTCTCAGATGTGGAGTTTCACATGTTTACTGCATAGGGAGGACTTTCCGCTGGACATTTCTGTCATTGTTGGCCTGATTTCACCCCCTGGAAGTTGCTAGCTTCCACTGCAAAGATTTTAAAGGCTGTTTTGCTTGCAGCCTGGGACGTATCCACGACCTTACCGAAGTGGAAGTGAAAGCTCTCAGTTTTTCTTCTTTTTTTTGGCAACAGTAAATCTACCAATTTTACAGTCAGTTGAACAGCAGTAGATGAATTTGTTTAAAGCCTGCATTCACAAAGAAAATCTGAACTTCAGTGGCTTGAACGCCTGAAGCTGCAGCGTGATAGTTGAAGGGCAGACATGCTTACAACTTGCTCTAGGCCACTGTCACCTGCTTCTCCGCACAGGTGCTGACCCCTCCCTCAGTCGATCTGGGGCATCCTGATGGGGGAGCAGGAAGCCTGGCCTTTGTGTGCTCCAGAGAACGCTTTTCCAAGGACTGGACCACTGTCATCTGCTTCTCCGCACAGGTGCTGACCCCTCAGTCGATCTGGGGCCTCCTGAGAGGGGAGCAGGAAGCCTGGCCTTTGTGTGCCACAGAGAACGCTTTTCCAAGGACTGGGCCACTGTCACCTGCTTCTCCGCACAGGTGCTGACCCCTCGGTCGATCCGGGGCCTCCTGACTGGGGACCAGGAAGCCTGGGCCTTTGTGTGCTACAGAGAATGCTTTTCCAAGGACTGGGCCAGTATTCTCCAGCAGTCACAGGAAGCAGAAGAAAGAAGAGGTTAAGGGCCACCACCAGGGTCAGAATAGGTTAAGTTTAGTTAACATCAGAGGTTATAGCTTTTAACAAGAGCTTCAAGAAAACTTATTCGAAGATGCAATTTGTTTCTTCTTTGTCAGCTGTTATTTTTTTTTTTATCCTATTGATAGTGACAGCTTAACAAACTTTTTATTTGCTAGAGGTTTTCATCCTTTAGAGGATAAAGGACTGTTCCTAAAAAGAGATGCAGGTGGAGAACTTTATAAAGCTTCCAGGATTTTCAAATCGGGAGCTTTAAAATAGACTCCCTGCTTGGCTAAGTCAAAAATAATCTGTGAGGGATGTTTTAAAACATCTCTGTTGGAAATGGAGGACTGCTTCTGAAATCAGATGCGGAGGCTCAGATTTCTAGAAGCTTCTTTGTGTGTATTTTGCTCTCATCCATTCTAGGACAGTTTTCCCAGTTGTTATTCAAAATTACCAAGGAGGCCTCCTCTGAACTTTCCATACATGTATTTCTTTAAATTGAGAGCATCGTGCTGAGAAGGACTAGTTGTTTATTGTATTTCTGTGTGCGCAGAAGAGATGGCCACAAGTTTCTGTACCTGCCGTCTATGTTCCTATCATTCTGTTAGTCCACATTTTCTGATCAAGGACTGAAAGATTCCAGAAATTAGTCCTTCAAAGGAGAGTCATGTAAACTCTAGCTTTTCAATTGGAAACCCACACCTTTCAATAGGTGTGATTACCCAGGGCCGATGTTGAGTGTCCTGTGTCATACGAAGGTGTTGTGCATTATTTAGCTGCATTTCTGCCATAGACGAGAGGCTTGACTTTCTTTGAATAAGTTTTATATATTTATTTAGCTGAGGTTTTGTTTTTGTTTCTTGGGGCCGCGCTGTGTGGCATGCAGGATCTTAGTTCCCTGATCAAGAATCGAACCCATGCCCCCTCACTGGGAGGGCAGAGTCTTAACCACTGGACCGCCCGGGAAGTCCCTAGCTGAGGTTTTAAAATGTTCAGCTTGGGTCTCCAGAGCCATGCTTTCTATCTGATGTTCAGCAAGATAAACATAACCTACACATCCAAGGGCTGTCCTGTAATATGCATTTGACGGCATAATGGTTTCAGGTATGGTGAGGATTCATTTAATTATTATTTGGGAAATAAGATGTTTTGTATACGAGAATCTTCCAGATACCTAAGCTTACCTCTCAAAAGAACACAAAACTTCTTACCATTTTGAATAAAAGTATTTAATATAATGTATTACAAACTTTATTGCTTTCTGAAACATGGTATAATGAATGTTGTTTTCAAGAATGGGGCATTATGACTACACATCATCATACGTGGTGTATAAGACAGTCACGTGTACTCAGTGCACTACACTACGTGGCCCAAACTGTCGTGATTTTGAATTTGTGATTCTCCTTTTTACAGATTTTCTTACTGTTCTCTTGCCATTATACTGCCAGCTACCTCTTGTTGCTCTAAGTTCCTACCTGGCTTTAACAGTTCTCCCTGCCTCCTAATGTTCTGCTCAAGGTCAAGTTCAATCTCACCTGGCCTAATGCAGGGGTTACTTAAGGGGACCTGTAGCTCTCCATCCCACCTTATTCCAAATCAGCCCACACACTATGGCCAGGATAAGCTTGCGTCAGTAAAGCTCCATTCACACCAGTGCCTTGCTAGAAAAACTGCTGGCGATTCTCCACCGCCTGCCTGCTGAATTGGAGTGTGATTTTCCACTCCAGCCTTTATTGTCCTCTGCAATGGATCTATAGCCTATTGTCGTTGACAAGTCAGTCAATTTGCCTGCTCTGCCCAGGCTCCTTTCTCAGTCTCTGCTCCTGGACACCACCCCTGAGAGAGGAGACTTATAGTCCAAAAGTCCCGCCCTCATGCCCTCTCCCATTCATAGCTGATTGGACCAGGGCAGGAGCCTGACCTACGGGAGACCAGTCTATACACGGTGACAACAACAAAGTCAAACTGGGAGATTTGTTGGGTGTCAAAGGGCGCTTGGGGCAGAGATACTCTTTCTCCTCTTTCCCAGGTTTTAACTGAGCACATAGTTGCCCAGAATAAAGACAGTACGTGTAGCCTCCCTTACAGACAGGTGTGACCATTTGACTACGTTCTGTCCAGTGGAATATATATATATATGTATATATCCCCCATAAGCCCTGGGAATGTCCTAGTTTATGCTTGTTATCCTGGTATGATTTTTTGTTTTAAATTTTATTCATTTTTGGCTGCATTGGGTCTTTGTTGCTGCACGCGGGCTTTCTCTAGTTGCAGCGAGCGGGGGCTACTCTTGTTGCGGTGCGTGGGCTTCTCATTGTGGTGGCTTCTCTTGTTGCGGAGCATGGGCCCTAGAGCACGTGGGCTTCAGTAGTTGTGGCGCACTTGGTCTAGAGCGCAAGCTCAGTAGTTGTGGTGCATGGGCTTAGTTGTTCCGTGGCATGTGGGATCTTCCCGGACCAGGAATCGAACCCGTGTCCCCTGCATTGGCAGGTGGATTCTTAACCGCTGCGCCACCAGGGAATTCCCTGGTGTGATTATTAATAGCATCCTCTTTCACCGTCACAAGTGTTCCAGTTTAGGTGGCATATGACATGGTCACCCTAAATAAGCAGGTATGTTATGTGCAACTTCCAGAAAGTTCTCTCAGGAGGAGAAGTGTGCTCTTGTCCCCTTCCTCCTTTCTGCTGGCTCAGAGGTGCACATGACAGCTGGAGCTTGCATGGCCTCCTGGAGCAAGCGGGCTCCCGGTGGAGCTCAGGTCCTGACACTGCGGAACACCGTGCCTCTGGATTCCTGACTGTGAGAGAGGAGCTAACAGGCTTTTATACTGCAGCTAAATGCCACACACACCTGTTGTTCACACGGATGAGTCGGTCTATGGAGAGAAGTAGGACCAGGAGCCAGACACGCACAAAGGCTAGACTGCGGGGCCCTGTGAGCAATGGGGTAGGAGCCTTCATTTCTAACCTTCCAACTGCAGTCCCCCTGGAGCATGCTGGGATTCACTTCCTGTCTTCAGATAACTCTTAAGTGGATTTTCTTACGGTAACTGTCTGTTGATTGAAACCAGACATCTTTACAGCTTCAACCCTCTTCACCCACCTCTGCTGAGCAGCCAGACGATGACTTGCACTTCCCTGTGTTTGTGCTTTTCTGCCTCTGCCCATTCATGCCCCACCCTCTGCCTGGAATCCAGACCAAGTGTCCCCGCTTCATGAAGGCTTCCCTTAGTTTCTCCCTTCTTCGGACCCTGTCATTTTACGTGTGCTTATTCTGTGCCGTTTATTTTTCTCTGTCTCCTAATGTAGTTACGTACATGTGGGCATATCCCGCCCTCTGCAGTGTCAGAGCTTTGCAGGTGCCTTTGCTCCTTGCGTTGTGCAGAGAGGTCAGCCTAGGACCTGCATGTCTTTAATGCACATTAGGTATTTGTTGTGGGCTGTGAAACGCACAACTAAGCCTTTTCAGATGGTCTCTGAATAAACTTGTAGGAGCTTTGGTTCAGGATTTCACGTCTTCTAGAGGCTTCTCTTTTCCTCTGCTGGCTTGGGGTTGACAGTACTTAATAGGATACCACTAGGTGTTGAATTACAGTTTTAGGAGGAACCTTTCTAAACCACTTGGGAAACTCTCTGAGGTGGGCATCTTTTGTTGAAACAAACTTCAGTGCTAAGTAGCATGCCTACTACTGTAGTAATTTACAGTTGCTGAATTAGAAGCACAGAAAGTCTAAACAATTTATGAAAAAAAATCACAGGGAAAGTCGGAGTCTATAAAGGAGTTACAACTCGGTCTTTGGGTTTCCTTGTGTTAATTACCATACTATGGACTCTATAACTGCAACCAACATTCCATATCATCATCATAAGAATCGTCAAAGGGTTATTAAATGATCACACATGTATACCATCGGGCTGACCTTGCTGCCTCTCAAAACAGAAAGTTCACAACGAAGTAGAAGACCCAGTCTAACCACGTCCTTAATTTTCTGTTTGTGATTGATGGATTTTTGCAACTGACGTGGTCAAATGTTTCGTTATTAATGCTTGCAGTAAAACACAGACGCCATACAACGGATCCATGTGTAATTATAACTGCATCTTCAAATTATCACTGTGAGGACGTGCAACAGAAAAATGGGGACTCATGAAGAGTATGTGCTCCTCACGTTTCTGATGCATCGTTTATAGGCTGTAACTGACGGCCTTTGACAATTTCTAGTGCCCCCTTTCACACTCAACCGTCATGTCAGGACCCACTGGTGTGGGTTAGCCTTTTACACTAATAACAGTTTAAGTCATAAAAGTTGCCACCGATTTTACTTTATTGTTTGCAAATTAGAATGGATTTGAAGTTTCTCTTTTTGTAATTGGCATCCAGCTCACTTGCTTTCTTGAGTCTGGGAGAGATTGCTGCTGAGTTACAGTTGGTACAGCAAGGACTGCATTTTACCCCAATCCTGGTTAGACCAGGCCCTCACCTCTCTCTGGACACCCCGAGTGTGGCCAGGGGGCTCACACAGGGGCTTTGTCACAAGTGTGTGGGGCTGTCCCAAAGAGTGACACTTGCTTTCCCAGGCAAAGGCGCTGGCATGGATGAAAAGACACAACCAGACTGAGATACACTCTCATACTGTGAACGTGACAGAGTCCGAGAAGAAAACACAGGACAGTGGGGATTCCATGTGGGTAGGGGGTCTGGAGAACCCCGTGGCAGGCTGGGCAGACCTGGGGGCAGGTGGCAGGGGAGCGGGTCTGGCTCTTTGGGAACCTCAGAAACATTATGGTCAATGAAAGAACATGTATTGTTCTTACATTTATAAGAAATACCCAGGGTTTCCCTGGTAGCGCAGTGGTTGAGATTCCGCCTGCCGATGCAGGGGACACGGGTTCGTGCCCCGGTCCGGGAAGATCCCACATGCCGCGGAGCGGCTGGGCCCGTGAGCCATGGCCGCTGAGCCTGCGCGTCCGGAGCCTGTGCTCCGCAACGGGAGAGGCCACAGCGGTGAGAGGCCCGCGTACCGCAAAAAAAAAAAAAAAAAAAAAAAAAAAAATACCCCAAAATGACAGCTACATGGAGACGAAAAGTAGATAATGGTTGCGTAGAGCAGGGCGTGGCAATGACGAATGACTGTAGATAGAAAAGAGGTTTTTGTTTTGTTTTTTAGGGTGATGGAGGTGTTCTAAAATTAGATTGTGGTGACGGTTGCACAACTCTATAAATTTACTAAGACTCATTGAATTGCACACTTAAAATGCGTTGATTGTATAGTATGTAAATTTTCTAGTGTGTATTGATATTATATATCCGTAAGGCTACTTGTAAAAAGCCAAAGGAAACGTTATTTTAATAATAATTAAAACGCTTCTAGGAAAATCTTATTATATAAAAAGATCATCATTTTACCAAATTTCTGTTCTTAGTATTGCATCTGTTTTATCTCAATGACCTGTAAAATGCCCATTGGGATGTTAACTATGAGCTGCATTTTTATTTTCCTAAAATTATTATTATGCAAAAAAAGCAGCTTGTATTTTTTTCAACTTATGTGGTATTAGATAGGAATAAGTTTATTTTCCCCAGTGAGTCGGTATTCCATGGAATTGAGGGCGCTCAGATTTTATACTTTTGCCTTAACAATTACAACATATAGTTGTAGTAGAATTTTGATAAAGTTTATGTTTAAAAACTATCATAATTTGAAAGTATCATTGGGTTACTGCTGACAGAAAATACTTTATTATGTAAAATGAAAATACAGCTACATTTTGCATTAGGTCTTGAATCAGTTTCAGTGAGAGAGATTTTATAAATTCAGCCTGTGTGCAAATAGAACTTCTTTTATAAATTAACCTGTATAAACGGTAATGCCTGTTATTCCACAAGAATATAGATTTCTTATTTTTACCAACAATTGTCTAAAATACTCTCATGAAAGGAGACTGCGCTAGAGCTGACCCTTCATATACAAAGTGTCTGAGTGTCTAAGGTGCTCTGTGGAAGCTGGATCTGGACATTAGTCCTACAGACGCCACAAGAATTTCTATTCTGTCGTTAGACTCTTTAGGGAAAGTCTTGTCTCGCTGGTTGGAGGGTCTCCCTGACGGTGTTCGTGTTGAATCATTCTCATGGGCCCTAGAACGCCATGCTGAAAGGGAGTCAGGCCCCTGAGAACAGGAGCTCAGTTTGGTTAATTGTGTCCCTAATTCCATGACAGACGACCCACGGGCTTCCTGAGGGGGCAGCACACACAACCGCTAGCAAAGCTGCACGCGAGCTGTCTGTGCAGGAGGGTCTTTGACCACAGAAAGGATTCGTCAGCCAAGCACCAACAGTCAGAGGAAGGCCCCAGACAAGGGGAGTACGCAGGGCTCAAACAACCCTGGGAAGCAACTTCCCAAAGTCCAGCACCTGGAGTTAGTGCCAGACCAGGGGACGCCGTCAGGGTGGCCCTGGACGTGGTGCCGAATTCACCGGCCTTCTAACTTGCAGTCTCAGCTGCTTCTTGGAACGCGCGTACCGGGTGGGGCGTGAGTGTCGGCAAGCTGGGGGCTCAGCCAGGACTGCCAGGCATTCCCCACCCTGCTCTTCCTGGCTGTCCTGGGGTGCTGCCCCCAGGGACCTGGGCTTTTCCTGCCTCCGAGACAAGGGCTGGGTCCGGGGTGCTCTGGGAATCCTTCCCTGACATTCTTTTTCGAGGATGCCTCCTCGCTGGTCTAAGTGAGGGAAGGATTCTGTGTTGTTTTTGAGAAAGAGAATTCTGGGTCAGAAAACTGAGCCTTGACACCCAGGAGTCCTGGTCTGAGTTAAGGCCTCCTGCAGATCCCACCTGGCCCGGGCCTGAGGGCTGAACAGCTTCGGGGCACTGTTACTAATGATGATATAATATATGATACGTATACACACGTACGTATGTATACAGCTTACCGTGTGCTCTAGACACTCTTCTAAACATGTTACATCTATTGACTCATTTAGTTCTCATAAAAACTCTCTGATTAATTACTATTCTTGTTCTTATCTATTCTTTCATAAATAAGGATGCTGAGAGAAGAGAGTAACTTGCCCAAGGTCACACAGCTAATTAACAGCAGAGCTGGGATTGGAACCTAGGAGGTCTGTGTCCAGAGTTCATGCTCTTACCTAATGTACTACAAATGAGAGTTAAAATAATATTGTGATATGTTATTTATGCAATAATAATAATAGTGACATTATTATTAGCATCAATTTGAATAGATACCTAGGTCTTACTTAAAGTGAGTTATAATCCCAGAACTTCCTTCACTTCTCAAAAACACTGTAGGGAGGTGATATTGAAAATCATCTACTAGAGAGGAATATTTATAATTAGTTAATATTTTATTTTCAAAATTCTTTGTTTTCCGTGTGGAGGACAGAGCTCCATTGTGAGACATATATTTGCTAACTGCGTCTTGTACCACCTATAGTTCCTTGAGCAATTAGCTTTAGCTCTCTGGATGCTTCTTCATCCTTCGAATGGGATAATATTGTCACAGAAGCACAAGGATCCAACATGATAAATTAAAATATTTTGGAAACTCTAAAGCAATATAGAAAGGTAAGATATTATTCATCTCCTGATCCCAGGTCCCCTCGAAATACTTATCTCTGAGGATTTTCAGACTTCTACACATAAACTGAGGAGGAGGAAAGCTACACAAACCGGTGCTACCTCAAGTGTGGTCTGTGGACCGGCAGCTCCAGTGGCCCCTGGACGCTCGTTAGAAACGGCATTTCTCGGTGTGTTCTCAGATCTACTGATCAGTAACTGATTGCAGGTGCGGAGCCCAGCAGCCGTGCTCAACAACCTCTCCAGGGGATTTGGACGCACGCGAAGGTTTGAGCGGCACTGTTGCGGAGGGTTTTCATGCATTCTTCAACAAATATTTAAGGATGATCCCTAGAAGGGGCCGGTGGCTGTCCCGGGAGGATAAGACACAGATGCTCTCCTCAAGGAGAGTAGCTCCTTCTTGATGAACCCCTTCTCATCCTTCAAGATACTGTTCAAGAGCCCCCTGGAGGACCCCACAGCCCACGGCACGTAGACTGACTGTGGCCACACCGGCGCCGCCGGTGTCTTCACTAGCGCCCCCACACCTGTCCTCCCACCTGGAGGCCTGTCCCTGCGAATTGCTCTTCCCAACCGTCCCGTGTTCTGTGCGGCCTCCGTGCTCCTGTGCTCGCTGGTCTCTCCGTGAAGCCTTCCCTCCTTCAAGGGCCGCTCCCGGGAAGCCTCCCCGCCCTCCGTGCGGACCGTCACTGTCCATCCCTCTGCGTCTCCTGTGTGCCTCCACTGGGCCTCTCTCGGGTCATAAGGTGAGATGTTTTATGTCTGGTTTTCCCCTAAACTAGAAGTGTGCATTTTAAATTTCTAGATCTCCAGAGCTTGATAACATCCACTGAGGGAAGACAAGAGCGAAGTGAGGGAGAGGGGGCCGGGGGGTCGGGGGTGGGCGTTTGCCTTTTTGCTTTGTAAGGCGTCACCTCCATTCACCTGCTGTGCAAACAGGATGATTTTGTCTTTGGCGTGGAAGGGACTTTTCAAAGCCCGACTCTTGAAATGACTTGCAAATTTAATCAAATTCAGTAACTATTTCTTTTGCACCTACTGCATAAAAGGCACTGTGGTTGCTGCACTGAACGATGCTGCCCTCGGGCAGCTCCCAATCCAGCGGAAAGACGGAGCACCCAGTGCCCCTGACTAAGCCAGGTGACAGTGCTTTACCAGGGTCGCAAGACTCAGAGGGCAGGTCAGGAGAGCAGTGGCCCAGGAGAGGGCAGGGTGATGAAGGGGTGGCCCCAAATAGGAGCCGTTCCAGGTCCAGGTGGAGAAGGGGCTCCGCCCAGGCCTCCCTGGAGGGATGGGCAGGTGACCATCTACACCGGCGGCCTCATCTGTGTAGGATCCGTTCCCCTGGCGCAGCCTGCACGGCACACGTGGGGACCTCCGGCTGCAGTGCAGGTTCAACCCTGCTCCCCCCAGCCCGTCCTTACCCTCCTGAGGATAATCGTTGTTAACCGAAGTTGATGTCCACCTCTGTGACTGCTGGACGCAGGGAATCTGGGGCACAGAGCCAGGAAAGCGGGGTAAGCAGCATCCTTTCAGAACACGGCTTCGAGAGAGCGCAGTTTTGACAGAGGGCTCTCTTTACACCTACCTGCTCTGTCAGTGGCTGCAGTGTCTGCTGCTGTCCCCTGAGACATGGACACAATCAAATGAGAGGGTGTAATCTCGGCGCTAGAAGGGGAGACTCCTTGCATTTCTCCCCAGGTGGTCTCCACTGTGTGTTTTCCCATCAGAAGGCAAGCCGCCTGGCAAAGTGGGAGAAAGTGTGGGCTTTGCCGGTGGGTGAAACAGGGCTTAGACCCTGACCTTGTCATTTGTGTGCTGTCACCTTGGGCAGATTGCTGACCTTCTCTGTTTTTCTTACTCCTTTGCAAAATGAGGATCACGATTTCAGTTTGTAGCTGGAGCGTCTCATGTATATTAAGTGCAACAATATTATTGCTACTGCTTTAGGGTTACATGAAGTGCTGAAGGATGGACAGGATCAGGGTTTCCATAAGCTGGTGATGTCAGACCTCTCCAGCAGAACCGTTAACCTTGAGTCTGCCCGACAGCAGCCCGGGAGCGAGGGTGCGATGGGTGGGGGACGGTGGCGAGGCTGAGACGGAGGTGCATTCGCACCTGGGGTCCCTGTCGCTGCCTCTCCCCATCTTAATGCTGTGTTCCCCTGTCATTCTCCTCCACCATCTTCTCCCCTCTCTACACTTGTACACCCAGAGGGAATTTCAGGTCAGTGTCCTGGGAGGTGGAATTTTGATCAGTTGGTCACCTGGAATCCTCCGGATGGCATTCTTAAGCCTCTGCCGTCTTCCTAAACGTAGGGCTGGTGCCACGGCCCTCTGCTAAGTCCCCTGTTGCTTCTAGAAGTTTGCAGCTGGGAGCCGTGGCTTGGCGTGCAGTGGTGGGCTGCCCTTCTGTTTGGAGGTGGGAAGTGGGTGGAAGCTGGTCGGGGGGAGGTGTGCAGTGTGGAGGAAACAGGGGGAGGCGGGAGGGGCTGGCTGAGAAGATCAAATCATGTTTCCAGAAACCCTGAGGCTCGTTTGAAATACTGATTCCTCTGGGAGGTCACAGCTCAGCCTTTGGGGTGCTTTCAGAGGGACTGGTTGTACATTTTGGTCTCTGTTTCAGAGTTGCCTCCTGGGCTGGGACCCTCTAGCTTTGCTGAAGTACTGTTTAAAAAAGAAAGTAATAATTACTAACTTCGTACTCAGAAAACAAAAGCTTTCACACAAGCATATCCTTCCAGTGCTCTGGGCAGGGGTGGGGGCACGGGACCTGGAGTCTTCATCTCTAGCTAAAGCAAGGTTCTTGGAATAAATTAAGGAAGGACTTTCATGCCCTTGAAGGGAATGAGCGTCTCAAGGTCGGGCCAGCTGGGACCTGCCGTCTCACTGTGGTTCCTGACTTCCTTAGGAAGGTTAGTTAGTGAAGTAGAGTGCGTACGGGAATTCTCGGGACTTTCTGCTCAGTTGTGTTGTGAACCTAAAACTGCTCTAAAAATCGTCTATTAAAAAAATCCAGCAGTGTGGAGTTCGAGTGAAATTAGCCGAATCAATGTTTTAATGATGGGTTAGAATCTTCTGTGCTTATTATTTATATGTCTATGTCATATATGAATGACATATGAAGTTCTCAATCAAAATAATTAATCAACAACAAGAGGAAACAGTTCAGAAAAGAAGATGAGACCGTCGGGTTTAGACGGCAAGCCACCCTACTCTGTGGGATAACACAGAGCTGAGTTCAGCTACCGACCCACCACCGCCACCAGCATAGGGACCAAGAGAGGCGTCTGCCTGGATACAGAGAGCTGAGCATCCTGAGTGTGACTGAAGCACCCAGAGAACTGGAAGGCTGGGCCCGGATTCTTGGCACGGCCTCTGCCTTGTGGCGGAGGGAACGCCAGGGGCCTCCTGGACCGTCTTAGACTCACTGGGATTCTCAAGGAAGAGCAGACCTCTCAGGTGAGATCCCTGGGTCCAGGAGCATCAGCACCGCTGGGGGGCTTGTTGGAAATGCAGGGGTCCCAGACCTGCAGGGTCAGAATCTGTGTGAAGTGTGGTGACTCACCTGGAGCAAAGCAGAGCCTGCGGGCGTGGGCGGGACCAGCATCCCCCAAGGTGTTCCCTGACCGTCCAGAGCGCCCGTCTCCATGGGGCCCGATGACGAGATGGCGTTAGCCACTGGGCGTCCCTGTGGACAGCCGCTCCGTGGGTGCAGGAGGCCCTGGATTTTAACACTGCCCTGTTTACTGGAAGCCACATCATCCTCCTTGAAGTGGCCGCTCTGAGACTTACCCCAGGAGACCGGCTTTGTGGGCACAGAACCCAAGAGCCCAAACAATCTTATCATAAGACACTGAGATTATTGGGTGAAAGGAGCTTTTGATCTTATCTGAAGCAGGCTTGTCTGCGTAAACTGCTACTACTGGAGATGTCTGCTCCTTTAGATTAAGTTTCCTGTGGCCCTGCTTTTGCAACTCAGAGCTCTGTCAGTGCATTGTGGTTTATGACTTCTGTCCTCAAAACCCTCTCGAAAGCAAGGAGCCCCTGTTCACCTGTACACGTAGCTAGGATCCCTCCCCCAGTAGCCTCTGATAGTAATAATACCCCTCATTAGTGCTTGCCAAAGACCTCACAGCTAGAAGTGATGGAAGTGGATTTATATCCAGGTCTGACCCCAGAGCTTTCGACCATCATGCTGTAACGCTTCCGTGCACGTGTGCCTGACACTCTGCTAGGATCAGAGCATGTTTGCTCATGCAGGCGCCCCAGGTCATCCCGTCTCCCACGTGGGGTGGCTCTTCCCAGGGAGAGAAGGGTGGTGGGGATGTTCTGAGGTTCCGGGCACCTCGTGCCTTTGCGACCCTGAACCCTCCCCTCCCCTCCATTAGCAGCCCCCCTCCCGACCTTATTCTCAGCCACAGATGCTGCCGTTAACGGGAGCAAGCGTGTGGAGACAGAGGATGTAGAAGCAGCTGGAAGTCCTCCCGAGAATTCGGTAACCTGGCCCTTGTGCTCCTCCCGCAATAAGGGAGGCCTGTGTGATGGTGGAAAGTCACCAGTGATTTGGGGGCATCCATTCCTGGTCTCCCCAGTGCTGTTCTCTGGAGGCTGAACTGGGAGCCCAGCCCGTCCGCAAGCCCCCAGCTCGTGGCACTGGGTTCCATGGAGAGCAGTGCCCTGGGGTTTACTGGCATTTACAAGAGCAGACACTAGTATCGATACAAACGCACAGGCGACGGCAGAATGACGGCTGCGACTGGAAACGCTGGTGCGGAGCTTGCAAGCGTTGGCGGGTGAGGGAGAAACCGTGAACTTGTTTTTCTAGATTCAGACACTTCTATCAGATTCAGGGTTGACACAGGAAGGCTAGTTATGTGGGGCATCTCCTCCGGGATTTCCTCTTCAAACATCAGCCGGTCCGGTTCCTTCTGTGCAAATCATTTTGAGCATTTATCCTGCTTTTCATTAACATAATCTCTCCTGGGCCATCACCCTAGCCGCTCTCCTCTGAAACATTTCACAGGGAAGAAAAGCTCAGAAGGGGTGGGGGAAATACTGCATCTTTGTGAAGGAGGTGGAGGTTTTATTCTGTCTCCTCTGGTTGCTATATATTATTATATGCTATATCCACATCCAAGAAGCTTTATTTTTTCTGTAAAGAACAAAATAAACAGATTTACAGATATAGAGAACAGACTTGTGGTTGCCAAGGGGAAGCGGGGTGGGGGAGGGATGGAGTGGGAGGTTGGGATTAGCAGATGCAAACTATTGCATATAGAAAGGATAAGCAACAAGGTCCTACTGTAGAGCATAGGAAACTATATTCAATATCCTGTAATAATCCATAATGGAAAGGAATATGGGGGAAAAAGGACAAACTAAAGCTGAGATTAACTACTCCTAGGTTAAAAAGCCCCAGAGTCTCAAGGGAGATCTGGATTCTCTCTGCGGCGTGCTCTACACGATGCTGTGCTTCTTATCCCAGTGCTGGGCCAGATACGAGGCAGCACGTAAGGGTAAATTGTGCAGGAGATGTGCTCACTGCAGAAGACACATCACTGAGGACCCGTCTCTTCCAGATGGAGGGTTTGTTCCAGTTGGAGAGGGCTGGAGGGGTGTTTTCTACCTCTCTCTTCTGGGAGAGCATCTTTTATTTCTCTGCCAGGTCAGGTGGAGGGGGACGAGGGATGGGTACCCCACAGCCCTCTTCTGCTGCCGCCCGCTTCCCCCAAACGCCACCTTTTCACAGTTTGTCCCTCGATTTGTATGCACACGTGGGCCACTCTTTTGGGTTCTGTACGCGGTGCCCGTCAACCTGTCTCCAAATCTATTCGTTCTTTGTACCAATACAATCCCAGCACTTAGTAGGCAGACGTGGGACACTCAATCAACATGCCTTAAATTGAGTTAATTTCATGCTCTGAGGTGGGAAGTAGGGATTTTCTGATTTTGGAGAGCCTTTGTTTCTAGAGTAATGAAAGCGAGGGTACAGAACCACATACCAGGTAGAATCTCGGCTATGAAAACACACACACACACACACACACACACACAGCTTGTGCACACATGCAAAAAAAAAAGACTGCAGGCTATCACCATAGTGTTGAAAAGGATTATCTCTGGGTAGTTGGAATTTAGTTTCTTTCCCATATTTTTTCAGAATGGCTATGGGAATCTATATTACTTTTGTAATCAGAAAAAATATAAACATTTTATTTCTTCTGTAAAAGTACCCTTGACACTGGTTAATTAAGTAATCGTCAGGCAACATTTTCAGAGGAATTAATGAATGAAAGCCTCGGAGAAATAGCACCTGAGCTCAGTACCTGAGGTTTGGGAAGAGACAGGGTGACAGGGCAGAAGGGAGGGCCGTGGCCCTGTAGGACAGTGTCACTGATGTCACACCTTTCTTACTGTGTGTTGAGCTAAAGAAACCAGACACGAAAGAGTACACAGTCTGTGGTTTAATTTGTGTGAAACTTTAAAACATGCAACAATAAGCTATGGTCATAGAAATCACTAGTGGTTTCTGAGGAGGGGCTGTGAATTGACTGGGAAGAGGTGTAAGGAACTTTCTGAGGTGCTGGAAGGGCTTTTATGTCTTGATTGAGTGGCTTATGGGTTATAGGTAAGCATTTGTTGAAGTTGAACTCTACCCTTAAAAAGTTAAAAATGAAATGTTAAAGTCTGTGTTTTATTGTGTGACTATGATACAGCAATTTTAAAAAAGGATGTAGAATCAGTGTGAATGGACACCTCTCTCAAAACGAAAAAAAAAAAAAAACCCACCTGAATAGACACCCTGACTTGTAATTCACCTGAAAACTGCATCAGTGAATTAGAGGAAAAGCAATGGAAACCATAAGAAAGGATAAAATTTGTTTTTCTTTTCTTTTTTTTTTTTTTGCGGTACGCGGGCCTCTCCCTGTGTGGCCTCTCCCGTCGCGGAGCACAGGCTCCGGACGCGCAGGCTCAGCGGCCATGGTTCACGGGCCCAGCCGCTCCGCGGCATGTGGGATCTTCCCGGACCGGGGCACGAACCCGCGTCCCCTGCATCGGCAGGCGGACCCTCAACCACTGCGCCACCAGGGAAGCCCAAGAAGGGATAAAATTTGAATCCAGAGTAACCAGTACTTGAATATTAGGACTTTCATGAGGAGAGAGAAAAGAATAGAAGAAAAAACAATGAAAATATCATTAATTTTTTTTCTGAGTGGAAAGGGGCCATTGAGTGCCAAGTAGGAATAATTTTTTGAAAAACCAAACACCTGGATATAGTCTGATGAAATCTCTTAATTCCAAGGTCAAACAGAAAAATTTATAAGACAGAACCCTCCACCCCCAAAACCAATTACCCTCATAGAAAAGAGAAGCAGGCTTACGTACAACGTCAAGCGCTAGAAGAGAGTGAAACAATATTCCCAGGGCCCTGAGAGAAGGAACTGTGGGTTCGAATCCATAGCCACCCAGCTTGGCCTTTCAAGTGTGAGGGCAGAAGAGTCACGGTTGGTGGACCACCCACACCTCTCCTGTGCTGACAGCCACACACAGTTATTAAGAGAGTTCTCTTAAAGCTCTTTAAAGTTCTTAAAAGTTTAAAAGTTCTCTTCACAGGAAAAAAAATGTAACTATGTCTGCTGACAGATGTTAACTAGATTTACAGTGGTGATCATTTTGCAATATATACAAATACCAAATCATTATGTTGTACGCCTGAAACGAATACGATGGTAACTGTCAATGATACCTCAGTAAAAAACAAAACAAAACAAAATGCAGAAACTAAATAACCTCCAGGAAATAAGTGAAAATGCACCAAAATTAATAATTCAGGAAAGAATGAAGGTAAGAAACAGTGTTAAACAATAAAAGCTATAATTGAGTTTAAATTATTATTGATAACAAGGTTATTCTTTTAAGCATTCTTAAAATAGAAGAGGGATAAAGTAAAAATTAATAATAACATAAACTCCAACATTTAGATGATTTCAACAGAGGTATTTCAACCCAGAGAGGTAGCAAAGAGTAAAAGTATGCTAAATATTGCACTTTCTGTGAACTTGGAGGAATTATATAGAGATTATTTAATTCTTGACATTGATGAAAAATACACGTTCATATATGTTTGTTAGAATAGAAATAGGATTATAAAAGCTTCCAAAAACCGGGTGGGGGGGCGGGGGGCGGTGTGGGTTACGAACTGTGTTCATCCCAACAGATGTACACTCCACCGCAGTCTCTGAGCGCCAGGGGTGGGTAGAGATGTACAAATGAAACAAGAATGGCAGAATGCTGTTCATTGTGGGAGCTGGTCGACAGGGACACGCGGGTCATCATCTTTATTCTGTTTATTTTATATGTTGAGTTTTCGAAAATTTTAAGTATTTTTTCCTATTTCCTTCATTCCAACTGGGTCTTTAGTTTGCATTTCCTCTCTCTGAGGCTGGTCTGGGAAAAGAGCCAGGTCAGCAGCCCTTTGCTGCCTCTGGCGTCGTGGGACAGGAGCCTGGTGTTCTAACTGTGGGCGTCTGGGTCACGGGGCAGAGGCCAGGGTGCAGACTCAGCCTCCAACTCACCCTGAACTCTGCCTTTGCAATTTGCAACCTGTGGACAACTTGAAGCAGAGATGGTGGTTCCTTTGTGCGCCCGACCCCGAGCCCTGCCAGAGGGGTGCTCACCAAATGTTTGGTGAATGAATAAACGAATGAGTTAACAGGAGAGTTAAGCCAATAAATTATCATTGAAACAGGCTATAGACTTTTCAAAAAATAAGCATATTGTAGGCAGAACCCAGTTTATACATGGATTGTACTCTAGAAATTTATTTGTCAACTGTTTGGATTTCTTGATGAATTTCTCCAGAGTGGTGAAGTTTCTAGATCAGTTACAAAAGATGGTGGCCCATAAGTCACAACATGTAACATTGTCTCCATGGAAAGATGCATTTGAGATCCAACCCTAGAAGAGTTTGCTGCAAATGTGCAAATATTCGGTATTTACTGAGAGGCAGTGGCCCCAAGCAAGAAGGCAAAAGAGCCTCCTAGAAGCTTCTCCTCTCCCAGCCTGGGTAGATGTTCTGTTTCGTGTTCCCTGTCCCCCCTCATCACTGGGGGAGCTTCAGAATTTCTATCCAGAACAGGGCTCGGGGGCCTTGTCTAAAACAGTAGTAGTTCATACTTAGATCACAGGTGTATTTGGAGTTGCTTGCAGAGGGTTGCAGAAGCCCCCTATCGCACACCTTGGTGCTTTCACTACTCGTATACAGCAGTCGTTATTATTGCTTTAAAAATATCTATCTTCCCCAGCAAAATGCCTGCCTGGTGAGGCAAGTGTCATGTCTAGTTTTCTCCCCACACCAGGCAAGCACTCAGGAAGTTACCGTTGCACGTTGAATAAGGCACTGCTGTCCGAGGGGAGCCTGCAGGGCCTTCAGGATTCCCAGCAGGATGCGCTGCTGGCGGCCGGGCTGGGCCTCACTCAGGCGGCACTGGAGGCTTCGCCCCCCAGGTATTAAAGGAAAGCGCTCCAGGAGATGGAGGGGGACATATAGCCCCCTGAATAGTCACCATGTGCTACGAGCTAGAGGTCTGATGGATGTTATCTCATTTTACTCTTACAAATTATATAAGGGAGAATTACATAGATATCCCCATTCTACAGAGGGGCAAGCAGAGGCTTGGAGTATGGTTCTGCTTGGAGATGATAAAGTACACTAACTCACTTAAGGTACCTAATACCCAGTGTCAGTCGACACTTTCAGTGGAAAGCTTTAGAAATATAATATGTCTAACCCTTGCTGATTCTTTGCAATCCCTTTGCTTCCTGTTGGATGAAAAGGGCATGTAGGAGCCATGTGGACGGTGGGGAAGAGAAGAGAAAATCAATGTATCAGAGGAAACCATGAACGGACGCGAGACTGTGTTTCATTCTCAATTTATTTCCTAACACATCCCAGCCCGGCAGCTGAGCTATTAGAAGCCTGCAGCGTTGGCTGGACGCTTGGACCTCTCTCCCACTGGAGGTATTTCTTGCTAAAATAGCAGTTGCACATGCCTCCCACAGAGAAGGACAAGACCGCCAGCCTGAAAGTTTACTCAATTCCTGCATCTGAAGGTCCTTCTGACTCTGCCATTTTCTCTTTTTAAATCCTATTAAGGTAAGGCAAGAGCAAATTTTACTGTAATAGGAAAAAAACCCACCACAACCCAATCCTTGGGCCTGTGGTTTCAGTAATTAGCTCAATGTGTTAATGAGAGTCTTCAGGGAGAACATTAATTAATGGGTGAATTTCACTGTAATAAACATATAGGCAATTTTCTAAATGCAGATGGCAGGGTCCACCCTGATGGTCTACCTAGAGCCACTCAACATGGTAAGTGTTGGAGGGAAGTGGTTAATTTGTAAAATGCGTCATGATCCTGATTAGAAGGGAAATCATGCTGCTGTTTGCTTTCCAACGTATTGTTCGTCTCTCCCAGGCTGAGAAGCCATCCTGCTTCCATCTCCATCGTGTCCTAAGGCTTTGTGTTGCTCCTGTTGTCTTGAAGAGGGAGACACTCCTCTCTTCTTCCTGGGGGGCTGGGCTGGACATCCCCCACTTTGTGGGCTTTCTCTCCTGGTTTCTAACCCCTAGGCCAGCCCAGGGCTCTTTATCTCCTATTTCTCTGAATACCATAAATGGTCAGAATGTGGTCCAGGCGAGATCAAGACACTTTTAGAAAAGATGGCTTCCAGGATATGTGACACTTCAAAGTCACCATTTCCTTAAGAAATCATTTGCTAGTAGTTGGTTACAGACATTTAAAAACACCAGTAAGGACAGGGCACTAAGAGAAGAATGAATTCCTCTCTTCTTTTTTTTAAATTTTTATTTATTTATTTATTTTTGGCTGCGTTGGGTCTTCAATGCTGCGCGCGGGCTTTCTCTAGTTGTGGCGAGCGGGGTCTACTCTTCGTTGCGGTGCGTGGGCTTCTCATTGTGGTGGCTTCTCTTGTTGCGGAGCACAGGCTCTAGGCACGCGGGCTTCAGTAGTTGTGGCTCACGGGCTTAGTTGCTCCGCGGCATATGGGATCTTCCCGGACCGGGGCACGAACCCGTGTCCCCTGCATCGGCAGGTGGATTCTTAACCACTGCGCCACTAGGGAAGCCCTCGTCTCTTTTTTTAATTACCTCTCTGGATCAGGTTTGCCGTCAGGCTTCACAGTCAGGCAAACCTGGGCTCCGATTTGAAAGTGTGTTTCCAGACTTTCGAAAGTGGCTGTCTCCTCAGGATTTATTGGGCACTTTCTTGGACACGCCACTGGGAAGTCACAACTACAGTACAATTCAACTGCTCTGGATCAATAAACTTGAAAAATTACAAGAAGTCAAAATTCATTGCCACCATTATCTCAATGATAAAATCTGTTTAACAAATCATCTGTGAGCGAGACTCAAATTAATTGGAAAACCCAGTTAAATGGAAATGACTTGACCTGTGATTTGGCGTTTTAAGAATCAAAATGGGAAACTGCTGGATGATCATTGCCATTGCTTTGGACAAAGGTAACCTGTTTGCACCTGGACCAACTCCTACTTCACTGGGCATTTCCCACACTCACTGGAGACACTTAGTCACCATCGTGTGCCCCATAAACCTGGGAGGATGTTCAGAAGATGACTTGGAGGGGCTGTGAACTCCTCTGAATGGACCCCACCTGCCCATCTTTGACATCCCCTGAAAGGGAGGTAAAGCATCACATTCTAGAGACACTTTTATGTATATGAGGTGGGATTCTTTTTCCCCCCTCAGCCCACAATGAGTAGTAAGCTAAGGCAATTGGACGTTATATTCTGATAAATAGATTCTGAATCCAGCACAAAAATCTGGGACAATCACAGAATCCGTATGGTCCTGGAATCAAAGGGTTTTTTTTTCCAGAACCGAAATGAAATTTGGGATTAGCAAGTGTTCACAGCCCAGACGAGAAGAGGCGGCCTGGAGGGGTCAGGATACTTGCTCCAAGCCAGCTGGACAGAGCAGAAGGAGGCCCAGACCCAGCTCCCAACCTCTGGAGGACGCAGCGGTCTCCCTGACCCGGGAGGGGGGCCGAGGCTGCCCGCTTGCTTTTTTCTCGCCGGCCCTGCGGTACACACACTTCTGGGGCCTGGCCCTTAATGCACTGGCCTCATGGCTCCAGGCCTGGCCAGGGTCTAGCCTTTGAAGTCAAGAGGCTGCTACATTTAGACAAGAGCAGCAGATTTAGCAAAGTGAAGAGACCAGAATGGCCACGCCGGGGCCCCCCGGGGCTTAGCCAGATGTAGTTTGTGTGTCCGCTGCAGCTGCCCTCCCAACGCCTGGATCCTGGGACGACAGGAAAGCAGTGATCCGTGTCTCATTTCATGTGTAAGCGGAGAAGAGAGATGCATGCCTGACTCCCTTCTGTGACACTGGTTATTGGGAGTGGAACTCTTAAAAAAACAGTGCTAAGAAAATTCTTGCCAGGAGTTAGAAGAGAGAGTGTGTGAAGGGCCAGGGGCCCATAACCCCTCCTCGCTGTCCCCTGGACCATCCGACCAGAGCCAGATGCGCCCCGGTCTTCTCTGCTATGAGAAAGCATGGACCACTGACGTGCAGCCTCTGAGCCAGGACTGTGTCACATGCTTGGTGGTCTGTTCTGCAAAGCCCGCCCCGCAGGCGTGAGCGCTGAGAGAGGGAGACCATTGCTGTTCCACACCTGGGCTGCGTTCAAATACCACGGAAACAGCGTGGACTCTGTACACGGCTACGCTGGGTGCCTAACGGGTGACCTTCGTCCTTTCCATAATTCATTCACTTATTCAACAAATCTGACCACTTTCTTTCCACCAGGCACTAGCGCTGGGGATAAGACAGTGAGGAATGGGGATGCGTTTCCTGACCTCACGGAGCATGCGGTCCAGGGGCGGAGAGCAAGTTCAACAGTAATGTCCACGGTAAACTGATTAAGTTATAAGGTCGCCTTTGCCTCGTCTGGTCAATACACCCAGCGCTTTGTTACGGTGGCTCATGGGTGCTAAGGGGACGGGTCAGTCTTGCCGAGACCGGGACCAGGAATCCAACCAGGCCACAGGCTTTAAAGCGGCAGAGAGACCAAGGGTGGCTTACAGACTCAGACCACCCAGGTCACAGTCTGGTCCCTGTCCCTCACCAGCTGTGTGACCTTGGGCGGGTCAGCTGCGCATGTCTGAGCCCGCTTCCTCAGAGGTAGAATTGAGTCTAGGGCTCGGCCTCGGACGGGGCGATGCCTGCGCTGGTGTCCAGTGCCAGGTGCGGTGCCTGGTACATAGGAAATGTTAGCTGTTGGCTTTGCCAAGAGTTCTTGGCTGGAAATTTAGTTTGTTGAGGGCAATTCAGTTTATTTGATTAACAGTAATAACAATCTAGGCAGATAGAGGGCCTGGGAGGCTATCGGGGGAATATGGCAGCAGAGTTCAAAAACTAAGACTGGTCTCAGGCAGTCCAATGGCTGCAGCAAACGGAGGGGTGGACCCAGACCCCACAGCTGCCTCTGTTTTGCGTTTCCTGAGACCACGGACTGGGAGTGCACGGGACATCAGGAGAGGGGCCTGTGTTGGAGGCTACTGTGAGCTCTGAAATCAGAAAGCTTTCCTGACTTTTCCATCTTGTTCACCTTTGGGCAGAAAAACTCAGCCAAGGTCACGCTTCCTCCTGTGTCTGAACCCGGCTATTCAGAGGAAGACAGGACCCGATGTTTTTCTCTCATTTTCACTGGAAGGCATAAGGAGTGAGGACGCCTGTCCTGGGCATGTCTGTAGGAGAGTTTAAGTTCATAGTTTAGGTTTTAAAACTGCAATTTGAGCCCATTAGAGAGAGATTGGGCTACTGACACACACGGGAAAACAGTGCATTAGCCTATTTCCTTCCCGTAAAGACCTGTAAAAGCCAGTGTGATTTTTGCAGAATGAGGTTATTGCAGCGAGTGATCGGCTCGGGCAGCGCCAGAAGCCCTGAAATCAAGCAGACCGGGTCAAAGCAGGGCTGTGCGCCCGAGAGGGAGCCGGGAGCAGGCTCTGTACCTGGTGTGGAATGTGAACAGATTTATCTGAATATTCACTGTCACTGGATGGGGTTAGGATCAACCCCATTTTATGGATGGGGAAGCTGAGGCTCGGGACTCCGTGATTGTCCTCCCTGGCATTGGGAATGGAACAGCCTGAGAGAGGAAAAGCTTCCTGCCAATCGAGACAGCCCGGGTTTGAATCCCGCCTCTGCACCCACTGGCCAGGTGACCTTGGGCACGTTCTTGACTTGTGAGACCTCAGTTTCCTCATATAAGTAGCCCTGCCTTGTGGGGCACCGGGGAAGGTTAAAACAGAGAATGCGCCAGCCTGCTCAGCCCTGCTCCTGTGTCTTGACCTCAGAGCTGCCCCTGCTGCCCTTAGCATAGCGACACGGAGGGGACCTCAGTCTGCTCAGCACAGGGACAGGCACAGGTGCAGGAGGCCTGCAGCGTGCTGCCACTTCCGCACCTGGGGAGGCCCCGCCCAGATAGAAGCAGGTGCCTGGCGACGCCAGGACTCTCCCGGCCCCTCCACATAGCAGCTGGGTGGACTCCCTGTCGCCCCCAGCCGCTCTCAGCTTCCAGCATTACAGCTCCCCGCAAACACCGCCTCCCGGGGGTGGGCCATCCATGGGACAGCCTGCAGCCCATTTCCCGGCTTTCGCCTCTGTATCTCCCGGCTTCCTCATCTGGAAGCAGAGGTCATGACGTGGCCCACCCTTTGGGGAAACTTTGAGTGTAATTAATCTAATTGTTTAGAGTGCTTTGAACTCTTGGGGGTTACGGTTTATCATAAAGATGATCACCATCGGGATAGCAGGTGTAATTAACTCACCATACACTTTGCCCAGGAACCATGTCTTTGAAAAACATTATTTGTAACTTTACAAATTGGATGGCCCCATACTGGTCAGCAGCCAGCAGCGGACTCTTGAAGCAAGCCCGGGGGGTCCTGGACTGGTGTCTCTGAGCATCCCAAAGGGGAGTGGGGACAACTTTCCTCCCTGAGGGCCCTTCGCCCCAGGCAGTGAAACCACAGCAGCACAGACTTCAGAATCAAAGCGGGATCCTGTCTCAAAATCGCTCTTCTTAAGTTGCTGGAGCCGGATGGCAACTGCACCCGCAGAAAGTCCCTTTCTCTCCTCCTTCCAGGTCCGTGGCCCACCTGTATTTTACCTCTTCTGAAATCACTGCCGTCAGAAAACCCATTCTGATATTCTTTGAAAGAGCATTTATTTATTGAATGCTAACTCTGTTCTAGGTAAAAGGTAAATTAGACATTCTCTCTGTCTTTCATATGGTCGGTTATGGCTGTGGTCACAGAGAGGGAAAAGCACGCCCTTTGAATGCTCGCGGGGAGAGGCAGATGGGATCAAGCACGCGCACGCACGCACACTCGCACGCATGCGCACGCACCCTGCGTACCTGCGCAGGCGGGGAGCCGCAAAGTGGTCCAGCGGGAAGGATACGTACGAGCGAACCAAGACACCAGCCATTGGCTCTCACCTCTGCGACGCGGATTGTGCTTCTCATCTGACCATCGGAAGAGTTCGTCTCCCAGGTCCCCTCTGCCTGATTCCATATTTTGCGCACCTTGGCAGGTATCACGTTTTGAAGCGAATGCAATCGCAGCGCTTATGTAATGTGGTTTGCTGTGCACGCCGTTCCTCTTCCTTTTTGAGTCCTCTTCCCGTAAAGACCTGGGAAGGTCTTCTCTGCCTTTTCTTAATCGTTCTGTTGTTGCTTGAACGCCTCACGTGCTCCGAGTTCTTTAGAAATGTGGCAGTGTGTTTGTGTCTCATAAGTTAGGGTCCTGAAGGACCGCACCCTCGTCTCAGCTGAAAGAGGGGCAGGCAGGTGGGCCTAGCCAGCGGGCAGGTTTTGAGTGGTGTCCGCAGAGCAGTCTGCACACGAACCCGGTAACAGAAGGCAGCATGGCCGCGGGAACACCGTCTGCTCCCCCGAGAGGCCTCATGAATCCCCTCGTGTTTAGTAACTGAGGGTACGCGGCTCGCTGCCGGGCCTCTGCCCGATGCAAAGGTACAACTTGCCTCAGGCAATGAGGGGCTCAAGAGGGCCCGGTTGTGTGACTGTGTCTTCTTAATAAATCACTCACTGCAATTGTCAGGGGCGTTCTTTCCCATGGATGTCTGATTTAGGGAAGGCAGCCCTGGGCTGTGGACAGCCTTGGAGTAATTTGGTCCTAAAACAATGACCCAGAAGCAATCAATGACATAGCTGTGTTAGGGAGATGGGCCTTCCATGGTGTGGCTTTGGACAACTCAGAAATCACGGATCCGAGCAGTGGAAGAAGAATTCCCAGGTTCAGACCAACAAGGTGTTCTTAACACCTCTGGCTGGCACTCCTCCGAGCCCAAGGATGCCGCTGCAGAAGGCTCTTCGGGCTGGCATCCCCGGGGAGGGGGGGGTGGACCGGGGTGTGCTCCAGTGCCATCTACCTGGTGGTTGTCCAGCTCTTTCGAGGGTGTTCTCTGCAGAGCTTTCCACTGTGTGGTTTATTGTCTTGTTTGGAGCTCCTTTAAATGAAGACAATCCATGCCAGCACGGTTCTCTCATTGTTGCTTCTGGTCTGTTTACTCCCGGCTCTCTTTAGGGAGGAAAAGGCTGGAAACTGCATCCTAATGGCCCAATTAGTCCTAATGCTGTGCGGTGTTGACTATTTAGTTACCACCATATTGTGTACGGAACTAATTGTGGTGAAAGCAAATGAATGGTCAGGAAACAAACAGGCTACTAGAAAATAATTACTTGGAGTGTTTCTCTTTAGTACCTGGGCAGCGGATTTCATTATAGTCAACAGCCTCTAAGCTGCTCGAAATACTGGTATTTGTCATTTTCATAGAAACTTGATAATGACATTAATTTATCTTAATGGCCTGTTCTATTGTTATAAATAGTAAAATTATCTCAAATTGTCTTGCTCTTGCTGGTTTTGGATGGCTGCAGAGGACCCCACAGCAGCGGACGAGTAGATAATTTGGTATACTTGACAGATTTCCAATAATTTGTTATTTGGGACATGAGTAATGCTAGTACCATTAATGTTCATTTTCCTCTAAATTCATTACTGCCCTTTTCCCTTTTATCTTTTTTAATGTCTGGGCCATTTTTCTATATTTCAAGTGGAGCCACAGAGCCTATTCATATTCAGCCGGCTATTAACATGCTGCACATAGCGAACATCCCATAGAAAACAACTCTATGAAATGATGAGCCTGGTCGCTCTTTATGACAGAAAAACAGGCAGAAATGGGAGCTTACTGATATCAGGGCCCGGGTGTAATTAAGGCAAATGTAATTTTAAAGAAATTTAAATGTTTTCATTTTATGGCAAAGGTAAAATGTACTCAAGGGAGAATCTAAGAAGGTGTAGATGCATTCACCGCGCCTCCTCCTTCCTCCTTCCCACATCACTCCTGTTTCAACTTCCTGGGGCATTTTGTCAAAGGTGAGCAGGCAGCGCTCCCTAACAGTTCGATTCTAATTAATCCCTAAGAAACGTTACGACTGATGTCATTTCTGTAAGCAGATACGTTGACGTAACATCTGGAACAAATGTGAAGGTTATTTATCATCGGAAAAACTCCTGTGATTTACTTTGTTCGCTCTTCGTTCCAGATCTTTATATTTCCCCCATTTACTGGGAAGGACCACAAAATCGTTGCTTCTGTCCCTCAGCATTTTCTAAGTGCACGTCCTCGTCTTTTGTGTCATGATGTGAAGGCTCTCAAGCAATAGTCCAATTAGAGCCTTTTTATCAGTTTAATAATATACGTGTTACAGCTAACATGAAAAAAAAAGTGTGCACTATTTATCCAGGACAAGAGAAGGGCCACTGCCACTTGAAGTGGGTTTCTTTTTACAACCTGGGTAGAATAGACATTATTTCTTAGCCTGAGTGCCGTGACCCAGCCCAGGTTGAAATGCCCATGTGGGTACAGTGAAAACATGACCGTGTTTGGTGAGAAGCAGGCTTTTCTATTATAAGCTGCATCTTTTAAAAAGGGGAACTTAACCAAACAGAAAGGTTGACTTTCTTACGATGCTTGGTTCTCAGCATAAGGGAGATGCTCCTTCCTGTATCCGTGCAAAACTCATCCCAGGATCGCGTGGTTCCGTTGGGAGCGCCAAGGGAAGAAGGTTCACTGAATTTTAAAAACGAGACCCTGCACACGTCTGTCAAACCAAAAGTCCCCCAAACGATGACTTTCACACTGAAATAGCAAATCCACATTTAAAGAACTTTTCCTGTCCATGAGACAAAATTATTTCTTTTCTCCATGGATACAAACAGATTTTGAAATCAGCCTGTTCAGTGAAATCACCCAGATGTACTCTTGAGTGTGTGTCTGCCCGGGCCCTGCAAACCTTGGGGAGGAATGAAGGATAATGTCCTAATAATGTGATGTCTCAGAGGGGCAATTCATAAAATATTTATCCTAAAGCAGAAAATGTGTCTGTCTGCCTTGTTCATTTATAAAATAATAGTTTAGGGGAATTAGGTACCAGCTACATTCCTCAGTCAATGGGCTTGGTTTCACCCAGAGTCCATTAGACTAGGTTATGTATGTGCTGAGGAAGACACAGCCTGTCAGCAGTGCATAATGGATCATGAAAGATAAATGGAATTAGGCAATTGAATAATTAGAGTAGTGTCCACCAGAGCGGCTCTAAGTAAAGGGCTGCAGGGATTTCCATTAGAAACCTCCATTTCAATGGTTAGAAATCCATCTGGGAAAATTTGGCTGGTGCTGTAAAGTTAGAGCCCGGTGGGGAACTCAGGGGGAAGACTCTCCCCAGGGAGCGTCCTGGTACCCGAAAGCCAGTGGGGGGTGGTTTAGGAGCCACGATGCTAGAGAGGCTTGAGCGCTGCCCCCTTCCTTCACCTAAGTAAGCCTCCCAAGTTCCAGATTTGATGGAAATTGAACATTTCCCTGGAGAGGGGGAGGTCTGATGTGCTCCTCTGTCCTCAGGCTTGGAGCCCTTGGAGATGCCTTAGGGAAAGGCTGTGCTGTGAAGGCCGTACCCTGGGATTGTGCAGTAGACAGGCTACACAACCATGCTCTGCCGCCCTCCAAGGGCCACACCTCCAACACTTAGCACGGAGCCTGGCACGTAGAGGCTGCTCAAAAATATCTGATGATTGAACAACAGATGATTATGACCTTCACTAAATCCAGTGAGAAAAAAGAGAAGACAAATTGCTAACAAAGGTGGTCCCAGGTTTGGAAGACAAGATTAGAAGATTTTCTGCAGGTGCAGTATGAGAAGAGAGTAAAGTCTCTGGGTTATTCTTAAGAAACCCAGAAAGCATTTCCTCACTCGGGATTTATTAAGCAGCTGCAGTGTGCCGGGATATAAGACGAAACACAGGCTCCTGTCTCAGCTGCTTTGTGTCCACTGGGGGGACGGACGTCATGCTGGAAGAGGGGACTGTCCCCAGCGCAGGGAGCCTATGCAGGAGCCCAGTTGGCCTGGAGGCCCCGAGGAGTGCCTCCAGTGTGCCCTGGAACCTGCACAAACATTCAAAAGCCTTTTTTGTCCAATAGGATCTAGCTCTATTCCGAAAGCTATTGCTGGAAGGAAAGAAGGTTTTTTTTTTTATCCTTTTTTTGCGGTACGCGGGCCTCTCACTGTTGTGGCCTCTCCTGTTGCAGAGCACAGGCTCCGGACGCGCAGGCTCAGCGGCCATGGCTTACGGGCCCAGCCGCTCCGCGGCATGTGGGATCTTCCCGGACTGGGGCACGAACCCGTGTCCCCTGCATCGGCAGGCGGACTCTCAACCGCTGCGCCACCAGGGAAGCCCGGAAAGAAGGTTTTTATTAAAGGTATGATTACGTATGGAGGGAAACACAAAATCCCCGGGCCCGGCTTGGCCTCTGATTGGGTGTGGAGCCAAGGGCAAGTCAGTGACCGTCTTTAAGCCCAGTTTTCTCGGCGTCTGTAGAGTTGAGAACAGCCAGCTCGCAGAGTCCCGGGATCTAGCGAGGAACGAGGGGCCCGAGTGTGCCGTGAACGTGAACTCTGAGTGGACACGGTCTGGTTATGTCCATCACCTTCCACTGGACATTCACACCAGGTCCGTGCAGCTCTCCTTCATCAAACACACAGGCATCTTATTGTCCACCACACGTGTTTGAATCTGGTCATGTTGCCCTATTTTATAGAGAATGAGACTTAAGAAGATGCAGGAATTTGTGCTAATCTGATGCCTGGTAACTGATGACACGGGTAGGACCCTTAACTCAGGTCTGCCCAGCACAGAGGCCCTTGGGCCTCGGGGTTTGTTTGGGCTGCACAGAGGGGAGGTCCTGCATGACAGGGACATGCTGGCCGCCTGCGTGCGACAGTGTCCGCGTGCAGAGCGCCGCCCTGGTGGAGGTCCATGCAGGCACAGGTGCTCCCGGGGGGATGCCGCTGGGGGGGGGGGCGTTTTCGGTGCGTGCGACCAGTCTCCTGCAGAACCCAAGCCCTGTGACTCCCTGTCCCCTTCCTGCCCAGCCCCTGGTACCTGCTGTTCCGCTTTCTGCTTCTACGAACTCGACTACTCCAGGGACCTCATATGCGTGGAATCACACAGCATTTGTTCTTTGGTGTTTGCTAATTTCACTGAGCACAATGTCCTCAAGCCTCATCCATGGTGTACCCTGTGTCCAAATTTCCTTCCTTTCTGAGGCTGAATACTATTCCACTGTGTGTTCACGGCACAGTTTGCTTATCCATTCATCCGTCGACGGACACGTGGTTTGCTTCCACCTCTTGATCGTTGTGAACAGTGCTGCTGAGAACGTGGGTGTACAGTGATCTCTTCAAGGCCCTGCTTTCAATTCTTCCGGGCATATACTCATAAGTGGGATTGCTGGATCATACTGTAGTTCTATTTTTAATTTTTTGAGGACCCTCCATGCTGTTTTTCATAATGGCTGCACCATTTTGCATCCCCACCAACAGGGCACAAGGGTTCTCATTTCTCTGCATCCTCACCAATACTTGTTATCTTGTTTTTTGGTTGTTGTTGTTGTTGTTTTTTGCGGTACGTGGGCCTCTCCCTGTCGTGGCCTCTCCCGTTGCGGAGCACAGGCTCCGGACGCGCAGGCTCAGCGGCCATGGTTCACGGGCCCAGCCGCTCCGTGGCATGTGGGATCTTCCCGGACTGGGGCACGAACCCGCGTCCCCTGCGTCGGCAGGCGGACCCTCAACCACTGCGCCACCGGGGAAGCCCCTATCTTGGTTTTTTGATGGTAGCCATCCTAATGGTGGTAAGGTGGTATCTCACCGTGGTTCCACTCATCTTTTAAGACCTAGGTTAAACCGCTTCTCTACTGCCACAATTCTCCCAGCTTTTTCAGACAGGGTGAGCATCCCGGGTGCACCCCTGACGCCTGTCCCCAACTCAATTATGCTTTATGAGGTTCTGTATTTATTTGTTTATCTGCATCCCCCGCAGGACGTTGAGTTCCTAGATGGTGGTCCCATTTGGTCAGTGAGGTGTTTTCAGCGTCCTGTATGCAATAGTTATTCTAGAGATGTTTGTTGAATGAATTAAAAAATGTTTTGTCACTCATATTTAGTATGGCATTTTGTTGATTTACCAGTTTTAATTTTTTTAGAGCTACTCCTTACCTCAAGTACACACATCTTAAGTGTACAACTCAATGGATTTTTAAATATGTTTACACCTGGGTAATCATCTGTCCCGATCAAGACAGAACATTTCTAGCCCCTGAACAGTTCCTCTGGGTTCCTTACCAGTCAAATGCCCACTCCCCAAAGGAACTCCTGCTTTTAGTTTTTAACCCTCGATTGCTTTGCCTGTTCTTGAGTTCATATACATGGAACCACAGGGCACCTGCCCTTCAATACCTGACTTCCTTCACTCAGCCGAGTGGGAGATTCATCTCCATTGCTGTGTGTGTCAGTGATTCATCCCTTCTTATTGCTGAGGCGTATCCCATTGTGTGAATAACCGCGGTTCATTCAGCCATTCTCTTGTTGATGGACATTTGGGTTGTTTCCAGTTTTGGGCTATTGTGATTAAAGCTGTTATATACATTCTTAGCTCTTGCAAATAGAGATGCTGTAAGTATCTTATGCACGTCGTTTGAGGAATGCTCCTCTTGTGTTCTCATGTCTCCTGTGTCTGTGCCTTTGAGTGGAACTGCTGGGCCATCTTGTACACATATGTACAGGATTAGCAGGTAATGCCAGTTTTTCAGAGTGCTTGAATGAATTCACACTGCCGCCAAGCAATGTGCGAGAGACGCAGGTGTTTCCTAGCCTCACCTGTGCTTGACACTGTCAGTCTTTTGACTTCATTCATTCTGGTGATTTGCACATAGCTTTTTCATGATCTTTTCCCTGGTTTCAATTTTTTTTGGTACCAAAATTTTATTTTTATACTGATATTTAAAATTTTGTTTGTCGCAATTTCTTGTTTATTGAATGTCAGACTTCACCTCCTGCATTTGAGATAGGAATTTAAATTTTTTTAAGTTTGTTTTTAAAGCAGGGCTTTTAAAAAAAAATTAAGTGTAGTTGATTTACAATGTTGTGTTAGTTTCAGGTGTGCAGCACAGTGATTCAGTTATATAGATATATTCTTTTTCGTATTCTTTTCCCTTATAGGTTATTGCAAAACATTGAGTAGAGTTCCCTGTGCTCTAGAGTAGGTCCTCGTTTATCTATTTTATATATAGTAGCATGTATATATTAATCCCATCCCCCTAATTTATCCCTCCCCCGCCTTCCCCTTCGGTGACCATCAGTTTGTTTTCTGTGCCTGTGGGTTTTAGCAGGGCTTTTGAAGCATAACTGTTTGAACAACTGGGTTGAAGCTCTGTCCTCACTGCAGGGTGAGCAGAGCAGTGTGAGGTTGAGAAGCTGGGTGTGGACTGATTCTCCGGGCGTGGATCCCATAGCTCTGACACCAGAGCTGCTGTGTGGTTTGGGACCAGTTCATACACCCTCTTGGTGACTCAGTTTCTCCATCCATAAAATCGGGAAAGTAATAGAACATGCCTCTTGAAGTTGTTAATAGGATTAAACAAGTTATTGCACTTTTAGAATAACCCCTGGCAATAAGTAAGTTAATACTTATTAAATAGTAACTATTATTGTCACTGAGTTTCTTCAGTGGCTTTTATTAAAAGTTGCTTCCTTTCCCTTTGTTTTCTTATTCCAGGTTGGTCCTAGTAACAGCTCTCATAAGGTTTAGGCATATATCTGGAATCTGTGCTTTATTTTGTTCGTTACTTTTTTCTGTTCTTAAGCCAATGTCATACTGTCCTATTGATTGTCATTTGGTAATATATTTGATAATTATCTAGGAAGTGAGTTCTCCTGATTCCACTTTTATTTTCCTTCCCCAGTGCAGTGTTCTTGCCTACTTATTTTTCCAGATGGCTTCTTAGTACAATTCCTGTGGAAATTTCTAATTAGTTTTTGAACTGTATGATTTTTAATTAATTTTTAATACAATTTAAAGTTACTTTCCAATTTACAGTTATTACAATATATTGGCTATATTCCCCATGGAATACCTATACAATACATCCCTGAGCCTATCTTACACCCAGTAGTTTGAACTTTATTTATAACTAACTACAGGAGTTTTTTGATCTTTACTGTGTCAGATCTTCATAACCTGAAACAGAACCCAGCACCCAACTTTTTAAAACTTCATTTCTCCCACAAGAATTTTATAATTTTCTTTCAACAGATCTTGAAATCACCACACCAGGTTAATTTCCAAGCATATAAAGGATAAAGCTTTTGTGAATGGGATTGCCTTCTGTTTACCTCCCATGTATTAGAAAGTCATTGACTGTGGTGGATTTCTGTCATAGCATGCCACTTTGGGGAACCTGTTGATTATCTCCAGTAGTTTTCTCTTTGGTGGGGGAGATAGCAAATTACAGCGGGTAGAACATGGGCTTTGGAGCAGAAGAGCCAGACTGTAGATATATCTCCTCTCGTGACTTGTGTGAGACACTTTGGGCAAATTGCCGTCTCCTCTGAGCGATGGGGGTAATAATAGCTAGGGAGGACTTGTGCTGGAACTCTGGAACTTCCTTCTTTCTTAAAAATCACATAAGCCGCCGGGTAGATACCCAAAAGAATTAAAAGCAGAGTCTCAGAAATATTTGTGCCTTACATTCAGAGCAGCATTATTGACAGTTAATGAAGAGGTGGAAGAACTCAAGTGTCCATGGATGTTGGATAAACGAGTTGTGGTCCCTCCATACAGCGGAATGTTGTTCAGCTTTGAAAAGGAAGGAGATTCTGACACAGGCAAAAACATGGATGAACCCTGAGGACATGATGCTCAGTGAAATTAGCCAGTCACAAAAGATGAATTCTGTGTGATTGAACTTATATGAGGTACCCAGAGCCATCAGATTCATAGAGGTGGAAAGTAGAGCTGTGGTTGCCAGGGGCTGGGGAGGGGGCGATGGGGAGTTGTGTTTAACGGGACAGAGTTTCACTTTTGCAAGATGGAAAACATTCTGGAGGTGGATGGTGTGATGATTTGACAACAGTGTGAAGGTACTTAAGGCCACTGAACTGCACACTGAAAAATGGTCAAGAGGGGAACTTTTCTTATGTGTATTTTATCACAATTAAAATAATAATTCTTAAAAAAAAATCATGCAAGCTGGAGTTGGCATTCTGGAAGCACATCCTTAGCAGATGGGAGTTAGTGCAATGAAACACACGCTATGCATCAAAAAAAATGTAGGGCTCAAGTCCACGAACAAATGTTGAATTGTGCATGTTTGGTATCTCCTGGTATGTAATAATATTTGTTCCTTCCTTAAGTTAGCAGGCTGGGGGGAAAGTCAGTCCTTCCATGACACGCACCGGGGTGGAGGTGGAGGGAGGGGTACCAGGTGAGAGAAAGGAGGGTGAGAAGCTGTAAGTGTAGAATAATCGTGTTTATAACATTAATAACGGCGACACCAACAGGTAGCCCTGGATGACTCTTTGTGCTAAACATTTTGAAATCATCATTTTATTCAATATTCATAGCAACCCATGAAGTAAGAATTATTCCAGTTTTCCCAGCAAAAATACCTGAGGCTTAGGAGGTCAGAGAGAAGGAAGCTGCCGTATATTTGCTGTTCCTGTAAACAGGCCTCTTCACCCTGCAGGGGACCTGGAGTTGTTATTTCTCTTTTTAATATGGGTTTTATTTTTTAATGCAAATGTATTATGATTATTTTTTAAATTTATTTATTTATTTATCTTTGGCTGCATTGGGTCTTCGTTGCTGCGCGTGGGCTTTCTCTAGTTGCGGCAAGCGGGGGCTACTCTTCGTTGCGGTGCGCGGGCTTCTCATTGCGGTGGCTTCTCTCGTTGCAGAGCAGAGCACGGGCTCTAGGTGCGCAGGCTTCAGTAGTTGTGGCACGTGGGCTCAGTAGTTGTGGCTCGCGGGCTCAGTAGTTGTGGCACGCAGGCTCTAGAGCGCAGGCTCAGTAGTTGTGGCTCGTGGGCTCAGTAGTTGCGGTGCACGGGTTTAGTTGCTCCGCAGCACGTGGGATCTTCCCGGACCAGGGCTCAACCCCATGTCCCCTGCACTGGCAGGCGGATTCTTAACCACTGCGCCACCAGGGAAGTCCTGGAGTTGTTATTTCTGAGAAATTTTTTTACCATTTTCCAATTAAAGAGGACAGAAGGGGTTGTTCTCCCCCAGATTCGGTTTGACAGATCCCATGGAGGAAGGGCCTGGCTTGGGTCACATGTCCTGTCCTGAAGAGATGACTATGTTGAGAGGAAGCACAGTGATATGAGGCCCCCTGAGAGATGGGGCCCTAAGAACACCCTTGTCTTGTTCCTGACTTTAAGGGAGAGGCAGCTGGTACTTCGGCAATGGCCACAAAAAGAAAGACTTGAAACATATTTTAAAAGACCAGAACAAATGGAGAAAAAATGAAGTTCACGGGAAGAAAATACCAATACTGTAAATGTAATATTGTAAAGATGTCAGTTCTCTCTGAGTGAGCTCAATGCAGTGCCAGTCAAAATCCCAGCAGTCTTTTTCAAGGAACTGAGCAACCTGCATCTAAAATTTTACATAGGCGTAAAGAACCAAGAATAGACACAGAATTCCTGAAGAAGAAGAAATCGGAGGGACTTTGAGATCAAAGATAAAGTCTCATTATAGAGCTGTTACCGTAGGAACAAAAATGAAATCGCATTTGTATCTGACACCACGCACAAAGATCACTTCTTTTTTTTTTTTTTTTTTGCGGTACGCGGGCCTCTCACTGTTGTGGCCTCTCCCGTTGCGGAGCACAGGCTCCGGACGCGCAGGCTCAGCGGCCGTGGCTCCTGGGCCCAGCCGCTCCACGGCATGTGGAATCCTCCCGGACCGGGGCACGAACCCGAGTCCCCTGCATCGGCAGGTGGACTCTCAACCACTGCGCCACCGGGGAAGCCCACACAAAGATCACTTCTGACAAGGAAAGACTTAAAATGTGAGAGGCAAAACCTAAATAAATGAGTGGATCACAGTAACATAGGCATAAGGAAGAATTCCTTCCAAAAGTTCCCCAAAGTAGTAATTATAAATGAAAAGACTGGTAAGTGCAACTACATTAAAATTAAGGCCTCCATTCACCAAAAGACAACATAAAGGAAATTTATATGAAATTCACAGTGGCATCCTGGCTCAGCTCTTGAAATGGCAAAAGGACATTGCTGGGAAGAGTAGTGAAATCTGAATGAAGTCTAGAGTTTAGTTTATAGTAACACACACCGATGTTGGTTTCTTCGTTGTGAGGAATGCTTCTTGGTAATGTTCCCCAATTAGGGGAAATTGGGTGAGGAGTAGATGGTAATTCCTCAGCAAGTCTTCTGCAAATCTAAATTATTTTAAAATAAAAAGTTTATTTACAACCTGGGATTTGGTGTTTATGATATATGTAATCAATAAAAAAGTAATTTTAAAGAACCACAAAAAAATCAATAGTCAAGAAAAGATGTTTTTCAGAAGAGGAAAAGTAAACAGTAACTAAACTTAAGGCAAGATGACAATCTCATCTTTAAAAAAAATTTTTTTTTATTGGGGTATAGTCGTTCCACAATGTTGTGTTAGTTCCTACTGTACAGCGAAGTGGAGTTCCCTGTGCTATACAGCAGCTTCTCATTAGTTATCTATTTTATACATATTAGTGTATACATGTCAATCCCAGTCTCCCAAGTCATCCCCCCCACTTCCCCCCTTGGTGTCCGTACGTTTATTCTCTACATCTGTGTCTCTATTTCTGTCTTGCAAACTGGTTCATCTGTACCATTTTTCTGGATTCCACATATATGCATTAATATATGATATTTGTTTTTCTCTTTCTGACTTACTTCACTGTGTATGACAGTCTCTAGGTCCATCCACATCTCTACAAATGCCCCAATTTCGTTCCTTTTTATGGCTGAGTAATGTTCCATTGTGTATATGCGCTGCATCTGACAATCTCTTCTTAATAAGCAGACCGCTGCCAATTAATGCTACAGTGCCATCTCATCTCAGCAGTCCTCTTACAAACTGCTGGTGGGAATGTAAAATGGTACAGCCGCTCAGCGAGTAAGCTGGAGGGCCAGCAATTCCTCTTCTAAGTACATGCCCTAGGGTCGCTCTTGCTTTTGCACTTGGACACCAAGAGGCAACTGAAAGAGTGTTCACAGCAGCATTACTCATAATCGACAAAAACTAGAAACAACCAAAATGTCCATCGATAGGAGAATGGATAAGTAAACCACCCCGTGGAATATTATACAGCAGTGAAAATGGATGACTGTCAACAATATGCAAAAGTAAGGATGAACTTTAGAAACAATGTTGAATCAAAAAAGTCTCAGATGAGACAACATATGGTATAATATCTTATGAAGTTCAAAATCAAGCAAAATTAAACTTCATATTAGAAAACTGTAGGATGGTGGTTACTCCAGGGTTGAGGATGAGAGAGGGGGATGGGTTCAGGGAGGGACACTCAAGTGCTTTTAGTGACCTTGGTGACATTCTGGTTTTCAGGTCAGGTAGGTTCATGATGTTCATTTATTATTTTTTGTCTCATGTTATCATATGCATTATTTTGTATCTATTAAATGTTACCAATTTTTTTCAAATTTAAAGATAGGTTAAAAAAAACAAGCAACAGACAGAGCAAGGACGTTGCCAAAATTCATGATGACAGGGCTTTTCTTTTAAACTCTAGTGTTTCTAGAGGAAAATGGAATCTTTGGAAGGCTTTGGGAGACTATGGAATATCCACATGTCTTCTCAGCTGGAACTGATGCCAAGAATGTAGAAAAGACGGCTGATCTCAGTGTGTCTAGAGGGCAGGGTGGGTGGATGCACGTGGAAATGCTATTCAGCCTCCCAACAAGCCTTCACTAAGAATGGTGAGTGCCCTGGGGATGCCAAGGGCGGAGGGACAGAGCTCTGCACTCAAGGGGCTCGTAGGGTGGAGAGGACACTGCTCCGCTAGGGAAATATCCAACAGAGCCAGAGATGATCTTTTTGGAACACAGGCTAATGATGTCGTGACCTTTGCTTACCCCTCAGGGCTTTCTCTCGGCCCTGGGATCAAGCTCCCTTCTCTGGTCCTGGTCCCCTTTGGTCTCGGGCAGCTTGGCTGCTGTCCCTCCATTCCTCATGTGACTCTCATCCGGAAATCCTTTGGTTCCCGGAACCTACCAGAGCTCTCCTCTCAGTGGGCTTTTTCACACTTGGTCTGGAATGTCTCCCACCACGTGCTGAGTCCTACTTATTGACTTAGGCTCCTTTGCAAAGGAGCGCTCCGGGGACCCTGGGCTGCACTAACTTCTGGCTGTACGCGTCTGTGGCATCCTGTACCCCCATCAGCTCTAGGGTGACAGTTTCCATCCTGTCCCCCATGAGATCCCCAGCAGGCCCTGGAGCACGGCAGGGGCCTGATCGGTGTTTGCTGGATTAACTGCAGGTATGTCTTTTTTTTTTTAAAAATAAATTTATTTATTTTTGGCTACACTGGGTCTTCGTTGCTGCGCGTGGGCTTTCTCTATTTGCGGCGAGCGGGGGCTACTCTTTGTTGTGGTGCATGTGCTCTCACTGTGGTGGCTTCTCTTATTGTGGAGCATGGGCTCTAGGGTCGTGAGCTTCAGTAGTTGCAGCATGCGGGCTCAGTAGCTGTGGCACACGGGCTCAGTAGTTGTGGCTTGCAGCTCTAGAGCGCAGCCTCGGTAGTTGTGGCACACAGGCTTAGTTGCTCCGCGGCATGTAGGATCTTCCCAGACCAGGGCTCGAACCCATGTTCCCTGCACTGGCAGGCAGATTCTTAACCACTGCGCCACCAGGGAAGTCCCACAGGTATGTCTTAAGAGTTTCATGCAGTTACAGAGGAGGGAGCGATAACTTGTACTTGGAGGGAAGAAGTGGAGGGCTTCCCGGAAGACGTGGCGTGGGATATGAGGACATGTCCGTTACTTGCATCAGCTTCCACTTACCAGCCTGTTTTGCCCAAATTGCATGTTTTCCTCAGTGGGTGGGCTGTGTGTCCCTGTGGTTGCCACAATTTCTTTGTCCGTTCATCCATTAATGGACACTTAATTGGTTGCACCAATTTACAGTCCCACCAGCAGTTCACAAGGGTTCCTTTTCTCCGCATCTTCACCGACACTGATTTCTTGTCTTTTTTGTATTAGCCATTCTGATAGGTGGGAGGGACTGTCCCTTTGTGATTTGGATTTGCATTTTCCTAATGATTAGGGATCTTGGGCATATTTTCATGTACCTGTTGGCCATCTGTAAGGAGGGCTATTCTTATTAAAGCATCGGCACTGTACCAGATGCCCACTACAGTCAGACCTTGGGGAAATTCATAACCCCCTCTCACTAATTTCTCCAGAATCTTCTACTGTGTTCTAGGTGTACTGTTTCTGTGTCACTCATCCTCTTCCTAGTGTCACATGGGCGAGTGAAATTTGGGGTGAAAGCATGTGAAAAGACACAAGGATGGTGGCTCCTATGACCGAGCTTCTTGAGGAGAGTTTTCTCCTCTTACGCCTCTGTCTCAACATTACTTACATCCTTTTACTCTTTATCCCTCTTAGCTTTCTTTTAACCACCAGTGCCTTGTCTAACCTAATTTCGAAATTTCTCCCTTATGCCCAGACCCTATAAAGATAAAATCCCCCCGAAAAGTGAGCAATTTGGATTTGGTGGAGATGTCAAAAGTGAAATCCTCAACCACAGTGTTCCTAAAGCCCCCTTCCCAGCTGGGAGACAGACCCAGGGGCTTGGGAACAGGGGTGGGAGTGACAGCGGATGGGGGAAAGGGTGGAGACACCCTCATCACGAACCTGTAAGTTCCATTCCGGTGTCTCTTAAGGGGTCGAGCCACTTGGCTGGCAGGCCACGGAGGTACAAGGTCAAGTTAGTTGACTTAATCCTACATCTGTCAAATGGGAAAGATAGTACTTGCTTGCAGGGTTCCCTTTGCTCTGGGTCAGTAGACTGAATTCCACTTTTATGTCTGTTCCTTTCCAGCTTAGGGCCTGTAGGGAGTTCAATCCCACTGAACTTGAGTTTCCTCACTGTCAAATGACCACGTGCAAGGTGATTTACCTGAGTCGTCCGTCAGAGTAACACGGAGACTGAGGCATGGTTAATCACTTGTTAAATAGTTGAGTTTTTATTTTGGAGAAACACCGACTGCACAGAGCATATATGAGAAAGGTTTGCATTGCATGAATTATTTTCCCATTTGAAACCCAGAATCTCGCTCAAATGGCTTCCCAGCCCACATTGTACTGAAGTACCCTGTTTGTTCCATTAACTATTCACAGAGTCAACTGGGGAACCGCTGTTATTAATTTCAATGGAAAGCTAAAATGCAGTTCATTTTCTATAATTGCAGGCCCACGGTCTAAAGAGGCAGCAAAAGCTTTTAATCTGAGGCATTTTTAGAGGAGTATGATCAGAATTACATTGAACATCTTTTGAAGGTACATAATTATGAAAACCTCAATGACACTGACATTCAAAGAGCCCAAACCATAGATGCAGGGAACTCGCATGCGGGGAACAAGGCAAATTGCCGTCTTAGTTACTCGTGATGGAGAAACGCCCACGGGGAAGGTCGGCAGTGTTTGCCCACCTTGCTTTTCTATTTTACTCCAAAGACGTGAGCTCTTCATACTGCGTGGGAGGGGGATATGGCGCTCTCGTCCGAAATGTAAGATTTCTGTAGCCCCAGAGAGCCTGCCCCCGGGGCTGCAGCCTCCCTCGCACCCCTTCCGCGGGGCGGGGCTCGGGCCCGAGGCGCGCGAGGGCGGGAGGGTGCTCCGCGCGCCCACCAGAGGGCGCCAGAGCGTCTCTGCGGGTGCCGGTCCCTCCACGGCTTCCTGCGTCCAGACTGCTCCTGGGTCGCAGGTGTCTGGGCAGGGCTGTCATCCGTTGGTCGCAACTCCATGAGGACAGAGCTCCCCCTCCACTTCCCCGAAGGAGGAAGGACACTAAGAAGGCAGGGAAGTGCCCACAGCAGCCACCTCGCCACCACGACTCCCATGGGGGCCAGGAGGTGGGGAGAAGCCGCGTGCCGGAGAGACGTCGGCTTTCGTTCAAAACTGAAGTGCAGGGGCTTCCCTGGTGGCGCAGTGGTTGAGATTCCGCCTGCCGATGCAGGGGACAGGGGTTCGCGCCCCGGTCCGGGAAAATCCCACATGCCGCGGAGCGGCTGGGCCCGTGAGCGATGGCCGCTGAGCCTGCGCGTCCGGAGCCTGTGCTCTGCAACGGGAGAGGCCACAAGAGTGAGAGGCCCGCGTACCGCAAAAAAAAAAACCTGAAGTGCGATTTACAAACACACCCTCCAGGCGAGCTGCGCAGCAAGGGGGCCGTAGAGATAACGAGGCGGGGCCCCCACGCCCACTCAGCCCTCCCTCCGGATGGGGTGACGCACGTGCCGTGGGCGCCCAGGCCCGCGAATCGTCTGCTCCGCCCAGCGCGATCGGGAGGGGTCACTGAGCCCTGAACCGGCTGCGGCCCAGGCTGGAGAGAGGCAGCGGGACCAGCAGGGACAAACGCGGGAGGGGCAGGGACGAGTCCCAGGCGGAGCTTGGGTGGGCCGGGCGTCAAGCCCCACAGCGGCTCGGGGCCCCCAGGGGATGGGTCCCCGGTAACCTAAGTCAGGCTGGGGAAGCTGGACTTTATTCAGTGGCCTGAGGAACCAGCAGCGGTGTTGGAGCTGGGGGGCGATTGACCAGGTCCGGCCTGGCTTTGGCTGTCACCATGGCTGGCTGGGTACGAGGGGGCAGTTTGCCACCGTGCAGCCCGGGAGGTGGGAGGAGACACTCACCCCCAGCGGGTGCTTAGTGGAAAATGTTTTGCAGGTTGCGATGCTGCGTTTCTGCAGTTCTCCAGATCTTACTGAATTTCAGTGTCAGGTTCTTAACGCGCGCATCTCGGAGTTCTGAAGTACACTTGAGGCTTTCTGCCAAGACATGTAACATCAGCCCCAGGAGGAAGAGCGGAGAAGAGGCCTCCAAGGGCGGTCTCCTGTTCAGAAATTAAAACGGAAGAGTTTGAAAGCAAAGAGCTCAGATACAGGGGGTGGGCTGAACTCAGCTGGTTTGACACTATGAACCAAGAACGCCAATCTTTTTCAAAGTCAAGGGTAAGCGTAAATCAGAACATAGATTTAGCATAGTTTGCAGCCTTGCAGCGTTCCTACTCGGTAGAGCTTTTAACTCCTGGCCTCCCCGAGGTCCGGCAGAATACGATAATGTTTTAACATTTCTTCTGACTTGGCTCCTTACCCTGCGAATGTCCCACAGTGCCCGGCTGTCCTCATCCTCACGTGTGTTGAATGAATGGTGACCACCCCGAAGCCCTCCTCGTGGGGAAGGCGGATGTAAAGAGGTGGAGAGCAATTTTTCCTCCTGGTTTCAAGATGCTAATACAGTGCACTGAGGTAGAGTCTGTAGCAGGTGGTGGGCAGGGACCGTGGGGCTTCTGGACTCTGGTGCGTAGTTTTCCATTTGCCACTTTTGTGCAAGTAAGTAAGCCACTGAACCTCAGTTTTCTTCACTTATCAAATGGGAATAATCTATACTGAACAGACCTCCTAAGGTTATTATGAGGATCGAAAGGAAAATTTGTAGTGAACGCACAAAGCGTGAGGGTAAAGCTATTGATTGTATGGAATGTTGTGGACAGATGTGCGGAGTTATGACGTTAGTCATGGGTCAGTTGCCCTTGAACATGTGGAAAGACAGAAACTAGCGAATTTGCCTAGAAATGATGCCCAAATAGGTAAGCAAAAATAAATTAATCACACTCTTGTGTTTCTCGTACGGGTTCACTGTACTGATTTCAAACCACAGGGGTCTGGCCAACGACAGTTTTTTTTCTCACCTCCAAACTTTTCTGTTGGTTGGTTTCTGCTGTTGTGCTATTTTTATTATGGAAAATTTCAAACATCCCCTTACTCCCTTCTATTGTTCCCATTTCTCCCTCTTTGTTTGCTGGAGGATCCCAGACGTTGTCCTTCCATCCACGAATGCTTGCATGTCTGCCAAACATCTTGCAAGAGCAGCTCTCTCGGCGGCCTCCATCCACTCCCTCACCTTCGGCACCGCTCTGCCCAGCCCCACCCCGCCATGGAGCCTGTTTTAAGAATCACCGAGGACGTCATCCAGAGACCATTTCACAATCTCATCCTCAACTTCCGACACTGTTGAATGGAGACCGCTGAGCCAGGCACTGTCAGGTATGGCGGCTGATCCCCAGACCCGAAGGAGCTCACAGCCGCGGGGGGCTCAGCCCGAGGAGGAGCCTGCGGTCAGAGGGCGCCTGAGGGGCGCGCAAGCCCAGCCGAGGGGCAGACGGCGCTGCCGTGAGGGAGTCGGAACTAGGGCGCACAGTGCTGGGAGGCTGGCTGCAGCCGGCCCCGGGGCTGGGCTGGAAGGGTCAGCAGGGTTCGAGAGGCTGGTCTGGGCGCTCCTGGAGGGATTGGCGAGCCTGGCCGTGGGAAAGCTCAGCGCCACGTCTGGGGAAGGGGACGCAGGTCTGAGACGCAGGTGTGTGAGAGAACCTGCCGATCGGTGCGTTGTGTTTAGGAAACGTGCACAAACAATGCTGAGCTTCAACAAAAGCTTGAGTTCAGAGGAACCGCTAAAGTAGACAACTCACTTGAAGCGCGATTTCTTGATAATCGCCGGGGGCGAGTTGGGGAGCCGGCATCTCTTGGTGTCTGCACGGAACTGCAGCCGTCACCTCTTTGCACAATGTGTCAGCCACCTCATACGCACCATCTCTAGAGCTGGCAGCCCTCTAGCGAGGTGAGCAGTATTCTCCTCCTTTTACAGGTGAGAGGCTGAGGTCCGAGGTTAGATGGACTGCCCCTGGTCTTCTAGGCTTCTAGGGTCTTCTAGGCCACTTCTAGGTCAGTGGCCGCAGCAGATCCAGGCCTCTCTGGTTCCATCCCCTTTGCGGAGCAGCTGGCCTCCCTCTAGATTAGTGTCGTGTGGGTACCAGCCTCTCTCGGCGCTCCTGTTACAGAGCCCGAGAAAAGGAGTAGGGGTCCAGCGAGCGTGCCATGAGCCTGGAGCCCACCATATTGGCACTGTCGTCCTAGAGTGAGGTCACCAGTGAATGGGATGGAAGCTTCTGGTAGTTGGCAAACAGTCGACACCCACACACAATCTGACCTGCAACAGCGACCCCATGTCCTGCCTCTTGTGCCTCCTTAGAGAGGCCTTCCCTGACCGTCTCTCCCACCCTGTTCACTGCATCACATGTTCGCCATGTAGCTGGCTTTATTTTCTTCACAGCATTTATCGCCATCTAAAATTATGTTATTTCTTCATTGGTTTATTATTCCCCTCTGTAGAGTGTAAGCTCAGGAGGTAGCTTCGTCTTGGTAACTGATGGATTCTGAGTACATACCTGGCACACAGCAGATGCCCAATATTCGCTGGGTGACGACGAATCAGTAAGTGTTTTGCCTGTTGTACCTGCCTAAGTCACTTAGATATTAAAAGTAACAAATGAAGAGACTCCCCCTCCCCCTGCCCCAGTTTCCACACTGTAGCTGTGAAGAGGGACAGGGACAAACTCTACTGAAAAAGCAATCACTTACACTTAGAAATGAAGTAGTGAGGTCCCTGTCATGGGAGCATTCAAGCAGGAGTTGGATGACCATTTTATAGAAGTGGTTCCCATACCAGGAACATGGATGAGGACCTTCCAATTCTAAGGTTCTATGATTTGGGGTCAGTGAGGGGAAAGACATTAGTATATAGGGTGTGGGGACGTGGTTGACACAAGGACATCATAGCCTTTGGAACGGCTATGGATGAGAGAGAAACCGCGGGTAACCGTTAGTTAGATGCATTTCACCTGTAACCTGCCTTCACCAATCAAGGTCGTTTGAATTGTTACGAAGGACCGGCGTGTCCTCCATGCGGCACGGAGCCTAAACAAGATGTTTTCTAGGATCTTGGAGTCAGCTGTGTCTAATTCACGTGGAGCCTGTTAAGACTGGGTAGGACCGCCGACCCTCCAAGGGGGCGTGCGTGAGGGTTACAGGCTCCGAGGCTGTTGGAAGTGAGAGGGCCCAAAGCCCCGCCCTGAGCTCGTGCCCCGGGCCTCCGGCTTGGCGCGCCGAGGCCCGCAGTCTAGTTACGCCTGCGCAGAACGCGACGACGCACCTTCTCCCAATCCTCTTTCCCCGCCCCCACGCCCCCCGCGCCTGCGTCTTCGTCCCTCATCCCTTAAGTACCCCCGCCCCTCGCCTTCCCGTGAGCGGGTCTGCGGCTTGTGCCGCGGTTTCTGCGTTTGGCTGGCTTGCGGGTAAACCGTGTCTTTGCTGCTAGACGTTGGCGTCCCACGTGTTGTGGCTCCTGACGCGGCGGGCAGATGATGGACCTGGTTCCTTCCGTAACAAGGTGAGACAAGAACTCCTTTTCCTTAGGCGTTTACTAGTTATCCGCAGGACAAGCTTTGGTGCCCTGAGCACCCACCACTGTCGGCAGGCGGGGGCCCCAGGAGCAGGAGGCCAGCCCAGGCCCGGGGAGGCCGTGCATCTGCACAGACCACCCTGGGAGAGGCAGGGGTGTGCGACCCAACACGTCCCATGACCTCAGACACTCTTGCATTGATTGGTTCTGAGTCGTGGGCAACAGAGGACTTTTTCATAGAATCTAGGCAAAGTAAAGGAAAACTTTAACACCCCCAGAAGGTTCATGTTGGATAATTGTCACTTCTCTTCCATCAGAGTCTAAGCGGTAGATCTTTCCAGATCTCTCTAGAACTAGTGGTAGTTCTGCGGGTGGTCCAAGGAAGGGTGGTAGTTGGATTCACCCTTAAACAGAAACTTTCGAGGAAGCAGGTGAGAACTGGTGAAAGTTCATAAAGAGCCCATCCGCAAAGCATGACTTGCAGGTGAGCAAGGGAACAGCGCCGGTGGGAGTCACTGTGTTCGCAGGCGGCGCGGGGGCTGCAGCCGCCCTCCCGAGTGGGACGCCTGCTCTGGGACGCGGGCAGGTGGCCGCAGGGTCCCCACGGGCTGGTCGCCTGCTCCTTTGCTGGTAAAGATTCCGCGTCTCTTACTTGGCACTTAACAGACAGTGGGCGCGGGGCGTTGGCACATCACTTCTAGAGAGCTTCCGTGTTGCCACAGAAACCAGCTGGCTTAGATTTACACTAAAATGGCAAAAGAGCTTTCTAATAAGGACCCCGAGGAGTTGAAACCTCCCCTTCAGCAGGCAGAGAGACTGAAGAGAGAAGGCTCACTTTCTGAATTCCCAGCCCCTAACTGGGCAGCAGGTCACCAGGCCGCTGGAATCTACACTGGTTCATTTATCACCAAGTGTGGAAAAACGCAGGGGAGTCTGGGTTATGACAGACGAAGTCAGGTGTGATAAAGCAGTGATCCAGAGCCCAGCTGTGTCTTGTGCACACAGTAGGTGCTGGATAAGTTTTAGTTTAAACGACCACATGGTAAAGAAACACGTCAATCACTTGAACGTGCTTGGGTATTTAAAGGCAACTTAAGGAGTATGCGTCAGCATGCAGCCTCAACACCCCACTCTCCGTTTATTTAATACCTTGACTTCACTTGGCACTTTAAGAATATCTTACTTCAGCTCTTAGCTTTAATACTGCAAGTCAGTTAAATCTGAACGAATGGGGAGGGACTTCCCTGGCAGTCCAGTGGTTAGGACTCCGTGCTTCCACGGCAGGGAGCGGGGGTTCGATCCCTGGCTGGGGAACCAAGATCCCACATGCCCCGTGCGTGGTGCAGCCAACAACAACAACAACAACAACAACAAACTATCAACGAATGGGGTTTTTACTCTACGGTCCGACGAGACCTTCAGGCATGATGAACGGATGAGGTAACCTTAGAAGCTATCCAGGCTGGTTAACTTCACATTTAACTTTAACCATCCATTTATCAGACTAAAGTCTCAAGGATCTGAGCAATAAAGCAGCAGCCCACTTTAATATGCAAAAGAATGGAAATCAGGAAGTTGTAGCCGTGGTTTTGTAGGGAGAAAAGTGCGACAGCTGGGAGGGAGGGAGGGAGGGCTGCGCTGTCTGAAAACCAGCTCACGTGGCGCAGTGTCCTGAGAAAACGAACCCCCCAGATCCGCCTCCCAACTCTTCCTATGGGAGCTATCTCTGGGTTTAACACAAGCTGTGTTTGCTCTGGATAAGTTGCTGACAGTGATCTCTGCAACTCCCTTTTTTCCCCTCTGGAAAATGAAAAACTGCTTTAGTGACTCCAGACAGCTTGGAAACTGGCAGCAGGATGGTGAGGACGGCGCTGCATCCCACACTTTTATGAAACCTCCCCCGACATCTGGGCTGCAGCAGAGCTCCCAGCTCCTTTAGGTCAATAAGTTGCCTTTAATCCCACTCTGGCCTGTTTCCCACACGTTTTTTTAAAGGTATAATTGACTTATTAGCTTCAGGTGTGCAAGATTTGACACTGCATACATTGCAGAATGACCACAGTGAGTCTTGCTAACATCGTCACCATACAGTTAGAACGTTTTTTTCTCGTGATAACTTTTAAGATCTACTCCTCAGCACCTTTCAAATAGGCAATGCAGTATCAACTGTAGTCCCCACGCTGTACTTTACATCCTCATGACTTATTTTATAACTGGAAGTTTGTACCTTTTGATCCCCTTCACCTATTCAACCCCCTGCCCCCCACACCTCTGGCAAACCAGCAATCTGTTTTAAGATTCCACATATGAGATGGTTTGGTATTTGTCCTTTTTTTTTTTTTGCGGTACGCGGGCCTCTCACTGTTGCGGCCTCTCCCGTTGCCGAGCACAGGCTCCGGACGCGCAGGCTCAGCGGCCATGGCTCACGGGCCCAGCCGCTCCGCGGCATGTGGGATCTTCCCGGACCAGGGCACGAACCCGTGTCCCCTGCATCGGCAGGCGGACTCTCAACCGCTGCGCCACCAGGGCAGCCCTGTCCTTCTCTCTGACTTATCTAATTTAGCATGATGCCCTCCAGGTCCATCCATGTTGTCCCACATGGCAGGATTGATTTCTTACGGCTAAACAGTATTCCATCGTTTACATACACCACGTCTTTATCCATTGATGGACATGTAGGCTGTTTCCAGATCTTGGCTATTGTGAACAATGCTGCAGTGAACATGGGGATGTCAATAACTCTTCTCCACATGTTCCTTGTGGGATATTATTGTAGTAAGAACTACTACAAACTCTGCTGGTGTCAGTTTTTCTGTATTTCACATAGTTCAGAAACGAAATCTAAACAAATCTTGACTGTTCGGAACAATCGTAGTCATGACTAATTGGAGGAACCGCAGTCTGGTGGTCACGTTAGACTGCAGGGGTGGCCGGAGTCGACAGTGCAGAGGGGACAGAGCTTTTGGGTGGAGCGGGAGGGTTAGACAGAAGAGTACTTCACTGTGGAGAAGCCGGACACACGTGGGCCGGGTGGTCACGGGCAGCATCAGTGGTCATAAATCCTGTGGACAGTGCGTGCCCTCGAGATGACAAGAGGAGAACGGCGCTCTTCCTCCCCCAAGCCCATAATCCCAGTCTAATCATGAGGAACAGGAGACGAACGCCGATAGAGCGCGTCCTGCAGTGTCCCCGTCCATCCTCTTCAACACTGTCAAGATCCTCGGAAACAAGGAAAGTCTGAGAAAGTGGCCTCACAGCCAAGGAAGACCTAAGGAGATGTGACAGCTGGTGGTCACGTGTCCTGGATGTGACCCTGGAACAGAAAAGCACAGGAGGCCTAGCTTCTCTCTCTGGGATACCCTGGGTTCTTCAGGAGGTGCAGAATCTGATATTTAATGTCTGGTTTTAAAAACTGTTTGAAACTGGTATTCAAGCATCTACCTGACAAGTTGTCCTAGCACACATCATGACCATAAAAATGCAATGTAATAAAATCTTTTAGGAGGAGAAGGGTGTTTGCCCTGAGAGCTCGATAATGATTTCTCAAGGAGGTGATGTCACTTGAGCCAAGCCAGCCACGGAGACCCAGGAGGGCAGGGGGTGGGTGGTGGTTTAGAAGAGAGGCAGGGGAGGTGGGACCAGGTCGTGAGGGGCCTTCCACGCGGTGCTGAGCTGCTGTGCAGACGACGTGGAACTGCCGAAGACCTGCACACAGGGTTGGGGTTTAGGAAGGTTACTCTGCTGTCATGAGAGTCTGGATCGAAAGAGTGGAAGTAGGCAGAGGCTTGGGAAAGTTCAGTTTTGCAGAACTGAGATTTAGGGGCCCTAAAGCAACAGGATGCTTAGTCTACAGACTGGGAGCTACAGACCCAGGGCATCAGTGGTATTCAGAATGGCAAGGTGGCAATCAGAGACGGTACTTAGAACTATGACAGAAGTAGGTGATGGGAGCCAAAATGAAGTCTGGTATAAAGGCCCGCTGAGATTCACCATAAGGAGGATCATTCTCCTGAAAGTGGGGAGTGGAGGCAAGAGGGGGCGGCGCTCAAGCTCTGCCTCCAGACACGGGACCACGTGAACGTGCAGGGAAGGGAAAGCACCGCAGGGGCATGGGAGGGAACACCACCAGTGTGTGTGCAGGTGCATGGACCTCCCGGGCTGTGGAAATCCTGATTGGGGTTGGACCAGAGGCCTTGGGTTGAGCTTAACTTACTAGGAAATTGGGAGCTAACTTTCAACTAAAACTTTTTTTTTTTTTTTTAATGCAGGGAGTGAGCAAAGCTCTACAAGAACAGAAATCCCAGTGTCAGGACTGCCTGGTAGGTGCAGTTGAGGAAACCAGTGCTGCCGTCCCAGAGAAATGCAAGGTGAGCCATAGAGGTGGTTTAGTTTTCTAGTAACCACATTAAAGTAAAAAACTGGTCAAATTAATAACTTTATACAACCCAATATGTCCAAGGTATTAGCATGTCAACACGTGGCACTAGTCACATTTCTGGTCCTCAGTGGCCACCGTCTAGAGGTCCTGCACAGGCTGAGATCCCGAGTGTCAGTAGGGATCACCTGTGTTCTGCCTACAGCAGTGAGAATTAGGAGATGGATTCGTGATCCCAAGTCTTCAAGCTTGGGATATCGTAGCGATGACAAAATGCCACGAACAAAGATAAGGACCACACGTGAGTCAGCATCTGCTGTGCAGGAAAAGAGACAATGTCGCTCTTACGGAAAGGATGATTTTTATTTCCATCCTAAATGATTATCACACCATTATTTAAACACATCTGAAAAATCCTGAAGTAATTTAAACTGAAGGCACAGAACAAATCAAAATATCTAAGCTTAAAATGAGAGAATTCAAATATTTCGACAGTATCAATAAATTATGAACAAGTTTCCATCACCAAATATCATTCTGACCAACAGCTACAGTCTTTTGTAATAAAACCAAATTAGCTTAAACTGATTTCAAGATTTCCATGATAAAAATAATATTGAAAAAAAGTCGTCTTTCAAAATATTCATTTTATCACCAGGTTCGCTGTAAGCATTTTATTTGTAACAAAGTGGCAGTTAGGATATTTGTTGATGGGTGACCACTCCCCAAGAATGATGCATTCTTACAAAACGTTTTAAAAAATAGCAAAGTAGGCTACAAAATTCTGTTTGGGGAGCAGGAAAAAAAACTTGTTCTATGTCAATTAGAATAACAAAGCATTTCAATATCAAGTTGCTTCAAAAGCCCATCATCACATAACAGTCATATACTGCATAGGGCATTCCACTGCCTCTTGGCTAACTGCTGATCACACAGTGCCGCTGAGGGGTTGAACAAGTCAGTAATGATTACTGTTGCCATTTCCTATTTAGTCAAGAGATAGGTTTAAAAACAATCGTTAAAAAACTCACTGGAATAATCTGTGACACGCTACAGAAACAGTAAACCCCAGCAAGGCAACTGCTAAGTTTTGAAATAAAGTGGTCATGCTTCATAATATACTGTAGTATTCTGAAATACATTCTCTGACCATCAACACCATTTATTAGAGGTCACTTGTATTAGCTCAGATTCTGAACTAGATTTCTAAATGAAACTTTTTTCAAGTATGCATAATATTCATAAGGTAAAGACTTTCCTCTTATTCACTTCTTTATGTGTGCTTCCAATGGACAACTGTGATGGTTAAAAGACAAACAAAATGGGCTGGTCAGGTTTCAAAAACATTTCAAAAAGCATGAGATAGTCTAGTGACCAAGAAGGACTGACTGAAAAGTGTTTTTAAAATCTGGTATAGCAGGTTTCACATGTTAGTATCTTTCAGAATTTTTCCTGAAATAACTAAGTAAAGAAATAATGGGGAAAAATAACGGTTTCTAAAACACTTGAGAATAAAGTAAAAAAGGTGTGTCTTCTACTTAGCTGTGATATATATGAATGTGCATTTAACAGCAATCTGGTTTCATTTTTATCATCTAATTGCATAAATCACAGAAACATTTCCAGCCAAGTTTGCTGATAGGAGCATAATACAAACGCTAGAAAACGATTTTTAGCAAAAACTGCTTCAAAATTTTCCTACCTAACAAAACATCCTCTTGGAAATGACTCTTTAATGCGTTTGGACTGTGCAAGTAAATGCGGCTTTTACCATCTCCAGCTGTAAACTATAATTATCTCCAAATTCCTTTGTCACTGGATAGTGTTATCTTTTATTCTCTACTATTCTAATAATGGTACATTATTTTTAAAAAATCTCTTTAGGGGTCTCAGACTTAATGTCTTCATCTATGAGTACTGAGATTAAAGCAGAAATAAAATAAGCCAGAAAAATCTCCTTATAAACAGCATGAAGTTTTGAAATGTGGCACCGTGTAAACTGGGAAAGCCTTATCCAAACTCCGAACGCATCCGTTCCCGGCACTGCCGCTCCAGGGGCAGCACGTGCTGCCCGTCTTGGGCACGTGGAACTCATTTTCTGACTCAGTTAGTGAAAACAGAGCCACCAGAAGTCATCTGACCCAGCCGGCTGGCTCACAGTTTGGGCGGACTTCATTCTTTATTATAGCTCACATTGTGACAGCTGAGAATCTGAATTCTGAAAATGTGGTCTCACAAGGGTTAGTGGAAGACGGGCACTGAGCTGGCAAACGGAAGGAAACATTTCAATAACAAAAGACGAGCCTAGTGGTTTTGACCCTGCGTATACCCAGCTGTGTCTGCAGCCCCTTACAAACAGAAACTCGACAAAACCAAAGAGTTTTCTTTCCAAGCCCTAAAGAAAGGAAGATGTTTGACTTAAAACCAACTTCAGAGTCTACACCAGGCTGCCAGGCCAGCAGACCACTGTCAGTGTGACTTTGTTCCTCTGCCCCTTCAGCATGGGGACCAACGCCGAGTGGCTCATGCCCACGGTCGACAGGCCGTTTACGGCCACGATCATGTCTCCACACCTGCACAACGACAGACAGAGACAGTCACTGTTTCTGTGATTCTGAAACTGTTATCCCGGGACTTGCTTCGCAGGAAAACCACACTTAACCACTGTCAATGAGTAGGCTACACAGTTTACTTTGAGAGACATCTGGGGTGATTTTTAAGCCTGTGTTGGCTTTCCCTTGCCAGCCTCTCCTCTAACTGGTAGATGATTTTAAGGGCAAGCAGAATAATTTTCATATAAGCTTAAGCAACATATAGTTAAGAGAATAAATCTGCTGCCTTTTTTTTTTTTTTTTTTTGCGGTACGCGGGCCTCTCACTGTTGTGGCCTCTCCCGTTGCGGAGCACAGGCTCCGGACGCGCAGGCCCAGCGGCCATGGCTCACGGGCCCAGCCGCTCCGCGGCATGTGGGATCTTCCCGGACCGGGGCACGAACCCGCGTCCCCTGCATCGGCAGGCGGGCTCTCAACCACTGCGCCACCAGGGAAGCCCCTGCTGCCTCTTTTAAAAATACCAGATGATACATTTGGACGGTGCTGCTGATTTTCATCGTTCATCCTTACCGCTCATACATTCGAGGGCTCAATTAAATTGAGAATAAGACCCGCACCTCCTCTGTCAGCTACGCATGCTCGCTGTCCTCCAAGGCGAATTACCACGAATGGATGATGAGTCCGAAGGCCTTTCTCGCCTTTGGTTTTTAGTCTTTAGTGTGAATACAAACATGCTACTTTACTGTGAGCTGCTTCAGTTGCTTTTTGGAAGTAAGTGGAAGTTAGTTTATAATTTGCATGAGACCCAGACTGGTTGAGTAACTTGGCTAAGAGAACAGTTAAGTCATCCCCCCATTCCTCTTTCCTCCTAAAATAATGATGTTTTTCCATCTGTGTCAGGGTAAGACTGATCTGCAGCACACTAACCCTGATCGGCTTGTCCCAGTATTCTTGAGCTGTCACTCTGTGTTTGCAAACAGTGTAAACTCCCCATTTGTGCAGCTCGCTGACGAGGCTGTCAGCATCCACTTTTTAAGAACCGTTTCTTTCATCCAAAACTAGGCACTAAGAACTTGGTCACCCATCTCCTCTGCTTGTGTAATCTCTTGATATAAGACCTCTTTCTTCTCAACGTGCCTGAGCTTTGAAAAAGAGGCGGCACAGAGATTGAGAGAATGCTTTTTGCCCAGTGGTGACAGTAGCGGGGCTGAATGGCAAAGGCTCTGAGCCACACGGTCCTGGTTTAAATCACTGTCAACTACTTCCAGCTGTTCGACTGTGGGCAGGTTTTTAACCTGTCGAAGCCTCAGTTATCTTGCGTATAAAATAGGAACCACAGCAGCACTTACCTCACAGGTTACTAAGAAGATTCAGTAACCCGTGCCCAGCGCCTAGTCCTGCGCCTGGCCCGCACATCACCCATCCAGTGTTGACGAAGACTTTACTACATACACAAGGCCCTGTGATGGCCGCCAGGGATATAGCAAGAAGTGCAACAACATCCCTCCCATGTGGACTTGCATAAATTGAATGTTAGGCTGACGTAAGTGCTGCAGAGAAAAAGTTACCTAATGACGGGACTGGACCCAAGTGTTCAGAGCAAGTTGTCGCGTCACAATGTGCCCAAACGACTCAGCTTTATTTTGTTAATCTAATAACAGGCACTGAACCTATGAGTGCCAAGATGGTAAAGGTGCTTCAATCTAGACCAGGGCTGGCAAACCGTTCTGTAAAGGGCCAGATGGTAGATCAATATCTCAGGCTCTGCGAATCACCGGTCTCTGTCACAGCCACTCGGCTCTGCCGTCGTGGCTCGGAAGCAGCCATGGTGATACGCAAACGAGTGAGCGTGGGCATGTTCCAATAAAACTTTATAAAAACAGACATCAGGCTGGATTTGGAGCTGACCCCAGTCTAGAATAAACACAAAGTACATCATTAAACATAACAAGACTCACTTTAATCTTCCATCGTAATAAGCAGGAGTTCCCAAGACAATGGTTTTAATGAAGAAAGGCTGATTGGTGTGGTTTTCTTCATATCCACCAACGATACTGAAGCCCCAGCTTCCCAAGTAACTTCTTCGCAAAACTATATCATGGCAGCTGTGAAGGGCACTATAGACAAAAACAGAAATCAAGAAAAATTAGTGGGAAGGCTTTTTATAGCCTGTTCACGTTTGTTATAACTACACACCATGTTACGTGCATCATTGTTGGGGAGCAATAAACAACATGCTAGAACTTCTCATCTGGTCTACTGTCTTAGCTCAGTGATCAGCATTAAAAAGGCTCCTGAGATGCAGAAGAGTCCCACACAGTGGCCTGATATTTTAGGACAGTGCAGGTTGTTTTCATTATTCTGAATCTTCTGCAAAAAAACAAAACACAGATGAGCAGTTGTCTGGTACACCCAGCAAATCATAGTGGAAGAGCCTCCCTCTTAGGAAAACCAGAGCTGCTACCCTAGGTGGCGGCCCCTGTGACCCACAGTTGCTGAGTACGGGTTTGCATACAATAGAGACCTCCGAGAATCCACAGAACAGCGGCTGTTTATTGACAGGTATTCTTTTGACACAGGTGGGCTCAAAAACAGGTTTTACTATCCTGTGTATTTATTTTTTAACTTTATATTGGAATATAGTTGATTTACAGTATTGTGTTTCAGGTGTACAGCTAAGTGATTCAGTTATACATATATACATATCCATTCTTTTTCAGATTCTTTTCACATATAGGTTATTACAGAATATTGCATAGAGTTCCCTGTGCTATACAGTAGGTCTTTGTTGGTTATCTATTTTATATGTAGTAGTGTGTTTATGTTAACCCCAAACTGCTAATTTATCCCTCCCCACCATGTTTCCCTTTGGTAACTGGAAGTGTGTTTTCGAAGTCCATGACTCTGTTTCTGTTTTGTAAATAAGTTGATTTGTATCATTTTTTTAAGATTCCACATATAAGTGACGTATGATAATTGTCTTTCTCTGTCTGACTTCACTTAGTATGATAATCTCTAGGTCCATGCATGTTGCTGCAAATGGCATTATTTCACTCTTTTTATGGCTGAGTAGTATTCCATTGTATACACGTACCACATCTTTAACTGTTCCTCTGTCGATGGACGTTTAGGTTGTTTCCATGTCTTAGCTATTGTAAACAGAGCTGCAGTGAACATTGGGGTGCCTGTATCTTTTCGAATTATGGTTTTCTCTGGATATATGCCCAGGAGTGGGATTGCTGGATCGTATGGTAGCTCTGTTTTTAGTTCTCTAAGGAACCTCCATACTGTTCTCCATAGTGGTTGTACCAATTACATTCCCACCAACAGTGTTGTTGGGTTCCCTTTTCTCCACACCCTTTCCAGCATTTATTGTTTGTAGACTTTTTAATGATGGCTATTCTAACTGGTGTGAGGTGATACCTCATTGTAATTTTGATTTGCATTTTTCTAATAATTAGCAATTCTGAGCCTATTTTCATGTGCTATTTGGCCATCCGTATGTCTTCTTTGGAGAAATGTCTGTTTAGATTGGCCCATTTTTTAAATTGGGTTTTTTTTTTTAATACAGAGCTGCATAAGCTATTTGTATATTTTGGAGATTAATCCCTTGTCAGTCGCATCGTTTGCAAATATTTTCTCCCATTCTGTGGGTTGTCTTTTCATTTTGTTTATAGTTTCCTTTGTTGTGCAAAAGCTTTTAAGTTTATTTAGGTCCCATTTGTTTATTTTTGCTTTTATTTTCATTACTCTAGGAGGTGGATCCAAAAAGATATTGCTGTGATTTATGTCAAAGAGTATTCTGCTTGTGTTTTCCCTTTAGAGTTTTAAAGTATCTAGCCTTACATTTAAGTCTTTAATCCATTTTGAGTTTATTTTTGTGTATGGTGTTAGAGAATGTTCTAAAATCATTATTTTACATGTAGCTGTTTGGTTTTCCCAGCACCACTTATTGAGGAGGCTGTCTTTTCTCCATTGTATATTCTTGCCTCCTTTATCAAAAATAAGGTGACCATATGTGCATGTGTTTATCTCTGGGCTTTCTATCCTGTTCCATTGATCTATATCAGTACCATACTGTTTTGATGACTGTAGCTTTGTAGTATAGGCTGAAGTCAGGGAGTCTGATTCTTCCAGCTCTTTTTTTTTAATCAGTATATTTTTAAATTGAAGTATAGTTGATTTACAGTGTTGTGTTTATTTCTGCTGTACAGCAAAGTGATTGTTTTACATATATATACATTATTTTTTGTAGTCTTTTCCATTATGGTTTATTGTAGGATACTGACTAGTTCTCTGTGCTATACAGTAGGACCTTGATGTTTACCCATTCTATATATAAAAGCTTGCATCTGCTAACCCTAACCTCCCATTCCACCCTTCCCCCAATCCCCTCCCCCTTGGCAACCACCTGTGTGTTTGCTATGTCTGTGAGTCTGTTTCATACATAGGTTTATTTGTGTCATATTTTAGATTCCACATATAAGTGATGTCATATGATATTTGTCTTTCTCTTGTCTGACTTCACTTAGTATGATAATCTCTAGGTCCATCCATGATGCTGCAAATAGCACTATTTCATTCTTATTTTTAAGGCTGAGTAGTAGTAGTCCGTTGTATACATGTACCACATCTTTATTCCTCTGTCCAGGACATTTAGGTTGCTTACGTGTCTTGGCTATTGTAAATAGTGCTGCAGTGGACACTGGGGTGCCTGTCTCTTTTTGAATTACAGTTTCCTCTAGATATATGCCCAGGAGTGGGATTGCTGGATCATATGGTAGCTCTATTTTTAGTTTTTTAAGGAACCTCCATGCTGTTTTCTATAGTGGTTGTACCAATTTACATTCCCACCAACAAGGCAAGAGGGTTCCCTTTTCTCCACACCCTCTCCAGGATTTATTGTTTGTAGACTTTTTAATGATGGCTATTCTGACTGGTGTGAGGTGATACCTCATTGTAATTTTGATTTGAATTTCTCTTATAATTAGCGATGTTGAGCATCTTTTCATGTGCTTATTGGCCATCTGTATGTCATCTTTGGAGAAATGTCTATTTAGGTCTTCTGTCCATTTTTTAATTGGGTTCTTTTGTTGTTGTTGTTGTTGACTTGTGAGCTGCTTATATATTTTGTAAATTAAGGCCTTGTAGGTCACACCATTTGCAGATATTTTCTCCTGTTCTGTAGGTTGTCTTTTTGTTTATGGTTTCCTTTGCTGTGCAAAAGTTCGTTAAGTTTGATTAGTTCCCATTTGTTTTTTTTTTTTTATTTCTATTGCCTTGGGAGACTGACCTAAGAAAACACTGGTATGATTTACATCAGAGAAAGTTTTGCATACGTTCTCTTCTAGGAGTTTTATGATGTCATGTTTTATGTTTAAGTCTTTAAGCCATTTTGAGTTTATTTTTGTGTATGGCGAGACCTGTGTATGGTGTATCTTCATTGATTTACGTGCGGCTGTCCAACTTTCCCAACACCACTTGCTGAAGAGACTCTTTTTCCATTGTGTATTCTTGCCTCCTTTGTCAAAGATTAATTGACTGTAGGTGTGTGGGTTTATTTCTGGGCTCTCTATTCTGTTCCATTGATCCATATGTCTGTTTTTGTGCCAGTACCACCCTGTTTTAATTACTGTAGCTTTGTAGTACTGTCTGAAGTCTGGGAGGGTTATGCCTTCTGCTTTTGTCTTTTTCTTCAGGATTACTTTGGCAATTCTGGGTCTTTTATGGTTCCATATGAATTTTAGATTATTCTAGTTCTGTGAAAAATGTCATTTGATAGGGATTGCATTAAATACGTAGATTGCTTTGGGTAGTATGGCCATTTTAACAATATTCTTCCAATCGATATCTTTCCATTTCCTTGAGTCATCTTCAGTTTCTTTATTCATGTTTTATAGTTCTCAGGGTATAAGGCTGTCACCTCCTTGGTCAGGTTCATTCCTAAGTATTTTATTTTGGGGGGTGCAATTTTAAAAGGTATTGTTTTTTACATTCCCTTTCTGATAGTTCATTGTTGGTGTAAAGAAATGCAACTGATTTCTGAATGTTAATCTTGTATACTGCTAACTTGCTAAATTTGTTGATCAGTTCTAGTAGTTTTTGTGTGGAGTTTTTCTCATATAGTATCATATCATCTGCATATGACAATTTTACCTCTTCCTTTCCAATTTGGATACCTTTTCTTTTTCTTGTCTGATTGTTGAGGCTAGGACTTTCAACACTATGTTGAATAGAAGAGATAAGTGGGCATCCTTGTCTTGTTCCAGATTTTAGCAGGAAGGCTTTCAGCTTTTCACCATTTAGTATTATATTGGCTGTGGGTCTGTCATAAATAGCTTTTACTATATTGAGATATGTTCCCTCTATACCCACTTTTGTAAGAGTTTTTTTTTTTTTTAATCATGAGTGGATGTTGAATTTTGTCAAATGCTTTTTCTCCATCTGTTGAGATGATTACGTGGTTTTTGTCTTTTGTTGATGTGGTATATCACATTGATTGATTTGCTTATGTTGAACCATCCTTGTGAACTTGGGGTGAGTCCCACTTGGTCATAGTGTATGATCTTATGTGTTATTTTCTTGAGAATTTCTGCATCTATATTCATCAAAGATACTGGCCTGTAGTTTTCTTTTCCGGTCGTGTCTTTCTCTGGTTTTGGTATCAGCGTGATGATAGCTTTATAGAATGTCTTTGGGAGTGTTCTCTTCTCTTCAGTTTTCTGGAAGAGTTTGAGAAGTATTGGTATAAGTTCCTTTTTGTATGTTTGGTAGAATTCGCCTGTGAAGCCATCTGGGTCCTGGACTTTTTGTTTGTAGTGAACTTTAAAACTGCAGATTCTATTTCACTTCTAGTGACTGCTCTGTTCAGATTACCTATTTCTTCTTGATTCAGTTTTGGTGGGCTGTTTGTTTCTAGAAACTTGTCCATTTCTTCTAGGTTGTTGAATTTGTCGGCATATAATTGTTCATAGTATTCCCTTATGGTTTTTGTATTTCTGCACTATTGTTATGTCTCCTTCTTCATTTCTTATTTTGGATATTTGGGTTCTTTCTCTTTTCTTCTTGGTGAGCCTGGCCAGATCCTTTCAAAGAACCAGCTCTTAGTTTTACTGATTATTTTTCTATTGTTCTTCTAATCTCTATTTTATTGATTTCCCCTCCGATCTTTATTATTTCCTCCTCCTGCTGATTTTAGGTTTTGTTTGTCCTTCTTATTCTTTTATTAGGTTGTTTGAGATGAAGGCCTGTATTGCTATGAACTTCTCTCTGAGAACTGCTTTTGCTGCATCCCGTAGATATTGTATGGTTGTTTTCATTGTAATTTATCTCAAGGTATTTTTTAATTTCCTCTTTGATTTCCTTGTTGACCCACTGGTTTTTTAGTAGCATATTGTTTAGTCTCCATGTAACCATTTTTCCCCCCTCATTTCTTTTTCTGTGGTTAATTCCTAGTTACATGCCATTGTGGTCAGAAAAGATGCTTCAGATAATTTCTATACTCTTAAATTTGATGAGGCTTGTATTTTGCCCTAGTATGTGGTCAATCCTAGAGAATGTTCCATGTGTACTTGAAAAGAATTGTGTATTCTGGGGTTTTTTGGTTGTAATGTCCTGAATATATAAATGAAGTCTAACTGTTCTGTTCTATCAGTTAGGATCTTTATTGCTTTACTGATTTTCTGTCTAGAAGATCTGTCCACTGATGTGAGTGGGGTGTTAAAGTCTCCTACTGTTATTGTATTCCTGTCCATTTCTCCCTTTGTTTGTTAGTATTTATGTATTTGGGTGCTCCTACAATAGGTACATACATATATGTTGATTAGTGTCAAATCCTCTTCTTGTACTGATCCTTTTATCATTATATAGTGTCCTTCTTTATCTTTCTTTACGGCCTTTGTTTTAAAGTCTAGTCTGTCTGAGTATTACAACCCCCGCTTTCTTGCCATTTCCATTTGCGTGAAATATCTTTTTCCATTCCCCCACTTTCAATGTATGTGTCCTTTGCCCTAAAGTGGGTCTCCTGTAGGCAGCATATTGTGGGCTCTTTTTTTTTTTAATCCAATCTGCTACTCTGTGTCTTTTGATTGGAGCATTTAATCATTGATATTTAAGGTAATTATTGATAGATACGTATTTACTGCCATTTTAAACCTTGTTTTCTCATTGGTTTTATACTTCTTCTTTGTCCCTTTTTCTTTAGTGGTTTAATGATTTTCTTTTGTATTATACTTATGTTCTCTTTGGTTTTTGTGAATCTATTGTATACTTTAGATTTGTGGTTAACCCTGTTTTTCAAGTATGTTACCCCCTTCCTGTATCTATTTGCCTTAGATTGAGCCTATATTATGACTGCCAAACACATTCTAGGAAAAAAAAGTTACATTTTCTTACTCTCCTCCCCCACGTTTTATGATTCTGGTGTCCTCTTTTACATCTTCATGTTCATCCTTTTGCTGTTCATTGTGTTTATCATCACTTTCACAGAATTTTTTTTTTTAATCTGTGTACTGGCTTATTTAAGTGATTTACTTTCCACTTGTGACTTTCTTTTCTGTAGATTCTTCTTTTTCATTTGGAGAAGACCTTTCAATATTTCCTTTAGGATAGGTTTAGTATTGCTGTATTCTTTTAGTTTTTGCTTGTCTGAGAAATTCTTTATCTCTCCTATTCTAAATGATAATCTTGCTGGGTAGAGTATCCTAGGTTGCATATTTTTCCCTTTCAGGACTTTGAAATCTTGCTACTCCGTTTTGGCCTGCAATGTTTCTGTAGAGAAATCAGCTGATAGCCTTATGGGGGCTTCCTTTATTATTAACTCTTTTTCTCTTGCTGCCTTTCGAATCTTCTCTTTAACTTGTGCCATTTTTATTATAATATGTCTTGGTATAGGTCTGTTTGGGTTTATCTTGTTTATCCTGTACCTGGATATCTGTTTCCTTCTTTAGGTTTGGGAAGTTTTCAGCCACAATTTTTTCAAATACATTTCGGTCCCCTTTTCTGTTTCTTCCCCTTCTGGAATTCCTATTATAAGTAGATTGGCCCACTTTATCCCATACGTCTCTTACATTGCTTTCATTATTTTTCGTTTGGTTTTCTGTCTGCTGTCCTGATTGGGTGATTTTCATTATTCTACCTTCCAGGTCACTTCTTCGTTTTTCTGCCTTATTCATTCTGTTGTTCATTGCCTTTAGCTCAGCTTTCATCTCTGCAAATGAGTTTTCTTATTTTTCTTGGTTCCTCTTTATAGTTTCTGGCTCATTTTTACAGTACTCTGCATTTCTGTCCACAGCCTTTCTTCATTCCTTCAGTCTAATAGACACCCATTTCAACAAGGAGATAATGAAAATACTGAAGAGGTCTGTTTCATTGTTTGTTCTTTCTGGGGAATTCTCTTGGTCATTTAATTGGGAGTGGTTCCTCTGCTTCTTCATGTTACTTACATTTCTTATATTGTATTTTTTATATTTAGTCATATATCTCTTACTCTGTGGCCTTGGAGCGCTATTTATATTTAGGGGCATTGCTGTGTAGCGTGTGTGGGTTTAATATACTTGGTGCGAGGGTGGTTTTTAGTATGGATGCATGTCGCCTATTTCCTCAGCATGTGCTGATCATTATCCCCTTGATAGGGAGTGTGCTGATGCCTGGTCCTGGGATTCTGGGTGGTGGTGGCAGCTCAGCCTCACCCCTGGAGCACACAATGGGAGCGGAGGTAGCTCACAACCACTCCTGTAGTCCAGGAGGGACGTGGCAGTGGCTTGTGACTGCTCCTGGCGTCTGGGCAGGAGGCGGCTTGCTACTGCTCCTGGAGCCTGTGCAGGCAGTGTCCTGACCTCTGAGCGCACACACAAGGGAAAAGGCTACAGTGCAAGGTCCTGCCCCTCCCCTTGTGCATCCCCCAAACAACGGTGCCTGGCCTCTGAGGTGGCCCAGGCTTCCTCCATGTATACCCTCAGGTGCAGTCACAGTAGATGTCAGCCCCCCACCCCCCACGGCTGTTTCTGCACAGCCAACCCCAGTCCTCTCCCCAGGTCTGATCTCCAAAGGCCAAGTTCCAGCATCCACCTGTACGGGCAGACATGTGTCTCAGGCTGGGGAGTGCAGGGTGGTGGCACTGACCATCTGTGCAGTCTTCCCACTGCTCTGGCTGCCATAAAACCAGCTGCTGCGTTCTCCTCTGAGGTTCTGAAGCTCCCCTTCTGTCCTGGCTAATCTTCCCGCTGGTGAGGGGGCCTCCCAGGATGCAGGAACCTTTCCTCTTTCACAGCTCCCTCCCAGGGGCACAGGTCCTGTCCTGATTCCTGTCTCACTTTCTTTTTCTCTTTCTTTTGTCCTGCCTGGTTATGTGAAGATTTTCTTGCCCTTTCAGCAGTCTGAGGTCTTCTGCCAGCATTCAGTAGATACTCTGTGAGAATTGTTCCACATGTAGATGTATTTGTGGGAGGTGGTGAGCTTCACATCCTACTACTTCGCCATCTTGATCACTTATCCATTTTTCCTTCTCAGGATTGCTTTGGCTATTTGGGGTCTTTTGTGTTTCCATACAACTTTTTAATTTTTTTAGTTCTGTGAAGAATGCCCTTGGTAATTTGATAGGGATTGCATCGACTCTGTAGATTGCCTTGTACTATCCTGTGCACTTCTCATCTAAAATCTTTGTTATTCTTCCTGGCACATCAGAAACTGCTCTGAACAAAGGAAGAGATACTGACCCCAAAACTAGCCTGGAATAACAAATAAGGAAAGCTACAAGAAGCATGGGGGTTTCTCCAGGACGCCGTTGGTCTCGGCCTGTGCAGCAGCGGAGTTGGGCACTTGGGCAGAACTGCTCAGCATGAGGGTACAACTTCACACACAAAGTTCTGGGCTGAGTGTTTAATAAGATCAGTTAGGTTCCTTCTGACAGCTGACACCTCACAACTTAGATGGCATGTCTGCAGAAGTTGAATAGGAACCATTTAAATCTATGTTGACTTTTTAATGGGGAAAAAAATCAGTTTTTAAACATATGAAGCAGTTAATCATCTCTGTCATGAAAAATCTCTCCACAGGGGCCCTAGAGTTCCCTGAAACAGTTATTCTATTACAGTTTTATGCCCTCTTACTTTTTTTTTCTTCTTCTTTTAACTGAGAGGACAAGTCAGCAAGTTAAATTAATAAATGAAATCCAATAGTATCCTTGCTTTTTGTGTTATTCTTCATGTGAAAGTACTTTATAAACCATATAGCACTGTATAAATGCTAGTTATTATAAATTTATTCCACATGAAGCTAGATGGCTCAGAAACGGGCATATTCTTATTGCTTAAAGAATCAGTCATTTTCATACCAGTTTAAAAGTCAAAACGTTTCATCGTATTTCAGTTTCAGGATTTTTCTGTACAATAAGAATCTAAACTGAGTTGGAAACAAATGAAGATGGTAATTCACATCCTCTCTACCTCAGTACCAAATTACACAACTACCACCTGGAGGTTCCAAAATGTCTCACGACCAGACACCGACCAACTACAGAATGTCCTGTCTGGTGAGCCGGTCATGAGCTGTGACCTCCTCCTAAAGGGGGTCAAAAGCAGTAACGCTTGAACAGCAAGGGTGTGGCCTAAAGACTCTTATGTCCAATAAAAGCTCAGTTTTACACTCCTTTGTAAGAAGAGTAGGGCTTTTAGAAAGACTTCTGGGATAGGGAAAGGCCCCACACTTTGACCTATTTTTTTCCGGTGAAAAAATGCACATAAGTCGAAGCATGTATCAGAGTGAATGTTGGTAAAGCTGTTCTAAGCAAGAGACTGACCACCCAATCTCATAGCTGGCCCACTGGGGAGCCTTTTGTAGGAATGAACAGAATAGCTTTATTTATTTTTGTAAACAGAGGTAAGTCTTTTCAGCTTCGTTCTTAATTTGCTGTGCTACCCCGATGAAGACTGCAATTGCAATTTTCCATAAAACAACAGAAAAGCTGCAGTACCTGGGCAGCCCAAGCCACATGACCCATGACGGGGACCAGCTGGCATCATACTCATTCTCGCTGACAGTGCTGGGCTGCTCATCTGGGCCATGGGTGGCCTCCTCCACAACCTGCACCTCCAGTGCTTTCAGGGCCACCGTGGGTGACGTGGCGCTGGCCTTCAGCATAGCCACAGCCTCACTGTGACTTAAACTGGTCAAATCGATGCCATTGATATTCAACAAGATGTCACCTGTTCAAATAAGGGAGCAAGAAAAATGAGCCACCAAGTGAGTACTTCCCTGTAAATCCTGTTATCTGTAAACTAATTAACAAAGGTTAGTTCCAAAAACTCAGATGACATAATAAGGGAAAAGACCATTTTTCTCTTTATAATTCTTAGAATACTGAGGAAAAATCCAATTCATGGACAACACTCCAAAACAATTCAAAAATTTTAAACAATTCAAAAATTTTAAACAATGTAATAATATGTAGGAAAAGGTTTGGCTCGAGGCTCTGGAATGCAGTTGGGGTCCACATCATCAGCCCTGGTATAGCTGTGGACGGGCCCTGGGCACCTTCATTTCTCTTCTTACCCTTCCTTCCAATTAGAAAGTGATTTGATCTTTTGCTCTTAGAAGGGAATTTTTAATATATTCTACTTTATATTGATACGGTTTTATACATCTAGACAGCCCTACATAGTTCACTCAGTGCAATCATCTCAGTATGTAGAGAAGATACCCTTGGGCCTACACAAAGAAATGAAACTTGTGATTTGAACATGTCCTGCTTGAAGAAGAAAACTAGTCTTTGTTGCTCTACCAAGTAATATAATAAAAAAGAGCAATGAGGCTCATATAAAAGGTTAGGAAGGAAAAGGATTAGTTTTATAGGAAGCACAAATGTTTGTACTAAGAAAGCCCACGGAAAATCCTCCCCCAATTCATCATTTTTCAGATTATTAAAGCAAAACATTCTCTTTGTAGAAAACTTCGAAAACATAAAATAACAAGAAGGAAATAAAATTACCTCAAATTCCACAACAGAACAAATAACTTTTAAAAAGCCTTCTAAAGATATAATTCATATACCAAAGTCTGTAATTTTATGGTTTCATAGTCACAGAGTTGTACAACCATCATGTCATTCTTAGAAAATTTTTATCACCACCCCCAAAACCCTGTACCCATTAGTAATCAGTTCCCTTCCCTGAGTCCTAAACAACTGCTAATCTACTTTCCATCTCTATAGATTTGCCTTTTCTGGATATTTCATATAAATGGAATCATGTGGTCTTTTCTGACTGGCTTCTTTTACTTAGCATGTTTCCAAGATTCATTTATATTGTACAATGTGTCAATATTTCATTCCTTTTTATGGCCAAATAATATTCCATTGTATGGATAAATCACAGTCTCTTCATCCATTCACCAGTAAATGGACATTTGGGATGTTTTTACTTTTTGGCTATTATGGAAAATACTGCTATAAACCTTCACGTACAAGTTTTTGTGTGAACATGCTTTCATTTCACTAGGAATGGAATTGCTGGGTCATGTGACAACTGTTTAACTTTCTGAAGAACTGCTAAACTGTTTTACAACACAGTTGTACTGTTTTACATTCTCTCTGGCAAATATATGAGAGTCTCGATTTCTTTACATCCTTGCCAAATGTTATTGTCTTTTTTTTCTATATTCATCCTAGCGATGAATTTGCATTTCCCAATAACTAATGTCACTGAGTATCTTTTCAAGTGATTATTGTCCATCTGTGTATTTTCTTGGGAGAAATGTCTATTCAGATCAGTTGCCCATTTTTAAATTGGGTTATTTGTCTTTTATTATTGAGCTATAAGGGTTCTGTAATCCCAAACTCCTAATTTATCCCTCCCCACCATGTTTCCCCTTCAGTAACTATAAGTTTGTTTTCAAAGTCTGTGAGTCTGTTTTGTAAATAAGTTGACTTGTATTTTTTTTAGATTCCCTATATAAGTTGATGTCATATGATATTTGCCTTTCTCTGTATGACTTCACTTAGTATGATCTCTAGGTCCATCCATGTTGCTGCAACTGGCACTATTTCGTCTTTTTAATGGCTGAGTAATATTCCATTGTAATATGTACCACATCATCTTTATCCATTCATCTGTTGATGGACACTTAGGTTGCTTCCATGTGTTGGCTATTATAAATAGTGCTGATATGAATATCGGGGTGCACATATCTTTGCGAATTATGATGTTCTCCAAATACATGCCCAGGAATGGGATTGCAGGATATGGTAGCTCCATTTTTATTTTTTAAAGGAATCTCCATACTGTTATCCATAGTAGTTGTACCAATTTACATTCCCAACAACACTGTAGGGAGGGTTCCTTTTTCTCCACACCCTCTCCAGCATTTATTATTTGTAGACTTTTTGATGATGGGCATTCTGACTGGTGTGAGGTGATATCTAGTAATTAGTGACGTTGAGCATCTTTTCACATGCCTTTTGGCCATCTGTAGATTAACAGACCATAAGTGCGTGTATTTATTTCTGGGCTCTCCTGTTCCGTTGATCTATATTTCTGTTTTTGTGCCAGTACCACACTGTTGTGATTACTGTAGCATTATAGTATAGTTTGAGGTCAGGGAGCCTGTTTCCTCCAGCTCCATTTTTCTTTCTCAAGATTGCTTTAGCTATTCGGGGCATTTTGTGTTTTCATACAAATTTTAAAATTTACTGTTCTGTGAAAAATGCCATTGGTAATCTGATAGGAATTGCACTGAATCTGTTGATTGCCTTGGGTAGTACAGTCACTTTGACAGTATTGATTCTTCTGATCCAAGGACATGGTATATATCTTTCCATCTGTCTCATCCTTGATTTCTTGCATCAGTGTCTTATTTTTCAGAGTGCAGGTCTTTTGCCTCCTTAGGTAGGTTTATTCTTGGGTATTTTTATTCTTTTTGATGGAGTGGTAATTGGGATTGTTTCCTTAATTCCTCTTTTTGGTCTTTCACTGTTAGTGTATAGAAATGCAACAGATTTCTGTGTATTAATTTTGTATGCTGCTACTTTATCGAATTCATTGGTGAGCTGTAGTAGTTTTCTGGTAGCACGTTTAGGATTTTCTGTGTATAGTGTCATGTCGTCTGCAAACAATGACAGTTTCACTTCTTTTCCAATTTGGATTCCTTTTATTTCCTTTTCTCCTCTTGATTGCTGTGGCTAGGGCTTTCAAAACTATGTTGAGTAAAAGTGGCGAGAGTGGACATCCTTGTCTTGTTCCTGATCTTAGAGGAAATGCTTTCAGCTTTTCACCATTGAGTATGATGTTAGCTGTGGGTTTGTCATATATGGCCTTTATGATGTTGAGGTAGGTTCCCTCCGTGCCCACTTTCTGGAGAGTTTTTATCATAAATGGATGTTGAATTCTGTCAAAAGCTTTTTCTGCATCTATTGAGATGATCATATGATTTTTATCCTTCAATTTGTTAATGTGGTGTATCACACAGATTGATTTGTGGACACTGAAAAATCCTTCCACCCCTGGGATAAATCCCACTTGATCATGGTGTATGATCCTTTTAATGTACTGTTGGATTCAGTTTGCTAGTATTTCGTTGAGGATTTTTGAGTCTATGTTCATCAGTGATATTGGCCTGTAATTTTCCTTTTTTGTGGTATCTTTGTCTGATTTTGGTATCAGGGTGATGGTGGCTTCACAGAATGCAATTTTTGGTAATAGTTTTGGAAGGATAGGTGTTAACTCTTGTCTAAATGTTTGATAGAATGCTCCTATGAAGCCATCTGGTCCTGGACTTTTGTTTATTGGGAGTTTTTTAATGACAGATACAATTTCAGTACTTGTAATTGGTCTGTTCATTTTTTTATATCTTCCTGGTTTAGTCTTGGGAGATTGCACCTTTCCTAAGAACTTGTCCATTTCTTCTAGGTTGTCCCTTATTGCCACAGAGTTGCTTGTAGTAGTCTCTACGGTCCTTTATATTTCTGTTGTGTTGGTTGTGGCTTCTCCTTTTTTCATTTCTAATTTTATTGATTTAGACCCTCTCCCTTTTTTTCTTGAGTCTGGCTAAAGGTTTATCAATTTTGTTCATCTTTTCAAAGAAGCAGCTTTTAGTTTCATTGATTGTTTCTATGTCTTTATTGCTTGTGTTTTTGGTGTCATATCTATGATAACCATTGATTAATCTGTTTCTATGTCTTTATTGCTTGTGTTTTTGGTGTCATATCTATGATAACCATTGATTAATCTGTTGCATAAGCCAAGGCCATGAGGGTTTACACTTGATTTTCTTCTAAAAGTTTTAGCTCTTACATTTAGGTCTTGGATCAGTTAATTTTTGTGTATGACTTCATTTTTGGAGAAATAGCTTTCAAGACTCACTTTTCCATATGAACCAAGTGTATGGAGAATGCTACTGTTACCACTACCACCCCCACCCACACAAATTATATAGTATCAATCAATGGGGGTTGTGAAATTGTGAATGAATTAATCCCTAAAAACCACTCCTTTTTATTAAGTTTGTCTCTGCTCCACCTCTTCTGTGATCCTCCTCCCACCCAGACACCTTTTTAATAAGCAACAAGTGTATTTCAGTGAGATGATCCTTCAAAGTATCTGGTCTACCATAATGCTGGAAGCATAAATCTCTTAGAGGGTCTTTTCCAACATAAAATAATCCAACAGTCAGAGTAACTGTTAGAAAGATTATTAAGCTTCAGCAATCTCCCTTTATGTTAGGCATTTTTCTAACCTTATATAGAGAGGCTTTATGCTTCCATTATGTACAGGACATTTTAAAGGATTTTAAAAAGCCATGTTTAATAGGAAACTTTGTAGACATTATTTTTAAAAATGTGAGTTGACTTTGGGAGATGTGGTGAAACTGTACAAGATCCTAGCTTACCTCTCTTGATTCTGCCATCACGTGCAAGGCAGCCATGAGGTGGCACACTGGTCACAAAGATGGGCAGTTCGCCACTTTTACTTCCTCGGCCCCCAGCTACTGTCATTCCAAGGGACTCGTGTGGTTCCTTCTTTATAGTAATGTGTTTTTCTTGGCATGTAACACACTGGGCAAGATCCTGAACATGAGAGGAAAAATTTATTGGATAATGAATAATATATATAGTTGAAGTAATGACAGCTAAAGTAAAGACATAACGTGGCAATTTTAAAGTCATTAAAAAAAAATCACTATAGAACTGAAAGCAATACACAGTTCTTCAGAGGCCCATGAGCCCTGTGGATCACAAGGGCAAACTTTGGACTACTGTATTTTCACAGGACTATAAAAACTCAGGACTGTTGACATAGGGGAAGTCAAAGTAAAATAAGCATATCATTTGTATAATTACCTTCAGCCCAAATATAAAAGTAAATAATGCATTTCAATTTTAAGATTCTGAAGAAGCCAATTAATTTTACTTCCACTTTTCTCCTATATTCTTTGAGCGAAAAGTTGACATAGTATAAAAGTGTGGATTTTACTAACTGCCAGAAAAAAGCTACAGAGCTCTCTTCTGATTCTGACTAACAAGGGTTATCAGAGCACTCAATCGTGAAGCAGGTGCAAATCTACCTTCAAAATTTGTGAAAAGATAAAAGGATATGAAATAATTGAATTTTTGAAGTTAATCACAGGGAAATCCCCAACAAACTATATTCTCAGGGAAAAGCTATTTTTACTGACATTTGTTACTGTTACCTATTACTGAGATACTCCTGGAAGAAAAGGAGAATCTAAAATACCACTTTTCTGAATTAGAATTCAACAAAATCAAGGTGTACATATGCAATACGAATATTAAAATAACATTTATCGAAGGCTTAACTATGTGCAAAAAGCTCACAGCTTTACATGCGTCATTTCATTAATCTTCAGAGTGGTCCTGAAAAGTAAGTACTATCATTGGCCCCATTTCGTGGATGAGGAAACAACTTAGAGAGGTCATGTAACTTGCCCCCAAAAATACAACTGTAAGTTCCTGCACAGGGATTTGAGCAGATGCAAATATATAAACATATGCTTTGCATATGTGCACATAATATGTATACATATTGTTTATATGTCCCCACACCACATGATTACTGTCCTGTTAAGTGTAACAGTGGAAGCTAATGTCTCAAAAGGTTTCCAACATTTATCAGCTCTGAGAAAATGTAGATAATAACATTATTAACAATATCAACAATAGAAATATGAGTTACCTTTACGGAATTATAACATTCCTTAGTGACATTATTTTAAAGTGCTGACAATCTGTGACTCAGGCCTTGGAACTGCAGGCCCATCTCCCTTTCTCTGGTCCTGGAATCCATGTACTCTTGAAATGTTATTAAGGCAACCACCTGCAGTAACAGCCTGGTGTTTCTAGAGAATGTTATGACCTAGTAGAGAACGTGGAAGTGTCCTAAGGCAGTCTCCTGTTTCAAGGTATGAAATCTGTCCTAGTATAAACTGGGCAGAACCCACTTCATTATGAAGACAAGACGTAAGCTCAGTCTGGAGTGTATTTATAAGCAGTTTTGGCTTGCAGGTATTTAATCCGTTAAAGGTGGCGGTTTTATTCCTCTAGATGGCTCAGAGATATATATATATATATACATTATTTTTTCCTCAGGAACCAAACCAGACTTCAAAGATTACACTCAGAATACTTCAAGGAAAGTTCTAAATCATACAAATGTTTATCTAAGCAGCTACCTCAGAGGCCTAGTAGCAGGCTAATGTATACTGTAATTTTTAATGATGATTATAATCATCTGAACACGTTTTCTGGTGAATCTGTTTATTTTCCCTAGGAGACGCTTATTTTTCTAAATCAGGATTTTATATAACAAATGCAGTATATTAGTAGCAAATAGCTAACACTTAAAAGTACATTTCATGTGGCTGTTCTAACCAATAAGAGTTGCAGAGTACACAGAATAAGCATAAATTCAGCATTACTATTTAAAACGTTGTCACAGAAAGTTAAAGACAATAAGAGCAGCAGAGTTGAGAGAAGAATATGTTCCCCAAACAAATAAGCAGAGTTCTCTATATGAACGTTGGGATGACTAAGTACAGTTTTAAAAATGGTCTTAAAAATCATGTCATACACTCATGTTCAAATTACTGTAAAATTCAGTGACATAAAAGGGTCAATAATCAATTTTTGCCTTATATTGTAATTTTAGGAATATATATGTAATGCATAAAGGACAAGCCATATGAAACTATTCAAAACTCCAAAACAATAACTCCTTTTTCATAGTCATCATCATGAAGGCAATATTATAGGTTTCCTTCATACTTTCAGTTTCAGTTCAGAAATGAGAACAAGTCTGTGGTTACATTTTCTTAAAAATATTAACTAAACCAAAGACCAGTGACAAGTCTCTACTTGAGCTCTGAAAACCAGATAAGCCTGATGGGCGAAAAGTACTTGTGCCTTTAAGGGATGCTTTCTTAGGGTACCTGTGACATTCCAAAGGTAAGTATTCTCTCAAATACTGTACTTACATTAAGAAGTCATTTTAGCACACAGGGAACTTCCTGTGGTTTTAAGCAGACCAACAGATGTTTTTGTTTAGTAACTTATAATTTTACTTAAAGAGAAGGACTTTGGAAGCTCATATTTAGCTTGTATTTTCACACAGTTGAGTAAACATCATTTAAAAAACCCCAGCCTGGGACATCCATGGTGGTCCAGTGGTTAAGACTCCGTGCTTCCACTGCAGGGGGCACGGGTTTGATCCCACATGCTCAGCCGAAAAAAAAGGAAACAAAAAAAACCAAAGAAACCCCAGCCTACCAGAAAGTGAGCTCAGATGAAGGAAACAATATCAAGAATGAACTACCAAAAAAAAAAGAAAAATGAACTACCACCCTTTTTAAATTTCTGCAACTAAAGTGAGACAGTATCAAGATTCTCAGCACAGGTAAATGACCTTGGTATATATTATAAAACCGGTAAAATACTGAAGAAGCAGGGAAAATCCTCAACATACAGGAATTTTAAAATATTTAGGGTAGTCTTCCTATACTATTCATATAACAAAAAATATGCTATACATGTAGCTATCGAAGTTTATGAGTTATATGTTTAATATGCACATATCTAATTCTGTTGTAGGCAAGCTATCCAGTTGCTAAGTACAGGCTGTCAATCATTGTCTTCACTATGCTTTTTCAGTTACATAACCAACTGTCACATTTAAATGAGTAAGCCGAGATAAGCCCCACTTTCAAGCAGAACTAAACAAACCGAAGATTTTTCTGGACAGTCAAACATTTCTCATCAATCACCTGGCAGAGGGTCCTTCCCCACCAAGAAACTCTACTGGTTGAGGGACTGAGACAATGCAGTCACTCTCCAAGGCAGCAAAACACACTGCGCATCCCAAACACCTAGTGCACTTTCTCCAACAGAGTTAACAGCCCTCATAAATCCTCCCAGCTTGTAATGATCATCCTTTGAGGGTGGATGAATTAAGAACCACAAACAAGGCACCTTACCTTATGTGAGCTGGGTCTGTTGTAAGGCAGCGGCTGTGCGTGGTGCTGGCTGCTCTGAGTTCCTGCTTCTCGGACAGCGTTTCCAGGCTGGGGTTTCCCTGGTCTAGCAATTGTTAAATTCACCCTCTCGCCACTAGCCTGGAGAAAACACACAGACACGACTGCCAGTCATTAACGATGCTTCTCATTTCACAAAGCACAGGCACTCCTCACCGAGCCAGTGCCTTGCCTGGGGGGGACTGCAGGCACCCGGTGGTCGGAGAAGGGAGCTCTTCTCGTGAGCTCATGTTTTAAGACGTCTGCAGCTGAGACGCATGTGCACGGCTCTTGGACAGACTCTCCCCAAGCCCGCTTCCACACAACCCAGGCAAAGCAAACTGCCCTTGTTCTTTCCCCATGATTTCCTGAAGGGTAACTTTCTTCTGATACTTCTCTGCCCCTTCAAGGTTGGCCTTGGTGTTGTGAGGGAGAGAGCAAAGAAAAGAATAAAAGAGGAAGAACTGATTCGAAACCTGATTAAAATCCACTGCGACTTTACAAATATATTCCATGGTGGCTATTTTGGAAGTAATAATCAGTGAAACTATGCACAGCTTTGTTTCTGTTTGCTAGAAGTTTGAGTCAAAAATAGGACATCAGCTTAAATAATCCTGGAAAGAATGATTCTAGAGATCCTGTATAAGATTGTATTTATATAAATATTGCACACACACCTGTGTTAATTATCGTATTAGAGGTTTGTGACTATCATTTTAAATTTAGAGGCCCATTATCTATATCCATATATATTTTAAACGTAGATGTACATCTATTTTTAAAAGTTATTTTATCTTTGCTTTTAAAGTACAGGCCTGATTTATTTGAAGGTGACTCTTGGTCATGACCACAATTCCCAATTGCATTATTACTCCTATGGGAAATTATGATGGCCTGCTTTCAAGGAATTGTGGTAGAAAGTGGGGACCTCCCCCATGATTACAGTCAGTAATGTTAAGAAATCACTATTTTCAGTTCTTTCCCCAAGTATTATTGAGATAAATTGACATATATCACTGTATTATTTTTAGTTTTTAAACTGGAGAATAAGTGTTAATTTTTATGTCCACCTAAAAAACATTTGCTTATTCAAGCATTTTATTCAACTAAATTTCAAACAAGTTTCTCAAAATAACTGAAAGAAAATCAATACGTGGCCAGATTCCCAAAGCACAGAGTCTGGGTACTTGATCTAAGGGGTAAATACAGAGTAGAATCCTGATGTTGAAAATTCTCACACTTCACATCATGTGATTGCACGGCGTGAAGTGGCGAGACGCTCCATCTGTGACTTTACTTCAATGTACATGTACAGAATTAGTTTCATTACTGCTTACTGCCTCATAACCACCAAATACTCTAATTAGTATTTCAACTTTCACTGGAAAACCCCTGCATATGCAAAACCTATTATTAATAGAAACAAATCCTTAATCATTCTAGATTTTTTGAAAGACAAAATTCTGTGCATGTGATGGAAGTGGGCATTTAGGACTTTAATGATGGACCAACATTTGGGTTTAGGCTGACTTTAAACAGATTGCACATCTAATATGTCAGGGATTCAAACACAGCAAAAAAAGTTCTGTTAAATTCAAGATTTTTAAAAATGCAAGATGTTCAAATAACAATACGCTTAAGTCATAGTTGAGTAGTACACTCTGATGCTGGGAGTATAAATTGGTATGATCTGATCTTTCTGGAGGGAAGTTTAGCAAAATGTCTTAAAATGAAAACAAAACATGAAAGTCTGTCAATAGGGGAACATTGAATCAGCTAGTAAAGATCATGATGGGGTTCTACACTTTCATGGTGAGAAGTTCACAACATACTGCTGACAAAGTTGCAAACTCAGAATTTACAAGATAAGCACGTGTGTAAGTATTGTGTAAATTTGTATCTATCTGTGGACATACACACTCAAAAGTTTGTAAGGATGTCCTCCAAACACTTAACATTGATACAGCTTGGGGTGTTTAGACTGGATTTGATTGTAACTTCTTTTCAGTATTTTATCTTCAGTGTGCTCCTTTTTAGACATGCAATATGTGTTATTTTTATAATCCTCAATAAGACTTCATTTTTTTTCAAAAAGAAGTTGAGCAACTTGAGTTTTCTATAGTCTGGGAAAAATCACAGCACAAAATATGCAACTATTTGCATTATAAAAATCCAAATAAAATATATTATGAAAAATTTTAAATGTGTTTTCTACCTGTGTAACTATATTTTCTACATTTTGGTTAGAAATCTAGTAAGGACCATCTATTTAGGAATTAGTGTACTGTAACATTGCCTGAAATATATACAGGCAATATATTTCTCTCTTCCTTTCCATCTTACTGATCGGACTTCTCACTTCAGAAAGTCCACTCGACTTGCCTATTTCTGTTAACAAATCCCCAAAATGGATTAACTTTCTTCTTCTCCCCCTGCTCCCCCGCAAGATGAACTTGATCTCAGCAGTGCAGCGGCTGGCGTGATCCACAGGTAAAGCTCCTGGTGCCCCGAATGCTGCCTCTGATTTGAGGGGATTTCAAGGCATTCAATTTTTTTAAGCCTCGAGTCTATGAAATAAAACCAATACCTGAACCGCCTCTCAATGCAATATGGCTGTGAGCGTGTGTGTGTGTTTCCTTAAGGCTATATTGAACCAAAAAGTGGGAGAAAAGGCAGTAGGTTAAAGGGGAGTGAGACGTGGGTTTTCTTAGTGTTAACATCTCATTGTTATTTGATTCTATGTATATATATATACCTATTTTCGTGACTATCAACCGACCTTAATTCCAAAAGTTCGGTTATATTAACTAATGCATGGTTTCCACTGGTAGTGTGTGTGGTGCTCGCTTAAACGCTCCCATTTTGCTTCACCCTCGTACAAGGCTGCAGGAGACAGCCACGTTAAACGCCACAGCACGCTGCAGAGATCTTCTCGGATGGTTTTAATGTATCTGCTTTGATGCTCTTACTAAAAACATGTTTTTTCTCTAATCATGACTACCTCCAGAGATACTGTGAGGACAATATTATGTGTTTGAAATGCTCTGAATTCCTTTAAAAAAAAAAGGCACTATAGAAATAAGTTGCTCTGAATAAAAGGTGATTTTCCCCCTCATTTTCATGGATTGTGCAGTAAAGGTGAGAGGTGAGTGAAGAGACCAGGTGAGCTACACCCTCGGTGACCACAGCTCCTTGGGGGTCTCACCTGCTCCCTTGTGAAGTGTGGACACTGCCATCTGCCACGTGAAACCTAGGGCCTTTCCTCCAGAAACAGCCCGCCTACAAGTTCATGGGTGCGCACACCAGAAGGGAGTCACCTGGGCTGAGCTTAGACTGGTGTGGACTGTGAAGAATTAGGTAGCTGTGCTCGACTGTCCAGCGAAGTCTCAAGCACCCCCTGGATCCCTGTGTCCCCTGCTAGTGAGAACCAAGGCTGCGCGACGGCAGGAAGGCTGAGGGCCTGGAGCGGGCGCGAGGGGGCTCACCTGGATGATCTGGGCAGCCAGCTCGGGTGTCCCGTGCTTCAGGTCGTGGCCGTTGACGGCCAGCACCCGGTCGTTGCCGCTCAGCCTGCCGTCCTGCGCCGCCAGCCCCCCTTCCAGCAGGTCGAGGACGAAGACGCCCGGCTCGTCGGTCCTTCGGACGAGTTTGATGCCGAGCTGTTCGGCAGAGTCCCGTTTGTGAAGAACCACCTGGAAAACCTCTTCCGGGGGTGAGCCGCCCACGGGGCGGCTGTGCGCGCGGCCGCCGCAGCGTCTCTCCCGGAGCACAGTGAGGTGCAGCGTGCTGCAGGGCTGCGACAGCACGGCGCGGGCGTGGTTGTGGGACACGCTGCTGATGTTGTGGTGGTTGACCTGGAAAAGAGGGTGACGGCCGAAGCGTGACAATCTTTTTATCCTCCCAGCTTGTAGCAATGTTCATATAAGGGTTCCGAAGGAAACTGACGTTGTGAAAATGATACACAATCGTTACTTACAAAGACAAGCACTCCAAAGACATTTTAAAACGTACAGCGTTCCTAAAATTAACTTACAGTGACTAGCATTAAGTAGAGAATAGTCGTCAAGATCACAGGCTTTAATGATAGTCTTGAATGAGGGTCCTTGGTTCTGCCGTATAGCTGGATAACCTCGGGCAAATTACAGAACTTGTTTCCTCACCTGTAAAACGTGTTTACCATCCACTTCACAGGGTCAGGAAGTGCACGACTAGACAACATCAGACAGGGCAAGTGCTCATGAAAGACTAGTTCTAGTGGGACAGAAACTGAAGTGCTACTGGATTACAAAGTTACTTTTCCAAAATGAAATACACTTAAGCTAGAGAAAACAGTTTTAAGGAAAGTGGTGCACTCAAGTATACAGCCTTATATTAGATGAGTGACTTTTACTTTAAAGAAGAGCCGATAATCATAATTCCACTAATTATCTGGCACACAAGTGTAACATATCTTATAAAATAAGCATAATTTAATACAGAACATTTACTTATTAAACTTTATAACCTTGAAATAAGTACAGTGACTGATCCTTGGACCTGTAACGTCACTGAGAAAATATACCCACCTTCAGTTATTTACCTAGTTAGAGGAATTAGCACAGTTCTTGGTATTTATCACAGTGAGAGCTCCTCTGAATCTGCCTGAGGTGAAAGTGAGGGGGAACCAGCGCTCTGAACACCGGTTATGTGACAGGCTCTGGGTGAGGTGTGAGGTTAAATTTTTTTCACATGAAATCTATGTGAAGCAAGACCTCCCCCCTTTCTGTTAATCTAGGGTTGATAGTTTTGAACACCGTTAACTTGAATTTTGTTGATTTTGGCCTGTTGGCATCTTTAAAGATTCAGTCATCAAATTCATAGATGGCATACACAAAGTTGCTATTCTCCCCAGTCTGCAACATCTATGCATTTGGTAGCCATCCAAGCCCTCAATAAAAACACTGAATACAGGGTCAAGTAGAGAATTAAGGCAGTTTCTAAAAAAACTAGCCTGACATGAATCCATTAATCAAAAACCATCATTTCTGGCTACTCAGCTAAGAGCTACCTATCTCTAGGCTCACAGCTTTCCGTCTTATATTCAGGTATATCACAAATGACTTTACGAAATATCTGGCTGAAATCCAGCCATAGCCGTGTGCAACCATGCAGCCTCACAGCATCCTTGGGAAGTAGGTGTGGAATATCCCACAGCTGGAAGATTTTTTCCTTCATGAATGTGTGGTGGCTGGCAAAAGGCAGAGAAAGCAGAGACCAGATAAAATACTGTCTCCAGGCTTCGTAAAAATAGCACCAGCAATAGTAAACTCTACCACTTCGGCTAAATGTGTTTTGTACCAATGCAATGAACATATGGCTGCAATTATTTTCCTTCAAAACTGAACATGCCTCAGTCACTGATGATGGATCAAACTGAAAATACTTCAAAAGTTATATTATCTTTAATAGTGACACTGATGTAATTTATAACTAATTTTTTTCTTCAAACTGCTCAAAAGGCTGCATCACAAAAGGCCTTGAAGGTTATATGGGTCTCCTCTTCCAAGAGGCTACTTAGTAGAATAAGGGGTGGGTGGGTGGGTGGGTGTGAGATGCGGGGAGACCGAAGCCACACCCTGTCACTGCACAGTTTGCTGAAATAGAAGCACAGGCAGCTTGACAGCTCTTTGCTCTATAAATAAACCGTCTTTCCCACTCCTGGGGATTTTCAGATGGGCTCACTGTATTATTTATGTATCTTATACAGAGTTGGACCAGGTAGTAAACCAGGTAGTAAAAAAATTCCAAGCAGCCTTATTTCCCAGCGTTTACTTTTGAATGACCATAAATACTCCACATTTGGGCAAGGGGCGTGGCTTTACTTACTGGCTCCAGCATACCAGTCAGAGGCCGAGCAGAAGTCAGGGCCCACAGTAGGAGAGATCCTTTTGAATCCATTAACCAGGTTATGTGTTCTTACTTTTCTTACCAATTTGAATCATTCAACTGGACTTATTAAGATGATCATTACTAGAGATATTAATATGTGTGCCTCCGTAAACAATAATAGTGCCTTGGAATTTCTACAATGTAAATTTATAGCTATGAGTTAATTTCCAAAAATGCAGTCAATAATTTCAGATAACTAACTTTACTTGAGTTGTAAGGATTCAATTATATTACTAAACACAATTCTCTAAAATAGAAGAGTAAAAGGCCCGCTGCTGAAATATATTAGCAAATAAAGCCTGAAAAACTATTTAACCTCAATGGTATTCAAAGAAATGCAGATAAAAACAAAGCATTTGGGGCTCCCCTGGTGGCGCAGTGGTTGGGAGTCCGCCTGCCGATGCAGGGGACGCGGGTTCGTGCCCTGTCCAGGAAGATCCCACATGCCGCGGAGCGGCTGGGCCCGTGAGCCATGGCCGCTGAGCCTGTGCGTCCGGAGCCTGTGCTCCGCAACGGGAGAGGCCACAACAGTGAGAGTCCTGCGTACCGCAAAAAAACAAAACAAAAAAACCCAAAGCATTTGTTTTTACCTTTAGAATTTAGGAAAAGAATGAGAAATATATACAAATGTTAATACCCAATGCTAGTACATCACTGGTAGCAAAAAAGAAAACACAAAAATGAATGCACACTTATTAATAGAGAGGCTGGAAGTGGGAGAAAATGGGAGAGAGAAAGAACGCTGTACGAGCTGCAGACAGGAGCCACTGGGCTCTCCTGGTCTGGGCCACCCGGGTGTCAAAATGTCAGGGCGGCCAGCAGACTCGGACTGCGAGCTGGGAAGTCGGGAACACAGGGAAGGTTTTGCCAGCCTGGCACAGCCAGAGTACTAATGTCATAAAATGACAGCAAATACAGCATACAGTAAATAGCTATCTTTTACTAGTAAACACAGTGAAGAGCTAGCTACGGTATGATCAGGAAGCTGATTTTATATAAGCGGGACTGGTTACACTTCCTGTACCCCCTACTTCTTCTTAGTATTTAGTAAGAAACAAAACCTTGCTAGAAAGCTCAGTCTGTGTCAGCCTTGCTAAGGGCAATGAAGGAAGGGTTTGGGGCCTGAGTGTGTTAAAGTGGGAATAACACACCGTGAGGGGCAGCGTGCAAGTGGGAGTGGAAAAATTCCTAGAGGGTCCAAGTTTTGTTTTAATAAAGGAGATGGCTATTCCCGACAGGATGTTATAGCCAAGTCCACTCTTTTACTGATTCAGCAAGTATTTCCTGTGCTTATGACATGCACAGCACTATGAGAAATCTGCATCACAACTGGTACTGTCAGGGCGGCTGCAATCACCACACAAAGCCAAGCCCATTTAAGTAGCTCACTGTGATTACACGCCAAGAGCTGAAGAGTAAAGCAGTGAACGCTGTCAGTAATTCAAGTAAGGAGGGGTCAGAACGGGCGAGAAGGGCTGAGCAAAGCTCTTAAGGATGAAGGTGGACAAGCCAGCACAGTGGGACAGCCTGGAATCGGGAGTGAGGTGGCGGCAAGAAGACTGCCATGTCTGGCTTTTCCACTGGATTATAAATTCCATGAGGACTGGGGGAGTACCTTGCTCTTAGTTGCATTCTCAGTGGCTAGTACAGTGCCTAGAACATTACCGCTGCTATGCGTGAAACAAAAAGGAAGGGTTAAGATGAAGATGACAGGCTGTGCAAGAGACCACAGAGGACCGTGAATATGAATCAGTCTGGGTGTGACGCTCTAGTCACATTTTCCCAAGGAAAGCAGAGTTACAGATATATTAAGCTGGCAGTGATTTTGTCGGATTGAAGAGCGGAGAGCTGGGCGGCAGGGACGTCTGGTGGGGTGTGTACAGAGTTAGACACAGCAGTGGGGGCCTGGACTGAAGAGGGAGCAGGGAAAGGGGGAATGAGGGGTGGGTGTCAACACATCATGGTGAGGACCAAACAACGAAGGAGGGAGGAGTCCTGGAGCTTGGGTTCCTAGAAGATAGTTTTCCTTGTATTTCTTCTCTCTCCTTCTGGAGGTTACTGTTTCTTTTAGCTTCAACTATCATCTACACTTGTATGACTCAAATACCCAGGCCAGTAGCCACAGAAGTCCAGTCCCATACAGAAGAATCCTCCCCTCCTTCTCCCCTCAGCCCCACGTGCCCTCTAAGAAAACAACACCTTGTCCCAAGCTAGTTCTTTTCGGGGAATAGCTGTTTTTTCTTAAATGTCATCTTCTGACAGAGAAGGTGAGGGTAGCACCAAGGGTTAAAGGGTGGAGTGCACACTAGGGAGCCAAGGAGACAGGCATGGTTTCTGAATTCCGGCTTAAATCCCATGGTATAAATTGTAACTAACCAGTGCTGCACGGTCTGTCTTTTACAGACGGTCGTAATCAGTGTAGTAGAGGAAGGTAAACTAGACAATGCAGGTGATGGGTGGATGAGAACACTGGATCTGGAATCAGAGGATGTCAGCATGGGTGGGACGGCTCTGAACCAGCCAGCCCTGCAGACCAAGCCGGGAAGAGCCCAGCCGGCCCCAAGAGCCCAAGCACTGCAAGCACAGCCACATGCGGGACTGGAAATAAAGTAGGGAGAAAAACTACATTCCATGCATATGGGGAAACAGAAGAAACTACAGATAAATTCTGACTTCTTTTGCATATAATAGCAGTAAAACTAACCTATATACAACTCAAGTTCCACAGTACCACAATGTTCTTTTTTTTTTTTTTTTTTTTTTTTGCGGTATGCGGGCCTCTCACTGTTGTGGCCTCTCCCGTTGCGAAGCGGCCACAGCTCACGGGCCCAGCCGCTCCGCGGCATGTGGGATCCTCCTGGACTGGGGCCCGAACCCGCGTCCCCTGCATTGGCAGGCGGACTCTCAACCACTGCGCCACCAGGGAAGCCCACAATGTTCTGTTCTAAACTTATGAATAAGAACAAAAGAGCGCAAGTTAACACAGTAATTAAAACGGATACCTGAAGAATCTGGTCTCCAGCAAGAAGTCTCCCATCTCTGGCGATTATCCCATCCCGGTAGACTTCCTGGATAACAATGTTAATCAGTGGCGTTTCATTGCCACCCACAATGCTAATTCCTAGCTGAATATAAGGATTAGACCGGTGAATTTCAATTGTGGTGATTTCGCCTTCTGGTAAACTAAGTGGCTGCTGTGTGGCTGCCAAGTTAGAAATGAGAGAGAGAAATAGATGGAAAGAGAAACATTTTATATTTTGGTTATCATCTTCAGGTAAATAAGTCATCTTACATTAGCAGATGGTAAAGAACTATGCAATACCGCTGGATAAGGAAAGCAGAATGACAAAAAGTATCTGTTAAGATTATCTAAACATTTCTTGTCCCAAAGGTGATCAGTGAATTATCACAAGCGGTTACTACGTCTCAGATCACAGTGATCTGATGGAGCAATAGTAAGAGAACGTCATCTCGACCTAACTGACGAGAGACGGTTTGGTCGGTGGAACACGTGTAAACAGTGCAAAGAAGCATAAAGACAACTCTGTGGTATGTGATCGCCACGGGGTGAGAGAGGAGTCCCAAAGGCTCTAAGAAGGGGTGGCTCTTGGAAAAGGGTTATGGCTGGGGCAGGAAAAATTTGAATTTGTAGTAAGATTTGGAATTTGTTCAAGAAAAGTATATTTAAAAATAAATGCCTAGAGCCAACCATCAAGACGTGTCCAAGATCCATGACTACAGGCCTTCTGTTCACTCCTAGTGGCTGTACAGTCAGATTCGTGGCGGCCACCAGAGCAGAGCAATAGTCACGGGCGTGGCCGTGGGGTCAGATATACACCCAGCCCTTCCCCGGCGGCACGAGCCGACCAATTCGTCTCAAGATTTAGGCCTCTCCTGTCACAAACCAGCTCCCAGCACCGTCAGCGGCATTTAGTCAGCTAACAGATGGGAAGGGTCCGGCACACGTGTGACACAGGGAGTGCCTAATTTGCGGTATTATTTTTGTTGCTCTTGATGTTGTTGTTTTCTTAGTCAAGAAGCAACAAGCGTTTGCACACAAACATCTAGTAAGAAGCAGGTTAACAACCAGTGAATCATGGACTAAACAGAAGAGGGAGGGAAGGGTCACCTTCCTCAGAGTAAGTTCTGAGCTCTGCTTCTAAACTGCAAACTGTCAGACTTGTGCACTTTAAAGGGTGAGTTATGTGCTATGTGGATTATATCTCAAAATTAATTTTTTAAAGAGGAAAGAAAACGCATGTTGGGAGAGCAGCAGGGAGTGGAGGGGAGGAAGGCAACGCCCGGTTTGAGAAGAGGCGAGGAACACAGGCGGCCAACACGTACTGTCCCCGGTAGGGCTCTCCTCGAAGGCGGGGTTGTCCAGGCCAGGCTCCTCTGTCCAGGCGGGAAGGGACGCCGATGTCAGGGTCGGCCCTGAACAGTCCGCTTCGGGTGATAAAGTAGCTGGAAGATCTATGACCATGGTTCCATTTTCATTCTCGATCTCCGTCTGAGCTTTACTAGTTTTCCGTCTCTCCAGGGCAACTCTCTGATGAGAAGCTCCAGGGCATCTAGAAAGAGAGCGTCAGGTGGTTTCCAGATGATGTGAAAGGAAAAAAAAGCGATTAACAGTTTGTACCACAACAAAACAATGGCAATGGCTTCTACGCAAAAAGCACCTGGAAGTACCCACAAGCACTTCCACTCAAACGAAGTTCTTACCACTCCACGGAGCAAATCTAAAACAAGGCATTTGCACAAACATGTACTCAGGAATCTATTAGTACCAGAAATAACATACACAGTGTAGTACACCAGTACAGTTCTCCCTGCACTGTGAGAATCATCCTGAGGTTCTGATTTCATAGCCCCTTTTACAGGTTAAACGGCTGGACCACAGGACTGGAAACCAGCACCTTCCTCCACAAGCCCCCTGCGTCCTGCCTTAGACCCTGAGCACCCTGCCGCTCCGCTCTCACACCCAACACTGCACATCACCTGTTAGTGGGTGGAAATACATCTGAAGCTTTACCACTTGCAGGAAGGCACAGCAAAGGCTCAAATTTATGACAGGCATGGGAGGAGAGGAAAACATATCTCCTGGTTTGTAAAAACAGAACTGCAACAGTGGAATTACAGATATGCTATGAAACTTGAAGAATATACTTCTAAGTACTGGGGAAACTTACATAAGCATCAAAAAATAAGGGCTGTTAACTTGCTTGTTTTTACTTACTTAGGCCAACAAAGGGGCAGATATATGTTTGTTTAAACATTTAAAGAAAGTCTTTATACACAGATGTTAGCAGTGCTGCAAGGTGCCAGTTCTTTCCACCTGACACCCTGACTGGACAAAGTGACGAATAATGCCCAGTTGGAGGAGTGGGTGGAAGAACTGGGGATTTGTACAGGAGCCAGGCCCACGCGCCTAGACCCCGACACGGCTCTACAGACCCCACCTACTCTCCTGCTGCGGTAAGAAGTTTAGCAAAGGGTGGGCAGGATCGGCGACAGTCTTGTGGCTAGGGCTGCAGACCTTCATTCAATAACAGGATTCTTAAAAATCTAAAATTTCAATCAAAATTAAGGACAGAATTCAGTTAAAATTGAAAGCTATTCCTTAATGATAAGAGTAATAAAATTTCCCTCATGAACTGGAGATTTCTTTTAGGTCCTGGATTTCAAGTTCTTGAAAAGGATCATTATGAGATTTCTTTATTCAACACTCTCTCCGGACATGCTTTCTCTTCACCTTGCTAAGAAGGGGGTCCAATTATTTTCTTCCAGGGAGTGTTTCTGCAAGGGCCTGGCAAATATGTTTGAAAATGATGTCACTGAAAAAATTACTTTTGTCAAGTAAGCATATTTAATTAGAAATGCATTTTAAAAAATTTAATTCAACAAAAAATTGACACTAAAAACTGAATCAGAAAAAATACTTTTGATTAAGAAGACAGGTAATGATTTAGTTCTCAAAATATGTATCATACACAAATATCTACATGGCCAATGGCTAGTCTTTAATGGAATAGAAGGACTAGGAACAGGAATTGAAGAGGAAATACAAACGATGTGAACACCTGGGAATGAGCCTAACAAGCAACTAAAAAAATCCTACAAACTAAATAACCATAAAGGCTAAGATATAGTTATTAAACATGGAAAAACAAATTTAAAAAGCAAAACTTAAGATTGTTAGAGAGGTGAAGAAACAGGTATACTTAAGTTCCCAGTAGGGCAGCAAATCGTTAACAGGAATTAAAGATATTAAAAATGATACTATGTAAAAATATGGAAGAATGATCCTACCCGCGAATAGAGGAAGGTTACACAGGGAACCTTCGGGAACACCCGTGTTTAAACACGATGGAGCAGCTGAGTAGACTGAGACAGAACAACCAGACAAGAGTGTCAACAAAGAAAAAGCAGTCAACTGTGCAAATGCCATAAAGGGGGCAAATAAGATAAGGGCCAAAGCACTGGTTTGATTTTAAAATTAAAAGGTCATGGTGACCTTAGAAAGAACACTTTCATTGATGAGGGCAAAAGCCCAAACTATAACACAAGCAGTTCTGTTAACAAAATAACATGCATTCCACAAAACTGCACAACAAAACTTACAGAGCTTAGGTGGAAAGAGGACGGGGATAGATAGACCATTCAACACCGGGGCATCTGGGGATGGAGAATGGCTGCTAATGGGTACAGGGCTTCTTTTTGGGGTGTTGACGTGTTCTAAAAGTTAGATTGTGATGATGGTTACACAATTCTGTGAATATACTAAAAACCACTGAATTGTATACTTTAAAAATAGGTGAAGTTTACAGTAGGTAAAATATATGTCAATAAAACTAATTTTTAAACAAAAGGTGAATAGGGAATGAGTAGATCAGAGCAGGCTTGGACAGAGAAAAGCCCCTGACCACAGACAGCCCACAGCCAGCATCCCTCAAATTTGTAAACATTTGGAACTGAAAGAGAAAGGAAGAAACCAGAATTTGCTGGGTGTCTAATTAGGGCCAGTCACTGTGTAGACCTTATGTACAGTATTTCACTGAATCCTCAAAACTGCTCTGTCATCCCCATTTTACAAATGGGAAACTTAACTCACTAAGCCAGCATCACATAGCTGTTAAGTTATGGAGCCAAAATTCAAGCAAACTCAGATCTGATTTAAAGGTGCCTGCTCTTTACACTGGACCATACTAAGCGTATGGGGTTCTTTTCCCAGGCCTTAAGAAAACACAAATTGAATTTGTTCTACAAACTTGTACCTAGAAACACAGTCATAGAATGTTAGAGTGAGAAAGGCTTTGGTGATCATGGAAACACGAACGGAAATCACAAACAGCAACAAAAACCTGTGCATCTTTTTCAATGGAGTATTTAACAACACAAACCGCAACTGGCATAGGGGGATATAACTGGGATCATTCCAGCAGGTAACTGAGTGTAGCAGGAGGCTAGTTTGGAGGCTATTACACATGATAAAAAACACCAGAAAAGAAGTGCACCACTGAATGACGTCAGGGTAGGCGTGGGCTCAGACGATGCAGGTGGAAGTGGAGCCCTGAGACAGTGGGCTGCCCTTAACAAGGGCACTGGAGGCAGCGTGACCTGCCACAGGCTGAGGGCTGTGCCCCCCAGGCAGGCTTCTCTACATGCAGGTGTGTCTTTACATTTTTCCTAAATAAAGCCCAAAGGCTCTTGCAGCACCTACAGCCAAACTGAGGGACTTTTCCTTTCCTGCTGAAGGTTATAATTTCATTCCACTATTCTGGCTCTCCTTATGGAGGAAAATCACATATGAACTAGCTTGATTTATGGCACGGTGGCATCATTCCCTGAGTAACGATGATTCACATTAGGAAACACACAGTGTAACAGAGCACACTGTATTACTGGTAGCAGTACTAGGGTTAGTGGTGGTGGTGGCAGCAGTAATAGTAGAGGTAAAATCAAATGGGGCACGGTAAATGCCAACACAATGCCAGGTACTTAATGCAACTCAAAGAGCGTGAGCATCTTAGAACCAAGAAAAATGATAGAGTTACGGATTACAACATGCAAACATCACTTTAAGTGACGTCAGTGAAAATGTTAGATTAAGGGTATCTGAAAAGCCTCTCTTCCACAAAGCAACGCGAACATTGGCAAAAGCTGTCAGAAAAATTTCTGAGCTCTGGAAATAAGCCAAGGTTCTGGAGCAATCTGGAGTGCATTTATTTAAGAAAAATGGCTGCGTCTTCACGAACAGTGAGCTCTGTAGCATTTGAACTTGCCCTATTCCCATCCCCACCTCCCCCAGTAGCCTGGGATAGCCATGGCCCACAGTCACAGTGGAATCAGGAGTCTGGCAGCCACTGGAGGAGCAGACTGGAGCACCTGCAAAGCCCCATTTGTAGAGAATTGTCATTAAGTGAACTGTTGGTTCCCTGGAAGACCTCACTCGCAAGGCTGTCTTTATCTGACCTGACTTGGGGCTTACTCAGTGCAAAGGCATTTGTTGGGGTGGCGGGGGAAGGCAGTTGTGTAAGACTGTGGCTGCCTGAGGTAGACAAACAAAAGGCTAATCAAAAAGTTTAAAAGGAAAAGCTAGGGAATGAAATGTCCAGGGCTATGTGCATGCACAGGAAAGAGCTGAGAAGGCCCTAAGCTCTCACTTCTGGCTAACGCTGAAGCTACGTGAAAGCAGGAGATGAAGGCTAAGCAGGAGTGTCAACTGCCTGAGTGCTGAAGGTGTGCCCCACCGTGTGCACAGAGCCCCTTGGGGAGAGTGGGAGATTCATGGGTTACAGGCATTTAAGAAATTCTCTGTTCAATCATTAGCTGATTAGAAAACTCACTAAGCAAACAGTAACAAACAGCAATAATAAATCCTGAAGAGAAAGAAGAATCTGATTTCCAGAGTTGCCACATTATATTATTTAAAATGTCCAGTGTTTAATACAAAATTAACAGACATGCAAAGAAATAAGTAAGTATGGCCCATACATGGGAAAGAAAGGAGTTAACAGAAACTGTCCCTAAGGAAGCCCAGACATTGGCCTTACAAGACAATGACTTAAATCGAGTATTATAAATAGGTTCAAAGAACAGAGGGACTCCATGTCTAAATAACTAAAGGAAAATATGAGAATGATATCTCAACAAATAAAAATACCAATAAAGAAATATAAGTTATATTAAAGAGCCAAATAAACATTCTGGATTTAAAAATAAGTACAATAAGTGCATTTATTCTAAGTACAATAAATGAAATGAAGAATTCACTAGAAGAATTCACAGGAGATTTGAACAGGTAAAAGAATCAGTGAACTTAAAGGTAGGTCAACTGAGATTATCCAGTCTGAGGAATAGAAAGAAAAAGAATGAACAGAAAGGATAAAGCCTCTAGGTCCTGTGAGAAACCATCAAAAGAGTATTAACATATGCAGAATGGGAGTCCCATAAGGAGAGACATTAGGGCAGGAAGAATATTTGAAGACATAGTGACCAAAATCTTTTCAAGTCTGAAGAATGCTGAAAACAGCAAGAGTGAAGTACCTCATCACAAAGAAGTGACCCTCAGTAAGGCTGCCACCTGACTTCTCTTCAGAAGCTATGGAGAACAGGAGTATGTGGACAGCACATACTCAGAGTGCTGAAAAAAGACTGTCAACCAAGAAGTCTATCCTTCAAAAACAGGAGAAATCACGACATTCCCAGATAAATGAAAACAAAGAGCCTGTTGCTAGCAGACTTGCCCTATAAGAAATACTAAAAGAAATCCTTTAGGCTGATATGAAAGGACCTTAGACAGTAACTCAAATCCACATTAAGAAATAAAGACCACTGGTAAAGGTAACTACATAGATAAATGTAAGACAGCATTAAAGTGCTTTGTGGTTTATAACTCCTTTTTGGTCCTATTTGGTTTAAAAGACAACCCTGTGCAAAGCAATAATTATAATTCTGTTTAGATGGGCATGTAATGCGTAAAGATGTAATTTGTATAATAACAGCACAAAGGATGTGGAAAGGAATGAAGGTATCTATGAGCTAATTTTGTGTGTACTGGTGAAATCAAGTCAGTATTAATCTGAACTAGACTGTTGAAAATTAATATGTTAATTGCAATCCCCAAGGCAACTACTAAGAAAATAATTCAAAAAATAGATGTGAACAGAAATGACAAAGGAATTAAAATGGCATACTTGAAAATATCTATTTAACAAAAAAAGGGAAGAAATGGATTAACCTTTAGAGAAACAAAAAAGAAATGACATGTGGAAACAACAAAATGGCAGACATAAATTCTACCTTATCAGTAATTACATCAAATATAAATGAATTAAAACACTCCAATCAAAAGCCAGTGATTGGCAGAATGGATGAAAAAGACAAACAGGATCCAACTATATGCTGTCTACAAGAGACACATTTCAAAGACACCAATAGGTCAAAATTAAAAGGAGAGGAAAAAGATATACTATGCAAACATTAACATAAAGAGAGCTGAATGGGTATACTAATTTCAGACAAATAGACTTTAAGACAAAAATTGTTTCTAGTGATAAAGAACATTCTACCATAACGAAAAGGTTTGATTTACCACAAAACTGTAACAATTATAAACATAAACACAATTAACAGCAGGCCTTCAAAGTACATGAAGCCAAAAATGACACAATTAGAGGAAGAACAGACAATTCAAAACTAATAGGCTGGGCTTCCCTGGTGGCGCAGTGGTTGAGAGGCCGCCTGCCGACGCAGGGGACACGGGTTCGTGCCCCGGTCCGGGAAGATCCCACATGCCGCGGAGAGGCTGGGCCCGTGAGCCATGGCCCCTGAGCCTGCGCGTCCGGAGCCTGTGCTCCGCAACAGGAGAGGCCACAACAGTGAGAGGCCCACGTACCGCAAAACAAAAAACAAAAAAAAACTAATGGTCTAAGCCTTCAATATCCCACTTTCAATAATGGATAGAACAACTAGACATAAGGACAAGAAAAGAGACTTTTAACAATATTATAAATCAAATAGACCTAACAGAAATCTATAGAACATTCCACCCATCAATAGCAGAACACACATTCTTCTTGTGTACAAAATGGAGTATCTTCCAAGATAGACTGTGTGCTAGGCCATTAAAAAAAGCCTCAGTAGTGACTTCCCTGGCGGTCCAGTGGTTAGGACTCTGTGCTTCCACTGCAGGGGGCCAGGGTTCCATCCCTGGTCTGGGAACTAAGAACCCCCATTCCGCTCGGCATGGCCAAAATCATTAATTAATATTTTTAAAGCCTCAATAAAATTAAAGTATTAAATTGCACACGTGTTCTCCAATAACAATTAATTCAAAATGGATCAAAGACCCAAATGTAAGTGCTAAAAGCATAAAGGTCTTAGAAGGAAACATAGGTGTAAAGCTTCATGACCTTGGATTAGGCAGTGGTTTTTTAGCTATGACACCAAAAGCACAAGCAAAGAAAAAAATAGATAAAATGGACTTCATAAAAATTAAATTTGTTTGTCCTTCAAAGGGCACAGGAAAATGAATAGACAACTGATAGAACAAGAAAAAATATTTGAAATCATATATTTAATAAGGGCCAGAATATATAGAGACTGCTTACAACTTACAAAAAGACAAACACTCCATTTTAAAAATGGACTAATGATGTTAAGCATTTGTTCATGTGCTTACGGGCCATTTAAATATGTTCTTTGGAGAAATATCTATCCAAATCCTTTGACCACCTAAATTGGATTACTTGACTTTTTGTTGAGTTGTGGGAATTCTTTACATATTCTGGATATTAGACTCTTACCGGATACATGATTTACAAATATATATCTGCTTTTTACATTATATAGGAGAAAAAAATGCTGGTGAGAATGTGTCAAACACAAACTTCTCTCCAAGTTAAAATGTGAATTTGAAAGAGCAATCTTGTCTCAGCCTACCCTGACCCTTAAAGGCTTCAAAACCGTTTGATGAACTAGAAAAGCTCTCAGCATAGAAAAAGACTTCTTTAAAGGTCTTCTCTATATTGTACAAACTTTTTAGAATACTGTTAAACTCTAAGTTTTAAGAGGAAAAGAAAAATGGTTCTGAATTTTGCCATAAACCAGGGCACAAATGCTCAATTTAACAACGACAAAAAAAAAAACCACCCCAATATTATCATTTACAATTAGCATAAGATGTTAGATTGCTGAGGATGAGGCAGGGATGAGGGGTAGAGAGGTAGGAGGAATGCTTTATAGTTGATGCTGCTTGGCAAAATTTCTGAAAGCAATTACTACAATGTTCCAGGCGTCATACAATATATAGAATATTTCTTAAGGGCTTTAGTTCTCCTTTCAAAGATGAGCACTTTCCCAAATCTTTTAAAATTCTTCATTGTTTTCCTAATATATAATCAGTTAATAACTAGTCATTTTTTTAAAACACAGTCATCTTTCATAAATGTTTTACTTTTAGCCATAGGAGAAAATGTCAGCTGTTCTCAGACTGAAGCAGATTTCTTAAGTTCAAATAGGTAAGGTAATTTAAACTCAAAATTACCAGATTTAACAAACTATTCCTAATGCTGTATTTCTATTAATAATTAAAGTAATCGTAATTCTGTGTCTCATGACATCACTCTTATTGCTAGTTTGTGTTGCTTTTACCTGGCTACAAATTTTTTTGTCCTCCTCCCACAAAGTGAAGCTTAGTTCCCCTCCCCTTGAATCTGGGCAGTTATGTGACTACAGCATAAGGGATGCTATGTGACTTTAAGGCCAGAGCATACAAGGCCATGCAGCTTCTTGCCTTATTTACTGGAACCCACGTAAGAACTTAAAATACCCTGAGGCCACTGTGCTGGAGAGGCCACCCATAGGCTCTCCTGTGGACAAGTCCCGGCTGAGCCCATGCCTCTAGTGGACCTCTATCAAGGTGCCAGACATGTGAATGAAGCTGCTGTCTTGGAAGTAAGTTCTTCAGTTGCAATTGCTGCAGTCCTGGGCTTTTGTTCTCCCCAGCTGTGGCCCAGACTGGACAGAACAGAGTCGAGCCATCCCTGCTGTGCCCTGTCTGAATCCCTGACTCACAGAATCCATGAGCAGAACCAAGCACTCACTGTTTTATGTCACTGTATTTGGAGTGGTTGGTTTCTCAGCAATAGATAACCAGAACACAGATTAACAATTTAATTGAACAAACATTAGTTGAGTGTCAACTTTCTAATTTTTATAATCAATAGTCACTCTTAGCTGCATACATCAAGCAAGTCACCTCACCTTTTCAAATCATTCACCTTTTTCAATGTATCTTTCACAACACAGGCCTAAGGCACTTTGGAAATGATTAAATTAGTAGCTCAAATATTAATAAGCACACTTGGAAAATAGAACTTTCAACTGGACATAATTGCTTAGCTTTTATCAAACTGTAAGGATAGTCTGCAATTCCCAACATTTTTATGTCAACATAAACAGCTTGATAGAAAATACTACTGATACTTCGACTACATATTAAGTTCTTATATGCATTTTAGTTAAGTAAATATTCCTAAAATAATTGTGTAATTTTTATCTCACTGCTATCAAAATACTTAACTGAATTGAGACTTTGTTCAGTTCCTGTAATACCCCAAAACCGATGTTCATAAAAGAGTCACAAAAGAAACTTATCTCTGAAAAAGACTAGTTTTACTGAAAGAAACAGGAAAAGCCTAAAATCTTCTTCAACCTCAGCCACAACCAGGCCTGACCCAGACAGCAGATTCAAGAGTTTGGTGTCAATCTCCAGGAAGTCTCTGTTATCGTGTTCAGATTCTATGCCTGCTGCTGACCAAAGACACACAAAAGCCTAAGATGCCTGCATTTTCAAAAGTCGATACATCCATCCTACTCTTTTTTTTAGCTCTTATTGTTAGACAGTGCAGCTTAAGTTTAAGCAATTTCTCTATAAATCTTCACGTTTCTGACATTTTAATAACATCTCATTCTTTCTCATAAATCTAAATTATTTCTAATGAGTACACTCACTTTATAACACTGATATTTAGGAACAGAATGAACACGTATACTCACGTGTACATGAAACTTTTACTACCACATAACAGCAGAGAACATGATTCACCCTGGGTAAGGTCAGCATGGTATGTTAGAACACTAAGCAGGAATACTGAAGTTTAAGTCTAACCATGCCATTACCTAGCTCCAAATCTTTGTGACTCAGTTTCCTGATTCGTAAAGTGAGGGGATAAGATCAGATTCAATTCATGATTTCATGTGTGAGTATAATGACTAGCTGTTCCATACCAGACTTACACTATTATTTCTAAGTCTCTGAGTCCAATATATTGCGCTAAGCATTGTTTTTCACAGCGATCAAGATTACTGCAGATTTACACTGCACAAGTGGCTGACCTATAAAATTTAGAAATCAATACATTTATTTTGGTCATTTTATGTGATTCTATCTCCAAAAGAGATGAATTTTAGCCCTTCTTAAGGGTAGAAACAATTTTAAAGATCAAGTCTTTTATCAAAGTCAAACGATAAAACTCAATCTTTTAAAAAGCTTTTGTCAGTAGAACAAAAATCCCCACTAAATGTTTTAAAGTTTCCAACCCCTAGTTCTTGTTCAGTCAAGTTCTTGAACACAGAATTTTACAAGATCTTAGCGAATAAAATCACAGATACAGGCAGACCTCATTTTATTGCACTTCCCTTTACTGCCCTTCACAGACTACATTTTTTTACAAATTGAAGGTTTGTGGCAACCCTGTGTGTCATCAGATGATGGTTAGCATTTCCTAGCAATAAAGTATTTTTCAATCAAGGTATGTAAGTTTTTAGACCTAATGCTATTGCACCCTTACCAGACTACAGTACAGCGTAAACAGAACTTTCATATGCACTGGGAAACCAAAAAGTTCGTGTGACCTGCTGTATTGAGCTATTTGATATTCACTTTACTGCGGTGGTCTGGAACCGAAACTGCAACATCTCCGAGGTGTGCCTGTACCCATTTCCATGTTGCAACAATATTATAATTTTTAACAGCTGCATGATATCCCGATGCACTGATGTACTATTGTATTTTTAACCCTTCCCCTCCTGTTAAGTAATCAGATTGACACCAGTTTACTGAACTCTGCACAATGTTGCAGCAAACATCTTTACATACAATTTTCCCTTCTTTTGGACTATTTCCTTAGAATAATAAGCTGGATAAGACGATACTGACATTTACAGTTTTTGAAACAAACTGAGAAACTGCCTTGCAAAAAGAGTCTATCATTATATCCTGCTACCATGTGACTATAACAACCTCATATTGGTAAGTGTAAAACGGTACTTCCTGACTGTAGTTTTTACATGCATGTTTTTGATAAATAATGATATTAAATGATGGTTGCATGCAACTTGTTTGCTGTATCTCCTGTGCAGGATTTGTCTGTTTACTTACTGATGCCTTGGCATTTGTATCGGGTTTATTTGTTTGAGCCACCTTTTTATAGCCTAGAGTCGCTTCTCTCTCTCACCTGTTTTTAAGGTGTGCCTCCAGGTCGCAGCGCTGCACTACATCTTGGCACACTGAAGAGAACGGACATAAAACTAATAATTTGTCCAGAAGTTTATGAACTAGAATGCTAGACTTCTTACACAACTTAAAGTGGAGTCTCTTCCGGTCCAATGGACAGAAATCCTTCTCTTGCAGGAAGTTTCTGAGGCACTTGCAGCAGAAGGTATGTCCACAGGGGGTGTCTAGTGGCTGCAGCAGAGGCTGAAGGCAAATGTGGCAGACCAGGTCGTCATCCACTTCATCCTGGTAATTGTATAAGTGGTTTTCTCGTGTCCAGTGCTGCTGGCCGCATTCAAAACACAGAGGATTGAAGGAGGAGGAAGAGGTCTGCTCCACAGACACCATCTCATCGTTTGTTGTTCCCATTTTGAATCAGCGGAAGCAGTTTCTGTATCTTCATACATTAGACTTCCATTAAATGTTTGATCTTTAAAAGACAGTGATGTATTTGACTAAAACCCAGGTCTGTTTTTCTAGACTAGACAAAACAAAACAAAACAACCAGAAAAGTAATTACTATCAATCAACACAGGCTAAAAGAATCAACATAATATTACTATGTTGAATTCTTTTTTAGTAAAAAATTAAAATGTACATCAGGGAATAAATTAGTCATAAAAACATAAAAATGACATTAACTAATTTGCTTGTTGGCTAAGGATGACTTACCTTGCCAAGTTCTTGGTGAAAAAAGAACTTAGGATTAAAAGCAAAGATGACATATTAATATGTGGTGTGACACAGGAAACAATTTGTTCTACTGACTGAAATCCCCTGACACTTCACTGCTTAATGGTGGTTTCAACGCCAGGTAACCTACGTCGTGTGCTAATAATGCAATCTGAGGTATATTATGTGATAAATTTGCACTTGCCGTCCCAGTCATGGTGCCCTGCTTCTGACCGATCTTACACATTTGTAGTGCCGTCCCAAAAATTACGTCTCTGAAATGTAGTCTCAAGGATAATCCAGTGTCTTAAAAAAATGACCTCTACTCTACACTGTTTGGGAGAAACTGGATTTCAAAATATATATGTATGATTTGAATATTCTCTCCCTATAATACAGATTGCAGAAAGATAGATCTGCACAGCATATATAAATAACATCTCTGCAAACTCCACAAACTTCAATACTATTTCATGCCATTAAGAGAAAAAACCCACTGATGCAATTTTAATATTAACTTTTAAAGGTGACAGGGTAATCTAAGACACATCTTTAGGCTTTATTCATATGTACATCAGGGTATTATGAGTCAAGAGGATCCTGAGCGCTGTTCTCGACTCTGGAAGACTCTTATTTAATTGAAACTGTCTGTTCACAAAGCAGTAACTTTGTCTTATTCCTGTTGGGCTGACCCCGAAGATGAGTGTGAAGTACAGTGTGTGTGGGTGAAAACAGAGTTTTGGAATTGAGCTCCTTGCCTGTAAATGTTCCCTAAATACTTGTGTATATGAAACCTGTATAATAAAAAGAAGTATTCTCAATAAAAAAAAAGAAACCCACTATAATTCAATTAAACAGATAAGGCATGTTATAAATGTCCATCCCAGCTCACATTATTCCACACTCCCATTGCTTCTGGCTTACTCAGAGCAGCAGAGTGCACGTGTGTGTGTGTGCGTGCGTGTGTGTGTGTGCGCGCGCGCGTGCGCGCACACGCACCTCCTCTAAGACAGCAGCCTGCTCCAGTTTGGTGCAGGGCTAGCAAGGAATGCTCCCCTCACATAACGGTTTCCATACCTCCTGCTGCTGCAGCACCAGGGGTTAAAAAATCACCTCCAAAAGCAGCAGCTATGTCCATTCTGAATATTTACAGTCTCTGGTATGTGCCAAACACTGAACAGGGAGATAAGGGAGGTGGGGAGAGGACAGTTAAGAGAGCCCATTGTTGGATCATATGGTAGTTCTATCTTTAGCTTTTTAAGGAACCTCCATACTGTTCTCCATAGTGGCTGTATCAATTTATATTCCCGCCAACAGTGCAAGAGGGTTCCCTTTTCTCCACACCCTCTGCAGCATTTACTGTTTGTAGATTTTTTGATGATGGCCATTCTGACCGTGTGAGGTGATACCTCATTGTAGTTTTGATTTGCATTTCCCTGATAATTAGTGATGCTGAGCATCTTTTCATGTGCTTTTTGGCCATCTGTCTGTCTTTGAAGAAATGTCTATTTAGGTTTGAAGAAATATCTGTTTAGGTCTTCTACCCATATTTTGCTTGGGTTGTTTGTTTTTTTTGATACTGAGCTGCATGAGCTGTTTGTATATTTTAGAGATTAATCCCCTGTCAGTTGCTTTATTTGCAAATATTTTCTCCTGAAACTAACACAACATCGTGAATCAACTATACTCCAATAAAAATTAAAAAAAAAAAAGAATGCCCATTGTGAAAACTCAACGAACTAAATATTCTCAGAAAGTTGTGCACCGGGTGCCGTGTGAATGCAGAGAAAGAGGAGGAGAGCTGGCATCTAACTCGGTTTGGCTTTGTAGCCAGAAATACTTTCAAGAGGGGACACAACACGGCTGCTGGGCTGTGACAGGAAGCACTGGCCAGAGAGGAAACGGACAAGGGCCTCTTCACGTCCTGAGTGTGCACAGCACATTCGGGAATGTAAGCCGGTGAAACATCTGAGGCAAGAAAATGAACTCAGAGTGGAGGCATTCTGAAACCTGGGGTCCTGTACCAGATCAGAAAGGGCAGACACCATGTTAATGCTGCTAGCATTTGTTTCAGTGATAAAATCCTCTTCCGATCATATATATATATATATATATACACACACATATATATATGTGTGTATATATATATATATTTTTTTTTGCTATTTTAGTACTTGGAGTATTTATCAGAAAAACAATATTAACATTTTAAGAGATTTAACAAGAACTGCCAGGAATTATGAGGGGGTGGGACAAGATTCAGATGGCATGGCTGAGTCAGATAAACTGTTTTTCAAAACAACTTAATAAAATAATAATAGCAGCTTGTGATCTAAACTATCAGTACAGCATTAAGACAGTAGACACTACTTCCTGTAGTTTGTAACTCATGGGGCTTACACTCTCTGAGCACCATAGCTTTTGTCAGTCCAAGGTATGTGAGATTATGGAGATAAACATCATTTACCTCAGGCAAACAGACCACTTCAATCTCTAGGTATTTTAATACAGAATGTCCACAGACTCGTTTCCTACTCAACTAGCAAGAAAATTCATATATCCCTTGCTCTTCTTTGTTTGTGATAGTATTTATCCTAATTTTTTTCTCAAGAATATACACTGCAATTCTGGCCTCCCACATAATGACTAAGGAAGCATTTCTCTTAAGACTATTATATTTTAGCTATTTTCTGAATCTCTAAATAACTTTGATTATTTTCCTATCACAAAATATTTTCATAAGGAAAAAGAACACGTTCCCATTTAAAATACCAAATAACAACCGCATTATCAACAGCCCCAAAATGCCTCTGTGTTACCATGACACAAACATTAAATGAAAATTTATCACGGGTAGATCACTAACACGTGCATATAAATATTGATTAAACAGTTTCAAGACCATACAGTCTAAGTAGCTAAGAGTACACACCCTGGAGCCAGTCTGTGAGGGTTCAAGTCCTTGTTCAGTCACTTACCAGCCCTGTGGCCTGACTGAATTTCTCTGTGGCTGTTTCCTCCTCACGTGTAAAATGGGGGTAGTTAACAGTGCCGATCTCAGAGGGGTGATACAGAGAATAAACAGGCACATTAACAGGTGCTGAATAAACGTTAGCTATTACTACTATTACTAAAGATAAAGAAACAGATGTTCAGACAGATTTTATGATTTGCCCAAAGCTGCACAACTTATAATTACTCAGTAAGAAAGAAGGAAGATAAATCCAGTTCTTTCTTGTTTCAAAATAACCCGACAGTAAATTAAGTAATTATAGGAAAGAGGAACGGTGTTTCACGTAAGCCTGAGTGTATGGATTTTTTAAAGACGAAGGCAGCCTGCGCCTGTTTTCCAATCCCCAAGCCCACTCCTCTCCGCCCAGCTCCGGCAGGTGACTTGATTTCCACTTTGTGAGCAAGCCCACTCCTAACGCCTCACAAGGCTTCCAACACTACTGTCCCTCCCCCGAAGCTGTGAGCTCCTTAAGAGGTGGACCTCCAGCAGGGGAGAAGCTCAATAAATGCTGAATGACCAACTGGGTGACCAAAGTTAGGTGGCCAGAAATACATTCATGTATACAGGAGGATATGCCCATGTTTAATTTTGATTTCAGACATTCTATTAGCACAATTTGAAATACTAAAATACAAGTTAAATAATAGTCTTAAATATTTTCCAAAATATAAAGATAAAATGTAGCATTACGTGTATCTTTACAAGCTATATTATCCGTGTAGCTAATATAACAGTAATATAACAGGAACAGTAAACAGATGGATGCTATCAAATCAGCTGGGAGGGAATTCCCTGGTGGTCCAGTGGTTAGGACTCTGCACTTTCACCACCGAGGGCCCGGGGTTTGATCCCTGATCCGGGGACTAAGATCCCATGAGTCGCGTGGCGCAGCCCAAATAGATAGATAGATAATCAGTTGTCTCATACCTTCTCCATTTAAAAAATAAATAAATTGGCTGGGAATATTACAACACATTTAAGATAACATCCTGAAAGATAATCAGTGCAGTGGAGAGGGAGTTATAAGACCGTTTACTACCTAACTCCAGTTATGATTAACGTGCTTGCTTTTCCTGGCCTATGAGACAAGACTACCCTGCTACATCCTGAAGACTCTCAGAACGAGCTACGGTTTTTCACAGTTAATTTGCACACACTCCCAAGCTAAGTTATTCAGACCATTTCTCTTAATGTTACTTTTGACTCAGGCTGAAAGAGTCCTCACTGGCCCTAAACTAGGAGATCCAGCCCCAGATAAAAGAAGATGAGCTAAGGGTTACCACCAAAGTACGGTTAGATGGGGATCATCTTTGGTTCCTCTGACACATCAGTGCTGAGTCTGAGGATACCTCTCCCCATGCATCCCAGCAAAATCCTACTCACGCCTTAAGTCTTAGCTCCACCTCCACCCCCTCCGTCAGATCCCATCAGCCTCCTTCCCGCTCCCAGTTCGCCCCCTCTTTCCCTTCTGTTCTTGCTGCTTTTTACACACGCCTTCGTCTCATCAATTACTACATTTGCGTGCGTGCTTATCTGTCTCCTTACCTCTTGGAGGTTACGGTGAAGACAGTATCTATCTCTTGTATTCCCAGGTCTTGGCACATATTGTGCAATTAAAAAAAAAGTTCTCAGGCTCATACTGGAGCCCGAAATGTATAAGAGTCTTGAGATGTATTATATAACTAAGTAAATTTATGAGAAACCCTTGCACATTAATTTGTGGCACTGCAAACCAATCAACATACTGGACCCTGCCCTATGATTACAGACAAACTAGGAATAAGATATTACTTCCTTTAATCTTCAAAAGTCTGAGGGAAAAAAAAGGGTTTTGTTTAATGATGTCAACACAAGAAAATTTTCTTATTGTATATGTTACATATCAGCTTTCATAGCTACCTTTGTATAAAGCAGTGGTTGTCAAACTTTGACACCTAAGGATCCCTTTATCCACCCTGGATACGTTTGGCTGTTTCTTAAAAAAACAAAACAAAAAACAAAAAAAAACTACCATACAATCCAGCAACTCCACTACCCGGCATTTATCCCAAAGAGATAAAAACGTTCACACAAAAACCGGTACAGCTTTATTTGTAATGGCCTCAAACCAGAAACAACCCACCTGTCCTTCAACAAGTGAACAGTTAAACAAATGATGGCATATCCACACCACACGGCTCAGCAATAAAAAAGAACGATCTACTGATGTGCACACCAGCCTGGGTGGACCTCAAAGAATTATGCTGAGTGAGAAAGTCGATCCTCAAAGGTTGCATATTGTATTTTCCATGTATATAACGTTCTTGAAATGACAATGCAATTAAGTAAATTAATTAAAATGTTTATCTGTTAATAAAAAATAAACCCATTACATGTTAACATTTTTATGAAAAATAACTTTTTTCAAAATAAAAAAATACATAGTGCGGAGAGAAGCACTGTTGATGTAGAATGTATTTTCCACATCTGGAGTCTCAAATCTGCTTTCAACCTTTTGTGACATCACATGTCAAGTTTCCTCTGGAAAACTCTACTGAACACTCATGAGAGAATGAGAATGAAAAGGGTAGGTAAAGTCTTTGTGTTACTGGGAAAACAATTTTGACCTTGTGGACCCAATGAAAACACAGGGTCCTGGGTCACACGTGGACAAGCAGTACAGAGCACTGAAGGGTTCTGACACCCCTCTTCCACAAGAAGAAGTACCAGTCAGTAACCAACAAGACTTTTAAAAAAGACAAAAACTGGAAAAGGCCAACTGTGGAGGTGAGCCCATACTGGAGGAATCTGTCTTTCCTGAAATGAAGCTCTTTCTCCAGAGCCTTCTCCCACTGAAGAAGCATATCTGGATATCACTGTACAGGAGTATTAAGCATATGAAATGAGACCCTTACATAAATTCTATTCTTAATCAAAACATTTCCTATATGTCATGAGGAAAATGATCAAATACCAGTTTTCCAACAATTCCACATCTATTATTTATAATTCTATCATTGTCTACATAAAAGTGTAATTCAGCACACTTAGCTATTTGTCTCCTATTCCTTTTTATCAAGTAGAAATATTTGAAAAGCCATTTAAAAATTCTTAAGCTGCTACTTGTAGTGAGACGTACCCTATTTAATAATCTAGAAAATTAGTAAGCTAAGCAAAAAAATGCTAGAAGCTATGAAACTTAGGCTCTGAGCTCCATGCCAGCTGGGTAACTAGGTCACTACACAATTCCTTTTCATTCATCACATGTTTATCCAGTGTCTACGAAGTGCTGGTATTATATAGATATTCTGGTGCCTAGGCTTCCTGTCTACACACTATCAGCTTTGCTTAAATAGTAATAAACCACACATCATACATACACACAGAGTTTAAATCTAGCTCCAAAATTCTCATTTTATATCTTTTTATACACAATAAAATATTTACTGATATGTTATATTTACATTTTAGTCCTGACATCTGTTATTGTTTTTTGATAACTTTAATAATCTCCTAAATATTTTACAAAAAGGAGGTTAAATTGTGGCTGGCAGAGAATTTACAAATTTCAAATGTCCTTCTACTTTAGTTTTTCTAATTTTGAACCACTAATCTATGATGAAAACTTTTTTTTTTTAATGCAAAAACCAAACTGGATTACCTACCCAATTCCTGCAGGCTCAGAGAGTTATACTAGAGTTATACTTCTAAAAATACTACTAAATTATGTTACCTTATAGTAATTTAAAAACAGAATTGATATAAAACTATTTCAAAAAGGAAATACACCATATGGAATGCTAAACATTTCCATACAGCTAAATACCCAGACAGACCTCCACCAATAAGAAAAGGCTTCTGTGGGAAGGGGTCTTCCAGGAAAGACACACTCCCACAGCACGTGACCTCTTCTCAGCAGCACTCCTCACCAGCCAGCCGAGATGGGGCAATTTCTAACATCTTAAAGAATGTCACAAATTCATAAGAGTTGCACAATGCATTTAACAATGCGGGGTGGGTTTTGAGGGGAAGTAGTTTTCATTGGTTTAGTTTTATTGCATGCCATGTTCACCGGCTGGATATAATTTCAATACTTCTTTATATGACATTCAAAGGCAAGGGTTCTGATTTAAATAAATAATCTGTTTTCTTCTAAAGGATGAAACCTCTCAAACATTTAAGTTCTTGCACAGTAAATTTAGAAAACATTTGTTTTCAAGTGATTGATAAATTCTTATTTTCAAGGTCTTTTCAATCTCTAATTTCTATAACTGTGGATCAAAATCCCTCTGCTAACTCTCAGTTATCCAAGGAAGTAAAGGGCATCAAAAAGAGCACTGGCCGTGGGTTCAAACTTTGCCTCTGCCATGCACTCACCAGCAATGTGGCACCGCAACGCGGCACAGCAATTAGAAGTCTATAAATCTCAACTTCCTCATGTTAGAAATGGCATCTTGCTTATGGCGCAGGATTACTATGAAGCTAAAAATGTTACACTGCCAGAAAAACCTCTTACAAACCACAAGGCATTATAACACAAACTTATGACTAGATTAATGACTGTAAAGGACGATGTAGATAAGAACAGACAGCTGGGCTAATCTGTGGCCCGAGCTCCTTCCACGAGACTGGTCACGGGAGGCCTGTGTCTGATTCTTGGCTCTGAGACCGGCAACCAGGCCACCAGCTCAGCCCTTCCCCACTCTAGACTCCACTCTCTGAACCTACAGACCAGTGGGCCAAACCAGATAAACTCTAAAGTTACTTATAGACCCCCAATTCCATGATTCTAGAAACGTTCTTTGAGCACACATTTTCCCCCCCAAAACAGAACAAACAGTTTTCTTTACTATTATCCAGCATTGTATTAACTATAAAAATGATCTAAATCCAAAGCTTATCAGGAGAGGTTTTTGTGTGTTTCTTTTTTGTTTTTTGATTTTGTTCGTTTGTTTGATCTTCATAGTACTGGACACTCTTTGAAGTTCCCGACCTGAAAATTTCTCTTTTTGCAGACAAGCGTATGGACAAGAGAGGAGGGCTAGATATATAATTGAACATCTCCGTATGTTTATTATGGTGGGACAACGTACGAGACTATAGTGCTATAAGACAAAATTTACTTTTCTTACTGGCTCTCCTACAGTGCTATTTAGGAGATGCTGCGACATCTATCTGAAGGACTAATATGGTTAGTTCGTCTGCTTTCTCTGAAAGGCAAGCACAGGTTAATTGTCAGTAGTATAAATGGACGTTTTAGATGGCAGATTTTGCTCCACACTCAAACATATTTTTCCATTCAAGAAACATCTAAAGCTACAGAAAAAGAACAAACTTTTCAGTCTTACTTCCTTCAATAACTGCAAAGAAATCAGCAGGACACTGCTACTCTGTGATCAAACCCACACAATAAAATAAATGAAGTGGAACTAAACCACAGTCAGGAAAGGTTTTATGGTGGTGGTACTACTAATAATTAAGGGTCCCAGACTTCATTATCTTAACTATCAGTAAGGTATAAGAAATTTAAATGCTGCAGCTTTCCAAGCTAATTAGGGACACCGATAATTAAAAGAACAGATATTATTTAAGATGCTCAATTTGTCCCAGTTATAATTTAATGTATATAAAAATGATCAGCTCAAGAATGACTCTGGACCAGACTCAAGGGACCATCACCGAATGGCCAGATCTTGTGCTTTCTCAAGACCAGCCTAATAGGCACCAGTGTCAGGGGCAGGGACCAAAGCCTTGTTAGCCTTGGTATTTATCCAGAATGAATCTAGTGTGTTGCCAGAGGTCCTTCTAATTTATTAACAATGAGTTGTTTGAGTTAAATACAGTTCCAATACTGAGAAAAATTAAAAGAGAAATCCTCATATAATGTAACTCATTATCCAGATTCAGATACATCACAGATAAAACAACCCTTTAAAATATAAATGCCTATGTTACATGACAGGAAATAAAATGTACTATAAAGCCAGAAATTATAAGGGGCTGTACTATGTTAAATCATTAGGATGATCAACAATGCACCCTAAATTATATTAGTTTCCCATGTTTCAGAAACCGAGTCAAACAAAATCCCAGGTTTTACATGTTATGTAGTTATTACCTGCCTTTTTAACATTTCCACTAGGAAACTTTTACAAACAAAATATTCAAGAGCAAACTAATTACTCATATCCCTAACCTTCAAACCTGACCTCCTTTTCAATCTCCTATCCTCCCTCTTTTCCATCCATCCATCGGTCCGTGTTACTGAGAATCTCCTATGTGCCAGGCACTGTTCTAGGGCTAGGAGTTCAGCCCTGAACAAAAACAAAAATCTCTCCCCTTGTGAAGCTTACATTCTGGGGGAGAAGACAGACAACACACACACAAAATAAATAAAATACTGGGAGGATAGCTTTTTAAATAGGGTGATCGGGGAAAACGCACTATTAAGGTGGCACTTGAGTTAATGCCAAAAGGACATAACTAGAAATCCACACGGTTATTTGGGGTAAAATGTTTATTATAGACAAATGAAATAATAAAGGCCCTGAGCTGACAACGTGGCTGGTATGTTCAATGAACAATCAGGAGGCCCGTGTGGATGAAATGAAAAAGCAGAGAGAAGGAAATGGATCAGACCAGTAACGGGGGCTAACTAAACCCTATAGAACTTTGGTGTTTACTCTGTGTAAGAATCCTAACAGGATCGCTCTGGCTGCTATACTGAGAATAATCTTAAGGGGCCAAAGGCAGAAGCAATCAAGAGCCTACTGAAATATTATAAGGAAGAGATGATGGTGGATTGAACCAGGGTGGACACAGTTGAGATAGTGACTCATTTCTGCATCTACTTTGAAGGCAGACTGGTGTGATTTGCTGATGAATAAAATGTGTGCACGGGCTCCTGGTGGTGGGAGAAGTCAAGGACGACGCCAAGGTTTTTAGTCTGAACTAGAAAGATAGAATTAATATATTTGAGGTGCGATAGTCTGTAAGAGAGTAGGTTTAATGGGTATGGCCAAGTTCAAACAGGTTATATTTGAAATGCCTATTAGACATCCAAGTAGACACACGGAGTAGGCAGGCAGCTAAGTATACAAGTCCAGTTCAAGGGAGAGGACTGGACTGATGATATAAATTCAGGAAGCACTGGTGTATAGAACAGAAAGCCATTCGATTGGGAAAGATCACCAAAGGAGAGTGGGTGAATGAAGTAGAAGAGAAGGGGGCTGAGGACTGGGCCTTGGGGCTTTCAGTATTACAAGGTCTGGGAGATAAGGAGGAACCAAACTGAGCAGGAGTGCTTAGCATGCAAGAAGCCGATCAGGGGAGTGTGGTGTGGAAAAACCAAATACCGAAAGTCTTTCAAGGAGGCGGGAATGATTAGCTGTGTCAGACCCGGCAGGCAAGTAAAATAAGATTAGGGCTGAGAATTAAGCATTGGGTTTAGCAACAGGGCACTCACCAGTGACCTTGACACAGAGTTCTGGTGGACTGGTGAGAGCAAATGCTTCCTGGGAAAGCGTTCAGGAGACAGGAATTAGAGCATGAACAATTCTTTTGAGAAATTATGCAATATGGGAAGGGGGAAATTTTGTATTCTGGGAGGAACTGAGACTCTAATAGTGATCCCCCCAACATTTAACAAAGGCAAAGATGTACACGTTTATCATTTGCATCTATACACATCCTTAATTCCTTTCTTCTTGCGTCAGACCTCTCCCTCTGCTGTCTCAAGGCTAATTTCTCCTCCACCTGGGCTCAATATTCCATTCCTTTGGCAACCTTTGTCATTTATCTCATCTTTCTTTCTTTAACCTCTAACCTTTTCCCCTCAGCATAAAAAAGTTCATGTTTCAACAACAATGAGAACAAAACATTCTCCTACAGCTGTTACCCTTTCCCCCACCTTCATTTCATCTCCAATATTTCTGAAATATAAGACCATGCTTGCAGTCTCCGATTCCTGACCAAAAGGGCTTCTTTCTACCTCTACCAGCCACTGAGCCTGGTTCTACCGTGGTCATGGTCGTCATGACGGGCTGCCAAATCTAATGGTCACGTCTCAGTTCCAAACCCGCTTTATCTCTCTGCAACGTCACCGACTCCTCTTGCCGTGAAACTCTTTGCTCCCTTGCCTTAATTATACCACTCTGCTCTGGTTCTCATACTATTTACCACTCTTTTGTGATAGCTGTCCAACTTTTTCCTTTAGGCAAACTCTAAAAAATGTAAATTGTTGGGCCAAGTGAAAAGAAGTCTTCTGATTCACTTCATTAAACTGCTCTCCAAAACGGTGAACAAAATTTTGATTCCTACTAGCAATGCTAGTATGTTAACTTCTCCCAAACTGTTCTAATCCTGGTTAATTTTATTCATTTTAAATATTTATAAATCTTAAAGTTGAAAATACAAAAATAACATCTCATTTTTTCTTTAATTTGCATCTCTTTGATTCTAGCTAAATTAAATTTATGATTATAATCCTTACTCTTGTGAAGTGCCTCTAGATCCTTGGCCTCACTTTTTTCCTACTGAATAGTAGTGTTTTTCTTAATTGATATGAATATATTATGATAACAATCCTTCATCACATTATTATAATTACTTTTCCTCCTGTTTGCCTTTTAGTTGTCTACTGGCATAAAGAAGTTGTCAATTTTCATGTAATTGAATACATTCATTGTCCCTTTAAAAATTCTTCCACTACTCTTATCCCCTCCTCCATAACAAGATGAGATGAAGATTTGCCTCTGTATTCTTCATTTGCATAGTTTAAAAAAAATGATTACACTCTATTCTGACTGGAATGCAGTATGAAAATAGATCTTTCTCTCCCAGTACTTAAATAATTGTCCTAATTCCAGTACATCTAACTCACATTTATGTTCAAAAACCAAGTCATTACTGCCCTCTAAATGATCCTATTACTGTAGTTGCTAATGGCCCTTCTATACTCCCCGTATGCTATAACTACAGCCGGAGAATCCTGTGTCTCTCTCACCCTGAGCCTCATTTTCCACACCCGGTCACCAGGTTCCTATTGATTCTACCTCCAGAATATGTTACTTATGCCTCCTCTTTCCTCTCCCCCTACCACTACTCTGTTATTTATTACACTTGCTCATTTAGCCATCACTCAAAAGGTTTTCCCATCTTCTTCTTCTCCTGTCTGTCCTTTACAACACTGGCATCCAAGCACCAGCGATATTATTTTCCCTGCTGAATACTCTTCTGTAGCCCCCAATTGCTTCTACAAAATGAAAGCCAAAGTCTCAAGCTGGCACTTAAGTCTCCCAGCTCTGGCTCCTCTAGTTTCATTTCCTGACACAATTCCACACATTCCATGCTTTGGCTAAACCAAACTACTTACATCTTCTGACCTCAGCATGTTCTCCCCTCGCCTGGAGCGTGCTCTCCCACCTTGCTGGCCTGCAGAACGCCCGTCCATTTAATGGCCAGCGGCTGCGAAGCTCTTCCTGATCCACCCAAACATAACTACTCATCCCGTCCCTTACGTCACTGTGGTACTATTACAGTCACTGGGTTCCTCACTGCTGGGGTCAGCAATCACTTGTTTGCATGGGGCTTCCCTGCAGACTGAATACCCCTTTAAAGACAGGAATCAGACATGTGCACACTGCTGTATTTAAAATAGATAACCAACAAGGACCTACTGTAGAGCACAGGGAACTCTGCTCAATATCCCGTAACAACCTAAATGGGAAAAGAATTTGAAAAGGAATATATAAAACTGAATCACTTTGCTGTACACCCAAAGCTAACACAGCATTGTTAAACAACTATGCTCCAATATAAAATAAAAATAATTAAAAAAAAGACAAGAATCAAACCTCATCTCTATAACCCTAGCATTTGGAGCATGTCTGACATAGTTTGTGGTTAATCTCAACAATCAAAGACGGAATGAATGAACAAATTTCCTCAAATTTCACCTGCCTCACCAAATCCTGACTATAATCTCTAGAATTTGTATTCCCACTGCCTCTGTCCTAATTCAGGTTCCTGTTACTTCTTGATTACCTCCTCTCTGTCCCTTCACCTCTCCATCGCAAAAGGTGATCTCTTAACAAACAACTATGATTCTGTCATTTCCCTCCAGAAGAAAAATCTGGTTCTAGGAGAGAGACCAGGCTTCTTAACAGGACCTGTCTGTCTCTATCATTCCCACCCCACACCCCACACGCTGTGCTTGAGCTGGACACTGCGCCAAACCATTCATTGATCACGAGCCGCATACCTTGATGTTCCCCAAAGTGGTGAGCTAGTCTCTGTGACCAGGAGAGTATCTTCCTGCTATGGCTCCCTCCTGTCTCTCCCTTACTTCCCGCTCCTTTCACCTACTCTGTCCCTCCCCATTCCCTACACCACACTCCCTTTACTCTCCTCACCAAGTTCTCAAGGCTTCCTTTGTGTTATATACTTACCTTCTTCTTTTTTTTTTTTTTTTTTTTTTGCGTTACGCGGGCCTCTCACTGTTGTGGTCTCTCCCCCGTTGCGGAGCACAGGCTCCGGACGCGCAGGCTCAGCGGCCATGGCTCACGGGCCCAGCTGCTCCGTGGCATGTGGGATCTTCCCGGACCGGGGCACGAACCCGTGTCCCCTGCATCGGCAGGCGTACTCTCAACCACTGCGCCACCAGGGAAGCCCTCTATATCCTTTTGATGGTCCTTTGTAGAGTCACCATTCATCGCCTAAGCTTACTTTTATAGTATTTTATACTTTACAAATTTACAGGCTAGTTTTACCTGTAAATTTTACCTATGAGATTTACCATTTTCAGGTACAACATAAGGAGAGAACTATGGGAAGAGGAAACTATCTTCAAATCATACTGTAGAAAAGGGTTACTTCTGGAAAATTTTCCTGTACAACACCTATTTTAAAATATACAGTGTAGATTCTTGTTAGGTTTCTCAAAGACTGACAGTTCTTGAACTTGTCCTTAAATATTGTGCTTTGTTGTCCTGATAGGGGCCTCAAGCTACAGATAAATTATTATGAGAAGCTCTTAAGAAGTGGTAATAATTATCATTAGATATTTCAGTGGTTTTATCACCAATATTAAGATATTTAAGTGAGGACAATCTAAAAACCAAGAGATTTCACAATTCTTAACTGTTCCTATATCCTAGCTCTAAATAAAACATAAAATCTAATGGTCTTGTTGAAAGAACACTTCTTAAAATTTCAGAATTAAATTGTATACATAAAACAGCTACTATCTGACAAAGTCACATTCTACTCCTCCAAAATTTATATATTTTTGCTTCTTCAAATTTCTCTATTTAGAGAGCTGAGTTAGGATTTTTTACTTTAAAATATCTGTTGCTTAGGAGTCCAATATGAGAAACTGTTCTGGTTCTAGAAACAATCTGATTTAATTTGGACTAATCTATAAATGATTACAAACATAAACCTTAACACTTTAGAAAAAAAAACTATAGGATAGATGTTCAACATAAGCTAGTACAAAATAAATTAAGCAGAACAACATTTTTCCACAATTACTGGAACCTTATATCATTTCCCTTGATGTACTAAATATTATATATTCAGAGTTCATCATAACACCTTAGAAATGTGTCTTCACTCTTAAGAATGAATGCCTATAGTCTTCTGAATGGATAAAAAACAAGACCCATATATATGCTGTCTACAAGAGACCCACTTCAGACCTAGGGACACATACAGACTGAAAGTGAGGGGATGGAAAAAGATATTCCATGCAAATGGAAACCAAAAGAAAGCTGGAGTAGCAATTCTCATATCAGACAAAACAGACTTTAAAACGAAGACTATTACAAGAGACAAAGAAGGACACTACATAATGATCAAGGAATCAATCCAAGAAGAAGACATAACAATTGTAAATATTTATGCACTCAACACAGGAGCGCCTCAATACATAAGGCAAATGCTAACAGCCATAAAAGGGGAAATCGACAGTAACACAATCATAGTAGGGGATTTTAACACCCCACTTTCACCAATGGACAGATCATCCAAGATGAAAATAAGTAAGGAAACACAAGTTTTAAATGACATATTAAACAAGATGGACTTAATTGACATTTATAGGACATTCCATCCAAAAACAACAGAATACACTTTCTTCTCAAGTGCTCATGGAACATTATCCAGGATAGATCATATCTTGGGTCACAAATCAAGCCTTGGTAAAGTTAAGAAAATGGAAATCTATCAAATATCTTTTCTGACCACAATGCTATGAGACTAGATATAAATTACAGGAAAGAAAAACTGTAAAAAATACAAACACATGGAGGCTAAACAATACACAAATAACCAGTATATCACTGAAGAAATCAAAGAGAAAATCAAAAAATACCTAGAAACAACTGACAACGAAAACACGACGACCTAAAACCTATGGGATGCAGCACAACCAGTTCTAAGAGGGAAGTTTAGAGCAATACAATCCTACCTCAAGAAACAAGAAAAATCTCAAATTAACAACCTAAACTTACACGTAAAGCAATTAGAGAAAGAAGAACAAAAAGCCCCCAAAGTTAGCAGAAGGAAAGAAATCATAAAGATCAGATCAGAAATAAATGAAAAAGAAATGAAGGAAATGAGAGCAAAGATCAATAAAACTAAAAGCTGGTTCTTTGAGAAGATAAATGAAATTGATAAACCATTTGCCAGACTCATCAAGAAAAAAAGGGAAAGAAAAAATAAAGAAAAAAGGGAAAAGACTCAAATCAATAGAATTAGAAATGAAAAAGAAGTAACAACCGACACTGCAGAAATACAAAGGATCATGAGAGATTACTACAAGCAACTATATGCCAATAAAATGGACAACCTGGAAGAAATGGACAAATTCTTAGAAAAGCACAACCTTCCGAGACTGAACCAGGAAGAAATAGAAAATATAACACAAGTAATGAAATTGAAACTGTGATTAAAAATCTTCCAACAAACAAAAGCCCAGGACCAGATGGCTTCACAGGTGAATTCTATCAAACAATTAGAGAAGAGCTAACACCTATCCTTCTCAAATTCTTGCAAAATAGAGCAGAGGGAGGAACACTCCCAAACTCACTCTACGAGGCCACCATCACCCTGATACCAAAACCAGAAAAGATGTCACAAAAAAAGAAAACTACAGGCCAATATCACTGATGAACACAGATGCAAAAATCCTCAACAAAATACTAGCAAACAGAATCCAACAGCACATTAAAAGGATCATACACCATGATCAAGTGGGGTTTATCCCAGGAATACAAGGATTCTTCAACATATGCAACTTAATCAATGTGATAAACCATATTAACAAGTTGAAGGAGAAAAACCATATGATCATCTCAATAGATGCAGAGAAAGCTTTCAACAAAATTCAACACCCATTTATGATAAAAAAAACCCACCAGAAAGTAGGCATAAAGGGAACTTACCTCAACATAATAAAGGTCATATATGACAAACCCACAGCCAACGTCCTTCTCAATGGTGAAAAACTAAAACCAATTCCACTAAGATCAGGAACAAGACAAGGTTGCCCACTCTCACCACTATTACTCAACATAATTTTGGACATTTTAGCCACAGCAATCAGAGAAGTAAAAGAAAAAAAAGGAATCCAAATCAGAAAAGAAGGAGTAAAACTGTCACTGTTTGCAGATGACGTGATACTATATATAGAGAATCCTAAAGAGGCTACCAGAAAACTACTAGAGCTAATCAATGAATTTGGTAAAGTAGCAAGATACAAAATTAATGCACAGAAATCTCTTGCATTCCTATACACTAATGATGAAAAATCTGAAAGAGAAATGAAGGAAATACTCCCAGTTTACTACTGCAACAAAAAGAATACAATACCTAGGAATAAACCTACCTAAGGATTTAGGTAAACCTACCTAAAACTTAGTATGTAAAAACAATACTGACTGGGATGCCCATCACGGGTGACTTACTTTCTTATGCTTACCTATACATCCTTTCAAGGTTTTCTAAAATGGCCATGTATATAATAAAAATCAAGCTTGTTTGTTTATTTAAGCAATGCATACTCTCCAAATTAATAAAATAATGTGTGTAATTAGTAAATGAAGAAGGGAAAGAAAGAAAATAAGAGCACCTACACAGGGATGGGGCACATGTAGACAGGTGTCCCTAGCTTCTTAGCAAGTTTGCAGGCATCCTACAATTCAGTGGTGGGAGCACAACGTGGCTGGAGTGTACACATCTTCATGATCTCTTTGGCATGATTATTTCCTTCATATGCCAAACAGAAAATGTCTGTACTTAAATTTTCTCAAAAGTGGTAGATTTCAGTAACATATCACATGAGGTGTTATAAGGGGATTGGTTAGACCACAAAGAAGATTCCAGAGGAAGGAAATCAAAGAAAATGGCAATTTCCTACTACAGGAAGCTCCCTGTCTCCATAAATGATTTGTCCAGAAGTCACACACTCAGAGAACTCCGTCCCATGCAGCCAGGCATGTGACTCTGACCAGAACTTATCCTTCCACACCTCCCCAGGATAAATAACTGTGGAGGTCCAGAATTAGGCCAAACACCCAAGATGAGTGCAAAAAGAGTTCATTCGGTTGTATGTAATCTTTTTACATAAGAGAGACTCACCAGGTCTGTGGAGTTCTATCTGTGAAGAAGTCTCTAAGACCTAAGCGTTCTATTTTGACCCTCTCCATGCCAATGAAAAGTCTAATAGTCAAGAGAACATCTTTGATCAACTCAAAATGGTTAAGCCCAGTTATCCTATACCCCTATGATGTTATACTCCAAATACTAACTTTTTAGCCTCTTTACATCGCTCAGATATAACTTCAACCACCTACTGTTACCATTCTTGGACCATTCCAGTCCATCTAGCACTCATCCCAATCTACTCATACCAACGGTCCAATGACCTGTAATTAATTTGCACCATCATCACAATTCCTACATTTCAAATAATGTTGCCTAATTACTTCTACAAAAAATGTATATATATATATACAAAGCTACCAATGAGAGCTTCTGTTAAGCATGAGAAAACCAGGTTTTCCAAGTTAAAGGTGTTAAAATGGTGGCTGTCTATTTTATTCCAAGTTAAATAAATCTACCCATATACAGAAACAAGAAGGAACTTTCTGGCTTCTGAGAAATTTATTAGTCTTTCAAAATATTATCTCAGGATATTGCTTCTGAACAGATCTAGCATTTCTTGGCCACTGACATTATAATGTAGTCAATTAAATTGCACCCAACAAACATTTACTGAGTGCCCACTATGTGCTAGGCTGGGTACTTAGCAAATATTGAGCACTTATCCACAATTCTATTAACTGAACAGATTTAAGTCTCCAATTTCAACGTATTATGTATGTTTCACAATAGTTTTCAAGAGAACTAATAGAATTGATCAAAATTAGAAATAACGAAAGAAAAGTTCCAGTTTTATTTGTGGCTCTTGGCAGATAAAATGTCTTCAGTGTACATCCTTTTCATTTTAATTCATTTTGTTGGAGTAGGGAAAGCAGACAGATGTTCAAGTTAAAATGGCTACAAAAAGAAAACCTTCGGCTTAGAGAACAACCTTAAAGCAAAGGTCAGAAATCCATTACATAAATAAAAGTAGCAGGATACAAAATTAATGCACAGAAATCTCTGGCATTCCTATACACTAATGATGAAAAATCTGAAAGAGAAATTAAGGAAACATTCCCCTTTACCATTGCAATAAACCTACCTAAGGAGACAAAAAAACCTGTATGCAGAAAATTATACGACACTGATGAAAGAAATTAAAGATGATACAAATAGATGGAGAGATATACCATGTTCTTGGATTGGAAGAATCAACATTGTGAAAATGACTCTACTACCCAAAGCAATCTACAGATACAATGCAATCCCTATCAAACTACCAATGGCATTTTTCACAGAACTAGAACAAAAAATTTCACAATTTGTATGGAAACACAAAAGACCCTGAATAGGCAAAGCAATCTTGAGAATGAAAAATGGAGCTGGAGGAATCAGGCTCCCTGACTTCAGATTATACTACAAAGCTACAGTAATCAAGACAGTATGGTACTGGCACAAAAACAGAAATATAGATCAATGGAACAGGATAGAATGCCCAGAGATAAACCCACGCACATATGGTCACCTTATCTTTGATAAAGGAGGCAAGAATATATAGTGGAGAAAAGAAAGTCTCTTCGATAAGTGGTGCTGGGAAAACTGGACAGGTACATGTAAAAGTATGAAATTAGAACACTCCCTAACACCATACACAAAAGTAAACTCAAAATGGATTAAAGACCTAAGTGTAAGACCAGACACTATCAAACTCTTAGAGGAAAACACAGGCAGAACACTCTATGACATAAATCACAGCAACATTCTTTTTGACCCACCTCCTAGCAAAATGCAAATAAACACAAAAATAAACAAATGTGACCTAATGAAACTTCAAAGCTTTCGCATAGCAAAGGAAACCATAAACAAGACCAAAAGACAACCCTCAGAATGGGAGAAAATATTTGCAAATGAAGCAACTGACAAAGGATTAATCTCCAAAATTTACAAGCAGCTCATGCAGCTCAATATCAAAAAAACAAACAACCCAATCCAAAAATGGGCAGAAGACCTAAATAGACATTTCTCCAAAGAAGATATACAGATTGCCAACAAACACATGAAAGAATGCTCAACATCATTAATCATTAGAGAAATGCAAATCAAAACTACAATGAGATATCTCACACCAGTTAGAACAGCCATCATCAAAAACTCTAGAAACATTAAATGCTGGAGAGAGTGTGGAGAAAAGGGAACACTCTTGCACTGTCGGTGGGAATGTAAATTGATACAGCCACTATAGAGAACAGTATGGAGGTTCCTTAAAAACCTACAAATAGTAGCATACGACCCAGCAATCCCACTACTGGGCATATACCCTGAGAAAACCATAATTCAAAAAGAGTCATGTACCAAAATGTTCATTGCAGCTCTATTTACAATAGCCAGGACATGGAAGCAACCTAAGTGTCCATCGACAGATGAATGGATAAAGAAAATGTGGCATATATATACAATGGAATATAACTCAGCCATAAAAAGAAACAAAATTGAGTTATTTGTAGTGAGGCAGATGGACCTAGAGTCTGTCATACAGAGTGAAGTAAGTCAGAAAGAGAAAAACAAATACCGTATGCTAACACATATATATGGAATCTAAGAAAAAAAAAAGGTCATGAAGAATCTAGGGGTAAGATGGGAATAAAGACACAGACCTACTAGAGCATGGACTTGAGGATACGAGGAGGGGGAAGGGTAAGCTGTAACAAAGTGAGAGAGTGGCATGGACATATATACAATACCAAACGTAAAATAGATAGCTAGTGGGAAGCAGCCGCATAGCACAGGGAGATCAGCTAGGTGCTTTGTGACCGCCTGGAGGGGTGGGATAGGGAGGGTGGGAGGGAGGGAGACGCAAGAGGGAAGAGATATGGGAACATATGTATATGTATAACTGATTCACTTTGTTATAAAGCAGAAACTAACACACCATTGTAAAGCAATTATACCCCAATAAAGATGTTAAAAAAAAAAAAGATGTTAAAAAAAAGAGAAATCCATTACATAAAAATAAATATTTTCGGGCTTCCCTGGTGGCGCAGTGGTTGAGAGTCTGCCTGCCAATGCAGGGGACACAGGTTCGTTCCCCGGTCCGGGAAGATCCACATGCTGCAGAGCGGCTGGGCCCGTGAGCCATGGTCGCTGAGCCTGTGCATCCGGAGCCTGTGCTCCGCAACGGGAGAGGCCGCAACAGTGAGAGGCCCACGTACCGCAATTAAAAAAAAAAAAAAAAAAAATTCAATTAAATGTTATTTATATATTTATTTCTAGTTATAAATTGTGAGGATGCCTTTTAATCTACAAGATTATTGAAGTTCTAGTACACAGAGTTTATAGATTCATTATTTATCATTACAAACTTTCTATAATACTTTTAGCAAAGCTAAATCAACTTCATTTGTAAAAACAAATTCTAAAGGAAAAGATGGTGAAAAGGAAATCCTATGAAGGTACATTAAACATACATGTAGGGCCAGCCCTAGATCAATTCTGTCGCATACATTTTGTTTTCTTACTCATTTTTCCCTTTTCTATGTCCTTTCCTTCCTCCATTTCAATATTACCTTCTCTACCCTTACCTATTTTTCAAACAAAACCTCTTTAAGGAAATAAATCTCAATCAAGTGATTGTTATACGATTTATGAAAATTAATATACTACCTTGTTCTAAGGACATTTGTATCTAACAGAAGACAAAGTGACACATTAAAGGAATGAATCTTTAATTAATTTAAGATACTGTCAAAGAAAAACATCTGAATGGAGCTGACTTAATACGGAGACTTCCCAGCAAACACCTAGTATAATATATAGATAGATGCCTCTTAGTCAAGTTTAACATGCCTGTATGAATGTGATTCTCTGAAGGTACCTTCCTCCCCTAAATAGGCATTTTCCCCTCAAAAATAATCAGGCTTCAGTCAGCCTTCCTGTTTTTTCCATTCTCAATCATAAAATTCTCTATCATTAGATTATTGCTAGAGGGAAAAGCCTGTAAGGCCTGATTATCAGAAATCAATCTGTCCCATTTATGGATGGTCAACGTCCCTAAAACCACATCTTCCTAATTTCATGATAAAGTAAGGCACCCAGCCAGGTCAATACTCTAAGAAAGATGGTCGTTTACAGTCACTGCTATCACACACACAGAGAGGCAGACCTTCGACATAAGGGTGTCAGGGTTAGGTGGACTAGAAGAGGAACAAAGGGTTATGCAAGTAGAAGGGAAAAAGAGGAATTTCTATTGTGATCATTTGGAAAAGTTTCTTAGAGAAGTGCTCTGGCTCAGAAACAAGAGGGGTTCTCCATAGGAAGTAGGGGGGGCCAAGGGACAAGAGCTTTAGAAGAGAGAAGGTGTTCTGGGGAGAGTTGGAGCACCACGTGTGGGTGTATACATGTGAGGGAGTGGGGGGACAGAGGGATGGACTATGGTACAGAGAGAAGGCTGGAGGGACGGCTAAGCCACTGCAGAGTTCTGAGTCATGACTTGATGTGTGCAGGTCTGCGTGTCATGGGAGAAAACTCTGGGATACCTAAGGGGGGTACGGCAATAAGGCAGGAAGACAAAACAGGAAGTTATTACAATGGTCAAGATGAACAGTAATGAGAACTTGAACTAAGGTATAATGTCTAGAAACAGTCCAAAGAAGAAGAGTGAATTTGAGCAGCATTTTAGGACGTAGACATTAAAGAGGGGCAAGAGGGTAAAAGGAGGACTTAGCATTCCAAAACCATCGCAGACATATCCAAGAAAAAAGACCTGTAAGTGAACTTTTCTCATATTTCCCATCAAAATATACCTACCTTCCCTGTAATTCAAGATTAAGTTTCTCAGTCATAAATATAAGAATTTCCTGGTATTTCCCCAATTTACCAGCCCATTTGATATTTTAGTCTGTGAATTATACCCTGTTGAGAAATAAAATGTCTTTCAAGATTTACAAAAAAAGTCCATCCTCAGGAGAAGTTGTAGTCAGAGGCCTGACCTTCTGCTTTGAACAACTAGGGCTCTGGGCTAGACGATCTGTAAAGCTTCTTCCAGTGGAAACGTCTCTGGAAGTGGCACAGTAAGGGTGGGGGTGTTTAGAGGAGAGGAGTCTCACCATTGTTTAAAACCAAAAGGCAACAATCATGGTCAACGCCTATGGACCTAAGGCCCACACCTGCCTGAAATGTCAATGCCCAATAACCTAAAGGAAAATACAGTGAAGTCAGAAAAAGACTGAGACGCAGGATACTAAAATGAGAACAAGTGAAAGGAACAGAATATGTGATGGGACAGAATACTGGGATGTTTGTTATTAGACAAAAGGGGATATGACTGATGTCATAAAAAGACAAACAGTCTAAATGAGGACAATTTTGACATCTAAAAGGAATGGGTTTCAGGAGATAATTATAATAGCTAATATTTATTGACTGCTTACTATATATCAGGCATGGTATTAACTAAACTGGGAAATTAACAGATTTAATCATGATAATCTTGAGTTTGATATCATCAGCATCCCCATTTTTCAGATGAGGAAACTGAAAATAAGAAACATTAAGTAAATTGCCCAAGAGCCCAAAGCTAGTAATTGATGGAACCATGATTCAAATCAGTCACTCTGACTCCAGAGCTATAATTTTTAAAGTACATACCGTACTTAAGTGCCTAAAGTAAATGTGTAAAGACTGCACACACCAAAATATGCACATGTACGTATATACATATTCAGGTATACACACAAACATACATGTATACACACACATATATATGTTCATACAAATAAATGGATGATAGACCCATAGGAAAATAATTTATTTTCTGTTGTTAGCATCAAGGAGGCTAATTTCCAGAAGAAAACACATATTGCTATTTATAGAAGGGCCAAAATGCTTAGATGGACCTAATCTCTTAATCTCATAGTTACTTCCCACAATTCTGTATTTTCATTTTAATTTTTTATTGTGATAAAATGAAGCCTTAAAAATTGACATTCCAGGAATTCCCCGGTGGTCCAGTGGTCAGGACTCCGTGCTCTCACTGCCAAGGGCGCAGGTTCAATCCCTGGTCGGGGAACTAAGATCCCAGAAGCCCAGTGGTGCAGCCAAAAAAAAAAAAAAAGCATTTTTACATCCACAAAATTCAAATAACTTTGTGCTTCTGCATTCAGATATCAAAATCAATTTGAATAAACATAAAACCATATAGCATCTCAATTTCTGAGCTGTCCATCAATCTCTCTAAAAACTTCTTGGAAAACATTCACTTATATTTGCCATGGGGCACAAAATTTTTACAAAGCTCTGAATGCAACTTCATATATAAAAGAGTATCCAGTCAGCCCTCTGTATAGGCAGGTTCTGCATCTGCAGATTTGGACTGAAACCAACCAACACTGGGTGAAAAATATCCAGGAAAAAAATTCCAGAAAGTTCCAAAAAGCAAAATTTGAATTTGCTGCAGACAGACTATTTACATAGCATTTACATTGTATTTACAACTGTTTATACAGCATTTACCTTGTATTAGGTATTATAAGTAATCTCGAGATGATCTGAAGTACATGGGAAGATCTGCATAGGTTATATGCAAATAGTACGCCACTTTATGTAAGGGACTTGAGCATCTCTAGATTTTGGTATCCTCGGGGGTCCTGGAACCAATCCTCTGCAGACACCGAGAGACTAATGTACAAATGTTTTAACTATGTTTAAAGCTTTCTTCCTAAGCCTTCAAGGTACAAAAGGAGACTTCATGCTTCCTCATTGCAACAACACTGCCATCCAAGGCCATCTACTACTACCTTGTATATTAATGTGTCAGGATCTGTATTCCCACCTTTTTGTTTGTTTGTTTTTTGCCAATGGCTCTGGGTTATACAATTTGGAATACAAATGCCTCTATCCCTACTAACATCCTCAGTGCAATCTGAACTTATGATTCCTAGTAAGAGAAGTTCACTTTTGTTACAGACAATATAATTATGTTTTAACAATGTAAAGGTCAGTCAGCAATATTTACAAAGCATTCATTAGGAAAGAAAATAAATGACAAATGAAAGCAAACAACAAAGGTGTCTAGTAGAAATAGAACAGCCCTCATCATGCTTTAGCAACTCTTTTGCTCTCCAGCAAACTATTTTAACAGAAAGGATGGGGTTCAAAAGAAAAACAGAAAAAAGTGAATAGTTAACAACTTTTCCTCAAATTCAATTTTTACACTTGGGATCTCGAACTTGAGATAGATCTAAATATTTAAATTTCTGGGTCTCAGTTAACAATGGCAGCAAATATCACCCAGAGACTATTACAGCAACACAGGCAGTCTTTTGGTTGCTGTTTCCATGGAAACCATCTAAAGAAAGAAAACCTAGTAGTAAAACATAATGTATTTTAAAAAAATCCGATTCATCTTGTTGACCCCTTTCAGTTTACTAAACACGGCACATAACAGGTACATACATTAAGCACCAGAAAATTCACAATTCATTCAACAAATATTTGTCAATCATGCTGCGTGCCAGGCACTGTGCTAGGGGGCTGGGTCACTGTGGAGCCCTCACAGAGCTTGTCTAGTACAAAGACACTAAGTAGCCAGTGACACAGAAACAGGAAACAGAAAGAAAGCTCATCAGAGGGCTTGATGAAAGCTGGGAAGTCTGCAGGGATGTGATTAATTCACAAAGCGCCATGGACAATGTTAAGGACTTGGGTCTTTATCCTAAAAACAAAGAGCAGCAACTGAAGGGTTTTACGAAGGAGACTGACAAGATGAGATCTGTATTTCAAAAACTTATTGTGGATATGTTGAGTTAAGAATTAAAGAGAAGCTTGAAAGAACGGGGGAGTGCAGTTAAAAAGCCAGGAGAGTAGTCCAAGGGAAAAAAGATAACGAACTAGGATGGTGGCAGTGTGGAGGGAGATTGGAGAGATTTAGAAGGTTAGACGGATGAGTTAAGATATTGTGGGGGAGTGAGGGTGAGAGAAAAAAACATCCAGGTAACTCCCAGGCTTTTAAAACAGAAAGCAGCAGTGCCATTCGCTAGTTTCTGGTGGAGGAGAGATCATGACATATTGAATGTGATGTGCCTGTAAGAGACATCCATCCAGATGGGGGTATCCGGGCCTGGTCATGAGAGGACAGGTCTGCACAAGGGAGATATGTTTGGGAGCTTTTAGTATAAGGAGGCACTGAGGCTATGAAAAGTAGGTATGAGGTCATCAGGGGACAGAGTACAGAGTGAGAAAAGGGATAAGGAGCAGTAAACATCAATACTTCTCCGTTTCATATTCTGACTTGTATTTTGCAACAAACATTCAATGTGGATTGTTAAGTATAGCTCAAGAGCAACATAAAAGAATATAATTGATCTTGATCTTATTAAACTTGCCAATCTAAATATTTTGCTAGAGAAACAGGATCAGAATGATTATCAGGAAGATAAGGACCAAAGAGATTCCTAAATTATACTTACAAGACTGAGATAACATAAGAGTCACAAAAGAAAACCACGTGGGGGAAGGTGTCTTCCTTCACAGTTTGATAAAACAAAATATACACCTGGGTGTTTCAGAGATACCATAACATGTTCAAAATCAAACCCAAGATCATTTCTACCAAAACTCAGTCCCCCTCTAGTGAACGGGCTCACCAGCACTGGCCATGTAGGCATGGAAGCCAGACACTCAGAGGTCATCTGTGACACTGCCCTCTCCCTCACCTCCCACATCTGTCCATTACAAAGTCCTACCAATTTCACGCTGCATAATTTTGTTCTGACTTAACTCTCCAACTTTTATTTTTTACCACAATCCTCATTGACTTCACTTCTCCAATCCATAGATTTTCTATTAGCTCCTTTAAAGTATAATGCGCTATTTTGACTCAAGACTTTTGCAAATATTCCACCTGCCTGGAATACACTTTTCCACTCTCCTCTCCTAAATAACTCTTTGTCTTTCAAAATGTGATTTCTTAAAAAAAAAAAAAAAAAAAAAAAATCTGTCTGGCACCCAAGACTCTGATAGGTCTCCTGCTATATGGTCTTATAACACCCTATACATTTCCCTCTTAGTACTTATCACAGTAATTATTTATTTGCATGATTATTTAATATGTCTTCCCCACTGGATTGGAAGCTCTGTGAGTCCTGGGCCTGTGTTCTGCTCAGCATTACAGTCTGTGCACTAAGCACACTGCTTAGCACATAGAGAACGATAAATAACATTTTTAAATGAATCATTAATTCTAAACCACTGATAAATTACCCAGTATACAGGAAGGAGAGAAAGAATTTAGGCTAAGTCTCTGACTCCAAGTCTTGAGCCCTCAAGCCCAATGTCACACTGCCTGCCTAGGTTGAGACAGGAGGGCTTGGCTGACAAAGAATAAAAAAGGGATCAAGTGTCTAGATCAGCACTGTCCAAGGGAAATATAATGTGCAGCATATATAACTTAAAATTTCTAGGAACCACCTTAAGAAAAAGCAAAGAGGTGATATTCATTTTAATAATATATATTATTTAATCCAATATATCCAATATTACTGCGTAATTAATATTTTTAAAATTAATGAGGTGTATTACAGTCCTTTTCCATACTAAGTCTTTGAAATCCAGTGTGCATTTTATACTTACGGCACATCTCAATTAAGACTAGTCACACTTCAAATGCTCAAAAACCACATAAGGCTAGTGGCTATTACAATGGACAGCAGAGATACAGGTATTCATACCTACATGAGGATTGAAAGTATATCTGACAGAGTAAGACAGTCCTTCCCTCAAAGAACTGACCAGCTAATTAGCAGATAACCGTTACATAGTGACATAAGAGTCATGGAAGCCTAACTGTAGAATCACTCAGTAAGAAAAGCAGCCCTGAAGCAAGGGTTATACATACTGGGTGATGCACACTAGGTGGGCGTCTCTCTGTAGGATGCTTCAAGCTCCTAGTAGAGTGACAGCCAGAGCTGTCACTCAAATGGCAGTTATTACAATGATTCATATTTGCAGTTCTACAATTCTGCACGTTTACATTTCACAACCAAAAGGAAGGCAGTGTACAGTGAAAATATTAAAGCCTTCTAGGGTGATAGTCTTAAATTACTAAAAACAATTTACTTTTTTCCCCTCTCCATCTAACATTGTATTCTAACTGAATTCAAGGAAAAGACTACCTTTCCCCCTCCCCTTTTTAGAATAAAATCGATGCACTCAACACTTCTTAAAATGAAAGACACTCTAAGAGTGCCCAGTACACACATTAATACTGTAAAGATACAACCTACAGAACTGATGAACACTGTAAAACGCACCAAGACATTTCAAATCAGCAAGCAGATTTGTTAAACAAGTAATTTTTAATTCAGCATAATTTTTACTATAATATTCCCTAATAACCAAGTTTTTTAGCAAAATGTAGAATGTAACAAACAGCTATTCTTCCATGCTTGTACTATATTTGCCAGATCAAAGGAAATTAGAAAATTCTCCATTTTCTCTTAAGTCATCATAAAGATGACTAAATTTGTTTTTTTAAGATGACCAAATTTTTATTATGTTCAGCATTCCCTTTAAAAAAGGAATAAGCAAGAGGGTCATGATTTGTAGTTTAAAAAAAAGTTCAAATAATCTTTTTTTTTCTATAATCATATTCAACAGAGAAAACCTCTGCGTGGTAATATTTACATGTTCTTCAAGAGAAACAATTTTTTTAAGGTAATATAAACCAGCAAACAAAAGACGACTAAGTTAAATTTCAAAAAGACTAGCAACTTAACACAAATTTTGAGCTAATTTAAATCAAAGCACAGAACTGTATGGTTTAAAATATCTGTCTATACAGATACATACATAAGTGTATATGCACAAAGCATGCCTAGAAGGATATACAAAAAACTCCTAATGGTAGTCAACTCTGGAGCAGCTGGGTGGCTAGAAAAAAGGTGTGCAAGTCTCACTTTCATTAATTATCTATTTGTACAGACTGACTTTTATGTGCATGGGGGTATACCATAGTGGAAGCACACACAAAAGGAAATAAAATAGGAGGTAGAAATTCTAGCAGCCAAGCTTGGTTCTCACATACATGAAATTAAAAAGCTAAGCGAGGTCTTCCCTGGTGGCGCAGTGGCTGAGAGTCCACCTGCCGATGCAGGGGACGCGGGGTTCGTGCCCCGGTCCGGGAAGATCCCACGTGCCGCGGAGCAGCTGGGCCCGTGGGCCATGGCCGCTGAGCCTGCGCGTCCGGAGCCTGTGCTCCGCGACAGGAGAGGCCACAGCGGTGAGAGGCCCGCGTACAGCAAAAAAAAAAAAAAAGCTAAGCGAACAAACAAGATGTCCACATCAAAAAACAATTTTGTGGAGCACTAGAAATAAAGTAGTATGCCCAAGACCATGCTTTTTCTTCACTGCTTCATCTGTTCAAAAATAATTAGGTAAAACACAAGCCTAAATATTAAGATCATATTTATCTACAAAGTGACTTCATACTCTAAAAAAGGGAGAAATGCGGTTACTGCTGCATAATAAGAATCTTTTTTCAGTACATATAACATAGTTTTATACCTATTCTATTCATACTCTTTGAAATGTCCAGGGTTGGAACACTTTTCTAAGAATCAATTTAACATACAGCTGTAATAACACGAGCAGATACAGACAAATTTGTGTTTTCTTGTATATACTTTCATTACCGCTGCTCAAGGGAAATCTGCTATTGCATTCTGTTTCTAAAAATGCACTACAATGTCAACTGATGAGTCATGGGTCACACTCCAAATTCTTACGTACCAAAGAAAGCAGGATACAAAAGTCCTACACATCAATTGTAAAGACTGTCTAATCAGCTGAGTTACAAATCAAGAGCTCTTCATAAGGTGAGATAGATGATAGTTTTTTGAAAAGACGTGAGAAAATTTAAAATAAAACTGTAAGGATTGATAAAATCATTTTCCCTTGGTCCTTCTTCTAATAACTGGTAGGTCTTTGTTTTTCTTAATTCAGAACATACGAATAGTAAGTACTGTTAAGATACTGACAGGTACAAAGTCTCAGCTTCATGCAAAGCCAAATTATCTGAGAAATGATTTTATGGATGCCTGGCTTCTCTTCCTTCCTTCCTACTTTTGCTATTTAGTCATTTCACTGAGTAAGAAATCTCCAGGAGAGGGTACGAAAGGGCAAGAAACAGAGATGGCACTATTTGTGTCTTTCTGGCAGTGTTAGCTAAAAGTTTTCCTGGTGAAGAAGGCAAGCTAATAGCTGAATCTGAGGACCAGCTGTAGATTTTAGTCATCGGTAAACAGATCACTGAGATCTGACATTGTCATTTTCTTCCTACCGTTTGCCATTACCCTTCTCAATTATCTGCTCGCCTGCCCCCATCAGCATGTAAACTCCATAAGCACAGGGATCCCACTTGTCTTGTTCACTGAAGAATCTCACCATCTAGAACAGTGCCTGGCGTATAACAGACATTCAATAAATATCCAGCGGGAGAAAAGACACATAATTATTACTTAGCTATCTCGGACCGGCACAATTGTAAAACTGCTGAAATTTCTTTTCTCTTGAGACTCCTCTTTACCTACAATTTATAATAATAATTGTTAATTTTTGCCTTGCCACAGAGCTCTCTATGCTTATGCTTTACCATTTAAATATCATATTTGTATCAAAATATAGTAATTGTAATGAAACTGTAATCTGATTTATCTCAATTTCTGATTTTTTCAATTTTCTATTAAAAAGTAGAAAGATATTCTTTAAGATGAAGATGTCACTTTAAAACTTTATTACTTTAAAACTGAATTAGAAATATTACTAAGACTATTAAGCGTTATCTCCCAGATCGATATCTTTCCATAAATCCTAGTATACTTTGAGAGTAATTTCTTTGTTTTTTATTAACAGAGCAATTTTGTTTTCAAAAGCTTCAAGTAACCAACAGAGTAATTCTTTATGGACAGTAAAGAATGCTGTACTATGCCTAAGCATTTTAAGAGCTACTTAATGGTCTACTTTGATTTCCTCCAGGACCAGGTTTGATTTACTGCCTGTGAATCCAAACTATAAATAACGAAAATTAAGTCACATTGTCACAGTTAGAAAGACTAAAATCACACTGAGCAACTTTATAACATGTAAACCTTTTATAAGAAAAAAAGTTAGGGGACTTCCCTGGTGGCATAGTGGTTAAGAATCTGCCTGCCAATGCAGGGGACATGGGTTCGAGCCCTAGTCTGGGAAGATCCCACATGCCGTGGAGCAACTAAGCCCGTGTGCCACAACTACTGAGCCCACGTGCCACAACTACTGAAGCCCGCGCGCCTAGAGCCCGTGCTCCACAACAACAGAAGCCACTGCAATGAGAAGTGCGCGCACCACAATGAAGAGCTGCCCCCTCTCGCCACAAGAGATAGCCCGCGCACAGCAACGAAGACCCAACGCAGCCAAAAATAAAGCAACAAAAAAGTCAACTGAAAACTTTCAAAAGTTAGTTGAAAGCTGAGATTGTATCATCCTTCTGTATCCTACAAAATGGATTCATTAAAAAAAATTTTAGTCCTTTGTGTAAATAGCTACCATACCATTAAAACTCACCATCCAGACTCACAGAATAAATCCTGAATGCTTTATTAATATACCTTCAAAGGTGGACAAATCATTCAAATATGCTGCAAATATGCTCCACACACCTGGAAAAAGAACAAGTCAGAGACCGAGAAAAATTACATCTATTTTTACCAAACTCTGTAATTAGTCTATTGGAGTATCAGTTAATGTATCTCATCTATAACAAAAGCACAGAGCCTAAAATTAGAGAAATTAATGAGATTGATAAATATTTCATATGAGATCTAATTGCTCTGGATATTTCTGAAATTTTACTAAATGGCCCTGACAGAACGGTCTTAAAAGGCAGACTACTGACTGCGCACAGTACGTATTTAGTAGGAAAGACACAGGATGCAACCATATGCAGTCTGATACCTGGCTTCTCCCCAGTCACCTTATTTTTTAGCTTCAGCTAGCCCTAGATTACTGACCGTTTCCATACTGGTGTCTCACAACTGTAAGAAACAAAAAGGGAAGAGAAATTCACACTAGAATATGTTACAGTTGACCCTTGAATAATGAGCGGGCTGGGGTGCCAATGTTCCCCCCACCGCTGCAGTTGAAAATCCGTTAAACTTTGAGGAGGGCCCTGGCTATCTGTGGTTCCCTAACTGCAGGCCGAGTAGTACTGTAGCACTATTTATCGAAAAGGAAAATCCATATATAAGTGGGCACACAGAGTTCAAACCCCTGTTGTTCAAGGATCACCGGTAAGAAGCACCATTTGAGAACTGTGTCCTTAAGCAATGTCATCCATCCCCCCCAAACTAAAACTACTCCATGTATTTCAGAACTTTCCCTCTTATTTACATAAGGTCTCAGAAATATGTTCAAAATATTTTGTTTGGACCCTTACTTACATCATATCTAAAATTTGACTCAAATGCATTTAAGAAACGATAAAACTCCTAGAACAAAATATAGGGAGAAAGTTTCATGACATTGGATTTGGCAGAGATTTCTTGAATAGGAGACCAAAAGCACAGGCAACAAAAGCAAAAATAGACAAATGATGGGACTATATCAAACTCAAAAACTTCTGCACATCAAAGGACACAATGAAGTGAAAAGGCAACCTAAGGAATGGGAGAAAATAGTTGCAAATAATATATCTGATAAAGGGATAATATCCAAAATATATAAAGAATGCCTACAAATCAACAACAAAAATCAAATAACCCAGTTTAAAAATGGGCCAAAGACTTGAATAGAACCCAAAGATGATGTACAAGTGGTCAACAAGCATAACGAGAAGATGCTCAACATCACTCATCACCAGAGAAACACAAATCAAAACCACAATAAGATATCACTACATACCTGGTAAGATGGCTACTATCAAAAAAGAGGGAATAACAACGCTGGTGAGGATGCAGAGAAACCGGAACCCTTGAGTACTGTAAAATGGTGCAGCAGCTATGGAAAACAGTATAGGGGTTTTCTAAAGAAATTAAGAGTAGAACTACCACATGATCCAGCAATCCCCCTTCTGGGATTGAAAGACCTGGGATCCAGAAGAATTGAAAGCAGACCTTCAAAGAGATATCTGCACACTCACATTCACTGCAGCACTATTCACAATAGCCAAGAGGGAGAAGCAACAACCCACATGTCCATCAACAGATGAATGGATAAACAAAATGTGTCATATACATACAGTGGAATATTCAACCTTTAAAAGGAAGAAAATCCTGTCACATACTACAGCATGGATGAATCGTGAGGTCATTATACTACACTAAGTGAAATAAGCCACTCACAAAAAGACAAGTACTATGTGGTTCTAACTATATGAGGTATCTAAAGTACCCAAATCCACATAAACAGAAAATAGAACGATGGTTCCCAGAGGCAAAGGGGAGGGGAAATGGGGAGCTGTTGTTACGCGTAGAGTTTTAGTTCTGCAAGATGAAAAAGTTCTGGAGATCTGTTATACAACGATGTGAATATACTTAATACTACTTAACTATGCACTTCCAAGTGGTTAAGATGGTAAATTTTATGAGATATGTTTTTTACCACAATAAAAACTGAAGCAGTATAAAATATTTTTGTTAAATTATTATTATTTTGATAAGATTCCTTTTACTTTACCCACTGGAAATGTAGCATCTGCACTGAGATAGGCTACACGTGTAAAATACAGTTGAGCCTTAAACAACACAAGTTTGAACCGCGTGGGTCCACTTATACACAGATTGTTTTCAATAGTAAGTACTATGGTACTACATGGTCTGCATTTGGTCGAATCACCAGATAGAGAGGAACTGTGGACAAGGAGGGCCGACTCTAAGTTATCTGTGGAGTTTCAACTGCCTGGGAGGGTCAGTGCCCTTAATCCCCATGTTGTTCAAGCGTCAGTCGACTGTATAACCAGATTTCAAACACGTAATATGAAAAAAGTCAAATATCTTGTTAATAATTTTGTATTGACTACCTATTAATACATTTTGAATATACTGCTTTCAATAAAATATTCAACTTTAAAATTATTTTGTCATGCTTTAAGAACAGTAACTAGAGGGGCTGCGGGGTCAACGGAGCTTTGTTTTATGAGTCTGGGACTGGAGCATACTTACAGGTGAAAAAGCCAGCAGGGAGACAGATTAAATACAGAAGGCAGTTAACTGATGAAGCTCTCCTAAGAGACTCTGAAGGATGGGATCAAGGGCACACGTGGAAAAATGAGCCTTTAACAGACCTGAGACTTACCTAGACAAGCTGGGAAGGGGAGGGACAGAAATCTGCTAAATCAAATCAGATCCTCATGAACTGACCAGATTATCTGCAGGCTGTAGAAGTGGGGGATTGATAAAGAGTTTGTGAATGACGATGGTCTAGAATAATCCATAAGTGAGACAAGAACAAACCCTGATTAGGGCCAACAAGGCCCACATGACCGGCCCTGTCTACCTCCCAGACCCCATCTCACACCACTCTTCCCCAGCTCTCTCCCACCCACCTCTTCACCCTCCTGCAAAGTGCAATCCCCACCTCTGACTGCTTCGCCTCAGAAGAGTTTACCTGTATGACACCTACTCAACCAGATACCTGTTTCAAAGACAACTTCCTCAGGGCGGGTTCAGCAACACCCAGCTCCCCAGAGACTAGGTTAGTTCCCTTTGTTATACCCCAGACAACACCCCGTGCCACTGCTACCCAACAGAAACAGAATGTGAACCACACGCACCATTTTAAATGTTCTAGTAGCCAAGTGAATGAACTATTTTTAATATTTTATTTAATCCAACATATCCAGGATATCACCATTTCAACATGTAATCCATATACAAAAATTATTGAGCTATTTTATCCTTTTTGATACTAAGTCTTCAAAATCTGGCGTGTAGTGACACAGCGCATCTCAATTCAGACCACGCACATTTCACGAGCCACAAGTGCAGGTGACTACAGCACAGCCCTACACTATTTCTTCAAAGCAGTGACCGCACTTTATAACTATAATGTGTGCTATTATCTGATGAATGTCTATCTCCTCTAGAATGTAAGCTCTATGAGGATACCTCTGCCTGCCGAATTCTTAGCTCAGCGTCAGAGCACTCAGTAGATGCCAAATAAACATAACTGACGGAGGGGAGTGCAGGGGACGGGTTGTTTGAGAGGTGATGCCCTGCACTGAGGGCCTGGCTTTCTAACAGCGTTGCCAAAGCAACTCAAGGAGAAGCAGTTAATCCAGCAGGGTCGTTATCTGGCAGGCACTGAACAAAAGCAAGTTCAAGAGAAGCAAGGTGCCAGTGAAAGCATATAGATTCCACAGATGTTAATACAACAGAGAACGGGAGGTGGGGTGGAATACAGGGATTGGCAAACCATCTCTGCCCAGAGGAAGGGCACCAAAAGAGCACTTGTGGGTGTGAGAGAGCTGGAAGGACAGGCTAGGAGGCTGCAGTCAGAGAACAGGGTACATAAACATAAGGTCTCTAATGCGGAAAACAGGGTGGAATGTCAAAATACAGTGGAAGTGAAGGCCATGGAGTTGGGGAGCCAGGTATTAGAAGTCAGAGGTATTCGTCAACCTGCTTTGAATTGATGTGAGGCGGCCACAGTGGGCGGCAGCTTGAAGCAGGATCTCAGTTCCCAGAGCGGGACTCAAACCCAGACCTGGGCAGTGAAAGCACCAAATCCTAACCACTCGACCACCAGGCACTAGTGGCTAGAAGCAGGGCCTTGGCTCTTGTCTCCTTTGTAAAAAGAATTTTAGCAAAGAGACAGAAAATAGTGAAACAGGTGTTTATTAGAAAAGCAGACACATGGGCAGGCTCAGAGAAAGAGTCACATGCTTTTGGGGTGGCTTAAATTGCTTATATAGGGGCAGTTTTCCAGGTCTTTGTTTTCCTCTGGCCAATCATCTTGCTTCCATCCCATACTTGGTCTGACTCAGGGCCCTCCCCCGTATGCTCGTGTATCTTTTAGCCAAGATGGATTCCAGCGTGAGGGTCTCTGGGAGGTTGGCAGGACAGATTATGGGCTACTGTCCCCTCCCCTGAGGACCCCTTCTGTGCAAGTGCAGTGTGGGAGGTCGCCTTGACCCCAAGAATGAGAAATATGTGGCCTCCTGACCTAAGCAGGGCTTAGTCCCTCTTTGCTCCTGCCATTACCGTTATCTCGAAGGGTCCACAGGAGACAAAGTCCATTCGCTTACCCTGTTCCGTTATTATCTTTGTCTCAAAGAGTCAACAGGAGACTAGTCGTAAATGTCTAACCTGGGGCCCATCTACCTCTTGCCTCGGAATGATTAACTCCACGACTGAATGTCTTTTAAGATTTTAAGTTCTCCAAGGGCAGAGAATCTTTTCTGTCCCTCACAGCCAGCCCAGTGTTGATCACATCACGTATGCTGCTTGCTGAATACAATTAAATTGAAAGTCAAACTGCAAACATTAAAATCATGTGGAAGAAAAGTGGAAATAGTCACAATAAAACAATGAAAAAAGATATAAGTGAAGGACTCCAATTTACTGGTTCAATAAATATGTAGTTTAACTGAACAGGATTAAGAACTTTGATGAAGGATTAATTTTTAATACTGGTAGCCAAAATCCCAACTTTGGGGGGTGAGTGGGGGAAGGGGTATAAATACATACCAGACTCACTTTATTTTTACCTATAAAACAAAGTAATAACCAACAGAGCCTTTGGAAGCTTTACTAAAGCCAAGTACACCTTGTTTTAGTAACATATATATCCTCATAACTTGGTTATGAACATTTTTTACAATGGCCCCCATTATACACTTTAGGGCAATTTGTTATTTAAAAGAACTCTAAGATTACTCTTTCAATAGAGGAAAAAATTAAACCATCATTTGTTCACATACAAGTGGTATGCTTTTTAAGTGGACACATGATAGTTTATAATATACTCATCTATATAAAGAAGCACAGAAACACACGATATATGTAATTCCTACAGTATACCTGTATATATACATAGTACGTAAAGTTTTATTTGCCTATCCCTATTTTCCACACTTGTTTCTATTTCTCATTTCTCCTTCCCAGTCCAATTCTGAGAAAAAAAAATTTCCCCTACATAATTTCTCCACCGAGGGATCCTGATTATCAGAAGTAATAGTATTAAATCTCAAGGCTGGGAAGATAGAGGCATAAACTATGCTCGACCCTCTCTGCCCACACCACTTCTTCTATTCCTATCTTTTCAGCTTTTCTTATCAATCTCTTATCTGCTCTGGAGTTTTGCTAATAAGAGGACAAAGTTATGACACATCTGTCATCAGTTTAACTCTGAACAAAGCAATATCCCTACATAAGCCTGTTCCTCCCTACTACACCCCACAACTTTCACAGTAAAGGGGGGAAAAGGAGGGAATCATGCAAGTAACTATAGCAGCTGGCATTAAAATCACTGAATCTTAATAGCTATAAATTCGGTTACAGTTCCGGTATCTTCCTACAAGAACATGAAATACTTTAAGCTTCTTTGCTGGTTCAAATCCCTTTTTTGTTTTCCCTCTGACCAGTGATTGCTCCAAAGATTTCAATAAGTCTGTGGGCCAAGACAGATCAAAGCCAATGGATCCAATTCATTTATTCATGCATACATTAATATTTATGGTTCTAGTACTTGGGGACTCTCCTTCGGTGAGCAAATCAGGATCCTTGCTCTTATGAAGCATACATTCTGAAGGACAGAGCCTACAATACCTGCCTCTTTAAAAGCATACTAACTAGATGCATTTATCACCAGAACGTATATCATGAACATTTGCTTCTTAAAAAACTCCTCTTAACAACTTCTCATCAGTTAATACACAAAATAGCCATTTCTTCTATCCAACCAACCAAACAACTTACATAATCACAGATTTTTCTACTCTTTTGTACTTTCTGAGGAAAAGAGACATGACAGGAAAGCTAAAGGGGATTTATTTTGTAAATCTCCCAGGCCCCTTAACAGGGTCATTTGAGGCCTGGCTAAGTCTTCTACAACTATAATTTTACATGAAGATATACACAGATATACATAACGTATTATATATACATATATATATATTTTAGAACCAACATTACTTCCTAAGTAAACCTATGAAATGAGAACTTTGATTCTTCTAGAAACCTTGGATTTTGCATAGGAAGGTGGGCCTAGAGTGAACTTTAGCCCCATAAACAGGAAGAGTTAAATGGCTCTGCATAACAAAATTAAAAAGTACTTGGATTTTGGGGGTGCGATCAGCAAGGAGAAGAGGAGGGGGAGAAGGGCATAGAGCCAACCTGATTACAGGAGCCTGGAGTTCCCTTGTGATGGTGGCCAAAATGCATTTTAAGGCTAGGGATGCCCAATATCCGACACCAACACTCCTGGCACTGCCATATGTAAACCTCTTCTCTGTCCCCCTTCCCCCAAATCTTCCCTAAAGCTGACCACACCCACAACGGCTTTATGTGAACTCTTGTTTTTCTTTTCCATTCTTTCCTAGCTCCTGCCAGACACATCCAACAACTGCATCACAGACTTCTCAATCACCCATGAGCACCTCAATGGGTTGGTCCAAAACTATCTTCCTTTCCCTATTCCTACCACCAATTGTTTTTAACTCTTCCTTCTCATAACTTCCAGCATTCCGCTGGCTCGTTGATGTTATCATCACAATAGGAACAGCTAATATTTATTAAGCACGTGTAATGTGCCAGGTACTCGCCAAGGGCATTACATGCCTAATTTCATTTGATCCTCAACCCTACTAGACAAGTACATCATTTTCTAAATGTTAGGGAACCAAAGTTCAGTTAGGATAGTAATTCTAAGGGTAAGTGATGGAATTCAATCCCTGTTCACAGCCACCTTAACCAGTATACTCCAATGCCCTCAAGTCAAAAAACCTAGGAATCACCCCTCTCTCATTAATCATATGCAGTCACTTACCTAATCCAACCAATCACACCTCCCAAGGGCCGCACCATCTCTACTTCCACTGCCCTCACGCAGAATAACAACGAGCATCTACCAAGTTCTTCCTATGCGCCAAGCACTATTCTAAGTAGCATACATGTTTTTCAAGTTTTATCCCCCAAACCCTACGAGACGAAGAACCTAAGGAAGAAAGAGGTTACATAATGAGCGACAGAGCCAGATTCAAACCCAGATAACGTGAATCGAAAAGTGCTGAGCACTTAAACCCTACAGTATAACAGCTCCTGCTCCGTCTCCCTACTTCCCATCTGGACCCTCACCATCCTCCAGACTGCCACAGTTATCCTTCTGGAACGCACATGTTATCATGACATTCTCCTACTTACAATTAGCAGCTCTGTATTCACTGACTGGATAAAGCCCAAATTTCTTAATGCGGCATACAAAATCCTTCATGTTTCTGTTCAAGTCAGTTCAATAAATATTTGAGTGCCCTCTGTAAGCAAGGCAAAGTGCTAAGTGCTCGGAAATGAATAATACACCAGGCCCTGGCCACGACTCCAACCCCAGACACTGTGTGCTTCAGCCAGAGGAACCATATGCAGCTCTCATAAAGCAACACCGTGCACGCCAGCCCCTTTGCCTAGAATGAAAATCTCTCAGCAATTGGAAGTGCCTGTGTGAGGTCTTCCTTAACAAGCTCCAGGCAGAAATGCTCCCACATTTAAGTTCCCACAGCACCTGTTCAAATTGCTTTCAGGTAGCTGGTACACCATGAGCCAGTTCAGGGCAAGAGCTGACCTCTGCCATCCACGCCCGGCACACAGAAGACACCCATTTGCTAGATGAATAAATAATGAAAACTGTATAACCCGATGAGAAAAAGAGAGGAACAAGTTACAGAATTATGACTGCTAACACACAGGTGGGACAAATTAAAAGCACTGTTACTCTACTTCGGTTCCGAGTTGGCCTACATTTTACCCCTATGGGAAAACTCATGTGTGGGACTTGGACAAGCTAAAAAGGCAAAACTTTTGTTATTCGTGGCTCAAGAAAGCTCTGACAGGCCAAAAAGGATACAAGATCAAAGTCCATTTTCTAAAGGGGCGTGGAGATGGGAATCAAATCTATCCAAGGAAATAAAATTGACCTACTGAGATCAACTTTATCAGTGCTGCGTCACAGTACAAGCAAGAAAAAAAGTAAATAAATAAAAATCAAAATCTGTCCTGGGACGAAAGCCAATCTACAGATAAGTACCACTGCTGCAAGAATGTGAAATTCTTAAAGTGAAGACAGTTCCAGTCAACCGGAGCTCACAACTGTTTCCTCCTCCTGAACCGCCGCTGCTTTTCATTCAATTTCGTCTCTGTGATTTAAAAAGAAAACAGCTACACAGTTAAGGCCACGCATGAGTGTACTGTAGCTCCTGGCAGATACGAACGTCCTAATTCATAACCTTAAATGTACACAGAAACATCAGAAGAAACACTACATCTAAGTGGAAAGTCCTTCGTCTAAAACAGGGCATGAAGCTCTGAAAAGCGAGTGATGTCTTTCCTGGATGGTGCTGTGGGTGCGACTGCTTCCAAATCAAGATCCGAATTTTGAAATTCCTCCCTCGAAGACGTCAAATCTCTCTCCCACCCTCTCCAGTCTAAAGGGAAGGGTGAGAATTCACAGGCAACAGGCTGGGACCGAGGGTATGATCTCTCCCCACTCCTTTGCAGGGAACAAGACCGAGATAAGGCAGCTGGCGGCACTCTCATTCACGGCAACATACACGCAGGGAACAGAAAACTCATCCCCACTTCTCCCCTCCCTAAAATTGGAGCAAGCGACGCAAAGACCGGCGAGACGGTGGCCGGAACCACCAAACGGTAACAACGGCAGGCACCCGGCGCCGGCAGCCCGCGCCCTCCTCCCCGGACCAGCGCGGCGGCCCCACACCGGTCCGCGTCCCCGCAGCCCGGCCGGGCGAGGAGAGCGCGGAAGACGCCGCGGCGCCGCTCCGGCCGCCCCACACCCCACGCCGCCCGCACCTGAGGCGCGGCCGGACCCGCGAGCCGGCGCAGAGCGAGGCGGGCAAGGCAAAGTTACTCACCGGGGGAGCGCGCCTGCCCGGGCACGCCCGGCTCCCAGCGCCGCAGCCCAGCGTCTGCTCCGCTTCCGTGGCCCGCTGAAGGAGCGCGGGGCCGGCCGGCCTCCGCTCCGCCGGGAATCGCCGCCGCCGCCGCCGCCGATTTCCTGGCAAGAAGCAAACTCTGGCCAAGACTTCACTTCTCAACCGCCCCTGCTGCCTTCCCGCAGGCGAACGCCAGGGCCGAGCCGCGCAACCCGACACGCACCCGAGCCAATCGGCGACAGCATAGGGCGGGAGGAGCGGGCCAGAGGGAGGCTCCGCCTATCCGAGAGCTCGGGGGGCGGGCCAGGCCTGGGCCGTCACTAGGAGTTAGAGTGAGCCCGCACCGCCCCTAGCCGCCCGCCCTCCCCCACCCCTCGGCTGTACACGCAGCCCGCCTGATTTGCCCGCGCTCGGGAAGTGCCTCTTGCGCTCACCGCCGACGGCGGGAGGAGAGGGGAACAGCTGGGGGAGGTGGTGAACATCTAGGGGATCGGGGGTGGGGTGAGGAGAAGAGGTGGCGCAGGAAGACAGAACTGTGGGCGTGTCGGGTGGGAGGACTGCGGGGGTCGGAGGTAGGGACCGGGGCTGTCCGGGGTGATGGGGGCGAGGGGAGCAGGACCACCAGGAGGGGAGAGGGTTATTGGCGAAGAAGAACACCTGAGGGGACCGAGAGCGGAGAGGTACGAAGGGAGAAGGAGGGCGGAGAGCGAGTCTGGGTGGTGAAAGGTTGCCGAGGCGGGGGCAGGGGCACCTGAGAACAAAGGTGAGCGGGAGGTTCCGCAGGTGAGGAGGCTTAAGAGGCCAAAAGGGTAAAGGGAAAAGGACGTCCGAAGCGAGGCAGGACATACTCCAGGGGTAGAAGGAGATCCTAGAAAAGATGGGGAGTGGGGACAGTTTCCTTCCAAACTCTCACTCCTCCCCTCCCCCCAAAGATAAAAAACAAACGCTTGTCCTTTGACCCAGTTGACCTGTGCAGCTGCAAGATCCCAGAGGAGACAAATACCGTGTTACACCCATGCTATTCTGTGGTGAAATTCTTCAAAGTGTGTTGCTCAACTATAGTGTAAGTCTGTCGTGCCATGAACGCCCCCGTCCCCGGGAGGCGAGGTCCTTCCTGGGATTAATCCCGTCACCCACCGAGCCAGCAGCAAGTCAGAAAGAGGCCCGATCCTGGCACCGAGAAGGAAGGTGATCTGAGGGCGGCAAGTAAGGCCCCGCCCCCTTCGCCATCACCTGGAGGGAAGGTGCCAAGGGCTGAGCTCCGGCGCCCACTGGCCGGTCTCGGCCTCGGGGCGGGGCAGGAGCCCGACCGCACCAGTCTCCCGACTAGCTCTGCGGGCCGACTCGCTCGGGAGCGCAGGTGAACCGCTCAGGCCTGGCCGCCGCCCTCCGCGCGCCGGGGGCGGGGCCCGTGGGCGAGGCTCCGAGGCGGAGCCTCCACGCCCCGCCCAGTGGCCGGGCCCTGCCGCGCCGCTGCGGCTCCTCCTTCCTCCTTCCTCCTTCCGTCCGCGCTCCTCCCGTCAGTCCTTCCTTCCTGCGGCGCCTGCTCGCTTCGAGGTATGGGGCAGCGCCTCCGGCCCGTCAGCACCACCTGAGGATCCCGGAAGTCGCCCCCGCCATGGAAGACGACCAGGAGCTGGAGAGGTAACGGCCGAGGAAGGGGACGGGAGGAGCTGGCTGCGCCCTGCGCCGGGAGCCCGCGGCCGACCGGGGCCTTAGCCTCCGCGGCCCGGCCTGGCCGCGAGGGCCTGGCTGGGAGGACAGTCGAGGAGGGAGCAGTGGGCGCCAGGGCGGGGAGAGGGGCCCCGATCGGGAAGGGAGGGGGGGACACCTGGGTTGCTTGAGTGGAGACTCTCAGTACACTCGATATCAAGGAGGGAACACGAGTTGTGAGACCAGAGTTAAGCTCCCTAACTGCCCACCCCCATTTGGAACAGGAAGAGCAAATAAAGCTAACGTGCACCAGGCCACTGTTCCCCGAGCGATGGGGGTGGTGTGTTGGTCGGGCCCAAGTCCCTCCTCTGTGCCGAGCGCTAATTGATCCACTCTGTGCGCTGAGCGCTTTCTCCCTCATGCTTGGTGCTCTTCTCAGACTTTCCATTCTAATTTCCTTACCTCCTGCAAACGGAAGCCCTAGTTGGCCCTGCACGTTGATGATCTTTAGTTTCTATTTTTATTATAATCTGCGCTTTTCCATGCCTTTCAACTTCCTTTTCATCCTTTAGCAAGGCCCACCCTATTCTAATCCTATTCCTTTCTTGTGAGCCTACCAAAAGAAAATTTTAGCAAACTTTTTTGTTTTAAGGACACTCCCCTTGTGGCCATGTGGACGGCCAAATGGAAGAGGGAGAAATTGGAGGCAATAAATTATTGACTGCTAGAATACGTGGAGGCAGGAAGATAATAAGGGCTAATGCTAATCGTTCTGTGTAATTGGAGTGCATTAGAGTAATAACGTGTTGATATTGTGATACAGTAGATGAAAAAAAGCTAGTTACAAAACCGTATTCAGTGTGATCTCATTTTTATAAAAAATATGTGTGTAGAAAAATATCTGGATTGAAGACCCCAATGGCTGAAGGCGAGAGGAAGACAGCCCTGGAAATGGTCCAGGCAGCTGGGACAGATAGACACTGTGTGACATTTGTATTGCACGAGGAGGACCATACCCTAGGAAATTCTCTTCGTTACATGATCATGAAGAACCCGGAAGTGGAGTTTTGTGGTTATACTACAACCCATCCTTCAGAGAGCAAAATTAATTTGCGCATACAGACTCGAGGTGCCCTTCCAGCTGTTGAGCCCTTTCAGAGAGGCCTGACTGAGCTCATGAATGTCTGCCAGCATGTGCTTGACAAGTTTGAGGCCAGCATAAAGGAATATAAGGATCAAAAAGCCAGCAGAAATGAAGCCACATTCTAGTCCCTTATGCACTATACAGGGAGGACTGACCACTAGGATATTCTATTCGTGCTCTTGCAAAACCCAGAAGTAAACGTTTGTGATTACATGATCTGTCCTGCAGAGAGGCCTGCTTCTAGCTCTTAACCCATTTCAGCTGTTGGAGTCCCTGCAAGAAACTGTATTCTTCTAATAAATTCCCTCTTTTATTTAAACTGATTTGAGTGGTTCTTGTTCCTTTGTCCTCGGGGTTGACTATTTTAGGTTTTTGTGGGGTTTTTTTTTTTCTTTTAATTGAACCAACATTGAAAGTGAGGAAACTATGAGATAATCAGAGGCCTAGACAAGGACTTTGATCAAGGGAATTGAAAGGAATGTGTATGCACACCTGTGATTGGGGGCGAGGGAGAGATGCAATAGAGCATGAGCCCAGATAGGCTGTGGATAGTCTAGACAAGAAAGGTGGGAGTGAAGGGAGGACTTGGCCTCTTCCTAGATGTTTTTAGTAATTCATGAGACAACTGCATCCTTTGCTATGATTGGTAGATTGGGCAAGGGTGGGAAATAATTTGAAAGAATTGTGAGAATTCTGGTTTCACGTGAGAATGTTAGGTGGTATCAGGCTCCATCTTTATGGTAGCATTTATAAGACAGATACCAGTTCAGTGCTCTAATTTCAGGATGCTAATATATTAAAGAAGGAGAAAACTGGGATGACCAGATAATATTTTCAGTCCTTGGGTAGGTATCTCAGTATAGCCCAGGGTTACATTAAAAGGAACAGTATTTGAGAGGAAGTAAGGACAGGGAAGAGGAAACTTGCATGTGGGGAAAATGACTTTTTTGGAAAACCTAAAATATTCCTAAATCACACTTAACAGCTGCCCTATTTACCTCTTCAGCCTTGTGTCTCATACCTGTCCTACCCCCACTTGACTCTTAATTCACCCTAAATATCTGTCAACCTTTGAACCTGAGCACCCCACCCCCCAGTACTCTGAGAGGGGAATCTGCTTTAGGTATGGAAGCAGAGAGGACCTTCCAGAGATTACAGGAAGAGAAGGAGCTGGCAGTGCAAAAAGAAAAAGCATTCTGGGGGAATAGCACTTGCAAAAGTCCTGAAGCAGAACACTGGTGGTTTGAGGAAATAAAGGTCTTGAAAGATGTGCATATCTGTAGCAGGGCCAGCAAGGAGGAGAAGGGCCTACGATATACTCCACGGGAAGAGCTCTGGTGTGGGAAGGACTTTGGGAAGTACAATGGGAAGACATCTGAATAACTGATCACAGCATGTTGTAATGGATTGTAGAGAGGCCAGGGTAGAAGCAGATAAACTGTAAGAGCTGAAGTGGCCTGGAAGGGCCATAAGCTAGTGATGGAGAAAAGATTGTGGATTTGAGATACGTCTGAGAGCCAAACTGGCACAGAATTGGTAGACCTCAGGAATTGGATGTGGAAGGTGAGGAAAGAGAAGGGTGACTCCTATCGAGGTATGGGGCGAAATTACTGACACGGGAAGCCTGGTGGGGGGTTGGGGGGATTGACTGGGAGGTAGAGAAGGTGACTGAAATCCAAAGTCCCCTGTTGAATGAGGTGATCTGTAGACAGGAGCTGGAGGCCATGAAAGAGATTTAAATAGAGAGAAACTTCGTGAGTTCTTGCCATAAGGATGAGGTAAATCCGTAGAAACTGGAGTGTGATTAAGAAGAGGGCTTGGGACTTTTCCCTGGTGGTCCAGTAGTTCAGACTGCACTTCCACTGCAGGGGACAAGGGTTGGATCCCTGATCGGGGAACTAAGATCCCACATGCCGTGTGGCAAGGCCAAAGAATTTTTTTAAAAATTTTAAATAAATAAGAGGGGCCAAGCCAAGCCTTGAATAAGCTCAGTATTTAAAGGTTGGGCAAAAGAGCAACCAATGACGTGGTGGGAAAGTCTGCAGACAGTCGAGCTGTGAAAGCCAAGACTTTCAAAGAGGGGAGAATGATGCATGAGTCACATGAGGACAGAAAAATATGGGTTGGAATTAACGGGGAGGTTGATGGGCAGCTGGCAGCCTTAGTTTAGGGCCTAAAAAGGCTAAGCATTAACACTCGTACAAGAAGAATGGCTTAGTTTGGGTTTTCCAATAATGAAAATATACTGTAGGACGTCGGAGACTAAATTAAGTGGGAGGAGGAATGGATGGGGAAAGATCAAAGTTACGGGGCAGGGACAGGGAGTATTTTCCCAGGGTAATAGTAAGAGAAAGCCAATGTCAGTGTGAGGACATTAGCACTTGCAGATGTAAGGAAGTCCTAAAGGCATAGTGGTAAACAATCAAACACTTGTTTGCCTCTTCTACAATTCTGCCTATGAGTAGTTCGGTGGTGATAGGAAACAGGATTATTTAAATGAAGTTCAATGCCTATGAACCAAGACCTGTCAGGAGATGAAAGCCAAGTTTAATTAGTGGACATAACAGCGTGGAATGGTGATAGTAGACTGGAGTTATCAATAACAGTACACCCACTGGTGGAGATGCACCCACTGGTGGCCACCTGCCACATCTCATGGCTTCATTGCTCCTAGAAGGATTTATTGTCACTGATGATGTGGCATGCAGTCTTGAACCTGTTTAGGGTAGCCATAAACTCAGGAACATACAAAACACCTTGACAAGGCAGACGTGTGAAAGGAAAAAACAGGGCAGGGCAGGCAGGATAACCATGAGTCACTGTGGTGTGGGAGGAATCTTTGCAAAAAGTCTGCAGGAACCTAAGGGAAGGCAGAACTGGTCGATGAAAAAGTGAGGGAGATAGATAAGAATCATACATTTATATAAACTGAAAAAAACTTGATCAGTGTCTGATTTGCTAACAGCATTTCACTCTAAATAAAATATCAATGGTTCAAGCTCAGAAATTCTGTTCAGCTATAAAGTACTGTGCCTTTTAAAGAGCCAGTTATTAAATAAAATGATTTTATATGTCAAAGGCTTTTAATATATAATCATTTGAGTACTTGCCTAGCACTTTCCATTTTCAAAGCACTTTACAAACTATTTATAAATTGCATATAGCTGTGACATCTAAGTGTTCTAATTAGTTGTTATAATGCATAGGGGTCTACAGAATCTCTGTGGAGATGAAAAGGTGTCGACATAGAAAGTGGTCCTATCAGTGTCATTCTGAACCGAAGAGTGTCTTGCATTTCCGGAAATACGAAAGCACACCAAATTCTACGGCCCACCATTCCCCACCCTTCTTTTTTCCCTTAAACATGTTATTAAGACTATAGGTAGACAAAGGTCATCTTTTCCGGTTAGGAAAATTCAGAGTCAGAGACAGTCTTTGTACTATCCTTCAAACTGGGCTTCTAGGCAATTTGCCCAGGTCCACCGGTCTGCTTTCAGGTACTTATTAAGACCCCAAATCCAGCCCTTTTGTGCTCAAATTCTTAACATTGGTTTTTCTTTTGCCATTTGAAAATTTATAAATTACAGTTACTGTATGGTCTGTATTATTTTTTTCATAATGAAATTCCTTCCAAATCTAGATTTTTGGATCTCTGTACAGCACATATGTACCTAGTAGTGGTAACAGTCCTGAGAAATGGTGGACATAAAAGAATATGAGTCTGTCCTAAAAAGCCCTCTGCTTTTGGAGAGGGCAGACAAGAGCTGTACACATGAAAAAGGTATCAGATTGCATTTACGACCAAGTGCCCTGATGTGCAGTGTAGGGTATTATCTGCTGAACACAGAATGGAATTGGCGAGGGACACTCTTGTAGCAAAGATTGTTTCATGCGCACCCACTCTGCCAGCCACTGTCCTGGGCTCTGGAGAGAGAAAACCATCGGGCAGCCTGCCTTCCAGTAATTCATGGAGTACTGAAGTAGGCAAACTTATAAGAGAAATAGTGTTCCAGGATAAATGGTTTCCTTTTTCCCGGTGTAAAGAAGCCATTCGAGATTCTCGAGCTAGGGAATGCCATAAAGGTTTCGCTTTTTTGTCCTACACCTGTGCAGAATGAATGAGTGGAATGAAATGTCGGAAGATAGCTGGGAGTTAGGGGGCATTTGTAACAGTCCAGGTGTAATGTAAGGGGGCACAGTTGTAGGCGTGGAGGTAAAAGGATGGATACTAGAAACCTGCTGGAAAAAAATAACTTGGAGGCAGATTCTCTGTAGGGGTACAGGTGAGAGAGGTGGAGCAGGACCCCACATCCATGCCTTTCACAGCCCTTTGTTTTCCTACCACTCCCTTGCAACCAAAACCAGTAAGCCAGGATTTACCATCTCCTCTCCTAAACCTGTCCTTGATAATAGGAGTCCACCCTTACCACCTTCCCCTACGTGGTGAGAATTCACATCTTTAACAAGGTCGAGACTCCAGGGCTACAGATGTGGAAAGTGGGGGTGGGGAGAGGACATGGGGCAGTGAGCTGACCGGCCCTTGCTGCCCTCTGCCTGCACCAAGTGGCTCTCAAAGGGAGCATCGAATTCATTCATTCGTTTGTTCGGCAAAATCACTGAGACACGCTAGATGCAGGCACGGTTTAGGTACTAGGGGGACAGCAGGGAACAAGTTGCCCCACGTGCAGTCTATTTTCTAACAGCAGAAGTAGGAAACAAGTGTATAAATATCAGAAGTAGAAAACAAACAAGTGTATAAATATATAATGTAATTAAGGTAGTGATGTAAACAGGAAGTAAAAGAATCATGGGGTTTGAGAAGGCACGGAGAGTTTGATTAGTTGAGGAGGGCTTTTCTGAGGAGGTGACATGTGAGCAGGGAAAAGAAAGAGACCAAGGAAAAATGAGAACATGCTAAGAATTTTCTAGAAGATAAACTTAGATTACTGAGCAACGAAAAAAGCAAACTGATGAACCTTTTTAAAGGAATAAACTTTCAGCCTTGTGTGTGTGTAGTTTTTATTAGTGCCTAAATTCATACCATGTGTCTTTAATCTGTATATGTACTTAATAATTATAATAAAGAATTTTGAGTTATTGTGCGGGGCAGTAGGATACTGTAGGAGTTTGGGATTGGCTAATAGATGTATGTGTATTAGGAGAGTTGATCTTACTTTTGTTTTTGGTATTTTTGAAAGAAGCATATCTTTCTTAGAAGCAGAAGTGGTTGTGCCTGGGATCCTGCACATCTTTTCAGGCTAAATAACTGATAACCGCGAGGCAGTATCGTGTAGGAGTTAAGAGCTTGCACTGTCGGAATCACACCGCCTGAGTCTTGGTCTTCGTGCTAGACTGTTTAGCTATGTGACCTTGGACAAGCTGTCTGACCTCTTTGTGCCTGAGATTCTTCATCTGTAAGGTTGGGATAACGATAATACCATATAGGGATGTTGTAACTCTTAATTTAGACAGTATAGTCAAAGTGCTTAGGGCAGTATCAGGCCCATATAGCATGCTCTCAATCAAGGTTAGCTATTAATGTTATTACTATAATATCCTTAATTGTGTCGAACAAGCTGGTTTCATTCATATTTCTTCTAGGTGAAAACTTGAAAACAAAAACCTTAGTGCCCTCTGTTTTTGTTTTGTTTTGTTTTCTCTGGCTAAATGCAGCACTATAATATAAATTTATGGACCCCTGTATGTAAGGTTATCAGTCTGCTACAGCCACTGCTTTTTAAAAAAGATAGTTTAAACTAGCATCCCTAATGTAACTGAATATAGATAAAAATCAAAGATAAATGGATTGTGCTTCTCCTCTTTTCACAAAGAGATTAAGATTCTGATGGAATATTCATAGTCTTCCTCAAACTTCAAGACAAAGGTTAAGTAGGAAGGAAAAGCAAGTTCTATATATAGCACATGGATACCTGGTTGGGTACCAGGTATCTGAATATTGATAGGAGCTCAGGGCTCAAGCTATGTCAGCTAAGTATAAAACTGCCTAAAATAGAATATATTGGTATTTTACCTACTGATTCTCAGTAACTTCCAGGTTTGTTATGTAAGGCTCTTAATAAATGTCAAAAAGAAGAGCTACCTGTGTGCTTTTCTAAGTTTACCATGCTGACTTGGGTCAGACCTCAGAGCAATTGTAGGTAATGCCTCAAACCGATTCTCTCAAAAGGGCTCCTAGAGAAAATCAGGCTGCCCGGAGCATCTGATCGGACAGGGGCTGGACCAGTTGGCTTAACAACACTTTGGGGTTTGCAGGGGTTGTTTTTGGTTTTTCTTTTTTAAGGGTGAAAGAGGCTTTCTTTCTAGGGGCCTCTTTCAACAGTACTGTGTAGAGGGGAAGTGTAAGGACTCCGAAGGCAGAGGGCCTGGTTTGAATCTCCGCTTTCCTGCTTCCTAACTTGCAAATGTGAGAGAGCCACTCAGCCCTTCTGAGCCTCAGTTTCCTTATCTATAAAACTGAGCAGATACTAATACCTACTTTATAGGGTTACTGTGAAGAATAAAGCACTTAGCACGATTCCTAGTACACCTAAGTTCTCAAACATTAGCTCTTACTGTTATTGTTGTCATGTTGGCGCTTGTTTAAGGTGGTTAGTGGGGGCTAGAACAGCAGCCTTCTAGGGCTGGGTGCTTCTTTACCCGTGGGGGTCTCTGCCTGTCTCTTCTTTCCGCATCGCACTGGCCTTTGCACTTCTTTCAGACTTGCCCAGCTTGTTCCCGTTTTAGGGCCTTGGCGCTTGCCCTTGACGTCCCCAGCCCCTCTCCCTCCGCATCTTTACATGGCTGTCTCTTTCAAGGTACTCACTCAGAGGCCATCCTTGACCACTGTGTCAGTTACCCGTTGCCGTATACCAAATTGTCCTAAAACTCAGCCGCTGAAATCAAAAAACATTTCTCACCGTTTCTGTGGGTCAGGAATCTGGTTGGAGCTGAGCTGGAGGAATCTGACTCAGGACCTCTTACAAGGCTGCAGTCAAGGTGTCACCTGGGCTGCAGCTGTCTCCAGGCCTGAATGGGGGTGATGGGCTTCCAAGCTTGCTCACATGGGACGGCCTCGCGCCATGGCTTCTGGCTTCCCCTAGAGCAAGAGATCCAGGGAAGAGGGAGAACGCAAGCTGGAAGCTCAGTCTCTCTATACCCTCATCTCAGCAGTGACAGTCCATCACGTCTGCCCTGCTGTGTCTGTCAGAAGTGAAGGGAAGGGGTTGTACAAGGGCAGGAATGCCAGGAGGTGGGGAATCCTTAGGACCACCTCAGAGACTGCCTAACCCCAGATAACACGTGTGCCGACAGCCAGACCTCCATTGCTTTCTGTCCCTTGACTTGGTTTCATTCCTTCAGAGTCCTCACTGTTAACTGACGTTAATATTATGTATTTATCCATTTATTGTCTAACTCCACTTGAATGTAGGCTTTCAGAGGGCAAGGGCTTTGTCCTTGTTTGCTTTTGTATCCCCAGCACTAAAATCCATGCCAGGCACGCAGTAGGCTCTTGTCAGTCCTTAGTTGATGAACGAATGGATGACTGTGTGTGCGTGATTGAGCATCAGTGTCTAAGCATGACTGCCACGGCAGGGAGGGAAAACTGCAGTTGCACTGACATTATTTTGTACACTTATCAGCTGACACTTGCATACTCAGCCACCACAGTAATAAGCTCCGAGAAGAAAAGGGCTTCTCGAGTGGGGCAAGGAAGCATGCCTGTCCTGTGGCTTCAGTGGGAGGAATAGCTGAGGTGATGAGCGTCGTGGAGCACCTCAGTGAAGGTGGCCACACCTTATACTCCATCTCACTGATGTCTTCTCTATATTGCCAAGAGCCCTGGATACGGACATCCCTTACCACCTCTATCCCATGCAACATTTGTTACCTTTTCTCCTATTGGTCTAAAATAAAAGGCAAGCACATCTCCCACTCAAGGGTGCTCAAAGGACATTCTGATTTTGCAGTAACAACTATATGGAAGGGTGATGTGGATTATCCTGGGATCTTGTCCCCACAGAATTCTAGTGGAACAAACATGGTAGAATTATTATTTTGGGTACCACGAGGTGGAATTCCAAGGATGTGATTCTAAGGCATGCTGTTTTGTCAATGCCAAATACTACATCCATTTCCTGGCCAGCTGTCTGATAAATCTATGCTGTTTATTACAAGTAGCCTTGCTTTGGAAAAATACAGAATATATGTCTTTTTTTTCAGCAGTTATTCTAAAGTCCTGCCATGGACCAGGTACATTAGGGATACAAAAATGAATCTCCTTTGGTTCCTGCCTTCACAGAGTTTGCAACCAGGGTAGACCAAAGAGCTGTGTATTTCAGGACTAAAGGAAAGGTGTCATTTCTTCTAACTTGTCCACCTTGTTCAAAACCATAGCCCCTCCCCCAACACCCACACCCTGCAGTATTTTTTTAAATATAGCCCTATTGAATTCACCTATTTGTTGCATTTATTCTATATTATCTATTCCTCCCCCACCCCTGCCACACACACATACTATAACATAAGCTTCATGAAGGCAGAGACTTTTGTTTGTGTTCACCGATGTCTCTGTAGCCCCTGGAGCAGTGCCTGAAGCATAGTAGGTGTTCAAAAAATATTTATCACATGAATGAATAGAAGATGGACACTCTGTATTTTTTAACTGAATATCCTAAGAGCTGAATTTGAATTTGTAATGCTGAAATAACTATAAGCTTTGGGGTTGAAAACCACAAGTTTGTCGTTAGTTGTATGTCTTTAGCTGCATACTCTGTCCACATGGAGATGACAACATGCTGGGAGCCACAGGGAGGAGTTCACTAAGCAAAGGTGGTCATGACCAGAGCAGGCAGAGATGGAGTCCCAACCAAGTATCCCGCACAGCAGGAACCACTCAGATCTTACACATGTATCGACCAGGTGGTAGGGGAGTCCAGAGAAGTCACCTGAGCTAAGAAAAGTTGGCTATGTTGTTTTATTTGGATCTGAAAGGCCAGAAGTGGTTCCCATTGAGTGCATCTCATAGTCATATAGTCATAAGCACTGACCCCCAAGGCAGCCGCTGTTGACTCTGTGAGCACCTGCTCTACTTCACATACCTACTGTATGGTTTCAGATTTGGGGAGTTCACTGGACAATAATATTTCAAAAAATAAAATCTAATAGGGTGAACTGATGTAGTGTCGCATAGTTTTATTTTGCCATTGAAAATGAACTTTGTTTTGGTTGGAAACTGTCAGAAATCCCAGTCTTTATATGGCCTGATAGCACATAAAGGTCTCCAGTGTGTGTTTTCCAACACCATCAAGCAATCCGTCAAGCAGTGCAATTCTGACACTGTCTGCCCGGAGACAGTATCAGAGCTCACTCGGTCCCACAAGACTGCACCTACCCAACCCCACTTCAGATGCCAGCTGCAAATCCAGGTTGTTTTACCTGTGCTTCTGACCTACTGGCTGTAAACCGGAAGTTCTCATGACCCCATCCCTGGGCCCAGTTAATTTGTTAGAGTGGCTCACGGAATTCAGAGAAACATTTACTTACTTTTTATCAGTTTATTATAAAGGATACAGATGAACAGCCAGATGAAGAGGTGCATGGGCAAGGACTGTGGGGGGGTCGGGGGGGGTGAAGTTTCCATGCCTTTTCTGGGCAACCACCTCTCCTCAAATCACGCACTCACCAGCCCGGAAGTTCTCTGTACCCTGTCCTTTTGGGGTTCTATGGAGGCTTCATTACACAGGCATAATTGATTAAATCATTGCCATTGGTGGTAGAACTCAATCTCTAGCCCCTTTCTCCTCCCCAGAGGTCTGCGGATGGCACTGAAATTCCAACTCTCTAATCAGCGGTTGGTTATCCTGGCGACCAGCCCCCATCCTTAGGTTACCCAGGGCTTTCCCTAAAATCACCTCATCAAAACAAAAGACAGCTTTATATTTCTCATCAATTAGGAAATCCCCATGGTTTTAGGAGCTCTGTCAGGAATGGGAGGAAAACCAAACATATATTTCTTACTATATAAGTCAGCATATCATAAGACCAAACAGAGAATTAAATGAAGCATTCTATAATTTGACATCTGTTATGCCATTTTTATCACATTAGCTCCACAGTAAGATGCACAGACTCTTCAGTTTTCTCTGGGATCCTCAGAGCATTTGGTCCACAACTCTTAATTTCTCACCACCATGCTTGGTAAATTATATGGGATTTCAGAATGAATTTTCATTGGAGCTTAGATTTCAAGATGAGGATGACGTATCATTGAGATTCCTCATCTAAAGTTATTTCAGATCCTGGCTGGCTTGCTTAACTCTGTTCTGCATACTTAAGCATAAATCCTGGTGTTTAGAATACTTAACAGGGTTTTTATTCGGAAGTGATTAATATTTAATTGGGGATATAAGTGTCAATTATCATCTCATTCCCTGAAGATGAAGAAAAAAGAGTATAATCATCAAGTTCAGTGTCTATCAAAGTAAAAGAGGTGGATTTATGTTCTCCATCAGAGCTTGTAATCTAAGCCTTCAGGACTTGGTTCTACAGTTGTTTTCCTGGTTTTTGTTTATTTGTTTTCATGGCAAAGGCTGTACTTTGTCATTAAATGGATGGGAAAGTGGGGATTCTAGAGTCTTATGATTAGAAACTGTTCTGCCGCTGGCACACGAAAAGATGCTCGACAACACGTATCATCAGGGAAATGCAAATTAAAACCGCAATGAGATATCACCTCACACCTGTCAGAACGGCTGTTATAAAAAGACAAGAAATAACAAGTGCTGGTGAGGGTGTGGAGAAAGGGAGCCCTCCCACACTGCTGGTGGGAGTGTCAATTGGTGCAGCCACCGTGGAAAACAGTATGAAGTGTCTTGAAAACATTAAAAATAGAACTACCATCAGCCCAGCAATTCCACTCCTGGGTATTTATCCAAAGAAAACAAAAACACTAATTCAAAAAGATACATGCACCCCTATTTCATTGCAGCATTATTTACAATAGCCAAGATATACAAGCAACCTAAGTGCCCAGCGATAGATGAACAGATAAAGAAGATGTGTACGTGACAGAACATTACTCAGCCATAAAAAAGAATGAAATCTTGCCATTTGCAACAACGTGGATGGACCCAGAAGGTAATATGAAATAAATCAGACAGAGAAAGACATATACTGTGTGAAATCACTTATGTGGAATCTAAAAAAACAGAACAAATGAACACACATAACTAAACAGAAACAGAGTCATAGATAGAGAGGAAAAACAGATAGTTGCCAGAGAGGAGGGAGCTGGGGAAGGGAGAGAAATAGGTGAGGGAGATTAAGAGGTACAGACTTTTAGTTACAAAATAAATGAGTCAGGTATGAAATGTACAGTGTGGGGAATATAATCAATAATTATGTAATATCTTTGTATGGTGACAGGTGACAGCTAGACATCATGGTGATCATTTTGAAATGTATAAAAATATCAAATCACTGTGTTTACACCAGGAAATAACATAGTGTTGTAGGTCAATTATACTTCAAAAACAAACAAACAAACTCATAGAAAAGTGACCAGATTTGTGGTTTCCAGAGGCAGGAGGTGAGGAGAGGGGGAACTGGATGAAAGTAGTCAAGGTACAAACTTCTAGTTATAAGATAAATAAGAACTAGGGATGCGATGTACAACACGATAAATACAATTAACGCTGCGGTATGTTATCTGTGAAAGTTGGTAAGAGGGTAAATCCTAAAGAGTTCTCATCACAAGGGAAAATGTTTTTTTCTATTTTTTTAATGTTGCATCTATATGAGATGATGGATGTTCCCTGAATTTACTGTGGTCATAATTTCATGATGTATGTGAATCAAATCATTATGCTGCACATCTTATATAGTGCTGTATGTCAGTTATATCCCAATAAAACTGGAAGAGAAAAAAAAAAAACTGTTCTGCTGAAAATGTCAGTCTTTAGGAGTATCAGCCTGCAGGTGCGTCACTGCCTGCTGCCCAGACTTGCAGCAAGCATGCCAAAGGTTCCCTTTCTGTTTTCTTGTTGTAATAAGCTGGTCGCCACCTGAGAGCAGTGTGCTTCAGAACAAGCCCGGACGTGAAGAACTCAGCTAGGCTTATTGCTAGGCTTATTCCTAGCCAGAAGCAGACACGCAACTGGGAGTGTGAAGTAAGAAGACCAGCCAGGTGGACAAACCAGTTTACACCTCCTTCAAGGCAGATGATGTTTTTCCCATTTATAGAGAAAGAAACTGAGGCCTGGAGAAGTTAAGTAACCGCCCTAAGGCTGTACGGCTAGTGAGTGGAATGAACCGAAGACAGCCTGACCCCTGAGGTTCAGCTTTTATGTCCATGATGTTGCCTGTGTTACCCGCTGCAGGAAGACAGGAAAGCTTTGCCAGAGCGTGTGCTCCAGAGAGTTCAGTTTGAGAGACAAAACTATTGACCAGTAATCCTTGTTTATTTCTAAATTCAGGCTGAAACATGTTGGAAATGGGACTGTTTTCTATAAAACTTAACCATGAAAAGAGTCACTGAGTTACAGACCATCTGGTCAAGAACGTAGATACAGGCTTACTAATAGTCGCTTCATGAAAATATCATTTTCCATATTGTTAAACTTCATTGGCATCATCTTTAAGTACATTAACTTTTTAATCGATGTTATGCCAAAGCAGCACTTGATTGTCCTCAAAAGGTAGAAGACATCTTCCTGGACGGGATAAAGTAAGGGTGTGTGTGAGCGGAGAGGACTCAGAGCTGTCCAGGTCAGATCAGGTGTCCCCTGATGGTTTGCCCCTGGACGAGGCAGCCTCCCTAAGCCTTAGTGGTCTAACACATACAAAGGGGACAATAACTGAAAAGGTTCTTCTGAGGGTCAGTGAGATCGTATGTTCTGCTCTTAATCACTGTGCACATGATACATACTATTATATGGTATTTTTGTGTTTTAGTTAACAATATAACAATCGATACTATAGACCCATTTAAAATTTTTCTTAAGATAATACATTTGTTCAGTGCTTTATAGCTACAAAGTAATTATATATATGATTGTGTTTGATCCCCATACAAACTCTGAAAGGGTAGTAGAGATATCTTCATTTTATAGATGGTGTAACCAAGATGACAAGAAAAATCAGAGAGTCAGTAAGGGCAGAACTGGGATCATCCTCTCCACTGCACTGTGGCCGCTTCCTCATTTTCCTAAGGTGACTTGAACATGTCCTTGGTTCAAACCTAGGAAGTGGGAACTGCTGGATCCCTCTTCTAAGAGAATCAAGAGATGTGGTAGAGAATGTATAATAGTAGAACAAGTATCAGGTAATTCTACTCAGTCTGAACTTCTCAGGTGAGAGATTCTGCTCTCAAGCTTGAACTTTCCAGAGCTTGTCCCTGTATTGGTCACATCCACCAGGAAGTTGCCCAGCTGCTGACTTTGCACGGAGCAGACCTAGTTCCCGAATGAACACAACTGTCTGAAAAGCCAAAGAGCCAGGACCACTGGCTTTCTTTTTGTGCATATGAGATAGGATGCTTTCATGTAATTCGTTTCTGATCATGTATTTCATAGGTCATGGGAGGGAATTCTGTTCTGACTGGGGCTCTGCCCATCTCCCTGTCATTACATACAGGAAGTTTCCTCTGACTTAACCATAGGAAGATAGAATTTCCTTTATATTATTTGCACTGATAAATAACCCCTCAGCTTTTCATCAAAACAGAATTATGCAACAGATAAAAATTAACATTCTGCAAGTTTTTCTTTACAGTATAAATGAAAAGAGGAGATACTGAGATTTAAAAAAGTTTTGTTTTGGCAAATTCAGATACCTAAATGAACCCTTGTCCCTCCCAAGAAACATCAATGCAAAGAAAGCCCTCTATACCTCTCATCTTTTTCAATCCTTGCAGTGCATCTGTGAGCCGGGGCTCAGGCTCATTTTACGGAGAGGAAACGTACTCAGAGAAGGTACTTAACTTGTCCAGAGCACCCAGGTGGCTAGTGGAGCTGGCTCCCACTGTCCCACACTGTTCTCCAACATGAAACACAGTTTCCATAGTAAAAACTTTTGATCTATCCTGCTTTGAAGTTAATAATTTAGGTACTTTTAAATTGGTTTTCATTTTTATATGATTAAGCAATTACAGCAAATGACTTCAAGTAACATTTTCCAGGCTGAGTGAGTTTCAGTTACACTACCCCTGAATGCAGCCAGGACCCAGTTTCCCGTAAACCATCACTGGGTGGGGTCTTCTAGTGTGATTCATAACACAGTTGTAGACACACTAGTGCTGGTCCTTGTAATGTTATACTCCAAAGGTAATGACCTTGGGCTGAAGTATCATAACTATGGTCTATCCCCTCCTAATTTCTCCCCAGGATGACTGAAACATGTCATCCAGGTTCTGGCCGGGGGTGGGGGGAGAAGAAATATAATTGTGAATTAAATGTTCCCCCCGCCCCCCCAAAAAAGTCAGGTAACTATTTAGTTTTAGGCAAGTTATTAACCTCTCTAAACCATCATTTCCTTGGCTTTATATGATAATGTTAAATTAGATGACCTCTAACAGGAAACTTCCCTTACATTTTCATAATATAGTATTATATTTAAAGGATCTTTACCTGAACATTTTAATTCATTTTGGTTTCTTTCCTCGCCTATTATAGTAAAAAGAGCCTTGTAATACTTGGATTTGAGGCCTCTCTGGGAACACTGACTGTGTAGGAATTAATACAGAAGTTTAGCATATGGCCCGATTTCTATCAAGCAAATGCTAAGGCAGAGTTGTGAATTTAGGGGGTTGATATTTCAAATGAGCTGTGCAAGTGTGGTCCTGAACATTTGTATTGAAAACGCAGTGCCCTTTTTTTGTAAGCCCATTATCACACCTTGGGAGCAGGCCAAATGATGCTGTTTGTATAATCAGCACGATCTGTCTCTCAGAGCTTTCCCTGCTGTCTCGGTTGGGTACCTATTCCATTTTTAACACAGTTCTGAACTCTTCATTAGCACTGCTCCATCCAGTTAAACTGCAGCTGCTGTCCCATCCCTAAGGATGGGTGGTATTTCAGTAGCAGACAAGATGATTCTAATATGTGCAGCTACTTCCAGCACAGCAGTAAAAAGGGCCAGGAGAGGATTGTGTTGTGTCTTGATATTTCCTGAAATGTACAGTGAAACATCTGCTCCAGAACATGCTTCCATATTTCCCTTCTTGGCTAACAGCACCACTTGTAAGTAATTTACAAGGCAGAATAATGAAGTGGGACTTCAGAGTTCACTAGTTCTTGACTGTCTTGCAGCTGGTTTCTGATGCCAAAATCACCAATTGTATTATCCTCTCCGGATTCTTTCTTTTGGCAGTTGATGTATTGTTTGCATGGTATGATATAAACCTAAAGATAGGATTAATCCGTAATGGAATTTTCCATGCTTTGGGCTTTCCTCCTGTAGCGTTTAGTCCCCATGTGCTGGTTCCTACCCTTTGGCCATCTCTGCAGCCTTTCTAGTGGTCCCTCCTGTGCTGTTGAATTCAGCGTCTGTAAGGATGTTTGCACTGCAACAGAGTCTATGACTTCTGCCAGCTACGAGGGAAGCATCTCGGGTCTTTATAAGTAAATGTAAAGCCTTGCTTGCACAGTTGTGCAGTTTTGGCTGACTTGTTCCTTGAGCCATCTAAGTTCAGTAGAACTCTGAACTTTTATAAACATTTTCCTCAAAGAGACACTACTCCCCAAGTCTGTGTGTGTGTGTCTAACTGCTCAATTCTATTAACTACATTATAGCAATGTAGAATTTTTTCCCCAAAGCACTTGTATTATATTAACTAAGATTTTTTTAATTGGAAAATGGGATTGAAAATTGCCTTGTCCTTCTTAAATTCATTGTCATGTGCATTAGCCCCTAAAGACAACTTGAAACTTGACGCTAAAGAGTTTACAAAGAGTCAAGAATTTACTGGTTGTTTTCAATAAATTATTTTGTATAGTAGATTCTTGTATTTAATGACTGAGGTAGAAAATGTTGTCTGTGTGTATACGTACTATTTTTTTTCAGAAACTCTCCCAGCCAGTTTTGTAGGAGAAACTACCATCCCTCTCAAAGTACCCCTTGATACCTAAAGTGTGGAAGACAGGACACTCCTGGTGCTCAAGATGAGGCTGGGTCTGGAGGTGCACGCAGTGGGGGCTGGGAGGGGCTGCACCCTCTGTTTCGTTGTCTCTTGCCTTGTACTGAGGGGCCCCCAGGCAGCCATTGAACCTGCGCTGGTCGCTAAGGAACACAGGCTTTCTCTTTCTCCCATCTCATTTGTGTATTGCGGGACTTCTAAGAATTAGAAGCATCAGTATGTTTTCTTCCTGGGTTCAACACTGCTTAATGCAGTTGAAAGGAAAACACTTTTTAAAGAGCCTGAATTGATTAGGAAATCCTACACATTCTGGAATATTCTATATTTTCCCCATTCCTTGGCTCTTACCTCCAAGTATAGTTTATAATCATTTGATGAATCAGACACTGAGATGCACATGGGGTGGATGGCTTGTTTTCAGCAGACTGCTGCAGCCCTGACACAGCTGAGGGAAACGCCTTCAGCGGGCTGACCAGGCCTTCTGCTGAATAGGCCGTCCTTTGGATGGGGCTGCGATCCAAGAGCTCTGAAGGGTCCTTTAGGACAGTCTGCAGAACGCCGCAGATCTCTGGTATAAAATAAAGCTCTTTTAGGATTAAGAGCGTGATTTGCAGACCACGCGATGGGCGAGGTGGCTTTTCTGGTGTGTGGCGTGTTTACCGAAGGGCAGTGCGCCAGGCCTCACTGAAGAAGGCTGCGGAGGTGAGCCCTAGAGGCTTTCTATCGCAATGTTTCCTTTTGTTCAATCGTTGTGATTTTTTTCCTTTTTGCATTTCGAACAGCTATTGGGTGAGAGTTTGAATTTTATAAAGATAACAAAATGCTTTCACGGAGTAAGAGACCTCAATAATTATTTTGACCTTACATTCTTTGACTGAGTTTACTTCTCCCAACTAATCTTTTAGTAAGGCACGTGTACACTTTATATACTTTTAAACTTAATTGACCTATCAGACAGACACGTTGTTCCTGGCAATGGTATAATTCACAGGCTTTTCTATTTAGAGTTTTCTATCTTCTAAGGTAGTTCTCTGCCATCCCCACCCCCCTGCACAGAGTTTTTTCAGTAAGAGATGCTTGTCTTCACAATACACGATTTACCGTGGCACATTTAACTAGGTCCTATAATACGAACTGAAAATGAATCACTGTATTTTCTGTGTGTGGCTCCTTAATCGGGATTTAAGAATAAATATTTGTAGAAATACTTACTACTTTGACAATGAGGTGACTTCATTATGAGGTCATTCCTCAGGTGAGGTGTTTTATGACCTGAGAGATAAGGTTTCCCTCTAAGAGCTAAACTAATAGAAGTCAGCCCACATATTACCTGAAGAAGTCATCTCGCTGTAACAATAACCCACCCTCTGAGGTCACGCAGGATGGGTAGCTGTGGACATTTGAGGCTGTCCAAGTCCAGGTGAGGAGACGGGAGTTCTGCCTTCACCACAGTCTTGTCGTGACTGCAAATAATTGCAGTAAAACATGCTGCCAGCCCTCCCATGGCCTTCCTCTCACGGGGCTCAGCTGTGTCGAGGCTGGGGTCTCGCCTTCACCAGAACTGTAGTGTCAGGGTCAGTTAAAAGTCAACTGCCCGGGTTCACATCCCAGCCCCAGTTTCTTCACTCTTTATTTTCTCCTTCTCAATGAAATAGTAGTTACCTAGAGGAGCTGTGAGGATTAAGTGTAAGATACATGGCACATAGGTACTGCCGCCATCATTATTTTTCATCATATCCCCAGTGATGCATATTAAATGCTTATTATATCGATATTCAAAGGAGAGTTTCCTTGAACCTGGGCAGCCCCATGTGTCACAAACGTGCAGATCTTCCGTCAGTGCAGTTCCTAGCCCAGGAAACACCCTCCTCTTGTTTTGACCTGCGTCCCTGAATGAAAGGAAACTGTGGGGTCCGTGGCGATGGGGGGCTGTGCCCTGTTGACGTGAGAGCGCACACTGCTTCAGAGTCCAGGAAGGATGTGAGCCGCGCAGTGTTCGGAAGAAAAAAGACACATTAACTTGTCAAAACCTTCTTTTCAGCGTGAGTGCAGGAGGTTTTGCCATAAGGAAATATTGTTTCCCAGCAGAGCTAAGCTTCCCTTTGCTTGCTTGTCTCAGGATTTCAGTTCAGTGTTCTGGAGGTTCTCATGACTTAGTTCAGTATGAGGAATAGTTATACTTGGAGACTAACATTTAATGTTAGATCAGATTACTCATACATTTGTATATGTGTAGGTCTTGGAGAACATACAGGAGGTTTGTTACTGATTCATTAATCTACAGGGAAACTTCAAAACATTCAAAATTTAGGTTTTCAGTTTTTTACATTTATGTTAATTTACATTTTGACAATATACTACAATTTGGTCCATGTTGAATAGTTACACTTTGTTTTTTAATACTTTAGATTATTACAGTCCATGGAACTTACTTTATATGAAAATCTTGATCATAACAATATGATTAGTGATTTTGCTGAAATAAAGGCAAGAAAATAAATTTTATGGAATAAAGATATATATAAATTTTCTGTCTTTCTGTATTCATCTAAATATTACCAACCCATTAAGAGAATAATCAACGTGTGCAGGGAGTTAATTCTATTATCTCATATTTCACTAACTTAAATTTTTAAAAATCATAGCTTTACACATTTTTTTGAAGTACAGCTGACTTACAATTTTATATTAGCTTCAGGTGCACAACATAGTGATTCTATATTTTTATACATTACAAAGTGATGGCCACGACAAGTCTGGTTACCATCTATCACCATACAGAGTTTACACATTTAAATTTTTATTGTAATGAAGGTGTATTTGTCATGGTAGGAGGAATGAATATGTTTTATTTAATGGTTTTTAAATGTAACTTAAATATTTAGAAGTATGGTACATCGGCCTGAAAGAAAAGGTGGTTTTATAATATCTATTGATGAGGCACCGGTGGGGAGATGAGGAAGGGCCGGTGGAGAAGGTGACCTCTGACCTGAGCGTCCGGTGGTGAGGACGTAGCTGCAGGAAGAGCCCTGGGCAGGGTGCAGCCCAGGCAAACCTTCCCATGCACATGACGGCAGATATGGTGCTGCCGTCCAGCCGCTGTCCCGGCCAAATTGGGCTTCTGGACTAGCAAAGCTACAGCCCACGAATGTGCTGTCTGGCTGCCGTAATAAAAAGACCATGGACTAAGTGGTTTAAACAGCAAACATTTATTTCTAACAGTTCTGGAGGCGGGAGGTCTGAGAGCCAGTTGCCAGCAGATTCGGTGTCTGGTGAGGGCCCATCTTCTCCCTGTGTCCCCACATGGCAGAAGGGAGGAAAGAGCTCTCTGGGGTCTCTTTTGTAAGGGCACCAATCACCTCCCCCAAAGGCCCCACCTCCTAATACCATTACATCGGGAGCTAGGATTTCAACATCTAAGTTTGGGGAGGGAGGGACACAAACATTGAGTCCACAGCACTTTCCTTCACCATTTCTCAAGAAAGTATATGTTGAGGTCTTTTTTTGAGCAATTACTTGATATTTAGCTTCTCTGATATTATTTCTTTAAAAATCTCATTTTCTTGTGTTCTTCATTATTTAATTTTCTGTTGTTTCATTTTAGTTGCCTTAAATATCTTGCTACCCTTTCGCTATAGTGATATAGTTAACTCTCAGTTGATTTATGTGAGTATAAAGGACCACAGACCCAGATAACTCAAAACTAATTTGTTTGACTTTGGATTTTAAGGCGATTTAGCACCAGATTTGTGTTCCCACTCGGGTTTTATTTAAGCTGCTATTATGATCAGTGTACGTTGTACAAGCATGTACCAGCTGGCTAATGGGATGAACGGGCAGGCCTGAAGAAGCTGAGCTAGGATGGAAAATTGTCTGTGGATAATACACACATGGATCATTGAAAATCGATTGTAGCTTGTTCCTGTGCCCAGGAAACTGTCTGCTTAATGACCTGGCTTTCTGGGACTTCTTGTTTGCACCGGACTGTCTATTCTAATACAATGGATTTGTTTTACAAAGAAACCTTTAAGATGCTTAAAGGATCTAAGCATAAAAATTATGGTACTTAAATTTGTGTCTGAAATTTAATTGTTCAAGTCCTTGTTGTACTTAGTTCTTATATATTCTCCTACTGTTTGCTGTTCCTGTATTTTAATTGCAGTTTACACTTCTGTTTCACAATCTCATTAAAAACTATCTTGTTTCATGATGCCGATGTTTCATAATCTTTGATAATTTAAGTATCTAGCCTCTGTGATAATGTGTGGTAGAAACTGACTTTGTTATTTCCTTACCCGAGAATTCATTAGCGAGAGTTCCAGAAAAAACAACAGAGGCTACAGGAGTGAGGAAAACTACCTGACTTTCTAATTTTTTTTCCTGTTGATTTTGAAGGTGATGTTGTTATTTCAAGGACAAAACACATGATTGCTAGAAGTTGCTTTCCTATTTGGAAGGAAAGCCCTGCAGAAGGAGCTCGTGCAGAGTGTGGGTGGGACACAGCGAATGCCCCACATTCTTAGGACAAAGTCTGAGCAGCCCTCCGTTCCTCTGCCTCTGCAGTTCTCTGAATGAGTGCGGAAGCAGTGGCAGCTCTGTCAGGGCTTTTTTTTTTTTTCCCCTTTTGCATTTACTTTATTTTTTGCCTTTTAATGATAATGAGAAAAGGGCTTCTCCAGGACTTGTTGTGCAAATGTTTGTGGAGGAGACGGGAAGTATGATAGGAAGATGGAGGGCAGGTACCCTTAAACCCACAGGTCCTTTTGTTTTGTTTTGGTCCTCCCCACCGCTCTCAGTGTCCCCGGTACCTCCTTCCTCATCTGAACACTGGTCGTGATGACTATGTTGTCATGTTCAGATGGGACAGTGCTTTGTAAACCGTAAAGCTCGTGACAACATGAGTTGTCCAAACAGTAACAAACGCCTCAGTCGCAGGCAGTCTGCTGGGCCTGGGTTCTGCCCTGTCTGCTCCCGACCTGTCACCGTCTTTCCTCACTGGTGAACTGGTTCACCCCAGGCAGTCTTTCTCATACTTACACCTTCTTTTCTCTTGGGCTGTCGTTGTAAGTCAGAAGGTATCCTTAATCACGGCAGAGAAAGTTAAGCACAGCACTGGAGACAGTTTTCAGTGAAATCACAACTACAGAAGAATCCACGTCCAACTTCACGCTCTGGAAGGCGCCTAGACTAGGCCTGCAGGATCCCGGCACGGTTCTTGACCGAGTGTTGCTTCCTGCAGATGTACAGCATCCCAACTGTAGCGTGACACAAACTGGCTTTCGTAGGCATGTCCAGAAAGCTGGGCAAACGTTTTAACAGTTTTTATGGGAAAATGCATTCTACTTCATCTGTCACTGATACATAGTTTGTTCATAATTGGGGAACTGCCCAAGCAGGTTCTTTCACTGATGATTTTTAACTGTGTCTGTTGTCAGGAGAGAGGACATATGGGTGGATCCAGGATGATTGATTTTCTGGTTGTTTTTTTTGTTTTTTTGAAAGCTACCACTCTAATTGATGGGAAGGCGGGGGTGTGTTTGGCATATTTTTACCCTTTGGTTTTTTTTGCTTACATCTATAAGGGTGAAGAAGGATCTCTGTTTTGGAGCCAGAGAGGATAAATTTTTCCCGAAATACTCTATGAGACAAAGTCCTCAGATCACATCCATAGGATGTATTATTATTTTAAAGAGATGGAAGAAGGCTCTGTGGTGTCACATGCACTTAGTATTCCCGACACCAGGAGGCTGGGCTATGACACCTGATCTGATTGAGTCCAGGGGCAAGAAGCAGACAAGCTGGTCAGCGTTTCAGTTTTTCATCAGCCCATCCGTGGGCCCTCCCAGGATGGATTAGAAAGTGTCCAGCTGCTGAGTTAGCTGAAATGGCATTTTTTTAAAGATCTCACTATTAATAGGAGTTTATTAAAACTTGTGTAAATTATAGAAAAATAGCCAGATATATCTGTTGAGGATGAAGAAGGTGGTGAAATAGTTTGAAAGAATACTATTAGAAATATGGAGGTGAATACCAGGAGAAACAGATAAGAAGGAGTTGAAATTGGTTTTTTTGGTGGGTAAGGAAGGCTGATGCAGAAGACTGCTGTATTTCATTTTAAGTCTTTAAATAATATTTTTCTCTTTAAGCTATATGCATGCTTTGATAAAATAAAAATCAGTATAAAATAAAACATTCTTATAAACTAACAGAATGGTAATATCATTGAGGACTATGTGAATTGTACCTAGAGTAGTACTGTAAGAGTGTAACTAAATGTTTTTATATAGAATCAATATATAATTATTGATATTATATTATATTATAATAATATAATTATTATAATAATTATAACTATTACAATTATAATAATATTATTATAATTATATTTATAATTATTTTAAAAGTTTCAAATTTTGTGATTAGAATTATAGTTCTGTCTTTGGATTACTGTTGTTTGCAACGTGATACCTCTCTTTTTCTTAACTTTACTATTGCTATATCATAGGTAATATTAAAGTCAGGGATGACCATGGTCCTATCTTATTACCCATGACACCTTGCACAGGATTATATGTGGTAAAGTCTCAGAGTATGGTTGATAAATATGTCTTCTAGGCTTTTAAAAAGCCTCTTTCTAAAAGTTACACAAATAATACAGATTCACTCTAGAAAAAACAGAAAATGCAGAGAAGCAAACAAAAAACTAAAAATCTGCCCCAAACTTACCGTTTTGGTAACATCCCTCCAAATGTTTCCCTGTGCAATAGGTACATGTAAATAAATTTAAAATAAAATTACCCTATACATGCTCTTTTGTTCCCAGATTTATACACTTAACACGTTACGCATGTCTTGCTGTGCCAAGCACTTGTCTTCGTTGTGAACAACTGCCGAATCTTCCGCTGTGTGGATGTGCCATGATTTATTTAAACAATCCCTTTTTAGTAACCGTTTAAGCTTTCTCTTCTTTTTCTTTAGCTGTTAAGTTTTTGAATGAGTATCCTTGTACATATAGTTTTGCATACTTAGTTGAATTTTTCTTAGAATAAGGTGGAATTTTTAGGTCAACATGTATGTTTTATTTTTACGGCTCTTTATCACGTTTCCAGTTGTTCTCCAGAAATGTTATATCAGCTTTAGTCCCTGTTGGTAGAGAAAAGAATATCCATTTCTCCACTCCCTCACTAACTGATGAGCAGGAACAGATTCATCATTGCTGGGTTAATTAGTATTTCTTAGAATAATAGTGCGTTTGAACATTTTTAGTATGGATATAATTCGTCATTTTGCCTTTAATTTTCTCTTCAGTGTTCTTCCCCTGTATGGAAAAGGTTTCTTTTTAATTTTTATGTATTCAAAACTATCAACCATTTTAAAACATTTTTTTAAATTTCTCCCCCAATTTTGAAGTTTAATGCTTCAAAAGCTCTTTCTTTCCCAGGGTCACATACGTGGAACAAATTGATTTTCAGAATTTAGTGGAGTGACTAAAATTCTCTCAAATTTCTTCCTTTTTCCCACCAGGAAAGCAATAGAAGAACTCCTTAAAGAGGCAAAACGTGGGAAAACAAGAGCAGAGACAATGGGACCTATGGGCTGGTAAGTTCTTGAGTCATCTTCCTTAAAATTTAAACTCATGTATATATTAAAGAGAAAAGTTTTCTTTAGCATATACAGGGAATGTAGAACCGTGGACGTAGAGGAACTCACTCAGAGGCAAGTGGTAGAGCAGGGACACTGCTGAGGGCTGCAGCCACAGAAGTGGGCAGAGGGGTGAGAACAGAGAACACTTGTCATGGTGTTTTCACCCTTTGGTCCACAAGTCCCCAAGAGATATGATGACGCTGCTGTGCCTAAGGCCACCTGAGTGACAGTAATATTATGTCAGTGTTCATTGTTTAAGAACTTCTATCTTAATTATAGTCCTCAGTAAATTAAGATTTATAATTTTAAGTATTTTAATTTTGTGACAGTTCAGCTGTGTAGCACTAAAGTTTACCATTGCAGTTGCTTTACAAAACAGAGCTTACTAAAACTTAATGATATAGACAAAGGAAGAATTTAACCTTAAGAATCAAGTCTACTCTTCTAAGCGTTACTTTAGCAATAGCATTCTCATCCAGTAAATATGCTGGCTTAGGTCTTTTATCCACAATTTAAAATTCACTATAATGGAGTATTGTGGGCCGTGAAAATGTGTAAAATGTAAAAATGGGACAGGAGTAGAAGCTAGATCTCTGTGGATTTGACTCTTAGAACCAAGCACAGGGTTTATGTCAAATATAAAACAAGGTTCAGTCAAAGTTAAAGAAATAAGAGGGCAAAGGCAGTTCCTAAAAATCAAGAAACATAAAATAAATGGACCTCAATAAGCCATTGAGCAGATGGCTTAGCCACACGTGGAGGAACTGTTTCAGGTGATCTGAAATTTGACTGTATTTCCAAAGGCAGAAAAGAACTAGAAAGAAATCTTAAATTGTTTCCAGTTATCACGTTGTTGGTAATAATGTTGACATTGTTATTCTGAAAATATTGTATAGTAGGATAAAGCAAATAAGTAAATATTTATTTGTTATAGATACCAAAATTTTCAGTGTAAAAGACACAGCTATAAAGTCAAAGATATAAAAATCTGCACTCCTAAATATTAATTGGAAATATCAGTATGAAGTTGTGCTAGATTTTCTCTTTAAAAGAGAGAAAAGCTTTTCTAGCTCTGTTCACAGAAAAGTCCTGGAAACAATGACCATCCACTCAGTAGCAGTGAGTATCCCTGGCACCCAGGGGTGGTGTATAAATTCTACTGTGGTATATATAATTCCATTTCTCACTGAACGAAGACAGAGCCTTAGAGAAGTAACTGGCTGCCGATCTGAGGCCGTGAGCCTGGAGTTAGCCAAACTGCAAGCTAGCTGTCACAGCCTCCAGCACTGCCCTCACTTCTCATGCCAACCGCAAGTTCCGGGAGCTCCCAAAACTATCCTCAGCTTCAGTAATTTGCTAGACCACACACAATTCACAGAAAGCTATTATACTCATGGTTACAGTTTATTACAGGGAAAGGATACAGATTAAAATCAGCCAGAATAAGGGATGCAAAGGGCATAGTCAGGAAAGGTTCCAGACACAGAGCCGCTGTCGTCCACCCCGTGGAGTCAGGACCCACACATTACCCTCCCAGCACCAACATGTGACAATGCACTTGGCATACTGACAACCAAGGAAGTGTACCTGAGCCTCGGTGTCCAAAGTTGTTTGGGGGGTTCCATTACTTAGGTATGATTGATTGATTGCTCACATGGTTGATATCAGTCTCCAGTTTGACCAATACCACAGTACCCCAGATTTCCACCCTCAATCATGTGGTGTGTCTCTGGCATGGCCAGCCCTCCCTGTAAGACTATCAGTTGTGGCCAGCTCCACCCTAAACAAAGACGTTTCTGTCAGGTATGACATTGCCTCCCAGAATTGATATTACCTCCCAGAAGCCAGGGCAAAGGCCAGACCTCTCTGTGGGCAAGACCACACTGTTTACTACATAGACAGGAAATGTATAAGAAGAGCCAGAAAATCTTATCAGATCAGAAAGTAAAACTGTCAGAAACTACTGTAGTCATGTCAGAAAGACACAGGAACCAACTTGAAAGGCCTCCCACTAGTCAAAGATGGGATAATTTAATCACCAAAGAATAAAGCAATAATGAGTGAGATAACCTAAAATATGTTAAAATCCATAAGGTCATAAGAAAAATCACATCAAGAAGCTTTTGGATGAGGCTAAGGGGCCAAATTATTATAAAACTGGTAAATAGTGAGGAAGAGCCGAGGATTTATCCTGTTCCTTGTACAAGTTATACTTCAAAGTTACAAAATAATTGATGAAAGAAAACTTCCTTATAGAATTGCAACTGTTAAATGTAGGACTATAGAGTAAGATTATCATCACTTGAATAACAACTCAATTACAAGACAAGCTATCTAATTTGAAAATGGACAAAAGATTTGAACACACACTTCACCAAAAACGATATCAAATTGGCCGATAAGCATTTGAAAAGATACTCAAATCATTAGTTATCAGGAAAATGCAAATTAAAACCACAGTTACTTATTCACCACACATGCACTAGATTGGCCAAAATAAAAAAAAAAAGACTGACAGCACCAAATAAAGAGGAGGATTTGGAACAACGAGAATGCTCACATATTGCTGGTGGAAATGTAAATCATACAGCCACTTCGAAAAACAACTGGTAGTTTCTTATACATATGCACTCACCATACAGAATTCTTCTTCAAACCACCTATCAGAGAGCTGACAATGTAAGCCCACACGGAAATCTGTCCAGTAATGTCCATAGCAGCTTTATTCATGATAGCTCAAAACTGGAAACAACCCAAATGACCATCAGCTGATGAGTGGATACACAGTTGTAACATCCATACATTCCACACTCATCAATAACGAAAAGGAACAGAACTACTGATACACACTGCATGGATGAATCTCAAGCATTTTGCTCATGAAAGAAGCCAGACTCAAAACATTACACATTATAAGATTCCATTTATATGACATTCTAGAAAAGCCAAAACCACAGGGACAGAAAACCCATCGGTTGCCAGGAGGTAGGGGCTGAAGGACTGAATTTCCTGCAGAACTTTTCTGGGCGCTGGGAATGCTCTATATCTTGACTGTTGTGATGATCACACGACTACACACATTTGTCAAAACTCATCACACTATTTACTTAAAAGGATAAATTTTAGTTTGTATAAACTATACCTCAGTAAACCTGATGTAAAAATAAAAAGAATGTCGTTATTCTACAATCCCTAATGATACACTGGATCTAGGCAAAGATCATCACCGGTTGCTAAGTCTCTCAGATGAGAAGCTGATGGGAAACTTTCTGATGAGTGGGTCAGGCTGACGACACCTGGACTCATCTGTCGATCTTTATACCACAAGAAGATGCAATAGGAAGAGGGTACCGCCACTTATGAGACATCCTTGTAAAGAACCTGAACGTGAATCTGATCAAGTCTCTAGTTAGAACTACTAGTTTGCAGGAAATAGAGGTCAGAGGAACATACTAAATGATATTATAGAGATAAAATTACAAAAATGTGGGGAATTCTACAGGAAAAAACAAACCAGTTTCTTTAACAAATGAACTGCAAGGAGAAAAGGAGGAGGAGTATCCTATGACTTAATAGATTTGGGACACATCTACGTGTATACCTTGTTTGGATCCTTATCCAAACTAATTGAAACAAGGGTATTTGATGATATTAAGGAATTGATGTTGTTTTTTTTTTAGGTGTGGTAATAGGATTGCTGTTATTATTATTTATTTATTTATTTATTTATTTATTTATTTATTTATTTTGCGGTACGCGGGCCTCTCACTGCTGTGGCCTCTCCCGTCGTGGAGCACGGGCTCCGGACGCGCAGGCTCAGCGGCCATGGCTCACGGGCCCAGCTGCTCCGCGGCATGTGGGATCTTCCCGGACTGGGGCACGAACCCGTATCCCCTGCATCGGCAGGCGGACTCTCAACCACTGCGCCACCAGGGAAGCCCTGTTATTTTATTTTTTAAAAGCTATTATCTTTTAGAAGTTCATTCTGATGTATTTATGGATGCAGTGGTATAATAAGATGAAATGATCCAATGTGAGTCAATCTTTGTGTAACATTTGTAATCATTTTAGATTTCAGTGAAATAGCGACCTCCTAGGATACGGTAAAAATTTGGTGAGATAATGTATGTGGAAACACTCAGCATAGTTCCCGGCATGGAGCAGTCAGTTACTAAATGTTAGTTAAATCTGCTCTTAACTTCTTTTTTCGTTTGTTTGGATTTTTTATTGCCATATAAAGGGCCATCTAACTGGTCTGGACGAAAATAAATAAGTGTTCTAGATGTACCAGGCCAGGTGGAGTGAATATCAGTTTCAATGCCAATTTCAGACAAAGGATACTCATTGAATGGTCAACGTTTTCTACCATTTCTATGAATTTTTCCTCAAATACAGTTTTTTTCATGTATAAATTTAAATGCCGTATTTTTAAATATCCCACAAGATTTTTAGATATGACATTGCTATTTTTAAATTGCAGTTACAAATCTTATTTGTCAGTGACAGAATTATAATTCCTTAAAAATCAGAAGTTGTGGGCTTCCCTGGTGGCTCAGTGGTTGAGAGTCCGTCTGCCGATGCAGGGGACACGGGTTCGGGACACGGGTTCGTGCCCCGGTCTGGGAAGATCCCACATGCTGCAGAGCAGCTGGGCCCGTGAGCCACGGCCGCTGAGCCTGCGTGTCTGGAGCCTGTGCTCCGCGGCGGGAGAGGGCACGGCAGTGAGAGACCCGCGTACCAAAAAAAAAAAAAAATTAGAAGTTGTATTTACAAGAATGAGCATATCCTTTTTTTTTTCTAGTTGGAACTAACTAAGGAGGAACATAGATTTAAATGGTTGATTGCTCCAGTTAATCGTTGATTCATCAGATCTCCTGACTTGGTGTATATAACCATCTATGTGGTTGGCTTTTTTCTTTTTACCTTTTGACCCCTTGACTCCCCTACCCCTGCCTCTGGCGACCACCAATCTGCTCTGTTATCTATGAGCTTGATTTTTTTTTTTTTAGGACTCCACATATAAGTGAGATCATACGGTATCTGTCCTTCTCTGTTGGACTTATTTCACTTAGCGTAACGTCCTCAAGGTCCATCCATGTTGCCACACGTGGCAAGATTTCATTCTTTTTTATGCCTGAATAGTATTCCATTGTATGTGTATACCACAATTTATCCATTCACCCATCATTGGACACTTAGCTTGTTTCCGTATCTTGGCTGTTGTACATGAAGCTGCAATGAACACGTGGGTGCAGATATCTTTTTGAGTTAGCGTTTTCTTTTTCTTCAGATAAATACCCAGAAGTAGAATTGCTGGATCATACGGTAGTTCTATTTTTTAATTTTTTGAGGAAGCTCCATACTGCTTTCCGTAGTGGCTGCACCAATTTACATTCCCACCAACAGTGCACAAGTGTCCCATTTTCTTCACGTCTTCACCAATACATGTTATTTCTTACTTCTCTTATCTTCTTTCCAGCCCTCTGTCCTTAAGAGAGGAGAGATAAGGTGCCCCTACTAACACGAATTAGATTCGTGCAAACTTTGGTAGGGGCAGGCTGCTTTGGGTTTTGGTGTAAGGCAGGACCTCGATCGGGCTGACAGTAGTCATTGGTCCATTTTAATAACTTTTGTGAAAGAATCAGCCTAAAGCTACATCATAAATTCAGATGACAAGTGGATGAGAAAATATCAGTCAGGGTTCTTGCCAGATGAGGAATGTCGAAGGGGATCACTTGTTACTAGGCAGCTCTCCTGATGGAAGTCATTTATCCTGACAACCTTAGTGCCACTTACTGGCTCGGCAGAACTTTCTGAGGGTCAAAGAACTAGTCTGTCAGCATCAGCTCTGCTTTTCCTGAGGAGAGTTGCCATATGCACAGGCCAGCGTGAGATCTGTCGGGTACTGACTGACCTCCTCTCTGGGCATCATATCAGTTCGATTGGCTGTTCCAGCGTTCTGGGGGACCCGGGCTCCTTCCAGTTTTCCAAATCTCCCAACCAAACGGTGTGATTCTTTTCCACACTTTAGTTAGCAGAAACGAAGAAGAGGAAGAGGCATGCCCCCACCCCCTTCAAGCACACTTCCCAGGAGTCGTCTGTGCCATTTCTACCTGGACCCCATTGGCCAGAATTTGGTCTCATGTCTACGCCAGCTACAAGGCCAGGAACTCAGTCTTTTTTTCCTCAGTCAGTCACGTGGCAGATAAAATCTGAGGTTCTTTTACTACAGAAGAAAGGAAGAACGGATATTGGGGGGCAACTAGCAGCCTCTTCCCAAGAAGGGCGGGAGAAGGATGTTGAAAAGAGAGTAAAAACTGGCAGACAAAGTAAGATGACTCCAGATTTACAAGAGGTGGATCCTGGGAGAACAGGATGGGAAACTCACACTCTCCCACGAGGTGACGAGACAAGCGAGCATTCCTGTTGACACTGCTATTTTTTTTCAACTCTCATAACGGCGGTTCTCAAACTTCTGGGTCTTTAGGATCCTTTACACTCTTGAAAATTACCGAGGACCCCACAGAACTTTTTTACATGGGTTATATCTATCGGTATTTACTGTATTAGAAATTAAAACTGAGCAATTTTAAAGTATTTATTGATTTATTTTAAAAATAATAAACATGTTACACATGTAGATAGTATATTTTTTTATAAAAATAGCTATGTTTGCAAAAATTTACCTATTCAGTAGAGTGGCACTGTTTAATATTTTTGCGAACCTCTTCAATGTCTGGCTTATCAAAGACACCTGGATTTTCCTATCTGCCTCTGCAGTCAATCTGCTGTAATATGTTATTTTGGTTGGAGTCTATGAAGAGACTCTGATTTCACACAGATACGTATTTGGAAAAGGAAGAAGTACTTCAACAGCATTTTCAGAAATTTGTGGTATTCTTTTATACTGCATCAGTACTTGCAAGTAACCTCAGCAAGTGGTCGTTTCTTCACATTCTTTTTAATAATGTGGACTTTTCATATGCTGTTACAGTAAAATCCCTTGGTCTACCTTGCACTTCTCCTGGATCTTCCACTCGTGCATGGTTCTGTAATATCAGGAACTGGTCATCTGGATATTGGTTCGCTGAGTTATGAAGCTCCCCCAAATGTTGACACCTTTCATTATATAATATTTTAAAAACACATTTGTTAACATCACCACTGATCTCACCAGAAAAGTCGTTTAAGCGTTGGGAAACTGTCAAGGTCACTGTTTCCCAAAAGTCTAATTTTCTTTCGTTTGCAAGCTTCAGTTTTATCTCAGCTGTGAATACCGCGAGTTGTTTTCTTTGAAGTGACGGCTCACTTACATCTGAATACCCAGCTAGGTCACCTCGTAGCTCAAACAGTCTCGCAGAACTTTTCCTGGAGGCAGCTTTTGGTCCAGCACACCTAACAGGGACGGGCTGTGAAGGGAGGTCTGGTCCAAGGAAACCCATGACTTGCTTCTGCCCACGGTGCTGGGACAAAGAACGCCTTTCCCATCCTGCTCATTCCAGGGGAACACCTGGTTCTACATCTGTTTAAAGAAGTGTGTGTGTGTGTGTGTGTGTGTGTGTGTGTGTGTGTGAATAAAACTTTTAACCACTAATCCAGTGGTTTCCAAATTTACCTGCACATTTGAAACCATCTGAGGAGCTTCCAAAAATACAAGTATCTGTTTCCCACCATCAAAGATTATTAGTTAGGGGTATGGCCTGAGCTTTGGGGTTTTAAAAAGATACCCAGGTGATTCTAAAGTGCACACCAATGTGAAAAACACTATGCTAATCCCTATTTATTAAAAAGAATGATACCAACCTGCTCTGCAGAACTGGGAGCATTCCCACACTCCTCCCAGGAGCAGACAGGTGGCCAGGTGGCCAGCCACAGGAGTCCCAAGACCCATCCCTGTCAAGTGGACAGATACCCCAAAGGAGCAGACAATCGGTCAGTTACTAGCGGGCGATGGTCTGCGTTTCTGAGCATCTCAAAGATCTTCACATTGGCTTTAAAATTTGACACTGAACTAGAGTGAGTGACATTATTTCCTCCTCTTGGATACTGCATGAGAGAGATCTTACGTGAGGTAGCTGAGCCGTTGCCAGAAAGAGATTGCTGAACTAAAGGAAATTCAACCGGGATGCCGTTTTCTGTAGTGTAAAGAAAGAAACCATTTGGTGCTATATACTTCCTTGGATGTATTTCAGCTAAAGAATCTCTTGAGAAGCTGTTCTTGACAGAAGCCTCAGAGAAGCTGAAATATTGGCCCACGTGACTTCCTTTCAGTCAACATAAAGGAATTTATAAGCACAAATTTCAGAAATTTGCTCAGCTTCCTTGTCTACAAAGCTGCTTTTATTCTGGTCACGTCCACTTCAGCTGACCTTTGCCCAGTATAATGCCTGAGTCCACTCACTGCCTGTATGATTTCAGCCTTAGACGTTGGAGTAGGCGTATGTTTTGGTACCAAAACTTCCAAAGATTGAATTTGACAGAACATGATTTTTCAGTTTTCTTTACCCAGTTGTTTTGAGGGGAGTGGCGTTTTGGGTGCTCTTCTCTTTGGCTTGGGGTCAATCTGGTGGTAAGGGGGAGCACCACCTACATTTCCTTCCATTTTACATATCAGCTTTTGATTACTGGGAAGCAGATCATTGCCGCAGTGTCCACTGAGGCACGTGGTGTCTTTATTCGTTTGAAGATTCGCTCAGTACCAGTCGGGGTATTAAGGGGCCAGGCACAGGCAGCGGTACAGAAGCCTCACACAAAACACCGCCCCTGAAGTTGCTCACGCACAGGTGCACGTGGACAGGCCTGCAGCTGAGCACCAGACCACATGCTGGAACCAGCGGGGAAGGCAGGGAGGGCTCGAGTTGCAGCCTGACTCGTGGGTGAGGCTCCCGGCAGTATTTCAGGGCCGCGGAGATCCAGAGCCTTTACTTTCCAGTTAAAGAATGTGGAGCCCAAAGAGGTTTCCTAAGTCCTGGTTAACTGCTGATGGGACCAGCACGGATCCTTCTTGTCTAGAGCCTCCCTCTGTGGTTACTGTCAGCACACAGCGCTGTGTGTCCTGCCCCTGCTTCCCACGTTCACATCCCCTTCCTGTCTGCTTATGAAAGTGGATCCGGGAGCCCTGAATGAGCTCTCGTTGGCTTACACGGCTACAGAAACGACCTGTCCTACAGAGGGAGCAGGGGGCCAGGGATCGTGCCCTGCCCATCCCAGGGCCCCGCTACTCACACCCCCGCCTCTGACCCTCGCCTGGTCACACCTTCTCTTCCTCCTGGCCGTCTCCTAAAGAGCATCAGACAGGTAGCCTGGTATTCATTTTTGCTGCAGGACCTAGCATAGTGCCTTACATATGAAAGATTCTCAGATGTTTGAAAATAAATACTGCAGATATATATGTACACGTATGTCAACGATTTTTCATTACTTTTGGGTGTAGTGGTGGAGACGGAGCATACCGAAAACCTGCCTCAGGCCTCAGGCCTGTTGTGTGCAGTGTAATTAAGGATTAACAGTGTCGCTGTGGGGATTAGAACACTATAAAAGACCTTCTCAGATGGCTAAGGCATTTGATTGCCAGAGTATCACCCGTGGTGCTGTGGGTGGCTACGGTGATCGTGGCGTGTTAAACAAGATGAGCTGTAACCAACCACAGCATCAGATCAAAAGTATTACCTGGGAAAAAAAAAAAAAAAAAGTATTACCTGGTTCCTTGGAGTGTTGGAAGTGTAGTTGTGCTTCTTCCTGTGGCTGTAACTTTCGACGTACATCCGTGATCATGCAAAGCAATGTGCAGAATTGAAGATAAGATGCCGTTTGCTGGCGTGGAAAGGGCTCTGGCCGTAGAATAAAGGAATGAATCGGGGCGCAGTGCACTGAACCCGGCTTCCACGATCCCAAGGCTCTATTTCCCTAAACAGAAGAAGAGGAACCATAGTTTCCCACAGCCTGATGTACTTCACAAATCTCCAAGTCACGTGTGTGCAGGGAGTTTGGTGCCTTTGTTCTTGTCTGTGTCAGACTCACCTGGGCTCCTGCATGGCCAGCGCTCTTAGCCGACTTAGATCTGCTTCTAGGAGTCTGTCCCAAACGGAGCAGCCCCGGCGGCCAGCGTGCTGACAGCTTTTCACCTGCGGTTTCCTTCCCTGCCTGCTCTGGGCCATCTGCTTACTCCACAGGTGCCTTTCTCTCATCTGCTCCTTCTGTCCCAGCTGGAATGGTGCTGGGAAGGCGGACCCTGGTTCCAATCCCAGCTCGACGTCCTTCCGGCTTGGGAGCCTGGATAAGGTGCTTTGCCTCTTGTGCATCTGTAAGAGGGGAGACGGTGGAGAGATGAAGTGAGGCGTTGGTAAAGTAAGGGCACAGGGAACTGCTCGTCAGTGTCAGCAACACCGCTGTCGTCGTTCTTATTGGCTAGTGGTCATGTGTCACTATTTGAGGGGTCACATTCATGAAACTGCTTTAGACACAAACGTGGCAGGTCTGTATCTGCAGAATGTTAGCTATTACTACCTCTGTCCTTCAGCAGCAGAGAGACAGAAGTATGAAAATCAGAAAGAAAAAGAAACTGCATTTATCTTTCCCCTTCTGTTCTCTAGATTTGTTTTATAATTTACTGGTTTTCATAAGTCGAGTATGATACCTGTGGGGAGAAAGAGCCTCATTTTTGCAAATGACAGTTACACAGTGTTACACAGTGTGCCTACTCGAGAAGAAGGGAAAGAAGACTGAAAAGCGTAGAGCCCTGGCCTCGGCCCGTCTTAATCTCTCCCGTGGCGGGCGGAGCCCTTCATCTCAGCCTCTGGGCTCACAGCTTTGAAAGCGAAGGGACTCGCTTCACTTGTCAGGTTTCACGTGGATAGGATGCCAGCTCCTGAGTCTGACAGTGCTGTCATGGGTACTTTTAGAGCAGTTTTAACCAGTCTCATTCTCTTTAGGGTTTTATATCCATTTATGTTGTTAGCACCTTAAATCTGGCTCTTCCCACATGAGCGAGTAGAACGTTCTAAAATCAAAAATGAACCCAAAACAAAAATAACTAGCCAGCATGAGAAAGTCAACAGAGCTGGGGTCAGAGTTCCACAGGAAAGCAGCTGCCCATCCTGTGGCCTCCTGTGGTCCCCACCCCACATCCTTGGGCGTGGCCAGGGACAAAGCCGGTACAGACCCACCCAGCAGCCAGGCCTGTGCCCGTGCCGCAGGGCTCAGGCTTTTGCCTTGATGCTGGTATAAAGAAGGCTTTAGGGCGGCTGAGGATCTAACGCTAGCTTATTGTGTCATCTCAAATACAGAATAACATGGCACTAAAAGAGAGCTGAGAAACAAGGAGACAGCAATGAAATAATTTCCTAATTTGATAAAGGAGAGGAGGGTCACTTTCTGAAGGGCCAACATACAGAACGTGCGCGAAGAAACTCAAAAGTGGAAGGACCTTCGAGATCACCCACTTACGCCAGCCTCCAGTGTTATTTATACCCGAGGACCATCTACAAACAGAGTCTATAGACCATTAGGAAATGCAAATTATAAGCTGAGAGGTACTACCCAGTAGCCCACTAACTCTGATATCAATGGAGAATTGAGATATCCTGGAAGGTGAAACTTGCAGATACAGAAGTTTAACCATCTGAAGTACCGAAACTTTAAAGTTGTAACCATTTTTATGAACATTTCTGTAAAACATCTTATTCGTTTCTTCCTGATGGCTCAGGTTCTTTTCATTTTTTAATCATTTTTTTCATGGAGAAACATCAGACATTCTTCTCTGTTCTTGATTAACTTATTATCCCAGGTGACTTGAGACTTAGCTGTCTTGAGTTTCCATCACGGAAAAATCCCTGATGTATTAACTTGAGTGCTATATATATTCTTTTTCATGAAGGGAGAGTGAAGAGTAATAATATGGGTCCACAATCCCTTGTTTAAAGCCCCTGGATCCAGATATGTTTCTAAATTTAGATATTTTCACATTTTAGATAGGTGCTATAGCCCAGACAGCGTGCACAGCAAATACCCTAGTGGTACTTGTTCAACACGTGATCATTTCCTCAGCAAAGCATAGGAACGCTTCCCTCAAACGGGATACAGAGTAGAAAGAAGGGCCCAGCGTCAGGTTAGGCCAGGTCTGGTTGCCAAACGAGTTGTCGTATCAGAAAAAGAACTTGGGGGCTTCCCTGGTGGCGCAGTGGTTGAGAGTCCATCTGCCGGCGCAGGGGACACGGGTTCGTGGCCTGGTCTAGGAAGATCCCAGGTGCCGCGGAGCGGCTGGGCCCGTGAGCCATGGCCGCTGAGCCTGCGTGTCTGGAGCCTGTGCTCCACAATGGGAGAGGCCGCAACAGTGAGAGGCCCGCGTACCGCAAAAAAAAAAAAAGAATAAAGCCATTAAAAATCAGCAGAGAGGACTTCCCTGGTGGCACAGTGGTTAAGAATCCACCTGCCAATGCAGGGGACACGGGTTCGATCCCTGGTCCGGGAAGATCCCCACATGCTGCAGAGCAACTAAGCCCCTGTGCCACAACTGCTGAGCCAGTGCTCTAGAGCCCGTGCGCCACAGCTACTGAGCCTTCGTGCCACAACTACTGAAGCCCGCACGCTTAGAGCCCGTGCTCCCCAACAGGAGAAGCCACTGCAATGAGAAGCCCACGTACCAGGAAAAAAAAAAAAAAAAAAAGAAGAACTTGGTTTTCCAATTTTGGAATTATGCATAAGAAATCATAGCCCCATAGGTAACATCCATTGAAGAGTTACCATGTGCCAGGCCCTGTGCTAAGAGCTTTGTGCATTATCTCATTAGACCCTTGCAATAGGTGGATACTTCTATTGCTTCCATTTGCAAATAGAAAAGCGAGGCACAGAGGCATTAAGTAACTTGCCCACCGTCACAGAGCGAATGGAGTCGGAGGAGTAGGCCGCGCACTGAGCTAACCTTTACCAAGCGCTGGTTGCGCGTCAGGCATTGTCCTGAGCACATTCTCCCTCCTTTGATCGGCATCCGGTCCCCTAAAACAGTCACTACTGTCCCCACTTAATAGATGAGAGACAACAGGGAGATTATTTAACATGCCCAAGGTCTGGCCTAAGAGACAGTATGATTCCAGAGCACGTGTGTATACTGTGTTGTACGACTTTGTAGCCGTAGGACAACTGGCGGTGAGCTTCCGCAAAATTCATGACCACGTTATAGGCCAGAGCTGCTCTCTGCCAGGGACTTCCTCACGTTCAGCATTGATGTTACTCTCCTTATGCTTGAATACATTCAGTGCAGATTTTATACTTTCTTTATATGGAATCATTTGCCACGTGTCCGTTCACATCTGCCCTCAACTGCTCCCCCCCCCCGGCCCCCCAATCTCGTTGTCCTGCCTCATTTATCAGTGGAGCGTGGGTGAGCACTTGTCACCATTTCTAAAATGTGTCCTGGCGTATCTGGGGGAGCCGCTTTCATACCTCCTTCCCCACCCCTCCCCCCACCCAAGTAAACCAAGTTCTCTCCAAGCCACGCTTGACTTTTCACCTTGAAGGTGGACACAACCTAGGCACAACCAGCATTAAAACTCGCATCTTCGATGTGAAAAAGTGATGTAAAGGCCGGTTTTCTGTGGACTTTGTTCCAGAACACCACCTCATTCCACGCTAGCTTCTGGTCCCTGTGTTGAGTCGGCGGGTTACATGAGCGGCGGGGAGCTAGGGGTGCTTCCTCCGACGTGGTCCCCACTCACAGCATGAACCCTGCCGGTCTCTAGCCCAGGAGGAGCTCTGTCCATCTCAGGCAAGCACATGGTGCTGGAGATGATCTCACGTGGAAGATGGCAAAATGCAGTTGAATGCGCCAGCAGTTTCCAAAGGTTTGAATATCTTGGGTTACTGTCCCATCTGGCAGTAATCACCTTCTTTCTTTGTTTAATCCAGACAAGAAGTGACCAGTTTTACCAGCGCTGACGACCCACTGCACTGACAAGGCCCCAGAATTCTCCCGTAGCTGGCTGTTTTGCACCAGCCGTTTCTAGTCCGCCCCATCCAAGGGAGAGCGGTGCTCCGTTGCTCACGAACATGATTAGCTGCTACAGTAAGCCCTGGCCACAGCTGGCAAAGAGGGGCACCTGGGCTCTTCGTGTTCCGCATTGAAGGGCAGTCCCTTCCCGCAGGCTGGCGGAGTTGTGCCGCTCTGTGACACACGCGTGTGTCGTGCTCTTCTGAACCTCTGCTGAGCTTGCCAATGCGGTGGTCCAGGTGTCGTCAGCCACTCAGTGCCTGGATGCACTGATGATCCTGTAAAGTCACTGAGGTCAGAGCCTGGCCATCCCTCCCAACTGCACAGGTGTCCTGAGCCTGTCCCTCTGGGAGGTACACGTGGCTGTGCCTGGGGGCCCCTGAGGAGCGTCATGCTGGCGCGCTTTTCCGGAAGCTCGGCCTCCCCCAGCCTCACACGCAGAACCGTGGGTTTTCTCTGCTCTCTGTTGTTGCCTTTCTTCTTTGCTCACCACTGTGGCTTCTGAACTTCAGCAGTAAAAACCAAACCTCCGGTGCCGTCCCCACCCAGCGTTCCCACTGCTTCTGCTGCCCCCTGCGTCCTTTCCTCCCTGAGTCCGTCTCCTCACCGCCGCTCATTCCCCGTCACTCCTCCCAGCCTGAGCGTTAAGCACACCAGCACGTGGGCGCACACACCAGCACGTGGGCGCACACACCACTTGAGACCTCGCGGGTACTTTCTCTCCATGCAGGCTCAAGAGCTGCTTATTCGCAGCAGGAGCCATTTTCTTTTCTTTTTTTCCTTTTTTTTTTTTTTTTGCGGTACGCGGGCCTCTCACTGCTGTGGCCTCTCCCGTTGCGGAGCACAGGCTCCGGACGCGCAGGCTCAGTGGCCATGGCTCACGGGCCCAGCCACTCCGCGGCATGTGGGATCCTCCCGGACCGGGGCACGAACCCGTGTCCCCTCCATCGGCAGGCGGACTCTCAACCACTGCGCCACCAGGGAAGCCCCTTTCCTCCTCCTTTTACTAACAGATTCAGTGCCATTCTGACTGTCTGAGGTGGTCTGACCTCCATAACAGGGACACTTGGCTGGTGACCCCTTACATGTCTCTTCCACGAGAAAATCACTGCAGTGGGGCTGCTGGTGGGTTGCTTTTGAGTTTTGTGTGGGATTCTCCTTGAATCAAAGTCTGATACAAAGATGGAGATTACAGAATACTACATTCAGTTTTATTTACTACCAGCCACCCTGAGTAACATGATTTGGACCAATTAGCATCCTCCTTGGCTCAAGGCCAAGAGAAGTATTCAGGTTTTCATCCGTGTGGGGTTTTCTTTTCTAAAATGAAAGGTTTACTACACCTGAAAAATAAAACAAATACTGACTATATAAATATACCTAAACATGTAAATTAACGATTTAACCAGTTACATCCTTCCTCCTGGGTGCACTTGACTCAGGGAGCCCCTGAAATGTACACTGCACAGAAATTCACCCAGAGGGTAGATGTGTGAACAGCGCTCTGGGACAGAGCACAGACTCTGAAACAGAAGGTCCTGAAATAGAAACTTTAGGTTTTTTGGAGGGTAAAAAGGTGATTATCGCATTTAATAGATTCTTTAGATATTTTATTTCTAGAGTAGATCACGTAGCTCCAGTATTCAAGATATAGCAAGGTATCCTTTTTTTGTTCCTCAGGGAGGGACTGATCCTTCTTCTTTGATATTTGAAAACAAGCCACCATAAATGTAACTAAAAGTGCAGATTCTAGTCAAATCAGGCATTTATGGTGTAAGGAGATATTATTAAATGACTCAGGTAATTTGGGTTGTGGTCAACACCTATACATAACATTGTGGTACCTGTTGGGAAAGTTAGTCCCAACAAGGAAGAAAGGGTTAAAGTCTTCAGATGAGGTCCAGCCAGTCTGTGTCCAGAATTCTAAGTGTCTTGGGTTTTCCCCCCTGTGCCCAGAGTTTACACTAGGTGGCATGCAAGGAAAGCTAAACAAATTCAGAAAGTCGACTTTGTGGAAGCAGTTCTTTGGGACTTGCCACGATCGGAGGGTTCAGCTTTGGAGTCAGTGTTTGATTTGTGGTTGTTTTTTCCCCCAGGATGAAGTGTCCTCTTGTTGGTACAAATAAAAGATTTCTAATTAACACAATTAAGAACACGCTGCCCTCCCAGAAAGAGCAAGACCAAGAACAAAAAGAGGGCAGTGAGGAACCTGCGAAAAGCCAGGACCAGAAGGAGGAAAGCCGGCAGAAGCACAGAACCCACCCATACAAGCACAGGGTCCACGCTCGGGGCCCTGCCCGTCATTCTCCCCCGGGGAAGCGGCGCAGCCCGGAGAAGTCCCAGAAGCGATCCAGCAAGCGGTGAGGCAGGGACGCAGGGTGAGCGCGACCGTCCCAGCACCCGGGCCTGGGCTGGTGCAGAGATGGGGCTGAGGACGGGCCCGCGCTGGCAGCGCAAACACCCAAGAGGGATTTTCCAGCAGGGCCGCTGTCGTGACAGCGGAAGATCACCTGAGGCTCCGAGGAAAGAGTTCAAAGGGAACGCTCTGAAAACGCCTTGGCAAGTTTAAGCTGCTTCAGCGGTGTAGTATACATACGTATTGATTTTATTCTGTCTTGTTTGGAAGTTGGTTTCAAAATAAATCTTAAAAGTTTTCAGAGATTATTAAAACTAGTTCCACTTATTTTTTGGTGTGCTGCCCTCGTGATCCTTTCTCAGAATTTCTCAAAAAATTAAACACTTGTAAATCCTATACTTTATTTTTTTGGGTGACAAATTTAAGTTTTAGAAATCTGGCCAGTAACCATATTTATGAAAAGGGCTAGAAATTGACCACGAAGCTCTGATAGCACCGCACCTGTGGCCCTTTAAGACTTTCCAATGTAGGAAAGTCTCCAAATCCTCTTGAATTCATGCTCCCTGTCAATAACCAGAGGTTCAAAAACTGTCTCTGTGGTTTCCGTGTGCACTCTCAGACTCATTCCTGAGACGGAGCAGTTTTTCTACATTTAATTTTGGGGGGGAATGTGTACGTTTTAAGTGGTGCTTTTAAAAGAACCTTCAAAAGTTAAAGTGAACATGATTTTCGTGCTATGTCTAAAGACGTACGATGCCACTCTTAGTATAGTTGTTTCAGAAATCTGAATTTTCAATAAAAGTGTGTTTACCATGCCTTTTTTCGTTTTTTCAATATCGGCGTGGCTCTCTTCTAACATACAATTATAAACCTCTCAAACCTGTATTCTTCCTTGCATTCTCAGGAAAATGTCACCAAGCACCCTCTTCCCCCATCCACAAAAGGAAGAAGAATCTCTCTGTCCATACCCCACCCCCAATCTTCCAAAGCGTCTGAGCTTATGCCTGGCCGCTCCCAGATAATCACTCAACGCAGCCCCACTCCCTGCTTCCTGGCAGCCGAGAAAAAACCCTTTCTAAGCACTAGAAAGGAGCACATCCGCAAAGCTAGCTTTGGGGTGCTGGACGGACGCGTACCGCTCCCCCCCGCCGAGCTGCTGTGCCACACCTGCTCAGTCTGCTTGGAGCCGAAAGCTCAGGGGCACAAGCCCAGAGCCTGCCCACTCTGCGCACCCTTCTCCCCCAGACCCCGGCCTCACCCCATGACTTGGTACAAACACCCTTTCCTTTCAGACATTCCAGAGGAATCATCTGGCTCATGTGACTGTAATCCACAACCAGTGACGCATTAGCCTGTATCACTTGTGCTAAAATTCGAAATGTTTTGTATTTAAATATCTATTCGAAACAGCCCAGAGTTGTGGTTTTAAACATTCTTGTTCTAATTAAGTAAAATAAGACTGGCCTGTATCATCTGTCTATGTGCTCTGTGTTTAGAGCACACTGGCAAGCTCATTATTCCTAAAAGAGGGGGATGATTATAACGAGCATATTCTTCCACTCAGAAGTCAAGGAAGCACCTTGGCCTCATCACACGTACCTTTCTCAGACAATCGTGGTAAAGGACAAGTGTTCCACAAAACCATTTTCCCTTTAAGATCCACTGTCCCACTTGTGAAATTTTTCTTAGAATCTTTAAAACTTTCATCACAAGCAGCCATGGTTTCCTGTGTTTAAATGTCAAAAGCAAATCATTCCTCTGTGTTCCATATGTATACAGTGGATATCAGGGAGGGGCTGGTCCTGAGACGCAAACCCAGCCACCTCCTGCGTCTGCGGGGAACACACGGGCACGGCAGCACCGTACTAAGAGATCATCCAGCCCAGGACAGAAGGTGGAGGGGGTTGAATCTCAGCCCCCCTCTGCCACTGGCTCACTGTAGGGCCTCCTCTGGGCCACTTCTCTGCACGGCATCATCCTCATCTGCAAACTAGGATGTTTGCACTGGGACTTCCCAGGTGGTCCAGTGGTTAGGACTCCACTTCCACTGCAGGGGACCCAGGTTCGGTCCCTGGTCGGGGAACTAAGATTCCACATGCCACACGGTACGGCCAAAAATAAAAAAGTAAATAAATAAAATAAGGTGTTTGTGCTGAGTCTCTGGTTTTGAAACAAGTAGAGGCAGAAGTGCATGTTCGGCCCTAAGCTTAGGAACTGCATTGCTTGCTTCCACTAGAAAGCGGCAGGAGTTAAACCTAAGTGCAAGCTAGCACAATTCGTTTACTGTTTTACCTCATTTTAGAAAACATCATCTCCAAGAAAGTAAATGAGAAGCCACGGTCTCTGCCATGTCCCGTCACCTACTGGTGGCCAGTCTTTCTGAACAGCTCATACATGGAGGGAGAGGGAGCCAGGGTGGGTAGTTTTCCCGAGAGCAGGCTACGTACTGAGGACTTCTCCTCAGGCCTGATTCTGGAAGGTGGCCGTGGAGTTTTTAATTTCTCTGTGATTTTTTTGTGGGGTGGGGGGCGAGGGGTGGATAGATCTGCCTCAGATCTACTAGGTGGAATTTACCATTCTGTCATTGATTATCGATGTGACTTAACGTGGCATTTACATGTTTATATTATTACATCATATCTGTCACTGCGAGAAGTCTTGCCACTGTCTTTGGATCATAAAGAATATCTGGTAGGTAATCAGTGCTTGTTGAATAGACGTTACCTGAGGTGAACCTCAGATAAAGTGAAGCCTAGCCACTTTCCTAAGGAGCATTAAACCCACAAGGTATCGCAGGCTATACGGGAACCCGCGTGGACAACAACATTCATTGTCTGTCACCTATGGGCAAACATCGTGGGGCCCTTTTTCCCCAGCTTGCTGAGATATCCAGTATTTGATATATAACACTGTACACTTAAGGTATACAATATGATGATTTGACAGAAGTACATATTGCAAAGTGATTATCACAATAAGGTTGGTTAACACAGTCATTACCTGAGTTACCATTTTGTGTGTGCGCGGTGAGAAAGTTAAGATACGCCTTTTTTTTTTTTTTTGCGGTACGCAGGCCTCTCACTGCTGTGGCCTCTCCCGCTGCGGAGCACAGGCTCCGGACGCGCAGGCTCAGCGGCCATGGCTCACGGGCCCAGCTGCTCCGCGGCACGCGGGATCCTCCCGGACCGGGGCATGAACCCGCGCCCCCCGCATCGGCAGGCGGACTCTCAACCACTGTGCCACCAGGGAAGCCCAAGATACGCCTTTTAAAACCCCGTGTCCACGTGGTTATCTTACAACGCTATGAAGAAGATGCCATCACTCCCATTACAAATAAGGAAACCAAGGAGAGGTTTAAAGTTTGCCCAAGGTCATGGGAGTGGCAGAAATCCTATTGGAAGCCAGGACTGTCTGAATCAAAAACCTATATTCTTTCTTCTACCTTATGCTGAACTTGATCCAAACTCAGCTCCCTCAAAACACAGGACTAGGATGTCTCAACGCACTTATGTCCCAAGGATTGCCAGTTTAAGAGCCTAAAGAATTTTTATAACCAATGCATTTCACTGGTTAAAATTTACTCCCGAGGGGATCTGAATGCAGAAGCCCTGTGGCAGGGAACATTTGCGCTGGAGCAGCGTCTCTGTGGGCCAGTTTAGACAGCCGTCTAAATCCAAGAGAAAAACTCTTACCCTTCCGTGCTTCCGCGGTTAAACAGCAGCCCACAGACTATAACGAGGGGACACTAAACTCTCCATGTGAAGCACATATTTTAGGTTACTTCACATTTAACCTCGTCTTTTTTCCACCCACAATAGCACGGTTTGGGAGTTAAAAAGTCTTAGAGGGGCTTTCCTGGTGGCGCAGTGGTTAAGAATCCACCTGCCAATGCAGGGGACACGGGTTCAAGCCCCGGTCCGGGAAGATCCCACATGCCGGGGAGTAACTAAGCCCGTGCACCACAACTACTGAGTCTGCGCTCTAGAGCCTGAGAGCCACAACTACTGAGCCCGCGTGCCACAACTACTGAAGCCCGTGAGCCTAGAGCCCGTGCTCTGCAACAAGAGAAGCCACCGCAATGAGAAGCCCACGCACTGCAATGAAGAGTAGTCCCTGCTCACCAAAACTACAGAAAGCCTGCGTGCAGCAACGAAGACCCAACGCAGCCAAAATTAAATTTAAAAAAAAGTCTTAGAGTCAAGGTCTCTGTGGTACTATAAACAACATCCTATGGTCCAAGGAAAGTACACTACCTCTGCCTCTACCTTAGGCCCTGGAAAGGCATGTCTACAGATCATAGATTGAGCCCTGCCACGTGGCTCATCCGAGTATAGAGAATGAGAAGGAGAGTCTGCCGAATGGAAACTCTTGTTCTCAGCGTGGAAAACAACGCCAAGAAGCAGGCGCTCACGCACAGGAACACATTTTAAAGAGTAAGTTAATTAATTAATGTACATTAAACCAGCACGACAACATAGCAAGTAGAATTCAGAGGGATTTTGTAAATAAATCATTTTTATTTGGGTTGCCATGCCATAAATCTCAGTAGAAGGCCCTGGGCATTATGAAAAGGCCCAATAATAAACATAGATTTAAGAGCATTATTAATAGTTGACTACATGAGCAATTTCTCCCATCTATCTAGCCCTGTATTTTCACCGCTGGCTTATATAACTTATAAAAATTTCCTAAGTGAGACATAAACTCCAGATAGAACATATTTTATAAAATACTGGAGGAAGATGTTTCTCCACCAGGCGAACGTACAGCCTGCCCACGGCGCTGGTCCCCTGTCTCTCCCAAATTGTTTCTTCTCATTAATTCCTCAGGCATAGTCCTCTCAAAATGAACTAGTATACACTGTCCAATTATGAACCTCTATTTACTCCAAATTATAGATCCATCAGTCGGATGGGTAGTCTTTCAAAGTTCGATGTCAGTTTACAAAGGAAAAACAGCAAGACTGGTTTTCAATCCTACAGGGTTTTTTAAAATATTTATCTATCTATCTATCTATCTATCTATCTATCTATCTATCTATCTATCTTACCTACCTACCTACCTACCTACCCACCCTGGGTCTTAGTTGCCCCACACAGGATCTTCGATGCTGCGAGCAGAATCTTCGTTGCAACATGCAGGATCTTTTTTTTAGTTGCGGCATGCGGGATATTTAGTTGCAGCATGTGGGATATTTAGTTGCAGCATGTGGGATATTTAGTTGCAGCATGTGGGATCTAGTTCCCCAACCAGGGATCGAACCCGGGCCCCCCTGCATTGGGAGCCCAGAGTCTTAACCACTGGACACCAGGGAAGTCACGATCCTATAGGCTTTTTTCTAAAAAAATTTATTTATTTATTTAGTTTTTGGCCGCGTTGGGTCTTTGTTGCTACGTGCGGCTTTCTCGAGTTGCAGCGAGCGGGGGCTGCTCTTCGTTGTGGTGCACGGGCTTCTCATTGCGGTGGCTTCTCTTGTTGTGGACCACGGGCTCCAGGCACACAGGCTCAGTAGTTGTGGCTCTTGGGCTCTAGAGCGCAGGCTCAGTAGTTGTGGCGCATGGGCTTAGTTGCTCCGCGGCATGTGGGGTCTTCCCGGACCAGGGCTCGAAGCCGTGTCCCCTGCATTGGCAGGCGGATTCTTAACCACTGCACCACCAGGGGAGTCTCAGGTTTTTAATCCCATATCCTACATAAAAAACAAAGCATCACTCACTCACTCACTCATTCAGTAAACACTTAGGGAACCAAGCACATAGGACAAGCACATGCTGGGCCCAGACTGGAGCAGTTTAACTCCTGTCTTCAGACTCTGCTGGGCCATGTTCATGTCTTCCAAATTCAAAGCTGTACAGTATTTGTGCAGCAAGAGATTCACTTCTCAAAAATATCTTGGCCATGCCTGTATTTCAGTCTTCTATGTGAGAAGCATTGGTGGTTGTTCATCAGCACAAAACAGCACAGATGCTTTCATCTTCATTTTTTAGGAAAAGTTTTCCATTTTGTTAAGTTCTAAAAATATGTATATATATAATGAATCTTAAAAATATGTGTTTCAAAACTATAAACATTTATATATGTATAATCAGTGCATGTAAGACTATTAGAAACACACTAGGAACACAATAAAATTTTGGCAAAAGATGAAACAGTCACAGAAAATACAAACATTCAATGAATATACAAAAAAAATCATCTAAAAAACAAAAATGTAAATTAAAATGATTTTTTTCACCTTTTAAATTAGCAGGGTTTTTTTTTTAAGTAACTGCTGACAAGTATGGTGATACAAATACTCTCAGAAAACAATTAGCAAATTAGAGAAATGCAAATCAAAACTACAATGAGGGCTTCCCTGGTGGCGCAGTGGTTAAGAGTCTGCCTGCCAATGCAGGGGACACGGGTTCGTGCCCCGGTCCGGGAAGATCCCACATGCCGCGGGGCGGCTGGGCCCATGAGCCATGGCTGCTGAGCCTGTGCGTCCGGAGCCTGTGCTCCACAACAGGAGAGGCTACAGCAGTGAGAGGCCCGCGTAACGCAAAAAAAAAAAAAAAAAAAAAAAGAAAAACAGAGTTGCCCTATGATCCAGCAATCCCACTCCTGGGCGTACATCCAGACAAAACTATAATTTGAAAAGACACATGCACCCTATGTTCATAGCAGCCCTATTCACAACAACCAAGACATGGAAACAACCTAAATGTCCTTTGACAGATGAATGGATAAAGCAGTTGTGGTACATATATACAACGGAATACTACTCAGCCATAAAAAAGAATGAAATAATGCCATTTGCAGCAATATGGAGATGATCATACTAAATGAATTAAGTCAGATAGAGAAAGACAAATACCATATGATATCACTTCTATGTGTAATCTAACATATGACACAAATGAACTTATCTACGAAACAGACTCACAGACATGGAGAACAGACTTGGTGGTTGCCAAGGGGGAGGGGAGGTGGGGGAGGGATGGATTGGGAGTTAGGGATTAGCAGATTCAAATTAATATATAGAGAATGGATAAACAACAAGGTCCTCCTGTAGAGCACAGGGAGCTGTATTCAGTATCCTGTGATAAACCACAATGGAAAAGAATATGAAAAAGAATATATATATATATATATATATATATATATATATATATATATAAAACTAAATACTCTGCTGTACAGCAGAAATTAACACAACACTGTAAATCACCTATACTTCAATAAAATAAATTAATAATAAAAAACAATTGGCAAAATTATTAGAGAAATGCAAATCAAAACTACAATGAGGTATCACTGGTCAGAATGGCCATCATCAAAAAGTCTACAAATAATAAATGCTGGAGAGGGTGTGGAGAATAGGGAACCCTCCTACACTGTTGGTGGGAATGTAAATTGGTGCAGCCACAGTATGGAGGTTCCTTTAAAAACTAAAAATAGATTTACCATATGATCTAGCAATCCCACTCCTGGGCATATATCTGAAAAGACGAAAACTCTAATTTGAAATGATACATGCACCCCCAAATTGGGGTGGTCACATGAGCCAGGCTGTGACAGTCAAACAGACTACTTCAACTCTGAAACCAAAAAAAGATTCATCCAAGCAGGGGACCCGACCAAAGAAGGTGCAGACTAGGCTAATAGATTCTGAACAGAAACCTACAGAGAGAGGGCAGGTGGAGCTGAAGTCACTGGATGGTCCTGTGTTCCTGCTTCCAAGCTCCCCAAAGAACCCTCATCCTGTCTTTCCCAAAGTCTGGCTCTGAAGCTGTTTGCCACTGTCCTTCCAATAAATTCCCTTTGTGCTTTAATTCACTGTGTAAGTTTCTACTGCTTGCAACCAAAGAACCTTAGCTAATACAACTATGCAAGTGTTAAAATAAAAGAATAAGAAGCTCCTAGATAAAGTGAAAAATACAGAATGGTGTGTAGTATGTTATGGTTTGTGTAAGAAAATGGAACATCATTACATAGGCATAGATATCTCTGGACATGACCATACTCAAGAAACTGTAAGCAGAGTGGGGGGACTGGAGTAAAAGGCAGGCCTCCTTTTCTACTGTACCTTTTTGAAATTCAAACCATGTACATTGTTTTGAAAATTATTTTAAATAAAGGAATTAAGTAGATATAGATGCATCATTATGGAAATGATAAAATGTTATGTGAAAAAAGCAAGCTGCAGCACTTTAAGCAAAATATGATCCCATTTGTGTGTTACTCTTGAGAGAGACAGTGTGTGTGTGTGTGTGTGTGTGTGTGTGTGCGTGTGCGTGTGTGTGTTAGTTTATGTACCTAGAAAACCATCTGGAACTATACCTATCAAACTGACAGCAGTAAACATCATATTCAATGGAGAAAAATGGAAACCTTTTCCTCTAAGATCAGGAACAAGACAAGAATGCCCACTCTCACCATTCTTATTCAATATAGTACTTGAAGTCCTAGCTAGAGCAATTAAGCAAGACAAAGAAATAAAATGAAACCAAATTGGAAAGGGAGAAGTAAAACTGTTGCTATTTGCAAATGATATTATTCTGTATATAGAAAATCCCAAAGGCTCAACCAAAGAACTGTTGGAACTAATAAAAAATTTTGGAGAAGCTGCAGGATACAGAGACAACATACAGAAATTAGAGTGTATTTCTATACACTCAGGATGAAACATCTGAAAAAGAAAAAGAGAAAACTATCCCATTTACAGTAGCATGAAAAATAATAAAATACTTAAGAATAAATTTAATCAAGGAAGTGAAAGATCTGTACATTAAAAACTACAAGATGTCGGGCTTCCCTGGTGGCGCAGCGGTTGAGAATCCGCCTGCCAATGCAGGGGACACGGGTTCGAGCCCTGGTCTGGGAGGATCCCACATGCCGCGGAGCAACTAGGCCCGTGAGCCACAGCTACTGAGCCCATGTGTCTGGAGCCTGTGCTCCGCAACAAGAGAGGCCGCGACAGTGAGAGGCCCGCGCACCGCAATGAAGAGTGGCCCCCGCTCGCCACAACTAGAGAAAGCCCTCGCACAGAAACGAAGACCCAACACAGCCAAAAATAAATAAATAAATAAATAGATAAAAAATTAAAACTACAAGATGTCGGTGAAAGAAATTGAAGGAAACAAATGGAAAGACATCCTGTGTTTATGGATATTGTTATGGAGTTGATATTGTTAAAATGTCCATACTAACTTTAGCCATCTATGGGTTCAATACCATCAAAATACCAATGGAATTCTTTACAGAAATGGGAATAAAAAATCCTAAAATTTGTATGGAACCACAAAAAACCCTGAATAGCAAAGGAGTCCTAAGGGAAAAGAACAAAGCTATAGGTATCACATCTCCTGGTTTCAAACTATACTGTAAAGCTACAGTAATCAAAACAGTATGGTAGTGACACAAAATAGACACATAGATCAATGGAACAGAATAGAGAGCCTAGAATTGAACCCCTGCTCATAGCCAACTAATATTTGACAAGGGAGCCAAGAGGGGAAAGGAGAGTCTCTTCAACAAATGGTGTTGGAAAAACTGGATAGACATATGCAGAGCAATGAAGCTGGACCCTTACCATGCACAAAAATGAACTTGAACTGGATCAAAGACCATAAGACCATAAGACATAAGACCTGATATTATAAAACTCTTACATGAAAAGATGCTCAACATCACTAAGCATCAGGGAAATGCAAATCCAAACTACAATGAAATATTACTTCACACCTTTAAGAATGGCTATCATCAAGAATACAAGAGATGGGCTACCCTGGTGGTGCAGTGATTAAGAATCCACCTGCCAATGCAGGGGACACGGGTTCGAGCCCTGGTCTGGGAAGATCCCACATGCCGCGGAGCAACTAAGCCCGTGTGCCACAACTACTGAGCCTGTGCTCTAGAGCCCATGAGCCACAACTACTGAGCCCACATGCCACAACTACTGAAGCCCGCATGCCTAGAGCCAGTGCTCCTCAACAAGAGAAGCCACCACAATGAGAAGCCCATGCATCGCAATGAAGAGTGGTCCCCGCTCGCCGCAACTAGAGAAAGCCCGCTCACAGCAACGAAGACCCAATGCAGCAATAAATAAATAAATAAATAGATAGATAGATAGATAGATAGAATACAAAAGACAACAGATGCTGGTTTCCAAGCAATTTACCTGCACTCTAGAACAAAGTTTAAGAATGATTACAGGACTACAAAATAAATAGCCCCACCAGGCAAAATTCACAATGTCTGGTACCCAATCAAAAATTAGCAGACATGCAAAGAAGCAGAGAAGTATAAGCCATCATTAGGAGAAAAATAAATCACCAGAAAATGATTCAGAGATTCTATCAGAGATGACAGAATAGCTAAAGACAATAAATATTATTTCATATGTTTATGAAGCTAGAGAAAAGATCGAACATGTTAAGCAGAGGCATAGAAGATACAAAAAAGACCCAAATCAAGTAGAGATGGAACTATAATGTCTGAGATGAAAAATATATCAGATGAGATTAGTGGCAGATTAGACACTGTAAAAGAAAATATTAATAAACTTAAGACATACCAATAGAAACTGTTCAAAATGAACTACGACAGGAAATATGGTTTTTTAAAAAAGGAACAAAGCATCATTGAGCTCTGAGACAAATTCAAGTACCAAATATACTTGTAATCGGAATTCTCGAAGACAGTGATGGATAGAGAAAAATATTTGTAGAAATAATGACCATAAGTTCTCCAGATGTAATGGAAAGTATAAATGCATGGACGCAAGAAACTCAATGAGTTTCAAACATTAAAAAAAATGAAGAAAACCACACTAAAGCACATCAAAATCACATGGCTTTAAACAGACAGAGAAACTGTATTAAAGGCAGCCAAAGAAAAGAGACAGTATACTCAGAGAAACAAAGATAAGATTCAAATCAGATCTCAACAACGGAAGCTACAAGACAGTGAAAAAATGTATTCAAAATACAGAAAGAAGAAAACAATCATCAGCCTATAATTTTTTACCCAGTTAAAACCTTTCAAAAATGAAAGATCCTTGCCCACATCCTCATCCTCACTGTCAGGGAACCACCCACCACGCCCCCTCCTTGCACACTGGGCTCAGAGACTTTTCCTGGAGGAAGAAGCAGGACATAACATAGATACCTCCTAATCTCTTCCCAAAGAACCTGACTTTGTTTGCAACAGAACATGGAGAAGTTCAAGCCTAATGATGCACTCAAAAACAGTGGAGACTGCGGTGAAAGATAATTGAGAGGATACTGGTAGATTTGTTGAAGAAGATACAGGCTAAATTGAAGACTGCTAGTTTGCAGGAGAGAATTGGGGGGGAGGGGAAGCTGGGAGTAGCTCTCCTAGGATAATAACAAATATCAAACACTAACTAGAAGCTAGAATTTGATTGGTTTAGTCTCTGGAACAATTGATGCCGCAGGGCGTTGTTGAAGACAATAGAGCAATTATCCCACAATTTGTGGCATTTAACAGCAGGGTATGATGGGGGGAAAAGAGAGCTAAAAAGAGCCCTGCCAAAGCACTGCCATCCAAGGCGGTTGTGGGCAAACCCAAGGCTGCACACCCTTGGCTGAGAAGCAACACCAAAGGCTTAACACAGTGTGTGTGTCTGTACCTATGTGTGTATGTGTATGTGTGTGTGTGTAAAATAGACTTCACTGAAATAAAAGCTGGTCACTAAACAAGTAATCAAGCAAATGGTGGTGGTTGGGGGGGGACCAGAACCCAGAATTGCTATTATAAATTATCTAAAATGTCCAATTTCCAACAAAATGTAAGAGATATTCAATGAAATAGGAAAATACGGCTCATACACTGGGGGACAAAAGCAACAGAAATTGCCTGTGAGAGTGACCAGATGTTGGATTAACAGATGAAGACTTCAAAGTAGTTATAAGTATATTCAAAGAACTAGTGGAAACCATGATTTACAAAATAAAGGAAGGTATGCTGACAATGTTACATCAAATAGCTAGTATCAATAAAGAGATATAAAATTTTTAAAAGAACCAAATAAAAATTCTGGAGTTGAAAAGTATAACTGAAATGAAAAGTTAACTAGAGAACTTCTTGCCCAACTTCTTGCAGAAAAAAGAATTAACAAACTTGAAGACAGGTTGATAGAGATTATGTAATCCAAAGAGCAAAGAGAAAAAAAAAGAATGAAGAAAAATGAACAGCGCCTCAGGAAGTGTGGAATACCATTAAGTACACCAACATACCTGTACTAGAAGTACCAGAAGAGAAGAGGGAGAAAGAAAAAATATTTAAAGAAATAATGGTTGAAAACATTCCTAATTTATTGAAAACCACTAATCTATACATCCAGGAAGTGCAACAAATTCCACGAAGAGATCCACAAATAGACATATACAGTAAAAGAGCTGAAAGCCAAACACAAGGAGAAAATCTTGAAAGTGACCAAAAAAAAAAAAAACTCGCCACTTGTAAGAAATCCAGTAAGATTAGCAATTTACTTATCAGAAACAGTGGAGGCCAGAAAGCAGTGGGATAACATATTCAAAGTGCAAAGAAAAAAAAAAAACTGTCAATCAAGAATCTGATATCCAGCAAAGCTATCTTTAAAAAATGAAGACAAAACAAAGACATTATCGGATTAAAAAAATGAGAGAGTTTGTTCCCAGCACACACACCTTAATTTTTTCAGGCTAAAAGAAGTGACCCTAGAGGGTAATTTGAATTCACGAAAAAACCAAGAGCACTGGTGAAGGCAACTATGTAATTATAAAATACAGTAAAAAATACATCTTTATTCTCCTTTTTCTTCTTAAATTATTTGAAAAGCAAGTGTATAAAACCGTATGTATACAGTGATTGTTGGTCTTGTAACATATAGAAACGTAATGATTTTGCCAATAACAGTGTAGAGGAGGTGAGTGGGCACAAAGCTATATGGAACTAAAACAACTCCAGATAGTAACCTGAATTCTTAAGAACAAATCACGAGAACCTAAAATGACATGAACGAAGGTTAATATAGCAAAAGCTATAAATATATTCTTAGTTGACACCAGTGCCACTTACTCAGATCTGATCACCAGATCAGGCAAAGTGGGTCCCAACAGTTGTAAAATTATGGGGGTATCAGGGAAGGCCCAAGAACGGGCATTCTTAGAGCCACTAGAATGTAAATTGGACCAACACACGCTCACCCATGCCTTCCAGTATGTCCCCGAATGTCCTGTACCCCTGCTGGGAAGAGATATCTAACATAAATTGGGGGCTGCTGTCCGCCTAACAGGAGACAAACTGGAGGTTGGTGTCCCTGTAGACAAAGGGCACAAGAGGTTGATGTTAATGGCTGAGGACAAACCTCCCTGGACAGAGTAAATCCTGAGGTCTGGGCCCAGGGACGGGTGGGACGAACTGTAGGAGCCAGTCCCGTGACAGTGCATCTAAAACCCGGACATACGTGGCCCAATAGAAAACAGTACCCTCTCCATCAGGAGGCCTTGTTGGGCATTGCCCCTGTGATACAGGACCTAACTGACCAGGGCATTATTAGTTGATCCAGTCAGCCTGTAATACCCCACTCTCCCCATAAAGAAACCCAGTGGGGAATACCGGATGGTACAGGACCTCAGGGCAGTACTGAAGCCACTGAGGATACACATCCAGTGGTCCCTAAACCCTACACCCTGCTGGCTACTCTATGTCCACCAGGACCTAATATTCTGTATTAGATTTAAAAGACACCTTCTTCTTCCATTAGCCCCAAAGCCACAAGGAATTTTTGCTTTTGAGTGGCAGGACCCAAACACGCAATAAGAACAATACTTCTGGACAGTCCTGCCCCAAGAATTCAAAAATTCCCCCATCATCTTTGGGGAAATAGCTAAAGGCCCAAAAGATCACATCTGGAGGAGGGAACCCACCATTCTGATCACCAGGCCTACTAAGGAGGCCTCTGAAATAATACTGTAACCACCACCTAGCCAATAAAGGGTATAAAGTGTCCAAGCAAAGGGCTCAAATTTCACAAGCTAGAGTCACTACCTGGGCTTCATTCTCACAGAAGGTCAGGGAAGCCTACCCCAGGAAAGGGAAGAAGCATTTGCAGCCTCGCCCCTCCTAGAACCAGAGGACAGCTTAGGGGTTTCCCAGGGGTGGCTGGGATCCCCAGCCACAGTCTAATAGCTGGGCCCCTACATGAAATGTTCAAAGGGAAGGATGATGAGCCTTTTGAATGGCATTAAGAATAGGAAGAGGCATTTCAAGAATGACAAAAGCAATTACTTCAGGCCCCTGTCCTGACCCTCCCAGATTTCGCTACTTCAACAGAGATCTAGGAAGCCACGAAGGGCTAGTTAATGAACAAGGGTAGCACTTCTTTCCCCAACTGCAGCTTGTCAAGCCATTAGGGAGGCTCATCAAAGAACTCACTACAGGAGGGAAGCCCTATATAATTGGTTAGTTGGGGTCATGGTAACTCCTGGCATGAAAAGTATAATCAGTTGGATAGTTGAGACGGGCCCCATCTGCACAATGAACAACCCTAACACCTGATCCCCCCAACCAAAGCCCCCAGATAAGGACCATTCAGACCAGAGGGACATATCCTGGAGAAGATGGGCACATTGATTTCACCGTCATGCCGAGGGCAGCTGGCAACTTCAGGTGTCCCTTGGTGCTAGTAAACACATTTTCTGGGTTAGACAGAAGCATTCCCTGCCAGAACTGAAAAGAAAGAATCCCCAGGTCTGGGCTCCCAGGATTCGTACAATGCGATAATGTCTCAAGTGCCCCGGGCGTAAGATGGACCCTGCGTGCAGCCTGGAGACCCCAATCAACGGAGAAAATAGATCCAATCAGACCTTCAAACGGGCCTTAGCCAAGCTATGTCAGGGAACTCCAACTGCCCCGCACCACATGCGGTTGGCCCCGAGGGATAAGTTAAGTGCCCTTGAATTCCTGTATGGTAGACCCATTCCCCAAGCTGAAGAGAAGGGACACCTTAGCCCCCCTAAAATGCAACAGCCCGTGTGTGCCCTCCAGGCAGGAGAAACCGAGAAAGCTCTCACGGAATATGGGGACCAGGTGCTGCCTGCACCCACTGACCCGGCCCCCAACCCCTTCCAGCCAGGAGCCTGAGTACATCTAAAAACCTGGAAAACTGGCAGCCTGCAAGCCCAGCTCACCCCTAAGTGGAAAGGTCCCTGTTTGGTGACCCTCACCACCTGCTCTGCCCAGAAGTAGCAGGGGTCACTCCGTGGGGACACTGCACTTGAGGGAAGAGGCCCCCGAGACCCAACCTCTGGAGAGAAAACCTGGGGCCACAGCCCCCTTGACTACTTGTGCGAACCACTCTCTGACCTGCAGCTTCTCTCCTGAAAAACAACCAAAGTTCGACCACGTACACGCAGGCCCGGCAGTGAGCCTCTGCATCGGGGCCAAAGACCTGCAGCCCTGCCTTGTCGGGAAAATTTCACAGGTGACCATTATTCTCTTGCTGACATTTGGGCACGTATCTTAAACTCTCCGGGGTCCTTTGTCTCCAAGAGGTTAGACAAATGGGGATCGCTCAGGGAGATGGTCAGGGCCGAAGCCTGGGGCCACCAAACAGACCTCACGGTGGCTGCAGGACAACAATGCCCACACTCAGCAGGAAGCAGTTACAGAAGATGGACCCGAGACCCTTAGTGCCCTCAACAATGAGGAGCAGGACAAAAGGCAGAGGAGGGGTTTGTCACCAGCAAAGCCCATTCACAACTCCCGGAAAATAAAAATAGAATCTGGGTAATAAAATAAAGTCTAACCTTTTTTTTCTTTTCCTTTGTGCTGCGTCTAGTTGCATCGACTCACATGCGGAGGCCTCGCACCAGGCACTTCAGACCGGAGTTCCTCCAGCGGAAGGGCTGCAGGACGCTCAGTTCGGGGACCATGTGCAGAGACGCCGCGCCGGCTCTGGATCGGGGGCGTGAGCGGCTGCGCTGCGCCTGCGCTGGACAACCCCGCCCCCTCCCTACTGCGAGAACCCTATAAAGCAGCCCCGCCCAGAGCCTATCAGGAGAGCGTGTGCTCTAGAGCGGGAGCTTGCCCCTCTCCATTCTTTAATCAGGGCATAAAGCTTTCCTTTGCTTCTGAACCCAACTCAGTCTCATTCTATTGGCACAGTGACACCAGGCAGGAGGACCCTTGCTGGGGCCCGACTTGAAAGGGTCGGTAACGCTTGGACTTCTATTCCTACCTGGCAGTAGTGAGGAAGCCCCCTCCTTCCAGTTCGGGGGTCGTATGAGATGAAGACAGCTAACACAGAAGACTTAGATAACTACGAAAACCTCTTAATAGAATACCACAAATTTCCAGGTTGCAATAATAAATTGCTCATTATATCAAGAACCAGGAAGATCTCAAACTGAATGAAAAAGACAATTCACAGGTATCAACAGCAAGATAACACAGGCGTTAGAATTCTTACAAAGATTGAAAGCAAACACAAAAATGTCTCAACAATTCTAAGCACTCTCAAAATGAATAAAAAAAAGAGCATCTCAGCAAAGAAATAGAAGGTCTAAGTAAGAACCAAATAGAAATGACAATAACCAAATTTTAAAAACTCAAGGACTCCACAGAGTGGAGGAGCCAGATGAAGGAATCAGTGAGCTGGAAGATAGAACAATACCAATTACCCAAACTGAACAACAGGGAGAATTCTGAGGTAAAGAATTGAATCACCAACATATTGCTGGTGGGAATGAAAAATGATCTGGCATTAAAAAAAAAAAAAACCACATGCAGCTACCATATAACCCAGTGATTGCACTTCTAGGCATTATCCCAGAGAAAGGAACACTTATGTTCTCGTAAAAACCTGTACAAAAATATTTATAGCAGCTTTATTCATAATAACCAACAACAGGACCAGATGTCCTTCAGTGAGTGAGGGTTAAACAAAATGGGGTCCATCCACACCACGTGACACTGCCCAGCAGTGAAAAGGAACAAGCTACAGACACACACACAACCACCTGGTTGAATCTCCAGGGAATTATGCTGAATGGAAAATCCAGTCCTACAAGGTTGCATATTATATTATTCCACTTACGTAACATTCTTGAAATGACAGAAATGGAGAACAGATTAGCGGCTGCCAGAGACTTTAAGGAAAGAGTGAGAATGAAAAGGATAAAAGAGCGGCATGAGATATCGCTGTGGTGATGGAAATGTTCCGTGTCTTCACTGTATCAATGCCAATGTCCTAGTGGTGATATTGTCCTAGAGTTTTGCAAGATGTTACCATTGGGAGAAACTGGGTAAAGGGGACATGCAACCTCTCTGTACGATATCTTACAACTGCATATGAATCTATAATTACCCCAAAGTGAAAAATTTAAATCCATTTGGAAAAAAAGATGAATCGCAGACTAGGAGAGGTGATTTGAAACAAAACCAAGAAAGGGTTTGTTTTCAGAATTTATAAGGAATATGTAAAAATCAATAAGAAAAAGACATAAGTGGTAAAAAAAGAAAAATGAAGACAACTGTTTAAGTGTATTGTGGAAATAAACATGGCATAACGTTAAAGTTTGATAAAGCTGGTGGTGGGTCTGTGGATGTCCTTACACGGCCCATTTACTCTGTTTGCAATATTCTATGTGTGATATAAATGACAATAGGTCACCACTTCTTTATGACTTGTTTCAGAGCAGTCGCAGAGGAGGGATGCTTGAAATATCTCAAAAAAGTGGTGCAGTACAAAGTTTTCCAATTTCTGTTGATGGAAATTTTGGTAGACTGATCTTCTTGCTAAGATGTCTTGTCCTTTGGGTCATGGGAAAAGCTGAAAAGATCTCTGATCCACTTGTCCCTTTCCAGGAACCAGAGGACTTTTTCAGTGAAAAGGATGCCACATATTCTTTATTTTATCACATATACTCTAACTTTTATTTTCTGTAAATGAAAAATACCTCAAATAACCAATCATTTCCATAATTAATCCTTTTCAAGCACCTCCTAAGTTTTATTTTCATCGTAATAATCTTGTAACTTTCAATAAAAACACTTATATTTTTCCTTGAATAGTGATGTATAAGTTTCCTTGAGGATAAATAGGTATACATCTGTATCACTGAAATAAAAATGAATACGTACTAATATTATTACCAAAATAATACTCTTCAGAAAAATCTTATTGAGGTTTTTACCTTTTGCTTAATGTTTTTCCCCCCTTCCGTGAAGAAAAATCACAATTCGCCAGTGAATTTAAAAACTGATAAGCAGGGGCTTCCCTGGTGGCGCAGTGGTTGAGAGGCCGCCTGCTGATGCAGGGGACACGGGTTCGTGCCCCGGTCCAGGAAGATCCCACATGCCGCGGAGCGGCTGGGCCCGTGAGCCATGGCCGCTGAGCCTGCGCGTCCGGAGCCTGTGCTCCGCAACAGGAGAGGCCACAGCAGTGAGAGGCCCGCGTACCGCAAAAAAAAAAACCAAAAAAACTGATGAGCACCATTCCCACGCTACACTTTTATATACCTGCATAAAAATAAGTCTTCAAAGTTACTTACAATTTTATTGCAAACTTGTACAAAAAGGCAAGTATTCAAACTACTTATCTTTTGACTTATAACATTAATATGATGTGCCTAAATGTAGCTTCCTTTATATATTTATTGTTTGGGGTACGCTGAACCTCCCATGACATGAATTTATATATTTCCACAGATTTGGAAAGTTTTTTCCCATTGTTTCTTCAAATATTTCTCATGCTTCATTCTCTTTGTTCTCTCCTTTGGAGATTCCAGGTCCACGTATGTCAGACTTTTTTTGTATTGGGCCATAGTCTCTGAAGTTCTGATAACATTTTTTTTGAGGGGGAGGGGTTCCTTTTCAGATCGAATGATGTTTTTGTTGCTGTGGTTCACTCTTCAGAGCCTTTACATAGTTGATATTTTTAGCTTTATTGAGATAGCACTGATATATGTTAAACTGCATATGTTTTAAGGTATAATTTGATATGCTTTGGCATATATTTACACCAGTAAAACTTACAGCCATCATCAAGATAATGAACCTATCTATCACGATCAGAGTATTCTCATGCCCCTTTTAATCCATCATCCTACCCTCTTCCACACCCTCTGTCCACAGGCACCACTGATACCGTTTCTACAGCTATAGATTAATTTGCATTTTCTAGAATAAGGTTGACTATGTATTCTTCCAAACTGAGAAGTACCCCAAACTTGGGGCCTGTCCAGATAGTGTCATCACAGGAAGAATGTCAAGATGATTTCCTCAGCTGCACTGACCTGGAGCTGCCTCTTGACAGCCCAGCATGAGGAACATCTCAGGGAAAAAGGAGAAGACAGCCAACAGGGGATTGGCAAGATGGGAGGGAGAAGTTGGGGGTGGTTTTGTGCAGGACCACCTTAGCTAAGCTGGAGCTGAGTTTCCCAGAATTCCCTCCTTGTATGGTTCCAGGTGAAGGGTGGCTGCGGGAAAACTTGTGCCTGACTTGAAAGGGGGCAGTGAAGCAGCATCCTCGAAGCCCAGGCTCGGGGCAAAGGTACAGATGCTGCCACAGTGTCTGCCCGTGGCCGCTGACGTGCCGGCCTCCTTCTCTGCGTGGGGCAGCGGCTGGGCTCACAGCTCCCACAGCTCCTCTGAGCTCCGGACCAGGTCCAGGTGCAGCTCAGTGAGGAGAGGGCCGGCTTCTTCTGTAGGTAGCCCAGGCCCTGCAGGGGAGGGACCAGCGACACAGGTTCCAGTCTGTCTTTGCGGGTTCTGCTTGGTTCTTGCAGGTCTGGTTTGTCTTGCTCTGTCCTGTCTCACGTCTGGGTTCTTCCCGGACGGCCAGCCCTGCTGACCTACAGCAAGGTTATGCCCACCACCGGACAACAGAGGCAAGCTTCCCATGGACACTTCACCAGCTCTCACAGCTGTAAAAAGCCCAATGCCCACAAAAGTCCTCTATTATGTATCTCTTGTCACGGCTCTGCTTCCTGAAATGAACCCTGAGCGGTACAGCTTGGCCTGCGGCAATGACCCTGTCTGATTGACAGGGGGAAAAGGCCTTTTTCATTACTTTGGAAAAGAAACATCCAAGAGATTAGCTTACTTTAAAAATTTACAGAGCTCTCAGCAAATCAGTGAATGTTCCTTATTGTTGGAATTTTCTCCCACGAAGTAACTCTTAAGGACCTCAAAATGAAATGTGACACATACTTAATGATAAACATAGCTACTGGATTTCCTTTTAACATTTTGCAAAAATTCTAGACTTTTAAGGAAATAAAGGAAGTCAACCCACAATCAAAGTATAACATTAACCTCAAATTATTTTTATTTAGCTAAATCCTCCCCCCCACCCCCACCCCCGCCCTTTACAAAGCCACTTGCAAAATCCCATTTGACAAGGGATATTATTACAGTTTGTAATGCCCAACGTCAGGGCAGGACTTTTTTTTTTCTCTTTTGTAAAATCGGTTTGAGTTATTTACAATGAACTTAAAAACCATGAACTTGAATGAAAAAGCTTGACAGGTTTGATGTATGATAGACGAAAGTTTCCAAAAAAAAAAAAGCCCAGAAAAAAAATTTTTTTTTTCTTTTTGGCCGTGGAATAAAAACATGGGTCTAGCTACTCAGTCTCTTCTAAGAGAGCAGTGAAATAGAGTTGCCCGGCGATTATAAAATTTCTACAGAAAACTAGTTAACAAAAGAGATGTAAATGTTTTTCCATCAATGGAATAATGTAGCAGGAGGGGGGTTGCGTTTTTCCCAACAAACAGAATCGGTTTTTGTGTGTTTGTCTGCAAGCTAGTTACTGATTACATTGTTTCGTTTATTCTATCCGGGTAGCTCCTAATAATTATTTTTCAGGAGAACCACAAAACAGATAAGGCACAGGACACTCTTGCAGGAGAGTCTGGATTCTGGCCATCGCTGGCCTGACTTACAGGATGTTCCTCAACACACTCCTTCAGGCCTTCCACCGCATTTGCGCCCCAGCTCCTTGTTTCGTTAATGCCTTTGCAGGAGTTGTAAGCAGTTTCTCAAACATAATCTTCAGTGGTGTTTACTTTGACCACTGACTGTTGATTCAGAAGGACCTCCTTTTTCAAAGGAAATCCCTCCACTTTTCCTGTGCCTACAGGCAAGAGAGAATAATTGTCATGGCACCCGGCCCCGTGTGTTTAGAGCTTTGAAATGATCACAAAATTACTTTTCCCCTTTCATTTATTTTCCTCTTAAATCCTGTTTTACAGTAATCATTCAAATGACTTCACTACATGGTCAGCCAGATAATGGCTTTAAGAGGCTGGCTATTTTAAATAGTGGGGACTGAAGAGCCACTTCTCAGTACAAACCTTTTAAAAAGTGTTTGTTTAATGAACAAGAAATGTCTAGAATATGAATGAAAATGTGTCAAAAATACAATCACACTTCTTCTAAAACCCTTTTATGCAAGAAAAATGTAGATTTTAGTCCTTGTTTGTAACTTTCTTGAAGGTTGTATTTGTAAATGTCTCTGCATGAAATAAAGAGGAAACGAACAGGGCAAGATTAGAAAGGAAAACATCTTTTCAAATTATTAGTGACATCTACCTCATGCCTTACTAATTAATATTAAATCATTGACTTTGCAATATAAATATCAAATAAGTTACTTAGCTGGGAGGATCTCTACACCCTGTGTTCTATCCCTTTTGTAAATTCTTTGACTCTATTAAGTTTATTCTTTGTGATGATGTCATTCTTTGGCTGAGTTTAATGTTTAAACTACAGAAGGAATAAAACTTGGCTCACTCTAAATTAAGTTAGACTTTTTCTTCATTTTGATAATTCCTGTTCAAGAGTCCCTCCCTCCCCAAGCAATGACAACAATATCAAACAACAATTGGATGCTGGGTGAGAAGATGCTTCCTAGCTGGGCTTGGGAGAAGATGGGCTCGGGGAACCCTTTAATTGCTGAATTGACTCACAAGTGCTATGATGTCCAAGAGGCTAGATATACTCAAATGTATTCAGGAGGAACTTAAAGAATTGATTAACTTTAGGGGCTTCCCTGGTGGCGCAGCGGTTGGGAGTCCGCCTGCCGCGCCCCCTGGTCCGGGAAGATCCCACGTGCCGCGGGGCTGCTGGGCCCGTGGGCCGTGGCCGCTGGGCCTGCGCGTCTGGAGCCTGTGCTCGCCGACGAGAGGGGCCGCGGCGGTGGGAGGCCCGCGTACCGCAAAAAAAAAAAAAAAAAGAATTGATTAACTTTGTCATTTAAAAATTGGGGACTTCCCTGGTGGTCCAGTGGTTAAGAATCCACGCTTCCACTGCAGGGGGCACAGGTTTGATCCCTGGTTGGGGAACTAGGATACCGCATGCTGCATGGTACAGCCAAAAAAAAATTGTATTAAAATTTTTTTGGGGGGATACTGCTTTATTTGGAAAATATCCAGATGTAGGAAGAAGCTAGAATTAGAAAATGACTGTTTGGCAGGAATTGTTTCAGTTAAGGATCATCAGTGGCTGCAAAACTTGATGGGCAAAAGCAACATGAGAAAAAGGATATTTGCATGTTTCAACATATATCCCCCACTGGATATGTATTAATTACAAAGGGGGAAAACAGTTAAATTCCAGTGGAGAAGCCTGGCCTCACTGAAAGCAGCTCTTTTTCCCCTTTCCTGTTTGCCCATTTCTGTTCCCCTCTAAACTTGAAAGAACCTACTTAATTCATTTTCTAGGTAAAAAGAAGTAAGAATGAAGAATGAAGTAGTTAAAGAATGACTAGCTCTCTATCCCCATCAGCTCCCCCTTAGCAATCCTGCGGTCAGATCAAACGGGCAAGAAAACATCTGAAGGTAGAGTCAGCCAGCCTGCACACAATGGAGAAGGATCCAGAACCCAACCTCCTGCCTTGATGACTCACTGAGATTCTTCCCTCCTTTTTCCCTTTAAAAACTGTCATGGCTGAGCAGACACTTTGGAGTTGGTCTCGGAACACGAGTCCACCTTCTCCCCAGATTGCCGCCTTTTCTGATTAAAGCACCTTTCCTTTCTGTTGATACTCGTCTCTCGAATTATTGGATTTTTAGCTGTGAGCAGCTGAACCTGAGTTTGGTAACACCACCACCTGAACCGAAGGTCAAGGTTAACTTTACCAACGAGGGAACAAAGCAACACATGTGCCTCCAACGACATGCAGCAATTCTCCGGTTGTCCTACCACAAGTGTGCAACTGAATCTGATCATGGATAAACAGCCAAACGGGAATGTTCTACAAAATAGCTGGGTGTCACGAAAGACAATGATTGGCTGGGTGGTTCCTGATTAAAGATGACCAAATAGACAAGACGACTAAATGCAATTCACTGTAGAAATGATCATCTGCATCTTATAGAGGGACACAAAGCCAGAGAGGTTCGGAGACTGGCCGACAACATCAGTTTATGATGTGACCCAGTGCATGGAGTTCAGACAGAGGTGTACGGATCAAAAAGGGCAGAACAAAAATGACTTCTGTCAGAGGCAATTTCGTGTAGTGCAAACTATGAATTTTATAGAACAAAAGTCATGGACTACTGAATACTGTGTATTTGGCAATACACAGGCTGAGTAGGAAAGTAGAAAGAAAAGATACACACAGGCGAGGACACCAGAGGAGCTTTCCCTGTCCCCCGCTCCACCAGCCCCATGGATGCTGTGACAGTCAAGCCTGGAGTGGAGTGAGGTTACCACACTACGTAAGGATCAACATTCTCCTGTAATAGCAGCATTATTCACAACAGCCAAGACATGGAAGGAACCTAAATGCCCATCGACAGATGGATGGATAAAGAAGATGTGGTACATGTATACAATGGAATACTGTTCAGCCATAAAAAAAGAATGAAATAATGTCATTTGCAGCAACATGAATGGACCTAGAGATTATTATACTAAGTGAAGTAAGTCAGACAGAGAAAGACAAATACCATATGATATCACTTATGTGTGGAATCTAAAATATGACACAAATGAACTTATCTACGAAAGAGAAACAGACTCACAGACATAGAGAACAGACTTGTGGTTGCCAGCGGGGGAGGGGGTGGGTGGATTGAGATTTTGGGATCAGTAGATGCAAACTGATATATAGAGAATGGATAAACAATTAGGTCCTACTGTAGAGCACCCAGAATATACTGTGGAGCACATTCTTTTTTAAGTATATATATGTATATCTGAATCACCTTGCTGTACAGAAAAAATTAACACAACATTGTAAATCAACTATACTTGGGGTTTTTTTTAATTAATTAATTTATTTATTTATTTTTGGCTGCGTTGGGTCTTTGTTGCTGCACGCGGGCTTTCTCTAGCTGTGGTGAGCAGGGGCTACTCTTCACTGTGGTGGCTTCTCTTGTTGCAGAGCACCAGCTCTAGGCATGTGGGCTCAGTAGTTGTGGCTCGAGGGCTCTAGAGCGTAGGCTCAGCAGTTGTGGCGCACGGGCTTAGTTGCTCTGCGGCACGTGGGATCTTCCCGGACCAGGGCTCGAACCCGTGTGCCCTGCACTGGCAGGCAGATTCTTAACCACTGTGCCACCAGGGAAGCCCCTCAACAATACTTTAGTAAAAAAACATTCTCCTGTAAATAAAAGATGTCATATATAGCCTTTATAGTTTTGGTTTTGTTTTATTTCATTTTCTACTGCATCAAATTCTTTTATAGTGGGCAATTTAAAGGAAATGAGTGTTCCCTGCAAATTCAGATATTTTGGTATGAAAACTGATATTCAAAATATTTTATGACACTAAAAATATGAGGTTTGTGTTCATTTTTTTTCATTTTCAGATATCCCCCAATGCTTTTGAATGATGCAAATCAGCTGTTATTTCTTCAAATACTTATTTATGAGATTTCTAAGATGTATGTACTTTCAAAACATTAATTTCCTACATCTTACGAGCTATATTACATATCATACCTTATAAGGAATACTTTTTAAAATCTTCCTGTCTTTTTGGAGTTAAGATATCTAAATCCTAGCCAGGCTAGTGACATGGAACAGGCTGGGTCCCAAACATGCCAGGGCAACTATCTTCTGTGTATTACTGCTCTCCCACAGGGCCAGTGTGCTAACACAGAAAGAGCCTGTGCTTTGAAGCTGGACAGACCTAGCTCTGAATTCCAGCTTTAGTACTTCCCATGAGCAGTTAGACAAATGCTATTTCTGAACCAGTTTTCTAATCTGGAAAATGAGGAGAATAATGCTTACTTCTCAGAGTTATTGTGAGGATTAAATAATGTAGATAAAGTGTCTGGCATAGAGTCTGATACAAAGTACAAAGGCAACATTAGTTCCTTCCTTCTTTCCTGTCCCTTATAATCCATGACTGGAATAATTTATATGTCGAATCAGCACGAAATAACCTTCACGTTGGGTGTTGGGTTCATGAATGATTACTACATCATTAAAACCTGATTAATTAATTAAAGCAGGCCATGCATGGGCAATAATGAGAATTATCTCAAGCTCTGAATTATGATTAGTCCAATACTGTGGACCTGAGGTCCAATATAAAATTATACATGAATATGTGTCCTATCAGTTCTCCTTTATCCTGAAATGTTAGCATTTACGTTAAAAAGTGTTTTTGAAATTTTGCAAGGTCAGAAATCATAGCTCTGGAAATTCACGTGGAAAAAGCTGACATGGATTAAATATACACAAAACCTTATAAGAAGTGAATAAGTACATGAAAATTCATTAGCCTGGTATAAAATTGAACTTGATCTATTTTTGTAATGCACAACCATGAATTCAGTAAACTAATGGGATGGGAGTTATATTCATTCACTCATTCCACAGATATTTATTGAGTGCCTGCTATCTGAAAAATCTGTTCTCTAAAAGAGAGAATAGACCATTGATCTGGGCAAGATGGAGGTCATTGATAAATTTGATGAGAGCAGTATCAGTGGAAAGGGGAAGACAAAAGCCTGATTGGAGTAAAGAGAAAATAGGAGATAAGGAAGTAAGGACAGTGAGTATAGGAAATTGGAGAACCGCTATGAAGGAAAACCAACATATTGGTGTAGTTGGAAAAAAGCATGGAGTCAAATTTTTTTAAGGTGGAAGATATCACAGTGTCTTTGTAGGTTAAAGGGAATGGCCCAGTGGACAAAGAGAAACTGATGCTGCCAGAGAGAAAGTGGGAAGTTTCAGAGCCAAGACCTCAAAAAAATGAGAGGGAGTGGAATTCTGTGCAAGTGGAGATATTGGCTTTAGGAGTAGAGGAAAGGCAGTGGATACAGGCAGAGGTAGGAGTCGGCTGAAAGGGATGGTCATGGGAAGATGAGGTCTTTTTTATCTGCTTTTGTTTTTCAATGAAGTAATGGAAACACAGGGCTAGGTCAATATCTGGGTGGGTGGGGGGAACTGGAGGAGGTGTGTGGAACGGTCCCTTTGGAGAGCAGAGATCCAATCTGATAAAGACATGGGTCAGATGGTTGCATGACACCATTCGTGGTCATGAATTTAAAGTGCGACCTGTCTGCATGGCATGTGCTTGTTTGAAGATACATTCAGCTGCTCAGGTGCCTGTCCAGAGAAGACAGAAAGCTGGGGCTGAGTTTGCTTTTTTCCTCCCAATAATATAGACAATTATAACGGAGGAGAAAGAAGTCAAGAGTCTATCCCACAGGGACTTCCCTGGTGGTGCAGTGGTTAGGAGTCCTCCTGCCGATGCAGGGGACACGGGTTCGAGCCCTGGTCCGGGAAGATCCCACATGCCGCGGAGCAACTAAGCCTGTGCACCACGATTACTGAGCCCACGCGCCACAACTACTGAGCCCGTGCGCCAAGAGCCCGTGCTCCACAACAGGAGAAGCCACCGCAATGAGAAGCCTGCACACTGCAACAACGAGTAGCCTCTGCTCGCCACAACTAGAGAAAGCCCACACACAGCAACAAAGACCCAACGCAGCCAAAAATAAATAAATAAAAATTAAAAAAATAAAGAGTCTATCCCACAGAATCTGCCCTGGTAGAGGACAAGTAGGAGTGACTGACAGGGAAGAAGTAAAGTATTGAGGTCCTCCTGGGGTTGAAAATGTTGGGGGGCATTAGAGTCAATGGCCAGATGGAGGGGGAGGGGGAGCGAGTGGGAAACGCGGCTTGGCAGGTGGTGCAGTTCTCAGTGAGGACGAGGGGAGATCACAGCAGAGAAGACGCCGGGCAGCTGAGAGTTCGCAGTGCTGACTGCAGCGCCAACTTGGCTGCTGGCGCACGGGTGCTTCTGAGGAGATAAACAGTGTCCCGAGGGCCAGAGTCTTCAACAAATGAGGCGAAGTACCAGGAGATTGTAGTTGGGGACAGAGGCTGATGACATGCAAGTCCAAGGAGCTGGGAGGTTGGAAGGAAGATGGAGGAAAAGTCATGGAAGGACCAAAGAGGAGAAGAGATGGCGTCCAGGAGAAACAGTGGAAGCAGCATCCTTGGGAGGAAGCCAGGTTTCAATTACAGCAAGAAGGCAACTTAACACGTTATGAATCAATTTAGTGTGAGATGACTGAGCTTTTAAAAAATTGAGAAAGAATAGTTATATATAATAGAGTGGAAAATATAAGACCATATCTGATCGACTTCAGATAAGCATTGTTCCACAAATTTCTAAAAATGTGCGTATGTGAGTGCATGTGGTGTGTGTGTGCGTGTGCGTGTGTTATGTGTGTACTTGCTATAGGTATAAAATGTATTCCTTACTGTAGGTTGGAGTCAAACAAATTTGAAAGCCACGGCATTTGGTGACTATAGAACCCTATGAGGATAAGAATCTTTATGGTGATGGATGACCTGGGTGGCCTGGAGATAATAAGAGAAGTGAGGCATGATGGGAATAATGCTGGTGATCTGTAAGGGAGACGGAGTCCTGAAGCCCCAGGTTCTGGTGGCCTGGCCGGGGCCTGTCTCTCACCTGGGCCCAAGTTCGTGTGACAATTTTAGTATACGACTGAGCGGCACCAGCAAGAGGCAATAGAAAGGCTCCTGGCATCTGAGCTGTTGTGCAGGTGGAGGCTGCCCCCTCTGCAGCTCAAGCAGCTGTGTTGGGAGCACGAGCCCAGCTGTGTCCTGGAGGGTTTTTGTTCAGGTGGAGGGAGGCTGGCATAGATTTGCTTGGTCCAAGAAATTGTCATCAAGAGAAGGTAATGTCAAAACTGAAAGTGATATAATCTGGGGCCTTGGAGACACAGAAGCCTCAAGAGAATGCTCAGCTTGGGCTTCCCTGGTGGTGCAGTGGTTAAGAATTCGCCTGCCAATGCAGGGGACATGGGTTCGAGCCCTGGTCCGGAAAGATCCCATGAGCTGTGGAGTAACTAAGCCCGTGCGCCACAACTACTGAGCCTGCGCTCTAGAGCCCGTGAGCCACTACTGAGCCTGCGCTCTAGAGCCCGTGCTCCACAACAAGAGAAGCCACCGCAATGAGAAGCCCATGCACCACAACGAAGAGTAGCCCCCGCTCGCTGCAACCGCAGAAAGGCTGAGCACAGCAACGAAGAGCCAATGCAGCCAAAAAAAAGAAAGAAAGAAAATGCTCGGCCCTACTTCATCGTGCTTAATTAAAGAGATAAATATCCAGGAATAGCAGCAGCATAGATACACTGACTCATTTTAATAGATTGCTACTAAATTCAAGGTTTTGCTAATGCTAATTTGGTATGGACTAGTTGGGTATTTTAGTTCTACTAGTCAGAACTCTCTGTAAGGAGGTCATGAATGTTAAATCAATCTCCATAAGTATAAGATTTTTTAAAGTGACAACTGCGGGCTTCCCTGGTGGCTCAGTGTTTGAGAGTCCGCCTGCCGATGCAGGGGACACGGGTTCGTGCCCCGGTCCGGGAAGATCCCACATGCCGCGGAGCGGCTGGGCCCGTGAGCCTTGGCCGCTGAGCCTGCGCGTCCGGAGCCTGTGCTCCGCAACGGGAGAGGCCACAACAGTGAGAGGCCCGCGTACCGCAAAAAAAAAAAAAAAAAAAAAGTGACAACTGCGTGACGTGGCCTGAAACTCCTTTTAGCCACAATTATCTCAGCTCATCATTGGGTCCTGGTCACGAAGAGGACCAACAGGGATAGTAGATGATTCAGGGCAAATCCATCCCCAATAATGAAATTTTTAAAGATACAGCATCACCTTTCCATATGAGAGGCAGGATGTTATGGAATGTCCTTCACTCTATTAAGGAACGATAACCTCATGAGCGATGCTTAAAGGTTTCCCACAGGAAATACTGTAAAAGACAAAAAGCCTAATGACAAGACTAGCTTCTGCCCGTTCCACTGGAGACATCCATCACTGTAAATAATGACTCACACTGAGGTCGTCCTCAAGACGACCTGCATATGGATGTATGTACCGGGCGTTCACATGCGCTGTTTCCTGCTGCTTTCTTGACCACACTCGGAGACGGGCTTCACAGACGACTGAAGTGAGGCTCGGATAGGTTCTTCCATCATCCAGTGGCTCTGCACGACCCCCGCTAGGCGTCATCCGGCGCAGGGCGGTTGAGTTGGTGAACGCGGAGCAGTTCCTGCTGACTCCTCGGGACCTGTGCTCCAGAGGGAGGACTCGCCGCAGACTCCCCAGCAAGTACGCTCGGGCCAGACGGAGCCCCCCCGCCCCAGTTCCAGCTCTAATTCCAGTGCTTCGCCCTTCTGCCTTCCTACCCTTCTTGGGGAAGACGGACAACAAATCCCATGATCCTTCTTTGACTTACGTAGTGTTTTTCCCTTTCTGAAGATGGAAGAAAAAAATGCATTTCTCCAGGTACCACCTCATATCAGTCAAAATGGCCATCATTAAATGTCTACAAATAACAAATGCTGGAGAGGGTGTGGAGAAGAGGGAACCCTCCTAACACTGTTGGTGGGAATGTAAATTGATGCAGCCACTATGGAGAACAGTATAGATGGTCCTCAGAAGACTAAAAATAGAGTTGCCATATGAGCCTGCAATCCCACTCCTGGGCAAACATCTGGACAAAACTTTAATTTGAAAAGATACATGCACCCCTATGTTCATAGCAGCACTATTCACAATAGCCAAGACATGGAAACAACCTGAATGTCCATCGACAGATGAATGGATAAAGACGACGTACATATATACAAAGGAATACTACTCAGCCATAAAAAAGAATGAAATAATGCCATTTGCAGCAACAGGAATGGACCTAGAGATTATCATACTAAATGAAGTATACCAGAAAGAGAATATGACAAATACCATATGGTATCACTTATATGTGGAATCTAAAATATGACACAAATGAACTTATCTATGAAACAGAAACAGACTCACAGACATAGAGAACAGACTTGTGGTTGCCATGGAGGAGGGCTCAGCAGATGCAAACTAGTATATATAGAATGGATAAGCAACAAGGTCCTACTGTATAGCACAGAATTATTATTCAACGTCCTGTGATAAACCATAACGGAAAAGAATATGAAAAAGAATGTATATATGTGTAACTGAATCACGTTGCCACACAGCAGACATTAACACAACATTGTAAATCCACCACACTTGAATAAAGTAAATTTTTTTTAAAGTGCATTTCTCTTTCCCACAAATGCCCGAGATGGGGATGACAGATTAAAATCTTCATTTTGCAAAGTTTAAAAGTCATTTTTCGATGGCAGGGAAATGGGAAAGTTGGGACTTAAATGCCTTCGTGCTTTGGGACTTAAATGCCTTCGTGCTTTGGGACTTAAATGCCTTCGTGCTTTGGGACCTGCTGTTTTAGTCAATTTAATTCCGATCACATCTGGCTACAATATGAGATTTAGGTGAATTGAGAGCACTTAACAATCCCTCTGTTTTTCTACGGCCTGGGTCCCGGACACCCACAAAACTTCCGCTGTGCGTTTCTGAGAGACAGTCACGCACACAGAGGTCCCGGTCTCAGCAGAGGCCCCTGCAGAGATACAGGGAAACTAGAGACAGACAGAGACAGAGGACTCTGATCCGGGGTCACGCTTTGCTATAATATCCGAAAGCAAAACTGTTTCAAGTGAGAGCATTAAATAGTGAGTGTCAATCAAGGATTCCAGAGCCAAGTTATCTACCAAGTGGGGACGCGGTGACTTGTGGTTTCGCATCTGAGCCAGGCAGGGACCTGGAAAGATCGTCAGACATGTGCTGATTCGGTTCCATTTTAGCCATTTTCTTCATCTGTGCCTAATTAGTACAAACCTTCACTGGCAGGGGAGGGAGCATGAACAGAGAAACCGGTGGAGGAAGGCTCACAGTGAATTGTTCCAACTATATCTCTGTTCAGTGTGTCAAATACATTCTTGAGGCAGGTGCTCGAATTCACAGGCTCTTTAGAGAGAATTTAGCAGCCCCAGGAATATACTGGTTAAGAAGAAGAAAGGAGGGGCGGTGGGGGGAAACACACAGCATCAGCTGCTAGGAAGGAAAAAGCTAATTGCGGAAACTTCTCTGCCGGGGAGAGGTGCAGCTGTCAAAGCAGTAAGGTAAATGAGTTTCAGACTAAAGTGGATTTTGCAGTAGAACTGTGTTCTCTGATAAATAGGGGAGCTTGAACTCCAGCACCATCCCGCTATTCCGTGGTAATGCCCCATTTGGGCACTGACTGGGTGGTCTTAAGCCCACTGCCATCTTGGCTACACCGGCCACACCAATCAAGGCCCCGCAGCTGAGACCCTGGCTGACCTGCCTCAGGAGCCTTTTTCAAACTCCAATTCACTCATTTGTGTGGGATGCTTTTTTTTTGCTACTTTATTTATGGGATTACATAAATGAGCCATTAAAAATGTAAATCTTCAGAACAGTGGAATAATACAGATTTAAACAATCAGCTCTGGGCGGTACAGTACAGAAACAGCCCTGCACCCGTGCTATCGCCCCATTGTGACTATGGCAACAATAGGGGCTGAAGGGAAGGACAGAGGGGAGAGAAAGAAAACATCCCGCATGGTGGCCGTCACCGGCGCCAGGGAAAGATTAGGGTGTGTTTTTTTAAAGGAGTATTAGGACAATAACGAAGATGAACCATTATAGTCGACAAAGGACGGGGCACCCCTCACCCAGCGCGGTGCCAGGACCATCAGGCACACCACGGATCTGAGAAGTTTATCCCACCTCGTGGCAAAGTATTTAACCCTTTTGTGGCTTCTTGCAGAGGCAAAGAAGAAAAGGAAAAGGAAAGGGGATGAGTTGGGACAGAATCACTCTCATTTCCTTACCTAGTTGTGATAGTTTTAGATTTTTTTTTTTTTACTGTTTCTACAAGTGAATTCTATGGGATCCTCCCATCAGGGCAGTCAGGCCAGAACCAACTTTGCCATCCTTCTGCTCTGAGCAGGGCACCCCTGAAGGGCAGCAGGGGCGATGTGTGGTGGCCTGTTAACTGGCAGCCTGGGGTCCCCCCAATGACAGCCTGGGGTCCCCCCAACTGTTTTCAAAGTTGAAAAACACTGCCCTCTGCTAAGGTCCCCACCCCCGCCTTTGCCATGACCATCCTGCAGCTCTGACATGTAAAGGGGCAGCATACGGGTGAGGGCGCCACGGGGAATACGCAGCATGGTGGGTGAGACAGGTGGACCTGGCAGAGCAGGTACCCCAGGAAGAGTAGACTGACCTGTGAGCCCAGGCAAGGCTCTCCCAGACTTGATGCCCAGACACCCCTGTCAGCAGGCAGAAGCAAGGAGTCTCTGACGCCACATCCTCTTATAGTGGCCTCATTACTGCCCACAGCCTAGGAAGGTCAGGTCGCTTGGGTTACAATTGTAGCTGCCTCTGCTCAAAGCGCTCCATGTCCTGCTCTCCGGGGCAGCCTTTCTCTTGGGACTGCTTGTCTCATTGCCTCTCTGGCTGTATCCTCCACCCCCCAAATTGACCCTTTGTACCCACATTCTTCATCTGCTTCTTCCCCTACCACGTCCTTGGAAATGTCCAGCTACTATCCCAAAGAAGTGGCTTGGAGCTTTACAAGATACAAGCGTTTGCTTCCCACAGCCAATCCAGATTGGGAAGAACAGGCCCACCTCATGGTTCTTTGGGGAGGTGGTGTGGGGAAGACACACAGCAAACGACCCCTCCCATCCCAACTCACTGAGGGCTCCTGATCGCGGAATTCTTAGAACTCCAAACTCGGAGTTTCTGACAACCCTTCCGAGAAGGGGTTCTCAACCTTTGCTACATGCTGGAATCATCTACAGGACATTAAAAAATATTGAGTCCTGGGTCCAGCTCCAGAGATTCTGATTTGATCAGCTGGGTTATACCCTTGGTATCAGGCATTTGTTAAAGCTCCCTCAGGGGCTTCCCTGGTGGCGCAGTGGTTGGGAGTCCGCCTGCCGATGCAGGGGACGCAGGTTTGTGCCCCGGTCTGGGAGGATCCCACGTGCCGCGGAGCGGCTGGGCCCGTGAGCCATGGCCGCTGAGCCTGCGCGTCCGGAGCCTGTGTTCCACAACGGGAGAGGCCACAACAGTGAGAGGCCCGCAAAAAAAAAAAAAAGCTCCCCCAGGGCTGAGAACCACTGGTCGAGAGATAATGCAGCTGAGTAAGAATTGTCTAAATGTACACAGTGCTTTTATCTTAGATGTCACAGCAATGGGGCTGTCACAACTTAGGACAGTTGGGGGCAGAGGGGCAGAGGGGTGTGGACAGCATACAGAGAGGGGAAAACCAGGTATCTTTTGGATTCGAATGGGAAATGGAGATGGATGTTGCCTGTGTGTTATAGTAGGCTCCGTGGGTGGCACAAGAAAGACCTGGGTGAGGGTCTGTTATGTCCAGAGGGGTTCTCAGTGGGGATAAGAGGTGGTGTTATGGCTGCCATAGTGGATTCCAGAGAGTTTGAAACAGTGGTATTGGATTCATTCCCTTTTTCGTTCCACGAATAAGTGCTGAGTGACTGCTATTTCACTGGCACTTTGCTCAGCCCTGAAGATACAGCAGAGAACAGAACTCTTCCCTCCTAGAGCTATGTTCTAGCAAGGGACACAGATATGACACAAGCAGTGACCCCACCCATTATTTAAATGACAATTTCAGTATGTGCTATACAGACTGTTGTGCAAGAGTGTCACAGGGTTGGGTCTACACCCCCTGAGTCCCTGTCCAGCCCTCCATCCCGTAACCTGGACTCATTCTGAGCACAGAGTAGGACGTATTACATGACATGGAACTCATGGGGCCACATCTTATTGTTAGCTGAAGTGAATTTCCACATCGAGAATTAGGTTCAAATAGGTTGATCTCTTATTGCTTCTCCAACTGTCAAGCTGGGAAAGAAGGCTTTTGGTGAAATAATATTAAAAGCGTGTGAAATGATATCTGCAGACAGAGCCCTGCAGAGTTGGACTGACCAGCTGGGTTAACCCAAGTGAATGTGAACTAACAAAAGCCATCACAAAGCAACATGAGTTGGGAACAGTATTGCTTATGCTAAATCCATGTGCACCAAAGAGGCTCTGCGGGAGAAGTGAGGTGTGTGTGTGTGTGTGTGTGTGTGTGTGTGTGTCTGTGTGTGTGTGTGTGTGTGTGTGTGTGTGTGTTGCGGAGGGACCTGGGAGGACAGGATGGATGAGGAGAGCTGACAGAGAGGGAAGAGGAGAGGAAAGCTGGAGTCCCTGCCCCCACCCCTGCTGTTCCTTCCCCTCCCGTGGCTTTGGCACTGCTCTGTCCCACTGCTGTTTGAAGCCTCCTCATTAGCCGCAGAAATGCAGTCCTGCCCAAAGCTCTTCCCCGACACCCCATCCGAAAGATGCTCCTACACTCACAGAGGACGCACACATCACATAGATGGGATGGCTCACAGGGACAAGACATATTTTCAAATTGAAGATAGAGAGTAAACGAGAGTCCGAGCTGAGGAGTGACCATAGTTAATCCTCAATCATTTAAATGAGTACAGAAAAGCCAGGCTATAGAAAATCCAGAGGCATTTTCTATTTCGTTTTGGATTGCAATTTTTTCTTTATTAGACTTATCATGGCAGATTGGGAGTCTTTTGAGAGCAGAGATTATGATTGATTTTTTATTCTAGTAAAAAAGTAACTTGCTTATAATAGGAATGCTGCATTAATCTTTGCTGCATAACTATTAGAGAAATGCAAATCAAAACTACAATGAGGTACCACCTCACACGGGTCAGAATGTCAATCGATAAAAAGTCTACAAATAATAAATGCTGGAGAGGGTGTGGAGAAAAGGGATCCCTCCTACACTGTTGGTGGGAATGTAAATTGGTGCAGTCACTACGGAAAACAGTATGGAGGTTCCTCAAAACAATGAAAGATAGAGTCACCCTATGATTCAGCAATCCCACTGCTGAGCATATACCTGGATAAAATTATAATTCGAAAAGATACATTCACCCCAATGTTAATAGCAGCACTATTCACAATAGTCAAGACATGAAAACAACCTAAATGTCCATTGATAGATGAATGAATAAAGAAGATGTGGTATATATATACAATGGACTATTACTCATCCAGTAAAAAGAATGAAATAATGCCATTTGCAGAAACATGGATGGACCTAGAGATTATCATACTAAGTGAAGTAAGTCAGACAGAGAAAAATACCATATGATATTGCCTATATGGGGAATCTAAAATACGACACAAATGAACATATCTACGAAACAGAAACGGACTCACAGACATAGAGAACAGACTTGTGGTTACCAAGGGGGAGGGTAGGGAGAGGGGTGGATTGGGAGTTTGGGATTAGTAGATGCAAACTATTATATATAGAATGGATAAATAACAAGGTCTTACTGTAGAGCACAGGGAACTATATTCAATATCCTCTGATAAACCATAATGGAAAAGAATATGAAAAAGAATATATACATACGTATAAGAGAGTCATTTTGCCGTAGAGCAGAAAGCAACACAACATTGTAAATCAACTACACTTCAATAAGATTAAACATTTTTTTAAATCTTTGCTGCATAAATTAAATAAGTGATTTTACTTACTCAGAAATTAGTGGGGAAAACTAAGGAATGCGCCAGCTATCCTGAATTCTATATTTCCGAAAGGTCTTCTATTCTCTCAGACCTCCAAGCTCTCGTGCATTTGGTTTCATCCACTTAGAAGTCTTTCTCTATCATTCCTGTCCTCTCTCCCTCCTCCACGATCCAAATTCCAAACTACAATTGGCCTCCAGTTTCAGCCGAGTGATGTTATTCCCACTGTCACCGTCAGGCACTCCCTCTGCCACTGAACGCACTCCATTCACGGGTGCCACGCTGCTGTGAAGGGCCTTTTTGTTCTGCTGTCTCCCCACTGCAGTATATGCTCTGTGAGTCTCTGGGCTATTTTTATCTTTTGGCCTCAGGGCCCAGCACGGTGCTACATTTAGTCTATAAAATTTCTGCATAAATGAACAAGTGAATGCATAAATATCTATTAGTTAAGGTGTACATAGCTAAAAATTAACTTAACAATCCCATTGGTTCTTTTTATTTTTTTCTAATTGTCTGAGTTTATTCAAGAAAAATAAATAAATAAATAAGTGAATAAAAAGTCAAACAACAACAAGATCATGCTACCTTCTTCTCATGATACTTCATATCCTGCCATTTCATGAAGTTTTGTGTTTTTTTTTAACATCATTATCAGAGTATAATTGCTTTACGATGGTGTGTTAGTTTCTGCTTTATAACAAAGTGAATCAGCTATACATATACATATGTTCCCATATCTCCTCCCTCTTGCGTTTCCCTCCCACCCTCCCTATGCCACCGCTCTGGTTGGTCACAAAGCACCAAGCTGATCTCCCTGTGCTATGCAGCTGCTTCCCACTAGCTATCTATTTTACATTTGGTAGTGTATATATGTCCATGCCACTCTCTCACTTCGTCCCAGCTTACCCTTCCACCTCCCCGTGTCCTCAAGTCCATTCTCTACATCTGCGTCTTTATTCCTGTCCTGCCCCTCGGTTCTTCAGAACCATATATATATATATATATATATATATATATATATATATATATATATATATATATATATATATATATATTTTTTTTTTTTAGATTCCATATATATGTGTTAGCATACAGTATTTGTTTTTCTCTTTCTGACTTACTTCACTCTGTATGACAGTCTCTAGGTCCATCCACCTCACTACAAATAACTCAATTTCGTTTCTTTTTATGGCTGAGTAATATTCCACTGTATATATGTGCCACATCTTCTTCATCCATTCATCTGTCGATGGGCACTTAGGTTGCTGCCGTGTCCGGGCTATTGTAAATAGAGCTGCAATGAACATTGTGGTACATGACTCTTTGAATTATGGTTTTCTCAGGGTATATGCCCAGTGGTGGGATTGCTGGGTCGTATGGTAGTTCTATTTTTAGTTTTTTAAGGAACCTCCATACTGTTCTCCATAGTGGCTGTATCAATTTACATTCCCACCAACAGTGCATGAGGGATCCCTTTTCGCCACACCCTCTCCAGCATTTATTGTTTGTAGATTTTTTGATGATGGCCACTCTGACTGGTTTGAGGTGATACCTCACTATAGTTTTGATTTGCATTTCCCTAATGATTAGTGATGTTGAGCATCCTTTCATGTGTTTGTTGGCAATCTGTATATCTTCTTTGGAGAAATGTCTATTTAGGTCTTCTGCCCATTTTTGGATTGGGTTGTTTGTTGTTTTGATATTGAGCTGAATGAGCTGCTTGTAAATTTTGGAGATTAATCCGTTGTCAGTTGCTTCATTTGCAAATATTTTCTCCCATTCTGAGGGTTGTCTTTTCATCTTGTTTATGGTTTCCTTTTCTGTGCAAAAACTTTTAAGTTTCATTAGGTCCCATTTGTTTATTTCTGTTTTTATTTCCATTTCTCTAGGAGGTGGGTCAAAAAGGATGTTGCTGTGATTTATGTCATGGAGTGTTCTGCCTATGTTTTCCTCTAAGAGTTTTATAGTGTCTGGCCTTACATTTAGGTCTTTAATCCATTTTGAGTTTATTTTTGTGTATGGTGTTAGGGAGTGTTCTAATTTCATTCTCTTACATGTAGCTGTCCAGTTTTCCCAGCACCACTTACTGAAGAGTCTGTCTTTTTTCCATTGTATACTCTTGCCTCCTTTATCAAAGATAAGGTGACCATATGTGCATGGGTTTATCTCTGGGCTTTCTATCCTGTTCCATTGATCTATATTTCTGTTTTTGTGCCAGTACCATACTGTCTTGATTACTGTAGATTTGTAGTATAGTCTGAAGTCCGGGAGCCTGATTCCTCCAGCTCCGTTTTTCTTTCTCAAGATTGCTTTGGCTATTCAGGGTCTTTTGTGTTTCCATACAAATTGTGACATTTTTTGTTGTAGTTCTGTGAAAAATGCCATTGGTAGTTTGATAAGGATTGCAATGAACCTGTAGATTGCTTTGGGTAGTAAAGTCATTTTCACAACGTCGATTCTTCCAATCCAAGAACATGGTATATCTCTCCATCTGTTTGTATCATCTTCAATTTCTTTCATCAGTGTCTTATAGTTTTCCACTGGTTCTTAAGTACAGAAGTTATTGGAGAGTTTACTTTTTTGCAGTGTTTCCCTTCCCATTTTGGTTTCAAGTGAATTTTAAATGAATGGATAAAATTACTGGGATAATTTAAAAAAACAAGCACATTATGGTGCTTGCCATGTGTCAAACTCATCTCTAAGCACTTTACATATAGAATATTTTCTATGCCAGACTATATATTTGACTTACAGCGGTCTGGATATATTGTGTGTGAGCACACGCACACGCACACACACACACACACACACACACACATCTTCTGATGAGAGGAACCTTGATTATTTATTAAATAATATATTAATATATTAATATACTTAAATATATTAATACACTTAATCAATTTCTTACAAAAATCAAAACCATCATGTGAGTTGGAGAAGTTTTCCTGTCTAAATTTATAGCTTGTACGGATGTGATTTTTCTATGAAATAGAGAACGTCAAAAGATCTGGGAAACAAATGCTGTGGATCTCAAAGAAAGATGCTTTCCGTTGAAATTGCTCCTATGAAAGCTGCTTTTCGATCTTATTTTCTATAAATTGGGGCTATGGAGGAAGGACAGGATAACTTGTTCAAACTTCGTGACTAGAAGCAAACGTTTTCATTTTCTAAACGTTTTTCCATGTTGAGAGAGATGAAAATTTCCTAATTATGAAAATCACCCTTGCAGGTTCTTCTTATCTTCAGGTTGGGGAGCATTGTTAAGTGATGTGGAATTCATGGGGTCAAGTTTCATTGTGAGCTGAATGGTTTACAGATTGGGAATTAGGCTCAAATTGATTTCTTATTGCTTCTCCAATCCTCAGGTTGGGAGAGAAGGCTTTCAATGATATGATATAAAAGGTGGTGTCTTCTGCCAGACGTGGGTTTATTTGATGAAGGTGATGATGTGATGATGGTGATGATGGTGGTGGTGGTGGTGGTGGTGATGATGATGATGGTGATGATGGTGAGGATGATGGTGAAGATGATGATGACGGTGAGGAGGATGATGATGATGATGATGGTGATGATGGTGGTGGTGGTGGTGGTGATGATGATGATGGTGATGATGGTGAGGATGATGGTGAAGATGATGATGACGGTGAGGAGGAGGATGATGACGGTGAGGAGGAGGATGATGATGATGAGGGTGATGATGGTGGTGGTGGTGATGATGATGGTGAGGATGGTGAGGATGACGGTGAAGATGATGATGGTGAAGATGATGATGATGGTGAGGATGAAGATGATGATGGTGAGGATGATGGTGAAGATGATGATGGTGATGATGGTGGTGGTGGTGGTGGTGGTGATGATGATGGTGATGATGGTGAGGATGATGGTGAAGATGATGATGATGGTGAGGGGGATGATGAGGAGAAGGATGATGATGATGATGGTGAGGATGAAGGTAGTGGTGGTAAAGAAGAAGGAGAGGAAGAAGGAGAAGGGGAAGAAAGAGGAGGAGAAAGAGCAGAAGAGCTACCAGTATAGCTGTTGTTCATCCCCATTATGCTGCGTTTATTGGTTAACCTGATGACAACCTTGATTATTTTTCTTCATATTAACAATTGTGAAACTACAGAATATTCTGAGAGAATTTCTATTTGGTCTTTTATGCCAAATCAGGAATTTTCACCTGGGTACTGCCCTGTCGTTTTGTTCATTCTTCTGGGCCCTAGGCATTTGGCAGGCAAAACAAGAATTCGGAGCTGTAGTTTTTTAATGACTTCAGCAGGAGTGTTCTGCCCAGGATTTCTCTGCCCCTTTCCCACTGAGAAACTTGGATTGATGTTTTTAGTTGTTTATTCAAAAGTGAATATACAAAACCTAGTGACCACATTGCCCTTTCTTTCTTTATCGCTTATTATTTCGAGGCAATCAACATTTTAAAAGTTACCATCAATTCGTCTTCTATATTTTGCCTTCTTAGAGAAAAAAAAACAAAACTAAAGCCCACTAACTAGTTTAAAAGAGATGATACAAACAAAACAGGCTTTTTCCTCCCCATGAACTGTGTATATAATTACTTGAATCACGTTGAATTTCACCCATATGCTGGGGAAGGAAAAAAACCGGCAAAAATAACTACTGTGAATTCAAACTGCAAGTGAATGGAACCGGCCTCATTCATAAATGTCATATGAAGCTCTGGTTAAAAAGGCAAGTCTGTCATTCCAGGGACAGCAGCTGTTGTTACGTTGAACAAAATGGATACAAATGGGTATTATTTTAAAGTGAAATGCTTAATTTCAGGTCTAACAAGCACACTGTCCTCTGTGTAGCCCTGTGTCACACAAGCCATGATCTCCGGTAGAGGGCTTGATCGCACAGGAAATCAAGCTCACAGGCTGCGGCTGACCGGACCAGCACACACAGCGGCAATGTTTGAGTTACTATGGCAATCACAAAATGGGAAGGCCTTTTCTTCTCTTCCCCATCTCTGCATGCAGCCGCAGCCTGCTCCTGAATAGGCCACATCTGCAAAAAGTTTTAACACGGTACTCAGATAAAGAAAGGATCCCAAAAATGAGCACTGACCCGTCTCAAAAAATGTTGCAAATTTTACACACAAGAATTGGGGAGCTGGGCCACTTTGCACAGGTTATGTCATAATGCAAACACAAAGGGATAAAAGCGCATGAAGGCTTTGGCTGTCAGATATTGAGAGGAGGGAACAGCAGAAGTAAATGACAGCTTAAATGCAGATGTAAGGAGAAAAGTCAAAGATGGGTGACAGAAAGTTACTGGTCAATGAACAAGGGAGAAATTTGAAACACACACAAAAAAACAGACAAAAGGGTAAAATACAATAAAATCTACCCATAGAGATTTACTGAGAAAACCCCCCAAAGCATACTTAGCAAACCTGAGAACTATGAAACCCTGTGAAACCAACACATGGCTCTTCAGACGGGGTCTTTGTAGACTTGCGGCATCCCACCACTGTTTCCACGCAACCTGCCAACAGACGAGGGTGTTTTCAAACAATGGCAGAGCCCTCTGGGGAACTGATAGTTCAGACACAGCCTGGAAAAAATGGATGTTTGCTGATAAAAACTATATAAAGACAGGTATCGATGATCTTGGGAAACAAGCCTTTCTTGGAATGGAGGGACTGACTTACAGTAATTCCTGAGCTGTTTTAGGTGGAAAAGACCTCCCAACCCCGTAACGTCCGCTTCCCTACACACTTAAAAATCTGACTCTCGGATTTTCCTTGAGTCTCCTCATCTCTCCCGGGTTTCAAGGTGATGGGCAGTTTTCCAGAAGGGAGCTTCCTGTCCATGCCTTTGGCACGAGGGGCACCATCTTTAGGCTTCAGAAGAACACGGCTCATCCCCGCCCCCCGCCCCGTGTTTCCCCCACCTCCACCCCTCCATCGCCACAGGGTCAGGAAGGATGCATTCCCTCTCGAAAATTCCAAGTGTTGAGAAGAAGCAAAACTCCTGAAATTAATCTTCACTTCTTTTAACTTAAAGAGCTCTTCAGGGCATGAAAGCCGTTGGAAAAGACTTGGGTGGGTAGCGGACTGAAAAGTCACCATTTGCAAGAGTTGAAACTCAGAGGGAAGAATACTCTTAAATAGCATGAACTCCCCACACAAAGTCCACAGGGCTGAAAGGCGTCCAGAGTCCAGTAAAACGGACACAACATTTCACATTCATTGACTCTTGTTCTTTTGGGGGAGTCTTCATATGAAGAGAAAGAGACAATGGCAGACAATAGGGCTACCTTATCAAAGTTCATTCATGCAGCTACCTCAAATACTTCTAACTGCTTGTCAATAGGTCTTGCAAGTCTGAGATTCTAAACGTTCTGTCACATTTGTGTACTAACCACTTAAAGTTCTGCTAAAGCTTTGTGACCTGGACTGCCTCCCCTTTATGTGGGTCAAAATGCAAGGTGAAGCCATTGTGTTCAACGGCCTTCATTAAATTCATTGATTTGACCTGTATTTTAAAGACCAAAAGTCAAATGGAATGGGAAGTTAAAGTTCCCATACAAAAATCTTCTGGTCACTCTTCGGCTTCCTTGAACTCTCTGGTGTGAAGGCAAAGGACATTTTAGGGCTGTTTGAAGTCTGGCTTGCAGCTAGACAAGCTTTTTGGAGAACAGTTGGGGTTTGTGTTTCATTTTACGCAAGGATGAAACAAATGCTAAGGTTGAAGGAAGCTATTGTCTTGAACTTGATTTTCTTCCCGAAGAGGTAGTTTTGTTCATCTTACACAGCAGCCTTGCAAGGCTCTGCTCTGCACTGCTCTGTACTGGGGTCTCTGTTCCTGCTCAGAACTCTCTGGAGTGAATTACCATTCTTTTAGTCAATATGCACGTTTGGACTTAAAATGAGCTTACATTTTCTTTTGGACATTTTGAGGCATGTCAGCATTTCAAAGCCCTATCTTTTCCTTCTGAGTGTTTTTATGGCAAAAACGGCCACAGACAGTGCTCATTTAAAGTGGGGAGGGGTACAGGTGGGAGGTGGAGGGAGGCAAGAGAAGAAAAGGAATTTTCAATTAAAAAAAATAGAAAAGTGGCCTTCAGCTGCAAGTCCACCTTAGCCCACTGTTTCCCTCTCCCATTTTTAGCCTTCATCATTCTCCTGCACTTTCCAATTAAAAGTAGAAAAACTGGGACTTCCCTGGTGGCACAGTGGTTAAGAGTCCGCCTGCCAATGCAGGGGACATGGATTCGAGCCCTGGTCCGGCAAGATCCCACATGCCGCGGAGCAACTAAGCCCGTGTGCCACAACTACTGAGCCTGCCCTCTAGAGCCTGCGAGCCACAACTACTGAGCCCACGTGCCACAACTACTGAAGCCCGCGTGCCTAGAGCCCGTGCTCTGCAACAACAGAAGCCTCCGCAATGAGAAATCTGCGCGCCGCAACGAAGAGTAGCCCCCGCTCGCCACAACTAATGAAAGCCCGCATGCAGGAACAAAGACCCAACGCGGCCAAAAATAAATAAAAAGTTCTTAAAAAAAGAAAAAAAGAAAAACCATCCACCCATTTCTTTATAGAAAGACAACAAATTCAACTGTTGATACCACTTGCTAAATTCTGGAGATGTTTTTTTCCAACTAATTCCATCAACACAGTAGGGCCAGGAGAGAAGATACCAGACACACCAGTGACATGGGATGGAGGAGTCTGAACCTCGAGGAAAGGATGGACCTGAGAAAGCAGAACGAAGTGGACCCTGAGGCTCCATGTCAAACAAAGAAGGATTCAAGAAGCCCAGGGGGTGAATGAAAATGCTTGTTAGAAATCACGAACCTTCCAGGACAGAGTTCTCGAAAGTCACGGAGACTCATTTCTGTGCCCAGAAAGTTCACTTCTAACTGTTGCCAGGGGCAATGACAGTATAATGATACAGCGTCTTTGTTGAAGGAGATATTCTCATCCTCACTCGATAAAGGGGAAAATTGAGACTCAAAGGTCAAGTAACTTCCCAGGGTCACACAGCAAGTAGATAGACGAATAGAACCCAGATCTGTGTGATCACAAAGCCCACCCTCTGAGGGAAACTTTGTGTAAAAATCTTCCAGTCACCTGTTCTTACGAATCTGTGAGTTTGGCGGAGAGCTGTGAAAAGATATATTAAATTAGGTATTAAGAAGCATTCATTGGGGGTTACTGCTGTGAGATAAGAGATATTTTCCTGAGACTGTCTTTTAAAAGAGAATAAATATATCTCTTGGGACAGATATAAATAGCAGAAGTCAGGAAGGTAGACCAAGAAAGTGAAGTGTTCGCTTTGCTTATCCTTAGGGAAATCGCACCCATGTACAGAAGGTGGGGGTATGGGCCACAAGGGGCATGACCACGGCCACCGTCCCATGCTCCCCTCGGGCTATTTTGCTCTGCTTACCTGAGGACTGTGGTCTCTTCACCCCCTCTCAGGACAAAACCTGTATTGATATTTAACACCCCTGGAAAGTTACTGCCTTTCTTTACGTTTTTTCCACAGATCATATTTTTTTCTGGAACAGAGTTTCGAGTTCAATATCGATCTTTTGCACATGAGGACACTGGAGCTTGGGGACCTTTGGGTCTTCGTTTTCTGCCCTCCATGGTAGGCATATGGCCTTGTGTTAAAAAGGCAATTTCTGGGACTTCCCTGGTGGTCCAGCAGTTAAGACTCCGCACTTCCAATGCAGGGACGTGGGTTCGATCCCTGGTCGGGGAACTAAGATCTCACATGCCACACAGTGCGGCCAAAAGAAAAACAAAAAAGGCAATTTCTTCCTTTCCTGTGGCTGAATTAAAAGAGTTACCATTAAAAAAAAAAAAAGAGTTACTATTGTTTTTGTTCATCACTAATTTAAGAAACCCAGGACCAGGGCCGTCTCCTCCTCAGTTCCAAAGGGGTCAGGCCGCCTCCCTGGTGGGGCCCAAAGACCATCCCAGGGGGCCTGGAGGACAGAGCGTGGAGCCCAAGAGGATAATTCTTTTTTTTTTTTTTTGCGGTACGCGGGCCTCTCACTGTTGTGGCCTCTCCCGTTGCAGCGCACAGGCTCCGGACGCGCAGGCTCAGCGGCCATGGCTCACGGGCCCAGCCGCTCCGCGGCATGTGGGATCTTCCCGGACCGGGGCATGAACCCGTGTCCCCTGCATCGTCAGGCGGACTCTCAACCACTGCACCACCAGGGAAGCCCAAGAGGATAATTCTTGAGCCTTAAAATCTAGTAGAATTTTCCCTGCTTGGTTTTGGACTCCTTCGGGACCCATGACACTTTTCTTCTTTCTGATTGTTCCCTTTTAGAACAGGAATGTCTATCCTATGCCCGTCCCACTATTGTATTTTGGAAGCACATAGCTTACTGTCCAGTTTCACAGCTAGAGAGAAATTTTACCCCAGAATGAATCATACCTTGAGTCTCACTCATACCTGATTTAGATAATAATTAGATGAGACGTTGGACTTAGAGTTGATGCAGGCATGGGTTGATTTGGGGGCTGTTGGGATGGGGTGAATGGATTTACATGCAAACAAGATATGAACTTGGGGGACCAGAGGGCAGAGAGTTATAGGCTGAACTGTGTCCCCTCCCAATTTATATGTTGAAGTCTTAACCCCCAGTACCCCAGAATGTACCTGTATTTTGGAGAGAGGGTCTTTTAAAAGATAATTGAGTTAAAATGAGGTCACTAGGATGAGCCCTAATCCAACCACATGGGTGTCCTTATAAGACAGGGAAATTTGGACACAGACCCACATGGAGGGAAAACCATGTGAGGAGTCAGAGAGAAGACGACCACCTACAAGTCAAGGAGAGAGGCCTCAGAAGACAGCAACCCTGTCATCACCTTGATCTCACCCTTCCAGCCTCCAGAACCGTGAGCAAGGGAATTTCTGTTGTTTCAGCCACCCAGTTTGTGATACTTTGTTATGGCAGGTTTAGCAAAGGAATATACTACGATTCCAGTGTTGCAGGGCAACATTAATTTTTGTTTCGGTTATTTTTATCTTTTTTGGCTGCCATAAAACACTGCAGACTCATACTGATGACATAAAAACCCTATGAATTTTTTCCATAACGTGTTCATGGTATATAATAAAGAATGTGGCCTTTGTCCCTGGTTCCTGGTAGATGACTTCTACATCCTTGGACTTTCTTGAGCGATACAAGTGTCCTTGCAGGAACCCTCCTACACTGTGGGTGGGAATGTAAATTGGTACAACCACTGTGGAGAACAGTATGCAGGTTCCTTAAAAAACTAAAACTAGAGCTACCATAGATCCAGCAATCCCACTCCTGGGCATATGTCCGGAGAAAACCGTAATTCAAAAAGATATATGCACCCCTATGTTCACTGCAGCGCTATACACAACAGCCAAGACGTGGAAGCAACCTAAATGTCCATCAACACAGGAATGGATAAAGAAGATGTGGTACATACATAAATATATAATGAAATACTACTCAGCCATAAAAAAGAATGAAATAATGCCATTTGCAGCAACCTGGATGGACCTAGAGATTATCATACTAAGTGAAGTAAATCAGACAGAGAAAGACAAATATCATATGATATTTGTAATCTATATGTGTAATCTAAAAAGATGAAACAAATGAACTTATTTACAAAATAGAAACAGACTCACAGACTTTGAAAACAAACTTATGGTTACCAAAGGGGAAAGGTGGGGGGAGGGATAAATTGGGAGATTGGGATTAACATATACACACTACTATATATAAAATAGATAATCAACAAGGACCTACTGTATAGCACAGGGAACTCTACTCAATATTCTGTAATAACCTATATGGGAAAAGAATCTGAAAAGAATGGATATATGTATAATTGAATCACTTTGCTGTACTCCTGAAACTAATACAACGTTGTAAATCAACTATACCCCAATATAAAATAAAAATTAAATTAAAAAAAAATGGGGGCTTCCCTGGTGGCACAGTGGTTGAGAGTCCGCCTGCCGATGGAGGGGACGCGGGTTCGTGCCCCGGTCCGGGAGGATCCCACATGCCGCGGAGCGGCTGGGCCCGTGAGCCATGGCCGCTGAGCCTGCGCGTCCGGAGCCTGTGCTCTGCAACGGGAGAGGCCACAGCAGTGAGAGACCCGCGTACCGCAAAATAAATAAATAAAAATAAAGAGGACAGGTGAAGCCATTTAAGAAGCGGCTCTATCCCGAGAGCCCCACACTCATCCCACTCCACTTGGCTTGTGCCCCTAACCCGTCGTAAAAGACTAGATGTTTGCAGTGTGAAGAGTAACTCTGGACGAAAGAACATGAGAGAGTGCGATTCTAAGAACACGAGGATTAGGTAAGCTTGTGCTTAATGAATGCCAACTGCTAAAGTTTCAGCATTCACACTCCACCCTGCTCCACTGCCCAACCCCAACACTTCCCAGTTACAGTCTCCCAGCTGGCCAGACTCTGACCCTCCAGACAGGAGACTGGGAAATCTTTGAGCCCAAGAGTTTAAAACAAAGATCCTGACATTGGAGGTTCTTCAGCAACAGACCCACCAAGACCACTGTAGAGTGAAACTCAAAGTCAACGAGTCCACTCACAGCCAGAGCTTCCAAAGAGCTTCTCAGACTCAACTCAACTCAGACTCAGCTGATCTAATAGGATCGGCTGACAATTTCCATGCAGAGTATGAAAGAGGGGAATTAATGGTGAGTTATGGATGATGCCAAGAGGAGAAAGAATGAAGACAGGAACAGGGCTTGGGACCTATAGCATTTGACACGCCTATTACACATTCAGGCAAAAATGTCATCAGGCAGATGGACCTAGGTCTGGAGTATAAGGGAGAAGTCCAGGCCAGAGACAAAAATTGGAGAATCGTCCTTCTTCCTTCTACGCCTTTCCATGCTCTGCTCTCTGGATCAGCTGAAGAGATCCATTCCATCAGACGGAAATATTCTGCTTCGATCTACCCTTGTGAGATGGAGGTGGACCAGAGTGAACTCAGGAGCAGGAAACACAGAGCAGCCCAATCCCTGCTGGATACCCAGGACCTGGTCCACATGACAGCCCTGTCAGGTGCCCTGGAGGAGGAGCTGGGCTCCTGCAAACGCATGGGGAAGCCAACACCACTGTCTCCTTCTTGGCACCTTCATCTAACACTGACAACATTGCCCTTTTCTTACAAAACTAATTTGGGGCTTGCTACTCAGTTTTTCAAAACTAAACCTATATACAAGTGGGGATACAGACACAGCATCAGACAAGCAAGGGAATGATTAACCTAAAAGTGAGGATACGCATAAGTCCGGGGAGGAGAGAGAAGCACGCGACTGGGAAAGAGCCCGAGGTCCTGGCAACTCTCTGCTCCTTAGTGAAGGGCACCTTGGTCCTCACTTAATAGTGTTGTTTTAACGGTAAACATACATGTATACACTTCCCTACGTGTGCTGTATTTCTCAATTAAAAATACTTAGAGAAGTGAAGTAGGGTTAGGGATGTGAAGCATGCTGGAGAAGAAGCTGCTGCAGGTAAGGTGGTCCGGGAAGGCTTCTGGGAGGGGGTGACAGCTGAGCAGAGACCACAATGAAATGAAGGATCAAGCAACGCAAAGGAAGTTGGGCAGCAGTAGGTTCCAGGCAGAGAAGAGCAGCTATGAACATCCTGAGATGGGAATGAGCTTGACGTTTTCAGGGAACAACACAAAGACCAGTGAGGGAGGTGGCAACTGTAGGTCAGAGAAGAGACTGGAGCCAGACTGTGCAGGACGAGTCAGCAAAGTGTGTTAGCTGTTAGCATCAGTGCTATTTTCATTATTGATATTATTCCCAGTGGATGGAAGGCCACTGGAAGGTTGTGAGCGGTCAAGGGAAGGGATCTCTTTTTTTTTTTTTTTTTGCGGTACGCGGGCCTCTCACTGTTGTGGCCTCTCCCGTTGCGGAGCACAGGCTCCGGACGCGCAGGCTCAGCGGCCATGGCTCACGGGCCCGCCGCTCCGCGGCACGTGGGATCTTCCTGGACCAGGGCACGAACCCGCGTCCCCTGCATCAGCAGGCGGACTCTCAACCACTGCGCCACCAGGGAAGCCCGATCTCTATTTTTATTCAACAATTCTCCACTTCCCTACACAATTAAGTGGAAGTAAATCCCACCATCAGCTTCCGAGCAGACCCTGAGTAGTCTGAGCAAACCAATGGGGAGGGTCCTGGACTGTACCTTGAGATACGGTTCTGGCCAACAGAATGTGGGGCAACATCTGCTGGAGCTTCTGGGAAAAGCTTTCCAGCTCTTAGAAAAAGAGTGTCTTCTTGTTTTCATCCAGGGCATGACAACATCCAGAAAAGGGATCTCTTTCTGGGCCTTCAGCCTCAAGCACAGACAGGGAGACAGAGCCCAGAGATTCGGGGAGAATCCACTCTGAGGCCTTGACGTGTCCCAGCAGGAGCTGCTCCACCTCTGCACTTCTCTGAGTCCCATAATCAAAGTCCTTAACGTCGAGCCAGCTGGAAACAGGTTTTCTGTTCTTTGCAGCCAGAAGTGCGCTAACCAACAGAGCAACCTCATTCTGGAGGCTCAACAGCTCCTATCAGCTGGTCCTCAACGTTGAACCTCTCTTCAAAGTCTTCTCCTGGGAGATTCGAGGCGGTGGTTTACAAGTGCGTGGGGACGTCGGCACGTTTCTTCCCTTTTTCATCTTCCTGATGGGTGTCTGTTTATTCACAAGTCCTTTAAGGGAGGGGCTTCAGGGAGGGGCTTCAGCACGACCACTGCTGCTGGTGTCCCTGTGACAGCTGACCCCCGCCAAAGTCACCATGTCTTGGTGCTGTCAATGTGCCCACTGCTGGAAGTGGCAACGGTCCCCTCCAGCCTTCAGTGCGAGAGACCAGGGCTACACATTCCACGAAGAAAGGGAGAGCACGTCTTCCTCCATAACCCCTGCCATCAGCCCCTGGCCCAGACACCTAAACACCCAAACGTCCAAGAGTTACTACCCCTCCCCCTACATCAACTTGTGTAAAATATATGTGGGGGAAGGGTGAAGACCCCAGCCTCGCCTAGATGCTCAGCAGAATGCCGGACTCTGAGCCCCAATTTAGGGTTATTTGGAGCAATCTCCTCTATAAGCTTCAGTTCTGTTTGCATCTGTTTCGCAGTTTTTTTCTGAAGACAGGATCCTAGAAACTGAAGTAATAATACTCTCTCGGTAAATACTGCCACATTTTGAAATATTTCCCAGTATTTAAATAGACGCATCTCCCCATCTGGTTTTAGTCTGGATTCTCTGAGAAGCAAGCACCAAGACAGGATTCACTGTGCCAAGAATACTATTAAGGGAAGTGAGAGAAACTAGGCAGTTATCCGGGGAAGGCGGGAGGGCTGTCAGACTGACCACTCGGATCTGACCCCGAGTGGAGGAGACAGGAAGAAAGGTAGGAGGGAATGGACGCCTCCTAGCCTGGTCTGGAGTCTAAGGAAGGTTTGGAAAAGCTCTCAGTCCTCTAGTCAGAGTCAGCGGTCACTCTCAGAAGAAAACATAGGGCTACATCTCGTGGCCTTGGATTTGGCAATAGATTCTTAGATATGACACAAAAGCACACGCAGCAAAAGAAAAAGCAAAAAGAAAAGCAAAAAGAAAAATTGGACTTCATCAAAATTAAAAACTTCTGTGCATCAAAGGCCATTATCGAGAAAATAAAAAGACAGTCTATAGAATGGGAGAACAATATTTACTAGTTATATACTTCTATGATAAGGGACTTGTATCCAGAATATGTAAAGAATTCTTACAACTCAACAATAAAAAGACAAATAACCTGATTAAAATACGGGCAAAGGATCTGAATAGACATTTCTCCAAAAAAGATATACAAATGGCCAAAAAGCACATGAGAAGATGTTCAACATTGTTAGTCATTAGGGAAATGCAAATAAAACCTCAGTGGGGTACCACTTCACACCCACTAGGATGGCTACAATTTTTTTTTTTTTTTTCGGTATGCGGGCCTCTCACTGTTGTGGCCTCTCCTGTTGCGGAGCACAGGCTCTGGACGCGCAGGCTCAGCGGCCATGGCTCACGGGCCCAGCCGCTCCGCAGCATGTGGGATCTTCCCGGACCGGGGCATGAACCCATGTCCCCTGCATCGGCAGGCAGACTCTCAACCACTGCGCCACCAGGGTTTGGTGGTGTGAGACCCCATGCTCCAGGGGACTGGCCTTTCCAGGTCTTGAATTTACAAGTAGAACCAGGGGTGACCTTAGAAAAACCTGACTCCATTTTAGTGAGTTCTTATCTCTTATGACTACAAAGTAGGTTCATCCTCCTACACTGGCCTCCCCCTGCATTGATCTGGCACCCCTACTGCTCCTGGACAGGAGTCAGGTTGCCCATCTAAGTGGAGTCAATTCCTGCAAGGCCAAGGGTGGCTTCTCCTAAAGCCGTAAGGTCGCTCCCCATCTCTCCTTATGCAAAACAAAAAAGAATTCAGGCCTGCTCTCATGTGGTCTGAGCCTCCCCCCCAGCCTTCTATGGCGCACGTAGCCTGCTGTCACTCGCTCCATCTGGGTCTATTCGCCAGGCTCTCCGTTTTCAGTATCTTCCCCCACTGATGTCAGCAGCTTCTTAACCCGAACATGTGGGCCACAGTTTTCTTCTGAAGCGTTCGGATGCAATTTCAGAACTCTAACATGAAAGTTTCTGCTTCTCTCCACATTTGGCCAAGTATCTTGCTAGAGTCATTGGTGACTTTGGAACCCAGGTGACTTGGGACTTTGTAACGTTCACTGAAGCAGAGGCGTGTTTTAGCCACACTCAAATCCTCCTCTCTGGGAGCTAGCCTTGCACCTCCGGAAAAAGAGCGTTGCGTTTGGATCCCTCGTGGCTTCCACCAAGGGCTGGGGGCTCTTGCCAAGTACTTGGCCCTTTGCCCCTCGTTGCAAACGCCCTTGCAGAGCTGCGGGAGCTGGGCTGGGCTGCCAGCAAATGCGATCAGCTTAAGTCGACCCTGTCCTCTTATTGGAAGGAACATTCCACTTTCTTTAGAACTTGTTTGCACGCACTGGACTTTGTGTCTGATGCAGCCAGGACTGAAAAATGGGCTTTGCCAATGGTTCTACAAGTAACTCCAGCAGTCCTTTGCATCTCAGCTGCATCGCACACAGCCTGGCTAGGAGGTGCCCTGAGCCTCCTTAAGGCACTGTCTAGGGGGCCGCCAGGTGAGCGCGGGTCCAACCCAAGGGGGCTTGCAGGGGAGCTCCAGAGACATAATTCAGGTTTCCTCGGGAGAAGAGAGACTCGGAGGAGATTGTAAGGTGCTATCAGTGGTCCCTTCTTTTGCCTGGAAGGATATCTGGGTGTCCTCACAAGGACACTTACACTGACCAGCACTGAGGCCCCACCCAACTCTGAGCCTTTGGTCCTTTGGGGCAGTGACCAAGTCCTCTCACCACTCTTTCACTGCTTGTTTGCAAACCACCAAGTAAAAAAATGTATCTCAAGCGTCTCTTCATGAAACTCTAGTTAAGCTCTGTGCCCTGCCTCAGCCTCTGCTCCCACCACCCGCTTCCTGCAGGGAGACGCCGCTCAGCTTCCAGTGGAGGCAAAGGGTCCCTGCACTGACCTTCTACCGTGCATTAGGTCATCTGTGCTTCACGATAGCCCTGTGAGGACGTAACACTATCACACCCATTTTACAGAAGAGAAAACTGATGCTCACACAGGTTGAATAATTTTCCGAGGTCACCAACTACTGATGAACGAAAGTGGGAAACAAATCCTGAGTAACTGCCTGTGAAGCCGGGATGCTTAACAGCACTCTGCGTCCAGAAGACAACCCCCCATCTTGGCCAAGCCCCCAGCCAAGGCGAACTCCACCATCTTCATCAGCATCCTCTGCCAGCACTGCGACCCAGTCACCTCCACAACCAGTGCGAAACTCCTCCAAGAGCAAGAGAGGCTTTCCCTGCACCAGGGCTTCTCAGCCTCAGCACTGTTGACCTTTGGGGCCAGATAACTCTTTGCTGCGGGGGCCTGTCCTGTGCACTGGAGGATGGTGGCAGCATCCCTGGTCTCTCCCCATTAGATCAGCCGAATCCCCCATCCCAGTCGACACACAAAAGTATCCGCGGACACTGCCAAATGCTCCTGGGGGACGTGGGCGTGTGAGGCTGACAAGATTCCCTCCTGGCTGAGACCCACTGCCCTCAGGTACTCATTCTGTCGGCTCTCTCTCTGCTTTTGAGCTAGAGTTCCTGAGAAATCAAGATCTCTAAGACAAAGCCTGTCCCCGCAATGGCACTGCCCAGGCTTCCTGTCACCATCGCTGTCCTGTGTGCTCCGTGATGTACAGCCCCTTCTTGGGGAACTCAGATGGCCCCGGTGGACTCGGCTCAATCATTGGTCAGTCTCCCTTTCAAGAGACTGTGCACCTGGACTTCCCTGGTGGAGCACTGGTTAAGGGTCAGCCTGCCGATGCAGGGGACACGGGTTCAAGCCCTGGTCCGGGAAGATCCCACATGCCGCGGAGCAACTAAGCCCGTGCACCACAACTACTGAGCCTGAGCTCTAGAGTCCGCGAGCCACAACTACTGAGCCCGCATGCCACAACTACTGAAGCCCGTGCACCTAGAGCCCGTGCTCTACAACAAGAGAAGCCACCACAACAAGAAGCCCATGCATCGCAATGAAGAATAGCCCCCGCTCGCCGCAACTAAAGAAAGCCTGCGTGCAGCAATGAAGACCCAACTCAGCCAAAAACTAATTAATTAATTTAAAAAAAGAGAATGTGCGCCTGAACTCCCCACCCCTCCGCCTGCCCAGCCTTCTGGGAGGGAAACCCCTCCATCTCTCACCAGACAGACACAGATACCCCGAGCTCACCCTGCCCTGCTGGTCTAGGATGCTGGGTTCCTTGAGGAACACATATCCCAAAGAGGCTGTGAAGAGTAATTTGGGGTCTTTTCCTGATTGCTCTTCACAGAGTAATTTTTTTTTCTCTTCACCACTGACCTTCAGTGGAGAGCAATTCCTGGCACCAATGCCCACGAACTATCTAAAGGGAAGCTGGTTCCCAGGTCTCTAGGGTCTGCCTGGATCCTTTCTCTGAGCCATTCTTGAGGGGTGAGAAAGTAGAGTGAGTAGCAACACCATTTCAACACCACTTCTCTTCTCCCTGAAAACCGACTGAACCTTTTCTTTCCGTTCGTTAGAATGCTCTGTATGTGCTAAGGAAAGGGTGCTTTTTAAGTATGAACTCAGTAACTCCGGCAGCCACTTTGACCCCACCTTTCCCCTAGCGCTTGTCCCAACTAAGCCACTCAAGAGCCCCTTCCCTTAGATGTGGAATTAGCATCAGGAGATTCAAGGTCCCTCTGGGTGCCTGGACCTGTAAGACATCACTCGGCAGCCACCAGAGGCCACATGTTCCACTACGTGCACCAGAACAGCAGAGGAAGCCAGCGCGCAGAGAGCAAGAGAGAAGAAAGACCCAGGAGAGCAGAGGTGAGTGGCAGAGAGAGGTCTCAAGTTCAAGTTCCAGCTCTCAGCACGTTTCCAAGGCCAGGATGCACTCATGTCTCTGGGATTTCTGACCCAGTCCTGGATCTTCACAACAAACTCTTACGTTTTGCGTCAGACGGTTTGAGTTGGTTTACTTGAAAGACAATGGGAACTGCTTGTTACTGAAAGCCAAAGCACGGACGTTCTAGTGAAGAGAGCCATTTATTGGTCCTCGTTTCCACGGCCATCGTAAAGAGACCCTTCTAAGTACACGTAAGATAAAGACTTAGACGTAAATCGGGATGCGATTCATGGGAGATGAGGCCTGGTGCTCTTTCTTGCCCTTTCAGGAGGGAGCAGAGAACAAGCAGCTGGATGTGAAAGACTCTGGGATGAGGCTGGCAAACAAACCAGGCTCATCTTCTGGGGGAGGCCTCGCTCCTGGTCTGGGGGGTCGGGTGGACCTGAGGCAGCATGCGAGCCGGGAGGTCGGCAAAGGCAGAATCACAGGCAAGGTGGTGAACCCCAAGGCCGGGGAGCATCTGCTCTCAGAGGCTGGGGTCGGTGCCCAGCGCAGGCAGGGAGTCAAAGAAGCAAGGGCCGGCCCACCCACCAGAAACCCTCCTTTAGTTCCTGCAGTCGGCATCCTCAGAGACAGGACTGTTCATGTACACAGTCTTTTCCTGCTTGCTTTCAGGTCAGAAAATCAGACCAGGGCATGAGTAAGCCTGGGCTGGTCCATTCACGCTAATGACCTGAAGCAGGGGTCTGCAGAGGGGAGTTCCTGTGCTCAGGCGGAACTCAGATCCGCCTGGATCAGGGAGACAGCCGAGCTTGTCGGTGAACGCTGAGAACCAGCCTCCTGGAGACAGACCCTTGGTTCATCCCCCATGCCTGTTGTCCAACCCAAAGCATGATGAGGTGTGAGCCTCACCTGGTGGAAGGGACCAGGTGGAGACGAACCCTGGCCTCCGACAGAGGTCCCAACCTTCAAGATTCAGGCAAATACCCACGGAAATGCCCAGTGGACACCTCCGTGGCCACTTGTCTGGGATCTCTTTGGAGAAGATGGACTGTGTAGGCAATCCATCATGGGCTGATGGAGCCGTCGGACGCTGGCGCTCCGCGCCTATGCCTGCCTCCATCACATCATCTAGTTTTTAGACTTTTTCCTAATTAAGAAAGGTTCCCACCAGCAACGACAAAAATCCTCACCACCTCTTTCATTATCTCAGCTTTTCTTCCCCTTAATTACTGTTGAGCTCCTGGCTGATTAAATTAGTTTGTTGAGGTCCTTTCTGAAATCTTGGGGAAATTATCTAAAAATCATGAAATCAATTCCCTTACGCTGTTTTAATCTTTTATGCCCTGGGCTCAAAGAAGGATGGGCAGACAAGTGCAGGCCCTCTGAGAAGTGTGCAGCCCTACACTGCTGGCCAGCCTTCTAGGGCCTTTGTGGACCATCTGGGTCAATTTCCTTCCAAGTAAATGAAATGCAAATAAAAATTCCAGCAGTTTTTCAGCTGCCGGCTGTCCAGCTGATTAGCATGACAGAGGCCGGGAGATGAGGCCTGACCCACTGCACTTCCCCTCATCTCATTAAGTTGTAACTCCGCCGCGGCTGCATTCAGGGTGTTTATTGACGCTGAAAGGCGTCTTTATCTCAAACTAGCTAAATTCACATTCAGAGTTTTTACTTGGAAGTCTTGCCTGCTCCAGCATCCACATGAAAGTGAACCTATTGTGGCCGGCCCATGTGTCCTGCTGACTCTGAAACAATCTGGAGGTTTCCCAAAAAAGGTTTATTTTACCAGTTTGTATGCTGCCATCTTCCCCCGCAGCCCCCAAAGGCGCAGGGGCACCCGGTGCAGGAAGAGGTAGGGGTGCGCGTGGGGGGAATCCGAAAGTTAAGTTCTCTGATGCTAGGGAGGGAGGGTCCGTGAGAAGACTTTCGGTCTGGACGATTCCCACATCTGCATGTACGGCGGCGGCGGTTCAGAGATTTCTCACCGGGGCGCTGGCTCCGCAGAGGCCTCCGGCTGGGCGCGCGGTCGTCTGGCCCGCACCTCCTGTATCTCCCTCTTTTATGAAGCACTTGAAGGGCAGTGTCCCTCTACCTGTATCCATGACCCACCTACAAAAGCATGTTAAGATGGGAGCCTACGAGGCTGGGAGGTCCCGGGACCCTGTAACCCTCCCTCATTTTCGTTTGAAAGAATTCCTGCGGAGGATACGTACCTCGCTTCGACCCGAGAGGAGGTGAAATTCAAGAGGGGGAAGCAGTCATTATTACTGGTAATTCTCTGCTGGCCTCCCCCAAGCTCCCACACACACCGAATGAAAAATTATGGTCAACACCCTATCTCTCTGACACTGTTGGGCTTACAGCCGGGAGAGAGCTTTGAAATCGAGTTTAATGAATAATCTGGGTGATGAGTGACTTTCGGATGTGAAAGCAAAGCCTGAAGATTCTGGTGTGCAGGGATTTCTGTGGGTGAAGGCGCAGGTGTCCTCCAATGCCTGCCTGAGACCACCAGCCGTCTAGAAAGCACTTTTTAGCTCAAGTTCACCACGTTGGTCCTGTAGCAATGCTTTGCCAGCCAGCAAAACGACCCTGACCTTTGCCTCACAGGATCTGTGCTGTTATAATAATTAACAGTTTTCATTACCCTCTTTTCCTACACTGTGTTTTCTTTTAGGGCTGCTTTTATAACTCAGCAGATTGGTCACTTTACAGGTTGGCCCAGATCTCCCTGGCTGTTGATGAAAACCTGTGGTTTCCCTTCTGCTGGTCAGCAGGAGAGGGTGGGTGGAGCCTGGGCTGAGAGGGGGTGACCCGCTGGGGACTGTGGGAAGGGCTGTCACATGTGCTCGACTTGCTTGGCTACAGATGTCTGGCCCATGCCATGAGGGTTGTAACTGTAAAGGAGCAAAGGAGGGTGCCAGGGAGTGCTTGGGCAGGAGAAAAGGGCTAGCTAGCCCGGGCCAGGGCATCTTACTGTGGGCGGAAGTGCAGGACCGTCAGGTTTGAGAGTTGAGACAGTGTCTGGAGGGTGATTGTAGGAATTATGATGGGGGTGGATCATCCAAGGGGTCCTGCCTGAGTGGATGTTGCTTTCCAGAAACTAGCAGAACCCATTTATAAAGGAACCATCTGAAGGGCCGTCATTAAAAAGTCTACAAATAATAAATGCTGGAGAGGATGTGGAGAAAACAGAACCCTCCTACACTGTCGGTGGGAATGTAAATTGGTGCAGTTACCATGGAAAACAGTATGGAGGTTCCTCAAGAAATTAAAAATAGAATTACCATATGATCCAGCTATCCCACTCCTAGGCATATACCCGGACAAAACTATAATTCAAAAAGATACATGCACCCCTATGTTCATAGCAGCACTATTCACAATAGCCAAGACATGGAAACAACCTAAGTGTCCACTGACAGATGAATGGATAAAGAAGATGTACGTATATACAATGGAATACTACTCAGCCATAAAAAAGACCAAAGTAATGCCATTTGCTGCAACATGGATGGACCTAGAGATTATCATATTAAGTGAAGTCAGAAAGAGAAAGACAAATACCATATAATATCACTCATATGAAGAATCTAAAACACGATACAAATCAACATATCTATGAAGCAAAAAGAGACTCACAGACATAGAGAACAGACTTGCGGTTGGGGAGGTGAGGGATGGAGTGGGAGGTTGGGGTCAGCAGATGTAAACTAGCATATATATAGGATGGATAAACAAGGTCCTACAGTACAGCACAGGGAGCTATATTCAATATCCTGTGATAAACCATCATGGAAAAGAATATGAAAAAGAATATATATGTGTGTATAACTGAATCACTGTGCGGTACAGCAGAAATTAACACAGCACTGTAAATCAACTACGCCTCAATTAAATTTTTTTTAAGAGTGCCATCTGACAGTGCATCACCCCTCCGTTCCTCACCATGACCCTGCACTTCACAGATCAGAAAACTGAGGCCATTGCATTGCACCAGCTACACAGGGATTCACCGCCTCAGAGCTGAGGCCGGAAGTAGCCCTCAGTGACCCCCGAGTCCATATTCTTTCCAATGCACTTTCCCGTCTCCTCCACACCACACACTTCCCATTTCCCATTTCAATGTGGGTCAATTATGTTTCTCAAAGGAATAAAACCATGGGCCAGGGGAGCTGCACCCAGGGCATTTAACAACCCTGTGGGTGTATCTCCTAGATGCCACCTACCACAGGCATCTGTGCTGCCTGACGCCATATCTGCTTGGACAGAAAGCAGAAGGTATAGTCACCAGAAGAAAGAATAGAGGCACCACACGCCCCCCACCATTTCCACTGTTTATTGCTGCATCCCCGCTGGCGACGTGGTCGGGGCCTTGGCTTTTCTGATCTTCCCTGCGAGCCAGGCTCCCCCAGGGACCCAGCTGGCCAGGCCACAGCTCTGTTACATCCTGCCCCCTCCCCTCCCTCACCTGATCACCCCTCACTATCCAACCTGTGGGAGACCGGACAACCACCGTGGGCCACAGGCTGACTCTGAAGTGACAGGTCTCCCCACAGTGGATCCGTGAGAGCCGTCACTTACCAAGTCCTTGAAGGGGAGAACAACTTTGCCCCAGTTTGGATCATATGCAATAACAGTGTATCCAGGATAACTTTGCCAGTTTATCCTAGACAGATGATAAAGCAGTAACAGCGATGGGCGGACTATATGCCAGGCTCTGTATTAAATACAACAATCTTGCGTATGAAACGAGAAAAGGGCCTCATTACTGGATCCAGCACCAACTGGGCCACAGTCTCCCTCGCTCTTCAAAGTGTCGTCCATGAGTCAACAGCATCAGACCATCTAGCAGCTTGTTAGAGAAGGAGAATCTCGGAGCCCAGCCCAGTCCTCCTAAATGTAAACCTGCATATTCTACCAAGATTTTCAGGTGATCCCCATGCAGCACTTCGAGTCTGAGAAGCACTGATGTAGGATTCTTTTTAAATCTGGGATGAAGGAAAGAGTATGATTTTCCCCTCAAATGAGGCTGTACCTATAGGACTTGTGAGCAAACTTGGAGCTTCTTGTATATGTGTTTCCTTTCTACCTGGTAAGAGGCTTCTCAGGACTTCTTGTAAAGCTTATTATCCCTCTCACGCTTTTATGAGCACGAAACTCTTCCCTAAGAGCATCCAAGCAAGGGCAGGAAGCTCATAGTTCTGGGCGCCCTCAAATGTGCATTCTGTGATGTGTCTCAAGTCATCTCCACAGCAATCCTGGGAGCCGGGTATTTTTGTTGCTGTTTCTCTTTATAAGTTAAAAAAAAAAAACTTAGACTGAAAGAAACTGGACTCAGAGGCACTGACTGGTTAGGAGTAGCAGAGCTGGGATTCAAACCCAGGTCGCCCTGATATGTCAATGCCCACACCTTCCCCCTATGCGGCCAAGCACAGCAGAGTAAACTTTAAAAGGGTCCAAATCATATACATTACTATCCTCTTATCTGGAAGGAAAATGTTTTAAGGCCAAATAAAAACATTCCAAGTACAACTGCCTCTTTATATCCCTAGCACTCTATCATGGAAGGAGGAAGAAAAGGTGGTGTTGTGTTTTGTTTTTACCTGTAATGCTTCTCAGGTCACCGTTTACAGGATTTAGACCCAAGGAAATGGCTAGTTTAGATCTTTAAAAGCAAAAACTCAGGGCTTCCCTGGTGGCGCAGTGGTTGAGAGTCCGCCTGCCGATGCAGGGGACACGGGTTCGTGCCCCGGTCCGGGAAGATCCAACATGCCGCGGAGCGGCTGGGCCCGTGAGCCATGGCCGCTGAGCCTGCGCGTCCGGAGCCTGTGCTCCGCAACGGGAGAGGCCACAACAGTGAGAGGCCCGCTATACTTGGGAAAAATAATACTGTTCTTGAATGTTCCCTGGAGGGTATGCTGCTTTTAAGCTGTTTTTCCATATATGGAACAGAGCCAGCTCCTGGATCCATCTTCTCTATTTTCAAAAGAACACACCACATTTTTGCAGGCTTTGAGAGCAGCCTGTGCTATGGTGAAACGAACACTGTTATATGAAGAATATAATCCCCCCACCAGACAGCCTGAGTTCATTCATTCATTCAACAAATTGTAAGGCACTCTGCAAGCAGACAGACTAGTCACTGCCCTTCTGCAGATTACATTATAGACGGGGACGGAGTGGATATAACCAAGCTGGCCATTAAGACATTGCTTCATAGACTGGGGCTTCATTAGCCATTAGCTAGAGAGTTATATAAAAATTCATTCTCAAGAACTTTGGGCTGGTGAGAAGGGTGAGGGACACATGGCCCTACCTGGAGATACAGAAACAGATTCTGTTCCCTACTTTGTAATTTTTGCTTCCTGTCTCATAGCATGTGCTAGTACTCTTAATAACTCTTCGAAGCTGCTATCATTTGCATTTTATAGAAAACTAAACTGAGACTTGATGATGTTAAGTTTCATGACAAAAATCACACAGCTAGTAAGTTGTGAAGCCAAGATTCAAACTCAGGTATGACTGACCTTAAAGGCTTAATTTTCTTTAAATCTTTTTCCCCACTACTTTTGAAATATTTTATTTTTATCAAAGTTATATATAGACTTTGTTTAGTGAATCTACATATTTCTACAAGGGCCTTGTGTCCCTCCTCCTCATTTCCTCTTCCTCAAAAGTAATGATTTTTTGTTCTTTTAGCTGGTTTATTTTATATTTATATTCATATCTTTAAGTAACATGTTATTATTGCTACTTCTTGATTTTTTTTTTCAGTTTTAGGCATCGCCAAGTGGCTTTCTTTATATTCTTGGGAATATAAAGATTTCACTCTCTTTCCTCCTATCTTATCAATATAGTGTTTTTAAACACTTTGTCTACAAAGTTCAGTGCTTACATAGTATGACAAGGCATAAGGGCAGAGTGAGAAGTTTGGCAAAAATCTCTTCTCAAAAAGTAATGACAAAACTGGGCAAGATGGTAAACAAAACAAAACAAAAATAAAACCCCAACCATTTCAGGATGCTAGAAATCAAAGGCATGTAAAACTTGCAAAATATTTATTCAAGAGAGACTTCTGAACTTTGGGAAAGAACACTGGGGCTCTGTGGCTTTGCAGCCTGGAGCCGGTCCCATCTATCACCTCCTTGCCTTTCCTCCACCCCAGCTCCAGTTCTACCAGGGCAGGGCGGGCTGTGAAAACTAGCAGCTTCACCAGCAGAGTGAGCTGACTTGATCAAGAGTAGAATGCAGAGGGCTTCCCTGGTGGCGCAGTGGTTGAGAATCCGCCTGACAATGCAGGGGACACGGGTTCGAGCCCTGGTCCGGGAAGATTGCACATGCCGCGGAGCAACTAAGCCCGTGCGCCACAACTACTGAGCCTGTGCTCTAGAGCCCATCAGCCACAACTCTGCAACTACTGAAGCCTGCGTGCCTAGAGCCCGTGCTCTGCAGCAAGAGAAGCCACGGCAATGAGAAGCCCGTGCACTGCAACAAAGAGTAGCCCCCCCGCTCGCCGCAACTAGAGAAAGCCCGCGTGCAGCAACAAAGACCCAACACAGCCAAAAAAAAAAGAGTAGAATGCAGAGAAATCCCGTGCCCTGGGCATTGTCAGAAATGGTAGCACTCCCAGTTCCAAACAAATGGGAATGGTCAACATCACAGATAGCCTGAGGCTGGGGCAGAAAACATACTGTCAGACTAGCCAGAGATGTAACAGCAAGATTCTCCGTGGAGGAAGACAGCCCTGATGACCTCAGTGATCTCTGACATGTCCCTGCAGTCTAGAAAGCGGCACACATTTGCAAGGCTGTGTACATGAACGAGGGAGACCGGAGAGGGCCCCAGCTAACATAATCCCCAGCTGAACATCAGGCCTTGCATACACACAGAGGAGATACACAGGGACCGGATGAAAAGCAAACTCCAGGGAAGACTTGTAAATGACCTAAATCTTGAGTGTGTTCCCCAACCTCCATAAAAGTATATCAGCAAAAGATGGAATTCTTACGAACTTAAGGTGTTCGAGCACAACCTCTGATCAATCATTGGTGGCCCACTAAGTTACACCGACACAGGGATGACCCTTAGGAAGCTAGGATCAAAAATAAAAAGAACAGTTTAAGTATCATTGACAAAAGACACCAGCAGGTGCCACTGCAAGGGAAACAGACTCTGAAATTAGTCTAGGCAAGTCACTAAGCAAACGAACGAACAAACAAAACTCCACAACGGCACCATCTGAAAGGGGCAATGGGTGGAATTTGAATCTAGAGTTGCTATAATATAGTATCTGAAATATCTAGTTTTCAACAGAAAATTACAAAATATACAAATAAACAGGAAAATGAGACCCATACTTTGAGGTGGGGAGGTGGGGAGTAGTGAATACAAACTGTCTCTGAGGAATTTCAGATGTTAAACTTCACAAAGACTTCAAAGAGGTTATTATAAATATGTTCAAACTAAGGGAAATCAAGTTTAAATAATTAAAGGACGTCACCCGCTCTCCAAATGTTTGCTGCTGGTGTTGGTGGCTTCTGGCCCTTGCGAGTCTTGGGTTCAACCCCATGCAGGGTCCATCTCTCCCAGTCCACGAACCAACCCAAACCAGTCCCCAACAGCATGTGGTGTCTGTGGCATCTGGCATCGGCTTTGCTGCTCCCTCGGCAACCAGCGAGCCCTGGGGCCAGGTGGGAAGAACCAAGGCCCTGTTGTCTGCATCTCTCCTCTCTCCCTGCCTGCCTCAGCCTGCTCAGTCTTTAGGACAGAGTTTCTGCCTTGCTTTCCTGCGTGGATTCAAGTGGCTCTGCTGGAACTGGAGGCCTGACCCCCATCCCCACCCCCAGTTAATTAGCTCTTATCGGGGGCTAAGCCTGTGTCCAGTATCCCCAGGTGGGGACCTTGCTCCAAGTCTGACAGACCTGCTGGAATCATTGCACTCCACCCACTCAGCCTCGTTTCCACCTGCCTCTCCTTCCAAGGCATTTGGAAATGAGGAATAAAACCACCCTGTAGAGGTAAACTGTGCAATCAACATGGGGTCGAGGCAAACAGAGACCCAGAAACTCAGTGGATCCCAGCCCAAGGGACCACACTCTAACCTGATTGGCTGTGAACCTTGGCCAAGAAAGAAGATGCTAATGAGAAGACAGGAGGGTCTACAACAGAAGGTTAGAAAAAGAAAAGTCCCAAACCAATGTCGGCAGTGCCCATCCCATTTCTGGCTGGAAATCGGGCAGTTTGACCAAGAACTTGGTCGTGCCTTGCCCCCAGGCAGGTTTATCTTCTGGAGAAAGGAGTGTATCTGTCCTAATACTATTATTGAACTCGTCTAAGCAACTCCCCCTGCTCCAATTCCAAGCTCACCAAGTAACCTGACATGAACACTGATAATTCTGACTTTTTGCTTAGCTCATCTAATATGAAACCATGCACTGATCGGGCCAACCAGACCACTATGTTTTCACTGGGAACTAGGAAGCAGGTGTTCTGCCTTTATGCGTCAGCCCGTTGTGAGCCTTGATGAGGTGAGTCAGAACTCCCAAGTTTAATGAGCTCTGAAGGAAAATAAAAGTTCTGCTCCTGGAAGACAGAGGACCAGCCCCTGGTCACTGGTAGGCTGGCCGTGGGTGATGATCACCTTGGGGTCAACCTTGACCTTGTACCACGTCCACTCACGAGTCTTGAGCCCTCTGGAGACCATGGGCAGCTGGGTCCAGTCCCAGGTTCTCCAGACCCCTTGGCCACACTGACTTGGATTTGCCTGGATGGCCATCTGGGTGACGTGGAGCCTTGCATATCGGTAAGAGAAGCAGGAAGCCCCGCATGGAACAGTGGAGGCCAAAAGAGGGTGTGGAATACTTGTCAGGAGAGCCGATTCTCGAGCCGAGGTTTGGGCCATGAGATCTGTGGTTCTGGTGGACACTGTTGGGGAGGCATCCGGAGCACAGCGGGTGCGTGAGCGAGGGCACAGAGCAGAAACAGCCTGGACCCTGGGGAGATGTGGGGAGTTCTGAAGGACTGCAGTACCCGGGTAAGACCAGGGGAAAGTCGAGGCCAGAGACATAAACAGGGTTCAGGTCAGCCCTGCCCCATCGAAATACAATTTGAACCACATATGTAATTTTGAGTTTTATAGTATCTATATTAAAAAAGTAAAACGAAACTGGTGAAATTAATGTTAATAATATATATTTTTGAGTCCTAACTATTTCAACATGTAAAAAATGTCAACATTTTATATTATTTTTCTAAGTCTTCAGAATTTGTTGGGTATTGTGCACTGACCACGCGTTGGAGGTGCTCCAAAGCCGCGTGCGGCTGGTGGTGCCTCCACGGGACAACTCATGTCTTTATGAAGGGCCTGTCTGGTGGGATGGGGACTGGATGTAATCCTGAGAGCAAAGAGGGGGCCACTGAAGGGTTGCAAAGAAGGGAGTGGCATGGTCAGTTTTGTGTTCTAGAAAGATCTCTGGCCAGGAGTGGGAAGAGAAATCAACTCGGGCAGAATTGCATTTCAGGCCGAAAGGAATGGCCAAAGACAGAGCAGTGTGTGCGCGTGTGCATTTGTGAGCGCGTGAGGAGAGGAAGGGGCGTATGCTCATCACCCTCAGGAAATGCACTTCACGGCAGGGTTAGGAACCAAAGTCGCATGAGAAGCGTGGATGGTTTAACCACATTGTGTGTTTTTTGGTTTTGGAGGCAGACCACTCTCCAGGGCTGCTGCCCTACCCCACTCCCCACAGTCTAGGCAGAGCCCTCTCTATGGTCCCAGCATTTTCACACCGCTGGTACTGTTCTGGAGAAGAAGAGAAGCCCCAGGGGGCGGTGGCAGGCCTGGAGTCGCATGAGTGCCATGCCTCCGGCCCAGAGTCCACTGCTGAGCACAGAGGGGCTCGGCCCTGCCACTCCGATCCCATAGGGGGTCAGGGCTCAGCCCCTGCGGCTGCTGGCGAGGGGCCCCGAGCGGGGAGCCTGTGTTGGGCAGGTGGGGGGCTGGCAGTGCACCCCACGTCCCCCTAAAGCAGGAGGAAGATCCCAGAACCTCAGGACAGGTAGAGACATTTTTCCAGCCACTTATGCGGGACCCTGGACAATTTCTCTGAGCCTCGGTTTCCTCATCTCCAAAGCAAGAATCATAGCTTAGTTGATGGGGCTGTTTGGAGGTGCGCAGGTGACAATGCGGGACAGCGGCCTGGCACACAGCCCTGCCAATGGCCGGCACTCGTGAGCACATGCCGTCCTCCCACCACCTCGGGGCTGTCCGGGTCTTATTCTGTCACAGGCCCCAGGCCGCGGCCACTGGCCCCACCTCGTCCTGCGACCCTGGTGTCCCTTCTCCTTTTAGTGACAGCAAGGTGGCCAAGAGGGCACAAAGGGACCCGCGGGGGCGCACCCACGTGCTGGCAGCAGCCCTTCCCTTCCCTTCCCTTCCCATGGTTCCCACTCCAGGACCCAGACCTCTGTGCCTGCCCCTCAGTCTCCTCCACAAGGACGCCCTGGGGTGGCGCAGTCTTGTCTCGCAGGGCTGCGGGTGCGAGGGGTGGAGGGTTTAGAAGATGTCAGAGAGGCTGCAGGTTGGAGGGAGGGAGAAAGGCATCGGAAGTCGTAAACCCAGCGGGTCCGTCCCGTGTGTATTTCTGGGCGTCTGCGTGTTCACGATGATGCGAAGCTGCTTTGATCTGTGTGTGGCCTCCTCCTTTGTTCTTTTCTTGGGTTGGGTGGAATCAGCGATCATTACTGCGCTTGTTGGAAGCACTGTTAGAGTCAGATCTTGGGGCCACACGGGTGCACCAGACACTCAAGGTAAATGAGAGCCCGGGGAAGCCCTTCCTGAATACAAAATTCTGTCCTAAGGAAGTCTTGGAGATGATCTGTTTACTAGAGTGCCCGAGCCCTGGGCAGAGCTGCGCCCTTGCGGCGTCCTCCGGGGGCGCGCATGCGTCTGCGGTCCGTCCTCCCAAGCATCCCTCGGGAGAAGCACCTGCCTCTTTATGGCTCCTGGGGCTGGAAGACGCCTCCCCCATGCCACCCCAGAGGACTGCAGTCTTGGATGATCAAACTTAGGTTCTTTAGCCTAGAGGTGAGTGACTTTTTAACCGCCCCCGAGGGTAGCCTCATGCTTTCAACTTCAAGTCCCCTCTTTTGAGGGGCTCGGCTGGAGCGGGGACTGCCCGGGAGGATGCGGAAGCGACAGCATTCAGGATTGTGTTGCCAGCTGCCCGAGATGAGTTTCCAGCTGCCTTGGACGAAGCTCCACAAAAGGGAAGCAGTTTTACGTCCCCGCTTCACTCAGGAGCCTTACCGAATCCCTGACGCCTAATTCCTCCGACTGCCTGGCCCCCCCTGCCAGGTCACGCTGCTCAGAGGAGGTGGCCTGTGCTCACCCCACAGCCTGTGTCACTGGCAGCTCCCACTTCTGCCTCTCACACAAACAGCACAGGGCTTCACAGTGAGCTGTAAAGTGACTGCTGAAAAAACTCAGCCCCAGGCAGGCACAGCAGGCCTGCCTCATTCATGGCAGTTCAGACCTTCAGACTGGAGCCCCATCCATCACTGCCTCCTGTCCTATGAGAGGCCACAATCCGAGCTCCAGGCCTGGCAGTTCCCGGAGTCACATGGACGGCCGTCAGCAGGTCCCTTTGTCCTCTGGCCTTCGCAGGAAATGGGCCTCATTCTCACATTTGTTCCCAAACAGGAGTCTAGACTTGGGGGGAAAACTCCAAAGCTCTATTGATTGTGCCCTAATGGAGGGAGGTGGATCTGTGGTCTTTGCCCTTAGCTGTTACTAAAGAAAATAGAAATGGTTTTCATATTTCTGACGGGTGGCAGGAAAAAAGAAAAAAACCTTCAGCTTTATTTCTCTTTTAAAGAAATAGGACTATTAGGCCTTTGGAAATGAATGACCTCAAAGGCACTAATTAGTGCTCACTTATGTATTTAGTTCACAGTCAGAAACATCAGCCTAACAAACTCGATAAGAAAAGGAAAAATTATCTCAAGGTGACAAAGAAGACTCTGCTCTGAAAAGTCCTTGAGAATTAGATGACAGACGAGAAAAGGTAAATCATCTTTTAGAGAATGTTCTTTAAAAATGCAGACTCAGCATTCTGAGAAAGATTTTGTCCTAAATACTGTTTTCTTCCTCAGTGCAGAAGTTGATTAAAGTAAACACCAGCTGGGCTTCCCTGGTGGCACAGTGGTTAAGAATCCGCCTGCCAAGGCAGGAGACACAGGTTCGAGCCCTGGTCCGGGAAGATCCCACATGTCGCGGAGCACCTAAGCCCATGTGCCACAACTACTGAGCCTGCGCTCTAGAGCCTGCGAGACCCAACGCAGCCAAAAATAAATCAATCAATAAATAAAATAAATTTAAAGTAAACACCAGCTAACTAAAGTGAATGAAAGATCTGCGTGGAAAAGAAAACATCAGGGCATGCAAGAGCCCTGTGTTAACGAGGCCTTGGGAACAGAAGAAGGAAGGACAGAGTGGAGCCTGAGGGGACATTCTGCAGGGAGAGAAGGGGGGGCTCCAGTGGAAGCAGGCTGCAGGGATCCCCAGAAGTCTCGGGAAGGCATTGGACTTCCCGTGGTTCCTGGGATGGGGTAAGAGTCAAGCTACTTCAACCAAGTAGTAAAGGAAAAGTTGAGCCTGGCAGGCTGCAGGGTTTCAGGATTCTCAGGTGGCAAATCTTGAGTCAACCTCGCTTAAAATTCTCTTTACACTTTACAATTCCACTTTACAATTCTCATCATCCCTGCCATGGACTGAATGTTTATGTCCCCCCCAAATTCACACTTTGAAACCCTAACCTGTAATGTGATGGTATTAGGAGGCGGGGCCTCTGGACAGTCACTAGGTCGTGAGAAAGGAGACTTCATGGCAGGATTAGTGCCGTCATAAGAAGAGACACAGAGAACTTGCTTTCTCTCTCTGCTCTACGCCATGCGAGGACCCAATGAGAAGACAGCTGTCTGCAAACCAGGAAGAGAGCCCTCACCAAGAACCCAACCCTGCTGTCACCCTGACCTTGGACTTCCAGCCTCCAGGACTGTGAGAAAATAAATTCGTGTTAATCCCCCAGTCTATGGTGTCTGTTGTAGCAACCCAAGCGACTAAGACACTGCTGACCACAGTTTCCATCCCAGAGGTGCCCTCCTCATTCTCTCATGTGGTCTCAGTACTCATGGTGGACACCAGTGGTTGGCTGACCTGATCCCCACCCCAGTCCCCATTCCCTGGCTCCCTTCCAGTGAGGGTGGCATATCACAGAAATCAAGGTGGAGCTCCCAGGAAGCTTTGGTTCCTGACGAAAAGCCAGTGCCCCCCCATCCCCCACTTTGCCCGTCCCCTTCTACTCCTTTCTGCCTGGAATGTGATGAGGTATGGAGTGCAGCCTCTGCCACCATGAGGGACAAACGTGAAGACGAAAGGAAACAGACTGTGGATCCTGGAGAGGAAAGATAAGAAACCCTGGGTCAGGGCTGCCCTGGTGGTGCAGTGGTTAAGGATCTGCCTGCCAGTGCAGGGGACACGGGTTCGAGCCCTGATCAGGGAAGATCCCACATGCCACGGAGCAACTAAGCCCGTGCACCATAACTACTGAGCCTGTGCTCTAGAGCCCGCGAGCCACAACTACTGAGCCCGTGAGCCACAACTACTGCAGCCCGCGCGCCTAGAGCCCATGCTCCTCAACAAGAGAAGCCACTGCAATGAGAAGCCCACACACCACAACGAAGAGTATAGCCCCCGCTCGCCACAACTAGAGAAAGCCCGCACGAAGCAACGAAGACCCAAAAATAAAAAATAAAATAAATAAATTAAAAAAAAAGAAAATCCTGGGTCCCCTAAGAGTGTTATTGCATAGCTGCTCCACACATTGCTTTTATGAAAAAATAACGTCCTATGTGTTGAAAACATTGTTGGTCAGATTCTTTGTCATTTGTAGCTGGGAGAATTCCTAATGGGTACAGTGTCACCGTCCAGAGCATTCCTGGAGAGCATTCCTCAGGTTATCGAGCCCTTTGACTCTTTCAGAGTCAGAGACCTGAGGAAGACTGTCTTGTTCGCAACAATCTGTTCAGCCCCTGTGGGGACAGAGCAGGGCTGGCAGGGGCGTGAGTTCTCCTTCTGTGCTCTGGTATACATTCTCAGAAACAGTCTTCAGACCTCCAAGAGCATCTCCTGTATTTTACTAGAAGATTCAGGAAACGATTCATGGTATTTGTCTCTGGGAACGGTATTGTTCAGACCAGCTACAATCGCCCGGTACAGAATCCCCAAACCAGACTTTTCTTGCCTTGGGGAGTCTGTCGAGTGCTGGAGACAAACCCTGTCTCCCAGGGAAGTTTGTACCTGGCAGTACCTTTTGTACCACCACACCACGCACAAACAAGACTCACTTCCCATTTGCCTGGGCCACGACACACACTCCCCTGGGGTCCACCCGAGCAGACACAGGAGAATTGCAGGTGGCGTGCCAGCAGCCTGCTGGGCTGGGCCTCACACCCAAGGGGACAGTGGGCCCAATGTTGGATAATTCAATTGAACAAACCAAACTCTGCCTTGTTATCTGGGGAGAGGGGATGGAGGCCAGAATGAATGAGCTTCACGCCTCTGGGGACCAAGTTCAGCAGTCTTCCGGGGCCACATCCATGCCACCTCCAGTGGAAAATTCAGATCCAGTACAAGTCTTAGCAAGTGCAAATGTGAACCTGTTCTTTGAGATCTTTTTCCCCATAGATAACTGCTAAACTGTTTCAGACCAGGGAGAAAAAGGCTAGTATTTGGTTAGTAGTCTCCAACATTATTTACAGAGTCTCAGGCAGAGTGATTTTGTATCCGTCTATGTCACTTTATACTTAAAAAAAAAAAAAAAAGGAGCCCTCTCTACGCTCACCACCTCGCAAACCTGCATTAAACTCCAACACGTTGCAATCTATGCGTTGATGTCTAGCAGGAATACATTTTCTGCCACATAGATGCAGTTGAATCCCTAGCCCTTATTTTTAACCCAGCACCATTTCTGAATCAATTTCTATGGAGAGAGAATACCTGGACATTTAAATCCATCAAAAAGGAGTAAATGAGCATTTCAGATACATCTATCAAGAAGAAATGCCCCTTCTCCCCACCATTGTGGGGCTTTGTCAGTCGCCTGTCAGATGAATGTCCATGTAAGTGTTTATTAATCACTCCCGCGCACGCTGATGGGCCTGAACACTCTGCTCCTCTACGCCTCTGACACGTACCAAGTATGCGTTGGGATTCTTCTGTCTCTTGAGCACAGTTGCTTACTTTGTTAAAGTTAATTTCCACTCATTTCTGGCTTTGATGGGAAGATTCCTTTATCAATTCAATTCATGTGTGTTGTCTGCAATCAAAGCAATATTGTCTGCTAATGTGAGCTCCCGCCCATGCTCTCTCTCCATTTTATGCTAACGCCTTTCTTCTGCTGGTCCTGCGAGGGACGATTTGGGGAAGACGGACGCTCTCTCCCTGGCCTTCAGAGACAGGCTGCAGCAAGTGGTGGACTGGCAGCCATTTCCTCCTGCCAGCATCCCCTCGCTTAGGGAAACGATGAGCTGCTCTTTTCCCCAGGAATTATCTGGGTTGAAAAGCAAGTCAGGGCTTCCCTGGCGGCACAGTGGTTAAGAATCCGCCTGCCAATGCAGGGGACACGGGTTTGAGCCCTGGTCCGGGAAGATCCCACATGCCCAGAGCAACTAAGCCCGTGCGCCACAACTACTGAAGCCCGTGCTCCACGACAAGAGAAGCCACTGCAATGAAAAGCCCGCGCACCGCAACGAAGAGTAGCCCCCGCTCGCGGCAACTACAGAAAGCCCACGCGGAGCAACAAAGACCCAACACAGACAAAAATAAAATAAATAACTTTTTAAAAAAAGAAAATAATTTTAAAAAAGAAAAAAGCCAGTTAGTGGGGTGAAGAAGGTAATGGGAGACGTGTAATGGCAATTTTGTATTCCTACCACCATCCGTAGGAGTAAGTCTTATTCTGAGGTTCAACGTTCTTTTTTTTTTTTTTGCGTACGCGAGCCTCTCACTGTTGTGGCCTCTCCCGTTGCGGAGCACAGGCTCCGGACGCGCAGGCTCAGCGGCCATGGCTCACGGGCCCAGCCGCTCCGCGGCATGTGGGATCTTCCCGGACCGGGGCACGAACCCGCGTCCCCTGCATCGGCAGGCGGACCCTCAACCACTGCGCCACCAGGGAAGCCCGAGATTCAACATTCTTTACAGACCAGACCCTCAAACAAGCTCTCCCTCTACTATCCCTCCAGCCCCATAAAATTCACTATATCCCCGACATATATACTCCTGTGCGTCTCCTCACACTGTCCTTTCCGTCTCCTCTCTCTTCCCCATCTCATCCACCCATTGGCAGGCCATTAATCTAAGTCCTACCCCTCCTGAACGATGAAGTCCAGTGTCCCCCTCCTCAAAGACACGCTTCCTCTCAGCCCCAGGGCCACAAGAACTCTTCTCTGAATGCCTCCAGAACTAAAACTCACTAGGACTGCACTGGCACTCACCACCTTGTGCTGTGCGGGGTTGGCATATAGAGGAGCATCTGAAGCCAGCCAACCCCAGCCTGAATCTGACGCTGAAACTCAGAGCTGCATGGCCCTGGGCAGTCACTGAATGCTTGTGGACGTTTCTCCATAAGGAAAAGGAATGAAATAACACTTATCTTGTAGGGCTGTTGTCAGCATTCACAGTAATTTATGGAACCCACCTGTCACAGTTCCCAGACGATGTGGGAGGCCAGTAAGTGGTAGCTATTATAAATCCCAACTGGATGCCAGACCCCCAGAGGAAAGTGTGGTACGCATGGTACTTTTCTGTACTGCAGAGTATGGAAAGTTAAACCTATGTGTCTCAGACCCTCTCGCCACTAAGGTTCAGGTTATACATAAGGTTCCAACAACTAAACGTATTTCTTCACTGTTTGGAGGACAGAAGTGAGGCGACGCATGTCAAGAACTGTGAAGGGTCTGAGGTTTTGCTCTACATGCAAAAGCTAACAGGTCAGTCGGCCACAGTATCGTAAATGCTGGTAGAAGACAGGAGATGCCTGGGTCAGAGACAAAGGACTTCATTACTCAAAGCAATAGCAGTAGCTAGAATATCAGCATCTCCTTGTGCTGATTCCTCAAACCCCAACTCCCATGGGGCAATGTGAGGAGGGTCACGTGACACCCGCACATGCAGCGGGTTACGTTAAAGGAGGGGAACTTGGAGCTTAGAGAACCCAAGTCTTTTATAATGTACGGTAGGCACGCCTAGCTTTGCTCTGGATCTCCGAATCCAAGGCTATTTGCTATGCAAGCATCCTTGGAAAGATAGCCTAGAACAAAGCCGTCAGTCCATCTGCAAGATGTGCGGACACAAGAGACTCATGGAAAATCATCTCCCAGCAAGGCCATCTTCCTGCTGCCAGCTGTTGCTTCTGGCAAAGACGGTCGTGGAGATTTGGGGTTTTCTACAGCCGCATCCCAGTGCCCAACCACTAGCTTCATAGTGTCCAAAGGAAATTATAAAACTAGCAAATCCCTAGCCCCAGGTCACAGCTATGACTGATTTCTGAGCTCAGCTGTGCCTGTGACAGCCTTCTTGATTGTGGCAGGCGAGTTAGATGTTGTTGAATTTCCTGAAGGCCCAGCCTGGAGTCTATTTCCCCATCACTTCCAAGAGTTCTTTAAGCACTAAATTTCCTGCATTAAATCCTTCCTTTACTGCTTAACAGGGCTGGAATGGTTTTTGTTTCCGGTACTAACTAAAATAAGTAGAGGGGCTTCCCTGGTGGCGCAGTGGCTGAGAGTCCGCCTGCCGATGCAGGGGACGCGGGTTCGTGCCCTGGTCCGGGAAGATCCCACATGCCGCGGAGCGGCTGGGCCCGTGAGCCATGGCCACTGAGCCTGCGCGTCTGGAGCCTGTGCTCTGCAACGGGAGAGGCCACAACAGTGAGAGGCCCGCGTACCGCCAAAAAAAAATAATAATAAAAAAAATAAAATAAGTAGAGACTAAACCTCATTATTCACCAAAGCTCCTATGCCTCTGACTAGAGACTTCTGATGATGCTGAAGGTGGTGACGATGATGGTGGTGGTGGTGATAATAATTAGTAAAGGAAAAAAAAGAGAGTGAAGAAAGGAAGAATAAAGCAGGGACAAGAGGAGGGTGAAAACTCTTCATTATTTTTCTCCTCTCCCATCAAAATATCATATATTCTCCAAAAAGAAAGTTTTTTGAGTCTTTATCTCCTACAAGTATGGAAAGGAGAAGCAAGCGTACTTGTCACTGGAACCCCAGCCTCACCAATTAGAGCTCTTGTTTTGTTTTGCTTTTTACAAATTACATTTTCCCCGAATTTCTCTGTGATGCAAGAGAGTTTTCCCAGCCGCTCTCACGTGGGCTGGTCACATCTTGGCTGGATCTGGGCGAAGCCTGATCTCAGTGCCGTGTGCAACAGTCACAAAGCTGTTTTCATACCTGCACCACATCTCACAGGGGATGGAAAGTAAGGAAACATTCATGTCTTTAGCCTAAGTCATGGCCTAGGGGTTCTTCCTGGAATGGGGGCTCTGGTTGACTCAGTCACTCCCAACAAGCTTTTCTGTTCAGGGTCTGGGACCCTCTACCCTGATCTGCTCTCTAATGGTGACCCAAAGTGTCCATCCCCGTCCTGTGTAGAAACTTCTGGAAGGGCATCTCTCAGAACTGCCTTATGATTTCTCCATGCTGCACGGTGCTATTCTCTCAGGGTCTGGCAGGGGATACACCCTTCCTATGCAACGCAGGTGGCTGGGTTCTGGGATTTGCATTCAATTCCTCATGTGATCTGTGCGTATGGTCATAGCTAACATTTATTGAGTACCTGCTATGTGACAGACACAGTATTAAATGCTCTAGGGGTCTTTTAACCCATTTCAGTCTCCCAACAATTCTGTGACACTCCACACTTTATACACGTGGCAAGAGAGGCTCAGAGAATTCATCAACTCACCTAGATCACAACCAGGGTGTCTCCAGAGGCCTCTCTCTTACACCTATGTTATCCTGCACAAAGCAGGAACCTCATGAAAATTTGTTCAATGGATTAGAACCAATGCGGCAGAAATGACTGATTTCCCCCATTATCCATTCTTTCCTTCATCTTAGTAATAACCACCACTGTCATCCAAGATTTTAGCTGAGTCCCTGCCTCCTTGGCCAGTTACTTCTCTATGCCTCAGTGTCTACACTTGTGAAATAGAAATTAGTGCCGGTCTCATGTGTTTCTCAAGTGTACGAACTCCCAGTCAAGTAGGCTACTAACCCCGAACCCTCCCAAACCATAACAGCTGACCGATAAAATACGTGTTTTAAATTTCCAACTTGTAGCTCATTTTATTGACTAAATAAATGAGTACATGTGCCAGGCACATAGTCAAATTCTGGGCAGTTGATTGAATTAAACTCAATGCCATTCTATAAATCCCTCTCAACAACGGATTAAGAAGCTCCAGAGAAAGCCTGACCCTTCAGACTCTGTCATGAAATAGAATCACAACGTATTTTAACAATAAATGAACGACTGATTAGGAATACAAAATCTATATTTTATTAGTCACATACTATAGTTTGGGGTAGTTTTTGGTTAGTAATCTATGTGACTTGATTTTTAAATACTTGAGAAATTATCCTCTCAGAAACCAACTGCTACCTAAAGAAATAGTCACAGGGGAGCATCCTTTTCCACCATCGTGGTGCTTGTGTTAAACAAATCAACAGCCCCTCCCTCTGAAGCCAGCCCGATGAAGCTATTTCCCACAGAACTCAGTCCTGCTAACGTTTGCACCCATCGGAGAATCAAGAGATGAAGAAAAGGACACGGGAGAGTTGGCATGGATAATCTAAGAAGCTGCCCCATTACTGATACCTTTGGTTGGGGTACGGACAAGTAAGGCAGCGTGTGTACCCCACACAGGGGCCACATGCGTTATGAACTGGAGTCTGTGCCACAGTTCGGTTGTGGCAGTGACGTTCCTACAATGTCAAGAGACTTACTTACAAGGTCCTAAGACAAGACAGTAAATGGGAGAGACCGCTCAGGTTGTTCCCAATTTGTGCTTTGATCCCTAATGAGTAACAAAAGCTTATGGAAGTGTTTGTGTCTGCTGCACAAAGTCGACGAGATAGAAGCGGTATCTTCTTGCTATCCCAGGATAGAACCAGCTAGGCTTAGCTCTAAGGCATCTGCTGATAGGAACTGCCCCATGGTATCAGCCGCCACTTAATAGCTGGAGAAGGAAAAGAAAGTGACTTTTCTTAGGGAATTCAGTTTATTCACAAACTCTACACTGTTAGCTGGAAACAGGACTTCTCTCTGAGGCCCAGAGCCCACGCAGAGCAGATCCACTAATCAACAATTCTCTGTGGAGTCTAACTTTAATTTTCTTTCTTTTTACAAGGGCCTGCCATACTGGAGACATTAGCCTAGTACTCCAAAATGACACAGGGATCTGTACAGTTACAGTTACTCAAGTAGGGATGACAGATGCGACGTTCTTTGTGGGAATGAAGAACCGGGGTTCTGGAAAACATTAGCCAAATGGGGAGGACGTTATCCTTTGGAATCACACATGACTGCAAGACAGCACGGCCCCAGAATCCACTGGTGGTCCATCAGGGGTGGGAATACCCAGCTCCCTGCCAGGGGTAAGGGCATCACTGCGAAAATCCTAGAGCTGCTCCCGCAAGAATCAAGGTCTCCAGCACCCCTCCTTTTCTGGGAACCCCTCCCCTCCTCCAACCCCTTCCCCTCTTCCAAAATGTAATGAGCAGATGGCAGGCATCGATCACCCACTCACTGCGCCTCTGAGACATTGCGAGCCAAGTGCTTTGCTGAACAAAACGGGAGCTTGGCTGTGTTGGTTGGGGGTGGGGTTTGGGGTGATGGTCACAGACTCCCCAGGACTTTTTAAAATCTGTCTCCTCTGCTCTGTACGACACACCACAGAACGTCAGCTGTAAACAAGTCCTCTGCTCTTTCCCTTGCAGTGGCTTATCTTTGCTTTCTTGGGTGTTTTTGAACCGAAGGCTTTCAGAGAATGGGAGGTTGGAGGAGCAGCGGATGTCTTCTGGGTTTGCTCTGGTGAAAATGGGGAAAGAGGAGGGTGTGTGGAGGCAGCTGAGCGGCAGAAGGGCTCCACCGTCAGCGGGTTTATTGCTTTATGCTGCCACCTGGCTGATCACGGAGCTGCGGGCTCCTGCTGGCAGAGAAAGGAAGACACACAGGAAAGAAAGATCTACACTGGAAGGTCTCAAAGGCACGTTTCCTGATGGGCATGTGACTCTAGGCCACAGACAATCGAGGCCAGCCTCGTGACTCAGGAGTCACTGTCGTCCCCAGAGGGGGACGGGGGCTCACGCTAAAGGCCATATGCTTAAAGGTAAGGGGTCCGTTCATCCACGGAAAACTACTTGAGGTGAGACTGGTTCTGCCTGTTTCAAACCCTCTGTGTTTTCTTCTTCTTAAAATCTGCAAACACTTCCTACTGAAATCCTTAGTAAGATGTTCCATGCTCACCTTCCAGGTCCCCGATTAGGAGAATACCCTCCTTCCCGCAGAAATCATCTTTGCTTCCATTGATGTCAAGGGGGAAGAGAAAAGGAAAAGGTTGAGGGTGAATTACTTGGGCCGGACAATCCATGCCAAGAGAGGGCCTCACTCGGCATTCCTGCAGCCTCTCGCTCGGGAAGGAAAACACAGCTCCCATTTACTGACTGTCTTGGACAGCGTGCTTAGGGCTTTACGAGACATGAGGGCTACACAGTGGTCCTGGGGCAAGATGTGGAAGAAGACAGCCAGTCCATCCCAGGCTGAGTGTGTGGATAAGGGAGAAACTCTCTGGAGGGGAAGCACAGGGCGGGTGTCAGCCAACAGACTGGCCTGTGGGTACTTGTAAAACAGCCCAGGAAGGCCTTCCAGAAAATCATATGGGAGAAGGAGGTCAGAGGCCCCACAAGGTTCAGATAGAAGCTCTGATTATTGGTATGAATTGCCTTCACTCGCACCCACTGACCGGAAAGCCTGGTAGCATTCAGGATACACGTACATCATCTTTAATCCTTACAAGGAAGGTGAGGTATCATTCTCATTCTACTATAAGAAAGCGAAAGGCCCACGAGCCTCTGAAATCTTGTGACGCTCGTCAAGATGCAGCTGTGATACACTGAATAGGTGCAAAGAAAGGACAGCGCCTTTACCGCCATTAGCACCCGCGTTAAACACTTATCCGATGTATCTAACGTGCCAAAGGTTGGTGACACCAGTATTGAGTCTATCCCCGCCCTGATGGTCTTGTAAGGTAGTTGGGAAAAAGCAAGAGGACCTCCAGCTGCTCTGACATGAGTCCCACTGATTCCTTCCGTTGGCTTGATTCTTATCATCTGGCTGGGTCAGGGGTTAGGGACCATATTAGCTATGATTAAATACAGCCACGTGTAGTAGAAAATTCAAATACTAGTTAAAAAGATAAACTATTTCATTTTATTTATAAACATTTATCTTCCACTCACAAAAAATGAGTAGAGCAGCTCCCTGATCTTCTGGGACCCTGGTTCTTGCCACCTTTCTGCTCTGTTATTCCCAGCACGAAGCTTCTATCCTAAGGATTATTACCTGCTCTAAGATGGATGCTGAAAATTCTTCTCTGACTTTCAAGGAGCCGTCCTTTCACTGGTCTCTTTAAATATGGGTGTTCCCAGGAATACACCTACAATCTCGTTTTTTTTCTCTATACTCCCCCACCCCCAAGCTCTTCCATCCTAAGACTAAAGCTACCATTTTTGTATACATAAGCCCCAAATCTCTCTTTCCATCTCTAATCTCTCTACCCAACTTTAGACTCACATTTTCACCATGGGACATCAGCAGAAGCCGCTGAGGTTAAGGATGAAAATGCAACACGTCCAAATATGACATCATGTTGCAGCTTCATGAGCAAAAGTGGGCCCTGCTCTGCAGATCCCTGTCTCTGCCTGTGGCATCGCCACCCTCCCATCCCCTCGGACCAAGTGGCCACGGGTGTGTGTGACTTCCTGTCTCGTGCCTTTCCCCTCCAACACACACAGACACAGACACACACACACACCCCACCCTACTTGATCTTACCCATTCCCCCTTCAAATTCTTTCCTAACCCCACCCCAGCTCAGGCGGTCATTATCCATCACTTGAACTGATACAATTTTCTCCTTGTTTGTTTCCCTCCCTCTGTTCATTCAATAGTTCAGTAAACATCCATTTGCAAGCCGACTCTGTCGACCCTGCTCTGGCCTTTCTCTGTCCCCATCAACAGGACCTCCTACTGCTGCCAGTTACATGTCTCAAGTTCAGATCTGACTCTGTTACTACCCCTGCGTAAAGTTTTCTGAGTAGGATCAAGTACAGAGCTGTTAGCGTGGCCCTTCATGGCTCGGCCTCCACTTTCATAGCACACCTGTGTCCAGGCACCTCCCCTCCCCCCTGTAGTGGGCGCCCCCCACTCCTGCCTCCCAGATGCCCTCATCATTCCTTGGTAGGTCAGGCGCCCTCTGGCCCCTCTGCTCCACTGGGCAGGATGCTCACTGCTGGCAGACTGGTCTGAGTCACCACCGGCCCAGTCAAGGGAGCAGCCCCTCCCTCACCCATGAGGATTCCCACTCCATTGCCTTCAGCCAGAAAGCACAGAAACGGTCACTGACAATTCCAGAGCACACTGCACATCTCTCTCTGACCAATCTTTCCTCCTATACACCATGAAAAACCCAGATGACACCCCTAGCCTTGAGCTACCTATGGGTTCATCCAACTTCTCCAGAGCAGGACACTAGATTGCCTTGAATGGGACCATCTTGCCTCTGTGAAGCCATGTTGCCTCCAGATTTGCCATTTCCTCAACAAATTCATTGAGCTCCTGTCTGTTTGAGCCCAGGGGAGGGTGTGGTGGCTGGGAGAGGGTCAGACAGTCACTGCAGGTCAGTTACCCCTGCCATGCTCCTAAGTGTCCAGGTGTAGTAGGCAGGCAGACCAGGACCTCTCCTTCCCCACCCTACCTCCTGAGTCAGGCCACTTTCATTCATTTTTTTATCCAGCAAATATAGGCTGAGTATGTACTACGTGCCAGTAACTGGTCCTGAGTTGGGAAACAGTAATGCACAAGATAGACAGACATGCAAGTCCTCAGTGGGGCGTTCATTTCAGCGGGGAGCGGGCGCAGGGAGCAGAGAAACTGAGGAGGGAAGGACACGGAGTTGGAAGGTATTTATAAAGCAAGGAACCCTGTGGGGAGGGTTGGGGAAAGAGGGGTGATATTTTTAAGTAGGGTCGTTGGCCTTCCTGAGAAGGAAGATGACATTTGAAGAAATATGCGAATGAAATAAGGGAACAAGGACCTCCCCAGCCCACCCCCAATTTGTGCAGTTTTTGCTGCAAATATATTAAGGCTGCATTTCCAGGAGAAACATGGTGTGTTCTCCACACCAACAGGAAAGGAGGTAGGCTGAAAGAAGAAAAGACCGGGACAACAGAAAGTTATTCCATGTTGAACTGTCCCTGATGGACACTTGAAAACCAGCTCGGGGGCAGAGCAGGGCCCACCCCAGGCCGAGGGGCTCCCCCGGGCGCCTGTCCCGGGCGGACAGGCTAATCCCGCCGCCTCCCTCCCAGCCCTGCACCGCCCTGGAGGCGTTTGCTCGTGCGAGGAAAGTTCTAACCCCGCAGAAGCCAGCCCTGGGAGGCTCCGCAAACTGGAAAGCCGCGCGGCCGCCCGCGTGCACCCGGGGAGCGGGGGACCCCCGACCCCCAGCCCGGCTCCGAGAGCAGCGGCCAGAAGCCAGGCGGCGGCAGAGGCCTCGGGGCCGAAGGGCGCTGGGCACCCTCCCCGGGCCGCACCCAGCCCCTCGGTTCCTGCCCGGCCCGCAGAGCTGGCCTTCTGGGGGGTGGGGGGGCTGGCGCAGAACTTTTTTCCTGAAATTATCCAACTCCTGGGGCGCAGCCGGCGGCCCAGGACCGCCGAGCAGGGAGCCCTCTTTCCGGCCACAAGCCGCCCGACTTAGAGCTTGAGGATGACGTGTGCGCTCTTTCCAGCTTCCCCGAAACCCCCTCAGGGATGCCGCTTTGCTTGGGCTCGGGTCTCTCCCGCGCCGAGTTGCACACAAACCGTTTAAACATTTCAGCACAAAACCCAATCCATTGTGGGCCGCACATTAAAAAGTGTTATTCGCTTTGAAGTTTTTGTCTAATGGCTCTAAACTGAAAGAAAATGTTTTCCTATTACTTAATTCAATCATAGCGAAGAGACTTGGTAAAAAGCCCACGGATTTTGCCCCAAAGTGTGACAGAGTTCTCTTTGTGTTTGCTTATCCTCTGCTGTCACACACTTTAATTCGCCTCTCTTTATCTGGCATTCAAAACTTTCTTCAATGACATTCAATAAGGTCCAGAGGCTGGAGGGAAAAAAAAAAAAACTGGTTATTTCCCCCCCGCCCCAGATATTCTTTCCCAGTAGCTTTGGCCTTGCTCGAATTCAGGGGCTCTTAACCCCTTCTTCCCCAGCTGCGGGCTTCGGCTCCCTGGAGAGCTCTGCACTGACCCTTTGCGGCCGCCTCTGTCACCCTGCGCCTCTCCCACCTGCCTCTGCCCAACAGGGAGCCCCTCTCCAGGCCTTGGTCCCGCTCTGGGCCCAGTCTCCGGGGTCCAGGCCAGCCCACCTTTCCCAGAGGGCAATTAGAACCGCCATTAGGCTACACTGATACCCCCTGGCTTGCTTGCAAACACCCACTTAGAACGGGGAGCCTTGGGGAGGAGACCTTGGCATTGAGGGCAGCCGTGGACCCCACCAGCCCCCCAGGGCAAAACAATCAAGGAAGCATTGATCCCTTACTCTTCCTGCTAGATGACAGGCCCTCCATCCAGGCTATTTTCCCCATTGCCCCTCTCTCTTATATGGAATCCGTTATTTTCTCTCACATAAATTCTCTTTGCTTTTTAATCAGCTATAATTTGTTGCTGTTGTTATCGCAGAGATGTCATCAATGATGAAAAGCCGTGCAAATGCTTCGATCTGGGGCCATCTTATTCCTGTGCACTGATTCCCCCGGCCGGAAAGCTTCCCCCTGCATCACTCAGGATTCCTTTCAGGGCTCAGAGCAGGTGACTGCAGTGACTTGGTTCCAGTCAAATCGAAAGTAAACGTCTTCCTTGGAAAGTCTCAGGCTGTACATTCAAAATGTTTATGCTAATTTCCCACTGTATGGGAAAAGCGCCTGCATGAAGCAGCCCTGAGCCCAGAGGACGATTTTAAAAGCTGAAGCTGAGTACACGAGGCCAGGCGTTTGAAGTTGTTTAACCATTGTGTGACCAGAAAGAAGAGAGTGACACGACAGGAGCAGGTCTTGGGGAGAGGGGAGCTCCGCCCGGGTGGGCGAAGGCAGCGGAAGCTGGGAATACAACTGCCCCCCGCACCGCTCCTCCAGGGTGAACTTCGGGAAGGCAGTGATATCCGAGCGCACCCGCGGGTCTGTTGGGGTGTGCGCCGGCGGAGAGAGCGCCCACACTCTCCACGTCTGGTGGGGTGTGAGTGAGATCTACATCTTCGCTGGCCAGTCTTCCCTCCCATCCCCTGTCTCTCTGTCCGCGATTCTCAGCGGGTGACTTCCTTTTTACACCCACGGCCACATCGTTGACTAGCACCTCCCGAACAAAGACTGGGCGCTATAGGCAGCATCAAAGTTAAGACTATTTGAGAAACTCAGAGAAAACAGGGACAGCGATGGGGCTAGTGCTGGATAAGAAATACCGAGCCCTTCTCCTCTCTGCCCAGCGGTGCCACTCCTGCAGGGGCCCTGGTCCTTCTGCTTCCGACACAGGAAGATGAGAGCGATTCCACAGGTGGAAATCGGAGGCCGGCTGTGGGGACGCTCGCGGGGTGCACAACGCCGAGCTGAGGAGACTAAGTGGAGGCAGCCTGATCTTGGGGGGCGAGGGAGAAATGAGAGAAGGAGGGGGATGGCGACCGAGCGCGCAGAGAAGATGGGGGTGTGCGCCCATGGGGATCTGTGGAAGCGAGGCATTGGGGGTGCAAAATCAATAAGATAAACGGGCCGATCGCCAACGCAAGGCCAAAGGGGAGTAAGGAATAAAGAGAAAGAAAAGAATATTAAATCGCAGGAGAATGAGAAAATAAACCCGCAAAGGGGAGAGGAGGGGGCGAGGTCGCCTGTTACGGCTTGGGTGGGGTTGACAAGAATGGAGTACATTATGCAGTTCATTTAGTTAACAAGTGAAATAATGAGGAAGCGTGCAGAGTGAATGCCAAGAGAAAAGGCACAAAAACCCTATTGAGAGGCCCCGGCCGCTCCTGGCGTAGCCCATCACATGGCAATAGTCCTATTTAAGCGGCGCCGCCGGCGCCTTTCAGCACCACTAGTGCTGGCCAGCACCCCGCGCTCTCTGGGCGGCGCCCGCGGCAGCAGCGGAGGCGCCTCCAGCCCCGGCTTCAGCGGCGCCTCCGGCCTCCCCGGAAGAGGCAGCTGAGCGCGGCCGCGGCCCGGGGAAGTGCGTGGTGAGCCCCGAGGTCCGCGGGGCGCCGGGAGCGGGCTGGCGGCGGGGCGACCGCGCACGGGGGCCATGCCGCGCTCTTTCCTCGTGGACTCGCTGGTGCTGCGCGAGGCCGGCGAGAAGAAGGCGCCGGAGGGCAGCCCGCCGCCGCTCTTTCCCTACGCGGTGCCGCCGCCGCACGCCCTGCACGGCCTCTCGCCCGGCGCCTGCCACGCGCGCAAGGCCGGGCTGCTGTGCGTGTGCCCGCTCTGCGTCACCGCCTCGCAGCTGCACGGGCCCCCCGGGCCGCCCGCGCTGCCTCTGCTCAAGGCGTCCTTCCCGTCCTTCGGCTCGCAATACTGCCACGCGCCCCTGGGCCGCCAGCACTCGGCCGTGTCGCCCGGGGTCGCTCACGGCCCCGCGGCCGCCGCGGCCGCCGCCGCGCTGTACCAGACCTCCTATCCGCTGCCCGACCCCAGGCAGTTCCACTGCATCTCCTTGGGTAAGGCGGGGAGTGGAGAGGTGGGGCGGGGAGGGACGGGACCGGGCAGACGAAAGCTGACTAGGCGGGCATGGGGGATGAGGACCCTGGGCGTTCTGCGGGCGATGAGGGCCATTTCGGGCCCCTGAGTGGACACTCTGGGTGGCATGCGGCTGGAGGGACGGGACAGGACACGGGGAGGGAGGGTGAGGCAGAAGGTTGAGGCCCTGGCGGGGGCTCCCAGGACGAAACGAGGGCTGGGGCTCAGGGCGCTCCAGAAGGGAGCACGGGGGCCGCGTGACTCCGGGAGTACCAGGGTCCCGAGGCTTGGCGAGGAGGCACCCGCGGTTACGCCGCTGTGCATTGTGTTCAGGGCAAAGAGGTGGGTGAGAGACCAAAGACCCGGGATTCTGACGGCCGCCTACCGGAGGATCGGGCCCACAGCGAAGGGTCTGATCGCTTCCGTGTCTGCACCCCTACCCACTCCAGACAACAGCTCGAACCAGCTGCCCAGCAGCAAGAGGATGCGCACGGCGTTCACCAGCGCGCAGCTGCTAGAGCTAGAGCGCGAGTTCGCCTCAAACATGTACCTGTCCCGGCTGCGCCGCATCGAGATCGCGACCTACCTGAATCTGTCCGAGAAGCAGGTGAAGATCTGGTTCCAGAACCGCCGGGTGAAGCACAAGAAGGAAGGCAAAGGCAGCAACCACCGCGGCGGCGGCGGGAGTGCGGGTGCCGGCGGGGGCGCACCGCAAGGCTGCAAGTGCGCGTCGCTCTCCTCAGCCAAGTGTTCCGAGGATGACGACGAATTGCCCATGTCTCCATCCTCATCGGGGAAGGACGACCGGGATCTCACGGTCACTCCCTAGGCGCACGCCTCCCCGGGTCGCCCATCCCAGACACTCCCCGCGGCTCAAAGACTGGTCCTGGGACGCAGCGCCGTTTCCCAGGCACCCACAGCCAAATGGCGGCCACGCCCGGATTTGACACGGCTTTGCGGAGGCCCCTGGCCCTGGGAAGCGCCGAGAGCTTGGCACACCTGGCCTTGCTATCCCTACCCCAGGGCCCCCGGCCGTCCAAAGCGGACTCCGAGCTGTGCACACACTGCACGCGCGCGAGTCCTTCTCAGTCACGCAGCACAGCGGCCCGGCCCAGCGCCCTGCTGGCCGCCGGCGCCTCCCCGCCCGCCCTCTCTGGACTGGCTCAGGCTTCCTCGCTTCCTCCCCTTTCTCCACCCTGGGTCAAGCTCGGCCTTTGACGCCTCGGGTGCCCATTCGTTCCCCCTCCCCCCTTTACGTCTTTCCCTCCCCACCTCTTTCCTGCGGTGATTTATCCACGCTCCCACCCCACCCCCAGACACATTTATGAACGTCTGGGTTTTGTTTTTCTTTTCCTTTCTCTTCCGCTCCTCGAAGTTCAGTCGTCCCTCCATCAGACCTTGCCGTGCCCATGGCTCCTCTCCCACGAGCGAAATTGCCTCCCGTGGTATTCGTGTTGGGGAAACCGATTCACTTTGTTTCGGCGACGCTCTGCATTCCCCCAGAGGCCGGCTCTCTGCCTCTGACGACCCCTCTTCTCCCAGACCCCGGCCCCGCCCCAGCCTAGCTTGTAACTGTAAGGTCTCTGTAATACCAGAAGATATTTATTTATTTATTTATGTACAAAAGTTTAAATAAACTTTTTTTTTTTTTCTTAGAAATCCACGTGGCTCGGGATCCCCAGCCAGGTTGGGGCTTCCTGCTGGGGTCGGGCGGGGCTGGGTGGCGAAGTCCAGCTCCGCTCCTCTCCTCGCAGCTCGTCAAGCCCTCTCTGCACCCTCAGCCCCCGAGACTCCGCCTTCGGCGCCCACCGACCGGGTGCGCTGCCCGGTCTCCTGTCCGACTCGGGCAAGGTGCACCCCTGCAGGAGAGAGCAGAGCCCTGTCCGATGGGAAGGACGGGCGCTCCCCGTGCTGTGCCTGTAGTTCTGACCCCTGCAGCGCCCCCGTCCCACCTGGGATCCGGCCCCACCTCCAACCCCCTTGGTTTGGCTGTCCTGACCGCCATCTCCAAGGTCAGCGACCACTTCCGCGCGAGCCGCTGAACTCAGTCCTTTGCTGAGCTCGGATGGATAACTTGTTACTGTTATCAATCTATTTATTTTAATCTATCGTATTTGTTAGGGACAAATTCCCAGCGAAATGGCGCAGCCTCCTCTTGGAAAGACCAGCTCGCTTTGCTTTAAGGCAAATTCCATTAGCGGGGTCCCTACTCCCAGACCGCTGGCCGCGATTTCGGGGACCCAGAAAGATTCGGCGCCGGGGTTCCCGCGAGGGGTCCTCCGTAGCCGGAGCTGGTGGCTCCGAGACGTTGCATTCTCACGGATTCTTGTTACAATCCCACAGCCCCCTACGATTTATAATGCACCCCCCAGCCCTCCTCTGGAGATACGCTGGGGGTTTTACTCGTACGTGGAGGAAGAGACGCAGGAGGTGCGCGGGTTCCGCGGAGGCGGAGGGCGCACGGCCACCGGAGTGGGTGTTTCTGCTACTCAGGAAATCGGATATGTGAAACAGCGGATCCGGATTCCCACGACCTCCCCAAGCCCCCCATTCCACGTCCTAGGGGCCTGGGTCACTTCTTTTCCTGCCAGAAATCTCTCCGACACACACACACACACACACACACACACCCCACGCACACCCTGGGGAGCGCCGGACTCCGGACTCCGGGTATTTAGGCAGAGCAAACACACGTGTCCTTTCGGCGAGAAAGGCGCTCCAGTTGGGGTTGCTCAACAGATGCGGGGTCATTTGAGCGCGGGGTTCTCTCTCCAGTTCCGCTAGAATAAAGGTGGGCGCGTTCTGGCTCCCCACGGAGAGGCCACTCCTGGTTCCCCCTGGAGCAGACGCATGGGTTGTGCCCCAGGCAGATGAAAGACTGTCACGCGCGCCCTTGGCACCCTCTCTCTGACCCCCATCCCCATCAGTCTGAACCCCAGTCTCACGGGAGACCAGTTCTCCGCCCTCCCAGGAGGGGCCATTGTGCCAATACAAGACGAAGCCGAAGCCGGAGTGCTTTAAGGCACACCCTGAATAGAATACCAACGAATGTGTTATTATCAGTGATTCTGACGCTTTCCGAGTTTGGGGCGGCTAACCCGCTGCTCTAAGAGCCCTTCGGTAGTGAACTTTCGCATCCTTTAGCGCCAGCGCTACCCACCAGTGTACTTTTGAGGTTTGGGACCCGGCAGCAGCAGGGCCCCCAGGGGCCAGGTCCATGGTGGATCCGAAGGGCTCGCTTTGAGCCAGCACCTTTCCTGGATTTCTGGGGGTCGGGAGGTGCACCTGAGACAGGCTCCCGCTGGCTCTCGGTGACACACCCCCTTCCCAGAAATGCAGTTTCGGAGATGGGCTCGAGCTGGGGAGGGCGGGGGTGGGTGGGTGGGTTGGCGTGGGGCGGGGGGCGTGGGGCGGGGGAGAGGTGCCTTACTGAGGGAGCCGGAAACTGGGCTTGGAGCGTGGTGACGAGGTTGGATCCGCCCCCCCCCCCCATCTCAAGCTACCCCGGACTTCTTCAGTGTTGCCATCCTATGCAGTGGCCCCTCCTGTCCCAGCTGCTCGCAGAAGCCGCAGATCCACTGCTGCGCGCCGTGTCCACGCGGCTCCAGTTCTCCTGGGAGCGCGATTTTCTCCCTCTCATCTTTCTCTACCCAAGACTTCACTCCCCGTCCCGCTCCAGCTTTTTCGCTTTCTGGTGGGCTTTCCCGGTGAGCGTGGGAAAAAACGCAGCCTCCCTGCGGCGTGTGGTTACCAAGGCGGTGACAAGAGGGCGACGCTGCGGAGCGTGGACGCGGCTTGGGCGCGCGGGGGCTCTCGGCATCCAGCCGCCGCCTGCAGGGGCGGCTACGGCTTTTGAGTTCCAACACTCTTTAGTCCTCACTCTGCAGTCTCTGTCGGTCCAGACCGACTCTGCTGCCTGGGTTGGGGCCAAGGCAGGCGCGTCTGCAGTAATGGAGCTTCTTATTTCGGGAGACAGAATTCAGTCTAACCACCCTATTTTGAGCTGGAATTTGGGATTTGCAAGGCAAATTGTGCAATTAAAATCAAACTGAGTTATCTTATCAGGACGAAATTTCCTGGAGTGTGACTAATCCACATACAGACCCCTGAGTTTATTTCAGGGACAGCATCTTTCTTTTCTCTGTGGTTTAGTGGCCAGGAGTTTGGATGCTAGAATCCAAGTGACCGGCTTGGCCACCCATTTCCACCATTTACTTACAAGCTGGGTAATCTTGGGCAAACCACTGGTTCTTCCTAAGCCTCAGTTTCTTCATCTGTAAATGGGGATTGTGTTAATAGTTCCTTTGCTGGGTTGTCGTGCAATATTAAAGCATAGAATTCACATACATTGCTAAGCACAAGGTCTGCCGAGTTTCAATAAATGCTAACTAACAACATGGCTGTTGTCGTCACTTGTCGTGCCTATAGCTGAGCCCGGGGCACAGTGCGGAATTATTTTCTGAAAGCTGGAAAGCGACCACTCACACACAGGCTGCTACCCAAATCCCCCACTGCAGGGCTGGAGAGCACGCACAGATGCAAAGACCTCCAGGACTCCCTGGAGTCCGTTGTTCAGAGTCAGTAACGGTCGGCTCTGCTTGGCCAGGCACTGCCCGGGTGCCGGGACTCACTGAAGGCCAGAGAGGGACTCCTTCCGCCTGCATTTAGACCAGCTCCTCAACTTCCTCACTACTGACATTTGGGGCTAAATAATTCTTCCTGGGACTGTGCTGTGCATTGTGGGATGTTTCACAGCGTCCCTGGCCCCTACCCACTAGATGCCAGTAGTACCCCTCCCGCCAGTTGTGACAACCAAAAATGTCTCCAGACACTGCAAATGTCCCCTTGAGAACCACCCTTCAGGTTGAAAAGCACTGATTGAGACTTGGGTCTTCTCTGCTGAACTTGGCCAGTCCACAGTGGTCAGGATTTGGCAGCCCAGCTCCAAGCACACCTCTCTCCTTCCCTTCATCCATCCCTCATGGAATAAGTGGACCTTCTCCATCCGGAGCACTGGACTCTGCACTCGGGAGGGGCTTGAGAGGAGGAAGGGGAAAGAGAAGATGAGTGGGGGTCCGAGGGGAGAGACCAAAGATGCCTGCACAGTGGGAGCATAGCCGCTAGTCTGGACAGCCCTGGGCGTCTGGGTTGAAAGGGTGAATCGATCCGAGGCGTGCTGGGCTAGCAGAGTTTACAGAGCCACGAGGGCCTTTCCAAGAACACCCTATCCATTTGTCCTATGACCCGTAGACAACGGGGCTCCCTCTTCCGTTGTGCGCATGGGTACCCACAAGACCAAATTTGGGGGGGAAAGATTTCAGGAGCCTGGGTGGTATCCCCATCAGTCATAGACACACTCACACACTCACCGCCACCACCATTTCAGACTTTCAATGACTGAAAATCTGAAACTAGAAATCAATTCTTTTTGACTAAGGCCTCCCGTATTTGGTTCAACACAAGTACCCCTGAGAGTAGCTACCACTGAGTACATCGTTCACTTTTTCTGAGAAAAGCCTCTGGAAGGGCAAAGAGAAGAAAGTCCCTGAAGGGGAAGGGATGCAGGGGACGTGTAAGGGCAAAAAAGGGGGCGGAGATCAGGGGAAGGGTCCCAGAAGCCTCCCTGGCATGGCTCAGGGGTGCCTGGGTCATGTGCCCCCGAGCCTGAGCTCTGGGGATGAGTGAGGGGCTGTGGGATGATTCAGAACCGGACACGCCCACAGAGTCAGGAATAAGCTGATTTCAGTGAGGCAGTAACACCACCCATCCAGGGCTTCCCCAGTCTCGCATGTGGTGATCAACAGGTGGGCTTCTAATACGGACACCCTAATAGAAGCGCGTGTGTGTGTGTGTGTGTGTGTGTGTGTGTGTGTGTGTGTGTTAGAGACACTGAAACAAAAGGTAAAGAAACTTGGAGGAGAACCAGGTTACCCTGCGGTTGAATGCCCCGCTTCAGGTCATCCTGTCACTATGAATCCAAGCCCTGGTTCTTCTAGAAATCTCCCTGGAAACCACCAAGAAATCCAAGGCCTTGGTCCTGGCACCTTGCATCTTGGTGTCCAGGCCTCTGTCTGCGAGTGGGCCTTCCCAGCTGGGGAGGAAGCGCCGCCCAAGGCACATTGGCAGGTGCTCGACCAGGCATGGTTTCAGGCAGTAGTGGGTGAGGAAGGTGCTGCCCTCAGGAGCCGCCACAGTCAGGGGACTGGGCGTGAGTGCACACCGGGGCTCAGATCCCTGCAGAGAGGAGCTTCCCTTGCTGGTCCCGCTGGACCCCAGCCTTTTGGATCACGGGAGGCAGGGGCCACCTCCAGAGGCTGCCTGTTCCCAGCAAGTGCCGGAGAGAAGAGACGTCTGCCTCCTTGGTGCCCTGATGTGGAGAGTTTGTCGAGTAGCTCTGTTACGGGCTAGATTGTGCCCCACACCCCCAATTTATATGTTGAAGCCCCAACCTGCAGTACCTCAGGATGTAACCACGTTTGGAGATGGGGTCGTTGAAGAGGTAATTAAGGTTAGATGAGGTCGTAAGGGTGGGGCCCTAATCCGAGACGACTGGTGTCCTCCTAAGAAGAGGACGAGACATCGGACGTGAGCACACCCAGAGGGATAGACATGTGAAGGCACAGGGAGCAGGTAAACCAAGGAGAGAGGCCTCAGGAGAAATGAACTCTGCCGACACCTTGATCTGAGACCTCCAGCCTCCATAACTGAGAGAAAATAAATTTCTGTTGTTAAGCCACGCAGTCTGTGGCATTTTGTATGGCAACCCTAGCAGACTAAGACAATTTCTGATCAGGGTGGGGCTCTCTAGACCCACACCCCCCATGCTAACATAAGAATACAAGAAGAATGTAGAGCAAAGAGCACTGGGCTGGGCGTCGGGCCCCTCTGAGGTAGCTGTCCCCCTTGGACACCTGAGGTCCAGCCCCAGTTATGCCACCAACTTTGGACGAATCATCATCTTCCTGGATCTCAGCTCCCTCTTCTCTGAAGTTGGGGGTGTCACTGACATTGGTGAGGTTTCTTCTTTTTCTGACCAGGACCATTCCCCCTCTCTCCCATAAGCATCTAGATTTTCTTTTTTCAAATGTAAATTAAGGTAAGTTCTGGAAAAAAAGGAGGCATCCACTGAGGTAGACATTTACACACTGTGGGAGTTCCCCAGAGCCAGGGTCCCAATTTCCAAGACAGAATCCAATGAGGATTAGATATTTACTGCTTGTCCCCCTCCCCAGCAAATCAGGCATGGGCATAGGACCTGGACCCAACATTTTCCCCAGAAGTCTGAATCTGGAGGGGAGTGACACAGAGTTGCATGTTTCAGTTAGAGGTTATTTCCTGTGGCTGTGAAGCTGAGAGCCTCTGAGTGACGGCAGATGACCTATGGCATTGGTAGAGGGAATTGCCCAGGGTGGGAGCCCCAGAGGGACATCTAATGAGACTGTCCAGTGGTGAGACCTTGGCTGTATCTACCCTCCCTTCCTGCCTGGTTTCCAGGCCATTTCAGCAGCTTTCTGTGAACTATCAGAGGCCTTTCAGTCAATACCTTTCCTGCTTACGCAGCGGGAATTTGTTTCTGTTGTCTGCAACTGAGAGCTCTGAGTGATTCAGGAAGCCATGCCATGTATGAGCTGTTTAGATCCTGCAGAGGATTGTGAACAGACCTGGGACAAGCACGACTGTTGTGTCCGTGGAACCAAGTCTCAGTTCTGACCGGGTGACCGGTACTGCTTTACGTAGGATTCCCTGGACGGACCAGGGCTTTTAGGCTGGTGCCCATGCATTCCCTTTGGACGCGCTGGGGCAGTCAGACTTGGGTGGATAGTTTCAGAATTCATCATCCAGATGTTATGGCATGAGTCACAGCTGGAGCATGAGCTGGCCGCACCCTGGAGCAGCGCTGGGCTTCCCCGCACGGAGACTCGGGACATGACCTCTCCGTCTGTCCTGCCTGGCCAGGCCCCTCTGAGGTGGCTGTCCCCCTTGGACCCACATTCACAGAACTGCTCAGTCTGTGTGGTATTTTGCTCTTAACAGGGAGGAATCTCCCCTCTCTCCAAGTCTCTCCGTGGTAGTTAATAATGTCCTAGAGGCGCTCGATAACTTTTCTAACCACCACCCTTTTTATGACTTGTTTCAGAAGCTGAATTCAAGCTACTTTAAGCTAGAAGGCGTCTCTTGGCTCACAGAACCAATTAAATTGCTAGTGGGACTGTCCTCTCCAGGAGCTCGAGCGAGTGATGGTGTGGGGAGACGGCTCACCTCCCCCCTCCTCCCTTGGCTTTGCTCCTCTCTGTACTTCTGCCTCCTTGTTTCCTGCTGTAGAGGCTCTGTCCTTAGAGGTGGGACAGCCTTGAGTGTGGGGCTGGGGGCAGGCAAAACGGGGCAACGGCAACATCAGGCTGCAGGCTTACACTGTCCTGGCTAAACGGCCTTGGCCAAAAAGCAAGAGCGTGTCTCTCTCCCCGAGTCCTGTGGTGATGCCAGAGTGGTGGCAGGGGTTGTCCAAGGCGGCAACCCTAGAGGTGACCATCCTAACCACAGATCAGCTCTGCCCGAACCACATGTCAATCCAGTGGCTGTAGGCAGGGGTGGCACTCAGGTGGACACTACGACTGGAGGCCCAGGAGCGCACAGGAAACGGGGTTTGTTGACTTGTTGTCCGGCAAGGTAAACAGCCTGGCTACCCACTTCACACAGCTGGGGGTCTCAGACACCACGGCCTCCCTCCCCTGCCCGCTCCAACGTCCAAGCCTAGTGGCTGCAAAAGTGATTCCAAAACGAAAACACCAAACCATTTAAAAAGTTGCCTTTGACACAAAATCTGACTCTTTCCTACAGGATACCTTCAAAATTGGCTTTCCTAAAGGACTCTTACATTTGTCTTCCTCTGGGGACAAAAAGGCAGGAAGGTCTCCCCTTCCACTAAGGAACAACTCTCAAAGCCCAGCCCCTCTCCTGAGAGCTCGCAGGATTACCAATTCACGTTGTTTTTTTCTGTTACACTCTTAAAATTGGGAAACTGCACACAGCTATGTGTGTTTCTATCACCTATGCCACGGTGCCCAGTGCCCCTAGATGAATGTCTTCTCAGGGGCCAGGATGCAAAGGAATTCCACCTGTATGAAAGCCGCCCAGTTAAATGCCCTCCGACCCTGGCTCCCTCTCTGCTTTGCTCTAACAGCCACTGATCTGTCTGTGTCACATAATTCCTCTTCATAACCTTGGCCCAATACACCAAGCCTAATATGACACGTTGCTGGATAACCACAACGCCCTTTCCCTCCAGTATCTTTTAATTAAAATGTTAATTTGCACATGCCCAAGTTATACCAACTCCAGCCCAGAAAGAAGGGTTTAAACTCTAAAAGAATTCTGAAATTCTTTCACCAACTTAAGGCACTTTGGGGATACGGTTTGTATGAAAGATGCTTCAGAAAATGAAGTTGTCATGTATTGTACGTATAAATAAACCTTTCAGCTCCCTGGCAGAACCCAAGCTCAGTGGGGCTGGAAAAGCATTCTGGGTGTTGGCATGCAAATGAGCGTGTCCACAGCAGTTACGGGGCACCTCGGAGCGGTAAACAAGCTGATTGTCATGGGAAATGTAGTCAGGCTGCTCTGTTTGAAACTGTTTTGCAAATCCCTTGTTTGGTTAGATTTCTAAACGTCGAGTTTGTGAACTCAATAATACAGCTGAATACCAAATTCCCAGTCACACCATCTTTGGACGCCTGACAGCGCTGTGCACACCATAAAGGGCCGTACAAGCAGGCATGCCCAATTAGGCTTGGAATGCACACACAGGAGGCTGAAGTGAGACGTCGCCGCCATCAGGATATGGCCAGAGTGCAGACGGGCGGGCGTGCGGACACCACAGCCCTGGCTGCGCCCTGCCTGGGCCAGGGCTGTCTTCCTCCGGAGCTATTCCATCCCTCCCACTCCCAACCTGGCCAGCTCCTACTCAGCCTCCTGTGGGAGGGGACCAGCCCGTCCCTCTCAGGGCAGCACAGCCTCGTTCACTCCATGGACGAGTCCAGTGCATTTTCTGTGCCGGCGCCTGGCTGGGCTCTGACCACAGAGCATCGCCCTCTGCACCCCCATGTGTCTCCCCACCTAAGCAGTGCTCCTCAAGGCAAGACACTGGGTCTGACCCCTCTGTGTCCCCAGGTCCCAGCACCGTGTGTTTCCTCTTCCGTCCTCCTGTTGCTGCAGCCCCGGCCTCTGCACCTCCTTGCTTGCCCCCTGCTCACCCCGGGGGAAAGGGCTCTGCTCCCCCCTCCAGTTCCCTGCCCACCTTTGCCTCCAAACTCACGCTGAGGCCTCTGTCAGCTGCCTCAAACCCACCCCTCTGAAGAGCCCACCGTCCGGGAGGCCAGCCCTGAAGATTCCTTCCCTGGAAAAGGGCATCTGCTTCCCAACAGCCGTTTGCCTGTGATCCTGGGAGCAGGTGCATGCGCTGGGGGGGTCAGGCAGCAGCACCTCCTGAGGGGCCGGGCAGCCCATGTGGAGAGTAGCTTCCCCGTGAACCCCCGACTGATGGTGGAAATGTGAGAGGGGAGCAGGCACGGGGAGAGAAATAGGTAACATGCTCCCTGGCCACATTGTACTTTTTTGGGTAGAAGTTTGGTCATGGAGATGAAAATGTTGTATATGGTCTTATTCAGAAATAACTTAGGTCCCTGTCTGGGTCTGCCTCTGTGTGTTCCCTCTTAGAGTCTGGGATCAGATCACTTCCATCACCCATTGTTATGAGAGGAACTGTATCCCCCCAAATCCATAGGTTGAAGCTCTGACCCCCAGGACCTCAGATGTGGCTGTATCTGGAGTGACGGCCTTGACAGGGGTGATTAAGTTAAAACGTGGCTGTCAGTGCAGCCCCTATGCTATTCTGACTGGTGTCCTTATAAGAAAGGGAAATCTGGATGCAGACACGCACACCCACAGAGAACAAGCCTGTGTGGACACAGCAAGAAGGCGGCTGTCTGCAAGGCAAGGAGAGAGGCCTCAGGAGAAACCAACCCTGGTGACACCCTGATCTCGGACTTCCAGCCTCCAGAATCATGAGGAAATGAATTTCTGCTGTGTAAGCCACTCAGCCTGTGGTGTTTTGTCCCAGCAGCCTGAGCTGACAAAGGCATCCAGTACGTGTTCAGATCTTCTCTTCATGCAGAGACGCCCCTGGGCATGGAATCAGCTTCTCAGTCAGATGTGGCAATTCTTCCAGGGCTGCCTTGGTGTAAAAGGCCACACGAACTGCCCCTCCTGGGGCTGTGGCCTTTTCTAGGCCTCCCCAGGCACGGCCAGGCAACCACGGAGCCCTGGTGCCTCTCCTGAACTTCCTGGCTGACTCTGACCCCCCCGCCCCGCTCATACACCTGCTTCCTCAACAAGGATTCGCTCAGCACAACTAGTCTACGCATCGGGTAGTGGTGAGAAAAACTATCATGATAGGATTTGAGGGGGGAATAAGGACTTTAAGCAAATCACCACAAATTAGAGGAAAAGCCACAATCAGATGACGAAGGGAGAAGAGAAAACTCCAACTCGGACCGGGAGGGACCTGAGATCTTAAGGATGAGAAGGTGTTAACTAGGCCAAGATCTAGGTGTGGAAGGAAGTGATGGGAAGGGCAGCCTGTGCAAAGGACCTGTGGTCACAGGGCACGGGGCCCTCTCTAGGAACCGAGAGGCCCAGGGATGGGAGTGCAAAGGGCAGGGCAGCTCCTGGAGAGGGAAGATGGGAGGGGCGGGCAGGAGCCTAATGCTGAACCTGCTTGGCTGGATTAATGACTGGGGTTTTGTTCTAAGAGCAGTGGAACCCATTGTAGAGTTTTAAGCAGAGGCTTGACCCAATCACACCTGTGTTTTGAAGGACCCACCTAGGCTGCAGCAGGGAAATTGATGGGAGGGAGGCAAGAGTGGCCGGGGGAGACTGGCAGGTGTCACACACTCACCTCACGCATGCTGTCTAGACTGTTCTTGCAGGTACAAACCATGACGGAGAGCCGACTGCCTTCTATGTGATCTGAGGGTCACAGCAAAGGGCCCCTTCACCCTGCCAAGGAATTTCTCTCTCGTCTGTCTGCTGCAGAACTAGGGTCCTCCACGAAAGACCTGCTCTTTCAAGTTAAAAGCCCTGACCTCTGATACACACAAACGTTCCTGCAGGACAACCCCAGCCTGTGCAGCCGGCATGGACAAGAAACGAGCTCAGCGGATGAGCACGTGCCAGGAAGGCAGGCTCTCAGAACCGAGCCTCCCCGTGAAGGTTCTGCTGGGGATGCAGGCCAGGCTCGGCTGTGGGCAGGCAGGAGAGAACTCAGGAGAGCTGGGAGCAGGGACGATGGAGCCAGTAGGAGGAGAAATGGGTTGAAGGAGATCCTTAATCCTTCAAGCTCTTTATTACTATTATCTCTATTTTCCACACGAGCTTCAGTTCAGAGAAGCCAAGCAACTTGCCTCAGGTCACACAGCCCAGAGTAGTACAGTCAGGACACAAACGGCTCCCCTAGTTCTGCACCTGGGGCTGCATTCACCTCAACAACAGGCCTTGGGAGTCCGCTCTGAAGCAGTAGCCCCGTGGATGAAGAGCACGAGGACTCTTCATCGGTGTCTCACCGACTCCCATCGGTGAGGGACTGGAACACAGTAAAGCACAATGAATGTTTATTAAATGAATTCCCCATCATCACACGGGAGACCATGTGCATGTACTTTGTAAACAGTAAAGCCCTAGATCTTCAGGGGAGGTTTTTTTTATTGGTATTTTTGTTTTGGGGGGTTTTTTGGGTTTTTTTGCGGTATGCGGGCCTCTCACTGCTGTGGCCTCTCCCGTTGCGGAGCACAGGCTCAGGACGCGCAGGCTCAGCGGCCGTGGCTCACGGGCCCAGCCGCTCCGCGGCATGTGGGATCTTCCCGGACCGGGGCACGAACCCGCGTCCCCTGCATCGGCAGGCGGACTCTCACCACTGCGCCACCAGGGAAGCCCAAGGGTTAGATTTTATTCTAAAACTATTAGAATAATAACTATTCATTGGCTAATTCTTAACAGGGGAGTGAAATCGTCTGATTTATGTTTTTGAAAGGCTGCTCTGAAGAGAACAGAATGTAGGGCAACTAGATTAGAAGCAGGGCGGCCAGTTAGGGGGCAATGACAGTAGTCCAGGGCAGAGTTTGTGGCAGCTGGGCTAGAGGGGTGGGAAGTGTAGTGACAGAACGCACTCTGCGGGGGAAGTCAGTACTTGCTGTTGGGTTGGATGTGAGAATGGGAGCAGAATCCTGAGCGAGGAGTAGATTTTTTGGCCTGAGCAGCTGGATCAATTGTCCTGTCATCTCCTGAGACGGAGGAGACGGGGGATATGCAGGTCGGGGTGGGGACGAATGGGGGATCTTTCAAGGGCTCCGTTTTGGCCATGTTACGTTGACGAAGCCCATCAGACATCCAGGTGGAGATGCTGAACAGGCAGCTGGCACAGGCATTCACAGTTCTGTCAACAGAAATGAAAGGAAATAGGACAAAAAGGGAGGGGAGACTCGGGGACGAGAGGAAGCTGGTAAGAGAAGGGACCTTGGTTGTTCACAAGGACAAAGCTCCAACCTGTTACAACTTCCAACTCACATGCATTCCTAGAAATCCTTCCAAACACTTGCTGTGTGCCAGGCACTGCACAGGGTGCTGCAGAGTCAACAGAAAACAGGAGGCAGCGCCCTGCCCTCAGGCAGCTCACGCTCCAGGGAGAGCAGACGGGCGCTGAACACGTGAACGGGCACACGTGACAAGAACCCTCTGGGAAAGAGGAACAGGGGAGACGCTGGGGTGCAGACTCATCCCAGGAGTCTAAGACCTGAATAATGAGAGGGACGGGCCATGGCAGGGAGGAAGCACGACGGGCATGGCACCTAAAGGGGCAGAAGGGAGGCCAGTGGGAGGTGGACCAGCTGTGATCGCAGGCATCCAGCAGGCCGGAGGAAGCAGGGTCTCCTGGGCCACGGGAAGAGGCTGGAGTTCCTGCCTGCGGGACAGGAAGCTGTGGAGGGTTTAAGCAGGGGAGGGACACACCGGGATCAGGCATCGCCAGGAGGCTCTGGCTGCAAAGTAGAGAGTGACTTGCAGGGGGAGAGTGGCAGGGGCACGGCAGACCCCAGAGGGAGGTGGTGGAAGCTGGCCGCTGGCTCTGGGGGTGGCGACAGGCAATGGCTCAGACGCAACTGACTGGCCACAGGGAATGTGAGCCGTCAATCTGAGAGTCGTCAGAAAGGCCCGTCTGCAGGCCCTGGACTGCGTGAGGCAGAGAAGAGGACCCAGGACGGCGAGCTGACCGGCTTCGGTGCTCCAGCCTATGGAGAGAGCGGGGCAGGGGCCAGGAGGTCGCGGAGGGGAGCGCATGCCTTGGGGGGGATCCCACCTCAGCACTGCCGGCATTCTCTCTGGGGGGCCGCCCTGCGTATCGTGGGTTGTTCAGCAGCACCCCTGACATCTACCCACTCGGTACCACAGCACCTGCACCCCAGAGTTGTGACATCAAACTGCCTCCCTTGGGGGCAAAATCACCTCCTGCTAAGAATCCCTTAGCTGGAGAGAAGGCACGGGCATCCAGAGGGGGCCACGCGCCTAAGGGTGGAGAGTGTGGACCCGGGGTCAGAGCACCTGGGGCTCCACATCCGCTCCGCCTCCTGCGGGCAATCAGCTCCTGCCTATCTGTGAGATGGGGAGAGCGGGGCCACCTCGGAGCTGAGACGGACCGCTGATGTGCTAACACAGCAATGCACTTAGCATCACGCCCAGCACACTGTTGACAGTTAGAAACTTATTTCACAGAAATGCCGTGGTGGGGGATGAACCGGGAGCGTGCACACACACAAGACACACACACAACACACACACACATCACACACCACACACACATCACAGACATCACACACACACATATCAAGACACACACACAACACACATCTCTCTCTCACACACACACGACACACACACACACACAATCACAGACATCAAACACACATCACACACACATATCACAGACATCACACACCACACATCACACACACACATACCAAGACACACACGACACACATCTCTTACACACACACGACACACATCACACACCACACATCACACACAACACACACATCACACACATCACGCACACACCACACCACACATCGCGCACACACATCACACACACATATCACACACATCATACACATCACACATCATACACACATATCACACACACATATCACAGACATCAAACACACACATCACACACACACGTCATACACCACACATCATACACATATCACAGACATCAAACACACATCACACACACATCATACACCACACATCACACACACACAAGACACACACATGACACACCACACATCACACACACACATCACACACACATATCACACACACATCACACACATCATACACCACACATCACACACACATGCACACACATCCACACACACCAAACACATGCACACACACATCCACACACATGCATGCAGGCACTGGATGGGTCCCTGGCCCAGGCTCAGTGCTCCAGGCCAGACCTGCAGGAGGAAGCCTCATCTCCACTGAGCCCTGGACAGGGTTAGGACTCAGCAGGGGGAGGCTCTGGGTAGACAGGACGCGGGTGTCCCGGGAACAGCAGAGAATGTCCAGGAGCCAGGAGAAGAGGTCGGCACTTGCAGGAAGTGACAGGTGACTTAGCATGAGGCCAAGCCAATGAATGCCCTCGGGTCGTGGGTGCAGTGTCAGGGGCAGGGAGGTGTGGAGAAACGTGGCCCGAGAGAGCAGCTGGACGCCAGGTGCAGGATCTGGGCACCACTGAGCCAACGAGAAGCCACATGGTGTCAGGCTGACCAAGACCTGAGAGCATGAGAGACTGTCCTGGCCGGGGAGCAGCTGGAGGGGCTGAGCCTCCGTGAGGACATTTACTCCTGGTGTCCCCTCACCTGGTGGGCTATCCCTCCCCATGTCCGTGGCTGGCTCTCCTCAACTTACCCCCCCTTCTCCTCCCCTGGAATTTTCTCCTTACTTTACACTCTCTTCAGTACCCTGGCTTTGAAAGCCACCACGTTCCAAAGTGAGTCATTTATTCATTCAACAAACTTCAGAGGCAAATTATTTGTCAGGCATGGTTCTCAGGGCTTGGGCTACCACAGTGAACAAGATGGACAAAATTCCTGCCCTCCTGGAGCTCCCGTTCTAGTGAGAGGAGACAGGCAATAAACAATAAACATAAAAAATAACTTGTTTGAATGCTGGAGAGGGTGTGGAGAAAAGGGAACCCTCCTACACTGTTGGTGTAAGTTAGTACAGACACTGTGGAGAATAGTATGGAGGTTCCTCAAGAAATTAAAAATAGAACTACCATATGATCCAGCAATCCCACTTCTGGATATATATCCGGACAAAACTCTAATTCAAAAAGATACATGCGGGCTTCCATGGTGGCGCAGTTGTTGGGAGTCCGCCTGCCGATGCAGGGGACACGGGTTCGTGCCCCGGTCCGGGAAGATCCCACATGCCACGGAGTGGCTGGGCCCGTGAGCCATGGCCTCTGAGCCTGTGCGTCTGGAGCCTGTGCTCCGCAACGGGAGAGGCCACAACTGTGAGAGGCCCGCGTACCGTGGAAAAAAAAAAAAAGATACCCGCACCCCAATGTTACTAGCAGCACTATTCACAACAGCCAAGACATGGAAACAACCTAAATGTCCATTGATAGATGAACGGATAAAGAAGATGTGGCTCATGGGCTTCCGTGGTGGCGCAGTGGTTGAGGGTCCGCCTGCCAATGCAGGGGACGCGGGTTTGTGCCTCAGTCCGGGAAGATCCCACATGCCGTGGAGCGGCTGGGCCCGTGAGCCATGGCCACTGAGCCTGCGCGTCTGGAGCCTGTGCTCCGCAATGGGAGAGGCCACAACAGTGAGAGGCCCGTGTACCGCACAAGAAAAAAAAAGAAGATGTGGTACATATATATACAATGGAATATTACTCAGCCGTTAAAAAGAATGAAATAATGCCATTTGCAGCAACACGGATGGTCCTAGAGATTATCATATTAAGTGCAGTAAGTCAGAAAGAGAAAGACAAATACCATACGGTATCACTTATACGTGGAATCTAAAATATGACACAAATGAACTTATCTACGAAACAGAAACAGACTCACAGATGTAGAGGACAGACTTGTGGTTGCCAAGGGGGAGGGGGGTGGGAGGTGTAGGGGAGGGATGGAGTGGGAGTTTGGGGTTGGTAGATACAAACTATTATATATAGAATGGATAAACAACAAGTTCTTACAGTACAGCACAGGGAACTATATTCAATATCCTGTGATAAACCAGAGTGGAAAAAACGATGAGAAAAGAACGTATATATGTGTATAACTGAATCACTTTGCTGTACAGCAGAAATTAACACAACACTGTAAATCAACTATAATTCAATTTAAAAAACTAGTCGTTTGTTATATATTTACCATAGATGGCGATGGATGCGGTGGGGGAAATCACAGACTACAAAGCAGGGTGGTGCAGCTGTAAACAAGGAGGTCGGGGGAGCCCCCCTGAGCACCTGGGCTCTGAGCAGAGGCCTGAAGGGGAGGAGGGAGTGAGGCCTGTGGATCTCCGGGCAAAGGGAGGAACCAGTGCAGGGCCTGTGGTAGGAGCCTGCCCAGCACGGTGGGTGGAGCCAGGGAGTCGCTGGCTGGAGAGGAGAATCCAAGGCCGGGGCTAGAGAGAGGACTGAGGGCTCTCGTGGCGCCTCAGCCCTCCTCTGAGCCCCCAGGACCCCCAGGCAAGCTTCCCATCTCAAGAAGAAGCACCACCGCCTGCGGGCCAGCTTCTCAAGCCAGGAAGTGCCGGGCGGCCCTCATCTCAGTCCCCTCGTCCATCCCATCACCATGCCCGCCATGTCCACCTGCTCTAAACACACCCAGTCTGTTCCTGTCCTCCCTCCTCTCTCCTCACAGCGGCCAGCCTCACTCTCCAGTCATCGGGACAGTCTCCTCACCCGGTTCCCAGTCTCCAACCCCCACTCGGGAGAAGATGCATGCAACACAGACTGGGCCTCCCTCGAACCCTCCCCAGAACTTGGTGACCGCTGAACTCTGACCTCCCTCTGAGGTCTGCCTGGTCCACCCCCCGGCCAGGCCCATCCCCATCGCTCCCACGCTCGCCTCGCTCACGCAGGCGGTTGCCAGGGTCTCCCCTCTCTTTCTCAGACCCAGACTGCTCCTTCCCGCCTGAGGGCCCTACACATGCTGTTCCCTCTCCTGTAACACCCTTCCCAGCTTTCCCCCTGGTCACTTTCTGCAAATCCTTCCATCTCAGCTGAAGTGTCAGCTCCCTCCAGGGGCACTGACAGCCCTGCCCACACGGCTTCCTCTCCGCTTGTTCTCTGTCATCACTCACATTCTTTCTTGTCCGTCTGGCAAGGTTAGTTAGATATCTGTTTAGGTCCGACCCTCCCACTCAACCGCAGCTCGGAGAAGCGGCAGTTCTGCCATCGCACACACGCACCCACAGTGCTGGGAGACTGCCTGCAGCGAGCACGAGCGCCGTGAACTCATCGTGAATGAGTTGGGAAGCAGGCGCAGTAGTCCAGCTGCAAAACGTGGCGGTCTGAGCCGCAGAGATGGGAAGAAGTAGGTGGACTTCAAGATCTGTTTTGGAGGAAGAACCACAGGGCCTGGCGTTGGCTTGGACGCGCCCCCGGATCCACTCTCAACTCATCAGCACGACAGCAGGACCCGGCCTACCTGGGCACTCCCACGCGGTCCAGCTTCTCCACCTGCCTGTCTCCTTCCTGCTCCCAGGCACACCAAACTGGTCTCTCCCCCAGGGAAGAGAGAAAGGGGCAGGCGACTCAGATGCTGGCCACTTGGAGCTCATCTAGTCTCCCTCCCAGCCTCCCAGGCTCCGGCCACCTTCCAGCTGGGGAAGTGGAAACCCACAGAGGTGACCCGTCCCATCCAGGGTGTGAAAGAGCGGGGCTGGAACCTCATTTCTTCACTGCAATCCCTGCACCATGCTGCCTCTTTTTATTTATTTATTTATTGGCTTAAAACGATTTATTTCTAACATTTACATGGGCAAGTTGGGTGCGTCCTCTGCTGGTTTCACCTGGGCTTGCTCATGTGGCTTCATTCCATGCTGCCTCTTTTTTGTTTGTTTATTTGTTTGTTTTTTGCGGTATGCCGGCCTCTCCTGCCGTGGCCTCTCCCGTTGCGGAGCACAGGCTCCGGACGCGCAGGCTCAGCGGCCATGGCTCACGGGCCCAGCCGCTCCGCGGCATGTGGGATCCTCCCAGACCGGGGCACAAACCCGCATCCCCTGCATCGGCAGGCGGACTCCCAACCACTGCGCCACCAGGGAATCCCCATGCTGCCTCTTTTTAAAGACAGCTTTGTCCACAGCCCCCAAATACCACCCCACTGCAGGTCAGCCTGTGGAGCTAGAGCCAGAGACAGCCCCCTTGCCACAGCAGGGTGCCCACTCCCCCAGGGGAGAGTACCAAGCAGTGATGGAGCAGGGAGCCTGGGGTTGGTCCAGGGGCAGGAAAACCCTGAGAGGACAAGCGGGTGGCATTGAGGGATGGGCGGCCAGCTGGGCAGAGAGTGGTGGTCATGGCTCCACCCCGTCCGTGACATCAGAGGGGTCATCTCTCCAGAACAGGAATCTGGCCACGGAAGCCTAGAGTCGGGACTGGGCAGCAGGAGGCTGGGTTCATTCACGCATTCATTCATTCAGGAAACATTTGATCGGAGCTTTCTATAGGGCAGGTGTTCTCCAAGATGCTGAATCATCAAATATGAATAAGATGCTGGAGGGAGTCGTTGGAAGACGCCCAGCCTGGAGCAGACGCACCAACAGACATGATGCGGCAAAGCGTTTCACACCTGGACCACAACCCCTGCCCCGGCCCCGGTACTCTATAGCCCCAAGGAGGCCGGACAAAGGCAACCTGGGGCAAACTTCAACCTGGAAGGGGAGACAGGAGAAAAGAAGGGGAGCTGCTTATGGTGGACAGATATTTAAATTCCCAGGGCTGCTTTCCTCACAAAATCTAGAAGGGGTGCGCACACTTCTGCTGTTCATTCACCCAACAAATACTTATCGAGCGAATAACACACGCCAGAAACAGCAATGAGCACGGAAAGGACAGTTCTCAGTTTACAAAAAGGCAGAAGCAGCTCCGCACCCTGGCCTCCGAGTCCAGCGAGTCACCAATACCTCCTGGGGCCTCCACAGTGAAGAGAGTCTTCACTGAAAGGCCAGGGAGAATTTAAATAACACAAAGGAAGTCTAATCGCTACCATCAAGGAGTGTACAAGCCAAGGAACTGAAGGAACTTCAGAAAAGGAGGGACGTGTGTGAGGTCCTGGGGGAGGCTGCTGTTTGGGGGTGATTTCCCCTGCAGGAAGCTTCATCAGGAAAGTTAAGTTGCTTTGCTTATGTTGGTCAAGGCTCTCCTGGTTACAAGTGGCAGAAGGCCAGTACAGACTGACTTGAGCACCAAGGAGAAGGTAACGCCTTCAGGCACAGCTGCACCCAGGTGCTCAGGTGATGATGTCAGACTCCTGTCTCTCTTAGCTTGTTTTTCTCTGAGTTCGCTTCATTCTTGGGCCCTGAGGATGCAGTAAACAGGGGCCCTGTTCTAAATCCTGGGGATACGGTGAACAAGACAAAATCCCCTGCCCTAGTGGAGCTTACGGTAGAGCAAGCTGTTTATACTCAGTAGCAAAGGAAGACCACCAGGCTTTCTGGGCTTACGTCTTACCAGTTTAGCAAGCCCACCAGGGGAAACAATTACCTCCAGCAAAAATCCTAGGGTGCGATCTATTGGTTCAGCTTTGTCCTATGTCCCCCAGCTGATCAACGTGGCAGGACAGGCAGAGTTCTCCTTGGTGAGCCCTAGGTCACACACCCAGCCCAGGATCCGGCAGACTGAGGGTGGGGCAGCGGCGGGCCCTCCACTGGAAATGGATGTGATATTATCAGATATTACTCAAAGAAGGAAAAATGGGCACCGGACAGCAGATGTCATTGATCAGAAGCAGGCACCGCTGTATGGTCAACACGAAGTAAAGGAGAGGATACGAGAAGCCCTGGGAAGCTGTGAGGAGGACACTTGGTGAGGTAAGGCGCGGGGGAGAAGGCCAAGGGACTTTAGTCCATGGTTTTCTGAGGGAAGCTAGTGCCTTTAGGCCACCATGTGTCAGAGCTTGAGTAGAAAATTCTGGAATTGCAGCAAAAGCATGATTTGGAAGTCAGGCAAATCGGGTTAAAATCTTACATCCGCCTTCAGAGCTGCGTGACGTCCTTGGGCAAGCAGTACTCCTCTGCGAGAGGGGGTTGTATATACCCATCTCATAAGGTTGCCGTAAAAGTTGGAAGACATACCCAACCACCTGGGGATGAGCCGGGATGGGAGGTGACGGGGCAGCCAGTTCAGCCCCAGGCAGCTGGGAGGTGCAAGGGAACGTGGTGGGTTTGTGCGTTGCCCTTTATAAACTTTTCTCCCAGGACAGACGCAGCCTCTTTGCAGACCAGTTCCTGGAATGGTCTCTCAGGACCACGTCTCCACCCTAGCTGGGGGCCCGCGCATCATCCCACCAGCACAGTCAGACACCAGCTGGGGCAAGCAACTTCCATTCACCCTCTTCCTCTGGAACAGAACCCCGCTCCTCCTGGAAAAGGCCATGCCTTGCTTTAGAGGTGCCCCATTTGAGAATAAGGACCTTTGTGGTCCCCCATCTCCCTGAGAACTCCCACATTCAGAGAGGCCAAAAGCCAGGCCCCAGCGGCCTGTACCAACAGAATAGGGAGGAAGCAGACGCAGGGAGGCGTGTTTCACCTTCATCTTCTCTTGACGACGCTCTTTAACCCTGAGGGTTTCTGGAAGAGTGGGCATAAGCAAGTGAAAGGAGCCCCTCCCTTCTGGGTAGCCTAGAGACAGTTCCTTCGGGCAGGACACCGAGGGAGGCGCAGAAACATGCTGGAGCCCCGGGGAGAAGGCAACTGTCCACTTCCAAGTTCTGTTGCGCGCCCCTGCCCTCCTCCTGGTGGAAGGCGAGGGGGAAGGGCAGCCCACTGCTGCCCACACGTGTGGCGCGTGCTCTTGGCGGGAGGAGCGACTGGAACGGGTGCCTGGCGCCCACCTGGAACGCACTCTGGCCAAGTGACTGCACCCCCTTGTGCGCAGCAGGCCGGGGGTGCCAGGGACTATCAGAGTTGGTCCCTCTTGGCACACCCCAGAGGCGTCTGCACCTATCTCCAGAAGCACGCGCTCAGAGCGGGCTGTCGCCTCCTTCCCGCGGGGGCGGCACGTTCAGCCACCCAACTTTCCAGGTTTTGCAGGACGGTGGCAGGGGAGTTAAAGCGCCACCTCCCTCCCCGGAGCAGGTGTGTCTGTGCGATGTGGACCTGGAAGGAAAGAAGTCTGACTGGAAGGACAAGCTGAACGCACCTTGCTCTCCCACAAGGGAACTGACCGAGAGAAAACAAACCTGAGAACAAAAACCCCGTCGCCCCCGTGGGCCTTTTGTCTTCAGTCAAATGCGCAAAGCCAGGTGGCTCCTTTAACACCCCAGGGATTGTCCCCGTGCTCTTCCCTGCGCCGTGCGTGGGGCGCTGGGTGCTGG